>NC_134701.1:170413600-172813600 GCF_043290135.1 Rhipicephalus microplus | reverse complement strand
ACTCTACGAAGCACACTGGAAGTGCTGAGCAACGTCAAGATGCTGGATAACATCAATGTTCGCTCATATATACCTGATGGCCGCGACTCTACGGCAGGCGTCCTTTACGACGTCGACATTTCCATCAGCGAAAGTGACTTTGCTGCTCTCATCAAACCGGTGTCTGCAGAACTTACTATACTGCAAGCTCGTCGCCTTGGCAAATCACGCTGCGTGAAGCTCGTGTTCAAGGGTGGCAGCCTTCCATCGCAAGTCAAGGTCGGCCATTTTCGACACACAGTGCGACCCTTTGTACCGAAGCCCCTTCAAAGCCGGAAATGTTATAGATTGGGACATGTCAGTGTTGTTTGTACAAACCTGGCTGTGTGCTCGCTATGCTCAGAGTCACATAGCGCAGACGCTTGCCAGGCAGAACTTCGAAAATGTCAAAACTGTCATGGCCCTCACGAAGGATCATCAAAAGATTGCCCAATCATAAAAAAGGAAATGCATGTGTTCAGGCAAATGGTCCGGGATGGCTCAACTCACCGGGAGGCCGCTGCCCAAGTACGACGCCGGCGGTCTCGTCGCCGGAGGTCCCTGAGGAGACCCAGTGCTGAAGCAAGGATTGAACCTCACCAAACGACCACCGGCATACCACCTCAAGTGTCCAGACACGCCGACAACAAATCCTCCAAGCAAGACAAGAGCATCACCGGCTCGCCTGAAGCATGGCCAGCACTGCCAACGATAGACCCACCGTTTGAGCCACCGCATCGCTCGTGTACAATCCCTTCGGAACGAGAATGCGGTGATAGTCGCGACAAAGAAATCGTAGCCATGGTAAAGGCCCTTATGAATACCATTCGTATGCTCCTCACTAGCATTGACAGTCCGGCTGCAAAGAGTGCATTTCAGTTAGTGGATGCGCTGAAGCCGGTGCTATCAAGCCTGGAAAGGCACCATGGCTCCACCTCTGCAAGCCTTTCGTAAAGAGGTCAAAGGAGCTACGATATTTCAGTGGAACGCCCGACGCCTCAAGCCCCGCATTTCTGATAGCCGACAATTTGTGTTAAAAACCAGTTTTCAATTATTGTTATCTGTGAGCCAAGGCTACACAATGCAATACGACTATCCAGGTACGAAGCCTTCAAGTACGCTACCTGCAACGAACAGAGTAAAGTCATTGTATATATCAGATGCGACCTTACCTATATCGAACACCATGTAGCACCTCACGATGACAACCAGTATGTCTGCTTGACAGTTAAACGTAGAGACCTCAATTTCATGCTTGTAGGCGCATATATATCACCTTCAAACTGTTTTGAACCTGAAAGACTACGTGCACTGTTAACAGCCACACCTGGACCATGGATGATCACTGGAGATTTCAACGCTCACCACCCACTATGGGGAAGTCAGAAGACAGACAGTCACGGAAGGCATGTATTCTCCTTTGCTCTGGAGCAGCAGCTGCTTTGTGTAAACGACGGAAGCCCAACGTTTCTACGGGGAATGACATACAGCAGCTGCCTTGACTTGACATTTGTGTCACGAAGCCTAAATGGAAAGGTCAAGTGGTTCGCAGACTACGAAACTCATGGAAGCGACCACATACCAACTTATTTGAAGATCAAGGGCCTGGAAAAATCGCCAAACTACGACACTTCGACTCGCATCGACAGGACAAAGTTCAGGTCACAGATGGAAAAAAGGTGTCAAGAAAATAAAACGCCTCCTCTTGACACACTCGTGGATATGATTAGAGGTGCTACTCAAGAAGCAACCTATCATATTCAACATACTTCAGATTATTGTCAACATCAAGCGAAATTGGAACGGCTCAGAGCGATCCGTCGTCGCTCAGAAAGAAGATATAGGCGCACTAAGTCCATTCACGACTTGAGGGAGGCAAGGCGCCTACAGAAAAAACTTCAGCGGCGAATGATTTCACTTCAATCCTTTTGCTGGAAATATCTATAGGAATCTTTGGATCCACACAAGCCTTTGACGCAGACATGGAGGATTGTCCGTGGCCTACGAACATCGCCACATCAACATCGCGCCTTCAAGTGTCTTTCTCTCCACCAAAGACGCACTGAAATTGAAGTAGCAGAAGATTTCTGCATGAAAGTTGCCGGTCATGCGTCCGCGCGCACTACGTGCCACCTAGAAAACGATCCAGTTTCCAGAGATTCAAGAATGGACACCTTTTTCTCTCTAGAGGAACTACAAGCGGCCTTGACGGCATGCAAACGATCTTCATCGCCTGGTCCGGATGGGGTCACGTAAATGGCTCTTTGCAACCTCGGAGAAGCAGCTCGATGGGCCCTTCTATCCGTGTACAACGACTCGTGGAGCAGCGGATTTATCCCTCATTCTTGAAAATCCAGCCGCCTCGTCCCTGTGCTTAAACCGGGTAAATCTCCTCTGCACTTGACCTCTTATCGCCCCATCGCGCTTACCAGCTGTTTCGAGAAAGTGATGGAGAGGATGATTTTGACTCGCATAGAGTGGTATCTGGAGCGCCACGAGGTATACCCTCATGCTATGACGGGCTTTTGGCGTGGGCGGTTCGCAATTGATAACGTTATAGACCTGGTCTCATCTGTTCAGCATCAAAAAAGACTGAAACTTTTATCTGCGGCGTTGTTCTTGGATGTGAAAGGTGCATACGATTACGTATCACATGAAGCCATTCTGGATGTCATGGAAAATGTTGGATTAGGGGGCCGCGTTTACCAATGGATCCACAGCTATCTGAAAGGCAGAACTTTCTTTGTACAGACGGAGAATGGCACAACAACGCACCATTGCAACCGTCGAGGGGTGCCTCAAGGCGGTGTTCGTAGCCCCACACTTTTCAATCTAGCGCTACTCGGCCTGGTTGACGCACTTCCAGAATCTGTCCCTCTATCAATATATGCAGATGACATCTGCATTTGGGCGTAAGGCGTAACACGCCTTCATCTGCGTGCGCGGCTTCAGAGAGCGGCTACAATAGCGACAAAGTACCTGGAAGAAGGGGGACTAGAACTGTCATCAGAGAAATGCTCGCTTATAGCATTCACGCATAAGGCTATGAGCCCATATGTAATTAAAATCAACGGACACACGATCAACTACGTAAAGACCCACCGATTCCTCGGAGTCATAGTTGATCGCGACCTCTCCTGGAGCGCTCACATCGCCCACATGAAAACTAAACTCACCATGATCACCCACGTACTGAGGTTTCTTGTTGGAAAAACGTGGGGTGGATCGGCACGAGCGATGCTCCAACTCTACACTGTTCTGTTCCTCGGTTATATGCGATACAGCTTACCCGTGCTTTGCGGGATCCGAAGAACAAACTTGCGCGTCCTCCAGTCGATCCAAGCCCAAGCCCTGAGAGCCTTGGTCTCCCGAGATGCGCGTCTACAGCAGCGACAGTCATCATTGCGCGTGATTATCCAGTCAACGCATACATCCGCGTAGACGCTTTGAGAATGCACATAAAACATTTCGCTCGGCTTCCATCTAATCACCTCACCTCACTTCGAACTTCCAGGCCCCACTCAGCGTTCAGCGCAACTGTAGCTCAGCATTACGCAGTGCTTCCATTGCACTTCACGCATGCAGCACAGCCACCGATACCATTATGAGGCCTACACCCACTCAAAGCCCTCCTTACAATTCCTGGCATACAAAATAAGAAAACGTTGTCTCATCTAGCCCTGAAACAGGCCACATTACTTTTCCTGCAAGAAAAGCACAACGGACGCCTTCACATTTACACGGATGGCTCGGTGTCTTCAGTAAGCTCTGCAGGGCCGGTGGTTATTCCCGCGAGGCACATCACAATTGAATTCATGACATCGCATTTGACGTAGTCGACGGCTGCAGAACTTGCAGCCATACGTGCAGCTCTGCAGTTTATAGTAAAGAACCTCCGGGAATTTGGTCGATCTTCTCGGACTCGAAGGCATCTCTTCATTGTCTTATATCACCCTTTCGCCATGGACCTAATGAACAGTTAGTAGCTGAAATAAGGCTTCTTCATCACCAAGCAACCGAAAAACAGCACAGCATAGTGTATCAGTGGATACCAGGTCATTGCGGTATATATGGCAATGACCGCGCAGATGAGGCCGCTAGATATGCACACGATGGTACCCAATACACAGCCATTCCGTTCTCAAGAACCGACGCAGCTACAAGACTTCGTTCGCTTGCACGTGACCTCACACTGGTACAGTGGAACTCAACAGACTTCACAAACGCACGCCTGCATAACTTGGATCCCGATCTGCAGCTTAATCTTCCCCCAAGGATATCTCGAGCTGAGGCGACTCTTCTATGCCGCCTGTGGCTTGGAGTGGCTTTCACGAACGCATACTCTTATCTCATTGGGATCGCCAGCTCTCCTACATGCACTTACTGCAGTTGCGAAGAAACCATCGCGCACCTTCTGTGTGAGTGCACCCATTTCAACGCGCAGAGACAAGAACTCACTGCAGCTCTGGATAGACTAGACGATCGGCCTTTGTCGGAACAAAGGATTCTGGGTCATTGGCCGAGCCCATCCTCAGCCCAAAAGGCTTTGAAAGCTTTGCTGCGCTTTTTGCGGACAACTGTCCTCAGAGACAGACTTTAGTGTCTTATACTCTTTGATGTTGCCTTTTCTCTGTCGCAATTTTTTCTTTGTAATTTCTCCATCTCTTCGCAACATTTCTTTTTAACATCTTTCATTCCCCTCACCCCTTTCCCCGGCACAGAGTAGCCAGCCGGTCTAAGAACTGGCTAACCTCCCTGTCTTTCCGCTTAAACTTTCTTGCTCTTCCTCGAATCATATTTGTGACTCACAGAGTAAGAAAAGCTGTAGCAGTCAATCTTTCTGGTTCCATTTCCGGTTTGGATCTCATCGTTAGCCTCCCTCTTCGGGGCTGTGCAGTTCGACAATTATTCAAGCAGGACACTGGTACTGTGGCGTCAGCAATGTCTTTTGAGAATGTAGCGTAAAGATTATGAATGCTAATTCATTATAATTAAATGGTATCAGTGATTCTTTCGCAACGCACCGCAATTGCTGGTGAACGAAAAATCATCCTCACAGGGTTGCACATTAGTAACACACAGGATCACACCGGTGGCGCAGAGGTAACCTGTGATTTTGCTTTCAGCGAGAGGAACAAAGCAGGCTTGCTAATTACCAGACAGTTCGGGACGGCATGAAATCAAACTCACTAATAAACAGAGCAAAAACGCTAGGCCACGATCTCGTGGTAAGGTACATATCGGCCCAAGCAGGAATACCACTAAAAGAGCTGCAACGGAGCAAATTAGTTTTTAAAATGTGCAGAAGAGGAAGTCATCCGACATCATTTTTGTTGTGCCCTGATGCTGTGTTTCCGACGCTGTTACCTGAGGATGGTAAGTTACTCGCATGGGTATTCCTATTACGTGGACATCAACATTACGGCAGTACCACCTGGCAGCCCAGCTAGTCACGCCAAGTTAGTCAAGTTTGTTTCAGGGAACAAAGTACTTGCGGATGAAGTCCTCCGTGTTATATAAATGAGATGTTAGTGCAGATAAGATATTAAGTTGCACGGTGGTACAAACGTAACTCGTTAGTGTGTATTGTATCTGGTGGGAATATTACGAATAATTAATTAGGTTATCTTGTAGCTGTCCTGTGGTGAAGATTCATTGCAGACCAGGTGCAAGAAACGAAGTGCCTGTCTTTTGTTGTTCTCCTCTTTTCTGCCTCAATTTCCAGATTGCTTCGAAGTATACCAGGTGTTTAGTATTGCGCTTCATTTGAACGATCGTACGATATGCGCAAATCTAATGTATGCTATTTTGCCTGCCGAGCTTATTGACCAGGTGACTTGTGAAGGTACTCTAATTTTTGTTGAGCACAGAAGCGCATGTATATATTAATTTGTTCACTTCCTGGAAAGTTAGAACGCACACATCTTTCACGAAGGGAAATTACAAATATTGTTTAAAATTTATCTTCCTTTCCATGGGTTCCTAATTTATTTAATTTTTTTCTGTTCCATGCGTAACCACATGGGATGTGTCCGCCTGCCACCCTCCATTTAGGATTTGCATCAAAAAGGTAACCGATGAAACACTACTTTTCATGCCAGACGACGTGGCAAGAATGTATGACTTTTTCTGTGATTGCAGCCGATGGATGCATAAATGTATTTTATTTTTATATACTTATTTTTTAATGCAACCTACATCGCCAAAGTGGGCAACATTGTGGGGGGGAGGGGGGTGATGGAAAAAAGCAGTTATTACAGTCAAAGAAAGCGCACTTTGGCGTCGTCCACAATGGCATACATTTACGCATGAGCTCCTGTGCATTTACAAAAAGCACAAATCTTGTAGTGACGAACAAAAACATCAGATGGAAGATCAACAACACACGCATCTAAATTATTCCATTCGCGAATGGTAAAAAGTAAAAAAAAGAATTTGCAAAGGCGCCAGTATGACAGCTGTCCTCGCGGATGTTTTTTTTTAACGGATCATTTAAGAGTGACACGTAGTGTGGGCCACAAACTCTTGGTAATGCGGATTTCAACACATAGGATAAAATGAAAAAAAAAATTTATTCAGAAGAATTTTTTGCGCTTCTCGAAGGCTTCCATCCTAAGTTTTTCTTAATGCATGTAACACTGGAGTTTATATTGTATTTGTTACTGACAAACCACGCGGCGCGGTTTTGTATTCATTCAAGTTTTTAGATTAGAGTTTGACCATGAGAATCCCACACCGTACAGGCATAATCAAGGATAGGTCAGACATTAGTAACATTCAAAGCCCCTTTCAGACTTCTGGTGGCAGACTTGAAATTGCGTTTAACAAAGTTTAGCACACAGTCCGTTGGCCTTGCCCGTTGCGTAACTTATATGCTTATTTAAAGATAAATCGGCAGACAAGTATACGCCAGGGTTTTTAAAATGTTCAACACGGTCAAGTTGTGCTTCTGACAAGCCGACGAGCGAAATGGTTCGCGTTTTTTGGTAAAGCTAAGGAAGCAGCATTTTTTTTTACATTCAAACATATCTTACATTTCTCACACCACCTTACCACAGTGTCAAGATCACGTTGTAAAGCCCAAATATCCTTCATACTGCTTATTGATTTATAAATAACACAATCATCTGCGTATAGCTTCACGTTTGTGTTAGCGAAGGTGACAAGTCATTATTATAGACCAAGAAGAGTAACGGATCCAATACCGCAACCTGTGGCACCCCGGAAGTCACGCTGACCTACGAAGAAGACGAACCATTTACTTGGACGGACTGCTTTCTAGAATTTAAATAAACCCTCGACCAACCAATAACAGATGCAGGGAGACCTAAAAAGATAATTTATGTAGTGAAAGAGCATGTGGAATTGCGTCAAATGCTTTCTGAAAGTCTAGAAATACTGAATCGACCTAATAACCTTCATTAAAAGAACTTAAAACATCATGAGAAAATTCGCACAGTTGTGTAACTGTCCCAGGTCCCGTAAATTTGGGAGGCGATCGCCGGGCTAATTCCAAGGGCGGAAGTATCGGCCCCCCGAACCGCACCACGAAAGCGTGGACAATTTAGAAGTGGTCCTTCTTGGCGCGCCAGCTGTGGCCCAAAGAACAAGTCAGAGCCGAGGGTTGATAACCAAAACAAAATTATATCCTCAATAATGGCACATCAAAACAATACACAAGTATGCACACTCCACAATAGTTGAATACAATATGTCACCAATCAAACAACGTACTACACAGTACAATCAGCCACACTCGAAACAACGGACACAGACAACAATACGCACTACAATGCAGTCGCATGCATTGAACAACCAAGACACTTAAAGACTAAAAAGATAGAATACCTATTCAGTCCAAAGTTCTTGGAACAAAAGTCTGGATGATACTCTTCCGAGAATCACTCACTCAAAGTCCAGCGTTGTTGCCGTTCCGCTGCCCCCGAAGTTTCTCTTCCAGGAAACCTCGCCGAAATTTCTCTTCCGGGAAACCTCGCGTCTTCGATTGGCCACTCTCCAAGCTTCAAACTTCTTCGCCGAAAACACGCCGGCTTCACACACGCAGCTGTTGCCACGCGTCTTCGCTCGATAGCGGTAAACACACACTCTTGCCTGTAGCTCGAGTCGTCACCCCTCAGGTGGAAATCATCTTCTTCTCGCGCTTTGTCTGTAGGGACAAAACCTTCGCCGACTACACGGCGGTATACCCTACGCGCTCTGGCGCTAACTTCCGTCTTCTCCTCATCTCCCATCTCCGCTGCTCGGTTAAATACCTTCCGCACGAGATTCCAGAAAGTTCTCATCCTTTCGTCGGCGCGATATGCAGCGAAGACCGGGAGAAAGTGCGAGATGGTACAAGGGCCGTCCGCGACGGATGACTCAACCCGACATCACCACGCCCCTTTCGATCAAGAAATTTCGAGGGCTTGTCGGCCGCCGATGCGGGGTGAGGAGGTTCGTCGGCAAATCTACGCTTCCGAGGGGAGAGGGACATGTGCCCGGGGAGTCTTTGGATGCTTGTTTTCTTTTTTTTTATCGCTGACCTCTCGGCGCTTCGTCGCGAGAATTTGGCGGCGCGCCCGTTTTGAGCGCTCGTTTTGTGACAGTAACACATGACAGACCAGGCCTTGCTGAAATGTACAGAAAAAATTATTTTTCTAAGTTCTTTATAATACAGCTATGCATAACGTGTTCAAGAGTTTTACAACATACGCTGCTTGAAAAATTGGCCGGTAGTTGGCAACATAAATTTTGTTTCCAGGCTTTAATATTGGCCCAACATTTGCTAGCTTTCATTCAGATGGCAGTTTCTGACCTTCAAGCGATTTTGAAAATAAGATGGCTAAAAATGGTTCTACAGCACTTGCACACCTCTTGATTGATATGTGGGGTTTAACGTCCCAAAACCACCATATGATTATAAGAGACGCCATAGTGGAGGGCTCCGGAAATTTCGACCACCTGTGGTTCTTTTACGTGTACCCAAATCTGAGCACACGGGCCTACAACATTTCCGCCTCCTTTGGAAATGCAGCCGCCACAGCCGGGATTCGATCCCGCGACCTGCGGGCCAGCAGCCGAGTGCCTTAGCCCTTAGACCACCACGGCGGGGCACTTGCACACCTCTTCAATACGTGATTAGAAATTGCATCTGGTCCTAGGGACGAGTTTGGTTGAAGTCGTTCAAGAAGAGTGCACATATTACTAGCCGAAATAACAATGTTATCCATATATGTTCAAATCACTGGGGTGTCGTATAAGGCATTTCATCTTAAAATGGTTCGGAAAACAGATATTGAAAATACTGGTTTAAGCAAGCTGCCTTATCTGCATCTTCTGTAAAGGTTGTTTTCCATCAGTTTTGTCCGGAATGCCAACAGAGTCCATCTTATTTGATTTCACATATTTCTAAACTTTCTTGGGATTGGTAATAAGCTTTCTTTCCAGGAAAGCAAAAAAGCTTTCTTTCGCGTCTCTTAATTGTTTTTCAACCGTCGACTTAACTAGGAGAGCTTTTCTTGAACATCAGCAGTTCCTGATGAACGGAAACGCTTGAAAGAACAATTTTTAAAATAGTTATCTTTCTTGGGCTCGCGATAATTCAAAGTTTTCCAGCTCTCCGTTTCCCGGAAGTAACTTTGAAGGTACATCAATACTGCCGAAACTAGCAAGCTCGGTTTGAATAAGTTCCCAAAGACTGGTGATATTCAAGATCGAAGAACACTCTTGGAACTGAGTGAAAAACGAAATAAGCTTGGAGGATTTCGCCTCATAGTTACTGTGTTCATAAAAACAAATATTTCACGGTGACATTTTTTTAAACTTTTAGGTTTGGGCAAACAAAACTTTCAACTAGTACCCCATGATCAGAAATGCCCGTCATATTTATATCTTATCTCATGAAGGTGGGATCATTACAAAAAACAAGACCTAGTATGTTAGCGCATTGCCCACTGCACATAGTGGGAGAAGCAATTAACTAATGCAATAAGTCTTCCATAATGAGCTCTTCCAGTGCTAGGTATGGGCCAGGCCGCGAGCGCAAGACGGGAGCATGAGTTATCCAGTCAACATCGGGAAGGATTAGATCACCTCCCAGTAAATATACTCAGTTTCTAGTGTGGTCAGTGCTTCAGACAACGCTTCCAATGACTGTGCATTGTTGGAGTTAGGCTGGTGATAAAAAGAGTCCACCGCGACGCACTGCACTTGTGACAGCTCAATTTCACACTACACGGCTTCGTACTCGAGGCCGGTAATTGATACAGCCACATTTGATAATCTGTTATTAACCAATATTGTAACGGTAGGATGAGAACGACGAAGAAGACAAAGAGGAGGACGATGTTGTCAGATCTGTGAGCCAACTGGGCGCCATCTTGTCCACCACCGAGTTTATTCCTCGTTTTATAAAGTAAAGTTATTCTCCCGTAACATCATTGGTGGGAGGTGCGGGGTACTCACTTCACGCAAAACGGAGCTTCGTAGCGGGCGCCTAGTGGTCTCCCCCATGGCGACTGCAGTCAACAATGCCGACCCTTCCCCGACTACCGTGCCTTCTCCAACTACGTCCGTGCTTTCTCCAACTGGACCGTCAACCCTCATCTTGGAGCCCCCGAGAGATCCAGGTACCTTTTCTGGCACTGATGGCATTGACGTAGAAGCCTGGCTGAAGTCATACGAACGAGTGGGTGTACGTATGCGATGGGATCCAACGCTCATGCTGGCCAACGTGATTTTTTATCTCAGAGGTACCGCAAAGGTCTGGTACGAGACGCACGAGGAAGAACTGACTAGCTGGGAGTTATGCAAGCAAAAGCTCCGGGAGCTATTTGGCAGGCCTGTGGGAAGTCAACGCGCCGCCCAAAACGAGCTCGCACGTCGAGTTCAGACGTGCACCGAATCATACCTCACGTACATTCAGGACGTGCTCGCTTTGTGCCGCAAGGTAGACTCGCAGATGTCCGAAGCCGATAAGGTTGGCCATATTATTAAGGGCATAGCAGATGACGCCTTTCACCTTCTTGTGTTCAAGAATTCATCTACGGTCCACGACATTATTTCTGAATGCCGGCGCTTTGAAGAAGCGAAGAGCCGCCGTGTTCTCCACCAGTTTGCCCGGCTTCCAAACACGGCTGCAACATCCACATGCGAAGACCCTCGCCTGCCTTCTACGGAAAGTCCCGGTGACGTTGTCCGTATTGTCCGTCGGGAAATAGAAGCCGCAGCTCCACTCGTGTCAGCCTCCCCCAACTCCGAAAGCTATCACGCCACCGTCTCTCTCATACAGACCGTCGTGAGGCAAGAACTGGCCAACGCCGGCTTAAACGTCTGCTCCATTCATCGTCCAGACTACGCCACACCAAATCCACCCGTGACTGTTCCGCCCAACCGACGTTTTTCTGCCAGCCCACATTATCGCGACCCGGCGGTATGGCGCACCCCAGACGACCGGCCGATATGCTTCAATTGCGGTCGTATAGGCCACATTTCGCGTCACTGCCGTGCTTGGTCCAGCTCTGCTCCGTGGCCTCACCCTCCGCCCCATCGCCCACCTGTCTGGAATTCACGCTCATCACCGAAAACAGAGCCGCTAACGCCTGAGAATTCCTCGCGCCCCCGATCCAGCCGCTCCCCTTCGCCACAACGCCGTTTCTCCCGCTCGCCCCCATCTCGCCGATCGCCGTCCCCAAGCTCGTTCCGGCGTTCACCTCCGGAAAACTGACGGGAGCAGCTCTTGGAGGTGATGCTGCAATACCGACCCGATCCCAAAATCCTCTACTGACCTTGCCCGCACATCAGAACCTTATCAATGTTGACGTCGACGGTGTACCTACTACAGCCCTCATTGACACTGGCGCACACGTGTCTATCATGAACGCTGACCTTAGAGCACGGCTGAAGAAAGTCCTTACTCCTGGCCCAACTCCTGTGGTCCGAACGGCCGATGGTGGAAAAGTCGCCGTAATTGGTGTGTGCTCAGCTCGCGTCAGCGTCGCCGGACACCACACATCAGTTCTGTTTTATGTTTTAGAACACTGCCCTAATGACATAATTTTGGGCCAAGACTTTTTGTCTGAACATTCGGCCTTGATAGACTGCTCTGCCGGTATAGTGCAACTCGCTCTACCTAATGTTGTTGATCCTCCAAGTTGCCCTCCAAGTCGGCTTTGTTCTACAGAACACCTGCGTCTCCGTCAACGAACAGTAGCTTACATAGGCGTCTCCCCTGTTCCACCTGTCCCAGACGGTGTTTATATTGTGTCCCCCAATGTTGACGTCCTGCTTTCGCACAACGTTGCGTTTCCTCACACCGTCATCACTATTACGGCCAATGCATCCTGCCTACCCTTAGTGAATTTTTCACTATGTACACAAGTCCTCCCTCGTGGTATATCTCTAGCCGAGATCGTGCCGGCGGCAGAGTGCCATATTTGCACTCTAAGTTATGACAGCATCCCGAGTGCCGAAAAAACTTCGTCTACTCCTCCATCAGACCAAAGTGTGTTAACCAAGATGATTGCCCCCGACTTGCCGAAAGAACAAGCTAACGACCTGCGTTCCCTGCTTGCATCTTTTTGGGACATCTTCGACCTTGGCGACCGCCCACTCGGCCAGACGTCCGTTGTTAAGCACCGGATTGATACAGGCGATACGAGTCCCATCCATCGGAGACCCTACCGTGTTTCCCATGCAGAGCGGCGCATCATCCAACAGGAGGTCGACAAAATGCTTTCTCGGAATATCATCGAGCCTTCATGCAGTCCCTGGGCGTCCCCTGTTGTACTTGTAAAGAAGAAGGACAACAGCTGGAGATTTTGCGTTGATTATCGCCATTTAAACAAAATAACGAAGAAGGACGTCTACCCTTTACCACGCATAGACGATGCCCTGGATTGCCTTCACGGCGCAAAATATTTTTCCTCCATTGACCTCCGCTCTGGGTACTGGCAGATTGCCGTTGATGACATGGACCGTGAGAAGACGGCGTTTATCACTCCCGACGGCCTTTACGAGTTTAAAGTGATGCCATTCGGTTTATGTAATGCGCCCGCCACATTCGAACGTATGATGGACGCTCTGTTGCACGGCTTCAAGTGGTCCATCTGCCTGTGCTACCTGGACGACGTTATCGTTTTTTCGCCTTCTTTTGCGACGCACCTTGAAAGGCTATCGAAAATCTTATCTGTCTTTCGTAAGGCGGGCCTGCAACTCAATTCGGCAAAGTGCCACTTCGGCCGTCGTGAAATTTCTGTCCTCGGACACCTCGTTGATTCCGTGGGGGTTCGCCCTGATCAAGATAAAATACGCGCAGTAAGAGATTTCCCTGTACCAACCTGTACCAAAGACGTTCGCAGTTTCGTTGGCCTCTGTTCTTACTTCCGCCGCTTTGTTAAAAACTTCGCCGACGTAGCACGCCCTCTCACTCAACTTCTCAAAAAAGACGCTGGCTTCATCTGGGGCCCTGAGCAAGCAGATGCGTTTCAAAATCTAGTGTGTCTGCTTACGTCTCCGCCTATCCTCGCCCACTTTGATATTTCATCTCCAACAGAAGTTCGTACAGACGCAAGTGGCTATGGCATCGGTGCAGTCCTCGCCCAGAAACAACAAGGACGAGACCGTGTTGTTGCTTATGCCAGCCGCCTTCTTTCGCCTGCTGAAAGAAAATATTCAATAACCGAACGGGAATGTTTGGCACTTGTTTGGGCAGTCGGTAAATTTCGTCCCTATTTGTACGGCCGGCCATTCACAGTAATCACAGATCACCACGCCTTGTGCTGGCTTTCGTCCCTTAAAGACCCTTCAGGCCGTCTTGGCCGTTGGGCGCTGCGCCTTCAAGAATTTGATTACTCAGTCCTGTATAAAACCGGCCGCCTGCATCAAGATGCGGACTGCTTGTCCCGGTATCCTGTCGACCCTCCAGACGGCGACTCCTCTAAAACCACCCTTCCTATCGACGTTTTCTCTCTATCCGCGTTTCATGACATTGGAATCGAGCAGCGACGAGATACTTTCTTGGACGGTATTATCCGAAGGCTCACATCGGTGAGGCCCGACCCTTCCCTTCGAATGTTTGAAATACATGATGGTGTATTGTACCGTTGCAATATGCGTCCTGACGGCCCCGAAAGACTACTCGTCGTTCCCATTCAATTGCGTCACACTGTTCTCGCCCAGCTTCATGATGCACCTACAGCGGGTCACCTCGGCGTGTCACGGACCTACGACAGAGTTCGCCGGCGCTTCTTCTGGCCTGGCATGTACCGCGACGTCTGCCGTTATATTGCAGCCTGCGACCCTTGTCAACGACGGAAAAAACCAAATGCCCCTCCGGCCGGACGTCTTCAGCCACTGCACATCCCACAAGACCCATTCTACCGTGTTGGCGTGGACCTGCTTGGCCCTTTTCCTACGTCAGCTGCGGGTAATCGGTGGATTGCAGTAGCAACCGATTATGCTACCCGATACGCGATCACACGGGCCCTTCCAACCAGCTGTGCAACTGACGTGGCCGATTTCCTTTTGGAGGACGTCATCTTACATCATGGCGCCCCTCGACAACTCCTTACCGACCGAGGCAGCTACTTCCTTTCCAAAGTGGTTGATGACCTCCTCCGCTCCTGCGCCACTAAACACAAGCTCTCGACTGCTTACCATCCACAAACAAATGGTCTAACGGAGCGCCTCAATCGCACTCTCACCGACATGCTCTCCATGTATGTCTCCGCCGATCACCGCGACTGGGACACTACGTTACCGTTTGTAACATTCGCGTACAATTCTTCCAGACACGACACCGCTGGGTTCTCTCCTTTTTTTCTGTTGTTCGGCCGTGACCCTGCGCTACCTTTCGACACCCTCCTGCCGGCCGGACTAAATGACAAGTCTCAGTACGCTCGTGATGCAATAATGAAGGCCCAAGCGGCACGCCAAGTTGCTCGACGACGCTTACTGGACTCCCAGGACAATCAGAAGAGCGTATACGACGCCCGCCATCGTGACGTCCACTTCACACCCGGAGATCTCGTTCTGTTATGGTTCCCCTCGCGCCGCGTTGGACTTTCGGAGAAGTTACTCCCACGCTATTCAGGTCCCTACCGTATCTTACGCCAAGTAACTGACGTCACATACGAAATCACCCCTACGGACCCCGCCATCCTTCACCCTCACACTGACGTAGTGCATGTTACGCGACTCAAACCGTATTACTCCAGTGCCTCCTGATTAGCACCGGGTCGGTGCTCCAGCCGCCGGGGAAATCATGTAACGGTAGGATGAGAACGACGAAGAAGACAAAGAGGAGGACGATGTTGTCAGATCTGTGAGCCAACTGGGCGCCATCTTGTCCACCACCGAGTTTATTCCTCGTTTTATAAAGTAAAGTTATTCTCCCGTAACATCATGAAAACTCCGCCGACACGCGCATCATGATCTTTGCGTTAGACGTTCATATGTGAAGGGAACACTTCTGCGTTGTGACTAGTGTCGTCGAGCCACGACTCGGTGTCGAAACTTTTATCGGCATTCATAGTAACTACAAGGTCTGAAAACGCATCTTTCTTTATTTTTATTCTCCGACTAGTTACAACAAGAACTACAACAAGAACAAGAATTCTTCGCTTATTGACAAAATGCATGGTTCCTCTCCGCTTGTGTGCCTTCGTAAGTACATTTTGCTTTTCTTTGAATGAACAAAACTGAGCTAGAATGAGCCTATTCTTCGAGGCAGTAAAGCAACTCACCCTTTGAGACCGTTCAATGCGCGATGAGGTCACCTGGACACCCAGATGGTCCGAGCAAAGAGAGAGTACGTGACGTTCAGAGTCTTCCACTCTCGCCCACAGTTTCTTTCGATTTGTAAAAGGCCAGGTTATGTCTGTGCGACCTATTTTCAAGCTCATCTTTGCGCCTTACAGCCCGGTCCAACTGTTCTGCAAGGGAGGAGTTCGCAGCTTTCAGCTGTTGTAACTCGGCCACCAACTCCTTTAGGCCACCAACGTCACGTTCAAACGCTGCCAGTCGAGCCACAAGTTCTGTAAGCTTATCGTCAGCAGCCTCCGGATTAGCTTTAATTTCTTTGAGCGCCTCCAGAACCTTATCCTGACCGTAGTGTACTTTTGACAGGGAACGCAATGCTTCAAAAAGACCCTGTTGTTCTCCAGTGAACAGTCCCGGGTTCATCTGTACTTCCCCTGACAGCAATAAATGCCCCCACAGCACAGAAAACACGGCCCGAGAATTCTGAGCAATCGTCTCATACAGGCAATGGAAATAAGTATGCGCAAGACATAAAAGGTAGGGTTTCGGTACCACCACGTAGGCCAGTCCTATCGATAAACGGAAACGTGACAGTAAGGCATACTGACCTAAAGAGCAAGACAATGTAAGTATTCCGTTCTCCTGACAGCACCGAAACCCGCAGCGGCAGCTGGCGAAACAGGCTCTTAAATAGTTTGTGGTCACATGATACATGCGATGCTCATGCCGGTTGAGTGACAATATACTTGATATCCGGGAAGGCAGCTGCCAAAGCCAGATCATGAGAACATGGCTGAACGCGATGAAGCACCGGGCATTGTTCAGTATAGCATGATGCGTTGATCAAGAAGAGTGTGAATTGCACATCGCTTGAGACGACTAGCGTCTGCAAAAGCTCAAGAGCAAGGGACTGTAAGCATTCCGTCCTCATGACAGCACCGAAACCCCTGTACTTCATACAAAGTGACTTGCGTAAAATATAGTCAACACGTGACAAAGTAAGTCTGGTGCTTTTTGTTTTTGCCTTACTCAAATTTCTTTTGATATGGTGTCGGATAATTTCATACATATATTAGAAACTCACTGAACATGTAAGCATCAACAATGTGCTAAACTGTATTTCTCTGCCACTCTCTGTTCTAGTCCATTATCCTACTATGTAGTTTCATGTTATGGTAAATTGAATAAGTAGAAAGATAGTCAACCCAATATTTCGCTTCAGTACATTAAGGTGACTACCACAATCTTGATGAAAATTTACAGGTGCGTGGGTGGGACGCAAAAACGAGGCTGCTTCATGAATTAGTCATGACCCCCATGCACGCTTTTTTTGTTGTCACCTGAACCACCTGAGTTTGCTCCTTCGCCCACGTTCTCCGTGCACCGTGGTTCAAAATTTATTATCGGCAGGTAATGCAATAAACTGGGAGCTCAGAGGTACGTCTTGCCGTATTGAAGCACCATTGGAAGCTCTGTTGTAAGCTGATGCAGCGCACAGATGTGTTTCTGCTTTTTTTTATTTACTGTTCTTTTTTACCGCTTCGTCAACCGAGAAGGACTAGCGCGCAGAATCAAGTGCAATTGGGCGTTACTGTTTCCTAAAGTAGACGTTCATTGATGTGTATTAATTTGATGAAGCAGGATTGCTTTTCTTGCCATTATTAATAGAATAATTGCTACTCGGTTCACTGCTAATTAAGTGCTTTTTCGGTATGCAGAAGCTTTCGTGATAAAGTTGTATCTGTGCTACATTAACGCGCAACTCAGTCACCTTAGAAGATGCTGCAGTGTGCAGTAATTACACCATCTTTATGCATTTTAACTCGACTCGAGTTTCGAGTATTAAGCATTACTTTACTGCTCACACACTTTTTTGTTACACTTCAAAGTATATACGCCTTGCAAAAAACATAAAGTGTGCCGATGAGGTACGTTTCTAAGTCTATTTTAAACAGGACAGTATCGAGCATTTTTAACATCCACTCGCTTTGGCCATGTTAACATATTTTTGCACTTTGCTGTAACTATATCAAAACAAATAAAAGGCTATTGCAAATATGATCTTCGTGTTAGTTATGTCAAAAGAGACAGCGCTATGTGCGACTCTTGAGTACTTCTTTGCGTTCTCTGTATCGTGACTTACAGTGGATATTCCTAGATTTTATATTGTAATTAACTGTTTACTCCCTTCTCGGCCTGTGTTATCGATAGCTACATCACCATTGTTTCTTGATATTTTCACTTTTGCCTTTCGTTGCGGAGGTTTTCATTTGATCCATCGTCGGTTGTAAATGGCGTATTGAAAGAACACCTTGCCCTTATAGGTCCTATATATCTGTGCAGGTTTGGAGCTTCCCACGCACAAGCAACTTGAAATGTACAGATAAAATCAGGTACCTCGCTAAAAGCAAAATCATATTGACAGTTCTGAATACTCTTTACCAAAAACATTCACTCATATTATAAAGCATTTTGTTGAGTTGTAGACAGCAATTTATTGACAGCAATACAAAGTGTTTTTACATCTGGTTTCCACGTAAACAGACTTTTGTAGGCCTTGACCGAGCCCACAAATATTTAGCTCTGCAGTGTCAAGTCCTAGCTGCTGCTTAGGACTTTAAAGAAGCGCAAATAAACGTAGTCAAGTAGCGTACCGGATGACGATGTGTATCAGAAAATTACGTAAGTTAGTTCTGTCTGATCTGTGGCACGATGAAATTGCTGTGCGTTTGTTGACAGTCACGCTTAAAAAAAAAGCAATATTTATAGATCTATGAGAAGTCCATTACACTGTTTTTGTGCACTTTGCATCTTATATCTGCAATCGTACCCTCATATATATTTTCTTTCAGGTGCGGCAAAAATCAGTCTGCCTGAAAGAGCGCATCTGGCACACGTACGCGTGGTACGCTCAAAAGTAAGCCAAAAAAAAAAAGAGGTAAGGAAGGCTGGAGAAGGATAGCTGAAGGGCCAATAGGTGTTTCAGGCGTTGCGTGCATACCGTCATTGGCAACGAACAAAAGCAACATGCCTGCGTGCCTCGTCGTGCCGATAATGCATGCCATGCTCCGGCCTCCCCTCATTAAAACGCACTCTAAAGATGGCTTTGCTATCACGCCTACAATGCTATGCCATTTTTCGTCAAAATTCTATGTTCTGTATTGCTTTCTTTCTTCGGTTGAAGTGGTGCAGAGAACGGAAACTAGGAAGACAGCTAAATACGAAGTTCTCTGATCAGCAATAAAATGCTGCCTTTCTGTGTTCTAACAGTATTTACTGCCACGTTTCGTGCTGCTCATTCACCTCCAATAACTACGGAGAGGAGGTTTTCTTTTGAAATACAAATGGGCTTAATCGTTTCTTCCCGGATTTGACAACTTATGTGCCTTACGCAATCTCAAGTGTCTAAAGGAATGCACGAAATCAGGCGCGAACTTTTACGCACCTGAAGAGGGAGGTATGTTTTGATTACACACGAGGTGGTGATGCCGGCGGTTAGGTTGTAGCGTCCTCTTTCTTAGCTCAACTCCACGCAGCCTACGTCCTAGTTTGAGAGCATGCAGGTGTACAGTGCTGTTAAAAGTTGCTCCTTGCTCTTTTATAGTGAATGATTTCTTTGCGCACTGCAAGCATATCTATCTATCTATCTATCTATCTATCTATCTATCTATCTATCTATCTATCTATCTATCTATCTATCTATCTATCTATCTATCTATCTATCTACCTATCTATCTATCTATCTATCTATCTATCTATCTATCTATCTATCTATCTATCTATCTATCTATCTATCTATCTATCTATCTATCTATCAGTAAAGTTCAGGCTCTTTCGATGTTGGGAAACCAACTCTGCCCACTTGGCGCCCGAGACACACCACCCAAGGTGGTAGCAAGGCGGGAGAAAGTAACGCACTGCCGCTATGCAAATAGTGGCGATTGACTTGCTTGTCGCTGGTAGAGGTAATAAACGCTGAAGAAGTTCTAGTGAGGTTGAGAAAATTTTCTATTTACAGGCTGGGCTGAATATATTACATTGTTACAGACATACAAGTTACCAGAAAAAAAAATACCAACTAGTTCAAGTAATACCAACTAGTTCAAACTGCCACACTTCGGAGAGTACATGCGGGATTTACCAAGGTTTTTCATTGTTTCTAACGTCAGCTAATCTATTTTTTTGCCTTTGTGGGGTCACATGAGTGTGATGGTTGAAGTGTTCCTTTTTCCCTTCATGTTTTCCAATAAAAATTCAGTTCCAAGACAGAGCTGTGGTTTGTCTCTTCTTATCTTGTGAGCGCATAGTTGTGCGCTGCGTTAAAATATGTTCAAGTAATTTTTTCCTAGCTCATTTTGCATCTCTAGCTGACACTCATTCACATGCGTCAGAGCAGGTCCGGGCTTGATTAACTTTATAAGTTGTGTTGATGCTTCTTTTTGTCGTGCACTAGACTTTCTTGAGCACTATAACTTTATCTACTAAAGGCCACAACTATAGGTGGAGTCGAGCAAGCATGAGCGCCACCTAAACAAAAGAGCGTTGAATACGTGTAGCAGACGTTTTAAAATAACTCATGAAAACCATGTCCCATAAGGCCTAAAATTTATATGGGCAACTTAGCATTACTTATTATGCCTAACAAAAACGCTATTGATAATCATACAGGCATTATGTGATCAAAAACCTTCAGTTTCGATTTCGACTGCATTCAAGAAAGGGGGGAGGGGACTGGCACAATGATCATACCTTTCGAACGACTCGAGATATTTTCATCGTTTCCCTTCCTTAATATTCTAGAATCGTCAAAATTTATGAAAACGCTAATTTTGGTAAAGTCGTTTCTTAGTAGATCAGGTTTCTGAAGGTGCTGACCTACCTTAACTTTAGGCGTACCACAGCATACCTGCTGGACTTTGGTGTATACAGTTGAAGTGCCTAATGAACCCATGAAAGTCCTAAGAGTCCACCATCCCTCTGATACTGTTGTTTCTTGAAATATGCACTTTCCTGAAAATAGGTGCGTTCTATAAATAGTCAGATTCTTCAGAATGTTTGTCCGCACTCCTCCTCCCCTCCAAAAAAAAAAAGAAAGATCGCTCACCAATGGCCTACCCGTGATCCCTAACTATTCTGAAAATTCACAATGGAGTTGGTCGAGCACATAATGCTTGTCTAAAATAATGAAAGTAATGAAGCAGAGGCTACTGCTCACCGACTATTTCGCAGGGCATGATGTTGACTCCGAAAATTACCGTAATCTGCCGAATTTGTGATTCAAGGATCCTTTAAACACAATGCAAGACTGTTTTTTTTTCGTTCTCGAATCCCCTATTTTGATAATGTCAAACTGCTCCACAACAAATAAATAATTGATGAAACCATGTAGAAGTGTTTCACCACTTGTTTTCACATTTTGTGCCTTCTTTAACAGTTTTATGACGACGGTATTTTGAGCTACTGTGTTTGAACGGCCTTAACAATATTAAGACATTCATAATGAAACAAGCGCTAAAGATGCACGTACTCAGAGCTGACGCAGACGAGCGCTTTCTGTGTCCTCTTTGAGTGTGTGTATTTTGTAGCACTTCTTTGATGATGAACCTTTACCAACACGCCCAACTAGCAGTCATCCTAAACATTACAAGAACTACTACTCTCAGTTGCGCGAGTGCGTCCAACAGCGGTATGTCTGTTCCTTTGATAGCGTGTTTGCGCAACCTGCTCGGGTGTGCGTAAAATTCGCTTAACGTACCCTTTTTAGCGGATCCACCAGATCAGCACTTTGATGTTGACAAAGCTTTCACATACTGCCGTAACTCGATGGGAACTTGCTTTACTGCTTTCGCCCTCACCCAAGAGTGCACTGCAGGCGCGATGTCTGCCACTAAGACTAGTTTATTTTATTAGTTGCCATCGCGAATTTCGTGCAGGCATCTTCTGGCCTTCACTGCCTTTTCCTTTTCCTCTCACACGCACGAGGACACAATGTCACTATCACAAACCCCCATCGCATCGATTCTTGCGTTCTCTTCTTTCGCTCACCACGCTGACTATTGTCCTCAACTCAATACGTTCGTTAATTGGTTCTTGCGTGGACCGCTACACTCCCATGTCGCAGGCCCCTCCACCACTTTCTCCTGATTGAATCACATCTCTAGCCACTCTCTTTGCTAGGCATCGCGACTGAATTGCGGCGCTACGTGGTTTTCTTTTTGCGTGAAGTTTCTGACTTCTTCGGTGAGAGATGGCAGATGTAGATAGGCCTAGTTGTTCAGCGCTTGTGGCGTGATGAGGCTATTCAGAACACTGCGATAAGTGTCGAGAGGTGCTTTCTTATATAGAAACGAAATGCGCTCTTTGTTCGTTAATGTCCCTTTCATGAAAAAAGTTCAATATCCTTGTATATTTTGTCAGTCATACTATAGCTCGAAAAAAAAACTTGGAAAAGCACTTCTATTCCAAAATATTGTTTCTTGGGAAGGCTTCATTTCCAAATATTTGCAGGTGTGTGAAAACATATCCCCAGAGTCGTATTTGGCACACATAGTTTAGTTTCTATTTTTTCAATACCTGATGTTTAATATCAGCCTGACGAATTTGGTATGAACTGTTTGCTGATTCGTTAACTAATTCATTAACATTAATTTACCAAATTTCTGTTTCATGCTCCAATCATTAATATTCCTAATATACCGTTTTTCGTTTTTCTTGTCTTAACTATTATTTGTTGTATTTCCTTCACTGTTGTATTCATATTGTACCCACCCCCTCTGTAACACCCTCTGGGTCTTGAGGGTATACTGATAAATAAATAAATAAATAAAAAAATAATTTATCTGGTACGTCCCATCAAATCATCTGAGGATCACGCATTATTTGTTTTTTTTTTCTGAAATATACTTGGTTGTTTTTTTTTCTCGAGAAAAAAAAAGAGCCAAACCACACCAAATATAAAATCAACCTGCGCTCGCACACCACCACTACAGTTTGTCTCAGCGTTTTTTACAGCGAAAGCTGTTATGGGTTGACAACTCAGGCTACGCGCCGCCGCCGCCGCCGCCATGGAAGTCCGTAACCACATGGCACGAGAAAAAAAAAGAAAAAAAAAACCTAGCACCAATGACACAGTGGGGCTTGTACCCAGGTCGGCTGGGTGCCAGCCCAGTATTCTACCTCTGAACAACACCGATGCTTCGGACTTGTTGGCAAAATTGTTTTAGGCAGGATTGATGTCGGAAAGCAATCACGTCAATATGACTTGTAAAGCCCGAAATAAACCGGCACTCGCGCGCCCCTACCCGAGTGCTTCCAAGCGTATTTTTTAAATGCGAAGCATTTCTAAGCGAACTTTGGCGACTTTGAGCGTATCTATCTATCTAGCCGCTTACGATTTGTAGCTCCTGGCCGTTTCGATAAAGGTACCGATACCAAACTTATTATAGCATAACATGACTGTATGAAGAACTTATTTGACTGGTCATAACACGAAAGTCAAGATATGTATGTGATCACTTTATGGGTCACGTCAAGAACATGTTGTCTGCCGCCGCCGCCACCAACAGTTCCCGTAAACACATCGCACAAAGTTAAAAAGAAAAAAAACCTTGCACCATTGACACAGTGGGGCTTGAACACGGGTCCGCTAGGTACCAGTCCCATATTCTACCAATGAGTTACGCCGGTGCTCGTAACTTGTCAAACTTGCCGTAGGCAGGCATGACCTAGCATCAATAGCACAGTGGGGCTCAAAACCGGGTCCCCCGGGTGTCAGCCCAGTATTCTACCACTGAGCTACACCGGTGCTTGAGAATTGTCAAATTCACCTTAGGCAGGGTTGATGTCGGGAAAGCAATCACGTTAATACGACTTGTAAATCGTTTTACAACAGCGAAAGAACCACCAGTTGTCGCACAATGCGAATAGCGTAACGAGTGGGCCGTCCAATACTCCAACCCATTACAAAATCTTGTTCTTGTTTTCCTCTTATATGTGGCGCATATCCATTTAAGCCTCAATTCCTCATCGTCGTCAGCCACTGCATGGACAATTGGCTCATAATTCTTTGCAATTGTTTAGCGGATGCCACTGTTCTCATAATCTTTACAATGAATAGCATAACGAATGCCCGCCTTCTACCCTAAATGCTTTATTGATAAAGCCGCAGTGGGTACTCAGCAAGTGTGTTTGCAGCAATGAGCGTTTAAAAAAGGCCCCGAAAGGCCACTCTTCCAGCTTTCGCACAGGCCTGGCGTTTTTCGAGTACTCCGTGAGTTTGTTTTGAGTGATTGTGAATAAAGTGCATACATGTTTGGACAACTGCTATGAAATGACTAAAAGAATGTCAACGACTTCCAAATTTATTGGAAGCGCAATGAAACAAAAAACAAAAATGCGTGGTGTCTCAATCACTTCTTCTTAACGCACATGTACTAAATCATTTTTGATAATTCATACAAAGACAATATTTATACCATGCATGCGAGGTTTGGCTAAAGTGTTGCAAGAACATAGAAAATTAGGCGAATAATAATAATAATAATAATAATAATAATAATAATAATAATAATAATAATAATAATAATAATAATAATAATAATAATAATAATAATAATAATAATAATAATAATAATAATAATAATAATAATAATAATAATAATAATATTAATAATAATAATAATAAAATTAATAATAATAATAATAATAATAATAATAATAATAATAATAATGATAATAATAAAATAACAATGTTTATTTTTAATCAATAGTTTGATGAAGGACAGCTGCAAGTAAAAGCTGCTCTCCAAAAGAGGCAGCTTGACAAAGGCCCACAGCTACCTTTTAGCACGACAGCAGTGGCAAACAATCAGCAATGTGAAGTCGACAACAATAACAACAACACCAAATAGATAAATAAATATATATATATAAAGATATAAAACTCAAGTCCAAATTCCAAAAATAAAAACAGCAACCATGATAACAGCAACTGCAAAGAAATCTTAAAAACTAAACGTGTATACGACGAAAACATTGACGCCTGTTTCAAATAACCGCACGTGAACAGGGGAAACACCGCGAAATTTGTGCTTTATTGGTGTTCCGTTGTTTTCGCGCAAGCGTTTTAAGTACGCTAACAAAGATAATCACAGTTGCATCAACGTAGTCATCTCACGACAGAGACGAGCTAAAATCCCGGCTGCGGCGGCTGCATTTTCGACAGAGGCAAAAATGTTAGAGGGACAAGTACTGAGTTAATCATTATTATTATTATTATTATTATTATTATTATTATTATTATTATTATTATTATTATTATTATTATTATTGTCGTTGTTGTTTTGATATGTCACTATAGCGACCACAAGCATCAGATTGGGAAAATAATTTCTTCAGGAACGTCCGTATTTTCCGCAGGAGTAAGATCAAGATTGAGGCGCTTTTTTTTGTCAGAAGAAACCACCAATATCCTGAAATCAAGTGGTCAGGTGAGTATGTATTTTATTTTATCATATATGTGTTCCCTAGCCTGGGTTTCACATTCTATTATTCGACCTGAAACTGTTCGTTAAGGTGAATTTCGCACCGGTAATAACAAACAAAGAGTGGCTGGCACTTAGATGGCCGGAAGTGACCAAAGGTAAAAACCCATAATAAGCAAATAGGTCCTTTCTCGTGCCCACGTAATGTGTTTTTGTGATACGACGATCCTAGAACACGCCTTAGCAGCGCAGCATTCTCTCTTTCTGATTACCTCTTAAGAATGAGCGCTTCACCGATCGCAGCTGAAACTCATAATCTCCCGTGATCATCCGGTGGATTGGCGTCACCGTGGCGAAATCGAAAATCGACCGATCCTTTCTCTCACACCTTGGAGGCGTAGTAGTTTGTTGTCTTCACACTTATACTTTGGTCACGAAATATCAGCCTTTTGCTTTTTGTTTGTGCTTCTGGTGGACTCATTTATTTTTTACGTTGGTAGTGTCCTTCATTTTTTTGTTTCTCTATAGGTGTTCTGTAACTTAATCTTCGATGCAATAACTCATGATAATTATCTGAAGTGCCAATCTAGTGCTCTGCGATGTCACGCCTTTTCGACATTATATTGAAGGGATTTTAAGCTAAAATATTGGAGACAGTAGCCTTCGCTTGGACTGTGTCGCTTATTATAAATTAGCAAGCAATGATTTTAAAAAGAAAAAAAAAACAGTAAGCCTCGTATCCTTGTTTACTACCGGTTCCAGTTCTTTAAGAAGTATTCGAGAAACAAGTCACTTTAACCAGTGGTGACTCCTGAATTTGTCGTGAACGATATTACGTTATTGCACGCGAAACCCGACTATCACTCCAAATGTAAATAGGTTGCATATTTCTCCACACGTACTGCAGTGCCTGTCATTTCTGAACAACACTAGAAAATTCAGAGTCCCTTAAACTGACAGTTTAATCTTATGGTCTATTTACACTATATACACCCAGCATTACAGAATCGTCGAAGCTGCATAGCACCAACAATATATTAGGCTTGCTTTCTGCGAAGAGAAAATCGAAGACAAGCGATTACAGGACATGTTGTAGCTGAGCCTGCCTATTCGGGAAAACTTTTAAATGATATTGGTAGATTCAAGGTTTCCCTTCATCGCCGTTTTAATCATCATCGTCATCGCCACATTGAATCTCCTCTATTTATCACCCTTTTTTTCTTTCCAAATGCTGAGTAGCTGGCCAGAAATTTGATACAGACTTACCCCTATGCTTATTGTCAACATAAACATTTTTCTCTCTTTCTCCTAACCTTATGGTGATATAATAAAACATTACTTACATTTCGTAATTATCTAACTATCTTAACTTTCAGTTTTTTCCGCGAATGTTTGTCGCCTTAGGCCTTCAATGTTCGGGGGGTGTTCGGGACCACAATGGTGAACCGAAAATACCCTGCTACCATGATGTGTACTTTAGTAGTTCTCGGGAAAGTTGTTTCTAATATAATGTCACACATTAAGCAATCTTCATAGTGGTGGAAATGATATGGGTTATGAATAAATTGAAAAAAAAATACCTGCCATATTCACAAAGTGAATGATTTCAGATGAACTAGCTCGGAGATAATCGGGTAACCGTCAAATTCTCCACACGCATTCAATCATATAAAGACGTCACGGGTTTGCTTAACAGTGAGCCCTTTTCACTTGGGTCTGCCGGGATCTCACCGCAAGGTGTTGGCGGCAACCAAAGCTGCTGCTGCGTTGTGAGCCCACCACGCTGTTATCTTACCTTCTGGGGTGTTGATGTTGCGGAGCAGTAACGAAGAGTGTTCACCGAGTGAGCTCCCGGTGAATGAAAAGGAAGCACGTGGAAACGCGAGTGCTGTATGAAAGTGAGGCCCTCTAGTGGTGACCTATCTATCTAGAGCACACTGCGTCGAGTGTGCGGGTTGTGTGCTAGCTGGCACCGCCTGCGTGACCAGCTGGAGAGTGCGCAGCTATGGCAGAGCACAGCGGTGCCTCTAGCGGGAGCAATGTGAACTTTTATACACGTCGTCGACAACAGACAAGACGGAAGCATAAGAAACTTGACGAGCATACTCCTAAATAAACAAGGAGAATCATCTAAACTTGTGGACTACCGGCACTAACTCTCAAAAGTTGTATGTATATATTGTAACGAACAAATACAGTGCCGGAAGCTAAAACAGCTATTTATTAATGGCGAACTTGTGCCCGTCAACTAAACACACAAAGGTCGTGAGCTCACTGGTCAAAACCTCGTCAACTTCTCTTGCTTCTCGCCTCGAGCTGCTCCTCGAAAAACCACCAGCGTTCCTTGTCCAGCGCGTGATGTGGAGACACCTGCAGCCAGCGTTGCATGGCGCGTTGGCGCGTTTAGCTTGGCGCGTTTGGCTTGTCAGTTGGTGTGGCAGAATTCATAAGAGCAGGAAGCGGGGCAAGACTTCGGTAGGTGCCTAACAACATGCGGCATTAGTCCCCCTCCCGAAACGCATCGTCCCGATGCGTACGCTGACGTCGAACAGTTTTGTAAAGGAGTATTTATCTGATGTTTGAGCACATATATCAGTAGTGTCGTTCAGTGCCTTTCGTAGTACGGTTTCATTCGTACTACATGTACGACTTCTGGGCTATTCCTGCGTCGGGTTGAGCACACTTGCCCTTCAGGAATTACTTCGTAGCTTAGCGTGCCTAACTGGCGAAGTACTTTGTAAGGGCCGAAATAGCGCCGCATCAGTTTTTCCGATAGGCCAGGTGCGCGTATAGGTGTCCACACCCACACTTTGTCTCCGGGGTTGTACTGTACGTCTTTCCGCTTCAGATTATAGCGACTTGCATCGGAGCCTTGTTGCAAAATGATACGATGTCTTGCCAATTGCCGTGCCTCTTCTGCCCTTTCTATGTAGTCACTGATGTGTGGGTCACTCTCATTCGAATCGTTGATAGGTAACATCGCGTCTAAGGTCGTTGTGACCGTCCGACCATAAACAAGTTGAAATGGCGTGAAGTGTGTCGTTTCTTGTACTGCGGTATTATACGCAAATGTTGCATAAGGCAAAATACTGTCCCATGTCTGGTGCTCAACATCCACATACATCGAGATCATGTCGGCGAGAGTTCTATTGAGCCTTTCGGTTAATCCGTTTGTTTGCGGATGGTATGCTGTAGTCCTTCTATGATCGGTGTGGGTGAGCTTCATAACAGACTGCATCAAACGGGCAGTAAATGCTGTTCCTTTGTCTGTAATGACAACCTGTGGTGCGCCATGTCGAAGTACAATCTGAGTGACGAAAAACTGGGCTACTTCGTTCGCCGTTCCTTTCGCGAGAGGTGATGTCTCAGCATATCGAGTCATGTAGTCTGTTGCTACCACAATCCAGCGCTTTCCCGATGAAGAGAGAGGAAATGGACCAAGCAAATCCATTCCCACTTGCTGAAATGGCCCTTTTGGTGGCTCTATTGGTTGCAACAGACCCGCTGGTTTCGATGGTGGTATTTTACGTCTCTGGCAATCGCGGCATGACTTAACATAATGGTGCACCGAATCCCTTAATTTCGGCCAATAATACTTGCGGCGAATTCTGGCCAAAGTGCGACTACTACCCATATGGCCAGCCGATTTCTGCTCGCAGTGATGATGGTACAAGAAGCAGAAACGTCTCACCGGTGTTTACGATGTTGCGCTTGTATAGGACGTCGTTCCGGAGGACATAGGATGTCAAACCACGGACGAAAACTCGTGGTACCTCAATTTCGTGACCCTCCAAGTATTGGATAAGCGGGCGTAGTTCCGGGTCCTCTCGCTGAAGACGAGCCATGTCCGACACATTCAGAACTCCAAGAAATGGGATGTCTTGTTCTTGGTCAGATGATGGAGACTCAACAGGTGCGCGAGACAGGCAATCCGCGTCATTGTGCTTGAGACCGGACTTGTAGACCACAGTGATGTCGTGTTCCTGCAGACGCAGGCTCCATCTAGCAAGTCTTCCTGAAGGGTCCTTGATGTTTGCCAGCCAACACAATGAATGATGATCACTGATTGCTCGAAACGGTCTGCCGTAGAGGTATGGGCGAAACTTGCTGATGGCCCATATAACTGCGAGACACTCTTTCTCTGTCGCTGAGTAATTAGACTCAGCATTCGATAGAGTGCGGCTCGCGTAAGCAATGACCTTTTCTTCTCCATTCTGCCACTGAACGAGGATGGCACCGAGGCCAACGTTACTCGCGTCGGTATGTATGTCTGTATCGGCCTCTTCGTCAAAATGTGCAAGTATTGGAGGAGACTGCAAACGGCGTCGCAACTCTGAGAAAGCCGCTTCTTGTTCCTCCCGCCAAGAGAATAGTACACTTTCTTTCGTTAGCCGTGTCAAAGGCTCAGCGATTTTAGCAAAGTTTTCAACAAAGCGTCTGTAGTAGGCACATAGTCCCAGGAATAGTCTGACGGCCTTTTTGTCTTGCGGTTTCGGAAATTTTTCAACTGCTGCAATCTTTTCCGTGTCTGGGCGGATGCCTTCCGCACTAACTATGTGCCCGAGGAACCGAAGCTGACGAAATCCAAAGTGACACTTTTGCGGTTTGATGGTCAGTGCTGCCACGCGAATGGCATCCAGTACCATTCTCAGTCGGTGGATGTGCTGCTCGAAGGTTGAAGAAAAAACCACTACATCGTCGAGGTAGACGAGACACGATTGCCACTTGAGTCCGGAGAGCACAGTGTCCATCATCCTCTGGAAGGTAGCGGGAGCAGAGCACAAACCGAAAGGGAGCACTTTGAACTCGTATAGTCCGTCTGGGGTCACAAACGCCGTCTTCTCGCGATCTCGTTCGTCCACCTCGATCTGCCAATATCCACTTTTTAAGTCCAATGATGAAAAGAAATGAGCATTGCGTAACTTATCCAAGGCATCATCGATCCGTGGAAGGGGGTAAACATCGCGCTTTGTGACTTGGTTCAGCTTTCTGTAGTCAACGCAAAACCGCAGAGTGTTGTCCTTCTTTTTGACTAGCACTACCGGTGATGCTCACGGACTGTTGGATGGCTGGATTACATCATCGTTGAGCATTTCCTGCACTTGGTTCTTGATGGCTTCCCTTTCTTTTGGCGCTACTCGGTATGGGCGCTGATGCACAGGTCTCACGTGTTCTTCGACCACGATACGGTGCTTTGCGGCGGGAGTACGTCCGACTTTCGACGAGGTGGAGAAGCACTCGGCGAACTCTTTGATGAGGTCAGCAATCTGTTGCTTCTGAGATGACGAGAGCTCTCTGTCAATGTCTACTGACTGGAGTACGTTATCTACTGTCTCTGAAGCTTTGTCAAGAGTGCAAACATCTGAGACTTGCACGTACTCATGCAGCGATGCTACGGATGTTCCCTTCGCAACATGCTGCAGCTCATTTCGAAAGTTAGTTAATAGGACATACGCACATCCATCACGAAGGTTCACCAGGCCTCTTGCCACGCATAGTCCTTTTTCTAGTAGCAGTCCGATGTTTCCGTCAGCTAATCCGTCACAGTCACGAAGAACTTCACTCCTCACAAGAACGGTCACACTGGAACGTGGCGGCACGGTTACATCTTCGTCCACAATGCGGAGAGGTAGAACGATTGGTTTCTCCGCATGACAGAAGGCGATGGCATTCTCCGTAGAAAAGGAAACCTGGGACTCTTGCAAGTCAATGACTGCATTGTTTGTTTGCAAAAAGTCCATGCCTATAATCAGTTCCCGGGAGCACTCAGGAAGCACAATAAAGCTGCCGACATACACAAACCCTCTTATTCCTATCCTTGCGGTGCATAACCCCACGGGGCTAACTAAGTGCCCTCCAGCGGTACGTATCTGAGGTCCGGTCCACTCAGTCATCACCTTCTTAAGCTTCTTTGCGAGAGCATTACTGACAACGGAATAGTCTGCACCAGTGTCTATTAGCGCAACGGCCTCGACGTCGTCGATCGTGACTAATATCTCGGAGGTAACGTCGCTACTACTGCACTTGACCGTCGTTGCGTAACTGCCACCGTCCTGTCGGGCTAACAATGGAGGGTCTTCAGTTGTCAGTATATCAGCGGCCTCACCTCCAGAGGTCGCTGGCTCTAGTTTTCCCGCCGCGGGCTAGGTGAACGTGATCTTCGGAGATTTGATGACGGACGAGGACTCGGCGACCGATAGCGCATCGGTGCTGTCGAACGCGACTCCCGTTGTTGCGTGTCTTGAGGGGAATAGCGTGAAGACAAGTATTCTTCGATTTCGTAGGGCCGTTCACCGTTCCGTGGGCATGGTGCATTGACTTGAAAACCACGCAGTCCCGCTCGACAATACTGGCACGCCCGGTAAAGGTGACCTGCTTCTCCGCAGTGGTAGCAAAGGGGCCGCCGGTCTACAGTGCGCCATACATCGCTCTTACGTGGTCTTGCTTCCGGCGTTGGTAGCGGCGTACTCGGAGAAAACTTCGGAGGCATCACAGCAGTCGCAGCCGTCCGATTCATGCGTCCGAGGTCCTGTCGTACAGCTTGCGCGTACGACAACTGAGGCGGAGGCTCCGGTTGTGCGCGCTGTAGAACCTGAGGTTGTGGTTGTAGAAACGCTTGCCGCACTTCTTCGCGCACAACGTCGGCAAGTGAGGACATCGCTGGATCAGCTTGAGTCATTTGTATTTTCTGAAGTTCTTCCCTTACGACAGCCCTCACCATTTCACGCAAGAGATCAATGTTACTAGTGAGGGTTGTCGACGCCGCGCTAACAGATGAGACGCTTACGTCCCGGTTGTATTGGCGCGCGCGCTGCTGCAGGGTCTTTTCTATCATGGTTGCCTCTGATCTGAACTCAGCAAGAGAGCGCGGTGGATTACGCACCAGGCCTGCAAAAAGCTCCTCCTTCACTCCACGCATCAGGTGCCGCAACTTCTTTTCCTCAGCCATGTTCGGGTCGGCCCGGCGGAACAGCCGAGACATGTCTTCAATGTACATGGCGACGCTCTCGTTGTTCCGTTGGTTTCGCGTCTGAAGAGCGGCCTCTGCCTTTTCTTTGCGGTCCGTGTTTGGGTACGTAGCAAGAAACTCTCTTCGAAAGTCGTCCCACGATAATAAGGACGCTTCGTGGTTTTCGAACCACGTACGTGCAGAATCTTGCAGTGCCACGTAGACGTAGCGAAGTTTCCTGTCTTCGTTCCAACCGTTCAGTCTGGCAACGCGTTCGAAACCGTCGAGCCAGTCCTCGGAATCCTCGAAAATATCACCATGAAATACCTCTGGTATGTGGGGTGGGTCCATGACGATATGCGATGGAAGTGAACTCGCTTGGGTGGCCATTGCAGGGGCTCCGGAACTTACGTCCTCCGCTGGTCTCGAAGAATCGAAGAGGGCACCAAACTCGGGCTGCTCACCTCGTAGCCGACGACTCGTTCGTTGGTGTACGGGAGTCAACAGCGCTGGCTCCAACCTTCGGGGTTCTGGGCTATGTTCCCTATGCTGAGATGGGCTTGGAATCATTACCCCGCACTTCCACCAGTTTGTAACGAACAAATACATTGCCGGAAGCTAAAACAGCTATTTATTAATGGCGAACTTGTGCCCGTCAACTAAACACACAAAGGTCGTGAGCTCACTGGTCAAAACCTCGTCAACTTCTCTTGCGTCTCGCCTCGAGCTGCTCCTCGAAAAACCACCAGCGTTCCTTGTCCAGCGCGTGATGTGGAGACACCTGCAGCCAGCGTTGCATGGCGCGTTGGCGCGTTTAGCTTGGCGCGTTTAGCTTGGCGCGTTTGGCTTGTCAGTTGGTGTGGCAGCTCCTCGAAAAACCACCAGCGTTCCTTGTCCAGCGCGTGATGTGGAGACACCTGCAGCCAGCGTTGCATGGCGCGTTGGCGCGTTTAGCTTGGCGCGTTTGGCTTGTCAGTTGGTGTGGCAGAATTCATAAGAGCAGGAAGCGGGGCAAGACTTCGGTAGGTGCCTAACAACATGCGGCAATATGATTTTAGATGGGTAACAGAGTACTGAAAGTAGGGAGAAGGTGCCTCTAATTTCGACACTTATGAGTGCTCATGAAAACAATGTGCTGGTTCTCGACTCTACATTCTTTATTCTATAACTCCCCTCCTCCTCCTGGCCGTTGTGTATGTAGGACAGTATTTGTGCCTTCACGCGTGTTTACTGGTTTATATTGAGGTGTTCGAGTTGCACATGCAAAGACTGTTCGTAATGCATGGCGCAGGCTGAGCCAAAATGTTTGAGAAGCTTTGAATTCGTTTAAGGTTATCGTGCTGAAATTACGCGCAGCCCGCCAATAACCAAGTTTACTCGAGTGCTTATACGGCCTCCACCAATAAAGTTTGATCGTTGCGTGGCGCGTCTATAAATACCAATGCAGCTCACCGTAGATCACATCACTTGACTGACGTTGTTCTCACCGTTGTCAGTGTGCTGTTTCAAATAGTTGTACTTTGAAATGTTCAGGGTCCGAGCATAATTCGCTCAAATAAATAGAGCCTGTCCTAGAACATCCCGGCTGCTGCCTTCGCAAACGTCCCGACCACGTGACCTCGGTGCAGTCTGTGGTAGCTTTTGAATGACAGGGGTTCTGTTTTTCGAGAAAACTCTGATGGTGATTATTCATAAACACTCATAGTGCTTAACGTTGTAGATATGTATCAGATCTCGCATATAGTATTTATACCGTGGCGAAAAATAAAGTCAATAGTAAACGAAAAGCATATATATTAGTACTGCGAGTTTACGTGGAAGTGGCATGGACGCAACCTGCTTATCTTGTAAAGATATTACCAAACGTGTAAAGAAATGCCTCAGAATACAAGCTGTGGTGTATACTAAAAAAACACTAAAACGCCCGATACTTGGGCGTCAGGCCAAGCAGTCTTTATGTTAAAGCGTCCAATGCGACGTTAATAAAGTCATTTGTAGGACATATAAAGCAACGTAATGGGGGATTACCGCAAAAAGCTTCTTGACGAATAAAAAGAAAAGAGAAAACCACAATGTCATTTTGTATCATTGGGACCACTGCGATCGCTTAAAGTGATCTTCGATAACATGCCCATTCTACATTCTTAACTGCGGTGAATAATTGCTTCTAAATCCAAATTTTGTGCTTTTTTGTCAATTTCGATGTCTGTAAAAACAGTATAGTTGAGGGTAGCTAAAACAGTGGAATGCAGGGTAAAGAAAGACAAAAAAGGCCACGAAGGAGCACGTCAAAGAAGAAAAAAAATTATGTTGGTATTCCTGAATCTGGCCCAGAGATGATGGTACAGGTTATAAAGGTCCCCAAAGAGCACATGAAATAAATCTTTTTTTTTTTTCCTTTCAATGCGTGGGCTTCAGCGAAAGCAAATTTAAGCCAATCGTTGCTGAATGACCTTGTCAGACACGGCTCCTGGACGAATTACAAGCGCCAATATGCAAAATGGATTTCCAAAACGAAGCCATGGATGCATTGCTGTATTTGAGGGCAAACGTTAAAGTGCTTCCGCAGTTGAAGCCCCACAACTTTCATGGCAACCCTGATGTGCGAACTGTGATTTGATTGCTTTCTTTCGTAGATCAATGACCAGCCAATATTTCATATTCTTCGGTATTGTTAGGCAGAGGAACAGTTTTGTTTTATTTCGTAACAGAATTGTTCATGGAGCTCATTTGCTATGAGATCACTCTTATTTTGCTATGTCACAACATGCAAGTTGGTAGCAACGGCAGTTCCCTTTGTTTGAAATGAAAGTTTCAGTTTTATTAGGGCACAAAAATGATATCCCGGAAAAAAATGATCTCATGGGGAAAATGAGGCGTGCAGTTGCAAACACCACATGAATAACAGAGAACTAAACGAGCGTCCTCTGGGTCCAGGCACGTGACCAGTACGGTTACCTTGTCTTTGCGGCATACGCTTTAGCAAAAAAAAAAGTCTACAAACAAAAATGAGGATTGCGTGATTTCGTGATTTTCCCTTGGTGTTTGCAAAACGTGAGTGATAAAGAAGATGCCAAAGAAGACGAAAACGTCAGCAATTTTCTGGGAAGCTCCTGGTAGTAATATTAGTCGCTTATAGAGGATAAAAACATGGCGTTCGTGTGACCTGCGGTACGTTGGTCTAGGGTAACGAAAGCCATGAAATAGTGACTGAGACCGTAGCTGTGCACATATAAGGCAAAAATAAAAAAATCACCACGCAAGCACTCCATACAAGTGGTTAATCAGCGAAAGCTCAAACGTGCGGCCCGGGTTATTAGCAGGAGGTTCCACTCGACGTGGCACTGAAGCGTTTCACAAATACTGGTTACATGTTCGCGCTTCTTAAAGAGAGTAGACGCACCTTTCACGTTCACCTCAGTGTTTATTTTGCATGCCCCACATTGTCTCGCATCATCATAGTCATGGAGGAACGTAATAAGTGATTCAATTTGTTTCGCAGTGAGTTAAGCACAGCGATGGTTCTCGAAACGCAGGCGGTCACAGAGGTCGCAGTCAAAGCCAATGTGCGGCTGAGATAGCTCCCACGGGAAGCCGCTTACGCAACTGTGAACATGCTTCAGCAATCACCACATTGTGACGCCGCAAGGCCTCGTTATTGCAACCGTCTCGCATCGCGAGCCAACTCGGTGGAGAGGTTAAGGAGAAACTGTTCGGTATGGGCTCGGCGCCACGGCAGCGACGACGTCAATCACGACGCAGCCAATGATGCTCACGCCGGGAAACGACGTAACTGATAACACAGCCAATGTAAACGGGTCGTCACAGTGCAGCCGAACGCATTTTCGTTCCATTTAGCCATATACAGCCTTCGCAGTAAAAAGGGTGGTCACCTCCGAGTCCTCCTGTGCGAATGTATGAGAGACCATGTGAGTCATTTTAGACATTTTCACTATCGAGCTAAACGCACCACTGCCGCTATCAAGAGGCTGGAAATACCACACACATCTGCGGAACAAAATTTGATATTGTTCTTCTATAGTGCGCAGTATTTCTAAGCGCTGTCCCATATGATAGGCATAAGAAGACTTCAGACGAGCACCATATATCCCAAAAAGTTTCGAGAGAAAGGCCTGTCACGAGAGTCTCTCAAGAGTGGCAGCCTGTATTAAGCCGTCAACGCAAGCTGTCTTTTCCTCGAACTTATTTTCTGCCTACCAGTCTGGTACCATTCACTTCCGCGATATTATGGCACCTAGTCGCTTCACGTTTTTTTCCTTCCAGGAGTTGTACAGTTGCGTCAACGAGCGGGAGGCAAGCGTACACGGCGGTATCACAACACTGAGAACACAAGACTGTCATTTTGCTGCTTTGACTTACGGTATGACAGTGGGCCACGATACATGTTGGGTGTCTGTTGCTTGCCTAATGTTTTGGTTCGTTATTTCTCAAAGATACCTTGCCAACATTCTCATTAGGTGCTGCGCGTACTGTCGGGTTCTGTGAACGCATTTTCTTTTTTTTCCCTGTGAGTTTGCAGCTTTTACAGTAGAGTCGTCTATGCAGTTTTACAGTAAGACGGAGAGACTATAACAAATGAGACGGATAAATGCCAGAAACACTTTGGAAAAGCTGAATAGTCATCCAGTCTCTCATATGAACGACAAAATATGAAAGCCGCCGCATTATTCAGGTGAGCATCGTATCTCACTCCACAATGCACGGGAGATAAAAACAGAGGCAGCTGGTTAGTTTGCTCTTGTATGAAACTATCACTTCATCGCCAGTGGCAGAAACAAGTGTGCGCAAATGTGGAGTATGAATCAAATTCCTTAAAACGATGGCACGCATTTCCATACCATAAACAGCGCAGTAGAGGTAGTTCTTGTCGCAGTCACGTGCGGCAAATTCACGTGACTTGAGAAGAACTGTCCTGAACGGTGTCAATGGCTTAGAGACACGTCAATGTAGGCTCGGTTCCAGGCCAGAAAGAAAAGATATCCACTATATTTACGAAGTGAACGGTGCTGATGGGGAGAAGCAGTGCGCATCGGAACAGGAATCGTAATCTTGAATTTGTTTTGTGGTTAACTGCCTTTTACTTTGTTATTCTTAACCTTTTGCTCTGCCATATGGTTTGATGAATGGGTGATTATGTGTCGGTGTTTTTTTTTGGGGGGGGGGGGGGGTTGTTGTGAAATTTTATTTTTGCATGTTTCTTTTACGGCCTTTCGATAGCTTCTTCTTTCTTCACAAATTTTCTTGGTTTATTCATGTGCTCCTGAACTACATTTACTCAAGATGCCGTGGACTGTGGTTTACGAACATTTCGCTGTTCTAAGAGGCTTCGCCTCTAAAGAGTGAAAGCCACGCTTGGGGAAAGAGTACGTTACAAGACTTTGTGACGTGGGCTAAACTGACACAGACTTAATTTTATACGATGCTCCTACAACTCCAAACGGAATAGTTTGCTATAATTTCAACTTCGGCGCTGGTGCGACGTCACAGCAAAGTTTCTGCACTGTTATGGGAATTTCGTGCAGATGATGACAACCTAAGGTTCAAGGCTGTACTAGTTAGAGTAGAGAAACACGGGATGGTGAGTGGTGACAACGAGTGATTTTCCCAGAATGTACGAAGAGATTTAAGGATCACGTATTCGCGACAATCTCACTTGCTGACGACCATGCTTCTATTTTTGTCACCAATATGTCTATAGCAACTGCTACACCATGGATGAAGAAATTCTGTAACATAGAGAAAGAAACTGTGTCTAACGCAGGTACTGTTATGAAATACGGTCATAGTAATCATCGTGTTCAATTTGAGTGAGATGGTAATCTTACTAACACCGTTCTGATGCCATGCTGATGAGGAAGCTCAAGAAAGGGTTAATTGCCAGACATTATATGTGTTCAATGCGAAGCACATCTTTGTCGGCTCCAAGCAATTTTGACATCTATCTATCTATCTATCTATCTATCTATCTATCTATCTATCTATCTATCTATCTATCTATCTATCTATCTATCTATCTATCTATCTATCTATCTATCTATCTATCTATCTATCTATCTATCTATCTAGCAGCCTACGTCTGGTTGCTCTAATGATCACCCCTTCAACTTGGAGTACACCAAAATTAGCACGGTAGGGTATGATGGTTTTACGAATGCGATGCGTTGGCTATGACATGAATAATGTCACAATCTCTTCGCGTACGTCTTCAAATACTTAAAAAACACATCATATCCACGGAGTGAATGATAATAAGTGGGGCGAAGCGTCCGTCAGTCCGTTCGTTTTTGCCTCCGTCTCTCTGATCCACCATCCTTCCGTCCATCCATGCGTTCGTCCTTCTGTTCATTCGTTTGTCCGTGAGTCCATCCATATAACTGCCTGTCCGTCCATCCGTCCGTGCGTCCATCTAGTGAACACTTCCAAATATCGCCATCTCCTACCTCGCATTCCCTGTGGCACGTACCCACTCTATAGCGGGTATGTGCCAACGATGCCTACGTACTACTACATACATACAAAGGATGGACAGACCCACGCCCTAATTAGAGAGCTTCGCCGCTGAAAACAGCGACACTTACCAGGGGTTGAGCATGTGACACTGGTATGCGGGTATGCGTCACAGCTGATAGACATTTTATATCTGCTCAGGGACGGTGAGAACACGCGTGGGTAATTTTAACGTTTGAGATTTAGAAAAAAGCTTACATAGCCAGCGTTGAGCTCACGAATGCAAGTAATAAATTTCAGTGTCCAAGCAGCAATGAAAATCTAGAATTTTGCGTGGCAATCAAGTGTTCTACTACAGAGCCACGCCAGGCTACGGAAATACTTTTAAAATATACCATATTGTTCATGAAACGTATATTCTGGTTGCTATACTGGCTCTAAAGTTTTCTAAACATTACATATGTACTCCTATAATGCAGCCGTAATCTAGGCTTAACGTACATTGTAGTAAGGCGCCATCCACCGAGATTGATTTGCGTAGCAGTGTTAAGGGCTACCATCTTCATGCGCACCAGCGCAAACACCAGCGCTTCATGTCAGCTTACCGCAGCTGATGTTGCTAATATTCCAGTTGCTGTTGGTATTGTAACGCAACTGCAAACAACTGCTGATATTATATGTATGCTGTTGTTTAATACATGTGGTGGTGGTAGCAACTTTAATAATAACTCTGCTAAAATCGTGGCCTGGGCCTAGGCCTTTGCCGAGGAGGACCGGAGACTCTGTCTCCTCGCCGCCTCACGGGCTTGCTGAATGGCCCACAATTATCCTTGAATATTGGAGCTACGCAGCCTAGCAATCCACCATGCCACCGCCTTCTCTGGGGAGACCGCATTTTGTTTCGCTAAAGCTGCACATTCCCAGAGAATGTGCCAAAGTGATGCGAGAGTCCAGCTGCACAATTTGCAAGTATCATCTGAACAGACATCAGGGATGTCCTCTAAACATGAGTGGGGTTATGGATGGTCTGGGTTTGCAATTGTCTCCAATTTACTGCTTTGGATATTTCGAGCTCGAGCTTGGTGGTGGATAAACACGCCTGATTTTTTAATTAAAAGTTCGTGATTTCGCGGTATTGGGTCTTTCTACTCCTCTTTGTTCAGCCCTTCACAGGATGTTCATTTCCTGAAGAGGACCTTTCTACGAGGGCGCTGAACGTGAGACCACGCGCTACGCGATGAACCTTTTCAATGAAGTTGGGCACGGGTGTGTGGGAGGATGTGTGAGCCGGGAACCATGTAATATGTCATTCTTCTCTTTCTTCGGATATGTATGTATGTATGTATGTATGTATGTATGTATGTATGTATGTATGTATGTATGTATGTATGTATGTATGTATGTATGTATGCATGTATGTATGTACGTACGTACGTACGTACGTATGTATGTATGTATGTATGTATGTTTGTATGTATGTATGTATGTATGTATGTATGTATGTATGTATGTATGTATGTATGTATGTATGTATGTATGTATGTATGTATGTATGTATGTATGTATGTGCATTTTGTGTACATGCATTGAGCGCAAGCTCAGAAAAATGAAATGCTTTTTTTTTCAACGAAATTGTTGGGGGCCTTCAGGCGAAAAGCTGCATAGTACAGCTTGAATGTGCCTGGAGGCCCTCACATGGCAGCAGTAACACTAAAACCAACATAAATACAGATGTGTAGCATATATCCAAATATATTACACCATTTTAATTGAAACGAGGAATTTGCAACATGTTCAATAACACTAGTGGTTTCCTACGAACTCAAGGTACTTAAAAATAACATAGAAATGCAATACATATGTGAGAAGAGATGTGACGATACATGGTGATACATCAGAAACATTAGTATTTAAAACACTAAGAAAAGAACTTCTATAAATATGACTATGAGGCACAATATGATGATACTCTGTATAATAAAGCACTGAGCACGAAGTAGATAATACAACAGAAAATGAGAAAATGTAATGATGATGTCCTTGTATGTTCATTCCGATTTACGAAAGTATTCTCTAATTTGTTTGCGAGTCAAACTATCCGGATTAAATTTTTATCTTCCACTTTATTTAACAACGAAGGTAGGCTATGTCGTAGTGACTGCATAAGATAATTTGTGCGTCTGAATGATACTAACCACCTGTCTTGGCAACGAGTGCGCTAGTCACTTTTTTGTATTCGAGTCGTGACGTATGTTTTAGGAACGATTTGATATTGTCTGAGTCGAAACTTAATGATTACAAGTCAGTATTCGTAAAGATTTGTTGCAGGTATCATCTTACGCTTATGAAAAAGTTGCGCGCTATGAACTTCATAACGTCATGCTGAAAACAGAACGTAGCTGATCCCTCTATATAGGGATCGGTATAACAAGAAAGTGAAACGTGTTTTTACAGAGGTAGTTGAGCTTTTATTGTACATTGTCTAGGAAACAGCAACAAATTGCTAAGTCACGTCAAGAACAGCAAGCAGCTCGAAACCTGCAGCGCACGCCACAAGCAGAAAGCACGCACGAAATTGGCATACACAGGACGAGCGTGGACTAACGATTGTCGCAGCTTGACACCTGAAGCGCACCGAACGGAAAGAAAGAGGGACGATACGAGCCCACAAGTATACACAGGACCAGCGCGAACATCTGTCTCAGTTCAGCAGCGCGCTCCGTTCGTAAACGAGACCGCACAGCATGCGAAGTCACCTTCGCCCTCTCCCGAATTACGGTTCTGATAAGAAGATACCGCACTCCGTGAAGGTGGCGCTTCGTGGAAGCTATGACCTTTAGAGTGCACCCGACGCTACCCAATGCGAGACGGTCACGCTATCTTGTCGCTTACAACGAAATTGTGCTAAAATTTTGAAGCTCTCAGGGCTACCAAACGGCGTATAGTGTACACAAATAGATTGCCGTTAGTACTCCAGACAACGTACGCTCCATGGCGTATATAGTGGTTAGCGATGGGCGCTCAGAATTATGAGGCTGCTGGCTCGCTTTCGCACGATATATGCTTGCCTTCAGGCTTTTCTCTTTTTTTGTAATCTCTTGGATTATTTTTCACCGTCATTTCCGTGAGCGAATTACGTCAGCGGAGCCGTGGTGGACCCCGGAATAAAGTATTTCCGTTCTAATATTAAGACACATTCACCTTGCATCCGCATACTTAGCATGACATCGACCCCCAAAGTACGTGGAATCTGCCAAATTTTTTCATATGACAGTACTGGTCTTAGGTTACGAATGTTTTAGGTGCCTCACAAGGTGAATTGGCGCCAGTACCGCCGAAGTTTTCTTTTTGCGCTTGATAAGGCCATCTAACGACGGAAAAATCGGCCTATAGCTTTCCTTGTGCCTGTTCTCTATTTTATTTCTCTTTTCTTCTCGTGCTCTTCATTTTTTTTTTGCGATACCAATTACGGTGACTCTCACGATGAATTTGCGCCATCGGTGTAGTCATCGGCGTCGACACAAATGTCTCGAGCAGAAACATAACCTTTCTCTGGTTCACCCTTGCGGTGAAACTGAGGTTTTCTGTGTAATTTTTAAAATTTCTTCCCCTCTTTGTATGTGTTTTTAAGTCTTCATATTTCTATACGCACTTGCTGCTTATATTTCTATTTATTTATATCTTTTTGTATCTGTAATGCTTTACTTCCCTCAAGCTTTCTTCGACATTTTTTATTTTCTCTCTATTTTAGTTTTAGTTATATTTCTAATTCTTTTTTTCGCGTTTTCACGTTCAAATCTGGTAGAGAGTCTGACGGAGTTCTCAAGCAATTGGTTTCGTTGTGATACGGTGTTCGTTGGAGCCGCGATGACGATGACAAGCAGTCTTAGTATTTTTAAATGAAGACGACATCGCAGCTGTTGTTGTTGGCGAGTGGCAAGGCTTGGGCTGACGTCAATGGGCTATTCAAGTACTCTGGGGGACGTGGAAGCTTCGTCAGAGCCAGGAAAAGCAAATGCACTGGTGACGACCTTGATTTCATCGATGTCTGCAATCGCCGTACCACTGAAGCTTGTTATGATTACGCTACCTCTTCGTTGATGCAACCGACGAACGCTTGTTGCTACGCAAATGTCGTGATCTAGCACCAATTGCTTCTCTCTATCGATGACACTTTGTTATTGTTCTTCCGTACAGCTACTTTTCTCCTATTTTGTAATATATGTATTTTGTTTGACTTCCATGAGTTGTTTGATGCCTCAGGTTGGCACTTTTTTAGAAGCAGGACATTAATTGCCATGCTCGTAGTTATTTTATCTTGATGTATTTGTGTTTCTTCTTCGAAAATTGCTATCGGGGCTCGACGCAAACCATCCTACAATGTTGTGAAAGTTCTGGAGTTGATTGAGGTGGTTGTGCGAAGATCGTACGCAGGGCGCGAACAATTCAGTTTATACTGGAGCTGAAGTAGTCATCTGTGATAACGCTGGAAGGGAAGAGAATACCCTCGTGGAAGAGGAGGAGAATGAGAAAAGAAAGAACACAGAGATTAGCCAGTTCTCCGACCGGCTGGCTACGCTATGCTGGGAAAGAGAGTAAGGGGACTAATAGATGATAGAGAAGAGATGTTACAAAAGGCTAGAGAAGACAAAGATAGCAAAAGGGGGAAAATTAGATAATATGGCATTGAAGTCTGTCTGTAAAGCCATGCGTCTTCTGCAAGAAACGTAATAAACCTTTCGAAGTATTTTGGGCATTGAATAAAAGTTTACACGGTTTACCGATTGTTGGATCAGAAACAGCGCGTTCAGTGCACAACGTGTATTGGTGCAGTCTGACGTCTAGGTTTTTGGGCCCGGGTTCACCCGAATAAGGAGTTTCGTCACGAACACGCGGAATTCCGTTTTCGTCAACGTTTTGGCCGCGAGATAATGTTGTTTCTCATATCAATTGTTGTTTGCCTCTTGCGTTCGAAGTGCTAAACGACATACATATACCGATTGCAAGTGTCTGTGTGTCTGCTGTGAGTCAGTGGCCCCTTTTCTTAGAGTAGCCAGTTCCGCTTTTCGTGTGCAGATTTGGGCTTCGTTTTTCTACGAGTCACTTGCAGAAATTTTCAGTCATTCGTCTCCTTTTTGTGGGGGGGGGGGGATAACTTGCATTTTTGTGGCAGTGCTGTTAGCTTTGCAGTTATCATGCCCATATATCACTCTTGCCATTAATTGTGAGTAGTTGAGTGCTGCGAAGAAGGCAGGTTTTATTTACATATGGGATAGCGGAGGAACTATAAAATGTACATCAAATTCAGTGGCTTCTTGAAAGTATACGAGTACTACCACACATTTCCACGGTTCACATCAGGACAAGGACTCAACACAAATTTATCAGGTAATGGTCTGCTATAAAATTGTTCATTCGAGGAAACTAATTAATAATATTTTTATGCATGCACTGGACACGCGCAAAATACATACCCTGTGTTTTTGGGCACTGGGATTTCGACCTGCGTCACCACGGGCGACCATGTGGGCATAACGTCTTGTCAAGGCCGCACCTATAGACGAATCAGGTGGACCACACATGGGATATTTCTCTTCAATTTGTATTGCATGCAGGGACAGAGCCTCATTTTCGTGTCCAATTTATGCAGTCGCCAGCACCATCGTCCTTGTTTGTTCACGTGTTCTATCGTACAGGCGTGCATTAGGCATCGAAGCAAGGCGTTACTGTCTGATCGAAAACTCACAATGCACACCTCCAGAGCAATATCTAAAACCCTTTTATCTTCGGCATCAGTCTCTTCAGTCGCAAGTATGCCACAGAGAACAGGTATTCCATATAACAAGACATGATGACCATTTTTAGTACCAACGTCGACAATTATTGCAATTTATTTATATAAGTAAAACATAATACGTGTTGTATCATGATGTGAAAGGTGGTTCGAAAAGCAGCTTTGGCGTTGCAGAACTTTCATACTCAAGTGGGCTCTGCGTGAAGGAACCATAATGCCTTCTGGTTATCAAATAGGTTTTGCTGCATTTGGAAAATAACAAGTAACGTTGTGTACATACAAACATGCATTCAAACAAATAGTCAATATACTGAGAAGTAAATATGCGCTGCCATTCATTGGTTCGGATAGTTTTGCTGTAAAAAAATTACTATGAATATAATCAACTACTCTTGGCATTGAAGTCAGTTAGTCAGTCAATCAAGAACTTGATTAAATGGTCCTCAGGAGTTTAAGCGACCAGGGTGTCCACGAGAGACATCCCAACAGCCGCTACTATAGGTGATGCCCGAGTCGGGGCGGGAACGTGGGGGCGTTCCGCAAGTTCTCGGGCCCTCTCGATTGCCTTTAGTTGGTTTCGGAGATTGAGGATCCTGAGTGCCTCTTCCCAGTAACAATTTTTATTCCAAAAAATGCTTTCAAGCAAGCCACAATTTAATCACTTTCTGCGTTTTTGGGCTTCTTTATGAAAATCGCGCGCATTGTCTTGCGCTTCTTTTGTGATAAATGTTAACGTGTAATTTCGGTAGTATCTGGCAACAGAGCCTCTGGTGTTGCAAAGAAATGTTATTACTAAGGCAATTTACCACTCTTCTGCCTCTTAATTGTGGTTTAGTCTTCACTGTGGCATAGACAATAAGCTTTTTTTTCGTGGCCCCAGTTAAAGCCCAGCCTTCTCCTCGTTCTTCCGATGTATCCGTGATGGTTCTCACCATCCCCCAGATAATGGCCCGTTGTAAGTCGTTGATTCAGACCCCAGTTTGCCGCAGAGCTAGACAGGACATTCGAGTACTTTTGCCTCACGCAGCTGACGCAAACACGAAGCTTTTAAAACGAGCGCATTTCTGGAAGTTTGCAAAGAAAAAATATTTTTTTGTTTCCCAGTCCGAAAATAAAATTTCGAAATAGTCACAGCGGTGGTCGCAAACGCAAGTTGAGCTATATCTTTGATTTAGCAGAAACATAGCGGATGCATGGGGAAAGCGTTGTGGTAAAAAACTTTCTTCCAGCGAGATCGTAACTTTTTTGGTGTGCGGAGAACTTGTGAACAAGGGTATAGTTCGTGCGCTTTCAACACTTCTATATAGCTGTGAAATAACACAAGCTGTTTTCTCATTTTCAAACAACAAATACTTCTCATCATCCCGGCTCCGAATAAAAGAGGCAGTGCGGTATTTTTACGCAATGATGAAAGACCCGCTGATATTGAAACATTGCCATTTTCTTTTTGCGACACTTTTTTTTGGCGACGTGCAAGAGAACGTCTCGTTGTGCGTGTGTTGTTGAAAGTTTAGCCCATGCTGCTATATTGAGGTTTCTTGTGAAACTTTCTTTAGAAGGATGACAGTAATATGTTTTTGTTATTGGTTAACACCTGGTACTTTTCACCACGTTGAGAACACTTAGAACTCTCGGTGAACAACCATTTTATCCCGAAAGTTTAGGTTTGCCAGCCGAAATCATGCCTAGAACGTTTGGTTCCACACGTCAATTCTGAACCAATTGATATTTTGCCCTCTTGAAGTGCACGTTTTACTACAACTTTCGTTTTCCAGCAAGCTGATTCATTCAGCGTGTTTTAATAATGCATTCTAATAATGCTTGCATTTTTGCATGCCAAAGTATTAAATGCTTGAACATACTATTATCTACGACATGAACCGTTGGCGTAATTCTTAGAAATTTTTGTAAAGTATTTTTTTTGCAAAAGTGAGTGAATCGTTCTGAATGATGGCGAACAAATGTCACCTTGAAGCTTGAAACTTGGCAGGATAGGTTATTTAAACGATCACCTTTCTTATTTATCAGGAAAGTTAAGGTTTACAAAAAAAATGAAAAGTGCGAGCCGTTCTGCACTCTGGAAAAAAAGGATGAATAGCTAAACTTATTTGTCGACGGGCTGAATCAAATGGGCGTGAAGACAGCTGTAAAAGCGGGAAAACGCTTTATATTACTGGTCACTTTAAGGGAACTCATGGGCGAGGATTACATTGACGCATGCGTGCAGCCAGAACTGAGCAGAACAGTTCACATGAGCTCTTTAGAGGAAAACATGATTGATTTGTGGGGTTTACTGTCTCAAAACCACCATATGATTATGAGAAACGCCGTAGTGAAGGGCTCCAGAAATTTTGACCGCCTGGAGTTCTTTAACGTGCACCCAAATCTGAGTACACGGGCCTACAACATTTTCGCTTCCATCGGAAATGCAGCCGCCACAGCTGCGATTTGATCCCGTGACCTACGGGTCAGCAGCCGAGTACCTTAATCACTAGGCCACCGTGGCGGGGCTTTAGAGGAAAACAATAAGAGACACAGGAGAGCCACTGAATATAGTCGCCTATAGGCCTCATGTATGCCAATCAGTTAAGGTGACACATACGGTACAGGTAAGAACTCCATTGCAAAGCTGCGTCTTGATACCTTTTTATAACACGTCTATAGAACAAAGCTATGACCTGCTACTGGGAGCTCAGATTTCTTTTAGAGATAAGTAGCACTTTCAACCGTCAGTGTATACTAAACATAAGTGGGTTGAAGAATATAGCACAGAGGCTGTCTCACAGATACCATATATAGCAGTTCGAACACTAGAATTGATAGGAAATTAGTTTTTTACGCAAGACCATGGACGGGTAGATTCTCCTTTTAGTGTTCTTATTTGAAAATATTGAGCTATTTTCATTGCACTTGTTGAATACCCACTTTCCTTTATTCGGCAAACACTACAAATTGTCATGCCAGCAACTGCGCGCATCGCGGCCACCGTTCTTCCCTGTACTTCCATGTAATCGGAATAAAGCGGCGTGATTCATGGCATGTAGTACGAGCGTGATCACTAAACTATATGCATTGATACTCATGGCAACTAGTCGGGTGTTAGCGTGACTCCCTAGCTATGAACCAGCACCGAGAGCAGTCATTGCGTGTCAGATATTCCGAACGCAAACACGAGGAAATCTGTGGAGTGCACTTGGCAGTTCCCATGAGGGTGATAAATGTCTTACGTCTTACAGAACTGACCACTATACTGGGCATTCGCTTTTTTTTAGTTTTCTAGCTTTGCTTAGAGTGACTCCGTCTATAGTGAAAGCTCATGGGTGCTGCTATATGCAATAGAAATAAAACATTATCAGGCCAACGAAACATCTCGGGGAAGTCACGGAAGTTGTGTTTTCGTGGTTGCAAAGATAAGGAGCGAAAGCAAATAATAGAACACCACAATAGATGCATCTGATGATTAACAGCTGTACCAGAAAAGTGAGAGACTAGTGGTGACACGCAAAAGCAAAGCACTTCTTTTCTCAAATTAGCCGTTCAGCCCAACTATTCGACGATAAAAGTTCTCTTTTTGCCAGCAGAGAAATTGGCACCTAAAGTTTCAACGTTTGCTAAACTTGACAAAAATGTGGGACTCGGGAAACTGAGTTAACCTTAGCAAGCGAACAAGCCAAAAAAATTTTTAAGATCGCTAAAAACTGATCGAAGTTCTCCGTGAGGTTAAATAAACCTGAACAGAATCAACTGGAGACCCCGAATAGCGATAAGCATTTGGCAGTATTGTAATTACAAGCTAAAGTACTCGGCTTCCAATTTTCTCCTGAGTACCTAAGTTCTAAGTCATCATATGACATCACGTTGTCTCATGTTCGTAGTTTTGCCCATCTTTGAGTCAACTGAAACCTACGCGAGATAATGAAGATTTCAAGAAAGATATGTACAATCGATGGCACAGAAAACAAAAAAAAAAGAATACGCCTCACTTTTGAGTCATCGTAGACGAACGTAGAAGGAACTGAGTGAATCTTTCTCAAACGTTGACTGGCGAGCAACTGGGCAAGATTGTGGCTGTTTACTTGCATGGCTAGAACATGCTAGGATTAAAAAATGAACGCTGGTACTCAACTACAGAAGCTCGTAGAGACACATTGTTGGCGTGCGAACGTCGTCGCTTTACTATACTTACTCATAACAACCTTTCTTTTGGCTTGACACCAGTGAAAGCTAGAAATCTACGCATAACTCGACGCTAACTAGTCTGAATAATATCTTAGAGAAGAGTACAACTTTCTTAAATAGATAAACGATAGAAAAGTGTAGATTTTCCAGGAATAGGCAGATTTTTATTTTAAGGTACTGAACGTCTAATGTTAAGTGCCTAGTTGAAATTAACAAAGTTAACACCAGTGATAAAGAAGTCGCAGTTCTGACTCGTCATATGCAGCAGTTTTAACTGCACATAAATGTGCATATATATGCTTTTGTTAAGGCTCCTAAGTTGAAGGTCAACAAAAGTTTATTTGATGTCCCGTAAAATCAAGCTAAGAATTAATAATGTCGGAAAATCCTAGCCGGTATTACCACCGCAATAGTTCGACAGAATGCTTATAACTAGCTGGAATACAAATGCACATCATGCCGAAAGAAATTTTTCGCAATGTTTCTTACAAGCAAAAAGCCAATAAAAAAATGCGTGAATGACCTACCCGATTCATTCCTACCTCTTCCCTGATCTTTACAAAACATTCTGAATAGCACCGTCCTTGAACAATCATCATACATAGGCATTTTCTTCGCAATAAATGTTGTCTCAAAACGCAGTCGGAAATTCACTGGCATTCAACAACTACAGTCAAGTAAAAGGCACAAAATTCACATCAGTCTTCGCTTGTTTTCTCTCTTTTTTTCCTCGTAACCCTAACAGCTGAATAAGATAGACAGATGGCAGGAATATAATTCAATTACAAGGAATGCGAGAAGAGAGTAGCGACGCAACCTTGACAGCACCCCGCAAGAAAGTTCATTAGCGGACATATAGGCAATGGAGACTTATGAAAGTGTAGTCTGCACGAGAAAGAAAAGACCAGCATGGCATGTGTGTGCGTGCGTGTGTGTGTGTGTGTGTGTCATCACAAATGCAGGATACAAAAGAGTAGATTGACCAGTCGGCTGGCTTAATATGCACATTTATTAGCGAGAATGAGATGGATATATACATTTATTCACGTAACTCATAGCAGCTACCGAAAACCAAAGAAGAAAACAGAAAAGTGGCTCGAACAGGGGAGGGGTCGGGTAATGAAGAAAGAAGGGGCCAGTGTCTCTGGTAGTTGCCTACACTAATTGCCCAGGATTCTATGTGGTTCGATAATTCGATGACACTGAGCGACCTCGCTCAAGTCTGTTGCACAATTCCTACTCGATCCAGCCAGATAATTCGCTGCATTAGCCTTATTGATAATGAACGCTTTTTGCGTGGTATTGTGAAGAGTGCGCCTGCAGTGACGGTTACGATGTGAGCCATAGAGCGATATGTACGGCATAAATATATGGTGAGCTCCTATGGAGGGAGACACAGGCAGGGTATGAGTACCTTCAACCTCTCATGTAGAGGCAGTTCAATAGAACTGTGTAGTGGGTGACACTGAAGAATAGGTTCAAGGTGAATGAAAAAGAAGTCATAAGTTTTTCGAAAACATACGCAACAATAAATAGAATATTCAAACATTGTTGGACCTATAGGTATGCAAACTCACCTATTAGGTAATTGATTGAGTCTCACTCAGATTGAGCCATGAGTGTCAGCCTAAGTGAGGTTGTTGAGTAATACCTAGGCCATAGGATAAAAAACTACCTTTTTTGCAGTGGTCTTGGCAACACTTTCGTGAGAATTAGTCCAAGTATGCCTTGTTGAGGATAATTTCCACTAAACTGAGGCCTACTGCATGGGCGCTAAGAACATCATACATGCTTTCTATAAATGGACTCCTACCCTTTTCCTACGTATTAAATGAACTTACTGTTTGAACGTGCTCACTCAATATCATTGATGGAATGATATGTGGGGCTTAACGTCCCGAAACCATTATATGAGTATGAGGGACGTCATAGTGTGGGGCTCCGAGAATTTCTACCACCTGGGGTTCTTAAACATGCACCCAAATTGGAGCACACGAACACACAGCGTTTTTGCCAACACCAAAAATGCAGCCGTCACGGCTGGCATTTAAGTTCGCGTCCCGCGGAATCTAAATAAATATTTATTACGAGTAACGCAGCTACTATTTTCAAACCTGCTTATACTTGGGTGTGATGATGTTACGAGAGCTACGGTCTATCTTGTTATACATAGCTACATTTGATATGCCGAAGGCTCCCTACACGATTTGGTAGTAGAGACCAAGTCAAAGATTAGCCTCGTGTCCTGCAGACAGGCCATATTCTTTTCATGATCACCGAGGGCTTTTCATAAAAAATGTCGTCTTCAAAGTAAAACCAGCCTTAAGCAGGCTGTACACTACAGCTGTCCTTTGTGCGTAAAATTTCTGGAGTGTAGGGAGCTTAAAATTAGGATGTAAAGCATTACACCACATTTTTCCCGAGAACAGGAAAATATTGCACTCGTGAAATCATTAGGCTTTCGCTAAACCAGTGCCTTCTTAAACATTGTATCTGTGCAATGAAATTGAAATAACCATGGCTTAATTGCAATAAAATTGCAAGGTTTGCCACGATGGCGTACAGGTTTTCGCTACTCTTTATGCACCACTATATATTAAAACTTCTGAAAAAAATAAAATTGATTGAACGTGCGTTTTACAAGTCGAGCCTAACAGCCATTTTATTCTGGGTGAATTAACACCAGAACTGTGTTCTTGCTGCTGAAGGTAAATTTACAACTGTTTGCTCGATTACTGCGAGAATAAATTAGCTTTCCCAAACACCAGACAGATAAATGAAGCCAACATTCGTGTTGACAAAGCTTGCCGTGCTGCACGTGCTTTGTGGTATTTCTTGGGAGAGAACCTAGAGTTGGAGAGAACAATTTCTTATTTAGGCAATGGTTCTTGATTGGTGTAATGAGCATTTTGACTTGTGTTAGTTGAAATTGTGAGCCAGCTGTACCAGATCTCTACTGAACAAAAAAACAGCTCTCTGTACGATGGAACAAAAGTATTTGTCAGTGGTATCAGAAGTCTGGCATAGCATGCTACAAGTATGCGTTAGTTTTGTACTATGGAGACGATTCTCCAAAGAGCTAGGCTCTCATGACCTCTCCTATTTATATATCTTTGACGTAGTGAAGAAAGCATAAATACTGTCTGAAAAAAATCAGGCGAAGATATAGATATTAGAAAAAGAAGGTACTTCTTTTGAGCATTACTGCAACCCACAATTTTCGAAAGCAGCCAGGGGGTGACAAAAGATATAACTAATGAATAGCGTAGGACGACGTTTTGTTGGGAACATAAATGGAAGGACGGTGAATGAATCCAGCAACACGAAACACGAAACAAAGCTGTGCAGAATAAAACGCAGTTGAAAGCATCTAAAGGCAAGTAAAAGTGGGAAGAAAAAGCTAACCAGCGCACTGTACATGTTGTGAGCGAGCCTGTAACGTTCGAGATAAGAGTCCTCTCGCAGAGAGCCTTAAGCCGAATGAAAACCTGCCATAAAAACTAAAAGTGAGCGGTAGCAATGACTTGTTTGCTTTAATCGTAGATTGGTTGTGTATTGAGAGTCTGAATCTCTATAGGGAAGTGACTGCAAAGCAAGGCTATATGCGGGAAAACGTAAGGAATAGGTCTTTTTATATAAGCTACGATGTCCTATTTCAAGCGAAACACATTCTGAAAGGTGCAGCAAAACGCTACAAAGACTTGCAAGTAGCAATTTTTTTTCACTCTTTACTTATTAACATCAATGCTGAAACATTTATTTGGGTACATGGTATGTACTGAATATGTACAAACATGTTGGCACTGTTGAAAAGTTTATCTTAAAGAAGTAAAAAATGCATTAGATGTCTCATTTTGCCCCAACCTGTGTAGCAAAAGGCCACGCTGCATTGGGGCGAACGAGACAGTTTAGAAAAGTTATTCTTTTCGATTTTAACAGTAGAAGCACTTGAGATTCACTCTATGGGCCCTTATGCATTCTTCATAAGCCCCGTCCTTGTATTCCACGAAAATAATCTGGACAAAACCCGCCGCTGTGTTGCTCCAAACTCCTTGCACAGCAAACACCGAATGTCTTTATTTGGGCTAATGTTTCCTTTTGCTGAACGCTTGCACTTATTTTAATTATTCAATTATGCGAGGCTCAATATGTTGTTGCGAATCGTTTTTACCTCTTTATGTTGTTTTGAACCACAACTACTTTGCTGTTTCATAATTTTCAAATTCGTCAGCCAGGCTTTGTGAGTCGATGGCATGAAAACTGTGACAGATTCGCATTTTCTAGCCCTTCTTCTTTTGCCTTTTAGTACTGAAGAAATAACAATAAAACCTGATCCAAAGACATGTTTGTGAATTACTCAACTTTGAGACTCTCTTAGTTGTTTTTTTTACGTTTCTTCTTTCACACCCACAAATGTACACGCAATACTGGTCATCATTCGTTAGTCGTAAACCGATAACACTTCCTACCATGATTTCTTTGCCGCATATAAATTGTGTAGTAATGAGATCTTCGCGAAATCTGTCGGTGTTGTCAAGCTGATCTGGGGAGCCATGCAAGATATCTTGAGCTTCACAGGCAGACGAGCTCGATCTGCACCGGCCAAGGCATGAAGACTGTGGGGAGCACGTGCTAGCAGTGCTGATAAAAAATGGCCAAAAGAACGCGCCTGACGTCATGAAGGCATATGCGGCATCTGGGTCAGTCATCAGAGATAACACCACGTGTGCACACGTTAGCGCCGCCACAGAGTCAAAATTTCAACATTGCAGCGGCATCAGTGTTATTGTCGCGCCCTCTTTTAGCCAACTCAACACTCACCTCCCACAGTCGTGTTAGTAGGCGTTTGTCTTGTTTCGAGTAGGCTCGTTCGTTTGACCTGCAGCATAAAAATTACCACTCTCGAAAGCAGCAAGGGTACGCAGTCTGCAGTCTCATAATACTATGTAGGGTTTAACGCCCCGACACCTCCTTAGGATTACAACACACGCTGCTGAGGAGGGCTCCTAAAATTTCGATCGTATGGTGTTCTTTGGCGTACACTTTCTTCACAAGCCCCCACAAGGATGACGAAATTCGGGCCGTCCAGAAGGCTCATGACCTGGCCATCGAGTTCAACCTACTAGTCTTGTCATTGGTGAGGGTGGCAGACGAGGCCCCGTAGGCGGTCATCGCCCCCTCAGGACCAAATAATGTTATTGAATCAGTAAGTCAGTCAGTCAATCAGCCACTGGTATCTACAGTACACGAATCTAATGGTATTGGTAGGATTTAACATCCCAAAACTACCAAATGTTTATTAGAGACACCATAGTAGATGGCTCCAGAAATTTCGAACACTTGGGTTTCTTTAATGTGCACTCAAATCTGGGCATGGGCCTACAATATCTTCGTCTCCGTATAAAATGCAGCCGCCACCGCCGGGGTTCAGTACACGGGCATCTATACGATATCATCTCCTTCTAAATGCGACTGCCGTGGCTGTGATCAAGCCCGAAACTTTCTGTTCACCAGCAAGTATCCTAGCCACTGATCCAACGAGGTGGACCACGCGGCACTCTCGTGGTGCTCGCTTTGCTTCCATCAAATATTGAAGATAACTACAAGGATAGAGTGCCACCAGGGGCACTCACGTCATGGCTGTAACCAAGCTGGTAGTTGTACGTCGTAAGCGTGGTGAAATTCAATGCGTCACATGGTAGCCACGGGAAGATAAAACGTAATAAAGCCGGATAAATCTGATGAATTTCGCCGCTCGCTAGCGTTGCCAAAGAGCAAGAGTGAAAGTGGTCGGCTGACCCAATCTTCCCCGCAACTGTGCAATCCAAGAAGGAATAAACTGCATTATAAGAAACCAGCAGGTTTAAGTAGCAGTTCCTAGGCCTCAACATAAAATCTGTCACTCGACGCCACCTCACGGGGGGTTCTGGGTCACCCAGGTTTGGTCGCGCAATCCAATTGACGATTCAACTCAGATGCAAACTCGTTGATTCTGAGAAGGCCCAGGCTCACTTCCTGACTGTCGTGGTACTCGTGTGACTGCGGAGCGTTTGATTCTCTGGACGTTAAGCAGCAGCTCCTTTTCATATATATATAATTTGCTTATCTTCCACTAAATGTGGAAGACTGGAGCCTTAGAGCTTGTGATAACTGCTATCTTCTTGCGGCTTTTAGGTCAGTCGTATACTTATCTGCTTGATCTGCGTTAAATTAAACAACGCGTGCGCTCTGTGTTGATTGTCATTTCACTAATCAGTTATTGAAATTAAAAGTGCACAGTTTTGTTAAGATCGATAAGGTTTCGACTTCAACGGCAAGAATATTTCGCATGCAATTAGCAATGTCATAATTAGCATTGATCCATTTAACGTAATTTAATTACCACAGTACTAATTATCGTGATATAAGTAAGCTCTAATCAGCAAGGTTTTAGTTAGCATGGTCCGGCTTACCGTTACGTCAATTAGCATCGTATGGTTAGCTTGTCAACTTGTGTGCTTAAATTAACACGGTCGTAACTTTACATTGCTTCATTGCTTTTGCCTTATTGAATTGTGGCGTAGTTACCTTGGCATTAAAAAGACTCACCTAAATAGCCATGTCATAGCATGTCCTGGCCTAACTACCTATGTATACCACCCAGCCAAATAACTCAGTAGCCGTCCGTGCTTGGTTGCTATGAGATGATGATGACGGTGAAGAGGGCGCGCAACAGCCAAGCAGCGCACTAGAGTGTACAAGACAACCTAATTAATAACAGATAGCCTCGGGTTTAGCTGAGGTCGCATTGTTGCAATGCGCTCGGCCGGAACTAATGCCAGAGAGCATCATGCTGATTATTCCAAAGAAGGCTTATGACATGCATGAAAAGCTTCCAAATGAACCTCCCTGAACCATGAAACTCCCTTCCAAATGAACCTCCCTGAACCATGAAACTCCATGAAACTCCGTGAACCTTTCAAAGATGTCATCAGGAAACATTGGCAACATTTATTGCATGGATGCACTTCTGCAGTCACGACAAGTACAAAAAACTAAATAAGGTGCTTCTGGGATAAGAAAACTGCCCAACGTAGTCCACCATCTTTGAGGCGATGCTCGGTTCCATCATATCCAAATAATCATACTCTTGGTGCATTAAAAGAAATGACAGATCCCGCGTGCCGTGGGAATCGATTATATGCGATGCACGAATAAGGAAGGGTGCTATGTCTGTTTAAAATCAGCACAACGTTACGAGTCGGACGTAAATTTTGCCGTAAATGACTTCCATGTCAGGATTACCATGTTCAGACGTGTCATTTACTTTCATCGTCAAATCACGTCAAGTGATACGAAGTTTGGTACATGTGGAGCTAGTGAAACAACAGGAAGCAATCTATGAGCATAGCATGTAGTCATGTTTTACTTGATACGTATATAATTACTTTCATGTTTGGACTGGTCATATACCTATGCCAACCATTCACGTAACTTAACACCTAATGTAGCTTATGTGAAGCTAGCTAAACGCCTGCGAGCGCACTATGAGCGAAGCATGTAGTGATGTTTTACATGACACGCATATCATGATTATCATGTTTGCACCAGTCATATATCTTCGTAATCTATTCACGTCGCGTAAAACCAAGTATTGTTCATGTGAAGATCATGAGCATGGCGGCTAGTCATGACGTACATGACATGCATATCATGATTTCTATGTTGAGGTATGTCACTCATCTTCACCATGCCGTCATGTCATACCATACCAGTTTGGCACTTTGTCATGTGAACTAAACCAGAACAAGAGCAGCAAGACTATGGTATGTTTTATAATGATAATTAGAACATACATGTCATGATTTTCTATCCAGTGTTATGACCAGTCACTTATGCTCGTCATACACTCATGTAATGCAATACCAATTTTGGTATATATATCATTATCGAAATGGCCAGGAGAGCCTGAAGTCGTAGACGGCTTGATACATAGATAGATAGATAGATAGATAGATAGATAGATAGATAGATAGATAGATAGATAGATAGATAGATAGATAGATAGATAGATAGATAGCTCAAAGCCACTGAAGTTCGCAAAGACATCCTTCGCATTTAAAATTGCCAGGCCGGCGCGGAAGGCGCAGCACAGTCGCAGCGAAAGCTTGAAGAGCGGCCTTTCAGGGCCTTTTCTAAACACTTAATGGGTAACTGCTGCAAGCACACTTGCTGTGTAACCACTACGGCAATACGGCAATATTATTAATAATTTCTTGGTAGTAGACCAGTACTCATTATGATATTCACTGTCATTATTCTAAAGAGCGTTGTATCCGCTAAGCATTTGCAAGGAATTTTGTACCAATTGTTCATGCAGTGGCATACGACGATGAGGAGTTATGACTGAAGTGGGTATGTGACTTGCGCCACAGTTAATAGGTGATCAAAACAAGCTTTTGTAATGAATTTGAGCATCGGACGACCCACTCCATTCACTATTCGCATTGATTGACGCCTCATTGTTCTTTTGCTGTTTTAAATCGCTTTATTGCTCATATCAACGCGATTCCTTTCCCGGAATCAAGCATGTCTAACTCAAGTTTGCGAGCATGTCCCAAGAAACGGTGTTGCTCAGTGGTAGAATACTGGTCTGCCACGCAGTCGACCTGGGTTTCAGCCCTACTGTGTCATCGGTACTATGTTTCTTTTTAATTTCGCGATAGTGGTTACGGACACTGGCAGCGGCAGCGGACAACTACAGCGCCATGCGTGATCCGAGTTCTGATCCCATAACAGTTTTTGCTGTGAAAAGGTGTCCCACATAGCTGAGAAGCACGACAAGTTTCGCCAAGCTCGGGCCATCCTGCATTATACCCCTACACTGATACCCAGAATTTTATGCTACATTTAAGGAACAAGAGAAAGTTACTGGTTTATCACTTAAAAAAAATACTCCCTTGCACCTTTTACAGTTCTCACACAATGATACGTGGTCACATGCTCATAACAATCATCATCATCATAATCACCACCACCACCACCATCATCATCATCAGCCTGAGTATCTCTCCCACGTTCCACCAGTCAACTCGGTTCCGTGCTCGCTGCTGCGAATTTATACCCGCAAACTTCTTAATCTCATCTACACACCTAACCTTCTGTCTCCCTGTAGCCCGCTTGCCTTCTCTGTGAATCCAGTTAGTTACCCTTAATAACCAGCTGTTATCCTGTCTACGTGCTACATTCCCAGCCCATCTTCATTTCCTCGTCTTGATTTTAACAATGATATCCTTAACCCCAGTTTATTCACTAATCCACTCTGCTCTCTTCTTGCCTCTTAAGGTCACACCTACCATTTTTCTTTCCATTGCTCGCTGCGTCGTCCTCAATTTAATCTATACTTTTTCTGCAAGCCTCCAGGTTTCTGCTCCATAGCTAAGTACCCGCAAGGTGCAGCTGGTATATACCTTTCTCTTGAAGGATAGTGACAATCTTGCTCTCACGATTTGAGAGAGCTTGCCAAATGTGCTCGAACGCATTCTTCGCGGTTAATACCTGTCCTGAGTAGACATCGTCTTTTCCAACTTCAAGTGCACTGTTACCTATCTCGAAGCGCTGTTCTCCTCCGAGGTTGTTGTACATTACTTTAGTTTTCTGCAGTATAATTTTGAGACCTACTTTTGTGCTCTACTTCTCTAACTCCGCAATCATGAGTTGAAATTCATCCACTGAGTTACTCAGCAATGCAATGTAATTGGCGAAGCGCAGGTTCTTAAGGTACTCTTCATTAACTTTTATCACTAACTGTGCCCATTCTAGGCCTCTGAAAAGATCCTGTGAGCGTACGGTAAATAGCATTGGGGACATTGTGTCCTTCTGCCTTTCACTCTTCTTTATTGGTATTCTGTTGCTTTCTTTATGAAGAACTATCGTAGCATTTGATACCCTGTAGATTTCTTCCAGGATGTTTATATATGCTTCCTTAACTCCCTGATTCCGCAGTGTCTGCATGACTGCTGATATTTCTACTGAATCAAAAGCCTTTTCCTAATCTATGAAGGCTATGTATATTGGTTGGCTATATTCGAAGCATTTCTCTCTTACCTCGTTGGTAGTATGAATGTGGTAGATTGTTGAGTACCCTATTTGAAGTCATGCTTTTTTCCTTTGCTTGACTGAATTCTAATGTTGTCCTAATTCTCTTAGCAGTTACCAGTGTAAATAGCTTGTATACTACGGAAATCGAGCCGATCGTCCTGTAATTCTTCAAGTCTTTGTCATCTCCTTTCTTATGTGATAGGATGATGTTAGCATGCTTCGAAGATTCTGATACTCTTCCCGTTAGGAGACACCACGTAAACAAGTTCGCTAGTTTTTCTAACACAATCTGTCCTCCTTCTTTCAGCAGATCTGATGTTACCTGATCTCTCACCAGCAGCTTCGCCTCTTTGCATGCTCCCCAAGGCTTTTTTGGCTTCTTCTATCATCACTGGTGGGGTGTCATCTCGGCTACTGCTAGCTTCTATATTAAGTAGTGGTTATGCTGGCTACTTTACAGATCTCTGTGAAACTCCTCTGCTAATGTCACTATCCAATTCATATTTGTAGTTACTTTGCCTGCCTTGTCCCTTAGCGCATACACCTGCTTTTAGCCTATCCCAAGTTTTCTCTTCACTGCTTTGACGCTTCATCCGTTCTTCACAGCGTGTTCAATTGTCTCCATGGTATATCTTCTTACATCGGATACCTTACGCATATTATTCAACTTCAAAAGCTCTACCAATTTTATTTTGTCTGTTGTACTTGAGGCTTTCATGCTTTGACGCTTCTTAATGAGATTCTTTGTTTTTTGGGACATCTTGCCAGTGTCCTGTCTAACTACAGTACTTCCAACTTCCAATGCACACTCCGTAATGATACTCGTCAGATTATCATTCATTCGTCAATGCTAAGACTGTTTTCCTCGATAACAGCCGAGTATCTGTTATGAAGCTAGACTGAATTCCTGTACTTTCCCTCTCAGTGCTAGCTCATTGATTGGCTTCTTACGTATCAGTTTGTGTCGTTCCTTCTTTAAGCTTATGCCAATTCTGGACCATACCCTTCTATGGCCCCTGCATCGTACCCTGCCAAGCACTTCCTCATCCTGCACGATGCCTAGGTTTGCACTCAGTATAAAGTATATTTCATTCTTATCGCCACTGGGGCTCCTTCAACTTCATTTATGGTTCCCTCACTTTCGGTAGAAGGTATTAATAATCCATAAATTATTGCGCTTTGCGAATTCTACTAGTAGCTCTTCCCCTGTGTCATTTCTAGTACCGATGTACTGTCTGGCCTCTAGCCAGTTTCTTCCTTATTTTTGCATCGAAGTCTCCCATCAGTATAGTATACTCTGTTTTTACCTTACTCATTGCCGATTCTACGTTTTCATATGAGCTTTCAACTGACGCGCCATCATGGCTTGACGTAGGCGCATAAGCCTGTACCACCTTCATCTTGAATCTTTTATGGAGTTTAATTGCGATACCTACCACCCTTTCATTATTGCTATAATATACCTCTATGTTGCCAGCTATGTTTCTGTGAATTAGGAACTACACTCCCTGTTCTATTCTGTCAGCCAAGCCCCGATAGCAAAGGACGTGCCCATTCTGTCGCATTGCATAAGCCTCATCTGCTCTCTTAACCACACACTGAGCCCTAATACATCCCATTTAATGCCCTCTAGCTCCTCGAATAGTATAGCTAGACTTCCCTCACAAGATAAGGTTTGAACTTTGAACCTTGCCAAGTTCAGGTTCCAATGGCGGCCTGTTCAGATCCAGAGATTCTTAGCACCATCTGCTGCGTTGCTGGAACGCTGGAATTCATTCTGCGAATCATTGGATCCCCGAAAGCCGTTGTCACGCAACTGGAGCACTATTCGTGGCCTGCGCTCGACTCCCCAACAAAGACATCCTTTCATGGCTTTAGCCCTACATTCAGGCCACACCCAATTTGAAGTGGTAAATGAGTTTTGTACGCGAATCGCTGGTGTGTCCACCTTGTCCGCTGGCACCATTAGGAGTGTTATCCCTGAACCCCGCATCTACGAAATGGACAATCTTTTCACTATAGAAGAACTTGACGCATCTTTGGCGGCTTCCCGACGATTATCTTCACTAGGACCCGATGGCATCACCTACGCCACTCTAGGCAACCTTCAACAGGAGGCAAGGGGACAGTTGTTAAGCTATTACAACCGCTCATGGCTGGTGGGCCATGAGTGGTGGCTGGTGGGCCACTCATGGGTGGCGTTCCCCAGGATTGGAAGATAAGTCGACTTGTGGCACTACTCAAAGCAGCAAAGTCGCCATCTGATTTGACATCATTTCGCCCTGTTGCCCTCGCAAGTTGCGTAGAAAAAGTCACGGAAAGGATGATACTTACACGCCTAGAATGGTACCTCGAGCGCTACAACGTATACCCAAACTGCATGACGGGTTTTCGACGAGGTAGGTCATCTCTTGACAACGTGATTGATCTCACAACATTTATCCAGCAACAGAAGAGCCTCAAGCGCATACCACTGGCACTCTTCCTCGACGTCAAAGGGGCTTATGATAACGTAACACATAAAGCCATCCTAGACTCGTTGGAAGCTGTTGGAATTGGTGGTCGGATGTTCCAATGGATCCAGGATTATTTGACGAGAAGGTCCTTTTTTGTAGTAACCTCAGGTAGACCTACCACCAATTACTATACCTCTCGTGGCGTCCCTCAGGGCGCCGTATTGAGTCCCACTTTATTTAACCTTGTGATGGTAGGACTTCGTGAAATTTTGCCAAGTACTATCCTCATATCCATATATGCTGACGATATTTGTCTATGGACTTCGGCTGTAACTCGTCTACAAGTACGTGCAAGAGTCCAGCAGGCTGCAACCCTGACATGCTCATATCTCCGCAAGCAAGGTCTTTCCGTCTGAACGGAGAAGTGTGCATTGGTTGCGTTTACTCGCAGAGCCATGACACATTACCCCGTTACCATCAATGGACAAAATATTCCATACCAGAAGGACCATCGCTTCCTGGGTGTGATTATTGACAGGAACCTTTCGTGGAGTGCCCACTGCAAATACCTGAAGAGAAGGCTTACTTTCATCGTCCATATAATGCGGTTCCTCTGCGGAAAATCTTGGGGCACATCGATAAGGTCAATGATGCAACTATAAAGGGCCCTGTTTCTGGGATTTTTGCGCTACAGCTTGCCGTTACTGGCAAGTACGTGCAAGACAAACATCCGCACTCTCGAAAGTCTGCAAGGACAAGCACTACGCGTGTGCTTAGGATTGCCGCGATGCACCTCAACCTACGGGGCAATTATGATCGCAAGAGAGCATCCAATTCAAACATACATCACCACTGACAATTTGAGAGCCCACATAAGACACCTCTGCCGAGTTCCTGGTCACCATGTCGCAGTGTTGCCACTTCAAAGACCACACGCGATGTTTTCAAAGATTATTTCTGCCCATAGAGAATGCCTTCCTTTTGGCTTCACTCCAGCAACAAGACCAGCGTCACCCCCGTGGTGCCTACAACAACCACCGGTGTGCCTCACTATTCCGGGAATAACGAACAAGAGCCATCGTTCAATAGTGGTCCTACGACAGGTGACATTGTCGTTACTCAACGAAAAATACGGCCAGAGGACCCACATTTACACCGATGGATCGGTCTCGGCTGACAGCTCCACAGGTGCTGTTGTCATCCCGGCGTACCATGTCACTATAAAGCTCAAACTGTCGCATAGGACAACATCCACAGAAGCAGAGCTTGCCGCCTTACGTGCTGCTATACTTTATATCGCGGAAGCCTGACCTCAAAAATGGCCTGTGTTCTGCGACTCCAAGGTATCCCTTCAGAGCTTGCAATCAACTTTACGAAAGAGGGAGCATAAACAACTAGTGAATGAAATAAGAGAAGTGATTCACAAAGTTTTATCGAAAGGACATGACTTGGTGTTCCAGTGGTTACCGGGACATTGTGGTATTGTCGGGAATGACCTTGCTGATAATGCCGCCCGATCCGCCCACGCGGACGCCCAGACAACCTCAATTCCATTGTCGAGGGCCGACGCTTCAAGGGGCCTTTACTCGTTCGCTAACATCATGTCGGAAACTTGGCTGAGTGACCCCAGTGTCAGGAACCGCCGCCTACACAAATTGTACCCATTGAGAAAGCTTCAAGTTCTATCGGACCTCTCCCGCCAGGATCCAACTTTCCTGTGCCGCCTGTGGTTAGGAGTAGCTTTTACTAAGGCGTACTCCTTTCGCATAGGAATGGCGGATAGCTCCCGATGTGAATCGTGCGACACTGACGAGACAATAGAACATCTACTGTGTTCATGTGAACGTTTTGCGAGCGAACGCAACTTGCTTCATGAAACGTTAGAGACACTAGACAGTAGACCTTTTTCCGAAGAGAAGATACTTGGCTCATGGCTCTACGCGTCGCTGGCCAGCAAAGCGACGCGGGCATTGCTAAGTTTTCTAAAGACGACCGGACTACGCGACCGCTTATAAGCGTTCAATGGACAAGGTCACATCTACACACACGTTTCCCTTCACTTCTCTCTCTCTTCTCCTTTAATCACCTCACCCCTTCCCCCAGTGCAGGGTGGCAAACCGGACGTGCGTCTGATTGACCTCCCTGCCTTTCATTTCCTCCCTTCCTCCTCCTCCTGCTGCGTTGCAGATCTGACCACCGCCATGGTCAGTTGCTTCGCCGCCGCTGTGGACTGGGGGCCGTGACTTAACTGATGTATGCATGTGGGAGGCAGTGGCCAGATACTGCACCAGGGGGCCAATCCTTCTCTGCTGAGGTAGTGTGTTACTGGCAGTGGTCACCAGAGAGGCCGCACCCCAGGCCTCTTGATGCAGTTCCATCACCACGCGGACTTTTTTTAATTCGGTTGAGAACTGCGCGGCACCGGAATTCGAGTCACAGACTTTTCGCATGCGAGGCTGATGTTCTAACCACTACGCCATTGCTGCATCTCCATCGCTGCTCAAAACCAAAGTATTTCAAGATCTTTAGCGGTTCCCCAAGTCACAAATATTCATCGAACTTATGATTGATGAATTTAAGCTAGTTGCGTTTTCTAGAATTGATGATTCTCGCAACTCACGAGGCAAAGAAAAACGCCATTGTGGGGAGCTCAGGAAGATTTCGAGCATTATCAATAATATCAAAATTTGCTTTATATACACAGAAAACACAATACATAAATAAATATGAAGGGCAAGGGCTGACAACTGCCACCTGTTCGTACTTCATAAAACTTTCTATGTGCTGGCAACACTCCTCTAAAGAACAAAGATGGCTGTGCCAAACAGGGTCAACTCGGCACTGTCAGTCGGTGTTGTGCTCAAGTATCTTGATTGTTGCATCTGTTCGCGTTGCTTCTTCGACGGGGAAAGGAGACTGGCCGTGGACCGCCTCATTCTCTTCGGCATATACGTTTTGACTGGCGAAACAGAGGGACTAGCTGTGCTGTGCGCGCAAATATCGTGCCATTTTGGTGAATAATTTCACAATTACTTCAAGTTGAAAAACCTCTCTAGCAACGCCGAGATTGCAGAAAGCAACTGATGATGTGCAGCGGTTCTCTCGGAGAGGTGTTAGCACTTTCGCGCTGTGTTGCGACACTGCCACAGGCAAGGCCTTAACAAGTTTCGAGACAGCTAGACTGTTACTCGTGCTTCCAATTGGATGTATTCCATTGCGTTCCGCTATTCCGTCAAAAACCATAAACGGTAGCCATTCACTTCACGGAACAACGAAGCTATGACTGCACCAGTGTATCTTGAGATAATGCAAATCATACTTCCGATTGCATTAAGAGTGATTTTTTTCGTTCGCCTATCTATGTCATTAAATTTCCATTGAGTAAGGTTGTGTGCTTCTGAACACTCACTCATTCGTGTTGACCATAGTATATTTGAATCGGATACATGCATTCACACTTCGCATGCTACGAATGCACGGAGGTGATATATGTACGCACGAACACACATACATGCACGCTACACACGCGCGACTTTCGTGCGTACATTTGTGTACGTGCGTGTAAACACATCGCGTGCTTACAGGACGTTTTCCGAGCTACAGACTGGGAAGAATTATACATAAAATGTATCTTAGTAAACTGTGATTCGCTGATGGCATTTCTTTGACATGTAACTCAGGGGTCAAATAATAGCTCATGACTACTGAACTGGGCAAGGAATGCAGAAGACTAGGTCTTAAAACTATTATGCATAAAACTAAAGTAATGTCAAGTTGCTGCAGAAAAGAACACTTTGCGGTAATTGGAGAGACGCTGGAATTTGAAAAGTAACATGTCTCCTTAGGAGAGGTAGTAACCACAGAGCCGAATCATGAGAGAGAAATAACTAGACGAACAGCAATGGGGTGGATCACATTCGGCAAGCATATTCAAAATAAGAATAGCAATTTGCCACTAACTCTTAAAGAGGAAGGTATATGTAACAGCTGCATCTTGTCGGTACTTACCTATGGAGCAGAAACCTGGAGGCTTTCAGAAAAAGTATAGCCTAAATTGAGGACGACGCAGCGAGGGATGGAAAGGAAAAATGATAGGTGTTACTTTAAACGACCAGGAGTGAGAAGAGTGGGTCAGGGAAAAGCCTGGCTTAAGAATATCATAGTTGAAATCAAGAAGAAATAAACATGGGCCGGGAACATAGCCCGTAGGCAGGATATCAGCTGGTCATCAAGGGTAACTGAATAGATTCCCAGAGAAGGCAAACGCACAAGGTGGAGACAGAAAGTTAGGTTTGCTGATGAGATTAAAAAGCTTGTAGGTAAAACGTAACAGCAGAAAACATAGGACTGGGTTGATCGGCAGATCATACAAGAGACCTTTGCCCTGCCATGAGCGTAGTCAGGATGATGATGATGACGATGATGATGATTATGGTGGTGGTGTTGTTGGTGGCAATGCTGATGATTATTTTTTTATAAACATAAGCAAAATGAAAAATTTCTGGGTGGAAGGGTTACAGTAGCTCCATATGAAAATTGGTAGCACTTTGACTTGCACAGAAAATAATCATCCGCAATAAGTACTGTCAGACACGTAATTTGGCAAATTAGCTAGAGCACTTGCTTATAGAAAAAGGGTTTGACTCCACGCTTGGAAAAGACCGAATATTGATGAGAATGCAGAATCGCTTAATGATGCTGTACTCATCGAGGTGGATTAGTTTGTCTCGAGCGAGTTGATTAGAATGAACTACCACCGTGTCCGTCACCTCCTTTCCAATGAGTAAGTTTTTTATCTTCGCCGTTCTCTTTCGAGCATCGTGTGCCTCTTACGGGAGGTTATAGAATGATACCTTGGCATTTTTTCTGAGCAATGTCATACATTGCGGCACGCTGCAATGGTCTTTGGACATCGCTTTCTTTTTTGCGGGCTCACACGTCTGGCATAGCAAAAATGAAGGAACTGTGGAGGCGCTTCTCAACGCGCAAAACATGGCCCAATACCTCCTTTCAAGGTTTACCCTGTTAGCGCCATATTAAAGCATAGCCACTAGGGGACGAGCGCAGAGTTAAAGTCACGAATACAGTTATTTTTCGCAGCCTTGAGTTCCGTCTACAAGGTACAACATTTGCTTGCGAGCTCTTCTAGCATGTCTTTGGCACAGTCTGTAACCATAAAAAAAATGGCAGCATATCCATGGAGTAAATGATGGAGAGTGGGGCGAAGCATTCGTCCGTCCATGCGTCCGTCTGTGTGACCGTCCATGCGTCTTTTTGTGCGCCCGTCCCTGCGTTCTTTCATGCATACGCCCCTGCGTCCGTTCATGCGTCCATCCATGCATCTGTTTGTGTGTCCGTTCGTTCATCTATTCAACACTCCAAGTCCCACCATCTCGCATCTTCATATCATATATTCCTCATATAGAAGCACCGCCATCCAGCGGACATTCCTAGGACTAAACGAGAGGTGGCACACGCACACTTTCTTACGGCCTGCGCTTTGGGTCCACTTCCCACCTTTAACCACCTCGAGTTCATGGTATATTCTAGTTCACTGTATTCATGGCACTGCGACCAAACGCTCGCTAAACCTTTCGAAAACCAAGGAGGTTACGCCCAGCGAGTATAACGTAGCAACCTTTCCCTGTCAGATAGGGCTCAATTTACATGCCAATGGCTGCTAATGAGAAATGAGAGACAGGAGAATTCGGCTTTTACTTTCTTACGGCTTGCGCTTCGTATCTACTTCTCATTTTCAACCACCTTGAGTTCATTCATGGTATATACAAGTTCATTGTATTCATGGCACTGCGGCTCAATGCTCGCTAAACCTTTTTAAAGCTAAGGAGGTTACACCCAGCGAGTATAATGTAGCATCCCTTTCTTGTCCGATAGTGCTCAATGTACATGCCAATGGCTGCTAATGGATATCGCAGCGTGCGCGTTCACTAAAAGCCGAATGCTCATGTCTCTCATTCCCCATTAGCAGCTATTGGCATGTACATTGAGCACAATTTTTTATTGTTAAACAACGCACAGAAGAAATCTCTCACTGGCACCACCTTGGAGGTCAAGTGTTATACCTATTTCGGGTATGTGCCACTGGTGGTTACATACGAGGGATGCCCAAGCCACGCCATAAGGAGCTTCGCCCCTAAAAACTTGAGAGGATTATATATTCGTTATGAATTGAACATGTAAACAAGCCGTAACGCAAATACGACATGGTCGTCACACGATTCTTTTGATTTCATCACTTCTTTATCTCGGTACATGTATGTATTCATGGCTAGGCCACCTATAAACATTGCAAAAGCGGTAAGTCTACCACATACGCAACAAGTGCTTCAGCAAAGGGTGTACTATGCCTTTGGGAGCTATTCTATACTTATTCATTTGCTTCTGTACTTTATAAAAAATTTTCTTTCATGTCACTTATCAGATGTGGACAGGATCATCAATTCTAGGACATTTTAGGCTTTTTTTTAACTGAGGGCATATGTGTTCACTCAACTTGCAGTTATCTAAACTTCAAGCGGATTAAACGAGATATTAGGTTGAAGCGCGAAAGAGTGTTATGAATGCACGAGTGAGAATTTTGATGTTAGTTTTCTCTAAAACCAAGCATTAGGCAAAGCTTCTACCTTACCAATTGATGAAAATAGTGCATGGCTCAAAGCCGTAGAGAAAGCAACTAATCAAGACAAAAAAGAGAAACATTAGTGATAATAAAACTACACTAGGCTTTTTCACAATGCGTAATCTTTTCTATTAAAAGAAACCAGCCTCGTTTCCGCACAAGGTTGACTTGTGTGTGAAAAAAAATCCAATTACCTCGGCTGTTGCTCCGGGCACTGACTGTCGACATATTCGCAGATTCGCCAGTAACATTATGTGATTCTCGTAAACCAAAACTTTATCCTTAGTTAAAAAACTAAGAGAGTACGAAACGCGGTAGATTGTAAAAAAATTCGCTTTGCAGCAGAATTTATTCTTCTCACGTCCTTGTCTTTGTTCCGTGTGTATATAGGCTCAAAGAAAATTATATGTCCTGGCAGTGTTCTTTCGTATTTTCTAAAATGAGGTGTCTTAGGCTAGCACAAATCACTTCTGTTCCTAATTAGATAGAATAAATTGCCACGTGCTCGAGTTATGACAACCTGCCACACGCCAGAAGAGAAGAAAACATACAGCATATACAAGTGCTCCTTTGTTTTTCAGAACAGTGCTTCAGTCTATCAGCAATTTTTGGTGCCTACCATTCACAACTGATGTCCTGCTTTTAATTTTATTTCTTTTTTTTACCTTGTACGTAAGGGAACATGCTTTACTGCTGCTGATATACGCGCCAACGTTTCTTTTTGTCTTTTTTGCAGAGTAGCTCGCGCCACGAGGAACTTGCTGCTTAAATTTTTAAAGGCTTCATTAGGCCGGGTGCATGAAGATAACAGGAATTAGGATGCTAGTTGTAGTGACAATCATTTTCATCAATCATTTAGGCAAAATCTTGCTCTTGATTTGTGCTTGATTTTCAATTAGGCAGGACCATGTCATCTCTTTGTAATGACAGCCACAATTTTCCAGCATTGCGGTATACGGCCAAGCGAAACGAATTTTGACTTGTGTTTTGTACGCAAAGATAGTTAGACTGCTCACACTGGTTTTTTAAAAGCTAAGAGCTTCTCCACGCGCTGAACACGGCCTCCGTTGCATAGAACTTAAGCAGTTCTTAAGTTATGGTAAAAGCATTCACAGAAGAAACAAATATCGGTTACCTCAAGAGGTGGTAGCAAAAGTTGTCCTCTTCTGCAGTTTGATTTTATAAATAGGCCAACTTTTTTTCTGGCACAGCTTCTCGACAGCGATATTTGAGAAGGTTCGTTTGGGCGCAATACACAGTTGTTAGAAAATGGTTGAATAAGGTCCGAGATGGTCATGAGAGATAAGTGCAAACTTATACAATACAATTGTGAAGTGAATAAAGTAACATGAGAGCCTGGTTTATACAGTATTGAAACTGAAATAAGCGTGTGCTTGTCTTGTCTAAATAATATACTCGTGTTGCTTCTCCTGTGTATTTGAGTTTTGGTGCTCAATTTTCAATGGGAGTGAAAATACTTGGGGCCCATGTGCTTAAGTTTAGGTGCACGATAAAAAAGCCCAGGTGGTCAAAATTTTTGGAGGCCTGCATTGCAGCGTCTATGATAATCATGCGGCGACGTTAAACCCCAACAACTAGTAAGCTTTGATCCTATAAGTGCGGAAAAGTCACTGGCTATGCGCGATAAGAAATGACTCGCCCTCAAGACTACTGCCATCTTCACACATTTCTTTATAGATAAGCCAGCATAGTATATTGTGTCAAAACGCGGACTTCAAGTGGTGCATGGTTCCTTGCCCGCGGTTTCACATTTTGCGAAGTCAGCATAAAATGTGGTTATGCGTCACTGGTAACTGCCGTGAACAAATTATCTCCACGTAAATAGAAAAAAAGAAAGTGGTCTTCATATGCGATTGGCTTAATGATTTGTTTTTGAACCGATTGCGTAGACGTGAAATAAAAAGAGGGAGCAAGTGTTCATCGCAATAATACTTCCCATCTAGCATCTCAGTCCATAATTCTGTCTTCCAAAAGGAGCAAAGTGTCATAGAAGTGTTGCGGTAGGTTTTCCCAAAAATTACTTGCGCTGCGGAATTGACCAAATTCAATAACGTATGCCTATATATTCTTCATGAATAGGAGCGTGACTACTCGATGATACCATGCACTATATTAAATCTCATCAAAAAGATAGCATTCAGCGATACGTTTCAGCCATGTACTCATGTTCTGTGAATAAAGCTGTTTACAATGCTTGATTTGCGGTCTCGTTTCTTTCTTTCTTTGCCACATCAGAGTTTCCCTCACAACGGTAGATTGTTCGCAATACGTGGTATAATCTAAGTTATATGTAAATATTGTGTTGGTGAGGCAACTCTGTGCAAACGCTCTTTACGTAAAGGATGCCCTTTTTGGCGACGCTAAACATAAAAACAGTGTCATCATTGCCTGTTGAATAAATGGCTTACAAAAACACGTCTCAAGTGCGCTATGAAAAGGCGAGCGTGAGCATGTCTCTTGATAGTACCAACGCTGATAAAATTACTGGCCGGTAATATAGATTCATTGCTGGACGACTATAACTGAGAAAAAAGTCTGACCTAAATACACTAGGGATCCCTGATTCTCCAATCGTGGTTCACCGGCGAGTGTTTAACTGCAGGTTTCCTAGTCATAAGCTTTCCGCTGGCGCAGGAATCCCAATTCTACGTAACGAGAAGTAATGTTTTTATCCTAGGGCCGGTAAGAATGTATCAATTAGCAAGCACAGACGCAAAGTCCACAGCAATCACTATTCGGGCAAGGCAACGCGGCTCTTTGTTTCAATTAGTGATGTGCGTTCTCGTGGTTCCACAGTGCTTGTTCGACCAATATGCCACAAAACAACATCCTTGTTTTATCGGCAGCTTTTTCGCCACAAAAGAAATGTTTAGTTCGTTGGGTAAGTACGAGACATCAAATTTGCAACTACAAAATTGAGTACTGGTGTTTAACGTCTAAGAAGAAGGTGAAGAGCGTGGTTGGAAACCGCAGAAATGTTTGAGACATCTGGATTAGGTTGAACTACGCGCAAATGTAGAATAGGAGTATTCAAGGGGAGTATCACAGTAGGAGGCCGGTCACTCGACTACGTATGGGTATGTTGTCGTCATCACCAGGCGTAACACTCCCTGTGTATCAGTGAGAGCGCGTACTCACACCGAGTAGGCTTCTTATTTTTTGAGCACTTTGAATCTAATCATTACTTATAATCATAACAGGACCGCAAATATGGAGTACAATAGGAAAAAAGAACAAAGAAAAATGGACAATACGAAGCAAGTGCGAAAAAGAATGAGACGTAAAAGGAAAAGAAAAGTAGGAAAAAACAGAAAGTGAAACAAGACTGGCTAGCTTCGCATTTTTGTCAAGCTTGGTGCCATTGGTGCAAAGCTACCTTAATTTTAACACGAACGTGTTCTATGGCGGAGTTCAGGAAGGCTTCACTAACCTATTTCTGCCACGGATATGACGTTGTAAAATACATACTAACAGAATCTATAAAAAACAAGAAGGTAAAATTCTCTCGTGTGGCGTCGAACAAGTAACCTCTCGATTCGCAGCACTTAACACAGTGCCATGAAAACAATGTTGGCGAGGATGTTCAGGCAAGCTGTTTAGATAACCATATATCGTTTGGTGGTCCTCAGAGCTCGGAAACTTTAGCGCATAATGTGTAATTAGAAGCGAAATGAAGCAACGGGTTGACGTTGGGCACGCTCTAAAGGTCTTCGCCTGTGCGAAGCTCCACCTTCACGGAGCGTAAATTCTTCTGCGCGTGCACTTATAAGACTCTTAATTCGGGACAGGATAAAGGTGCTTCACTCACTGCCATGGTCACGTTTGCCAAGTGAGTGCACTGCTGACACGCAAGGACGTAGGACTTGAAGCAGTTTTTCAGGCTTGTCCTGTGTATACTTGAGCGTACGTTTGGTGCGTTTTAGGGGCGAAGCTCCTTAAAGCGGAACCTGCTCGTACCTCGTCGAAGTACGTAACATGTCTTAAGCTTCGACCTGCAAGGTGGTGCCGAGGAGAAATTTCTCCTGTGCGTTGTTGAACAATAAAAAGTTCGCAAGAGCGTGTTAACAAAAAGCCGAATTCTCCTGTCTCTCATTCTCCATTGGCAGCCATTAACATGTGCATTGAGCACTATCTGAGAAGAAAGGGTTGCTACGTTATACTCGCTGGGCGTAACCTCCTTGGTTTTAGAGATGTTTAGCGAGCGTTGGGTTGCAGTGCCATGAATGAGGAGAAATAGTATATACCATGAACTCGAGATGGCTAAAGGTAAGAAGTACACACAAAGCACAGGCCGTAAGAAAGTGTGCGTGTGCCACCTCTCGTTTAGTCCTTGGAATCTCCGCTGAATGGCGGTGCTTTTATATGCGGAATATATGATGAAAAGATGCGAGATGGTGGTTCTTGGAATGTTAACTAGATGGACGAATGGACACACAGACAGATGCATGGACGAACGCAGGGGTGGATGCTTGGACGAACGCAGGGACGGATGCATGGATTGACGTGCGGACGTACAAACAGGCGAACGCACGGACGGGTGGATGGACGCATGGACGGTCACACAGACGGACGCATGGATGGACGGAAGCAAGACTGAATGGACGGACAGATGCTTCGCCCCACTTTTCATCATTCACCCCATGGATATGCTTCCGTGCTTTTCTTTCTGTTTTAACAGTGCTTTAATTGTTTAGCTGCGACAGTTGTTAATACGTGCTCGTCCTGCATATGCTCACTTAGGTGTGCGCTGCGAGTTTTTGAGCAGCTTGCAGTTCTTCACGTGGCTTTGCAATTTATTCTTTCGGTGAAACAATGCACAGTAGACGCTCAACTATTTCAGTGAAGACAAACCCGCTGTGGTGGTATAGTGGCTAAGGTACTCGGCAGCGGATCCGCAGGTCGCGGGATTGAATCCCAGCTGCGGTGGCTGTATTTCCGATAGATGAGGAAATGTTGTAGGCCTGTGTGCTCAGATTTTGGTACAATTTAAAGAACCCAAGGTGGTTGAAACTTGCGGAGGCCAACACTACGGCGCCCCTCATAATTAGATGGTGGTTTTGGGATAATAAACCGCACATATTACTCAATCAATTAAATATCTCTGTGAAGACAAATCTCACTTTCATCCTATATTAGTTCTATATAGAACGATTATCGGCGCTTTCTTGAAATGCGCCTCAATGAAAATAGAAGCTCGCTATGGCTGGGAATCAAACCCAGGTCACAAAGCTTAGTTGCCCAGCCCCTTAGTCAGAAAGCTTCCCACAGTTTTGCAGATTAGCGTGATTCAGTTGATTTTGTCGTGATGAAATCGTGGCGGTATGGTCCCCAACAACTGTATAGGTTTGTTTATATACAGCAACATTGCCCATATAAATATGAATTGTGAATAATTAGTTTCAATTTTTAGCCTTTTCTTTTTTCTGGTAAGTGCTTTGGCTACAGGTTTCTGGCATAGGTATTTACAGCGAAAGCTGTTATAGGATCACAACTCGGATCTCACGCAGCGCCGTAGTTGTCCACCACCACCGCATCCGGTGTCCGTAAGCACATCACGCGAAATACACAAAAACAACGTAGTATCAATGACACAGTGGGGACCGGACTTGAGTGTGCCGGGTGCCAGCCCAGTATTCTACCACTAAGCTACACCAGTGCTTGCGACTTGCAGGTAAACTTGCCCTTTATGCACGCTTGATGTCGGGAAAGGAATCGCGTTATTATGAGTAAAAAAGCGTTTTAGAACAGCCAACGAACAACCAGGCGACATGCAATGTAAATAGTGCAACAAGTGGGTCTTCGAATATTCCAACCCACTACAAAACCTTCTTTTTGATCACCTCTTAATTGTGGCGCATACGTACTTCTGGAATATTTCCTCAGCGTCGTCAGCCATTGCATTGGTACCAAATTTTTCGCAATAATTGAGCAGATACCACGCTTCTCAGAAGAATGGCGAAAGATAGCATAGCGAATGCCGGCCTTCTGCACTACAAATTTTATTATTATTGCTGAAGTGAGAACCCAGCAGGTGTGCTTGAAGGAGCTATCCAATAAGTGTTTAGAAGAGGCTCTGAAACTCTTCTAGCTTTCGCTGTGACTGTGCTGTGCCTTCCGCGCAGACCTGGTGTTTTTATGTTCTCTATTTTTATAGGAATCCAAAATACAGGTGGGAGCCAACAGATGGAAACAACGTAGTGGGATAATCACAAGATGAACAGGTGAAGTGGCTCAGACTGGCTGATCGACGTTTCGTTAGGAGGACTGATTTTTTTCAAAGACGCCGCATATTGTCACGGAGTCATGACGTGGCCGAAGGGAGTCGTGTACAGATCAAAAATGAAACAGTTTATTCGGGCCGAACCTGTGGCCAACAAATAAAAAATAAGATTGCAGCGAGGCAATGGCACTGATAGCGACAGGCAGAGCAGCGGCCGTCCATCAACTTACAAGCGGCGAAGCGCGTCGGCACTTATACACTTGCCATCGAATCTTCTAGCTTTATCGCTAGCGGTGACGTACGTTCCAGAATAATTTGTACAGTTCGTGGAGTGGGCGTGGTCCTATCGAATTGATCTACTAAAATCTTGAAGCTTCTTGAAGACTGCAAGCGCAGTTTGCACTGAGAATGACGTAGTGAAACGGGGCGATGACAAGCTTTGAGACAAGGAACGTGGCATTGCCCCCCTCAGAAAAAGGCATCGTCCCGACGCTTTAACAGAAGATGAAAGTACAACAATAACGCCAAAAAGTAGAAGCAATGAATTACGGTACAGCCTTAATACAACAACATAGACTGTTTGGCAAGGTTCCTTTTGGCACTGCATAAATCAGTTGCCAAACGTTGGGGTGGTTGTTGCCAGATTGCCGCTAAATTTAGCTGAAAAAATTTTCTTGCAGTTGTGGCTTCTCCGTAAGAATTTGGTGCCATCCGCGGTGCATTTCGCGAGTGCATGAGCGATGCTGGCCGTTTTTATTAACGGAATGAACCGAGCCTAGCAGAAGTCGAGCATGGTGCTGCCGTGCAATTAAGAGGCCGTTTTAATTAACGGATTGAGCCGCGCATTACAGAATTCGTTTTAATTACCGTAATGAACTGAGCCTAGCAGAAGTCGAACGTGACGCTGGCGTGCAATTAGGAGGCCAATTTAATTAACGAAACGAACCGCACCTAGCAGAGGTCGAATTCGTTTTAATTAATGGAATAAACCACGCGTTACAGAATTCGTTTCATTTACGGAATAAACCGCGCACCACAGAAGTCGATCGTGGCGCTGCCGTGGACTTCTGCTAGGCGCGGTTCATTCCGTTAATTAAATTGGCCTCTTAAATGCGCAGCTGCACCGCGCTCGACATCTGTTAGGCGCGGTTCATTCCTTTAACTAAATTAGCCTCATAATTGTACGGCAGCGTCACGCTCTACTTCTGCTAGGCGCGGTTCATTCCGTAAATAAAACGAATTCTGTAATGCGCGGTTCATTCCGTTAATTAAAATGGCCTCTTAATTGCACGGCAGCGCCGCGCTTGACTTCTGCTACGCGCGGTTTATTCCATCAATTAAAACGGCCAGCGTCGCTCGTTCGCGAAATGCACCGCGGATGGCACCAAATTCTCCCGGAGAAGCCAAAACTACAGGACAAAAAAATTTGCCGTCAAATTTAGCGGCAGTTTGGCAACACTGACCCTTCCAGTCTGGCAATCATTTATGCAACGCCAAAAGGAACCTTGCCGACTGTTTCAGTTCATTAACGCGTATTAAACGGCTTGAGGCGCGTGACATAGGAGGCGTCAACTCATGATCAGCATCGTTGAGAGTTCGTGATGCCATGGGGACAGCCTCGTAATTGAGTGGACCGAGATGTCGAACAACCCTGTACGCTACGAAGTACCATCACAGAAGCTTTTCACTGAGTCCACGTTGGCGTATTGGCGTCCACACCCAAAAATGTTCATCGGGCTCGTATTCCACGAAACGTCACCGAATATTGTAACGGCAGCTGTCGGTCGTCTGTTGGGTCTGGTGTAGTCGGGATTCTGCCCAGTGAACAAGAGCCAGCCAGAGTCTCGGGGAGATGTCGAGGAGAGCATCCCGGAGCTGTTAACAGTAACTTTTAATTACAATATTTACAGGTAGCGTGTTACATGATGGTGGTATCATCGTGGAAGCTCTCGATGGAAGCATGATGGGAGCTTTTGGGAGCTTCTGAGAGCGTCCGTGTCCTCAGGGCAGATAGATCCCCGACTACATCAACTGGTGGCAGCGGTGGAATAAATCATGGTTGACTCGGGCGTCAACGATATAGTGAGTGCTTGACTTTCTTAGAGCTTTGCCAGTGTTTAGCTCTTGAAGTATTCTAAAACTGTGTGTAATCTTCTGTGCGTATAGGTTTCATTGTACCGCTACCATACGCCACAGCTATTCACTAGTTTAGCTTTCATGTTCTAAACTTGCAGTGTTTTTAACGTGCGTGTAGGCTTCGCTTGTTTGCTGCCTAACGTCACGGCGGATAAGAAAGTCCTCACTCATGAATACCGTGTATTTGGCAAAAAAACTAGAGAAACAAGGCCTCTTGCTACTTTTTGAAGAGCTGGGGATTAAGGTTGGGAGAGAAGAAAGTGAGTTGCAGCTGATTAAGGCTATTCAAGAATGTAGGGCGGAGAGTTATGAAATTGAGGAAAGGTGAGAGGAAGCTGAGAAGAACAAAAGATGGTCTGAAGAAGACTGGAAAAGCGAATCAACGCATTTGGCGTTGCAAGAGTCACAGGCAACCAGTAACTCGAATAACGGGAGACCTGCAGCCGAAAAAATGAATAGTCTCATGGAACCTTATAAGGTCAAAGACGACGCGGGCCTAATTCTTGTAAATTTTGAAAGGCTCTGTAAAAGTCATAACTTTCTACGTGAAAGTTGGCCGCAAACACGTGTTCTCCCATGTGAAGCGGCAGCGATAATCGCGAGGCTAAAGAAAAAGGATGCCGGTCACTACAATAAAGTAGAAACCACCTTCTTGAAGAAATACCGTCTTTCCGCCGACATCTTCCGCTGCCGTTTTCGGGATGCAGCTAAGAGATCGAACGAGTCATTTCAGAAATTCCCCAAAAACTCATTACTAACTTAGTTCAGTGGCTGATGGGGGCGAACGCTTTTGGAAACCACGACGGGGTAGTTGAGGGTTATGCTTAGAACAGTTTTGCAGTTCACTAAGCCCCAAATGCACCTGTGGGTACAAGACAGAATAGGAGAAGGGGACATAAAACGGGCTGCAAAGTTAGTGGATGAGTTCATGACACGTCGTGAGTCCGAAAGAGCGCGCAGTAAGCCTTTGTTAAAATTTCGCAGAGACGACAGGAAGCATCCTTTTCTAAGTAGTGGTACCGAAACCGTGAAGGGAGAACCACAGGAAGGCGCAGCTGCCAAGACTGAAGCTGCCACAAGTGTCTTAAAAAACGAAAAAAGGAAGAGAAGGCGTTTGAAGCAAAAAAGCCAATGGTTTGTTACATGTGCAATGAGCCTGGTCATGTCTCAACAGGCTGCCGAAAGGCCAAAGCTGTTTTTCCTTTTCTCGACAGAAGCGATGATAGCTTAGAGCTATTAAAGCTCTATTTTTACGAGCTAACAGTCAACGGAAAGTCATGTCAGCTACTGCGGGACTCTGCCGCAGCTATGGACATTGTGCATCCCTCCTACGAGAGACCTGAAAGTTGCACTGGCAAGTGCGTGTGGATCCGGCAAGTAGTCGAGGAAAACAGTGTATGTCTGCCGATAGCATGCGTCGAGGTTGAGGGACCCTTCGGACTTCTCGTGTCAAAGAACCTACCGAAGCATTAGCCCTACCTTTTTTCGAATCAGTCTGATATTTTTTAAGAAAAAAAGTGCTGTCCTGCAAACACCTTACGTCTAGGCGGTGCCATGCCAGGGAAGCCAGTTACAAGAGTTCTTGATATGCAGGCGGGCGAGTTGTTGGGCTTTTTCGGTGCGCTGAAAGTACTCCCTCACAACGAGGTTTTCTTCGTCAGTGACGTTGGGTAACATGGCGTCGAGCGTCGTTGCAGGGCTCCTTCCGTAGACCGATTTGTATGGAGATATCTGCGTCGTCTCCTGCACAATCGTGTTGTATGCGAAGGTCACGTACGGAAGAATGGCGTCCGACGTCTTGTGTTCGACATCGACGTACATGGTCAGCTTGCTGGCGATGGTCTTGAATAGGCGCACAGTGAAACCATTCGTCTGTGGGTGGTACGCTGTCGTGCTGTGGTGGCTTGTCTGGCTGTATGCCAAAATCACCTGGGTTAGCTCAGAAATAAATGCCGTACCTCTGTTGGTGATGAGGACCTGAGGGGTGCCGTGACGCAGGACGATGTGTTGGCCGACGAATTTGGCTACCCCAGATGCACTCCCTTTGTCCAAGGCTTTTGTCTCGGCGTAGCGGGTGAAGTAGTCGGTAGCTACCGCGATCCACTTGTTTCCGAAAGCCGACGTCGGGAACAGCCCCAGTAGGTCCATACCGATTTGCTGGAACGGTTGGTGAGGTGGTTCAATGGGCTGCGGAAACCCCGCTGGCTTTGTTGGCGGTGTCTTGCGTCGCTGAGAACGTCGGGAACGGCCCCAGTATGTTCATACCGATCTGCTGGAACGGTCAGCGAGGTGGTTCGACGGGCTTCAGAAATCCCGCTGGCCCTGTTGGCTGTGCCTTGCGTCGCTGGCAGTCTCGGCATGTCCAAACATAACGAGTGACGTTGGTGGTAAGACGTGGCCAGTGGTACATTTCTTGTATCATCGCGAGCGTGCGAGAAACACCGCGGTGCCCTGCCGTGGGAACATCATGCAGAGCCCGCACTTGTAAACGATGGTAATATCATAATATTCAAGTCTCAGGCTCCATCGTGCGAGGCCACGGGAAGCGTCCTTCAAGGTAGCTAGCCAACACAAGGCGTGGTGGTCGCTCGCAAATTTGAAGGGCCTGCGTAGAGGTAGGGGCGAAAGTTCGACCTAGCCCAGATGATGATGAAGCACTCCTTTTCTGTTGTGGAATAATCGGCTTCTGGTTTGGATAGCGATCGGCTGGCCTAACTAATAACCCTTTCCAGTCCCTCAGCTCTATGTACAAGAAAGGCGCCGAGATCTACGCTGCTAGCCTCAGTGTGCATTTCTGTCTCGGCGAATTAATCAACATGGGCAAGTAACGGAGGCGTCCGGAGGCGCTGTTTTAGTTTTTGAAAAGCGTCTTTCTGCGGCGTTTCCCACTTAAATTCCACGTGGGCCCTAATAAGGCTAGTGAGTGGATCGGCCATGCGGGTAAGTTTTTGACGAGCCACCTGTAATAGGCGCACAGGCCTAGAATTCGTCGCACTGTCTTCTTGTGAGTCTGTGGCGAGACGTTGGCGATGGTGGCTGTTTTCAGCGGATCGGGATGGACCCCAGACTTGCTAATCATGTGTCCCAGGAACAAGAGCTCCTCGTACGCCGATCTGCACTTTTTTGGCTTCAGGGTGAGTACGGACGTCTTGATGGCTCTAAGTACTGCTTCAAGGCACCGAAGATGCTCGTCGAAACTCGTGGAAAACACGACGACGTCGTTCAAGTACACAAGGCAAGTCTGCTACTTCAATCCTGCAAGTACTGTATCCATAACGCATTGAAAAGTGGCAGAAGCCAAGCAAAGACCGAAGTGCATCATCTCAAACTCGAAGAGGCCGTCTAGTGTTATAAACGCCGTCTTCTCTTGGTCTCTTTCGTCGACTTCGATTTGCCAATAGGCAGTCTTGAGGTCCATCGATAAAGAAGTACTTCGCAACGTGGAGTCGATCCAGCGCGTCGTCTATTCGTGGGAGAAAATACACGTCCGTTTTTGTGTTTTTGTTCAGGCTGTGATAATCGACGAAGAAATGTAGGGTTCCATCATTCTTCCTCACTAACACCAGGGGGACGCCCATGGACTCTTAGACAGCTGGATGATGTCATCTCGAACCATTTCATCAACTTGTCTCTTAACGGCCTAGCGTTCTCGCGCGGAAACCTTGTACGGACTCTAACGAATTAGTCCGGTACTTTTCTCGGTTATGATGCGATGCTTCGCGATTGGGGTCTGCCAAGCTTTTGACGACGATGAAAAGCAATTTTCGTATTGCAGGAGCAGGGTCTTGAGCTGTTCTTCCTTATGGTTCGAAAGGCTAAGATTGACGTCGAAAGCTGAGGGAGAGGCTTGGTAGCTCTGAGCAAATTCTGCAGAACCGGTGAGCGCGAATGCACTGGTGGCTTTCACAATTTTTTCGATGTATGAGAACGTCGTTCCTTTGTTCATGTGTTTGTACTCATTGCTGAAATTCGTGAGCATAACCGTTGCTTTGCCTCCCCGCACATTGGCAATTCCTCTTGTGATGCAAATATTTCGAGTGACCAACAGATGCTGACTGCCTTCAACAACGCCTTCCAAGTGACGCGATTTCAAAGAGCCGACTGAAATAATGACGCTGGAACGAGGCGGAATGGTGACTTCTTCTTCCATCACATTCAAGGCGTGGTTTCCTGATGGCATGCGTGGCGGCAGTGCTTTTTCTGAGGATAACGTTATCGACAATGTTCGCAGGTTGATGACTGCACCATGGAGGCATGGAAAGTCTATGCAAATGATGACATCTCTCGAGCAACGCTGTAAGACTACGAAGTCTGCAGGGTAAATACGGCCGTTAATGGTGACTCGCTGTGCCGATTCCTGCCGGCGTTATTAGATGACTTTCGGCTGTGCGGATTTCAGGGCCTTCCGAAGCTGCCCCAACTTTCTTCAACTTCGTGGTGAATGTCCTACTTATGACGGAATAGTCAGCTCCGGTATCGACGAGAGCGGTACCATTGTGGCCGTTGATAAGAACGTCGAGGTCGCTAGCGTCGGGTCACGGCTGCGTCAGCTTGTGCCGCTGCTTCAATGCTGCGTCGTCAGGTCACCTTCGGTAAGTGAGATTCCGTCGTGAGGACTTTGCCTGGTTGGCGTCGTGTTCCGAAAGCTACGTCGTGGCGTCGTCGCCGTCGGAGGATCTTCAGTAGTTGGTCGCACAGCAACCGTGTCTCCATCGGATGCATCCTTTATTTTCCAGGATACGGGCTAGGCGACCAGTCTCGGCTTAGGACAGTGTACTGATGACGGTGCGGTAAATGGTAGCGGCTGGGTGATGGTGAGCAGGAAGATCCTCGGGGTGTTCTCTTCGTTTCGGCGAGATAGTCGGCGATGTCACGTGGTCTTTCACCCCACTGTGGACGCGGCGCGTCGATGGCGAAACCACGTAGCCCCATCTGGCGGTACTGGCAGAGGCGGTAGGTGTGGCCAGCTTCCCCGCAGTGGTAGCAGAGAAGCCAGTGGTCGGGGGTGCGCCACACGTCGCTTTTTCTCGGAGAATTTCACTGGCCGGCGAGTGGACGGTACGGCGTAGGCGGTGGCAATGTCTGGCGACGAAAATACGGCAGCATGGCCTCTTGATGTGGAATATTGCGTCAGGCAGCAGCAGCGTAGCTCATGGCTTGCGGCTGAGGCGGCGGCGCTTCGGAAAGTCCAAGCGACTGCCAAACTTCTTCGCAGACGATGTCGGAAATGGACTCCCTTTGGGGCTGTGATGATGGCAGCAGCTTCCGTAGCTCCTCTCGTACGATGTGTCGGATCGTTTCACGTATGTCGTCGGAGCCGAGGACATGAAAAGCGGCACTGCCTTGAATTATTTGGCAATCGTACTGCCGGGTACGCATTTCCAGAGTCTTCACGATTGTCATAGCGTCTGACACAAACTGTTTTGGGTGGGTTCCGCACCAACCCAGAGAAGAGGTGTTACTTTACCCCTCGCATGAGCAAACGGACCGCCTCATCCTCGGTCATGTCAGGGTCGGTGAGCCGCAACAAACGAATCCTCTCTTCTGCGAAGATTGTGATACTTTCCTTTGGAACCTGCGCAAATCTTTTCAGCATAGCAGCGGCCCTTCCTTTCAGGCGACGCTCGTGAACGTTTTAAAGAATGCGCCACGGAATAGATCCCAGTTTTGAAGCGACGACTCGTGGTTCTCAAACAAGGTTCTCGCCACGGCTTCGAGGTAAAAGTAGACATAGCGCAGCTTTTCTTCCGAGTCCCACTTCTTAAAGGCAGCCCCTCGGTCATACGTTTCGAGCCAGGTTTCCGCTTCTTCAGATGATGATCCGTGGAAGGTCGGTGGCTCTCTCGCCTGCTGCATTACGACCGTGGCAGGCGTTGGCGCAGGGGTGGTCATAGTGGTCGCTGTAGCGACGGTGACCTTGGACTGGCGAAAGTTATTGGGTAGAGCCCCGTATTCTGGCTGTAGTCCTCGCTGCCTGCGGCTAGCTCGCTGATCGAGGTTGGCGTCCTCTTCACAGTGTAGGCTTGGCTCACAGCTGGAAGGGGGTGTGCGGTACATGGGCCGGGAAGCACCTTCACTAGATGTCACGGAGCCGTGATGTGGCCGAAAGAGTCGACTACAAACCGAAGATGAAACAGTTTTTATTCAGGCCGAAGTTGTGGCTAACGAAGCGAAAATAAGATTGCAGCGAGGCAATGGCACTGATAGCGGCGGGCAGAGCGTCGGCGTCGATCAACTGACAAGCGGCGAAGCGCGGCGGCATTTATACACTTGCCATCGAATGTTCTAGCGTTATCGCTAGCGGTGACGTACGTTCCAGAATAATCTGTACAGTTCGTGGAGCGGGTGTGGTATTATCTAAATGATCTAATACAGTCCTGAAGCTTCTCGAACACTGCGGGCGTGGTTGGCGCTGAGAATTACGTAGTGTAACGGTACGATAACAAACCTTGAGAAACGGAACGTGGCAATATTGTACTAATAATATTCTCGTTGAATTTTTCTATTTCAGTTATAGATATGAATGTGTGTATAACAACTACGAAGTTTTGATTAAAAAAAACGTTAAACAACTGCTTTGTTTCCCCTTTCCTCGTTCCTAAAACCACTCCTACCGCGCATCGTTATAAGACATTGCCAACCCAGAAAGTTCTTGGTGTCCTTCCTGTTTTGTTTTTCTTTCTCCTTTTTTTCGTCTGTTCACCCTAACGTCCCATGTATTCTCCCGCCTTTTCTACCCCTCTCCCTTTTCGAGTGTGCGTGTTTCTCTCCTCGTTGCTTAATTCCTTTGCATTCTGTATTTCCTCTTTTGCTAGCCAACATGCCGCCAAATTCTTGAATCAAATCCACTGAGCAGGCCACCTACGAGGATACGGAGAGCATGTTCCCAATGACCCTCCCCATTCAACACGCGCTGTTCAGAACCCACCCGGTATCGTGTACCTTCGACATCCTGGTGTTTAAAAATACGCCACCTGCTCCCCCCCCCCCCCGTGTTTGTAACTGCTTTCTTGTTGTATGTCTCATTCATAGGCTATCAGGAACAGGCATACACCGCTAATGTTAGCAACCTTTTCTGGTAGCCAGACGCGGCGACCGTCTGCCAGCTCCGAAGTTTTAAGCTCTTTTACTTATTCGTGCTAGAAGCGGCCGCCACTTTTGCAGCATTAGATGTAGATGTAGATCTAGATGTAGATCTTAAACTCGTGGCTCACACCTACCCTGGGAAATTAGCCAAGAATCAGGTAGCTTATCAAAAAAATGAATGTATATAAATAAATACTGGCAAAAAGAAAATAACAGAAATATTGTTTTTTGTTATATTATTGTTGAGAAAAATTTTCCTGAATTACTTCCTACTGACTGAGCAGTAAATGATTGATTTCAAAAACTTTTCTATAGCCTCATGGGTTAACTGAGAACCTTTTGGTATTGAAGTTATTAAGTAAATCTCGTAGACTGTACAATGAAATGTTGCATGGCTACGCACACTTTCCCGTTACTGTGCCCTACGGTATGTGCGCCAAATGCAAACCACTGCAACCTTGCGCTTTTCCTTCTTTTTCCACTCTCTGAGAACATTTTTGAATCACTACCACCTGACTTTAGGTGAAGCGAGCACTGCACTCTTTTGCTTTATACTACTTTGCTTTTCAGACGGCAATCATCAACAGAGACCCGTGCCACCACCGCAAGATGACGTCACCAAAAACCCCTTTAAAAGAAACACGTCAAGGATGACACGGCGCCTTTGAAAAAGATAGGTCCTCCAATCGAAACGTCGGCCAACCAGTCTGAGGCACTTAACCTGTTTGGTGGAACTTAACCTGTCCCATTACTCTTTTTAGGGAGCAAGAGACAAAGCTGCTCTTTAAGCAGTTGTCTTTCCACATGTTTACTCATTGTTAGTACATGAATTCACAGCAAGTACACATGCCATGTCTCAAGGATCAAAGCGCACAGATGTACAGGCGTGCTCAATATGACTTGCAAAACGGGGGCACGTGGCCTGGCTTCAAATTGTTGCATTGCTTCAACTTGTTTTGATTTCAACAACTAAATAATATTATCTTATTTGGTATCATACTTATGTGAAAGTAACGGGTGTAGAAATGAAAATAACAGCTTGTGGAATCCATGCCTAGTTTTTTAACTCGTGAGACCTCTATCTCCCATGCTGCGAATAATTTTGATCAGGATTGTACGTTTTTCTTACTAATCAATGAAGGATGCTTGTAATTGTCGTAACAAAAATAGATATTTTGTACTGAATTTACAGACCCCAGTTTCTATATTTTTTCACGTACACAATGTTTTTGTTTCAGAAACACTTTTGCACAGAGCTATTGTGGTATGCAATAAATTCATTGCACATATTCCTTATTATGCATAAAAGAATACGTTATTTTTCTATTAAGGCGAAAAACGCCAGGCTTGCGAAGAAGGCACCTCACAGTCACAGCGAAAACTCGAAGCGAGGGCCTTTTCGAGGCTTTTCAAAACACTCATTGGGTAACTGCCGCAAGCACACTTGTTGTGTATCTACTACAACATTATTATTAATAATTCCTGGGTATAGGCCAGCATTTGCTGTACTATGCTTCATCATTGTTCTGGAAAGCTAATGTCCACTTAACACTTGCAACGAAATTTGTGCCAATTGTTCATGCAGTGGTTGACGACGATAAGAAATTATGCCTGAAGTGGGTATGCAGCAAAGTTGATATCTGAACAAAAACAAGCTTTTGTAATGAGTTGGAGCATTGGATTACCCATTCGTTACGCTATTCACATTGTGTGATGACTGGTTGTTTATTTTGCTGTTCTGAAACGTGTTAATACTCATAATAACGCTATTCCTTTCCCAACATCAAGCTTGCCTAAGGCAAATTCGGGCACAAGTCCCAAGCACCAGCGCGGCTCAGTGCTAAAATACTGGGCGGGCACGCAGTGGGCCTAAGTTCAAGCTGCACTGTGTAAAAGCAAAGCAGTATGAGCAGACGAAAAAAGTGAATGTTGTTTTAAACAGAAAACCGCATAAAGAAACAGACGAATTTAGTTGCGTGCTGACATTAAAGAACGTGTATTCTGTTCCTCGATGGATATTATTTTGTTTTTTTTGTTGAAAAACTAAATACTGGTTTTTATAAGGTTATATATTCAAGTTCCACCCTTGTAAGTTTTGCCTTAAAGAATAATTGTGTTTGCTAAACAACAAACAAGATAAAGCGAATAACTTACCTTCGTGGTTTCAGATGAATGGCGTACTATTTTGAATATAAAAGCCGGGAAGATCACAAATATGCATGGGAACAGCTGCACCAGCGCTTTGGGGTAAAGTTTCTCGAGGCTTCTCGTATGAAGTAAGAGCAGCGCATAAGGTAATTGAATTTTCTGTCCTTTGAGTTCCCGGCTCATCTGAAATTCGTGGTTCATTGGGAACAAAGGAGGACGAGGCTCCTTATTGCAAATAAGACGCCACTGCTTCCGACTGTTCCTGATACACTGCATGCTGAATAAAAATTAGAGGTAGGCATACCATACACCTGCTGATGAAGTTTGTAATACTGCACTCAATGCCGTAAAAAGAAACTACAGGAAGTAGTGAACGAACAGTTACACCGTTGTCTATACGACTAAGGCCAGAATAAAAATCAGATAGATGTAGGTACACGACGTTTGATATGAAGGACAGTTTCATATACTGGTTTGATTAGAGAACTATGAGTACAACAATTACTTCCACCCGCTACTTATATCTTTTTCACTCTTTGACTCTTTTTCAAACTAGAAGACTGGCTAAATTTTTCTTCATCGATTCACTCACTGGTCCTTGTAGATGATCTAGACGTACGTAAAGAGTCAACTGATGCAGAGGTTTTTTTTTTTGCTTTTCAGAAAGCAAACAGTGATGTCGATGACACTTGCAAGAAGATGGGTAAGATAATGTAGAAATAAATAAAGGTTGTCTCGAGTGGTTCGAAGCGTGCTCGCTGCCTTATTTCTTTTGCGTCATTTGCTTCCTCAATAATCTAAGCTGTTCTCTAACCCTTTGAGCTGTGGTTTGTACAACAGTAATGAGTAAGTTCGGAGGAACGTCATGCACTTGCGTTCTATCAAGTGGCTTGGAAGGTGGTGTGCATATTCGTAAAGGTTCTCTCAGTGAACAGCTAGCAGTCATTGAACATCATTGCGCTGCATACTTCTGCACAGGGCTATAGTTCATCAACAGTTCGACTTACCATGTTTCAGAATCAAAGTGAAGGGTACTAACTTTTTTTCTCACTTATATTGAAAAATAACAACAAAAAAACCGTGCGTGCATTTCGGTACTAACATTTGATACTTGTTATGCAGAAATTGAAGCAGACTGATCGCCGATTTATAGAAAATTTATTTAAACGTTCACGAACAATAATTACTACTATTAACACAAAATGACACATTCTTTAATGTTCTTAGCATGCAATACTGAGTGCCCTGGCATTTTACCAAGCGCACCTGACGTATTTGCAAACAGTGTATTATGATTCGCGCTTGATGCGGTTAAACACACTAATCGATGCATTCAATTCGTTTATTATGCTGAATTACTTTAAAACAATCCCAAGCTGAATCATCGAGTAATATACCTACACTTTTTCATTATAGTTTACTTACTTCATTATTGCGGTATGCCTTGTTTATTTTATTAACTTATTTATTCCCTCGTGACTGAAATTAGAATTGCCCCGCCGTAGTGGTCTAGTGGTTAATGTATTCGGCTGCTGACCCGCAGGTCATGGGATTCAATCTTGGCTGCGGTGGCTGCATTTCCGATGGAGGCGGAAATGCTGTAGGCCCGTGTGCTGAGATTTGGGTGAACTTTAAAAAAACCCAGATGGTCGAAATTTCCAGAGCCTTCCACTACGACGTCTCCCATAGTCGTATGGCGGTTTTGGGACGGTAAACCCCACGTATCAATAATATCATCTGAAATTAGAACTTTTTTACGTATACGTATACCTTAATTAGTTGTTTCAATTTGTTTATGTTATCTTTATTCATGAAACGTTCTAGTATTTATTATACATGTATGTCATTGGACACAAGCAAGCGTGCTCTCTCGGACGAAGCCAAGTGGCAGCTCATTTGACAGCTCACCGTGACCATAATTATATTCTGTGAATCATCTTTCTCATCTTTCTTGTCCCCTTCCGTAATCCCCCAGTGTAAGGTAGCCAACTGAATGTCTTTCTGGTTAACCTCCCTGCCTTCTCCCTTTTGTTGCTTCCTCCTCCTGTGCAGCAATGACTGACGTTGCTCCGTAATTTGCCGCGACAGTAACGCACTGACAACTTTTCTCAGTAATGAATATAACGCGAGTGCGCCCTACTTTTAAAAAAAGTTCTGCAGTATCTGTAACTTATCATATCCTGCAGGAAGCACTGGTCAAGATCTCTAGTATCTGACATATCTTTTTCCATTGAGAAGTGAAGAATGTGTTGTTTGAGTACCCAGTGGATTTCTTGCACTGATATTTTTGTCTGCGAACAAAAACAAAGCACGCAACTGCGGTCAGGCATGTGTGGGAGTTCATTACATTTGATTTGTCATTCAGTCAGCAACACGGACACCATGACCACACGTTTCCGTCAAGTGCTCGTACTATAAGAGATGAATAATTTCAATCCTCACAATGCTAGTGCCTCGGCTGACTGCATTTGATTCCTTGAGCCTTGGCACACACTGCCGTAGTGAGAACGACCTGAGAAATGCACCATGAGAATGGAGCAAGCAAGCACCACAAACAACTGATTTCGGTGAGATATTTCTTATTTATTACATACTGCAGACCACACTGTGATCCATACTTTAAGTTTTTTTTACTGTAATACATGTTGACCTTCGCAGGATGGGCACACATAATTGTGTGCAAAGCTAAATATATGTAGTATAAAAACTATTAAGCATACATTCGTTTACATGTATGTAACAAAAAAAACGTAACAAAATTACAATTAGAGTGTTCATGAGAAAACTAACAAAAAAGTACATGTTGACTAGATTATCACAAGTTCTACTGTGCGGGCTGAGAAATACATTCTGAAAGGGCACATGAAAAAAAAAGAAAACTTTTGTACGTGTTTGTTCAAGCATAGCTGGCTTTAGTCCGTCACATCGACGGTGTCATGTTTGCCTTGTGTAAATAGGGCTGAGAAAAAGTGAAAAGTAGAGGGTGAATTTGTGGTTAATTAGATCATGTAAACACTTCAGGCGGTACTTCTGCCCTCTTATCGATTTAAAAGTAGAGAAAGGAGGAAAATACTTTAACAGCTGCTTTCCTAGCCAACATCAGAGCTTGGGAAAGGCAAAAAATGAGAAAAAGAACAAAGTTGGCGCAATGTCTTGTTTCTAGCTTGCTTTTGCCCAAAAAGCTATTGTTTTTAGGACAAGTCATGGTTATGTGATGATCATTACGCTCGCTTTGACACAGACTGCCATCACCTTACAAAAGTAGTCTCATTCTTAGAAATGAAATGAAGCAAGAAAAATTCGTAAGCTGCTAAAATTTTCCTATATTGTATGATCCTATCTGGGCTGAACAAAAGCACAAATGTGAGGGATTTTGAATAAAAAAAGAGAAAAGTAATCTCCGAAAACAAAAGCATAAACGAACAGCTTCAGAAACTAAATATAGTTTGTAGTACCATTAACGGGCCTAGCTATATAAAATTGTTGACAACAGGCTCGGCTAATTTGGCTTATTGAGCATTCTTGCCAAGTTAAATGTAGTCTCATAGACAAAAAGTATATATTCCTTTAAACATAATCTATTTAACCCAAGCTACATGTTTGTGGCATTGTGTATGAATAGAATATTGGGTTGAGCGCGTTTGCTAAAAGTAAAATGCCACTCCTTTTGAACGCACGTGCCGAGTCAGACATCACGATTTCTTTAGCAGATGAAGTGTAAACTAAAGCGATGAGTTTATTTTTTTATCTCAATATTTGCGGCTTCTAGAAGCTGCTTGAATGACATGTTGAAATAAATACAATGTTAAAAACCTCCCACACTTATCTTTACCCATTTTTTATGTAGATCAGAAGGCTACTTCGAACAACTCTTCACCCCACAATTCAGTGACAGTGGTTGCGTATTCATATCAATCTACGTAAGATATGATTATTATGAATAGCACGTACTCCTCGAAACTGTTTTTGTATTAGAAATCCTGTTTTCAATAACATTTCGTTGCGTAGCATTGGTTTGCAGCACAAGCACCTTATGGCTGCACGGAGAGTACTATTTGGGGCAGTGATATTGTAAACTATGCTCACAATAAAAATTCACACATCATCATCATTATCATCATCACCATCATCATCAGCCTGACTACGTCCACTGCAGGACAAAGGCCTCTCCCATGTTCTTCCAGTTAACTCGGTCCTGTGCTTGCTGCTGCCAATTTATTCCCGGAAACTTCTTAATTTCACCTGCCAACCTAACCTCCTGTCTGCCCCTAACCCGCTTGCTTTTTCTGGGAATCCAGTTAGTTACCCTTATTGACCAGCGGTTATCCTGCCTACGCACTGCATGCCCAGCCCATGTCCATTTCTTCTTCTAGATTTCAACTATGATATACTTAACCCCCGTTTCTTCCCTAATCCACTCTGCTCTCTTCTTGTCTGTTGAGCTTACACCTACCGCTTTTCTTTCCATTGCTCGCTGCGTCGTCCTCAATTTAGGCTGAACCCTCTTTGTTAGTTTCCAGGTTTCTGCTTCGTAGCTAAGTACCGGCAAGGTACAGCTGTTATATAACTTCCTGTTGAGGGATAGTGGCAGTATACCTGTCATAATTTGAGAGTGCTTGCCAAGTGTGCCCACCCTATTCTTATTCTTCTAGTTACTTCAATCTCGTGGTTCGGCTCCATGGTTATTACCTGCCCTAAGTAGATATAGTTTACAACTTGAAGTGCACTGTTGCCTATCTCGAAGCGCTGCTCTCTTCCAAAGTAGTACATTACTTTCGTTTTCTGCAGAGTGATTTTAAGACCCACCTTTCTACCATTCTTGTCTAACTCCGTAATCATGAGTTGCGACTCTTCCCCTGAGTTACTCTGCAATGCAATGTCATCGGTGAAGCGCAGGTAAATAAAGTACTCTTCATTAACTCTTTTTCCTAACTGTTCTCATTCTAGGCTTCAGAAAACCTCCTGTAAGCGCGTGGTAAATAGCATTGGGAAGATTGCGTCCTCTTGCCTTACCCCCTTCTTGATTGGTATTATGTTGCGTTCTTTATGAGGCAATTTGGTAGCAGTTGATCCCCTGCACATTTCTTCCAGAATGTTTATGTATACTTCGTCGACGCCCTCATTACGCAGTGTCTGTATGACGGCTGATATTTCTACTGAATCAAACGCCTTCTCGTAAAATATGAAGGCTACGTATAATGGTTGGTTATAATCTGAGCATTTCCCTATTACCGGATTGATAGTAGGAATGTGGTCGATTGTTGAGTAGCCTTTAAGCAATCCTGCTTGTTTCTTCGGTTGATTGAATTCTAATGTTTTCTTTGCTCTGTTAGCAATTACCTTTGTAAATAGCTTATATACTACAAAGAGCAAGCTGGTCGGCCTGTTTTTCTTCAAGTCCTCGTCATCTCTTTTCTTACGTATTAAGATGATGTTAGCATCTTCCAAGACTCAGGTACTCTTCCCGTCAGGAGGCACCCCGTAAACAGGGTCGCTAGTTTTTCCAACACAGTCTGTTGTCCATCTTTCAGCAGATTTGATGTTACCTGATCCTCACCAGCAGCGTTGCCTCTTTGCATGCTCTCCAAAGCTTTTCTGACTTCTTCAATCATTACTGGTGCGGTGTCATCTGGGTTACTGCTAGTTATTATAGTATTAAGGTCGCAGTTGATCGGCTACTGTACAGATCTCTGTAAAACTCCTCTACACAGACTACGTATAAAAACGTCCCTTGATCTTTTCCCATGTTATGGAGGTAGTATGGAGGCCTCACAGGCAACTTTTTACAAAACTTGCTGAGTGATGTGCCAAACGTATCAGCGAATTCTCTGTGCGGCTTCTTTTTAATGCTAGTGTCTTTGGTGCCTCACTAAGCGAGAAAATTCTGCGTCAATTACCCGCATCGGCGGTGTCAACACGACTAGTGCAAATAGTCTTCATTGCGTGTTGTCGTGGCTACATGGCGTCACCAGGAAGTCAGAAATCACACACATTTCGGTCAGCACTATGATGTCACTCTAACGTGGTGGATGATGTTATCTGTAGAATTTCGTGGTGGCGTCAAACGATGACATTATTGCTTAATTAAAGACTGGCTGCTGTGAGAGTCAGAAAAAAATAAAATTAGGTGTTAGTATTCCACAAAGCCTGTTATTTTGTAAGCAATAAAAAGCGTGATTTACATTCCTATTTCCAAGTTCTCCATTTTACAGTAGCCTATCAGACGCCTCAACAGTTTAACAAACTTGCCTTCCATCACTCTGTCTCCTACATTCAGCCAAAATGTAGCCTAAATTGCGGCTTGAGTTAACACATTGACACACGGAAGACATGTTTGTGCAGCTCTAATAACTTTTACATTGTTCTTCGAGCCTCTTAATTAGCTGTGCAGCATGCGCTGTGATGAATTCACAACAACGGCTGAGTTCTAAAGTGGTCTTAACTATTGGAGTCATCGTGCACTGCCAGTAGAATGATAGTGGTGGTGTGGATAACAAAATCATGAATTTTGCCTCGCAGTTAAGTATGGTACGGCCCACACGAAGCAACTAAGCAAAAAAGGCATATGAAGGTGTTATGTAAAAGAAATGCAGGTATTATGTAAAAGAAATGCAGGTGTGCTGTATACGCAGGTGTTATGTAAAACGTCGAGCAAGAAATCACATGAGCAAATGTGTTAGTGTGTGACAGAAAGAAGGACTCGCAGCAGCAACCACATCATCCAAGTTTTGTAGAAGTTGGGTCATTTAAAGCTAGATCATATAAAGTTGGATCATTTTGAGCTTGCGATTTCTTACTGTAGCCTTAGCACATTTGGCTCCAATAATATTCGTTATCTTAATACCCTTGTTTATGAACCGCACGGTCAAAATATGAGCCTCCACGGAAGTGTGCGTATTGTCTTCCTGAAAACTAGTGGGCACTCCACAGCTATATCTGTGCCGCCAGCACTCTGAGAGAGATGCTATGAGGGCACTGCTGATTTGGTGCAGGCCGGGTATTCTTCAACACATCATAAAAAAACTAGAAAAATAAACACATGATATGGCAAGAAAATAAATTAGAACTGATACCAGATTTCACCTTCCTTTGAGAGTGAAGATGACATCAGCGTTTTGCTTGTCTATAATCAAGGCATTTCGTACTGCTGCTTTTACGAAGGAAAATATACGCCGAGACCATGTTTGAAACGGGCAAGAAGCTTGCACACGTCGTGACAGGAGCAGGATCCAGCTACGAAATAAGAGCCCGGCAATAAAGGCAGCAAATCAAAGAGGCAAACATAGCCTCACTTATGCCCGGCACGGAGCACGGCGGGGCAGCTGCCGATGGAAGGCGCGACAGCAGGAGGCACCACGAGCGAGCACAGACTGTTTACCGACGTGACTGGAACAAAGCGACGAATTCCCCAGATTTCAGGACTCAGTGCAACATTTGATTTTATATGTTTATGGCTGCATTGTGCACTACCCTTTTTTTTTCAGACAGGAAAATAAAAGACAACTGATAGATGAAGAAAAAAGGTTATAGCATTACCAAATTTACAACTAATAGTCCAACCGAAAGTAAAAAGGAAAAAAAGTAACGGTGGCAAAACCGTCGCTTTTCAGCGTTAGTTTTCATAAAAATCATATTTATCACTGTTGGCAGAATACATTGGCAATGTAACAAATACACATCTTATAATAATAATAATAATAATAATAATAATAATAATAATAATAATAATAATAATAATAATAATAATAATAATAATAATAATAATAATAATAATAATAATAATAATAATAATAATAATGTGGTGGTGTACGCGCACTGGCATCGCATAGTCAACAGACCTGTAGAATTGTGTCTTTACCAAAAAGTGACCTCTGTGAAGGGGATCGAACCCAAGATGCAGGGGTTGGCTACCGAGCATTGCAGCCGCGGTAGCAAGGGAATGATATACGAGCAAAATGTTACGGCGTGAAGAAATTTCGCCATCTGACAGCGATATTGTGTGCCATGTTCAATCGTTTCCCTCTCGTTTTTGGGAGCAAAAGCACGCAAGAAGTTCTTGGTGGAGCCTAGTATAAAAAGGTGTCAATCTAGTAACACCATCTTGTGAGCATGAAAAAATGAGAACGTTTTCTATTGATATAGTGTCTGTAATGGCCATAGAAGGCAAACTTCTAGAAGGAGCTAGCGAAAAAAAATTGCCATGGCTTCGCTCGGCTATGACAAGATATGCGTAGTGTGAGTTACGGGATGGACGGATTCACAAATGAACGGATAGATAAGCGGATGGGCGGAAGGATTACCGAGTGAACTCATGTGAGTCAAGGCACAGTCCACAAGTGACACGTCATTCCAGGAGCCTCCGCGCTTTCTCCAGTGCGCCAGCTGTGCGCCATGTGACATCACTGCTCCTCGGGCATTATCAGCGCCGCTCTCGACAAGCTACGCGGAACTGTTCAACCTCAGCCAGTGTAGCTCATGCGCTATCAAAGCATTCACATTGTTAGGAAATAGGTTTGGAGAGAAGGCTTACTGAGTGGTGTCTTAGATGCCTTTTCAGGCCACAGGGATGAGGCAACTAGCAGGGCACAGAAACTTGCATTCTGACACGACAATTCATAAATGACACAATAAACGTGCAATGACTTAAGAAAGCGTCTTCAGGCGACAGTTCAAGCACAGGGCGAACAACACGTTTCAGGCTTGAATAAGAGAAGAATTCACTTGAGTCGTCTCTACAAGGCAGCTTGTTGCAGGGTCTGCGCTCACTGGGTGCCGAGGCAGAAAACGTGTCGTTGCGAAGTCCTTCGTGTGCAGATATCCCACGAGGTACCTCCTACAAAGTAGGCCTTCGTGCGACCAAGCCAACGCGTCTTCACTTCAGCTGATGGCAACGTCTGCTTTATCAAAGTGGCCTGTTCTTTTACATCTTTTGCTAGCACCTTTTAGAAGCATGCATGGTGGAAGTGCCTTCAAGGCGGGAGAACCTCTGTTGAGTCAGTACACGTACTTTCGAGTTGTCGCTGCTCCTTCGTCGTCCACTCAGTAGTGAAAGGGCACTTCAACGTGCCCATTATTTGGAGCGAAACTCCTTAGTTATTCACGATGTCCGTTGACGCCGTTGTCCTTGCTTCGCGTCAGACTAAAACATAGGTGCTGCATAAACCTTGCATAAAACCTTCATAGTGCGCATTAAGGTTTAACATTGTCCATACTCTATCCGCGCATGTGTCTGTCTGTCCATACATCCCTATATCTGTCCGTCTGACCATCTGTTTTTTAATCTGTCCATTCTTTCGTCCATCCATGCATATGTGCATTCACGCGCCCGTCTGTACGTGCATCTGTCCGTTCTTTTGCCTGTCCGTTCACTGTCCGCGCACTACTCCTTCTGTCCATCCATCCGTGCGCCCGTCCGTTCATCTGTATTTTCTTTATAATAATCGGTAACTTCAACGTACCTATTAAGCATCTTAGGAACTAGCTTCACTCCAACGTCAGTATTATTTCTTGGATCCGCAGTAATTTTAACATATATAGATTTACTCATATACAAAAAAATTACTTGTGCTAACAGAACACTACACGTACTGTTGATGAGGCAAAGACAGTACAAGGCCACGCTCCGTTGTTATTTGCCGTTGTTGTTTCTGTGCGCATCATTAAAACGTTCATGCCGAGGAGGGTTACGAAAAAAAAATGCGGAAACAGAAACACGTCAACCTGAGAAAAAAGCCAGCTTCTGAGCAGTATCTGACTCTGACAGCATCTTCCGTTGAAACCTAGTAATCCGAATGCTAGGTGCAACCCATTTTTTTGCAGCTGAATTAAGGAGAGCATCTTGAGAAAACTAGCAGGTGTTGCTTTAACCGCGGGCGAACTCGCTATAGAGCGTCTTCAGTTTTTGCGAAACTTTGCATAATTTCTCGGACTTGAGAGGCTTTACGTCGCGCAGAAATGCCTTCAACAAAGTGACAAACACGGAAGTGGCAACACTATTCCCTCTAAGAATACAGTTTTTAAGCTGCCAACTCAATAGAGCCTTTCTGGAAATGCTTGAAGATGCGACTTGTGAGAACGTCAGACTGTTTTCCTGAGGCATAATGTGAGCAGCGCTGTTTATTTAACAATATGTTACCGCCATGTGGGTCTATTCCGACTTAAAGTTGTCAGGATTTATGCTTTTTCCTTGCTCTTTTGACTTTTCAGAATATTTTGCTCAGATCGCAAAAACTATTGATCAAATGTATAACAGTATCATAGAAAAGTAACATACACGTATGTATATACATAAAATCATTAACTAACACATTAATTACCACATTAACTTCAGCTTGTAAGTTTTAGCTTGTAATACGATTCAGTGAAATTCTTCGACCCGAATTCATGTAAATTTCTTCGACACAAAACAACTTGTTTTATCTCTTCGAATCATAATTCACATCAGATTGATCTCGACACTTTTATTTTTTAGCAAAGAAATAACCAGCGAAAACGAAATAATCTTTGTTTTGCTACAGTGACACGGCTTCAAACCGGGCAGAGGTCTAACCCTAGCTTCTGCCGACTGTGAGAAAAGTAGTGGAGTTCTCCGCTTATCTCGCTGTCATTTTTTTTTGTGGTTTGCAGTAATTTCCTTTTTGGCAGTAGCCCAAACCTTCCGGTTTCCTTCTGGTTTCCTCCCGAGAAGAACCTGGAACACAGTTCCGAGAGTGCACTGCTGCACCGAATTCTCTTTTACATTGTATTACTTGGCTTCCACTGATAAGCTCTGCTCGCCGTACTTCCTGAAAGTATGTTTCTTTATTTCTAGCCCGTCTCTCAGAACACCGTGTCGCTTTTTTCTTTTGGTGGTAGCTAAATGTTTGTCCTAGTTCAGTGCCTCTCTGGCACAGCCCTTCGCTCTATGTGGGAAAAGAACCCGTACACAGGGCGGTGGGGTGCCCTAAGGATTCTAATATGCACCTTTCCCGAGTTTTGGTTTGGGCAAAAGGGTGTTTTACACAAAATACATTGTGAAAATAAGCCCTTTTCAAAGCCTGCAATAATCTCCCTCCCTCTCCCCGCAAAAAGTCATTCATAGCTAGAGGCCTGCTACGGACCTACCATGAAAGCTTAAAAAAATTGGAAGATCTCTTGTACAGTGTGAATCGATAATATGCAAAGCACGAATGAGGAAGGTTGATAAATCACTTTAAAATCAGCACAGCGTTACTAGGTGGACGTAAATAATGCCTTCTACTTGTACAAGGCTGGTCTGACGATATCATTCCTCTGCCAGTTCAATGGAGAAGTAGAAAAATTTTGCACATTACTTTTTCCCATATTCAAGATGTTCCCGTATTAGAACTCGACTTCTCTTTACTCCCCTTTCAAAAATAGGCTTAACCTTATAAGGGGAAAGCATTAAAATCTATGGTGCTTCAAGCTTGAGATACTGCCGCAGGGATGTCTTCGATTTCGCGTGTAGTTTCATTGTAACTACTGAACGAGTATAATTTGTTTGTTGTATTTAAAATTTTTCGGCCTTTAAACACGGTAAACTCTTACTATATTTTCTTAATTGGCACCATCAGGTTAATACGGCAGTCTGAAATACAGCTCAAAGGCTAAGGCTTGTAGTTTTAGTTTAACGCAGTACTTAATGACGCCATTACACTTTTTTTTTATTATTATTCACATACCTTTCGGTTCGTATCCCGGCTGCGGCGGCTGCATTTCCGATGGAGGCGGAAATGTTGTAGGCCCGTGTGCTCAGATTTGGGTGCACGTTAAAGAACCCCAGGTGGTCTGAATTTCCGGAGCCCTCCACTACGGCGTCTCTCATAATCATATAGTGGTTTTGGGACGTTGAACCCCACATATCAATCAATCACATACCATTCCTAAACTAACATTTCAAAACCTCAACAACGCATTCTTGGCATATCCCCCGAACTGGGTACGTGCCATATATTGAAGAAAAACAAACAAACACAGTTTTGAGTTAGTTGTGTGCTTTTGAAATGACTGGTTATGCCACATTTTTTCTGCCTGATAAAGGCGTGTAAAGTACTACATAGAGCTACATCAAGTAAAAAACTCGCTACTTGTTGTTATGCTTACGTAAATAAGATGATTATCACTTACAATCAAGTTATGAAAGAAGAAAGAGTAATTGTTTTATTTTCGCTCAGAATATTGTCATTATTTTTATCAAAATATCCAGTGACGCAGCAAAGAAAATTGAATTCAAGATTTATAGTAAAGTTTTATTAGTGTGACATATACAAATAGCACGCAAATAGAAATATTGATTTGATGTATAAGTTATAACATCATGAACACTGATGCAGTTAGGTACCATTCTAAGGGGGTTGATAATCAAAAGCATAAAATGTCGAACGACCATTACCGAATAAAGATTATATTGCTTCTGCTACTACAATTCATATTTCAGTCCTATTGCAGTAGCCAATACCAGTGGTGCAGCCGGATCGTGGTAAACAGGACCAGTGCCACCCTCGAAATATTTTTTCCGAAAGGCATACAGGCAAACAAAATGAGGAACTTAAGAAGTGCCTCTTGATTTCTGCCTACGTGCCCGGTCAACACGTCTCCGCATTATCTCTAAATTACAACTCAAGTTGAACGTTCTGTACTGAGTACTTAATAGGCCGCAGTTAAACGCTGAAGAAAAAAAAGAAGACGCCGATGACGGTAGCGTTACGAAGCTGTTTACAAAGTTCTTAACCACAGATGTTTGCACTATGGCTAATATGCAATTAGTTTTGAAGTTGGCGACTGATCACTCGTTCTGTCGTCACTGGAACCACGCTGATGCGATCTTCATCTACCGTGCCTTTGCATCACTATTGCAACGTTGGGTGTAGAGAGGTTACTGAGTGTTTCTTAACACTGCTGCGGCACTTAGATGGCACTTATGCTAATCTGGGATGACATTGGTGCACAAATTCATATACACTACAGTCCTTCCTTTTGAAATTAGCAGAGTGTATGCAGTTCCCACATTGCCCCGCCGTGGTGGTCTAGTGGCTAAGGTACTCGGCTGCTGACCCGCAGGTCGCGGGTTCGAATCCCGGCTGCGGCGGCTGCATTTCCGATGGAGGCGGAAATGTTGTAGGCCCGTGTGCTCAGATTTGGGTGCACGTTAAAGAACCCCAGGTGATCAAAATTTCCGGAGCCCTCCACTATGGCGTCTCTCATAATCATATGGTGGTTTTGGGACGTTAAACCCCACAAATCAAATCAATCAGTTTCCACATTAGAGAGGTCACAAGAGCTTATTATTTGCACAGTATAAAACTAACGTTACGTACAAGCCGAAAAAGCTGAAAAACTGCTTTCTTCCTCTCCTACGACTGTTTTTCTACTGAACTCAGTCTTATGTTTTCGGTCACCAACTCTGTACTCTTTGAAGCTACCACTCGGCAAACTCCCGAGCTCAAATCAAGTACCCTCGACATCGATTGGCTTCAGCAAACGCCGCCGCGAGTTTAGCTCAACTGTAAGTAACAACAAAGTAAGCAAGCCACTCCACTGAAAAGGGTGCAGGAGAAGAGGGCCTTACAATACACTGGGCGCACCAGATAAGTTGAAATAAAAAATAAACGTGTGAGCTACCTTCCACAAGGAAGAAAAACACCCTCCACGTTCACAGAGGATCTAAGAGTAGCGGCAGCTTGTCGTACGGTGCGCCACCAACATCGTGCAGTTTTGACTACCTTAGTGCGTTATGAGAATTCAAGCAAAGTTTGAGTTGGGATAGAAAGCGCCAGCGTTTGCTCCAGGCTAGCACACGAGAGGAGTGTCAAATAACATAAAGACAGTTACGTGACGCCCAGCTTTAAAGCAGGTTGAAGGCACGTCAGCCTATCTTGGCATCCTAATATCGGCCGGTAACCCTGTAGTGAACTCAATTGTCACACCCAATTTGCTCGAAACATGTCAGAAGGACTGCTTTCGACGGCATCCGTTTCGTGTGCATCAAAAGAGAATACACCTCGCGTATTCACTCCTGCTAGTTGGAAAATTCGGAGATGAGGTTTTACTGTTTAATTCTGTCATTTCAGTATATTGTTTGTAGCTGTGCGTCGTTTAAGTACAGCCTTCAAAAGGGCATATTCTTTCGCAAGTGCAGATCTCCTTTTGTAGGCAGCTCCTGGTTCCCTCAAAAGTACGGACAAGGTAAACATTGTGTCGTGTTTTTTCTAGAAAACTGCTCTATATTGCAGCGATATCACTGGCATTCAAATGTTTACTTCATGTGGTTCTCAGAGAAAAAAGAATCAATGCGTCGAAATGACTAGTCTCAAAATGATTCTGCGTATGTATACAGTTCATGGATCCATCTAATATTCCCACTTCTTCGGGTTCATCGCGCGAAACCAGCATTCCCATTTAAGGGGGTCTGAAGGAAAGCAAGATATAAGTATATGTAATGCAAATGCTATCGCGAATAAAAAGTATCTTTAGAAACTCGAAGCATGGACGCTGATGAAACAACAGAAGCAAGGAGCAAGCTTTACTCAGCAGAGTTTGCCCCTGTGATTATGAAAGCAGGCACGTTGATGTATCGGACCCAAGGCAAGCACCCCAGTAATTTCATAGTGCGATGACTAGCGAAACCTAAAGAGAAAAAAAAACAAAACAATAAACTGCATAGGCGAATGCCTGAAAATACAGCCTAATAACATGGCCTCGTCACGAATGCTAAGAGGAAAGCGTGTCTAAGGGAACCTGGCGTAAGCGACAAGTATGATAAGCACTGAAATTAGCAGGTTCCCGAACTTGTTGGATGGCAAATCAAGCTCAACATTACTGAAACTTTTGAGGGACAAGGGGAACGCTTAAAGAATTCTTTACGCTTGAAAGGTAACATAAGTGACGGGGCCTGACAAGAAAGTACCAAGTTTTTGCTTCTGCATGCAGTAGTGATGACATGAACAAGAACACGAAGAAAGACGGCAATGAAATATATTCTTGAAGCCAAGTGCACGAGAAAATTCGCGAAGCACCTAAGCTTTAAAGAAAAAAAGCACAACTGCAAAAAACAGCAACAAAACAAAACAAAAAGGGGACTCTTCACTGACAGCGCTCACTGATGGCAATAGCTATCTATGCAGGTTAGCGCGGGTATTGTAGTTGTGTTGGGGGAAAATTTCGGCCTATATGTGAGGCTGACTCAAGTTTCTTGATGTTCTTCAATACAATAGAGGCTGTTTTTCAGTCTTTTTTTCTTTACCACTTCATGCATCCATGTAGCCGCCACAGTTCAGGTGCTTCCCAACTGTCTCGTTCACTTGGAGCAGCACAGATACAAACAACCCATCGTGTGGACAACACACGCTGTATAGTTATACGCTGTTATGTTTATTATGACTGCACAACAATACAATTTATTTCAGTTTGAATGCACTATAAGCAAGCATCGGTTCTTGGTTTTAAACAGAACTTGCGGCACGTATTGATACGTCAAGCTATAATGAGGCGTAAGGTCAATTTTGTCAGTACCTCAGCAATCATGACTATATATATATATATATATATATATATATATAATATATATATATATATATATATATATATATATATATATATATATTGCCACGTTCCATTTCCTAAGTTTTTGTTATCGTCCCAAAACACCACACGATTCTCAGCGCAAACCGCACCTGCAGTTTTCGAGAAGGTTCCAGACTGTAGTAGATCATTTCGATAAGATCACGCCCACTGTGCGAACGGTACAGATTGTTCTGGAACCTACGCCACCGCCAGTGATAACGCTAGAACACTTGACGGCAAGAGTATAAAATGCCGACGCGCTTCGCCGCTTGTCAGTTGTTGATCGAAGGCCGACGCTGCGTTCGCCGCTATCAGTCCGAGACTGCTATCTGTGCAAGACTGCTGCTCTAATTAGACTTTCCCTTTACCGGGCACAGGTTCGCCCAAAAAAACAGTTAAATCCCAACACGAAGTTTCCTGTCTTTGGCCACGTCACGACCTCGTGACATCTGGTGGAGGTGCTGCTTCGTTCATGTACCGGACGCCCCCGTCAAGCCGTGAACCCAGCCCCCGTCGCGGAGAAGACACCGACACCAACCAAGAGCAGCGAACGAGCCGCCGACAGCAAGGTCTCCCACCGGAGTACGGCCTTCTAGAAGACAAGGCGCGGAAGACCAAGACCATGACCTTGACTGCAGCGACAATTACAACCGGAGCGTCCCAGCCCGCGACCGTCATTCATCAACCCAGGGAACCACCAACGTTCCATGGCTCATCGTTTGAAGACCCGGAAACCTGGCTAGAATCATACGACCGTGTGGCCGCCCTCAACCACTGGGACAACGAAGAAAAGCTGCGTCGTGTGTACTTCTACCTGGAAGACACCGCAAGGACCTGGCTAGAGAATTGGGAGTCCACGCTCCAACCGTGGGATGTCTTCTGCGGCGCATTTCTGCAAACGTTCACAAGCGTCGCTCGCAAAAAGAGGGCCGCTGCTCTACTCGAGACCCGGGTTCAGCTACCAAATGAAAAGGTTGGAATTTTCACAGAGGAGATGACCCGCCTATTCCGTCACGCTGACCCAGACATGCCTGAGGAAAAGAAAGTTCGTTTCCTCATGCGAGGGGTCAAACAGGAGCTATTCGCGGGACTAATGAGGAATCCACCGAACACCGTCCAAGAATTTGTATCCGAGGCGACCACCATCGAAAAAACGCTGGACATGCGCACCAGACAGTATAATCGTCACCTGACTCCAGAATGCGCTGCTGCTCAAGCCAGTGGCTCCGACGACCTGCGTTAAACGATCCGAGCGATCGTGCGGGAAGAGCTACGCAAACTGTTGCCTTCGGCGCAGTCTCAAGTGGATTCGATCGCCGACATTGTGCGAGAAGAAGTCCGGCAATCGCTTCGAATTCCCGAAACACCGCCGCCCGAGCCAGAAACTATGAGCTACGCCGCTGCAGTGCGCCACAACGCTCCTCCCCGTCCACGCCAAAACGCCGCCCCGTCACACTTCTGTCGCCAGACGCCACCACCGCCACTACCCCAACCGACGCCCTACCGTTCCCCAGCGGGCCAGCACAGTGCACCGAGGAAAACGGACGTTTGGCGTGCACCTGACAACCGCCCGCTCTGCTACCACTGCGGCGAGGCCGGGCACACATACCGCCGTTGCCAGTACCTACAGATGGGACTGCGTGGCTTCGCCGTCAATGCACCGCGTCCGCAGCCAGGAGATCGGCCACGTGACATCGCCGACTACCTGGCAGGAAATCAATAGACACCACGAAGTCCTTCCCGTTCGCCGTCGCCCAGCCGCCGCATGTCACCGCACCCCCGGCAGTACTCTGGCCCAACGCGGGGCCGGTCTCCTAGCCCGTATCCGGGAAACTAAGGGCAGCAACTGATGGAGGTGCGGTTGCTGTGCGCGAACTACCGATGATCCTCCGACGACGACGCCAACGCGACGGAGCTTTTTGAACAAAACACCAACCAGGCAAAGCCCTGAAGGCAAAAGCTCACTTACCGAAGGTGGCCGGACGACGCGACATGGAAGCAGCGGAACAAGCAGACGCAGCCGTGACCCAACGCCACGCCCTAACTGTAATGCGAGACGGCGAACTAGCGACCTCGACGTTCTTATCGATGACCACAGTGTGACCGCTCTCGTCGATACTGGAGCCGACTATTCTGTCATCAATGGGTCGTTCGCCATGAAGTTAAAGAAAGTTAGGACAGCCTGGAAAGGCCCTGAAATCCGCACAGCCGGAGGTCATCTCGTAACGCCTGCAGGAATCTGCACAGCGAGAGTCACCATTAACGGCCGTATTTATCCTACAGACTTCGTAGTCCTACAGCGTTGCTCGAGAGATGTCATCCTTGGCATGGACTCCTTATGCCTCCATGGTGCTGTCATCAACCTAAAAACAAGGTCGATAACGTTATCCACAGAAGAAGCACTACCGCCGCGCACGCCGTCAGGACACCATGCCTTGAATGTGCTGGAAGAACAAGTCACCATTACGCCTCGCTCAAGCGTCATTATTTCAGTCGGTGCTCCTAAATCACCTGACTTGGAAGGCGTCGTTGAAGGCAGTCAGCATCTGTTGGTCACCCGAAATATTTGCGTCGCAAGAGGAATTGCAGAGCTGCGGGGAGGCAAAGCAACGGTTATGCTCACGAATTTCAGCAATGAGTACAAACATGTGAACAAAGGAACAACGGTCGCATACATCGAAGAAATTGTCGAAGCCACCAGTGCTTTCGCCCTCGCCGATTCTGCGGAGCCTGCTCAGAGGAACCAAGCCCCTCTCATAGCTTTCAAAGTCAATCCCAGACTTCCGAACGATAAGCAAGAACAGCTCAAGGCCCTGCTCCTGCAATACGAAGATTGCTTTTCGTCGTCATCGAAAATTCGGCAGACCCCAATGACGAAACATCGCATCAGAACCGAAGAAAATGCCAGACCACTCCGTAAGAGTCCGTACAGGGTTTCGACGCGAGAACGTCAGGCCATGAAGAGACAAGTTGATGAAATTCTGCGGGATGACATTATCCAGCCGTCTAAGAGTCCATGGGCATCCCCCGTGGTGTTAGTGAAGAAAAAGAATGGGACCCTACGTTTCTGCGTCGATTATCGCCGCCTGAACAAAATCGCAAGAAAGGACGTGTATCTTCTCCCACGAATAGACGACGCACTTGATCGGCTCCATAACGCCAAGTACTTTTCGTCAATGGACCTCAAGACTGGCTATTGGCAAATTGAAGTCGACGAAAGAGACCGGGAGAAGACGGCGTTTATAACACCGGACGGCCTCTTCGAGTTTAAGGTGATGCCCTTCGGGCTTTGCCCAGCACCTGCAACTTTTCAACGCGTTATGAATACAGTACTGGCAGGATTGAAGTGGCAGACTTGCCTTGTGTACTTGGACGACGTCGTCGTGTTTTCCTCGAGTTTCAACGAGCATCTTCGGCGCCTTGAAGCTGTACTTCAAGCCATCAAGACTTCCGGATTCGCACTGAAGCCAGAAAAGTGCAGATTTGCGTATGAGGAGCTCTTGTTTCTGGGGCACGTTATCAGCAAGTCTGGAGTTCCTCCCGATCCACGGAAAACAGCCGCCATCGCCGACTTCCCGCCGCCCACTGACAAAAAAGCCGTGCGCCGATTTCTGGGCCTGTGTGCCTATTATAGGCGGTTCGTGAAAAACTTCGCCCGCATCGCCGATCCTCTCACTAACCTTACCAAGGCCGACGTGGAGTTTAAGTGGGAAACGCCGCAGGAACACGCTTTCCAGGAGCGTAAACATCGCCTCCAGACGCCTCCGTTGCTTGCCCATTTCGACGAATTCGCCGAGACAGAAATACATACTGACGCAAGCAGCGTAGGTCTTGGCGCCGTTCTTGTGCAGAGGGCTAACGGACTTGAAAGGGTTATCAGTTACGCCAGCCGATCGCTATCCAAAGCAGAAGCAAATTACTCCACAACAGAAAAGGAGTGCCTCGCCATCATCTGGGCTACGTCGAAATTTCGCCCCTACCCCTCTACGGCAGGCCCTTCAAAGTTGTGAGCGACCACCACGCATTGTGTTGGCTAGCCACCTTGAAGGACCCTTCAGGTCGCCTCGCACGGTGGAGCCTGAGACTTCAAGAATATTACATTACTGTCATTTACAAGTCCGGCAAAAAACACTCCGACGCCGACTGTCTCTCTCGTGCGCCTATCGACCAACCGCTACCCGACGACCCGGATGACGACTTTTTCTTAGGAACGATAACTACCGACGACTTCACTGAACGACAGAGGGCCGACCCGGAACTTAAGGCCCTAATAGAATACCTCGAAGGCAGGACCGCCGAAGTCCCGAAGGTTTTCAAGCGCGCACTTGCGTCGTTCTTTCTACAAAACTGTCTTCTACAAAAGAAAAACTTTTCACCACTTCGAGCTAAGTACCTCCTTGTGGTGCCTTCAGCTCTGCGACCAGAACTCCTGCAGGCCCTGCACGACGATCCGACGGCAGGGCACCTCGGTGTGTCTCGCACGCTCGTGAGGATACAAGAAAGGTACTACTGGCCACGCCTTACCACCGACGTCACTCGTTATGTGAGAACATGCCGGGACTGTCAGCGACGCAAGACACCGCCGACAAGGCCAGCGGGACTTCTGCAGCCAATTGATCCACCTTGCCGACCTTTCCAGCAGATTGGTATGGACCTACTAAGGCCGTTCCCGACGTCGGCTTTCGGAAACAAGTGGATCGTGGTAGCTACCGACTACCTCACCCGCTACGCCGAGACAAAAGCCCTGCCAAAAGGCAGTGCATCAGAGGTGGCTAAGTTCTTCGTCGAAAATATCGTCCTACGTCATGCCGCCCCGGAGGTCCTTATCACCGACATAGGAACGGCATTCACTGCCGACTTAACTCAAGCGATCTTGGCATACAGCCAAACAAACCACCGCCGGACGACAGCGTACCACCCACAGACCAACGGCCTCACTGAGCGGCTTAACAAGACGATCGCCGACATCCTGTCAATGTACGTCGATGTCGAACACAAGACGTGAGACACCATTCTTCCGTATGTGACCTTCGCATACAACACGGCGGTGCAGGAGACGACGCAGATATCTCCATACAAATTGGTCTACGGAAAGAGCCCGGCAAGGACGCTCGATGCCATGTTACCCAACGTCACCGACGAAGAAAACCTCGATGTGAGCGAGTACCTTCAACGCGCCGAAGAAGCCCGACAACTTGCGCGTCTCCGTATCAAGAATCAACAGACGACCGACAGCCACCGTTACAACCTTCGACGACGCTTCGTGGAATACCAGCCCGGTAAACGTGTTTGGATGTGGACGCCGATACGCCGACGTGGACTAAGTGAAAAGCTTCTGCGACGGTACTTCGGACCGTACAGGGTGGTTCAACATCTTGGCCCACTTGATTACGAGGTTGTCCCCGACGGCATCACGAACTCTCAACGACGCCGATCGCGACCTGAAGTCGTCCATGTCGCGCGCCTCAAGCCGTTTCATGCGCGTTAACAAACTGAACCAGTGTTTTTTTTGTATTATTGTTGGATCGTAATTTATTCTTTGTACTTTCTTGCATTATTATTGTACTTTCATTTTTAGTTAAAGCATCGGGACGATGCCATTTTTTCAGGGGGGGGCAATGCCACGTTCCATTTCCTCAATTTTTGTTATCGTCCCAAAACACCACACGATTCTTAGCGCAAACCGCGCCTGCAGTTTAAGAGAAGGTTCCAGACTGTAGTAGATCATTTCGATAAGATCACGCCCACTGTGCGAACGGTACAGATTGTTCTGGAGCCTACGCCACCACCAGTGATAACGCTAGAACACTCGACGGCAAGAGTATAAAATGCCGACGCGCTTCGCCGCTTGTCAGTTGTTGATCGAAGGCCGACGCTGCGTTCGCGCTATCAGTCCGAGACTGCTATCTGTGCAAGACTGCTGCTCTAATTAGACTTTCCCTATACCGGGCACAGGTTCACCCAAATAAACAGTTAAATCCCAACACGAAGTTTCCTGTCTTTGGCCACGTCACGAGCTCGTGACAATATATATATATATATATATATATATATATATATATATATATATATATATATATATATATATTGCAAGACAACGTTAAGGCTGCAAGACGCAATCAGCAGACGTATTCGGTCATGACAGCAGTGGAAGGGGGCAGCGAGACATAGCGTCTTCTTCTTGGTGTCTTTTGCCAGACTTGTGGATGACGTCGAAATCATACTCTTTTATGCAGAGCACCAAACGACCGCGGCGACCAGACAAGTTTCTCAGTGACGATAGCCAGCATAAGGCGTGATGGTCTGTAATTACTGTGAAATGGCGTCCGTAAAAATGTGGTCGAAATTTTTGTATGGTCCAAATGACAGCGAGGCACTCCTGCTCAGTTATGAACTGGTTCTGTTCACCAGTCATAAGAGCATGACTAGCATACGCAAAAACTTTTTCTCGTCAAGTGGCAACCCACCGTAGAAAAACTGCACCAATGCCATGGTCGCTCGCGTCGGCGTGTAGACATGTAGGTGCGTTCTCGTCGAAGTGACACATAACAGGCTTAGATGGTAAATAATGCTTGAGGGCTTGAAAGGCACGCTCGCAGTCGTCATTCCAAGCGAAGGTAGAGCCTGATGCCAGCAGATTATGCGGGGGCAACGCGCTGGCAGCAAACTGACTGATGAAGCGGTGGAAGTAGGACGCCCAGCCCTAGAAACTTCGTAGGTGTTTCTGATTTTGTCGCTGAGGGAAGCATATCATGGCAGCAAGCTTGTCAGGATCCAGCCGAACGCCATTTTTGTTGACAAGATGGCCTAATGGCTGGATGTTCTTGTTGGCGAAATGGCATTTCTTTGTGTTTAGCTGAAGTCAAGCGTTGGAAATACACGTCAAAACTTCGTCCAAACGATCAAGATGCTGAAAGAAAGAAGAGGAGAAAACTGCGATGTCATCTGGGCAGCATAGGCATGTTTCCCACTTAAGGCCACATAGAACTGGGTCGATCATGCGTTCAAACGCGGAAGGAGCATTGCATAAACCGAATGGCATGACGTTCAATTCATAGAGCCCGTCTGGTGCTGCAAAGGCGGTTTTTTTTGCCCGCTTCGTGCATGGGTTTTTTTCAATAACCTGACCATAGGTCGAGGCTGAAGAAAAATTCAGCGCCTTGCAGAGAGTCAAGTGCGTCGTCGACTCGTGGCAACGGGTGCACGTGTTTGCACGTGATCTTATCAAGTACTCGATAATCGATGCAGAATCGCAACGAACCATCCTTATTTCATACTAGCACTACAGGTGATGACCACGAGCTGGACGAATGCCGGATAACATCTCGTTTGAACATATCAGCAACGTTGTCCTCAATGATTTTCCGCTCTGCAGACGACAGCTGTTGCGGGCGGCGGCGTACAATTGTATTGCCTTCTGTTTAAATTCAATTCATGGCGACGAAAGTGCAACCCAAATGCTTAGAACTTACATGAAATGAAGCGCTATGTTTTTGAAGTATACGCAATTGCTCTTCCTTTTGCGCTGACGTGAAATCGAGACTTACTGTGGCTGTTGAAGCAGTCATTGTAGCATGGTCATCTGTACTCGTAGAGGAAGATGGCGAGTCTGCGTGAAGGGGCACCAATGAAAGTGGTTCTGTATCTGTGAAGCAAACCACACTGGTGCCCTGAGGCGGAGCAACAGGCAGAGAAGTGGGGTTAACTGCCGTAACGAATGCTCTGCCATCAAGAAAGTGCACCAGGCTAGGAGCGATGGTAAGCACACCAGAGATGTAGTGCCCACACGGTGCTAGGAACACATCACCACTACAGATTTTATGTGATGTCAAGGTTAGAATGTGTTCATTACTTGGAGGAATAGAACAGTCATCAGCGGTGGCGAAACGCTGGCTATGAGCACGGTCATCAGACGAAAGCGCCGTAGCTGACATGTGAATGACCCTCTGAAGGCAAGATATCACAGCCGAAGTTGAGAAGAAAAAGTCCCATCCTAAAATGAGCGCATTAGTACACGATGACACAACGAAGAACTGTATATGGTGAGGATGTCCTCAATAAAAACTCATGCTGTGCAAACAGCAGAACGCCGAACAAAAACCACATTAGCCCAGTGATGGAGAGGGCCATCATACAGTGTCTTCACTTTTGCCAAATGGAAGCCCAAGTCGACACTAATAACTGAGAGCGTTAAACCTGTATCCAGCAAGGCTTCAGTCCATATACCCTCTACACACGCTGAAAGTGCATTTGATGGATGTTTCGGGGGAGTTCAATGCAGTCTGTAAAATGCAGCTTTCCCTCCTGAAGCTGCACTGTTTAGTTTTCTTGGCGATGACCAGACGCCGTAGAAGCCAGATGAAAAGGCGGCGAGGAACGGCGCATAGGCGACGTGGTGACAGCGCGAGCAACTGAACGTGCTGGCTGCATCAAAGTGGTGTGGAAATGGTGAACGGCGCTGGTAAGATTGGTATGGGTGGCGATGTTGCGGAACAGGGGCAAACTCATTCCTCTCGCAATCACCATAGCCACGCCTTTCATCTTGTTGACGTCGACGACAGAACCGTGAAATGTGGCCACGTATTCCGCAATAACAGCCAATGGGTCGAAACGGGCGGCATGCATGAAAAGAGGGAGGCGTTGCCTTTGGGGCGAGAGCATTCAGTGAAGCCTGCGTTATTGACCCACGCTGCAGTGATTGCTGAGAAGGTGACGCTGCAGCCACATGAACGTACGTGGGTGCTGGAGCGGTATGCGGGCGAGGGACTTGCTCACACGTCATGGACGCTAGTCCCACCCTCACGATGTTGCGGAGGTTGCCTGCAGAAGACGTCATACGGAGCTCATAAGACGATGAGTTGGCCTGAAGTTGCAGCTCCTCGCTGATCGTAGACCGTATCAACGCACCTATCTCACTGCCATACGTTGGCCTAAGATGTGCTGCGTCAGAGTGTAAACGGATGAGCTGAAGGTTATCGAGTCGCTGACACGTACTGGTGATATCCGCGCCAAGGTTGCGTTTTTTGCCGCTAAAGCCTTGAGCGCGATTGCGCCTATGCGCTTGAGCAGGTGGCGAACGTGGTCATGCTCCGCCAATGAGCTGCCGACGCGACGGCATAGGGCGAGGACACCTTCAACAGACAAGGTATAGGACTCGCCGGAGTGCTGTACACGTTCATCAAGCTACCGTTTTGCCCTGTCTGCACGTACAGAAGGGTTGGCAAAGATCTGACAGAACTGCTGCCTAAAGGGAGGATAGTCTGAAAAATGCAGCTGATGGTTGAAAAAATGGGCAGACCCCACGTACAGTGGAAATCGATAATTTTCGAAGCACAAATTAGAAATGTTAATATGTCACTTTAAAATCACCACAACGTTACGAGGTAGAGGTAAATTATGCCGTACATGATTTCCGTGTCATGATTATTCTGTTTGAATGTTTCGTTTACCATCGCCATCTATTCACGTAACGTGATGCCAAACTTAGTATACGTTAAGTAGCGAAACGGCCGCGAGCACGCTATAAACTTGGTATGTGTTCATGTCCTTACATGACACGCGTGTCATGATTATTATGTTTGAACCAGTCATATGCCTTCGTCATCCATTGATGTTACGTAACACCAAATTTAGTATATCTGGGGCTAGCAATACCAACGCAAACGCAACATGAAGGGCCCAATATACTCCAATGTAGCGTTGAAGCTCACGCGTGCTGGGAACAGCGACGCTACGTTAGCGAAACGCGAGTCTGACGCCAGGCACGACCGGCGTCCGTCGGCGCGGCCCGACGGCAACCGGCTCGATATGCGACATGCTGCCTTTCGTGCCGATGCGTTACCCAGACAACCCTGCGTCTCCCTCTTTTCATGACGGAGGTACACCGGATGTACTGAAACGCACATGCATCAAAGCAACGCAATGCGGCGTGCGCCTGCGAGTATATGTAGGGAGCCTACATGAACGGCCGTTTTTAGGGTGGAGACATCTTAATGAGTGCCTTCAAGAAACTCAGCCAGAACCAGCGGGCAGCGGGGCACGCTGTTGCCAGCTTCCACCAAATTCAGCATAGTTTTCTGTGCGCCGCCATTTTGGAGCCAGCCACACACAACACCTGGGCTTTTGACAGCGGCGGTTCTCAGGGTCGTGTAAGCGACCCAGTTCTCAAAGTGAGCGCACGAATAAATTCGCAGCCCACACACAAACACTTGCACATAATACTGAGGTTACGCTGACACAAACGCAAGCGTGGCAACAGCTCAGACTAGCGAGCACGTCTCCGTACGAACGCGCGGACGCGTCCCGTTTGTGGGCTTCCTACTCGCAATGCATGGACGCAGCAACGACAACTTCGGTTATCTAGTCATTCGCGAACACCGCGAAACACATATACGTTTGCCACAGGAAAAAACAGTGAAGGAAATACGCCGTACTCACAGAGCAAATACGAGACGCACTGGTGGGCTCCCAGCCGTCTCGCTTCACTTGAGCCAGCCATAGTTGTCGTCGGCCAGGGCTCCCTGGGAAGCGAAACATTTGCACCCTCTTTCTGTTGTGGTTAGTGCAGAGCGGTACGCAGCATCGAGGCATTCTAAGGCTTCACCGGCAGCGTTTAACACGCTACCGCAACGTTCGACGCCGTATTATTGAGAACTAAACGCAACCGGGCGTAGACGCAGTGCGGGCACCAAGATGGGGCGACAGCGCGGCGTTGCTGTCTGGAAACATTGTGTTTTGGCGGGCGGCGGTGCGTTGGCGGCATGTAGTGGGTCAAAGGCTGACATCATCCGAAAAATGGCCGTCCATGTAGGCTCCCTAAGTATATGACAGGACCGGCGCCTGGCGTAGCGACGCCAGCGTGACGCAACGAAACGAACGCCGGTGAGCACGCGCACCGCGTCACGTCTAAATGTATTAGCGCCTTTACTGTGGCATGTAGTCATGTTCCCACATGAAGTCCATCTCATGATTATCATGTTTGCACGAGTCACATACTTTCGTCATCTACTGGCTTCACATAATACCAAGTTTGGCGCATGTGGAGCTAGTGAAACGGCTGCGAGCGCATCATCATTGTGACATGTAGCCATGTTGATACATGACATGCATGTCGTGATTATGATGCTTGGATGTGTCATCTACTTATGTCGTCCGTTCGCAACACGTAATACCGCGTTTGGACATGTGAAGCTAGCGCAACGGCCGCGAGCGCATCATGAGCTCAGCATGTTGTCGTTTTGTTACATGACACGCATCTCATGTTTATCATGTTCGCACCAGTATCATACCTTCGCAATCCATTCACGTCTCCTAATACCAAATTCGATATAGGTAAAGCTAGCAAAACAGCCGTCAGCGCATCATGAGCGTAGCATGTAGTCATGTTGTTACATGACACGCATCTCATGTTTATCATGTTTGCACCTGTGTCATAACTTTGTCACTCATTCACGTACCGTAATTGTATATGTGACGCCAGCGAAACGGCCGCGAGTGCATCATGAGCGTGGAATATAGTCCGGCTGTTACATGACACGCAGGTCATGATTCTCATGTTAAAATCTTTAGCTTGTGTTCGCCATGAAATCATGTCATACCACACCAGTTTTGCAACATGCCACGTGAACGAAACCACTGCAAGAGCTGTAGGACTATTAAATGTAAATCATAACATTCATGACATACATATCATGATTTTTATGTTATGACTAATGAAATATGTCCTTCATACAGTCGTGATTTGCATACCAAGTTTGGTATCGATACCATCATCGAAACGGCCAGGAGAGCTAAAAGTCGTAGATAGATAGATAGATAGATAGATAGATAGATAGATAGATAGATAGATAGATAGATAGATAGAAATATAGATAGATAGAAAGATAGATAGATAGATATATAGATAGATAGATAGATAGATAGATAGATAGATAGATAGATAGATACGCTCAAAGTTGCCGAAGTTCGCTAAGAAATGCTTAACATTCAAAACCAAGTACTAGCGACCCCCGTCAGATAGAACAGTACGCGAGACAGTTTCGTAGAATCATGCCAATGGTTAAGCGTACTCACACGGTCGTACTGATCCAACCAGTCTTCAACGTCTTCACTGCGAAGGGTGGTGAACATCTGAGGATATTTTTGAGGGGCGGTGACACTCCAAGAAGGCATGCCCATGGGTGCAGGTGTAATGGGGGGAGCCGTGTTGTTGTGCTCGTCTTGCGATATGACCGGGGGCTGATTGAGCAGACAGCGACCAGACCAGAGCTCCAGGGATAGTTTGTAGTTGAAGATGACAAAAAATCACTGCAGGGAGAGGACCAGGGAACTGTAAAGCACTGTCCATCACTTGTAAGGCAACGTTTTGGCTGCAAGACATGCCATGTACTCGCCGAGCTTCTTCCCCACAAGAGAAGTCAGACTGATGATGATGATGAGTATGTACATAAGATAAGATGACGCGCATGACTAATGCTCACAATATACATATATATATATATATATATATATATATATATATATATATATATATATATATATATATATATATATACTAATATATATACTAATATATATACTGCACAGAATATATACACTGCTTATTCACTCAACTTTGGAAAAAAAAGCATTCAATATTCAAGATTGTTGTATACACCAGGTGATCGAAAAATGATCGATTTTTCGAAGCTCCTTCATGTGTATTTGAATCTTGAGAAATGGATTGTAATGAATATAAACAGGTAACTCACGACTACGTTTGGAGGTATTGTCCGAATTCCGTTTTATCACTGGTTAAGTTTAGATGCGTAAGGTTATATGCCATCTAAAGAACGGATGGGAAGTTTCTGAATATTCATTTTTTTCATCTCTTGATGTAATCGGCTCAGAGGACTTCGATCGGGAAAAGCCCTACTTGTATGTTCTCGAGCCACGGTGTGCTCCGCTTTTTTTTTTGTGTCAGTATTGCGTGAGCTGAGGCGTAGAATAGGTGCGTTTTGAGAATATACTTTCTACGAAAGAAAGTTGTTTCAGAAATGCGTGACACATCACTACATTATACTATGATACACAAAAGAGAGAAGGAAATAGCTGAACTAGAAAAAATGTAGGCACAATCATATGGTAAACCTCAATACCGCCTCATGCTGTGCCACGTTTAGCCTGAGTTAAGCACCGGCAGAACTCGCACACTCTCTGAATATTTAAATCCACGACAACTCTTAGGGAGTTGTAAAGTTTTCCAGCTTCTACCACTCTTTCTGCCGGCGTTTTTTTTAAGGCCTTCAAACTGTTCGAGCTTGGTCATCCGTCTCAATTCCGACATACCACTCACGCTTGACTGCCACAGAAAGGCTTTTTTTTTTCGTTTGGAAATTTTAAGAAGGGTTATTTATTTGGTATATTGGGCTTGATTTATGTACGCAAAAAGCATCACCTCAAAGGTGCAGAACGATGCGAATATAGTTCATTGTGTGTGCAACTTTGTGTTTTGAAGTTTATTTCCATCATTCGCTCTATCTAAGGTCCAGGCGAGCAAGGGTGCTCGAAACAAGGCTCAAGCTTTGCGAAATTGATGGCCTGGTCATCTTTCATGGTGGAGTTCAGCCTAAAGCTCAATGTCCAACTTCTTTTAGCTGCTTCATGTTTGAGGTCCTTCTGGTTGGTAGAGTAAACATTTTTTTTGCATGTGTGTGAAAAAGAAAATATATTATTCCGGCGAATCCCATTAGAAAGGGAGTTCAACAGTGGCTTATAAAGAAAGTGATGCTAAATAAAAAAAAACATTATGGAACGCTTTGGGGCACAATCATGCTTTTTGTTCCACACTCAATTAGAAAGTAGTGTCTCTGAAAACCTCACATTCATGCAGTAGGACAGGTATTTGCATCTGTATAGTGGTTCTTTGAAGCACATTTAGTGTGGGCATTTCTAAGAGACTTCTTTATTAGCTATACAAAATTTCATCGCACGGTGCTCCTCGTCTTTGCTGTTTGTGAAGACATCTCTAGAGTTTGTTCTGCACCTAGGATGTCACGGGTTTTCCCTCGTCGTCCAGACATAATAAAGTCGTGTGAAGTACTGCGTCACAAGTGGTGGAGGTGCGGGGCAGTCTGCCTGATGAGGCACTCTGTCAAGTAGGTGGCCTTGTGGACATGTTACATAACAACACAGAGAATGGAATGACAAACAGAAGAAACAACCCCAAGAAAAGCAACACACATCAATATTTATAGCAGGGAAAGCTTCATGTATATTTGTTTGTCCCGTACACACTTATGGAAATCAAGTAGCAAGTGTGCATCATAAACAGTTGCTCAAGATTGCAAGCTTGTTGTTGAGAAAAGCTATAGACGGCTGGCTTCCATATGCGACTATCTCTATTTTTCTTAATAAAAATGCTCCGAGAGTAGGTGTAGATAAAACATGACTGACTCCTTCGTCATAGCAATCGGTATAACACGGAAAGCAAACGTGTCATCGCCGAGGTGGTTGAGTGTTTATTGTGGACTGTTTCACCGCAGGGGCGAAGCGATGAATGCCATGGCACCAAGTTAGTACATTATGTGAAGAACGGTAAGCATCTCGAAAAGTGCAGCGGGCTTTTAAACCACAAAGTATACACAAAAAGAAGACACAAATGAAGAGTGCAAACAAACTGTCCGAGAAGCTGCTTCTTTGTGGTTGAGCGGCGCGCTCCTTTCGCAAACGCAATCGCAGCAATGAACGAAGCGATCTTATTGCACGCTTTAGCTTCAACGCAAGCTTGCGTTGAATCATAATATTGGTGTTTCTTTTTCAGATAGCACTTTTCATGGCTGCTACCAGTGAACAAGAGTGACAACATAGCAACTCAGAAGTCTGGCGCCTTCAGCTATCAAAAGTTTTTCTTAATTTATTTGTATTCATTTGAAATACCTACAGACACAATGTCAATTTATGCACTCCATTTAGCAGCATATGACAATATGAACATGACAGTTTCACATTTTAATTGGCTGTGCTGATACAAGCGCGTTGTCGTGCAATACAGCAACTGCTTAATTGGAAAATCACCGATCATTTTTCGCATTTCCTTTATTAGTATTTTAGAAAAGGTGTGTTGTTTGATAAATTTTATTAAAATATTACTAAAAGTAAACTATTTTTTTCCTCGTTTTGCCTCATGGCAAGTATTGTCGAACTTGCTTAAACGAATACATCACTATTCCCAACAGTAGCCGTTAAAAAGAAGAGCATGAGACAATGGAGTAACTTTAAACAGTTGTACTATTGTTTGATGCTTCGGTGTGCGTCATTTGACTCACGTGAGAGTGTTACCGTCAGGAGTAGTCAAAAGTGCTATAATTATCACTTGGACAACAGCACTTTCACATTTTCTAGTCCAGGCGGTTTCATAGAAGGAAGAGACTCTGACCCACCAAAAGAGTTCGTGTGTCTCTTAAAAAGAGTCGTACACGTAGCATGCTAGAACTCTCTGTAAAAATGAGCCACATATACTCTCTTTTCTTCTTAGTGCGCAGGTACGTACGTTGAGCACAATTTCTTTTGGAAACGTGCAAAATGGCGCAATTATGATGGTGCGTCTTACGTTTGTCACTACTAGCCGTTGGTTTTCAGTACGATAACTGCACCGCGTTATTTCAAAATGCATTTAACAAGGAGAGTTGACGGCGTGGAAGTTCAAGCGATTATGAGGCTGTTCCTGCCATGAGCAAAGAGGTTCGAAGAACGGCGCCAAGTTCGTCGTAAATAAAGTCAGCTTTTTTCAAAAAATATAACAGTGTTTTCCATGCATTAACCACTATAATATTGAGACACTCCGTTGCATAGAACACCGAAGTTTTGAAGCACCGTGGTTGTATCTCGAGGACATTTAATATCTACAGCCCGTTTGTTGCATACAATACCCATAGGAATATCAGTGTTTTATCATAATCATCAGTCAGACTACACGCAGTCTGGTGGAAAGGTCTCCCCCATGATTCGCCAATCAACCCGGTCCTGTGCTTTCAGGTTCCATGTTACACCTTCAAACTCTCTATCCCATATGCCTGCCTTATCTTCTGTCTCCCCTTCACGCATTGGTCTTGTCGCGCATTTAAATGCTTTGTACATTTCGCCTCATAGAGTTAAATCCTTTGCGCAAGTTAGCATAAGCATGCGTTAAAAGACGAAGGTACACTTCTTGGTATCGCTACAACTCACACAATGTATAACGTGTGAAAAGAGCATGGTGTGACCATTCTAGTACAAGGTTATTGTTTTTTCAGTGCCCCTCTTATCTGGAAGCACGACTTCAGTCTATTTGTTGTTGGAGTGCTACACTCACGCACTTTGTGGCACCGACAGGCTATCCCGCTTCTCTGGTCAGAGAGTGCCCGTGATGAAAAAAAGGAGTACAAGACAACACTATAGGGCATGAAAAAATAAACCGTGCTTTTTTGGAGCACGGAAGCGGTACGGGAAGCGGTGGCAGCGAAAACATGTGGTTCTATTGTGCAAAGATTGCCGATAATCCTCACAACCACAATGCTCACACAACAGCGTGAAACATTGAAACTAAAACAAGAGCAGGTGGTAAAGGCGAGGGGTTTTTATTATTGCGAATTTCGATATTGTGCCTTTCGAAATTCTCAATATTTGGTGCGTTTTTTGGTTTGATGTTTGTTTTCTTTTTTTTCCTTTTTAGGCTGCTGCTTCGATTGTTCAAAAGTACTTTTTTTTTCGTTTACAAACAGATGCACACGCTTGATTTGTTCTTTTGAAAGCTAGTTCCCGCTTCGACTAAGATAGCGCTATCTATGCCGGCTACGACAATGCAACTTTTTACGGAGGCTGCTAATTCTTTAGAATGCGGCAGCACGATTATTATTATAACGAACTTGTAAGAAGAAGAAATATCTTAAAAGCAAGCTCTACAAAAGAGCATAGCAGACAAGTATAAGTGGTATTAAAAACACACAAGCATACTTCGAGGAAGCCGATTGTCACAATACTTAGTGAACAAGAAAGGTGTGAACATTCTAAACCTAAATAAAATAAAACTGCTCTGCTAAACATAAAAGTGAAACTTGGTATGGTGAGTAAAAAAGATAATGAAAATATTTTTATGCTCTGCTAGCTGCACAATATCTCTCTGATCTATTAGCCGTGGTTTAGAAAACGCTCTGGTGCATGCGAGACGTTTAGAGCGAATAAAACAAGCAGACAAACCTACAAGAAAAGCTTCTTAGAGCTCAGTGGTCATAAACACGTCGACGTCGTTTTTTTCGGCCTGTGCTTAGAAATAATTGGCTGAACGAACGGAGCCCTGACTAAAACAATGCACTAGAGATGTGCGCAACGAGAAAGAAAGAGAGAACAAGTAGATTAAATGCAGAAACGTTAAACAGATGAGCACCCGGTTTGTCACCTTGCACTAGGGATAAGTGAATAGAGAATGGAAAGAGAAGGAGAGCACTGCACGTAGAAAGATGTACGAGCAGTCAGTCACTGAGGCTGGAACTTCTCTGACCAACAAGACTTCAGCATTAAGAGATGCGACCAGGTAATTGCGATTTTGGAGAGAGTCATGGGCGATCCATGAGGACTAGTGAGCGCTGAAAACACTAAATCGAGAACCTGCAGCAGTGTCAGGGTAGTTTTGTCAGATTAGTAAAGAGACTTAAAACTTTTCGGTATTGTTCGTAGAATAAGCACCGAGCGCCGGTACTGTTTTTCTGCGAACCACGTCCGGTAAAGCTCTTACTTCCTGTTTTCCACATATGCATTGAAAGTTTTTTAAAGAAGGAGATCGGTAGTTTTAGTTTCTGCTTAGCGTTTTAATTGACACACGAAGCAGTGTGAATATACTTATTATTCAGACTAATGATCTTTTGGATAATTATTGAAAAGCATTTCATTGATTTCACTAAAAACTGTCAGCAGCTCAGAAGATTGTGGCGCCTGGTGGAGCATTATCTCAGCCACATGCTTATTTTGACGCGGCCTCCGAGATAAGCTTCAGAAGCACATGTAACCGAAAGTAAAACAAAGCGATACGCTAGGGCCCACAACCGCCGAGTGCAAGTGCCACTGTTCAGCAACATCAGTCCAGAGTTTTGGTGGCTCCAGTATTTCTCAACAGAAAAACTGCTTAGCGAATCGCCTTGTTCACGTCACTGCGCGTACAACGAGGTCACTCAGTCGTAGGAAAGATCCTTTGTGCCTTTGTTCTGGTTATAAAACGATCATAGTGTCACGCAGCAAAGGATGACGCAGTTGTTTATAAGGAAAACAAGTTTATTGGAGCGAACCTGTGCTCCCCTAACAACTGAAAGAATACACAGGCGGCGAAGCAGCGGTCGGCAAAACGACGTGCACGCTAGTGAGCGTCGGCGACCGAATGTCGCAGCCTCGGCTGTGCGGGAATTTATATCCCTCGGTGCGAGCGTTTCTCGAATAGTCGAACTGTATCGAGAACGCTGTGATAGCGTTTGTTCGAAACGCTGTTTGTTCAGAACGCTCGAAACGCTGTTCGATAACGTTTGTTCGAAACGCTGTGATAGCGTTTGTTCGAAACGCTGTGAAAACAGTGATAGCACAGGCCGGCGCAGCCAGGCCGAAAAAGCAAAACACAAATAAACAAACCCAATGCATGGTTCGCGGCATTACCCCCCTCTAAGAGTGCATCGACCCGATGCTAACATAAGGAACAGTCCAAACAAATTAAAATAAAAGTTCGTCATTGTCCGTAGAAAGGTTTTAGGCGAACCACATGGACGACTTCGGGCGGCGTGCGTCGTCGTGATGTACGGGAGTCACCATCGGAGATCACTTCGTACGTTAGTTCACCAACACGTCGTAGAATTCGGTAGGGTCCGAAATAGCGTCGTAGAACTTTTTTACTGAGTCCACGTCGTCTAATGGGAGTCTAAACTCACACACGATGTCAAGGATGGTACTCGGCGTCTCGGCGTTGGAGATTGTAGCGTCCAGCATGCACCAGTTGCTGGTCCGTTATACGAGCTCGAGCGAGCTGGCGGGCCTCCTCCGCACGTTGAAGGTATCCTTGGACGTCGGCGTTGAGGTCGTCGTCTTCTACGTGCGGAAGCATGGCGTCGAGCATCGTAGTCGGCCGTCTTCTATAGACGAGCTCGAACGGTGTCATCTGCGTGGTTTCTTAGATAGCCGTGTTGTACGCAAACGTGACGTATGGGTGGACTTCGTCCCACGTCTTATGTTCAACATCAACGTACATAGACAGCATATCCGCGATTGTCTTCTTCAGCTGTTCCGTTAGTCCGTTCGTTTGGGGGTGGTACGCCGTCATTCTTCGGTGATCCGTGTTGCTGTAGCGTAAGATTCCTTGCATGAGCTCCACAGTAAAGGTCGTTCCGCGGTCTGTGATTAGGACATCAGGGGCTCAATGTCGCAGCACAATTTGGTTAATAAAGAACATTGCAACTTCTTGTGCAGTTCCCCTCGGAAGAGCAGTAGTCTCTGCTTAGCGCGTCATGTAGTCTGTCGCTACGACAATCCATTTGTTCGCGGATTGGGATGTAGAGAACGGGCCCAGAAGGTCCATTCCGATCTGTTGGAAAGGCCTCGTTGGGACGGCGATCGGCTGAAGAAGTACGGCGGGTCTCGTCGGTGGTGTTTTTCGTCGCTGACAGTCACGGTAGCTCCGGACGTAGTGGGTGACATCGGATGTAAGGCGGAGCCAGAAGTATTTCGCCTTAATTTTTGTAATCGTGCGAGCTGTTTTGAGATGTTCGGAAGATGGGTCGTCGTGGCACGCTTCCGAAATTTCGTCACGAAGGTCTGCGGGGATGACAAGTAGATAATTCGTTCTCGTTCCGGGGTTGAAATTCTTCTTCACTAGAATGTTGTTTTTGAGGCTGAACGCTGGTAAGTTGCACTTGAACGCCCTAGGCACGGTGACGTTGCGTCCTTCGAGGTAGTCAATCATGGCGCGGAGGTCAGGGTTGGCACGCTGCTGGGCGACTAGGTCGCTCTCTGTCACGACTCCGAAGAACGCGCTGTCTTCATCGCAGTCCTGTGGTGGTGGGTCGACGGGGGCGCGGGACAGGCAGTCGGCGTCGGAGTGTTTCCTGCCAGATTTGTAGAATACTGTAACGTCGAACTCTCGCAGGCGCAAGCTCCACCGCCCAAGACGGCCAGAGGGGTCCTTCAAATGGCGAGCCAACACAGCGCATGATGGTCTGTCACAACCTTAAACGGTCTACCATAGACGTATGGGCGAAGTTTTGAAATGGCCCATATGATAGCCAGGCACTCTTTCTCGGAGGCAGAGTAGTTTCTCTCCTTCGACAGACCACGGCTTACATAGGCGATTACCTTTTCGTAACCGCTTTGCTTTTGGACGAGGACGGCACCCAAACCGATATCACTGGCGTCCGTGTGCATTTCCGTTTCGGCGTTTTCGTCGAGATGAGCGAGCACGGCCGGGTTTGCAGGCGTTGTTGCAGCTCGCAGAATGCCTTTTCTTGGTCGTTTCCCCAGCTGAAAGGGGTGCTTTCTTTCGTCAGGCGCGTAAGTGGCTCTGCAATGCGTGTGAAGTTTGCGACGAAGTGCCGGTAGTATGCGCACAGTCCGAGAAACCTTCGCACACCCTTTCTATCTTTCGGCCTTGGGAAGTTCGCAATGGCTGATGTTTTTGCCGGGTCAGGTAGGACTCCCGCGGCATTCACGACGTGACGCAAGAACTTGAGTTCCTCGTACGCGAAACGGCACTTCTCAGGCTTCAGCGTTAACCCCGACGTACGAATGGCCTCGAGTACAGATTCCAACCTTGTGAGGTGTTCGTCAAAAGTCCGGGCGAATACAACGTCGTCGAGGTATACGAGGCAAGTGTGCCACTTCAGGCCTGCTAGCACAGTGTCCATGACTCTCTGAAACGTTGCGGGCGCCGTGCACAGCCCAAATGGCATCACCTTGAACTCGTATAGACCGTTCGGGGTTATAAATGCAGTCTTCTTTCGGTCTATCTCGTCCACTTCAATTTGCCAGTAGCCGGTCTTCAGATCCATGGATGAGAAGTACTTGGCGTAGCAGAGGTGGTCGAGGGCGTCGTTGATTCGTGGCAGTGGGTACACGTCCTTTTTGGTGGTTTTGTTTATTCTCCGGTAGTCAACGCAGAATCTTAAAGTGCCATCTTTTTTCATCACGAGTACAGCCGGCGCAGCCTACGGACTTTTTGATGGCTGTATTATGTCGTCGCTGAGCATGTCATCTACTTGAGTCCGGATGGCTTCGCGCTCGTGTGAAGAAACGTGGTACGGTGACTATCTGGTAGGTCGGGCTCCATCTTCGGTTATTATCCGGTGCTTCGCCAAAGGAGTCTGCCGTAACTTCGAGTTCGAGGAAAAACACTCGCTGTAGCGACGGAGCAACTCCAGTAATCTGTCCCGATTTTCTTGCGACAGCGCCGGGTTCACGTCGAAAGGATGTGGCAGCCTGGAAGCATCTGCGGGTGCGCGTTCAAAGGTGGCGACCGCGATCACTTGACTCGCTTCTTGCGTTTCTTTGAGGAACGCAATTGCAGCGCCCTTGTTTAGACGCTGGTACTCCTCGGTGAAATTGGTGACCAAAACGTGGGATCTGCGTTGCTTAAACCGCGCAATGCCTCTTGCGACAGACACACCGCGGTTTAGAAGCAACCTTTGGTCAGTCTCCACAATAGCGTCGACGTCAGGAGCAGCACCTTCACAATAGACGGCGATCATCAAGCTTGCGCGGGGTGGCAGGGTGACGTGATCGTCGGCGATCCTTACAGCAGCACGGTGTCCGAGGTTCGGCTGCGGCGTCGTGGAGTGATCGGAAGAGAACGTTATCGACCTGGTCTGCAGAACAATTATTGCGCCATTGTCCGTCAAAAAGTCCATTCCGAGAATTACGTCGCGGGAGCAGTTAGGCAAAATGACGAACTCCGCAGGGTATGTAGTGCCGTCTATGGTGACGCGTGATGTGCACATTCCACTTGGGGTCACGAGGTGGCCTCCTGCTGTGCGTATGTGGGGACCGTCCCATCTGGTCGTAACTTGCTTTAGCTTGGACGCGAATGACCCGCTCATGACCGAGTAGTCAGCTCCCGTGTCGATGAGGGGGACTACGTCAAGGCCGTTGATGGACAACTGGACGTCGGATGCCGCTTTCCTCAAATTTCGCGTGCGTCGGGGCGTCGTATCGCGGCTTGCGCGTGTTGATGGTCGGGCACTATGCATCGTCATCGTCGTCTTCTCAGCGGCAGGCTTCGTCATTTCCGGTACGCGTCGCGCAGCGTAGCTGTCGTCGTTTTCGGGGGTCTCGTAAGGGCGTCGTCGGGTAGTCGGGATGAGGGCAAGTCGTGAATCAGGTTCTTGCGTCGTTGGAGGGTTTTCATTTTCTCGCCGTTGTGCAACTTCACCTCCAGAAGTTGCTGCTTTTAGTTCCACCCTCGTGGGCTGGGGGACCTTCCACGGGCGAAGGCAGCATTGCTGCGACGGGTGCGGGATTGGTACGGGTAGGGCGACGGCGAACGGATGAAACGGGATGGTCCACGGCTGGTGTTCGACAGGTATTCTTCGATCTCAAAAGGGCGCTGGCCGGCTCGCGGGCGGGGTGCGTCGACGGAGAACCCACGCAAACCCAGTCTCTTGTACGGGCAGTGGCGGTAGACGTGGTCGGCCTCTCCGCAGTGGTAGCACAGCGGACGATTATCTGGCGTTCGCCACACCTCGGTCTTCCTGGGCACCTGGTTTCGGGTTACAGGGGGTCGGGCGGGCGACATTGGGCGGCGGTACGGCGGGGCCTCTTGATAACGGGTTGGGACGGGTCGGGGTCGACGAGCAGCAGCGGAGTAGGTCATCGCTTGTGGTTCGTAAGATGCTTCCGACGGCGTAGAATTCCCCAATGCTTGCTGAACCTCCTCGCGGACGACGTCAGTGAGGAAGGCATCTTGGGGCTGCGGCGTTGCTGGAAACAATTTCTTCAGTTCCTCGCGAACGACGGCGCGGACGGTCTCCCGCAAGTCTTCCGTCGCCAATCCAGGGGCGTTTACTGGGTTCACCGAAAGGGTGTTGAGTGGTCTATCGTATTGCCGCGAGCGCATATCCAAGGTCCTCTCGATCATCGAAGCCTCGGGACGAACTCAGCGACGGTCTTAGGGGGGTTGCGGATGAGTCCAGCGAAGAGCTCTTGTTTAACTCCCCGCATCAGAAAGCGCACCTTCTTCTCTTCTGCCATTTCCGGGTCAGCTCTCCAGAACAGCATCTTCATCTCCTCAGTGAACAGTACAACACCTTCGTTAGGGTGTTGCATTCGCGTCTCCAACAAAAGGGCGGCTCGTTCTTTCCGCACAACCGTAGCGAATGTTTTGAGGAATTCGCTCTTAAAGACAGTCCAGTCGGTCAGGGAGCCTTCATGGTTCTCAAATCACGTTCGAGCTGCATCCTCCAAATAGGAAAAGACATGACGAAACGTTTCTTCGTCATCCCACCTGTTAAAGATACGGATGCGCTCCAGCTACTCCAGTCACTCTTCCGGGTCTTCACCAGGAGATCCTCGGAATGATGGGGCTCACGAGGTTGTTGCAGAACGACGGGAGGGTTGGTAGCACTGGTCATGGTGCCTGTGTTGATCATCGTGGTTTTTACATCTTCTTTCTTCTTTTTATTCGGGAGCAGTCCAAACTCTGGCTGAAGGCCTTGCTTTCGGCGACTGACACGAGTTGGGCGTGCTTGTCGTGTTGGGCTTGCTTGTCGGCTTGGCAATGGCTTAGGGTTTATGTACCCCTCACCTCCACCAGATGTCACGCAGCAAAGGACGACGCAGTTGTCTATAAGGAAAACAAGTTTTAGATGCGGAAGCATCTTATACTCGCGCCTTGTAGTGCGCCGTCCGCGCCGTCTGCGCCGTCCGCACCGCTTCTCGAACATTCGACAGCTGACGCGCGCGCATGCGCCGTCGCGCCGTCGCCCACTCTTCCACCATCTGTGCATTCCTTCCTCCTCTACACACCGCGCGTGCTTCACTCCTCCACCATCTGTGCACCCTTCCTCCTCTACACACCGCGTTCGACATCTACAATTCTCCTGATTCTCCAGTGGACGCGCATGTGGCGTCGCGCTTCGAGAACATTCAACAGCTGACAGTGCATGCGCCGTCGAGCTGTATATATACTCAAGGTCGGCGCTCGCTCGCTCAGTTGCCGCTCCTCGGTTGGTTTGTACGGCGCGTCGACGTCCAAGGTCGCGGTGAAATGAATTCCAACGAATCCACAAACACAATGATCGACGTCCCTTCGACCAGCGCCGCCCTTTCGCATACGTGTGTACGTGTTCACTCATTTAACACCCCCTCCTACAACCACGTTAACCAATTTAGCGATCGACCCAAGTAAGTCGCAATTTAACACCCCATTTCACAACCACGTTAACCAATTTAGCCATCGACCCAAGTAAGTCGCACTTTAACACCCCGTTAACCAATTATATGCTCCGCATCCTCCTCAGTGTTCCCCCGAGGGAAGCTGCGGGCAATTTTTTTTGGAGCGAGCTTGTGCTCCCTTAACAACTGAAAGAATACCCAGGCGGCGAAGCAGCGGTCGGCAAAACGACGTGCACGCTAGTGAGCGTCGGCGATCGAATGTCGCGGCATCGGCTGTGCGGGAATTTTATCCCTCGGCGCGAGCGTTTCTCGAATAGTCGAATTGTATCGAGAACGCTGTGATAGCGTTTGTTGGAAACGCTGTTTGTTCATAACGCTCAAAACGCTGTTCTATAGCGTTTGTTCGAAACGCTGTGATAGCGTTTGTTCGAAACGCTGTGATAGCGTTTGTTCAAAACGCTGTGAAAACTGTGATAGCACAGGCCGGCGCAGCCAGGCCGAAAAAGCAAAACACAAATAAACAAACCCAATGCATAGTTTGCGGCAATAGCAGAGCACCTGTAGACCACACTCTGTCCGTGCATCCGTCCTTCCTCCTCGTGTGCGCCCACCCATCCGTTCATCTGTGTGTCTGACCATCCATCCATTTATTTGTGCATATGTAAATTCGTGCGTCCGAATATGCATTCGTCGCTCTCTATATCTGTCCATATGTCCGTCCATTCGTGCATTCATGCGTTTGTGCGTCCATCCATCCATCCATCCATCCATCCGTGTATCCAAGCATCTATACATCCGTCAGTACAATCGGCTGTCCATCCGTCGGAGCGTTGATTATTTAGTTCGTGTCCATCCATTCATGCATCTGTTCGTCCGTCCGAGCATCCGTCCACCCGCCTGTCTGTCCGTGCATCCATTCGTCCAGATGTCGTTCATAGTAGTCGGTGACTTCAAAGTTGACATTATGCACCTTAGGACCTAGTTTCGCACCATCATCAACTACGTGCATTAGGTGTCAAGTTTTTTTTCACAGCGAAACCTGTTTGACATCAAAATGCGGGTCACGTGCGCCATAGTTGTGCACCGCCACTGCCCCTTCCAGCGGTGTGCGTAACCACAATCGCACTAAATATCAAAAACAACTAAGGTATAAAACACTGATGTTTGCCAGCCAGAAGACACGCCGTTTTTTTTATTGACTGAGCCACACCGGTGCTTGGAATTTCTTTGAAAACTGGCCTAGGCAGGCTTGATCTCGGGAAATAATTCGCGTTAATATGAGTAATAAAGCGCTTTAAAGGAGCGAAGGAACAACCAGGTGTCACACAATTCAAAGTGGGCAACGAGTGGTTCATTGAATGCACCAACCCTTTACAAAAGCTTCATCTCGTTCACCTCTTAACTGTTGCGCATAGCCATTTTGGGTAATTGTAGGAATTACAAAATGTTCTGGCATTACTCTTCATCGTCGTCAGCCACAGCTCGAAAAAATTGCAGGGACTTTCATGCAAGTGTGCAGCTTTACCACGCTTGTCCGAAGAATGACAAAGGATGACATAGAGAATGCTTGCCTGCTACACAATATTTTATGGCGTAGTGGGTACCCTGCAAGTATGCTTGCAGCCACTACCCAAAAAGCATTAAAAAAGGGGGCTCCAAAGGCCGCTCGCTCTTCCAGCGTTCGCTGTGAGAGTGGTGCGCGTTCCGCGCAGATCAAGTGGTTTTGCGAAAGGTCCTGATGTTTAACCAGCACCATTTCAAGCATTCTTTTCTCTTGTAATAGAATTCCTAAAGAACAAAATTAGGATTTCACTATTTCATAGTACGTTTAACTCTTCTATATCAAATTAAAGCATCGCTTGATATGCCACAGAAGTGTCCTATATAAACCTAAAGCTTGCACGGAGGTCATGCAGCATGCGTTAATCTAGAGGCAACTTTATTTATTTCGCTTCAATAACAGTCACCAGCCAATATTCAATGTTCGAAGTCACCATTTCGGAGTGTATTGAAGGCATGTTTTTTTTTCATCTGGTGAACCAGGTGTGCGAAGAAGAGGCGCCGGCCCACGTGTGCGCCAAATGCTCCAGATCACAAGTAGCAACAGTCTCTTAGGTGATTCTTAAAAATAAAAAAATAAAAACGTGAGCCACGTAACTGTCTGCGTCAGAGTGCGACACCTCAACAGTAGCTCACGAGAGATGGGGGTAAAGGAGGGATTGAAAGAATAGGAATAAAGGTATATAGATAGAGAGGGGGAAGGAGAGACCGTGGCGCAGGGACAGTGACATCCAGAAGCAAGGAGAAGATAGGAAAGGTGGACACGGTCGTAGGAGTCCGAGGATGGGGCACCACTCAGCGAGAGCTCTTGTAGGCGGCAGGACATTGCGTAGGGCGAGCCAGGAGGCCAGAGCAGCGCTGTCATCGGAGATCGCGTGGGCACCGCCGGTTGACACGAAATCCAGAGAACAACAGTTTTTAAATGACATGTGCGTATGAAAGTATGAGTGTTTCATACCGTAAAATGTGAGTGGTAACAAAAAAATCTGCCACTATCGCTGCCTGCGAATGCGAATGTCCAGGAAAGCTGTATCAAAACAACGCAAACTTTCTTTAGGGGATGGTGCTTTTCGATGACGTTTGAGGCAAACCAAGCGATAGCCACTTTGTGGTTGCTGCGGCCAGCCGTGATTGCTTGCCCGCCCTTTTCACATAATGAAATCGGACCCTTTTTTCGAGCTTTGCCCTCTGCTCTCCCTGTGTCTCTCGGTGATCTATTATGACACTCTTGGAATGAAACAAATGAGTTGCTAAACGTATCCCCCTCTCATAAAAGTGGTAAACATGTCGAGATTAGAAAGGGCTATATGATGCCATTCGAAACTTTTGTTTAAGCAGCAGCAATATATGTTTACCGCGAAGGTGACATGGTTTCATGGTGCCAATGTTGGCAGGGTTCTTTATCGTCTATCTATCTATCTATCTATCTATCTATCTATCTATCTATCTATCTATCTATCTATCTATCTATCTATCTATCTATCTATCTATCTACCTATCTATCTATCTATCTATCTATCATTGTCTGGGTGCCCTCTTCTGGAATCTCTTGTAATGTGCTTCATCATAATTAGTGAAGGTAAGATATTTGTTGAATATGACTAAATGGTCACTACCAGAATATTCCGGCAATCCTACCGCGGTAGCCATCGAACCCTTTTGGTTACCCACGTAGGAGATTGAAGAAGAGGCAAGAATATTTTAGTAGGAAGAAAAGCGTCACTATCTTTATGTAATAACAATCGTCTACTTTCAGTGACCAGCATTTCATCTCAACCTGAGGCACATAGTATTAATTTCGGCATAATAACGTTTCTAGCCGCTTCTCATTTTTTTTTTCATTCATAACATCATGCTTTTCAGAACGAACTGTCTTGCGAAGCTTAACTTGTTCTCTTCATGAGTGACTATCAAACGTGCCTGTTCTAAGCTCATTTCTATACATTCAAAAGGCATTTCACATAGTGCCTCATACAGAGAAATTTACAAAAGAATGATTATGAAATCGGAACCTTCATGTTTACAACGCAAGATACCTCCCATGTACTAGCTCTCACTTGCTGATACGCAGTGGCAACGCGGCTTTTACAACTGCGGGTTGCCGGGCATCCTACAAGAAATAAATCACGAACAGAAAATGTTTTGATGACGTCACTGGTGATGTACCGAAATAGAGGGAAAGGACAACAAACTGAAAGGAGGAGGGTTGCTGCTGAAGCCCTCTATTCCCACTTCGCATGCAAGCGGAGTGCGTTAGTGCCTTTTTGTGGGTCCACTGGCCGCTCGGGCGATGCGTCCAGTCTTAATTTTTCTTTTAGATGCGGAGCATCTTATACTCGCGCCTTGTAGTGCGCCGTCCGCACCGCTTCTCGAACATTCGACAGCTGACGCGCGCGCATGCGCCGTCGCGCCGTCGCCCACTCTTCCACCATCTGTGCATCCCTTCCTCCTCTACACACCGCGCGCGCTTCACTCCTCCACCATCTGTGCACCCTTCCTCCTCTACACACTGCGTTCGACATCTACAATTCTCCTGATTCTCCAGTGGACGCGCATGTGGCGTCGCGCTTCGAGAACATTCAACAGCTGACAGTGCATGCGCCGTCGTGCTGTATATATACTCAAGGTCGGCGCTCGCTCGCTCAGTTGCCGCTCGTCGGTTGGTTTGTACGGCGCGTCGACGTCCAAGGTCGCGGTGAAATGAATTCCAACGAATCCACAAACACAATGATCGACGTCCCTTCGACCAGCGCCGCCCTTTCGCATACGTGTGTACGTGTTCACTCATTTAACACCCCCTCCTACAACCACGTTAACCAATTTAGCCATCGATTCAAGTAAGTCGCAATTTAACACCCCATTTCACAACCACGTTAACCAATTTAGCCATCGACCCAAGTAAGTCGCACTTTAACACCCCGTTAACCAATTATATGCTCCGCATCCTCCTCAGTGTTCCCCCGAGGGAAGCTGCGGGCAATTTTTTGATTTTGTTCGTGTTTTCTGAAGATGTGGAAGTTAAGCTGGCTGATTTCTCAGTAAAACGAAACTCGATCAGTCCAAATAAAGTGAACTTTTCTGTTTCACGTTTCGTATAAAAAAGCACAGGTACACTACACATAGTGTCGAAATGTCTATCTATGAAATCAGCTTTAACTTGCAACTGAAATACGGATATAATGAGCAAGCATCGAACCAAGAATATCTGAGCCCATGCGAGCATTATCTACAATCGTGAGTTGTACACGTTGTATTTGACTCAATCACGTTTGTTATGACGGCATACATGTATTTCTTACTGAACTTGGGTACCAAACAAGACAAGTTCAGAGGCACGGGGAGGCGGGGAGCGATAAGTAGTTTTTCGAGAAGGAACGTCGCTGGAAACAGTGTTTCTGCAAGTTGACGTGGCTTTGTCAGTGCAACAGCCTTGCCATGACGAGGAAAACTGAACTTGTCAAAACGTTGGCCTCACCGACATTCTCTGTAAGAATATTTCGAAACATTTAGTCTAACCTATATTTGAGTGACATTATTTGAAGTAAAGACTCACAAATTATCAAAGAGTGGCTACAAAAATTTTACGAGCAAGAAGCAGCCTATAATTACTTGACGTCATTTGAACTACACGCTGAACGTAAAAAAAAGGCAAAATCTATGAACCCGAGAGAACTCGGATTCAAGCCTTTCATTAAACGCATTTTTCCGAGAGGAGCTTGGCTGCCATTTTCACTAATAAACAAGTGACACGGTACTTTTGTCAGTCCAGTTAGGCTTAAATATAACCGGGTTTACCAAAGTATTCATGAAAAATAAATACCTGCTCAAATAATGGGTCCAAGTACTTGTGCTCACCGGTTGCATTTAGGAAACGTTGAGAAACCTTCGCGGAACTAGTAATCACCGAGGTAGCACACCGCAGAGCCGCGGAAAACACGTGTTGCCGGATTAAGCCATTTTAGACAAATGCGTGGTTCACAAGTTCGTCGTAGCTCAATGCGGCTTCTGTTCTCTGCCGCCAACAGTTGCTGCCTTTATCTTTCCCGTAGTTGGCATGCACGCCAACTGATTGAATAATTGATTGATTTGTGGGGTTTAACGTCCCAAAACCACCATATGATTATGAGAGACGCCGTAGTGTAAGGCTCCGGAAATTTCGACCACATGGGGTTCTTTAACGTGCGCCCAAATTTGAGCACACGGGCCTACACTATTTCCGCCTCCATCGGAAATGCAGCCGCCGCAGCCGGGAATCAAACCCGCGACCTGCGGGTCAGCAGCCTAGTACCTTAGCCACTAGACCACCGCGGCGGGGCGTGCACGCCAACCGAGTGAGATAACCGAGCGCGATCTAACTTCTAATATCGCTGAGCGAGGGGCGAGAAGGAGAGGAGGTAAGCGCTACTAACTCAAGTCAATCACTTATTGCGCTCGCCTGATTTAAAATTAACAAAATAAAGAATAAGAAAACACACATATAAAAGAGAAGTTTTTACAGGGGTACCATTTTTTTGTGAAAACTTGTGAAAGCCAATAAAGGCGAACACACACATCAACCTCATGCTATTTAACCGGATCTTAGGATGCCCGAAAATTGCTAGAAGCAGGCATGTTCCCTGAAACCAAAACTAGTGCCAAATTTCCGGGGCCTAGCCCAACGTCGTCTTCCTCGAAAACGCCAGGACCTGCCGCTCGTGATGCTCGTTTTTCAGCCGCTGTTGTGCTGACGAATAATAGTCGTTACAATATGCGCTACTCCTTCGTCTTTGCATCGGTGTTGGCTGCGATCATACTTACCACCATCATCATCATTTTTATTTTAACACGGGTCACAATCAGTAGACTGATTAATGAAATATGCTTACTACATTTAGTCAAATAAATGAGAAGCGAACATCCCTGACAATGATTGCGTCGAACACGTTTCGCCAATGAATTGATTATTAGTTTAATAGTATTACAAGTTTCATTTCAAGAGTACCTTTGCGTATTTTCTTCGAAAATATCATAGAATCTTTGCATACAGAAAAGAAAACTTCTTTGTGCTTTGATACAGCATTGATGGGTTACTTACTCTTTCCGAGAGAAAAAATTCTGAGAAATTTGTCTAGACCATCCGGTGAAAAAGGCGAAGCCAACACTGACAAAAGGCGATCAGTTTTGTGGCACTTAGTGAGGAAAAGAGAGCCTAGAGACAGACATAAATAACTGCTGTGAAATACACTGCTCTTATCACATTCATTTTTCTTCTTTCCTTTCAATTTCTCTTCAGCAAACTCTAGTCGAATAGCCCAGAAGCGCTGTATATAGAAGTGCTATGTAAACTTTCTGAGTAGCCAGGGTGGGTGTATAGAGTTGAGCGAATATCGCATAGAATTTTGTTTCTTGCAGAAAGCCTACAACTCACTAGTGGTTTTAGAAAATGACATAGAACGATAGTGTTGGTGAAAGTTTTTTGATATAAAAGTTGTATTCAAATGATTAGAGTCATAATTATGACATCTAGATCAACGGGAAGCAATATGTTAATAATGAATATATGTTAAGAACCTTTACAAAGTTATTATCTTACTGTCAAAGCTAACTCATAGGCACATATTGAGAATGTGCGCCATATGCAATGAATAAAGCCCTTCGATTCCTTCGCCTTTTTTTGTATGTGGGTACAGGAATAATGTTCTCGGTCTACTAGCTTGTAGTCAAAATTGATGTCCCTAACACATGCGTCGATTTAAACTCTGTTGGGGCTTCCAAAAATGGCTTTATTTATTCAAATTTCGGCATGTTTAACAGTGTTCTTTTATTAAAATTATACAAACAGATGTGTCAGATTCGTCCCGTCAATAGTCATTTAGTTGGGTGGTGCCGGCTTTTTCGAGGCACGTGGGACTTTTGGGGGAAGCACAAGCCATAAAGCTTCGTGTTACACTCCACCGTGTAAGCGATGCGTAAAGCATTAGGCTGAAATACCTTCGCGTTACACCGCATTACGTTGATGTCGTTACCTCGAAGCCTGTACTTTAGCGACCTCAGAGTAGCATTGCGCATTCCGGCGATTGCTCTACCTATGACAGCATTACACGCAACACTGCTCTTTCATTTGCATTTGGGCCTCTTTTAATGAGGCTTAGACAGTTACTATAACACACCCGAGTGCATTACCTTTCTGAGCGTTACAAGTAGCAAAAAAGTAACACACTTGGCTTGTGCGACATTGGGTGCCCAAACGATGACGGGTTTTCGTAAGGCCAATTTCGTGCCTCAAATACTTGCATTTAGTTCGCATTGCGGCACCCCTGCACGTTCTTTCGACATAATTTAGCATTCTTTGGGGTTTTAGTGATTGTATATGTTTCAAATTGAAGCATTTTATGAAAGTTCGACAGCTCTTCTTGTGATGCAGCATCGCAATCGCTGGTACTCAGCTAGTATGCAGACACGTAGTTGAAATAAAGAATTGTGTCATAACATTGAAGCCTTTGGAAACTCACGCAACATTTGCGCCACATTATTGAAGTCCCCGTCACGGTGGCCTAATGATCATTTAGTCCAGGGTAAGTTTGAACGAAACAATGCACGCACCTCCGGGAAGTTAATCGCAGTGAGTGTGCGAAAGACTAAGTGTGACTCTTACCTTATAGATCCCCCGTGATATTGCGGACTCGCGAATGTAAAACAGTGACAACGCCTGTATACAGTATATACAGTGTGTTTTGGCCATTAATTCATACAACGCTTCCCGCGCCCTCTACCTCCTCCCTGTGCTATAGGGCCCTGTCCTTGTCCAACGCAGCTCCTTTAGCGCAAAGTTGAATAAACGTGATTTCGTTCGCTCCCAGGCACTCAGTTCAGATGTAGGAGCTTGTTGTCGGCGTTACCATTTGAACGCTGCTTTCCGGGCTCCCATTCTATCCTTGGTATTGTTTATTTAGTTATTTTTATTTATCGTGCGCCTGGGTGCTCTCGTGACCACCCCCTAAACTTCGTGAAAACCAAAATGATTATGAGAGGGTAATAGTATTTGACAAATTTGACTCGCTGTTTATGAAATGAATAATGTCAAAATCTCGTCGCATACATCTTCTAAGCCTAGCCGCCAGACGTGCGGAACATCCCCGCGGACGGGTATGTGCCACTGGTATGCTGGTATGTACCACAGGTGGGTTACAATTTATACAACCTAGGAACACCAAGAGCAGACGGACATTGGTAAACTTGACGTGCGCGTGTTAAAAAAAATAAATCATCTCCGGCTAAACGTACCCATGAGTAGTGTGCGAAGCAGCACATAGATTAACTTTAAGTTCCGTTCATCACGGTACTTTGCCAGAGGTTGACGAGGCTTCGCAAATGGAGCACACCATGAAAGCACTGTAGGCTCCGTTGCTCTTATTCGTTCAGCTCTAGTTGGAGCATGCCACGCAGGTTCATCCCGCCGCCACGCCGGAGCACCTGCGGTGATGGCGCGTCTGTAGAATCTCGTTCCCGACGCAATCACGTGATGGCTGACAGAGTGTGATGGGGAACAGGCCAAGGCCTTTCACACAGCCACTTACACGTAAGCTTGTGTAGGATACAACGCGTTGGCTCGTTGCGCGTCCGGAGAATCTCGTTCTGCGACGCCATTACATGATTCTTGAGAGAGTGTAAGGGGGAGAGGCCACAGCATTTTGCCCAGACCGTTGCCCAGGTCTGGATGCGCTAGCGCGTGTGCAGTTGCTGTCAGTGCTCGTGGTGGATGTGGCGCATGCGCAATGAGGGGGGTCGCACATACTAGATTGAGCTCTACCACAAGCTGGTTCGCACTTAAAAACTGACAGCGGCAGCGTTGACCCAACGAATGCAAAAAAAAAAAAAAATAGTGCCGTGGCCCAGTAGGAATTGAATCGCTAGTGATAGGTTGTTGTTTTTTTCGTTAGTGAGTGAAGGATAACGTGATCAATGGGCGAATTCCACAACCACCACTTACCTGCATGAGCCAGAAGAGTAAGCAGTCGCGTGTTAAAACAATAGCGCTCAAGGACGTAATGTTTCTTTACACATTTGTAATCACTTTTATGCATTTTAGGACAAGCGAAGTAACAAGAAGAATCAATCTAGAAGACAATGTATCTCGGCTGCTCGTAAATTACTTCAGAGAGTGCTAACATGTGGCGACACAGTAATATGGTGTCTTCTGGCAGCGGTGGCCATCATCGCAAAAAGAGCCACTTCTGGGGTGCTAGACGACACACTGCCCCTGTTCCAGTACACCATGGCGCAGGTGATCAAGTACTGTCTTGCCATATAGTTAAATGATGCACAGATAAAGTAGGTTTTTCACGCAGATGTTCTCATTTTTCGCTATGCAAGCGTTCAGGTTCAGTTTTGTGAGCTACGATGAACGCAAACGACGTTAACCCGAAGGAGCTTCACTCTTAAAAGGTGGCATCGGCAACATTACCTCAAAGAACGCATAGAATGAATGCCATTGTACGAGCAAGAATCGAGTCTCAGCATTCTACGTGGCAATGAAGTATTTTACCACAGAGCCATGTAAGGTCAGGAAACTGTTTTCAATGCAGACCGTAATAATCTTGAAATGTCAAGTGTGGTTGAAGTACTCCTATAAACAGTACATACGTACTGCTTTCATACAGCCGTCATGTTGGTTTAACAGCACTTATAGTGAGGTGTCATCCACTGAAGTTCAGACTGTTCAACAAGTGTCTAGCCGTACAACATGTGTACATACATTAAGCTTCATTTCATATCATTTCACTCAATAAATAATTACAACAGAGTCACCTTCCCTCTGCATGCTTCACAAAACATCAAATCCAAAGGTAGCTGGGATCTGCCAAATTTCTTTTATTCTCCTTCGTTAGAAATATTCGTATTGTCATTGCTGCAATAAACAAGTTGATCGCATTGGCGCTCCTTTTATCCGCATTCTTTTCTAGAACGTTACATCGGAATGTGCCACTTTAGCAAAGCCACGATGGTATACCTCTCGGGTTTTATATATATATATATATATATATATATATATATATATATATATTTATATATAGATATATATATATATATATATATATATATATATATATATATATATATATATATATATATATATATATATATATATATATATATATATATATATATATATATGGGCCGACGAACTTCACCGCTTGTCATACTTACCGGCGGCTGACGCTCTGTTCGTCGCTATCAGTGCCAACATGTATTGCTGGATTCAGAGTCAATATACTGGCAGAAGTTCGGCCAAATAAACAGTTTTGCCTTTGACACAGCAACTTTCACCTTCACCCTCCTCACAACCCCGTCACAATGAAAATAGAAAAAAAAGAGTCAGAAGTTCAGACGCTCGTAGAAGAACATACGTATATGAAAGATTCGCGCAAACTGGATGTCGCCGAAGCCACAAACAACCCCGCGTTTCTGAGTTTTGCGCGTGCATGGAATGGCCTTCTTCTGAAGCTGCCAGATTATACACTTGTTTTGAACGAAAGTCCTGGACAGTTTCCGTTGACACCCGGTTTAACTACGATGAAATACATTTTAGGTAGAGGGCGATAAAGCTTGTGTAACAGAGGGATAGGTGACTTTAGTTTCAATATTCTTCATATTCACTAGTCGGAAATAAAGTGATGTCCTTATGAAAGACCAGTACTGGATAGGTGGCGTGCCGAAAAAGATCACCTGGCGGAGAGTCGCGACACAACTCAGCTGCTCGCGCACAGACGACCGGCCGCAGTGTACCACTTTGAGAGCACGCGCGTGCGCTACTGCTTTGCTTCATTTTGGAGCGAAGAACTCGAAAAGCCATAGCGGTAGTAATACTGCACAGGGGTTTAGAAAAATAGCTTTGTCCGAGGGCTGCTCTCACATAAAAAAACACTAGAAAACGGAGAGAATCCCTGCAAAGCGGACTGGGTCTATGCATATAGTACCGAAGGGATAGTGCTGTGCCGCGATGGCAGCTCCTTCGTCCTAATTTTGTGGTTGCATGCTAAGTATCGGGCTAATGCTAGTGCTAGCCGACATGCCCCCATTGATAAATCTGTGCTGTGATGATACCACGCTAACAACATCTGCAGTAAAAAAAAGCAAAAGCAGAGTAAGTGGTAGCTGCGTCAATTTGTTTTCTGGCATTGTGTGTACGCCCTACCGCAGTGTATGCACGGGGACGTTTATCGAGAAAACAACCGTGGCAGCATAGCACGTGTGGTGTCGCGCTACTGTTCGTGAGGGTGCAGGACAGATTAGCGTCCACAGTGGCCGCACTTCATTAAAGGTGAAATATAGAAACAACATTCATGAACAAAGATATATGTGTGCATTGAAGAGCCCTAAGCGGTCACAATCTTGATACGCAGACTACAGCGTACCTCAAAATGATATCTTCTTTGGCACATGAAGGCCTAGCAAATATTGATGTTGAACAGGCGCCTTCTTTTTAGACCGAAACAGGCAAGTGGGAATACGGTGATTGTATGTTAAGTGAACTAAACAACGAGTAAAAATTGAAGACATTTGATACTTCTCTAGCAAGGCACCAATTTCCATGTTATTTAGTCTCGGCTGCCAGTGAGAAAAACGCTTATCGCATCGGATGACTCCAGAAAGCTAAGCTTAAAGTGTACTGCCCACTGCTTTGTTCGTAACAAGAACCCTGTGTTTTGCACAAATTAAGTTAAACAAAGGCTTCTAGGCCTCGATTGTTCACTGCGAGTATCTTTTATAACAGCTCAGAGGCGTTGGGGAACGAGGCACCACACAAGTCTTGTGGACAAGGCAACTTTGCTTTACACGCAACTGTTTACAAAAAAAATAATAAAGACTACCTCGCTATCGTATCATTCACTTCACGCGGTGGTATTGATTGATATGTAGGGTTTAACATCCCAAAACCACAGTATGATTATGGTTTGGTGGTGGCGCATGACTAGACACTCAGCAGGCCAGATATAAAAAAGTTTACATATGCCGTATGTTGCATAATACGCGTGTTTTATTTCCGGCGAAACGCCGTTTAAACTCGACTGCATGGCCCTGATTTTCGCTGGTGGCTGTCTTCACAATCGAATAAATATAGCAGGCATGCGCCATTCGGTTTAGAAACAATACCGACAGCACTATACAGAAGAGCTAGAGCAAAATTTTGATCGCCTGACCGCTTGGATGCAACCACGCCTCGTCTTTCTACGTCCTCCTATTCCTCTATACGTTCTTCCTCTTTTTATATATTGTTGCACTTCGATACGCAGCAGTACCAACAGCCCCTTTGGTTTAGTTACGGCGATGCGCGCACGCATCAACTCTACCAGCCGCTACTCTTGTCTCCGAGGGCAGCTGAAAAGTGCGCGCACTCACCGCCAGGGTGGCCGAGGAAACTTCAGTGCTGGTTCCCTATAGTTACGCTAGGCATTCGGAGCAGACAAGTTGTAGTGACAATGTGCTAACAGAAGTAATGACGTTATAAATAGTAGTAATAACATCGGTGTTGGTAATTATCATCTTGTAGCTGTAGAAGCAGCTGTAGTTTTAGGAGTATTTGTACTACTACTACTTCTACTAGTAGTATTACTATGCTACTATATCTACTGCTAATTCATTACTACTACTTTTATTGCCACTACTTATACTATTACTACTACTACTACTACTACTACTAATAGATGTAGCCGTGGTAAGAGAATTAATAATGTTCTTCTTTATCCTCTTCATCTTCTCCTGAGCTGAATCGCCACAAATTAAGCCTCTTGTTGCAGATGTATGGAGCGCTTTAAGATTATTGTCAGGTGCTACCTAATTATATAGAGAAACGTTTAACGTTTTTATTTGTGCTCGCTTTATATACGAAGTACGCAACTTGTCGTGTAGTTCCTATTTTATTGTACTACACTTATAGCATAAAAATGTTACCTTGTCGCTACCTTCCCTCATTTTCAACATCGTTATACTGTTGTTAGATTTGATTATTTACAAATGGTGGTTATTTGCACTTGGCAGGTAAGATTTATAAATTGTATCAAACTTCAAATAAGTGATGAATAGTGACAAAAAAGCTTTGAGGCTTGCGTGACGAGATATACTGCCAAGCACTTGCGAAATTTAGCATTTAGTGGACATTTTCATTCGAAAAGGAAGCGCGAATAGAGATAGGCTTAACCTTCCTTACGGACTATTTCAGCAGAAACCAATGTCTCTCTTGTCAAAAGCGACGTGTATGCTCGATCAGTGTTCACCTCTGAGCCCAAACAGGCAAAAAAAAAGAATAACTACGGACGATTCTGCACTCCCATTCAACGTAAAGGAACAAAATAAGGTTGAGAAGTACGTCGGGCTAGAATAAAGATAGATTGAGGTAAAAGTCTTTGGAAGAGGCCTCATGGGAGCACTAGCCGAGGCTGAGGACTGTATCGATTGTTCTTTTGCCCTGCCTTCTTAGACCTTTGTTCACGCCTTAGCGCTCACAGTTTGAAAGCCACACTTCGTCTAGGGGTACCCCATTTTATGTATAGACACAAACATAGGTGCCACCTCGATTCAGGAGTGCTCTCCGTTTTATGACGAGGCACTTCGCTTTAGTGGCGTATCTGACGTCTTTGTAGAGATAGTTTGAATACTTCGTACTTAGTCTCTAGGTAAAATGAACCAGTGTGAAGGTGCTCTTTTTCATCATTTCGCATAAGGGCAACTGTCGAACGTTCGCAGATCTGTGCTTTCGCAGTCACATATTTTTCACCGCTTCCTAAGAACGTAGTGCCTGCAATAACATTGCGAGGATGTATCTATGCCGTTTAATAAAAAAAATGTGTACGAGAAGACAGAATGAGAGAAATTGCTATAATTGGCCTAAACGCATTGATATTCTGTATTGTTTCTGCCCGTCTTTTCTACTCAACGCCACTGGCGAGATTTCCGATGTCAATCGTAGAATCAAAAACTCATTCAGCTAAGTAACATTGAATATTCACACAAGCTACTGCGGCAACTGAACAGTGTCCATCTCGTTCTCCGTTAGGTGTTTTGTAAAGAACGCGTAGCTGCAAAAACGATTGCGAAAATTTACTGCCTTGTCACAAACCATGGCATCCTGCTAGCAGTTCTATAGAACGTGCTTTTAACGATCTTTCAGCCAAAGATGAAAAGGGATAGGATATTAGCCTTTATCGCAAAGTAAGTATGGAGCCCAGAATTGCACCCTATAAGAGCACTTCACTGATTCAATATTCTTTCGAATGTGTGAATTCGAACACGGTTTGTGCTTTGACAAACCGCTACCACCAATGCTATATGAAAAAACGTTTCTTCGGACGGCCACATTTCTGGGACGTGCAGCAATGGCGTTACAGAAAGCATGTTTGCTGTTCACTTTCATTCTTTTTTGACGACCTGGCCATGCCGCATGTGACCAAGAAAAACCAGAGTAACGCAATTGCAACTTTCTTCAGTTGGCTTCAACCCAGCTATTTCCTTTCCTTCTCATTCTCTTGCTCCTGCTGTCATTTTCCCTGCTATTCTTGCAATCTCTGCCACAACATCACTTTGAATGCGCTTTGCCTGAAAGATTTCCCTTTCGCTTTATCGGGCCACGCAACAATCTCGCATTTGAAGTTCAAAAGTTGCTTATCTACCGCAAAGAAAAAGGAGGGCAAGAGGGTATGGAGAACCGAGGGCTGTAGCGTTTTAGATAATTCTCGATCGATTGACAACAAGACCCTGTTTCTAGTCGCAATTTTCGGTTCGACCGCTGCCTTTCGCAATAGGGTCTTTGTGCAATTCACGCTGTTGTTTTATTTTTGTAAAAACAGCTTTGCCTAAGTATTTCACTGAACATATTCCGTTCTACTGCCCTTAGAAGAGTTTTATTTCACACAAAGCGTTGTTCCTAATCAATTTCGCTTGCATTTCTTTCTTGATCAAGAGTATATTGCTTCTTTCGGTATTTGCTAATCTTACATACGTGTTCTCTCATCAGGGCAGTGTTTCACTGGGTAGGTACTGCAATGTTCAAAATTAACTTCGCATTGATACCGAGAATATCTAAGTCGTTCCGTTATCAGCACTTCAAAAATTTTTATGATCTTGCTTTGGTTAAAAGAACGCCAAGTTCGAGAAATAAAATAAAGTAGGCTGCGTGTATTTTAAAATTTATTCTTGCTTCTGTGTTTTGGCCTTTAGCGAATAAGCCTAATTCATTCCATGAAAATGTATAATAATACTAGAAACGCCACTCTGACCTGGGCACAATGAATGGTAAGCTTTAGGTATATGCTAATAAAATTCTCGTGTGAATCAGAGCGAAGACCACGGTATGCAATCTCCATCATGTTAAAACCGGCACTAAGTTTTAATTAGAATTGTATGCGTTGAGCACCACTTGTGAGCTGACTAGTGCCAATTCTTTATGGGCAGTGTTTTCTCTCTCCCGTACTGTGTCAACAGCTTTCGAGCACATGCTGTACCGGCGCAAAATTGGCATACACTGGGCTTCCTTATATCAAGTCACGTAATAAAGGGAAGACATTCGTAAAACTTTTTCAATACACAGCTGGCTAAAGGCTATTATAAAATTATTCCAAAAATTATTCGTCTCCAACAGGTATCTACAGTATCAAAAGCAGAGTATACTGGCTTTCATCCGAGCCCTACAAAAAGCAGCACAAAGCTTGTGTGTTGAAAGACTCAAGACTCATGTTCAGGTCCAAATTTGAACTTTTCGTTATTCAATATATTTATGTCCATTAATTTGTTTATATGTGCATGATTACACATCAATCGTAATAGAAACAAGCAAATTTTGCTTGGTTGTGCCTAAATTAGCTATTTCCTAAAAATGAAGGAGCCAAAACACAATACGCACATTCGAGATGCCAAATTGAAGGCTACTAGAATGTGTGGTGACCAATGGCGAAAATAGACGACGTCACACTCATTTACACTTTCGATTGATTCATTTGACGCCATGGTTTCTACAAAGAAGTGTGCGAAGGTGCGTTGATTCATAATTTTGCAGGGTCCCAGCACACATACGACTAAATGTTTGCTTTTTCTCATCCAGCACCCACAGGGTGCTTGCATGTACATCCTTCGGTGAGCAACCGGTCATCACGCAAACTAGTATTGTACTCTCTGTAGTGTTTCTTCATATACCTCGTGTGTAGACGTTCTAGAAAACTAATGCCACCTTCCGGACACACAAGCATCAGCAAGAACTGGCCATTGTTTAACAACTGTACGAGCTTAGTTTTGTATCCACACGTATTAGTGGGCTTCACTTCCCAGTTTATAAACAGAGTGGGCAGTGTTAAGGAAGATGTGTTCAGATCTTTAACTTCGTAGCACATCATGCGTATGACACCTGTCAGTATCAGAATCTGAAATGTCGTTGTGTAGCCATTTAGTTTAGTTACAAGGTAGAAAATATAAGTTTATTTTTCTATCTGCTAGTAGTAGACGTAGGATATGCGAACGTTAGCTACGCTTGCTTTATTTCTGTGATGTGTGATTATGTTTACTGCTTACAAATCAAGGACACCAAGAAAATTTCTGCCAGATTGACGTGCACGGATCTAAACCTACGTCATGGCGAAAATGCCTCACCTCATTCGATGGGTGCTTGCATGTTCGACCACTGATACTGCCTGGTCTGTAATTCTTGCAGAATATCAGTTGCCTTTCGACTGAAGCAATTATGACTATTCTAATACGCACACACTTTGATGACATGATACACACAAAGGCGAAATTCAGGACAGAAATTTCGAAGGTTTCATTTTTGGCTCAACCACCTCAAAAAAAAAAAAACCCCGCAGATAATGAAGTCAGACATGGTAGAGGTAGAGGGGCGTTAATTGTGCTGTTTTGAGTGCCTTGTAATAGAGTTGTTGTATATGTGAGGTTATTGGTGTGGATTAAAAGAAAAGTCGCCGTTATCAGGGACCAAACAAGCGAACTTTCAATGCTTTTACCCACTATGCTACTGCGGTGGTCGTTCCCCACTTTGTGCTATCCGGTATTTGTGTGCCGTCGAACCCTGGCAGCGTTAATCTGTGCCAATTTTAGCCCTTACTCAAACCATGACAGCATTCGAGTATATACGCAGCGCCTTCATTGACTACGCACGATTTGAAAGAAGCCATTAAAATCTATGACGGGAAAAATCACGCTACTGAACAACCGCTCACTGCAAAAGAAGGCGTAAAATTTGTTCCAGCTAAGGATCAGCGCCGTACCTTTGACACACTAAGAAACCATCTATAAGTTCTACCTGTACTTGGTCACTTTGAGGGCAACACTGCCACAGAGCTACACCCTGATGACAGCAACGTCAGACGTGGAGTAAAGTTGGCTCAAGGGCAAAACAGCCCTGAGCGTGTGAATAACTATACCAGTAAAACATTATCATCGGCAGAGAAAAACTACTATGCCACAGAAAAGTATTGTTCAACCGCTCTTTGAGCTATAACGAAGTTTCGGCTCTACTTGTACTGTCACCCATTCAGAGTAGTAAGCGACCACCAACCTCTATATGGTGGCTCACCAACATCAAAGATCAGTGAAGTCTTTTGGTGGATCCGTGGATGGTGAAGCCTTTTACTACTAAAATTCGACGGTACAATCATACACAAGTCAAGACGTACATGCACCGATGCTGACTGTCTGTCTGTGTGGTGGTCAGAAGTACCAACATTGACATTCATTTCCTCTATATCAGCAACCAACACGGTTCAACAACAGCGTGACGACTAGGAGCTAAGTCTGCTCATTGACTACATTGAGGGCTGCGATACCAGCCTCCCTCGAAATGTCGCACGCTCGCTGGTTTCCTATTGCTTCCGAGATGGTATCATCTACAACAAAACCTTTAACCTACGCAAGCTTCTTAGCTGCATGTTGCGCCAACTTTGTGGCAATATTTCAAATGCTTGTTATGACGAACCATCATCCTGATATGCTCTCTACACGTGCACCCTGGAACGAATTCACCGCTTCTATCACTGGCCACGTCTGGCGAAGATAGTCAAGCAGTACATTCGCACATGTCATGACTGCCAACGCCATACGACTCCACCTGTCTTACAAGCGGGACAGCTAATTGGTATGGTTTGGCATAATGTTTTAGGATCATTTCCTATGTTTTCGTAAGGAAATTGATGGCTTGTGGTTGCCACAAAATATTTTACACGCTACTAGAAAAGAAAATCCCTGATCAACTCTGAACCACTGAAATCGCCCCGTTTTTTGTCACCAGTATTGTCCTCTTTCACAGAGAGCCACCTGTAACAATTACTGATCGCGGAACAGCTTTCACCGCAGAGATGCTGCAAGAATTGTTGAGACTAACGCGTACAGAACATCGGAAAACCACTGCGAATCTCCCCTAAACAAATGGACTCACTGAATGGCTGAACAAGACCAACAAAGACATGCTGCAATGTATGTGGTGTTGCCCACAAGAACTTGGACGATATCCTCACTTACGTAACTGTCGCTTACAATACTACAGTTCGTGAGAGTGCAGGTTTCACACCTTTTGACTTATTTCATGGTCGAGAGGTCACTGCAATGCTAGATGCAATTCTCTTCCCAGACAACCTGGGCATGTTCAACACGGTCGCTGCCTCGTTCGCTCAACACACCAAGGAGGCCCGTCAACTCGCCCGATGCCATCTTATCACTCGCCAAACTGCAGACGCAGGCTGGTTCAGCCTTCGACATCGAGAAATTACCTTCAAACTAGGCGATAAAGTTCTGTTGTGGACCCCCATCTGACAGAGAGACTGCGGAAAAAGCTATTACAGCGCTCACTCGACCCGTCCAAGGTTCTACGCCGGGGCAGTGACGTGACACACAAGGTTTCTCCTTCAGGGCACCCAAGACGTTTCCGTCGGCTCCTACGAAGGAATGTGGTGCACGTTGCAAGGCTCAAGCCATATTTCTCACGAGGAGAATTGAACGTAGACTGGCTTTTGATACACTGACGACTTATTTTCTTTATATTTGATACTTTTCTGTCCCTTTTTTAGTACCATGTGTCCTAGCTCCTTTCATAATTTATACTGCTGAGGGAGCAGCACATTCATTGTGCCTTATGACGCAGTTGTTTAGCCTATATAGGAAGGCAGTTTCTTTACCATTTTTCACGCCTATAACTGGCATCGAGACAATGCTTTTAGGTGAGAGGGAACAATGCCACTTGTCGATGTGTATGAGCCATTGAAGATATGCTGGCGGCAAACTATAACCGTACTGCCAGCATATCTTCAATGAAGAGCAGCCTTTCCCTTCCCTCTTTATCATCACGCAGGAAACTTTTTCGGTTAACCATGCTGCATAAAATATATTATCATTCCTTCCTGCGAAACGAACTCTTACCCCAACCACTATACAATTCCCATCGCATTGACCACCGTCACAAGGTTGGCATTAACTATTATCATACAAAATCTGCCACTCAGTCATTCTTGCCCCGTTCGTCCCGGGAATGGAACCACCTTCCCGCTGAAATTGCGGGTATCACCGATAACCAACTCTTCCGTGCTGCCTTAGCCAATATTGTATATGCAGAAATATCTGATGTTTAATCTGTGTTTGTGTGACCACATTGTTGCGATATTACTAATTTGTTTTGTCTTTCCTTTTCCTTTTTATGTACACAACGTTTTTGTAACCATGCTACCTCATGTTATGCCTTTGTTCTGTACCACTCCCCTCTGTATAGCCTCTGGCCCTGAGGGTATAATAAATAAATAAATAAAATAAATAAATCTGCTGTGGCGTATACTCGCCTATGGGTGAAGGACGAAGAGAAAGAAGAGAACGTGTAAGTATATATATATATATATATAGATATATATATATATATATATATATATATATATATATATATATATATATATATATTTATATATATATATATATATAGTGAAGGTATGGGATATATATATATATATATATATTTATATATATATATATATATATATATATATATATATATTGCACCGTTCCATTTTCCAAGTTTTTGTTATCGTCCCAAAACACACGATTCTCAGCGCAGACCACGCCTGCAGTTTTCGAGAAGGTTCCGGACTGTAGTAGATCATTTCGATAAGATCACGCCCACTGTGCGAACGGTACAGATTGTTCTGGAACCTACGCCACCGCCAGCGATAACGCTAGAACATTCAACGGCAAGGGTATAAATGCCGACGCGCTTCACCGCTTGTCAGTTGTTGATCGAAGGCTGACGCTGCGTTCGCCGCTATCAGTCCGAAACTGCTATCTGTGCAAGACTGCTGCTGTAATTAGACTTTTCCGTTTACCGGGCACAGGTTCGCACAAATAAACAGTTAAATCCCAACACGAAGTTTCCTGGCTTCGGCCACGTCACGACCGCGTGACATCTGGTGGAGGTGCTGCTTTGTTCTTGTACCAGACGCCCCCGTCAAGCCGTGAACCCAGCCCACGTCGCGGAGAAGACACCGACGCCAACCAAGAGCAGCGAACAAGCCGCCGACAGCAAGGTCTCCCATCGGAGTACGGACTTCTACAAGACAAGGCGCGGAAGACCAAGGCCATATGACCTCGAATGCAGCGACAATGACAACCGCAGCGTCTCAGCCCGAGATCGTCATACATCAACCCAGGGAACCACCAACGTTCCATGGGTCATCGTTTGAAGACCCGGAAACCTGGCTAGAAACATACGACCGTGTGGCCGCCCTCAACCACAGGGACAACGAAGAAAAGCTCCGTCGTGTGTACTTCTACCTGGAAGACACCGCGAGGACCTGGCTAGAGAATCGGGAGTCCACGCTCCGAACGTGGGATGTCTTCTGCGGCGCATTTCTCCAAATGTTCGCGAGCGTCGCTTGCAAAGAGAGGGCCGCTGCTCTACCAGAGACCCGGGTTCAGCTACCAAATGAAAAGGTTGGAATTTCAACAGAGGAGATGACCCGCCTATTCCGTCACGCTGACCCTGACATGCCTGAGGAGAAGAAAGTTCGTTTCCTCATGCGAGGGGTCAAACAGGAGCTCTTCGCGGGACCAATGAGGAATCCTGGTTACAAATAAGCAGCGCACGACGTTTTACAAAAGAGAGACGATAGGGACACCGCTGCACTCTCAACTAGTTTATTTCGTAAAAGACCTTGGTTATTATACAACAAGACGGTGTACCACGTGCTACAATGACAACGTATTTTCTAAAAAGCCAACTTCGCAATCGCTCAAAGTAATCGATGCTTGGCTTATACAGTAATCTTTTCTTTTTGCGATGTGGAAGGCCTCGATCACTTCCCTTGTCATCTTATCTCTGTGGCTTGCAAGAATTTTAGTCTCAGAGAACAGCGGGGAGCAGCCACATTCCAAGCAATGCCGTCTTAAGTGCGAGTAGGCATTATTAGCTAATGCTCTCTTGTGCTCCGTTAACCTTGTATTTATGCACCGGCCTCGCACTTAAGACGGCATTGCTTGGAATGTGGCTGCTCCCCGCTGTTCTCTGAGACTAAAATTCTTGCAAGCCACAGAGATAAGATGACAAGGGAAGTGATCGAGGCCTTCCACATCGCAAAAAGAAAAGATTACTGTATAAGCCAAGCATCGATTACTTTGAGCGATTGCGAAGTTGGCTTTTTAGAAAATACGTTGTCATTGTAGCACGTGGTACACCGTCTTGTTGTATAATAACCAAGGTCTTTTACGAAATAAACTAGTTGAGAGTGCAGCGGTGTCCCTATCGTCTCTCTTTTGTAAAACGTCGTGCGCTGCTTATTTGTAACCATGAACTATCACCAACTCGCCCAACTTTCGGTTTCAATGAGGAATCCACCGAACACCGTCGCAGAATTTGCATCCGAGGCGACCAGCATAGAAAAAAGTCTGGACATGCGCACCAGACAGTATAATCGTCGCCTGACTCCAGAAAGCGCTGCTGCACAACCCAGTGACTCCGTAGACCTGCGTGAAACGATCCGAGCGATCGTTCGAGAAGAGCTTCGCAAACTGTTGCCTTCGGCGCAGCCTCGAATGGATTCGATCGCTGACATTGTGTGAGAAGAAGTCCAGCAATTGCTTCGAAGTCCCCAAACACCGCCGCCAGAGCCAGAAACTATGAGCTACGCCTCTGCAGTGCGCCACAACGCTCCTTCTCGTCCACGCCAAAACGCCGCTTCGTCGCACTTCCGTCGCCAGACGCCACCGCCGCCACCACCCCCACCGACTTCCTACCGTTCCCCAGTGGGCCAGCGCAGTGCGCCGAAGAATACGGACGTTTGGCGTGCACTTGACAACCGCCCGCTCTGCTACCACTGCGGTGAGGCCGAGCAAACATACCGCCGTTGCCAGTACCGACAGAAGGGACTGCGTGGCTTCGCCGTCAATGCACCGCGTCCGCAGCCAGGAGATCGGCCACGTGACATCGCCGACTACCTGGCAGGAACTCAATGGACACCACGAAGTCCTTCCCGTTCACCGTGGCCCAGCCGCCTCATGTCACCGCACCCCCGGTAGTACTCTGGCCCAACGCGGGGCCGGTCTCCTAGCCCGTATCCGGGAAACTAAGGTCAGCAACCGATGGAGGTGCGGTTGCTGTGCGACGAACTACCGAAGATCCTCCGACGACGACGCCACCGCGACGGAGCTTTCCGAACACAACGCCAACCAGGCAAAGCCCTGACGGCAAAAGCTCACTTACCGAAGGTGGCCGGACGACGCAACATGGAAGCAGCGGAACAAGCAGACGCAGCCGTGACCCAACGCCACGCCCTAACTGTAATGCGAGACGGCGAACTAGCGACCTCGACGTTCTTATCGACGACCACAGTGTGACCGCTCTCGTCGATACTGGAGCCGACTATTCTGTCATCAGTGGGTCGTTCGCCGCGAAGTTAAAGAATGTTATGACAGCTTGAAAAGGCCCTGAAATCCGCACAGTCGGAGGTCATCTCGTAACGCCTGCAGGAATCTGCACAGCGAAAGTCACCATTAACGGCTGTATTTATCTTACAGACTTCGTAGTCCTACAGCGTTGCTCGAGAGATGTCATCCTTGGCATGGACTTCTTATGCCTCCATGGTCCTGTCATCAACCTAAAAACAAAGTCGATAACATTATCCACAGAAGGAGCACTACCGCCGCGCACGCTGTCAGGACACCATGCCTTGAATGTGCTGGAAGAACAAGTCACCATTCCGCCTCGCTCAAGCGTCATTATTTCAGTCGGCGCTCCTAAATCATCTGACTTGGAAGGCGTCGTTGAAGGCAGTCAGCCTCTGTTGGTCACCCGAAATATTTGCGTCGCAAGAGGAATTGCAGAGCTGCGGGGAGGCAAAGCAACGGTTATGCTCACGAATTTCAGCAATGAGTACAAACATGTGAACAAAGGAACAACGGTCGCATACATCGAAGAAATTGTCGAAGCCACCAGTGCTTTCGCCCTCACCGATTCTGCGGAACCTGCTCAGAGGAACCAAGCCCCTCCCATAGCTTTCGACGTCAATCCCAGACTTCCGAACGATAAGCAAGAACAGCTCAAGGCCCTTTTCCTGCAATACGAAGATTGTTTTTCGTCATCATCGAAAATTCGGCAGACCCCAATCACGAAACATCGCATCATAACCGAAGAAAATGCCAGACCACTCCGTCAGAGTCCGTACAGGGTTTCGACGCGAGAACGTGAGGACATGAAGAGACAAGTTGATGAAATGCTGCGGTATGACATTATCCAGCCGTTCAAGAGCCCATGGGCATCCCCCGTGGTGTTAGTGAAGAAAAAGGATGGGACCCTACGTTTCTGCGTCGATTATCGGCGCCTGAACAAAATCACAAGAAAGGACGTGTATCCTCTCCCACGAATAGACGACGCACTTGATCGGCTCCATAACGCCAAGTACTTTTCGTCAATGGACCTCAAGACTGGCTATTGGCAAATCAAGGTCGACGAAAAAGACCGAGAGAAGACGGCGTTTATAACACCGGACGGCCTCTTCGAGTTTAAGGTGATGCCCTTCGGCCTTTGTTCAGCGCCTGCAACTTTTCAACGCGTTATGGATACAGTACTGGCAAGATTGAAGTGGCAGACTTGCCTTGTGTACTTGGACGACGTCTTCGAGTTTTCCTCGAGTTTCGACGAGCATCTTCGGCGCCTTGAAGCTGTACTTCAAGCCATCATGACTTCCGGACTCACACTGAAGCCAGAAAAGTGCAGATTTGCGTATGAGGAGCTCTTATTTCTGGGGCACGTTAACAGCAAGTCTGCAGTTCGTCCCGATCCACAGAAAACAGCCGCCATCACCGACTTCTCGCCGCCCACTGGCAAGAAGGCCGTGTGCCGATTTCTAGGCTTGTGCACCTTTTATAGGCGGTTCGTGGAAAACTTCGCCCGCATTGCCGGTTCTCTCACTAACCTTACCAAAGCCGACGTGGAGTTCAAGTGGGAAACGCCACAGGAACGCGCTTTCCAGGAGCTTAAACATTGCCTCCAGATGCCTCCGTTACTTGCCCATTTCGACGAATTCGCCGAGACAGAAATATATACTGACGCAAGCAGCGTAGGTCTTGGCGCTGTTCTTGTGCAGAGGGCTGACGGACTTGAAAGGGTTATTAGTTACGCCAGCCGATCGCTATCCAAAGCAGAAGCAAAATATTCCACAACAGAAAAGGAATGCCTCGCCATCATCTGTGCTACGTCGAAATTTCGCCCCTAGCTCTACGGCAGGCCCTTCAAAGTTGTGAGCGACCACCACGCCTTGTGTTGGCTAGCCACCTTGAAGGACCCTTCAGGTCGCCTCGCACGATGGCGCCTGAGACTTCAATAATATGACATTACTGTCATTTACAAGTCCGGCAAAAAACACTCCGACGCTGACTGTCTCTCTCGTGCGCCTGTCGACCAACCGCTACCCGACGACCCGGAAGACGACTACTTCTTGGGAACGATAACTACCGACGACTTCGCTGAACGACAGCTAGCCGACCCGGAACTTAAGGCCCTAATAGAATACCTCGAAGGCAGGACCGCCGAAGTACCGAAGGTATTCAAGCGCGCACTTGCGTCGTTCTTTCTACGAAACGGTCTTCTACAAAAGAAAAACTTTTCACCGCTGCGAGGTAAGTACCTGCTTGTGGTGCCTTCAGCTCTGCGACCGGAACTCTTGCAGGCCCTGCACGAGGATCCTACGGCAGGGCACCTCGGTGTTTCTTGCATGCTCGCGAGGATACAAGAAAGGTACTACTGGCCACGTCTTACCACCGACGTCACTCGTTATGTGAGGACATGCCGGGACTGTTAGCGACGCAAGACACCACCGACAAGGCCAGCGGTACTTCTGCAGCCAATTGATCCACCTTTCCGACCTTTCCAGCAGATTGGTATTGACCTACTGGGGCCGTTCCCGACGTCGGCTTTCGGAAACAAGTGGATCGTAGTAGCTACCGACTACCTCACCCACTACGCCGAGACAAACGCCCTGCCAAAAGGCAGTGCATCCGAGGTAGCTAAGTTCTTCGTCGAAAATATCGTCCTACGCCACGGCACCCCTGAAGTCCTTATCACCGACAGAGGAACGGCGATCACTGCCGACTTAACTCAAGCGATCTTTGCATACAGCCAAACAAACCACTGCCACACGACAGCGTACCACCTACAGACCAACGGCCTCACCGAGCGGCTTAACAAGACGATCGCCGACATGCTGTCAATGTACGTCGATGTCGAACACAAGACGTGGGACGCCATTCTTCCGCATGTGACCTTCGCATACAACACGGCGGTGCAGGAGACGACGCAGATATCTCCATACAAATTGGTCTACGGAAGGAGCCCGGCAACGACGCTCGATGCCATGTTACCCAACGTCAGCGACGAAGAAAACTTCGATGTGAGCGAGTACCTTCAATGCGCCGAAGAAGCCCGACAACTTGCGCGTCTCCGTATCAAGAATCAACAGACGACCGACAGCAACCGTTACAACCTTCGACGACGCTTCGCGGAATACCAGCCCGGTGAACGTGGGTGTGGACGCCGATACGCCGACGTGGACTAAGTGAAAAGCTTCTGCGACGGTACTTCGGACCGTACAAGGTGGTTCGACGTCTCGGCCCACTTGATTACGAGGTTGTCCCTGAGGGCATCACGAACTCTCAACGACGCCGATCGCGACCTGAAGTCGTCCATGTCGCGCGCCTCAAGCCGTTTCATGCGCGTTAACAAACTGAAAGTGCTTTTTGTATTATTGTTGTATTGTAATTTATTCATTGTACTTTCTTGCATTATTATTGTGCCTTCACTTTTGGTTAAAGCATCGGGACGATGCCTTTTTTCAAAGGGGGGAAATGCCACGTTCCATTTCCCAAGTTTTTGTTATCGTCCCAAAACACCACACGATTCTCAGCGCAGACCGCACCTGCAGTTTTCGAGAAGGTTCCGGACTGTAGTAGATCATTTCGATAAGATCACGCCCACTGTGCGAACGGTACAGATTGTTCTGGAACCTACACCACCGCCAGCAATAACGTTAGAACATTCGAGGGCAAGGGTATAAATGCCGACGCGCTTCACTGCTTGCCAGTTGTTGATTGAAGGCCGACTCTGCGTTCGCCGCTATCAGTCCGAGACTGCTATCTGTGCAAGACTGCTGCTGTAATTAGACTTTTCCATTTACCGGGCACAGGTTAGCCCAAATAAACTATACTAGAATTTATGTACAGTCTTAAGTTGCTTAGTGACCATTTAGAACCATTTAAATTGCTTACTGGTCATATCAGCGGAGGTGCTTTCCGCTGCTCATTGAATGAATCTGCACTTCGTATTTCTATCTGCCAGCTCCCATCTTCTTTTTTGATGCGCAGGACAAAGCACTTGAGGGGAACGAATAAAATAAGAGCTTCTGAAAGTGTGGCGGTTAAAGATCACTGAGGGTGTAGAGCCAGGGCACATTTAAAGGGGACACTACGTAGTTTCACTCATTTGGAAAAAAAGTCAAGTACAGTTTAGGCCAAACTGTTCTTTGCTGTAAGCGGCTTAGGTTGATCTTCGAGGAACAACCGCCCATTCACCTCAAGGTTTGTAGAAGTGCAGTATGTATGGTCAGACATAATCCGGATTATCAGATTTCTCTCATAACGGGCAATACCACACGGATGTTCCTCAGCGGCTCTTGGGGTGTCGGGCTTTAAAGTGGATTGCTCGACTTGCGGCCGCGTCGCTGAAGTCTTTGCGTGCGAAATAGTGTTGTGTATATTGTTAAAAAGTTTACTGTGTATGCCAAAGGACATTCGAAGCACAGGCACGCACACACACAAACACACACACTCATGTATATATATATATATATATATATATATATATATATATACATATATATATATATATATATATATATATATATATATATATATACGGACGAAGATAAAAGGTAAAAGAGCCGACCGACCCATTAACGGGAGACCCTTTCTTTACGCACGCCGCATGCCGACCGACCCATTACGGGGAAATCCTTTCTTTACGCACGCCGTCACGGACCCTCCCGGCACCGCGGCGACAATCTTGGGTGGCCCGACACACGTCGAGAACTGAACAGCACGTGATAAGAAACGTATGTGGACGTACACGGACAGTTGGTTTTGTTCTCAGTGTTGACAGTGGTTCTTCCTCTTTTTTACTTTCTTTCTTTTCTTTCTTTTTCCTTTTTCTCCCCCCCCCCATTTTTTTCAGTTCCCTCTCACTCTGGCAAACATGTTTCAAGGTGAGAGGGACGCGGCAGCAACGAAGTTTGGAAATTCATGTCAGTATAACTCATCCCCTGATGAAGGGAGGACCCCTCCCGAAACTGTTAGGAAATAAATATATTTATCTTTGTTGACAACGCTCCCGTTGTGCCATATCCCATACCTATATATATATATATATATATATATATATATATATATATATATATATATATATATATATATATTGTAAGATGGCGTCGAGAACACTCGAGACTCTCCTTTTATTGACTCGAGTATGTGCCCCACAACCTAAACTTGACTGGTGATGATGAGTATTTACAGATGAAAAGATGGGACGCATAAATAATGCTCACACTTATTTTCCCCGCGCACTTGAGCGGCCGGCCCGGCCGAGACTTAGGCGGGAAAGGTACGGCGCAGAAAGGGTTTAAGACGTGAAACGTGGACAATCTCGGAGGCACGGTAACGACGGTCCGAGGAACCCTCGACGGGAGTGACAAGGTAATTGACCGGAGATGTTCTTTCACAAACAACGTAAGGTCCTAGAAAGCGAGACTGAAACTTTTCACACAATCCGGGTGTGCGAACAGGCGTCCAAAGTAGTACTTCATCTCCAGGACGCAAGGTGACGTCTCGACGAAAGCTGTCATAGCGTTGCTTGCGGTCTTCTTGACTGGCCTCCGTGTTGAGTTGAGCACGTTGCCGTGCCTCAGCAAGCCTTGAGACGAAATGTTCTGTCGTAGTCGTCGACGTTTTTGTCATTGCATTGAAGAAAGAGGCGTCAATGGTGAATGTCGGCGCACGACCATAGACGAGGAAGAAAGGTGAATACCCGGTGGTTCGTTGAACAGCGGTGTTGTGTGCGAATGTTACGAACGGCAAGATTTTGTCCCAATTATCGTGGTTCGGTCCGATGTACATGGATATCATGTCGATTAGAGTCCGGTGGAATCGCTCTGTCAGCCCATTTGTCTGCGGGTGGTAAGCGGATGTGGTCTTATGAAGTGTGCCACAAGTTTTTAGAATTTCGTCAAGAATTGTCGACATGAAGGCCTTGCCCCGGTCACTCAACAACGTGCGAGGTGCACCATGACGCAACACAATGGCTTCTAAAAAGAAGGCGGCAACGTCTGAGGCGGAGCTAGTGCGTAGAGGAGCGGTCTCCGCGTATCGTGTGAGGTGGTCGACGGCTGTGACGATCCAGCGGTGGCCCGCTGGCGTTACGGGAAGTGGCCCGACGAGGTCTATTCCGACAACGGCAAAAGGTGTGTCGGGACATGGAATAGGTTGTAATAAGCCAGCAGGAGCTGAAGTTGGTCGTTTCCGGCGTTGACAAAGTGCGCAAGAAGCGACATAATTAGCCACAAAAGTAGAAAGACCAGGCCAGAAGAAACGGCTCCTAACGCGGTTGTAGGTCTTTTGAAATCCCAAGTGTCCAGCTGATGGGTCGTCGTGCAATGCTTCGAGAACTTGTTTTCGCAGCGAACGGGGAAGTACTGGCACCCACCGATGCCCATCCGCATTGTAAGTATAGTGTTGCAGGACATTGTTCTCTAGCTTGAACAGCCGTAGCTGACGACGTAGTCTGGCATTAGGGGGAGAAGGCGAGCCATTCAAGTATCCGATGATGCGGTTACAGTAGGGGTCGTCACGTTGGTACGCGGCAAACTGGGCGCTGTTGTTTAAAGGTAGCAACCCAGCAACTGCCAGGGGTGATAACGTGAGTGAACAGGAAGCCACTTGATCACCTGAGGGGCATTCGGGATGCGTGGTTGGAGATGAAAGTGGCAGAGGGCAGCGAGAGAGAGCGTCAGCATCCTGATGCTGTTTGCCGGACCTGTACACAACGTCAAAAGTGTACTCTTGCAAACGCAGTATCCAGCGACCGAGGCGCCCAGACAAATTCTTCAGCGAGGACAACCAGCATAGGGCATGGTGGTCGGTAACCACAGTAAAGTGGCGTCCATACAGATAAGGTCGAAATTTCTGGATGGCCCAAACGACAGCGAGACATTCCTGCTCTGTTATCGAGTAGTTTTGCTCTGCAGGTGTTAGTGCGCGGCTGGCATACGCAACTACTCTCTCACGTGAAGTGTCGTCGCGCTGGAGGAGGACAGCACCGATTCCGTGGCCGCTGGCATCTGTGTGCAGGAAAGTGGGTGCACTCTCATCGAAGTGACGGAGGACGGGGTCTGATGTCAAAGCACGCTTAAGGGCTTGGAAAGCACACTCGCACTCGTCAGTCCACGTGAAATCCGTCCCTGACGTCAGAAGCTTGTGTAACGGCCCCGCAATGGCAGCAAAGTGACGGATGAAGCGGCGGAAGTAAGACGCCAGGCCTACGAAACTTCGCAATTGTTTTTGATTGCGCGGACGTGGAAAACTAATTACGGCAGCAACCTTGTCGGGGTCGGGTCGAACGCCGTCTTTGCTGACAAGGTGACCCAATACTTTGATGCTTGTGCTGGCGAAGTGGCACTTTTTTGTATTCAGCTGTAGGCCAGCGTTCGAAATGCACGTTAGAACTTCGTCCAAACGCTTAAGGTGCTGAGAAAAAGTAGAAGAATAAATGACGATGTCGTCTAAATAACATAAACAGGTTTTCCATTTGAGACCACGTAAGACAGTATCTATCATGCGCTGAAATGTTGCTGGAGCGTTGCATAAGCCAAAGGGCGTGACGTTAAATTCGTAAAGCCCGTCAGGCGTCGCAAACGCTGTTTTCTCCTTGTCTGCTTCGCGCATAGGTATTTGCCAATACCCGCATCGGAGGTCGAGGCTGGAGAAATATTCTGCGCCTTGTAGGGAGTCCAGGGCATCATCTATGCGTGGCAACGGATATACGTCTTTTTTCGTGATCTTATTGAGCGCTCTGTAATCAACACAAAAGCGGACAGAGCCATCCTTTTTCCGGACCAACACCACAGGAGACGACCAGGAGCTGGATGAAGGTCGAATAATATCCCGTTTGAGCATGTCGGCGACGTTTGTCTCGATGATTTGCCGTTCAGCCGAAGAGAGACGGTATGGGCGGCGGCGTACAATGGAGCTGCCTTCGGTTTCGATGCTGTGCTCTGCAACGGAGGTGCGGCCCAGAACTTTGCAATGTACATCAAACGAAAGGCTGTGCTTTTGGAGAAGGTCTAAGAGGTCTCTCTTTTGCTCGGCAGTGAGGTGAGGACTTATGGTGTCATTTAAGGTAACACTGGTAGCCTTGATATCAGTAGTAGCAGACAAAGGCGGTGATTCTGCGTGAAGGGGAATCAGTGAAAAGGACTCACTGTCAGCGAAGCAGCTCACAGCAGTGCCCTGGGGCAGCATCACTGGCGAAGAAGTTGGATTCAAGGCGGTGACCAATGCTTTACCGTCGTTAAACCGCACAAGGCCGGGTGCTATGGTAATAAGCCCCGCAGGTTTCGAGCGAACTGATGGAGCTATGAACACGTCACCATTAACTATAGTATCCGAAGCGATCGTTAGAAGTTGTTCATCTCCTGGCGAAATGAAACAATCAGTAGCAGCAATGAAACGGAAGCTGTATGGATCGACATCCGATGAACTCTCAGTGGCTGACATTCGAATGACTCGCTGACGACACGATATGAAAGCTGATGCCGAAGAAAGGAAGTCCCATCCTAAAATTACTGTGTGAGTGCACAAAGGAAGTACAAGAAACTGAATGTGGTGAATGATGCCATCTATGAAAACACGGACTGTGCAAACACTTGAAGGCTGAATAGGGACTCCATCTGCGCAACGAAGGGGAGGACCATCGTAGGGCGTCCTAACTTTTTTCAATCGGGCACAAAAGTCTGCACGAATTACGGAGTGTGATGCGCCTGTGTCCACCAGTGCCTCTGTCTGTATACCTTCAACATACACCAATAAAACATTCGATGGGCGGTCCGGAGGAGTTTGACGCAGTTCGAAAGATGCAGCTTTCCCTCCCGAAGCTGCACTGTTCAGTTTTCCAGTTGGCGGTCGGGAATTGAAGTAGAAGGTCGGAGAGGAGAAGAAGAACGCCGCATCGGTGAAGGTGAGCGACGACGTGAGAACCGGGAACTGCCAACTGGGTGAAAGTTCTGCGGAGACGGCGACCGACGTGTGCTGTTCGGATACAGCCGACGATAGGGGGGTCCAGTCGCGTAGAAGTCGTCCCGTTCAAGGTTATCGTAGCCTCGTCGTTCGTCTTGCTGACGGCGTCGGCAAAACCTTGAAATATGACCACGGATGCCGCAATAGAAGCAAGTCGGCCGCGAACTGCGCCAGGCGTTGTAAGGCTGGGAAGATGGTCGCGGTGCGAGTGAGTTGAGCGAACCATGTACTTCGGGCGCTGGTAGCTGCATTGGGCTTTGCTGGGGTGCAGGCGTCCTAGCAGCGACCTGAGCATACGTTGGCATGGCCACAGGATATGAGCTCGGGACAGGTGTGACAGTCATCGAGGCCAGGCTCTGGTGGGGCGTAGGTGTCGTTGCAGCAACGTGAGCATAACTGGGCATGGAATGTGAACTCGGAGCTGGTGTACTAGTCATCAAGGCCAGTTCCTCCCTCACGACATCGCGCAAACTAGTGGCGGGTGGCGTCGTTCGGATATCGAGGTGGCGAGGTGAAGCCTGTGCGTGAAGTTCCTCGCGGATGATAGAGCGGATCAGTGCACGCAGCTCTGTTGTATCTTGACTGGAGCTCAGATCAGACATATCAGGTTGTACCCGAGTGGTCTGAAGCTCCTCAAGGCGCTGACAGGTAGCGACAACATCGGCTACGGTTTGCGGATTTTGCACCACAAGCGCATTAAAAGCGACAGTCGCAATTCCTTTTAGTAGGTGGCGCACACGGTCGTTTTCCGCCATATTGTTGTCGATGCGGCGGCAAAGGGCGAGAACATCTTCGATGTAAGAAGTGTAAGACTCGCGAGGGCGTTGAACACGTGCGCCAAGCCTCTTTTTGGCGATATCCGAGCGCACTGACGGGTTGGCGAAAATCTGGCGGAGCTGACGTGTAAAGGCGGGCCATGTCGGAAAATCTGTGGCGTGGTTGAAAAACCACGTTTTTGCGACGCCGCTCAGGTAGAATGCAACGTGGGTGAGTTTTGCAGGCTCATCCCAGTTGTTGATAACACTCACGCGGTCATACTCCTCCAGCCAGTCTTCAACGTCTTCACCCGGAAGCCCTGCGAACAGCGGAGGATCCTTTTGAGGGCTGGTGACCAGGTGAGAAGGGTTTCTTGCCGGTGGGAGTGGTGGCGAAGCTGGCACGCTGGACTGGGCGGCTTGCGACATTACCGGACCCAGGTCGTTTAAGCGGCGGCCTGAACGGAGCTCCAGGGATGTGTTTTAGAAGACGCTGGGGTGTCCGAAAACGCGAGAGGACGCAGGAACCGGGCAGCACTCTCCACCACTTGTAAGATGGCGTCGAGAACACTCGAGACTCTCCTTTTATTGACTCGAGTATGTGCCCCACAACCTAAACTTGACTGGTGATGATGAGTATTTACAGATGAAAAGATGGGACGCATAAATAATGCTCACAATATATATATATATATATATATATATATATATATATATATATATATATCAGTAGGCCTGGCTACAGTTTTTACAAAATTAGGGCCACTATTATTCAGTCCGGTTTCAAGACAAATTACGATAGGGAAGTGAGGGAATCCTTCTTGATCCACAAATTTAACACCATTCGTTCAGGCATTAATGAAAACGTAGGAAAGCTCACCTGCCTCGCACTATAACAACACGACTTCTTAGCTTAGTGAAATATTTTAGTGTATATTAAAATGTATATTAGTCAACCGCGGTTTCTTTACTTCAGAGCTCTTTTACATGTCCTGCCAAACATACTGTGCCCCGCGTGTCAATGCGCAAGGAAACTTGAAACTTGTATATTCATGCACCCGTCGCATGTCAGTCATTTCAACAAAAGGTTCTGACAGATTATCATTTTTTCACTTTGATTGTCCTTGCCGCTGTACCGAGAGTTCATCACGTGAGCCTATAAAAGCGGCTGCATTGTATCATACCTACTTACTCTGACGAAAGCTGTGCCACGGCCGAAACGTTAGTAAATACAATTTTCTTTTCAAATGTGCTATCTGCAAGTTCAATCAATTTATATATATATATATATATATATATATATATATATATATATATATATATATATATATATATATATATATATAGCGGTCTAACAGACAATGACAATGTAATGTAATTAGGAAGAAAAAAGTGGGTGAAAAAGTAACTTGCCGTGAGCAGAATTCGGACCTACGACTTTAGAATAACGCGTTAGAGGCACAACTTAGCAGTAGTCTCACTTTATTTTCAACGATTACGACCAGTGGACCGGTTTTCGTTGTTCTAAGCGAAGTGCCGAGGAAAATATTTGCACCGTATCTTCATGTTAATCTGCAGATGTCGTCGAAAGACGATAGTATTGTGTGTCGAGAGAGCGAACAAAACATTCATTTGATGTTCTGTGCAAGAAAATCGGTTACTGGTATTCTGGAGGCGTTGCGTTAGAGTGCCTAGAGCATGCAGCGGAGGCGAACGAGCGCATCAAGTCACGTCACACGTGAGACATGACCCCCATCTGCCAGTTTTTTTTTTGGAAAACGAAGCACGTGGCCCTGAGACGGGTGTGCGCGCCCATCTCAGATGTGATAAGGTGTATAACGAAAGACCATGGGTAGGTGCCACCACCGTCTCCTCTTAGCAAAGCGTTGGAAACACTCGCCTTTTCGTGCAAGCGTCCCATGGTCAAGGCAGCGTGATAAGCGCTATGGTCCTTAAAATTACATATGTATGCCTTTTATAGTAAAAGGTACACATGTAGAATACATACGTGTTAATATAGTGTCCCACACATGGGCGTGGCAGATGGGGTCGGCCGTTTGAAGTACCCGGTGCTGTTAAAAGTGGACAAACCGACAAATGTACACACAGACAGACCAAAATTTTTGCGTCGAAGGTCCCTAAGAAAGACTACCGTCTTTAAAATAGAAAATACTCGAGTTTGCCTGCCGTATAATGTTGCCTTTTAAAACCGTCCACCACAGCGAAAGTTGACGAATGCTTTTTTGCAGAGGGCTTGTGAGGACAAGTGTGCAAAACCCTGACAAAGACCGTTCGTTCCGCCGGTCGACGCCGTTGGAAAATAAGTGGATATACCTGCTGAGCTTTGTTTCTTCTCTTTTAAGTACACTTGACGCATTATAAAAGCTTCAATATATATATATGTATATATATATATATATATATATATATATATATATATATATATATATATATATATATATATATACTTTTTGTCGAGTAGACCCTCCGTGAGCAGTCACAATGTGGTTTATTTGGGTGACGCCAAGCCTTAGCCGAGATGGCAAGCGAGAGCATGCCCCAAATACCAGAATCGCGTCGTCTTTTTCTTCGCTGTCTGTCTTGCTTCTTCAGCGTCATGTAGTCTTGAAACATGACCCCCGGATGTAGAAGCACCGTCTCTGTGCTTTCTACGTGTTGAGAAGTGGTACAGCTTAAGGCGGGAGTCTTGGACAATATCTGTATACAGTGGAGCGGAGAGAGATGGCGACTTCAGCGAGGCTATCTCATGGGTAACATCGGTCACCTGGGGCAAGACGCGGTAGGGTCCTGAGTACTGGGAAAGCATCTTCTCAGGGAGACCAACATGCTGAGTTGGGGTCAACAACAACACAAGGAAACCCGGGAAAAGGAGACGTCTCTATTATGTGCGCCGTAAAGTTGCATCTGTTGCTCTTGCGATGCTAAGAGGCGCTTCCGGGCGACTTCTCGGGCTTTGCGAGCTCTGGTGATAAAGTCACTGGCGTATTCAGTCAGCGAATCGACAGTTGTCGGAAAGATGGTGTCGAAAAGTAGAGATCGGTTGCGGCCAAATAAGAGATAAAATGGCGAAAACGCAGTGGCATGATGGCGTGAGGATTTGTATGCAAATGTAAGAAAGGACAATGCAACGTCCCCGTCAAGGTGGTTAGAGGAGACGTACATGGAGAGCATAGCAGTTAAGTTCGGTTGAATCATTCGGTAAGCTCTTTAGTTTGTGGATGGTAGGCAGTCGTAAACTTATCTTTGGTTTCGCAAGAGCGAAGCAGGTCGTCAATAACTCGGGAGAGAAAATAGCGTCCATGACATGGGAGGAGTTGGCACGGAGCACCATGATGGAGGATGACATCGTACAGAAGGAAATCGGCTACATCTATGGCACAGGTGGTTGGCAAAGCCCGTATCATGGCGTACCAGGTTGTATGATCCGTAGCGACAACTATCCATTTGTTTCCGGAGGTAGGCTGAGGGAAAAGGCCTAGGAGATCAAGACCAACTCGAAAGAAGGGGCCATTATGAAGATAAACTGGTTGGAATATTGCGGCAGGACTCATGGGGGCTTTTTTTTGACGGTGGGACTGGTCGCATGCGACGACGTAGCGCTGGACGGTGCGATAAAGCCTGGACCAGTAAAATCGGCGCTGAACGCGGTCGTAAGTTCGAGAGAGACCAAGGTGACCTGTAGTGGGCGCGTCATGAAGCTGGGCGATAACAATCGAACGTAGGTGGGAAGGCACCACAAGGAGCAGTTCGCGCCCATTTGTGTTGACATTGTAGTGGTACAAGGTGTCTTTTTTAAGCACAAACAGTCGAGTAGATGAATGTGGCTTCGAAGAGTTAAGCTTCTGAATAATGACACGCAAGAAGGGATCTCGGCGCTGTTCATCGCGGACGTTGCTCAAAGCAGAGAGAGAGCACACATGGCAGTGCTTCATCTATAGTCTCAGCGGGTCCACTGGAGGGTGGGATAAGCAGTCAGCGTCATGGTGTAAAAGGCTAGATTTGTAAGACACTGAGTTGTCATATTGCTGGAGCCGTAGTGTCTAGCGACAAAGACGCACAGTGGGATACTTTGACGAGAGCCAGCAGAGGGCATGGTGATCAGTTGTGTCGGTGAAAAGGTGACCATGTAAATAGGGCCGAAATTTCCAACCACCCAAACTGGAGCAAGGCATTCCCGTTCGGTGATCGAGTGGCTCCGCACGGCCGCAGAAAACAGACGGCTGGCATGTACGATAAAACGGGCGCAGCCGCTTTCATGCCGGACCAAAACAGCACCGATTCCTTGGCCGCTGGCATCAGTGCCGGCTTCTGATTGGGCATACATGTAAAAATAGGCCAGAATAGGTGGTCTTGTGACCAATTCGATGAAGATAGACAATGCCGAATCCTGCGCAGTGCCCCAAGAAAATGGAACATCTTTCTTCAGCAAGTCCGTAAGAGGTCGGGGCCACGTCTGCAAAATTGTTTACAAAACGTCGGAAGTGAGAACCTTAGTGCTGGTAGGGAGGGGGAAGTTTTGATTGATTGATTGATATGTGGAGTTTAACGTCCCAAAACCACTACATGATTATGAGAGACGCCGTAGTGGAGTGCTCCGGATATTTAGACCCCCTGGGACGGGAAAGTTTTGCACAGCTCGAAATTTATTTATCAGGATCAGAGCGTACGCTAGAAAAGTCGACGAGAAGGCCCAACATGGTTTTTGCTGGCGTCCGAAATGGCACTTCGATGAGTTCAGATTGTGTCCTGCGTTACGAAAAACAGAAAGAATGGAAAAAAGGTGGTCGAGGTGTGTTTCAGAGATCGGGGAAAATACAATGACGTCGTCGAGGTAACATAGAAAAATTGACCACTTGAACCCGTGCAAGAGATTGCCATCATTCGTTCGAAGGTGGCTGGAGCATTACATAATCTGAACGGCATGACCTTAAACTGGTAAAGACCATCAGGGGTCCCAAAAGCAGTCTTCTCGCGGTCCATGTTGCCGACAGCAATTTAACAGTACCCCGAGCGAAGGTCGATGGAGAACAAATACTTAGCACCATAGAGGCATGACGCCAAGCCGCGTCGTCATTGTGCAGTAGCTGGCAGACGTCTTTTTAGTGGTCTGGTTCACATGTCAGTAGTCGACACACAATCGCCAACTGTTGTCCTTTTTCTTTACAAGAACAACAGGGGAAGCCCATGGACTAATAGATGGCTCAACTATGTTTTTGGAGAGCATCCTGTCGACTTCCTTTTGAATGATCTTACGCTCCGCTGGAGAAACGCGGTACGGGCGTCGGTGTTATTGCGGTACTTCACAATGCTGTTTTGACCCAGCGGACAGTCACAGAAGTCGAATACGTTCAAGTGCGATTTCAGGACGTGATGCAGCGCGTCAGTGTGATGCGGCAAAAGGTCCACGGCGATCATTTTTTCCACATTAGAAGATGTACTCTCTGTCAAAGAACAGGCTTGCGTGAAGTTGGGGCGACGCACATCATTGGGGTTCAAAGCTGAGATGACGCGATCCTCAGAGGGAGTTAGTGGGGCGAGGGCTATTCTACAAGGAAGCACTTGCGCACTCTGAGCAAAGTTCAGCAAAGGGATGCAAGCACGGTTTTCCCGTAACGGAGTAATAGTGCGCGGAAAAGTAACACTGTTAGTCAGAAGTACGGATGTAATGGGCGTGAGCTCGTAGTCTCCATCAGGTACAGGTGGCAATGCTGTTACGGCAATGCAGGTAACTGTTTGCGGTGACTAACGCACTTGTTCAGCAGAGCACAGATGAACTTGGGGCAGACTGGGCGTATCATTCGTACAGGGCAGGTCATGTTGCACCATGCTAGCTGAACAGTCAGGGAGGGCCGAATGGGTGGACAAAAAGTCTAGATTGAAGATAACATCATTGGTACAGTTGGTGAGAACAGTGAAGAGGTCGGAGGTTTGATGGCTGGCTATAGTAACGCGTGCTGTGCAGACACCAACGACGGCAGCTGCACTGCCGTCAGCAACACGACCACAGCGTCAAGGGGCTAGAGTCAAGACTTTCTTTAAGCGGTCACGAATGTGCAAGCTTATAACAGAAGTTTGGGCACCAGTGTCGACTGAAGCTTTAACAGAAAAACAATCAACTTTTACATCAATAAAGTTCTGGTTGGTCGGTAGGGTAAAACAGAAATTGTAGTGCAAGTCGTCGCAGCAGCGTCACCTCCTGGAGCTGCACCAGTTAGTTTCTCGAAGAAAACCGTCGGGCGAAGGACGGGAATAGGAAACGGGGTGGCAGAGGAGACCGTGAGAATATCATTTGCGATGAAGGCGTGCGGCTGTACTGGGCATTGGTCGTGGCGTTCATGCCGTAATCAGCTGAGTCATCACGGTGGGGTGGTTCTTGGTCAGAAGAGCGGGCTGATGCGTCAAGGTTCCTGAAGCTTGGGCTTGTGTGTGAGGGCGAGGTCCACATGCTTAGGCAATGACGCACAATATACCCCACTCGTTCGCACCGGAAGCAAATTGGCCGGTCGTCACGCGTCCTTCATGTAATTGGATCTCGGTTAGGTGGAGCAGGACGCTGGAAGTTCTGACGGGTGTTCAAGGTAGGTGGGTGGACATCGGTTCGGTGCACAGAACAGATCGTCTAAAGGCCCGCGTTTGCCACTTCTTGGCGCACTAAGGTCTGAATGAGGGATATGGTGGGCTGAGGATCATTCAGCATCAGGACCCTTAAGGGTGCTGCTGACATTGCTTCGATTTCGCGTCAAACTACCCTCGTAATGCCAGCAGAGGGTGGCTTGGGCTGGGTCTCAAAACGGGGGCTCTTACAAGTTGACGTTGCAGTGGTGTTAGGAAGACGGATGAAGTGGTGGGCAATGCGATGGCTTTAAGCTTATTGAAAGCGTCGGCACTCCTTAATGACGTCTTGAACTGTCGAACAGCCTTTAATTACAAGGAGGCTAAGGGCATCATAATTGATGCCCTTGATTACGTGTTTAATTTTGTTGGCTTCGGTTATGGTGGTATTAGCATTACTGCAGAAGGAGAAGGCATATTGAATATAGGCCAGGTAAGGCTCCATGGATGTCTGGGTACAATTAATAAGATCTTTCGTAGCGGCCTGCTTGCACCCGGTAGATTGGCCGAACAACTCGCGCAACTTCGTCTTACAGACGTCCCAGCTTGTGAGCTCTTCCACGATGTCGTTGAACCACGCCTTTGCCGTACCTTTCAAGTAAAAGATAAGGTTTCCCAGCATCATGGTTGGGTTCCACCTGTGCTTTTCACTGACAAGCTCGTAGAGTTGAAGCCACACATCGACTTGTTCGCCGTCAGTTCCCGAAAAGTTGCCATGATCGTGGGGTGGAGTGGTCACAATGACCACAAGTAAGATGGGCGCCGTTGATGCGTGAGGCATGACTCTTGGCACAGCATCCCTTTCGGTAGACATAATAGAAGCGACAACTTGGCCTCTTCTGCGAAGCTCCTTCTTGCTTTACTACCCAGCACCTTCCACCGAAATGCTACGAGAGGGCACACAGGGAAATGAGGTGACAGCTGAGATATATTTGCATGACGCCAAGCCTAAGCCGAGATGGCAAGTGAGAGTGCGCCCCACATCATAGAATCGCGTCATCTTTCGCGCTGTTTGTCTTGCTTCTTCAGCGTGAAGTAGTCTTGTAACAATATATATATATATATATATATATATATATATATATATATATATATATATATATAGTGAAAAGGTTTATTAGCCGCTAAAGACAGCGACGAGACAGCGTGAAGAAGCGTCCAACGATCGGCACAGCAACGGACCGAAGCACGAGCCGAGCGAGCCGGGCGTTGGCGATCCTGCTCGCTGCAGGCACATCTTCTTCTTCACAATCGCTCCCGCTGAAAAAGGAGCCATCCTGGCGACTTAAGAAGTTTCAGGCAAAGGCTCATGGTACGGTTTCAGTCGGGAAACATGGACGATGTCACGTGCACGCTGGCGCATGTCGTCCGATTGGGAAACTGGTTCAATTAGGAAATTAACCGGAGAGGTTTTCTCTAAAACGGTGTAAGGCCCCTCGTACCGGGGGACAAGTTTCAAAGAGAGTCCCTGTGTTTGGTATGGGATGGCAAGCCACACAAGAGACCCTAGGGCATAGCTAGAATCCGGAAGAGAGGTGCTACGGGTTTCTTTCTGGCGTTGTTGCTCTTCCGAGGTGAACGCACGGGCGAGCTGGTGGCACTCTTCGGCTTGTCTAGCAGCATCGGAGATAGGTGGACACTCGGAAGCATCAGGACGGTAAGGAAGTAGGGTATCAATTGTATGGGAAGGCTCACGTCCGTAAAGAAGAAAGAACGGTGAGAATCCCGTGGTGGTTTGTATTGCGGTGTTATATGCGAACGTGACGTATGGGAGAACACGGTCCCAGTTGCTATGATCAGATGCCACGTACATTGAGAGCATATCACCTAGCGTGCGGTTGAACCGTTCCGTTAGTCCATTAGTCTGCGGGTGGTATGCTGTCCTTTTCCGATGAATGACGTGGCATTCCGAAAGCAGAGTTTCGACGACCTCGGAAAGGAAAGCGCGGCCTCTGTCACTAAGGAGCTCTCAAGGTGCACCATGTCGAAGGATAAAGCGTTGCAAAATGAAAGAGGCGACATCCTGAGCTGTAGCGCTCGGCAAAGCGGCTGTTTAAGCGTAGCGTGTCAGGTGGTCAACCACCACTATAATCCACCGATTACCATCTGGTGTCAATGGAAGGGGACCGTAGAGGTCAACGCCGACGCGATCAAATGGCTTGGCAGGGCATGAAAGTGGTTGCAATGCGCCAGTCGCACGTGGCAGTGTTGATTTACGTCGCTAGCAGTCAGGACAGCACTGCATGAATTTACGTACAAAATTCTACATGCCGCGCCAGCAATAGCGATGGCGAATGCGTTCATATGTTTTGAACACTCCGGCGTGGCCACATTGCGGATCGTCGTGAAGGGAGGCGCATACTTGCGATCGTAAAGTGCGTGGAATGACCAGCAACCACCGGCGGCCATCGGGAGCGTAGTTGCGTCGATGAAGAAGTTGATCGCGGATGGCGAAATGGAAAGCTTGACGTCGGAGAGATTGAGATACTGGAAGGTGGGGCGTGCCAGATAAACATTCGATAAGAGAGGCGATCCACGGGTCACGACGTTGTTCGGTGGCGATCGAGTCGAGATTTAGCGATGACAAGGTCTGGAGGCAAGTGTTTCCGCACGTCTGATCTGGTGGTAAAGGTGAGCGGGACAGGGCATCAGCGTCAGTGTTTGCGTCCGCAGCGGTATACGACGCGAATGTCGTACTCCTGGATGCGAAGTGCCCATCGCGCAAGGCGGCCAGAAGGGTCTTTCAACGTGAAGAGCCAGCAAAGCGCGTGGTGATCAGTTACTAGATCAAACGGGCGGCCGTATAAGTACGGCCGGAACTTTCCAAGCGCCCACACCAGAGCCAAACACTCTTTTTCTGTCACGCTGTAATTAGTTTCGGCTTTCGTCAGAGTGCGGCTAGCGTAGGCTACAACGTATCCTGAATAGCCAGGCTTTCGTTGAGCGAGGACCGCGCCTAGCCCGACGCCGCTGGCGTCGGTGTGCTCTTCGGTAGGAGCCGTCGGGTCGAAGTGGCGAAGAATAGGTGGGGAAGTGAGCAGACAGCGCAGAGTAGTGAAGGCAACGTCACACGCAGGGGACCAGGAGGTGAGGTTCACGTCACTGCGAAGAAGCTGAGTTAACGGTGACATGATAGATGCAAAATTGCGAACAAAGCGCCGGAAATAGGAGCATAGGCCTACAAAACTGCGAAGCTCTTTCATGGTCGTCGGCTTGGGAAATTCTGCGACTGCTCGAAGTTTTGCTGGGTCTGGTAATACGCCGTGCTTGGACACGATGTGGCCTAAAACGACGAGCTCGCGTGCAGCGAAGCGGCATTTTTTCAGGTTAAGCTGCAGACCAGCGTTGGTCAGACAACTCAAAACGTGCCTGAGGCGAAGGAGGTGCGTAGGAAAGTCATGGGAGAAAACCACGACATCGTCGAGGTAACAGAGGCACATATTCTATTTGAGGCCACGTAGCGTATTATCCATAAGACGTTCAAACGTGGCAGGCGCGTTACAAAGCCCAAAGGGCATGACGTTAAATTCATATAGTGCGTCTGGTGTAATAAATGCCGTTTTTTGGCGATCGGCTTCTGCCATTGGGACCTGCCAGTAGCCAGACCGCAAATCTAGCGACGAGAAAAATTCCGCTCCGTGAAGGGTGTGAATGGCGTCATCAATGCGCGGCAAAGGATAGACGTCCTTGCGGGTTATGTTATTCAAACGACGATAGTCCACAAAAAATCGGATATATCCATCTTTCTTACGCACCAGGACGACGGGAGACGCCCAGGGACTGTGAGATGGTCGAATGACGTCTCTACGAAGCATATCTTCGACTTGATCGTTGATGACGCGGCGCTCTTCAGCGGAGACACGGTATGGTCTTTGACGCAGTGGCTGGTGTAGTCCGGTGTCAACATGATGTTTTACTTGTGATGTGCGGCCCAGTTGAGGTTGCGACACATCGAACGAACTCCTGAACTCATGCAGAAGATCCAGCAGGTCGGCATGTTCGGTGGGAGTGAGAGTGTCGGCGATGGCGCTGGAAAACGTATCATTGGACGATTCCCCGAGTGCCGACAGTGCTTTTGGGTGGTCGCAGTAGTCGTGCGGGACATCAAACAAGAACGAAGGTTCGAGATCCTGCACGCGGCTGAGACATTCCCCCGCAAGCAATGTGACAGGTGTGGAAAGCGGATTGCTTACGAACATGTTGCTTCTTCCGGCAGCAAGGTCAATTGTTGCGAAAGGCAGCGGCAAAGCTCGACGACATTTGAAGATATCGGAAGGCATAAAAAGAACTGTAGCGTAAGTGTAGACGTTGCATGAAACGGGAACAAGGGCGCAATTTCCAGGCGGAATATCGGTATCTTCATGAACGAGCAACTTCGGCGGCTGATGAGGAGCGTCCAGTAATGGGACATCACACAAGGGTGAAAACTCAACTTCGGCGCGTGCGCAGTCTATGACGGCATTATGGCAGGATAGGAAGTCCCACCCGAGGATGACGTCATGCGAACAGACAGGAAGAACAATAAACTGCACGATGTAAAGAATGCCTTCGATGGAGACTCTTGCAGTGCAGGCTGCGAGAGGCGTTACTTGCTGTGCGCTCGCGGTGTGAAGCGACAGTCCCGAAAGCGGCGTCGTTACTTTGCGTAATAAACGGCAGAGATTAGCGGCAATAACAGAAACAGCGGCGCCAGTGTCCACAAGGGCGAAAGTACAATAACCCTCAACAGTTACTGCGACCACGTTAGCAGGAGAGAAGCGAGGGCTTAGACAGTTCGAAAACGGCGCAGTTCTTGCCTCTTGAACTGCGTTGCTTAGTTTTCCTGGTCGGAGGGTCCGGGCCGGCGACGCATGGGGAGGGCGATCGCCGACGAGGAGAGGGTGCACGTTGCAGCTGGAATTCAAGGTGGTCAGTAGGCGCATAGCGAGGTGGCGAGACCGGCCCGTATTGGACGAAGGGTTGGCTGCCGGGATGCGACGACCGGGCCTAGTTGCCGAACGTCTGAGGTCGACGGCGGCAGTAGCGAGCAACATGTCCGGGAGTGAAGCAAGCGTAGCAAATCGGTCGGTTATCGGGCGTCCTCCAGGGATTGGCGACTGGTGCTGCCGCCCAAGGTGCAGTATAAGCAGCCGGGTGTGCGGGCTGTGAGCGCGTGGTGTAGGGTGGTTGCGGGAGCCTACGTACAGCGTCTGCATATGTGAGCGGCGCGGCTACGGACTGCATCTCTTGCGAAAAGGCGACAGGAGGAGCCACAGGCTGCGTTGCATAGGTTAGGGGCGCGGCCACAGGCTGAACGGCTGGCGGATAGGTGACAGGAGCGCCTACCGGCTGTGCGACACCCGGGCAGTGACCACGGCTAGATAGGGGTGGCTCGTAGTGCGCAAGAGGAACAGCTTGTGCAACCTCTTCTGATATAGCAGTGCGAAGCGGGGCAGGTAGACGGGTGGTGGTCTCGTGAGTAAAGGGCACTAGGGAAAGTTGGCGGGCGACTTCCTCACGAACGAAGGCTCGAACTTGCTGAAGCAGCGGTGAATTGTCGGGCATGGAGTCGAAACTGGACAGCGACTCACCACCAGGCTGAGGCTGCCTAGTCAGAGTGCGTTGCTTTTTCAACTCGTCGTAGCTCTGACACAAGCTGACGACTTTAGAAACTGTGCTTGGATTCCTTGCCAAGAGCATTTGAAATGCGCCGTCGTCGATGCCCTTCAGGATGTTTTTGACCTTGTCAGATTCGGGCATGGTGTCATTCACACGTCGACAAAGGTCGACGACGTCCTCAATATAGCTGGTAAAGGTCTCGCCAGTCTGCTGAGAGCGGACGCGCAAGCGCTGTTCTGCCCTCTGCTTGCGGACAGCCGGCCGACCGAACACTTCAGCACACGACGTCTTGAAGACGCTCCATGTGGGGATGTTCTGTTTGTGGTTATTAAACCACAATTCGGCGACGCCAGTGAGATAAAATATCACGTGGCCCAGCTTGTCGGCTTCATCCCACTTATTGTTGGCGCTCACCAGTTCGTAGTGCTCGAGCCAGTCTTCCACGTCGGTCCCATCCGCACCGCTGAAGACCTTCGGCTCCCGTAGCGTAGGATGGCCAGGGCAGTTGAACTGGAGCGAAGGCGTCGATGTAGTGGCGTTGGCAGTCATGGCAGGTGGTAGCGTGCGGCTTCGAAGCTCCAGGGTGTAGCAACGGGGATTAACAGCACCTTCCACCAAATGTGAAGAGGTTTATTAGCCGTTAAAGACAGCGACGAGACAGCGTGAAGAAGCGTCCAACGATCGGCACAGCAACGGACCGAAGCACGAGCCGAGCGAGCCGGGCGTTGGCGATCCTGCTCGCTGCAGGCACATCTTCTTCTTCACAATATATATATATATATATATATATATATATATATATATATATATATATATATATATATATATATATATATTAACAGCACGCACGCATGACAGATAACAAATACAACCGTTCCGTGCCGAACCAGAGTAATTTGCCCGTAAGGCAACAACGTATTCACAACCATCGAAAACGTTATAATTTTTGTGCTATTTAAAATCTACGGCCTTTTCGCAGACAAAATCACTCATTTTTTTATTCGTACGTCTTCTATTTAGAGAAAATTGACATATTTAGACATGTTTGAGGCTAAAAAATCCGCAAGACGGTGGAGACAATCTCTTTTTAACTGTGAACAACAATTTCTCTGGCACAAAAGGCCTCTTCAGCCGAGTTCAGCTCTATAGCCACCAACACATTTGTAGGAGGTTCTTTGCACGTGAATTCAGTCGGTGTCATGTCGTGAGACAGGGTGGTTGGTTTTTGGTCTGCAACGTCAGGTGATGACAAGAAGGTATTTAGAAAATTTTGCTTCTGTGTCGATCAGTAGGCGCCTACTGGTGACTTGAACCGAAAGCCCTAGAGGAGCCCGACGACACGCGCATGACTAGTGCGGGGTCTTAAATGATGTTAAGATTGCCCAGCATGTATTCACAGTAAAAATGTTTCTTTTACTGACAACTGCTATGCGTTGTTGGATCAGCCAGAAACATTTGGTAATAATAATCAAGAGAATGTTCATAACCCAAACGCCTAGTTCAACAATTTTGAGAAGGAGCACGTTCTGAAAAATATTTTCTTGGGACATCAAACATTCAAACTATGCACCCTTGACAGTCTGCTCTGTTTTAATGATGGCCGACATTTAATGATCCTGGCCAATATGCTCAACTTCTTTGCAATTTCACCTGGACACTACACAGTGCGGAGCCAAGGCATCGCTGACCATGTACTGACAGTACTTCGCTTAGAGTACTAAGATAGCTCACCAGGCAAAATATCTTATAGCAAAAAAGAAAATGTAACAGTGGAGAAGAGTACCTTGCTGGAAACTATGGGAGTTGGCCCTTGACTCTTCCATAATTTTATTATTGTATTGTAATAAATCACATTTTGCCTTTGAGAGCAAATCTTTCAAAACTAGAATTTTGTCTAAATGTTCCTGAATCTCAGAAACTGTTGTTTATAGGAACACAGCTTTCGACTAGTGTTTAGACCTCGCACAAAAGATGACATTATGGTGTATTTATTGTTGTGCGGAGAAGTGCTTTCGTTAGACGAATCTAATACCTACCAATCAGTGATATTCAGGTACATGAAAAAAGTACGAAAAAGTGAGAATACAAGTTTCAATACAAATATGCTTTAATGAAAGTTAGAAAACTTCCAATAACAGTGATAGCAAAGAAATTACTGACTGTTTCGGTTCTGGAGAAAACAGCACATGAACATCACTTTAAACGAATTGTTCCAACTGGGTTTTCTTAAAAGTGTCCCTGGAATTAGTGCGAGTACCGACACTCTTGAGAGGTATTCATGGCTGTGACGGTGCTTCCTCCGCCTTCTCGCACAGCTTGCTACCCGAAGTTCAAGAGAATACTCACACATGCCGTGACAGGTTTCGAAGGACTGCAGTTAGTATCAAGTGTTTTTTTTTTCATTCCTGTCCCTATGTATGAGAAAAAAAGAATGAATATAAAATTCATATTATCCCCACCAGTAGCGTGTCGCACTACTCTTTGATTATTATAGTTGACACCAGTTCAGTTTTGACTGACTTTTTCATTCTGAGTGCACTAAAGACCAGCCAAATGTTGTTTAAAGAATAAAAGAAGCCTTGCAACAAGAGACACCAATTTATTTCATCGTTTTCCTTGCGGTGCTGTGTTTTGCGTCAGCAAGACAGAGGTGGAGTTATAAGACCGCTATCCAGAGGCAACGTAGCCAATTTCGAGGCAATCACGACGAGCTGTAACATAACCCCTGTCATTATTTCGGGTCGATATGTCACCAATGGAGACAGGCTGCAATTTTGTCTCTGTAATGAATGGACGTAATGAGTGACTTGTGCCTGGTCACACGGTCGTGTTTTGATGCGAAGAAAAAGTAGAGAGAGCTCACATGAATGTTATTGAAGTAGAAATAAAAGTGATATAGTCGTAAAAAATAGTTTCTTTTGATCCTGAAATGTACTTGCAGGATCGAATCCCGGCTGTGGCGGCGGCATTTCGGGTGGAGGTGGAAATGTTGTAGGCCCGTGTGCTTAGATTTGGGTGCACGTTAAAGAACCCCAGGTGGTCGGAATTTCCGGAGCCCTCCACTACGGCGTCTCTCAATCAATCAATCAATCAATCAATCAATCAATCAATCAATCAATCAATCCTGAAATGTACAACTGCATTGAGTCTGTTCTCGATCCATCGCTGTCGAGTGTTTGTGGTTACCATTTTTCGCTACGAAACTGAGTGGTACGTTTATTTTTTGTATACCTACAAAACAAGACATCCTTTCGGATATAAGAAGAGTGATAATTTTGAATCATTTTTCATCTTAACTGCTGACGCTCTTGATGAAACACGGAGAAGAAAAATAAAGGTGACAAAAGCACTGTTTTTCAATTGAGTACCTATTGAAACTTGCCAAAGACACGTGCGGAGAGCAGAGATTATAATCTACATCAAACTTTCCCAGAAGGTAACTGTAAATATCGGGCCGCCTCTCCGAAAGGAACGCTGCTGGGATGCGAAGCAGAAGCCGTGCGCACGGCGTTGTCCCGGTTGAAAGCGCCGTCGACACGAGTGCTGAAAGAATGCTTTAAAGCGAAACTCGGTGTAGCGTTTACTCGAGTAAACGTTTGTTACAAACACAAACACGTGGGAGGCGGGTTGAGTTTTGTGGAAGTTTAATTAAAGTGTTTGACAAGACTTCGCAGTCGTGTCGAAGCAAAGAGAAAGAAGACGCAAGTGAGACGAACCACGGCTCATGAAGTAGGAGCTATAAACAGTGCCACGAGGCACTAGGACTCCTTTTTATTTTCACTGAACGAATAATCCTACCACTGCGGGAATCCACTATTTCAGTGTAGAAATGAGGGATCAAAGTTTGTGTTGTACCTTTCGAAAGCTCATATTTGGTTTAATTTATTAGCGAGTCGAAGACAGTTTCGAAACATCATGAAGTTTCCTGCCGTATTGTACCGTGTATTGCTGTTTGCAGGAAATTAACAGAATATTGGTTATATGTTTTATTGCTGAATATTTTAAATTAATCAAGCCCAGACGACCACAAAGGGGCTAACGCGAGAGCGTATCCCCGCTGAATTTTAAAGCAAGCCGTCTACTTGTGTATGCTCCACAATGTCGCAGTATTAAGCTGCAGCCTCGGAGAAAGAGTGGTTTCCTCTCCAGAGCTCCCTGCACTGATAAGCAACAACAACCAAGTGTAAGAAAAAAACCGTCTTCATGTTCTGATCTCATCGGTGTTTGTTTAGAAAACTTTTGCAGCTATTCATGGTTCTGGGAAGGCCTAGCTGAAGTATTAGTTAGAACCCTGAAAGTTTCGGCAGATGCTGAAGATTCATAAAGTGTCGGCTAAACTCACCATAACCTGTAATCACGTGGTATCAATTTGGTTGATTTTTCTCGCCTCATCATATAGCCCGAATGACAGGGCCTATATATGGGCTTAATGGGTGATTCGCCACTTGTTCTTTTTATCTTGAGTGAACCATTCTGAAAGTAGGCACGTCACTGTCACATTTAAGTGCCTAATATGTACGTAAAATACTCAGCGATATTTTGTAACAGCGACCACGTCATTCTTGACAGCTTGAGTGTCTTTGGACTTTCTAAGCAAATACTGCTTGCAAGAAGAACTCAGAACAAACAGCACTTTGTTGCTTGATTTGCTCGTAGTGCACATGCCCTAACAATAAGACAGGTGGGGCTAAAATACTTTACCTCTGTATGTAAAAGAGTGTACAGAAAAAACACGCATAAGTATTGCAAAAAAAAAACACCAGGTCTGTGGGAAAAGCGCAGCACAATCACAGCGAAAGCTAGAAGAGCGGCTTTTCAGAGCCTTTTCTAAACACTTTTGGTAACTGCTACAAGCACACTTGCTGGGTTACATTTACGCCATCATTGGTCATAATTTCTGGGTAGTAGGCCAGCGTTCACTACGCTATTCTTTGCATTCTTCATACAAGCATGATAGTCCGCTAAAGAGTTGCAAGGAATTTCGTGCCAATTGTTCATTGAGTGGCTGACGACGATGAGGAATTATGCCTGAAGTGGGTATGTGCAACAGTAAATAGGTTATACAGAAGGAGCTCTTGTATTGGGTTGGCACATTGAACGAACTACGCGTAACGCTATTCGCATTGTGTGACGCCTGGTTGTTCTTTTGCTGCTCTAAAATGCTTTATTACTCTTAATTTTGCGATTCTTTTCTCGACATCAAGCCTGCCTAAGCCAAGTTTGCGAACAACTGCCAAGTGCCGGCGTGGCTCCTTGGTAGTATACTAGGCTGGTACGCAGTGTACCCGGGTTCAATCCCCGCCGTATTCTTGGTGTTTTTATTTACTGAGCATATTTTTCTTACTTCTTGCAATAGTGGTTGCGGACACCGACGGCGACTGACAACTATATATGGTCCCGCGCGAGACCCCTGCACAAACAAATGCACAAGGAGGGGTTCTGTAACACAAGCGGACGACATTTGTATAACTCAACGAGTGCGCACGTTACAAGGCTGATATTTTATCTTCTTCATTTGCGGTTATGACGGCAGGAAGTTCTTGTCTGTTCTGTAATAAACTCATAGGATTCGCTTAACTGCAACGAAGCCAAACGTAGAATAAACGGTGTTCGTGGGAGGAAAAAAAGTGTTATGTAATATAATGGCGCACACGCTCGCATACTGAATAAACGACTTTTTAAATAATATATGTCAATAACAATTGCGACAAACACGCAAATAAACCAAAAACAAAAGGAATACTTGAGAAGGGCATGCAACAAAAATTATCTTATAGATACTTGACAAAAAAAAACTGCGAAACCACCTTCGATGTAATTTGACCAGGAATTTCAATAAAACTGCAACCCTTGCCGTTCTGTGCTCCGGTTTCCCGACTGCTTCGTTAAAAGCGCTAATGGCGCACTATTAGCACTTTTACACATGTGTTTACATGTTTTACACACATGTGTTTGACAAAGCTGTCTAACACATTTGTTTGACGTCCATAAGATGTCCACGATCATGGTAGCGCCTTTAATGCGTTCTCAGATGCACAGTATTTCTAGTTTTCTTTCGGCGTTGTATTATATTGTCTTTTCAAATGAGTCCACGTCAAGATGTTTGAAGAAGAAGCCATCAAGACGCACCTTCACAATTTGGTGTAAAAGTGATGATATCACGCCGACAGTGTTCGCGGCAAATCGCGGTTCATTACGGCTGCTATGTTTGAAATGCTTAAGCATATGGAGAAATGGGGCGTAGCACTGCTTTCCACAGAAAGGTGACAGTATTTCTGTCTGTTCCCAAAGCAATGAAGCAAATTTTTTACGACGCTATCTTTTTCTTCAAATCAATTAGATGTAAAAACAATTTAGAGCATCAGTTCTTTCTCACAGCTAAACGCATTTGTTGCTTTAGAGAGACTAAACAATGTAAGAATCAAAGTGTGTGAAGTTTCTTTCGCAAAGAAAAAGGACAGCCTAATCCTTGACTCAGTTGTCTCGTAGTCAAACTTGAACGTCAACGTTCATGTACCTTAGCGAATTCTTCAGGTAGACTTTGCCTCCGAAAGTTCAACCACCTGAAGTTCTTAAACGTGCGCCCCAATCTAGGCACACGGACCTACAGCATTTTCGTCTGCATCAAAAATGCAGCTGTCGCAGCCGGGATATTTGTTTTCTCTTCTAGAAGGGTGAGGTTAAGATCATCTCCTTATAGTGCTGCAACAAGCGCAGGCGCTGACGAGAAAACCCATTGCTTTTAGTGCACTCATTGAATTCTCTTTAATTGCTATTTGAACAGGTTCTTTAAGGAAAACATAGCTTCCTATGTGCTATGTATACAATAACACTAATAAAGTGAAGGAAAACTATCAATATCCTGGTATTTAAAATTTTGATTGCCTTATTTCTCAATATTCAGAAAGCCAGAATTAACTTTTTGACCTGAAGTGCATTGTTAAGGTGGCTCTTTTTTAAGGGTGCATCAATTGTAAACACTGACAATTCCTTTTTATTCAAATTTGTATTACCTTTTTATTTGAAATAAAATTAGAACAAACAATGTCTCAATGATCGAGTTTCCTCGGCTTTAATTGTTTTTAAAATAATTTTAAAATAAGTGTTTTTTAAATTATTAAGCATGTTGTGATAAAACGCATGAAATGAGAAGACAGGCTGGTATAAATCGACAAACTTGCTAAGGCTTGTACTTATATATATATACATCTCCACAATTACGTAGAGAAACTTTCTCGAGTATCCTTAGTCAAGTTGCTCTTCTTACATGGCAGTAGCTGTCGAAGCCATCCTCCCAAACTATGTTAAAGCACAGCCTGACAAGATTGTGCTTATATCAGACGAAATTGAAGTGCCATAGAGGAGATCGTTGGAAATACATAAATGACATCAAGAACTGTGTTAGCTCTTCCTGCAAGAGCACGTTTCGGTGCGATTATTGAGTGTCTGATGTTCTCGAAGCAGTGAACAACGACAAAACATAATATAGCTTCTATAATCTATCGAGCCGTAGGATGCTATTTTGGATCAATTTGATTCACTGGTCTATCGACTAGAAAAAGAAAGATATCGAGCCACACAGTGCTCGATCTGGGCATGAAGAATAAAAAGTAACGACGATAACGAGGCGTGTCATTGACTATGTTTTACTGTGCTGGACACCGCTTCTCGTTTCAAAACCGGAAAGTTTCTTTGATTTCATGTCGAAACAATTTGAGAGTATACAAACAAAAAAAGCGTTCCACCGTACCCGCCAGTTAAATATCTCGACAAATCTTAACTATTTGGAGTGGTTACCTAAAACACAAAAGCATATGTTTTCAACTCACTACGCTGTGATATAGTGTAGCCAACCACTTCTAGCATCATTGGTTGCTGAACTAATAAAAGCTTTCTACAAGTATACATTTGAAAAGCAAATGTTCAAGTCTTATCTTCAAGCTGCCAGAGATGCAAGCGAGTAGAAAATGAAAGGCGCTGAGCAAAAGTTCATTAACAAAGTATATAAAAACCAACAGCCAAGTTTGCGCTTATCATGGCCGGGATTTGGTTGACATCATGCACGCGGTGCCATCTGTCGTCGGCGACGCCAGTGGCCTGTTGTAACTGAATGAGAAATTTTTCAAAAATGTTGATGTCTCACAAATGAGGCTAGTTATCAAAAATAACTCTCGGCTCTGAACAGCAGACATTTATCAGAGCAGTCAGGGAAACCTACAGCACCACACTACAAACTGCGTGGCGTCCTGAAGTGTTTTATATTTAAGTATGGTGTCATACGTGTTGCTGTGGGCGGTGTTGGAGTGTCTTGGGAAGCCGCATACTTTGTAGTGTTATACCACAATTTCACGAAATGTACCAATGGGTGTCTGCAACATATAAGCTTGAGTCGCTTTTTATGACTACATTTTTTTTTCAAAAGATATCATTTTTATCGCCTATTGTCCCTTCAACTATAGCAGGCTGCAATCCCTGCCTCCGAGAGATGGCGCCACGTCCAGATGTCCACAATTCCTCTGATTGGATCAATGGTGCCTAATTAAAGGACTCATGAGAATTCCGGAGCCGTAAGCAAAACTAATGGGCAGTTTCACACTCGCCCTTTCATGCTTAAACCCTGCCGAGCAATCACTTCGATGGCCGCAGCGAAGCACTTCTGAAACAGAAGAGCAGGAGAAGGGCCAAAGATAAAAAGCAATATTTGACATCTTGCAGGGCAGAAGACCTGACCCGGGAAAGAAAACCCGCAGTCGCTGGTCAGGCGTTGCAAAATCTTCGTTGAGAGAAGTACGAAGTCTGATAAGCAATGAACAATAGCTGCTAGTACAACAAAACTGCAGGGACGCAATGAAGTCATGCTCCAGTCCTGCTGCGGGAGAGTACCAAACCTCGGACAGCCAAAGTTCGTATTTATTTCAACCGGACACACAAGAAGAAAACTTGATTCAGCTACCCAATAGTTGTGCAAAGGCCGAGGAAAAACAGAGGTTTCATCCTTCTCCTTCATGTCTTCCTCCCAGTTAATTCTCTTCTGCACGCCCTTTGCTACGCATTGCGATGCTGTGCTTTAAGTTAAATAAATGAAATGTACGCGATAATGTGAAAGGCGAGTTTTGCTTTATGTTCTTAAAAAAAACTTTTTTAAAATGTACGCGATGATGTGCAAAGGCAAGTACTGCGTCAGTGCTCCTTCGCTCATCATAACAGCAAAATAGTTCCGATATCTTGGACAATATTCAGTGGCATCATGTCTTAATGTCATGGTCTCACACATGCGCATAACCAATCTTTCTTCCCTGCTTCCCCTATTTTCTTACTTTTCCTCCTATTCTGTACATTAATTTTTAGCCACTATTGTACGTCCTCCTTCCCGCCTCATGTCATTATACATGTGTTCTTTAGTTCCTATGCATCTTCATCTTTTCTCTTCAGTCCTCATTACATTCCTTTTACCCTAAGCTAACCCTTTAGGGCTTTAATTATGAGAAAGCCAAACAAAGTAAAAATTGTATTTCTTAACTGACTTTTTGCAGAAACAGTTATTTATTCTTCAGTAAAATGAACTGAAACACAAGTTTATTGCACACTTTTGGCTATGTCGCAAATTATCTTTATCGTCAAGTAGTGAGGGCCTTCGAATGCAACTAAAAATCGCAGCATATCCACGGAGGAGTGAATGAGGATTAGTGGGCTGAAGCGTCGGTACTTTCGTCCATGTGTCCAACCACCCGTGCCTCCATCTAATCACCTGGCCGTCCTTTCACCCGTCCATCTGTCCATCTGTGCTCCAACCGTCCGTTCATTCGTGTGTCTGTCCATGCATCCGTGCGTCCATGCTTACGTCCATCGATCCCTCCATGCATCTGTCTGTCCATGCACCTGTCTGTCTTCAACTCTAGAATCAAATAATTGGTTCTAGCATAGAATACCTTAAACGAGGGTGCGCTAGATCTTTCAAATCTACGTTCCCTGTGAGTACAGGACAAACGGCACTCAAGGCGGCACGCATTGCGTGACTTACTCGCTTGAAGTTTTTCGGTATGTCGTGGATTTGCGATACTAAGCAATAAAGGGCTAACTTCACCATTTCCTCTTCCCACTCACTGGCTCTATGTATTGCCACTCAATAATATCCGTGTTCCATCAAAACTCTTCAGGCTACATGATATATATGTATCTCATAATCGCCATCAGCAACATCACCAAAGGCTTCTCCCTTGTTGTACCAATCAACCCACTCCTCGGCATGTTGCGGTCATGTTATAACCGCATCAGCCCATCTCATCAGCCTATCTATCTTTCTGTATATCTGCAACCACATTGCGACAATTAGACGATCGGCCACTCCCTATGCAGATGCTACTGAAACACCATCCTCACTTTTCGTCGGCTCAAAAAGCAGTCAAAGCTGTCTTGTGCTTTTCGAGCACTACAGGCCTAGGTAAACACTTTTAACTTTTGTGTAGTGCCACCGCTGCATACGCGTCAGCCCAATGACTGACAATCCATTTTCTCTCCCTCTTCTCTTTCCTTTCTCTCTCTCTCTCTCTTATCTTTATGCCCCCCTTTCCATTACCCAAGTCATAGGGTAGTAAACCGGGCATGTGCCTGGTTAACCTCCCTGCCTTCTCTCTTGTTGTTTTTGCCCATGCCTTCTCTTGAAACGCCGTCTGGTGGTCTCAACGACCCCTGGATATGCTGTCTTCCCGCTATGTGGCCTTCCAATCCGCATCCTGCCTTCTGCATTTAGTCTAATATATCGTTTACACATTCGTAGCCTGACTCATGCTCCCTTCTGGCCCCTTAAGCTTACCCCTGTCATTTTCAATGGCACTGCGTTTTTTTAAGCATTATTTTACATGTTCTACGGCTGCCGCGTGTGATCCATCCAATTTTTGTTTTCCAGTGCCTTCAGTTTCATTTATTGTGAACTTCCTATACTTTATATAGTCCTAAATCCACGCATTCTTTTATCACTTTCAATGACTGGTACCCTATTGCAAGCATGGTTCTCTACTGATAGTATTAGGCATTACTTTAGTTTTCTCTATACTATTTTTAAACTAATCGTTCCGCTTTATTGGGCCCTTTCAATAGTCATAAGTTGCAACTCCTCTACTTAGTCACTCATAGACTCACGGCTTACTAAGCTACTTCTCATTGAATCGTGCTCCTAACTCTTTGAAATCTAGAACACAGGAAGCCTCCTTCAAGCAAGCGGTCAACAACAGTCAAGAAATAGTGTTTTTCTCTTTTACACACTTCTTTTTTGCAATTTTTTCACTTTGTTTGTGCAGGACTATGGTGGCTGATGACATTGCAACCGATATGAGTGGCTCAGGGAATTAATCGTAATTCGTGATTACTGTATTCGACATAAAAATAAAAATGAGAAGAGTAGGTTCAAAATGAATGTGAAGATCATGTCAGAAAAAAAAACTAAAGTAAGCTGCAAAAGTCTAAAAAAAACAGCGCTTTGCGATAGATTATAGAACAGCGACGCGCAATTCGCACACGCCGTTAAGAATGGTCTTGGGAAGAACCGACAGGTTGATCGGAGGGCTCTTTTTTGAATAAAATGAAACCTCTTCATTCTTTCTCATGCTAATTTTAGATATCGCAACGCACATAGAATTGAAAAAGGCAATGGTATTAGGCGTATTTACACTTGAAGAAACAAATTTTTCAAAGACACAGTGAACGCGAGTCATCTAGCACACTTCCTGCGCATTGCGATCCCACTTTTCGGGTTTTTTACGTAATGTATGTATATGGGTCTCGCGAGAACCCACCTTTCAATGGACGTGTATTTTTTTGTGCAAGACTTCCGTCTGTCTACAGCTACCAACAAATAACGTAAGCTACGTACATCAATGACAGAAGGCAACAATACCGCTGTATTGTTCAGGTAATTAAATTTTGTTGAAAGTTGGTGGTATTATTGGGTGACGTCTTGCGTATTTCGCTCTTGTGCTAGCGCTTAACCATAATGTGGGAGTTGCACCTGAAATACCTCATTCGGCCGAGCCTTCGTGTCTTGATTTTGATGTCCCTATATTTTATTCTACGATTTGTTGGCGTCTCTCGAGTGGAAATTATATCCCTGGTATAGAAAACAAGCTGCTAGATGTTTTATGCGCTGTTGAAATTATTTCTGTGGGGCGTTATCTTGCTCGACCTATGCTGCTCATCATTATTATGTGGTTAGGTCTTCCAAGAAAAAGTATTTGGCTACCTTCGAGCGTTTTCAACAAGGTCTTGTCTAGAACACTCTTGGCACATTTTAATAAGCATATATTGAAGGCTTACCAGAATAGGCCTTATAATGAACATCAATTTACAGTAGCAAAGGAAAAAAAACAAGCTTTAGATGAACTGACACCTTCTGTACTGTTACACGTGAAAAACCTGCGCGAACGTCATTGCCTCCGCAAAGGAAATCTTTGTCAAGGCCAGCGACTGAGCCCGCCTTATGACATCAACTCAAAGACGTCCTCAAGCGGCGGCGCCAGTCTGTCTTACGCAACGCATGGTGAGCTCCCTTGGCCCAAGGGCTTAATACAAGCCAGATGAAGCAATCGGTGCCATCCAGTCGGGCGAGTCTTATGCAATGCGTGGCAACATCGCTTGTCCTTGAGTACAACCCAGCGCAGCGGCTTCAGATTGGAGGATCATAACACCACGCAGCAGCAGGTCGTGATTTGAGAAAGCTGACGCCACCAGCGGCGGTTCTGATTAGACGTTGGTGACTTAAGAGATTATCTGGAGCCTATAAAAGAAAAAAAGCCAAGATACGCGTCGACAAGCAGCTGACGTATGCGTCAGAGAAGACATCTCAACTTTTTGCGTCCCTAAGCTGTCGACCCAAGGGCCGAACATGTAACAACTCTATTTTTGTGCTGTACATAAACATTGACTTAACTCACTGTCGTCTTGTCCGCTCGTCTATCAGATCTGCGCAAAAGCAGCCGTTAGCTGAGAAACACGCGCTACAAAATGGCTGGTGACCTTGACGGCCTGTGACCTCAGCGTAATACGCAACAGTGTCGGCAGCGGTGCGAGTCGTAACAGTGGATGGCAGCTGCGGAATCGGCCAGCGTCCCCGTCATCGATGCGGGGAGTTCCTGATGTTTTCCCCTCAGTTCACCAGACTACTCTAGCACAGGTTAGTGTAGTTGAGAGAAAGTCTGTGTGAAGCATTAGTGACAGAGCTTTGATCGTTGCAAGCCAAGTCGGAGCGCTTTGAAACCAAAGTGAATGCGGAGGGTGTAAACACGGCAGTGTTAAAAATTGCTTGCACGACTTGCTATTATACTTATAGTGGGCACGGCAAGAATATTCTAAACAAGGGCAAACAGCAAGAGGCTAGTGTCAACGATGGAGAACCTTAATGTGAAGGAACTCATCGAAATTGGTGAGAAACTTGGCATTACTTTGGGCCGTGTGAAACGAAAGCAAGCGATCCTTCAGATCATGACGGATGAAGGAGTGTCCGCTGAGGAAGTTGATGACACCTGGGTGGATATCAAAGCACACCGCAAGGAGGCTGAAAGGCGAGAAGTAGAAGTTCCGAACGTGAAGAAGCTGAAAGGTGTGAACGTCGCGAGCGTGAGGAGGCCGAGAGAGAGGAGCGCCTCGAGTTGAAACGAATAGAATTGGCAATCCTACAGTGTTCGCAGGCGCCTCGGGTAGCTTCTGCGACGGTTCAGGTTAGCGGTCATAGATTTCGGGACCAACTGCCACCGCTCGTAGTCGGCGAGGACATGGCGAAACATCTCATCACACTGTAAACAGAAATAAGCTGAAATGGGAGTAAATGACCTTGTCCTCTAGCGCACCCCCAGATGGGAGTTTTAAAAAACCGGTCTCTGGGAGTAAAAAATTTACTCCCGATCAGAAGGGGGTTTTCGCATGGTGTCAGGGGGGTTTTTATTTACATCCATAGGGGAACTTTTTCAGGTCAGTATGGGAGTAAATTTTTTGCATCGACTGAGAACAAAAATTACGTCAGCAGCCGTACTATGCGCAAGCGTAACTTTAATTACATAACATTTAATACGCACAACAATGATTACAGTACACAAACATTATCACAACGTTCACGTAATATCACAACACTCGCACTCACCACAGCTTGCCACACGCAGTACACACCTACCATATAGTCACCGAGTATATATAGGCACCACATTCTGACCTCCTGTAGCCCAGGTTAAAGCCTTTTTGTTTCTAATAATTAAGCAATAAATACGCACGGCGTAAGTATGAACTTGCGGTGGTCTGATGTAAGCACTTCAACACACATGCCTTTTATCCTAATCCTGCCTAATATTTAATATTTTATTACTATAACGAAAAAGTTTTATCAGTTGACGCTCTGTCGTACAGGCTGAATTCGCATCAGCAGTGCTGTTTGCGGACCCGTAAAACGCACTGAATCATACACAAAGTGCGCGCGGCCTTGAATGAACACATTAACGAGGCACATTCAGCAGCTCCAGCGATGAACCGAGGTAGACCGCCGCTACCGCGTTCGACGACTAGGCCTCACTCACGAGTACGGCACGGTGATTCGATGAATGACAGCTGGCGATCACAAAATGCTTGCTGATGTGCAGTTTACGTCTCGTTTTTCCCATGCACAGAAATAGGTGTCCGCTATCCACGCAGTTTAAGCTACGGAGCGATAGACTTAAACGAATGAGACGGTTCGTAGTCGCTGTTCCCGTTGCTCGAATGCCTTGCATGTATAGCTCGCAGAGCTCGCCACGGCGGCCGGTGCGCTGTGCGAGCTCGATACGATGCCGGCTTGATACCGACGCCATAGCGAGGCCTTCCTACCGCTTAGATTTTGCAGCCGGTGAAATACCGGTGACACTCCGAGAAGCCACTATCGGAGGAGACGGGGCGAGCGCGTCGCCGGCGCAACTCTCAGACTGGTTGCCGGCCAGCCTGCCGTAGTCGAGCGAAGCCTACTTCGAACCGCTTTGAAGTTTTACGGTGCAATCGCTGACGATCGTACTCCGCCTCGTTCGGCGCTCGCCTTGTAGTTAGTCATTGACAGCTGCGGTCGCAAGGCGCAGAAGACTGTTATACATCCCAGCAGCCTTCATTTTTTGTGAAACACATTCTTTGCATCGCCGGTGGTCGGTGCTAGCTCGTAGCGCTTGCCGCGGTGGCTAGCGCACAGTGCGAGTTCGATACGTTGCCGGCTTGATACCGACGGCATAGCGAGGCCTTCTTACCACTTAGATGTTACAGCCGGTGAAATACCGGTGACACTCCGAGAAGCCACTATCGGCGGAGACGGGGTGAGCGCGTCGCCGGCGCAACTCTCAGACCGGTTGCCGGCCAGCCTGCCGTAGTCGAGCGAAGCCTACTTCGAACCGCTTCGAAGTTATACGGTGCAATCGCTGACGATCGTACTCCGCCTCGTTCGGCGCTCGCCTTGTAGTTAGTCATTGACAGCTATGGTGGCAAGGCGCAGAAGACTGTTATACATCCCAGCAGCCTTCATTTTTTGTGAAACACATTCTTTGCATCGCCGGTGGTCGGTGCTAGCTCGTAGCGCTTGCCGCGGTGGCCAGCGCACAGTGCGAGTTCGATACGATGCCGGCTTGATACCGACGGCATAGCGAGGCCTTCTTACCACTTAGATGTTACAGCCGGTGAAATACCGGTGACACTCCGAGAAGCCACTATTGGCAGAGACGGGGCGAGCGCGTCGCCGGCGCAACTCTCAGACTGGTTGCCGGCCAGCCTGCCGTAGTCGAGCGAAGCCTACTTCAGACCACTTCGAAGTTTCTGATGGTGAAACTCCAGGAGCAGCCGCTGACGATCGCAACAGCTTACTTTTGCTACCATTAGTTTATTCTTCGAAGTTTTTTGTTACTCGGCCCTTTGAAGCGTAGCATTCAGGACGTTTCGTTGAGGAATCGGACCGATGTGCAGCGTGGTTTAAGGTGCGAAATATATTGAAATGTTGCCACTAAATACCAACCGGTCGTTGCTATTCTTCGCTGCACTTATAATTTCGTTGCCTGTTGACAGATGCTTACACGGTTGGCCACACAAATCACATGTGTTTCACACCGACGTGCAAACATATGCCCGTACAGACACATACACACACACACACACACACACACACACACACACACGTCACGCCCAAAGAGGGTTTTTAAAGCTCCTATAGGGAGTTTGTAACCACGTGATCTGAAACTCCCTGGGGAGTTTAACAAGGTCATGTCGTTCATAAACTCTGTGATTAAGGAGGGGGCGTTTTACGATGACATGTGCCGAGTTCACTCCCTACCAGGGAGTAAATAATTGGGGCAGCGGAGTTTTGTGGGCTCATGTACTGGAGAAACTCCCATTTCGGCTAACTTTTGTTTACAGTGCAAGTTCGAACACGCATGTGAGTGAAATGCCTGGAAGCGGTCTCTTTGGGCGTAAAACCTGTTACCTCTTCTTCACGGGGAAGTGTGCGACGTGACAATGTGGTTGTCGAAAAAACCGTTCGAGAGCTGTGACGAGGTTAAGGAAGTGCTCTTGAGACGTTTCAAGTTGTCACCCGAGGCTTTTAGGCAAAGGTTCCGGTAAGCTAGAAATGGGAATGAGTCACACGTTGACTTCGCGTTTCATATTAAAGCCGATTTAATTGAATGGCTCAAGGGCGAAGGTGTTTATGATGATTGAGATAAAGTGGTAGAATGCATTGCATTGGAGCAATTCAACCACTGATTTGATTGATTGATATGTGGGGTTTAACGTCCCAAAACCACTATATGATTATGAGAGACGCCGTAGTGGAGGGCTCCGGAAATTTAGACCACCTGGGGTTCTTTAACGTGCACCCAAATCTGAGCACACGGGCCTACAACATTTCCGCCTCCATCGGAAATGCAGCCGCCGCAGCCGGGATTCGAACCCGCGCCCTGCGGGTCAGCAGCCGAGTACCTTAGCCACTAGACCACCGTGGCGGGGCACAATTCAACCACTGTATCGAGGAGTATGTCAAGCTTTGGCTACAAGACTAACTTGGTGAAGTACAGCTAAACAAGGCAGCAGAGTTAGCTTAGGGGTAGTACACCCACCGAAAGTTGCATAGCAGGGCAGTGCGCGTTAAAAAAAGAATGGAAGAAAATATGGCTTTTCAAAGAAACCTGATCAACGGAAACCCGCTCTGCACCGTAGTTTAAAGAAGGACTCGTCCCTTACGAAGGACACTGTTGGGGAAGGGCAAACGTAAGCGGAAAAATCGAGGGAGGTTACTAAACAACGCACCGATACCACACGGGCGTTTGAATCACGGAAGCCGCTAATATGCTAAAACCGCAAAATGGAAGGGAACATAGCGATAAACTGTAAGCAAAAGTTTTATTTCGCAACAATCCGAGAATCGGAAAAGAACATGTGGTTGTTAGAGCCGTATCTCTAAGAAACTAGGGTGAATGGGAAAACGTGCCGAGCCCTTAGAGACTCAGCGGCAACAATGAACGTTGTCCATTCTTCATTGGTGTCTCCGGATGACTTTACAGGAGAATGCGCGCGGATTAGGCAAGTCGCCAAGGAGCAGAGTGCTTGCTTACCAATCGCTACGGTTGTCATTGAAGGCCCCTTCGGTAAGTTTCGCACCGAAGCGGCTGTGTCTGCCGCGCTTCCCTATCATCTTCCTTATCTTTTTTCTAATAACTCTAAGCAGCTTTTCAGAGAGCAGGGTAAATAGTTCATCTCCAACTTAGCGTACATGGCCTACACGAGATCAGAAGCGCGGAAGATTTCGCAGCAACTTGATCTTGTTCAATGTGGTGAAGCACTACCTGCAAAAGCTGTGTGACCTTCGCGGCAACTCGACGGAACCTCCGACAGGAAATTCTCCGTGTGCGTCATTTGAGCAGTCACTCGAAGGGCCCATCACCAAAGCGACTGGCGCGGTCTCTGTCGGTGGAGGAGATGACATGGCACCATTGAGTCAGAATGAGAGGGATGCAACGCTCTCACCTGTAGCGGAAAGTTACGGTGAGCTGTCGAGGGTTCATCAAGAAACGCTCATTCGAGAGCAGCGTTAGGACCTCTCGATTAAAGCGCTAATGGAAAGCGTAAGCTGAGGAAGCAAGAAAAGAAATGTTTCTTTTTTGAGAAAGCAAGGCTCCTTTATCGGAGCTACACAAATGCGCGAGGTCGCAAGTATGAGCAGCTCTTGGTGCCACAAAAGTATCGGCGCCAACATTTGGAATTGGCGCACGAAAACGCGCGGGCAGGGCATCCCGGCATAAAAAAAGACAAAGGCTAGAGTTTCCCTTAAGCTTCATTGGCCGAAATACTAGATTGATATCAAAGACTTTGTGCGCTCATTTGACACTAGTCAGAGACGATAGTTAGAGTGCGAGAACAAAACGACGACACAGAGACAAGAAGGACATGAAGGACACGTGTATTTCTTGTCTCTGTGTCGTCGTTTTGTTCTCGTGCTATAACTACAGACGTGTTCTTCTTGTCTCTGTGTCGTCGTTTTGTTCTCGCGCTATAACTACCGTCATGCGATACCAACTAGCCCAAGCTGCTGCACTTCTAGGTTACATTACTAGTCAGAGAGCAGGGAAATTCACGGACAAGTGAAAGGCACCCATGATTTGAGGGCTCTCTGTGTAGCCACAAAATTCCCAGAAGCGATACCACTTAAGGAGCTAAATTCCCCTCATGTCGTGGATGCACTGATATCCATATTTGCGCGTGTGGTATTTCGTTCTGAAATTCAATGCGACAACGGTAGTGTCTTCACCAGCTGCGTAACCTCTACTTTTTTGAATAAATGCGGAATAAATGTAGTGCATAGCTCGATCTATCACCCGAAATCTAATCTGGTAGAGCGAATGCATTCCGTTCTCAAACCGATACTGGGAGCTGTTTGCTACAAGCACAAATGCGGCTGGGAAGCGTGTATTCCTCCCGCTATGTTCGTTTTCAGATCAGCTTCTCATAAGAGCACTTGTTTTAGCCCGTCAGAGCTTGTGTATGGCAGGAGTTAGAGAACACCATTGCGAATGCTATGCGAGTCCTGGGAGGGATTCAATGAGGACCCTATTGTAGTTGCGTGTGTTCTAGACCTCCTTCAGAGGCTTGAAAAAACGAAAGATCTTATGGAAAGCCACTTGAACGCTGCACAAGTGTTGTCGAAGGAGTACTACGACTAATCGGCAAATAAACGCACCTTTAAAGTGGGTGGTCAGGTAATGCTGCTGCGGCTGTCCAAAAGGAACAAACTTGATGTTCTTTGGGAAGGGACCGCCAAACTAATATCGAAGCTTTCTGATACCAATTATGAAGTGAAATTAGGAAGGCGGCCAAACAAAATTTACCACGGTAACTTGATGGAATCATACGTTCAACGTCAAGCAGTCGTAAATCTGCTTTTGAATGATTCCGAAGAGGAGGGAGCAGAAATTTTGACCTTTAATGATGTTATCAAAATGGGTTCGAAAGTAATCTTGAAGCAGTTCAACGTAGAGCGTAGGTCATATGAAGTACAGATGGAGGGCCTGAGGAAGATTGTTTCCGAGTTTAAAGACGTGTTTTCGGACCGTCCCCGAAACACGACGGTGTTTGGACACTACGATATTGAGCTAACTTGTGAGGAGCCAATCCGTAGCCAACCGCATCGATCTTTCCCTGTGCAAAAGCAGATCATGAAAGAAGAGATTATTAAATCTGCAGCTAGGAGTCTTAGTACCGGGCGAGAGTCACCACACATACCCTCTAATATTGCTTCAAGTGCCGGGGAAAGATCCGAGGCCATGCATCGATTATCGATGTCTTAACGCCATAACTCAAGACCAAACTTACCCGTTACCTAATCCGGAGGACAGGGTAGAAACTGTGTCACAGTCTAGCTACATTTCCACGTTAGACTTCATGCGAGGGTGTTGGCATGTACCCCTTACAAAACGTGCTAGCAGCAGTGCCGCATTTGTTTCTCCATTCGGAACGTATCGTCCACTTAAGCTCAGTTATGGATTGCAAAATGCGCCCTTTTGTTATTCAGGCTTAATAGAACACGTTCTTAATGGCCTCTCTGAGGTCGCTCTGCCGTATCTTGACGATGTCGCCATCTTCTCAAACATCTGTATGAACATGTCTAGTATTTCCGCGTCGTGCTGAACAGGTGTAAATGAGGTGATCTTATCATGAAACCTACTAAATGTCACCTAGGGTGCGGCGAGGTGTCTTACCTGCGACACATTGCGGGGCATCGCTGACATAGACCTTCAGAAATTAAGGTAGCCGCCATCGTGAACTATCCACGACAAACCACAGAATCTGAGATAAGGGCATTTTCGGGCCTAGCTGGATACTGTCAGCAATACGTGCAACACTACTCTAGCATTGCCAGCCCTTTAACTGACGCACTTCGAAAGTCCGAACCGGTTAAAGTAGTATGGGACGAAGAAAAGGAGAATGCGTTTTGCAAGCTGTCGGTGTCTCCAGACGAATTTACAGAAGAATTTGCGTGGGATAGGCAAGTCGCCAAGGAACAGAGTGCTTGCTTACCAATCGCTACGGTTGTCATTGAAGGCCCCTTCGGTAAGCTTCGCACCGAAGCGGCTGTGTCTGCCGCGCTTCCCAATCATCTTCCTTATCTTTTTTTCTAATAACTCTAAGTAGCTTCTCAAAGAGCAGGGTAAATCGTTCTTCTCCAACTTAGCGTAAATGGCCCTCACGTGATCGCAAGCGCGGGACCTTTCGCAAGAATTTCACTTCGTTCAATGTAGTGAAACACCACCTGCAAGAGCTGTTGATCTGCGTGACCTTGGTTGGTAGTCGACGGAGCCTCGGACAGGAAATTATCCGGGTGAGTCACTCGAGCAGTCACTCGCGCGGCCCGTCGCTGAAGTGACCTGCGCTGGCTCACTCAGCGGGGGAGACGACATAGCGCCATTTTGTGAGAGCGATAGGGGTGCAAAGCTCTCGCCTGTAGCGGAATGTTGGAGTGAGCTGTCGAGGGTTGAGCCGAAACGCTCATTCGAAAGCAGCTCGAGGTCCTCTCGAATGAAGCACTAATGGAAAGCGTAAAATTGAGAACAAAGAAAAAACGACGTTTTCTTTAGAAGGCGGGGCTCCTGTATCAGAGCTACACAAATGCTCAAGGTCGCAAGTATGAGCAGCTCTTGGTGCTACAAAAGTATCGTCGCCAACTATTCGAACTGGCGAATGAAAACGCGTGGGCAGGGCATCTCGGCTTAAAGAAGACTAACACTAGAGTTTCTCTTAGGATTTAATATAACGAAACGCTTAAAGGGTATCGAAGACTTTGTACGCTCATGCTGCACTTGACAAAGAGCAGGGAAATTCATGGACAGGCGGAAGGCACCCATAAAGCTTGTGCCAATTACCACAGAACCTTTTCGGCGCCTAGTGATTGATATTGTAGGCCTTTGCCAGAGTCAAGGCGAGGTTGTCGGTACATCCTCATGGCCCTCCGTGTAGCCAAAAAATTTCCATAAGCGACACCACTTAAGGAGCTGAATTCCCCTCATGTCGTGGATGCTCTTCTCTCTAAATTCGCACGCGCCGGATTTATTTCTGAAATCCAATGCGACAACAGTAGTGTCTTCACCAGCTGCCTTATCTCTTGCTTTTTAGATAAATGTTCGCTTTGTGATCAGCTCCTCATGAGAGCACTGTCATTAGCCTTGCAGAGCTTGTGAATGTCAGAAGTTTGAGAATACCATTGCGAATGCTACGCGAGTCCTGGGAGGGATTAGGTGAAGACCCTAATGTAGTTGCGTATGTTCTCGACCTCCTTTAGAGGCTTGTAAAAACGAAAGACATTTTGGAAAGCCACATTAAGGCTGCACAAGTGTTGTCGAACGAGTGCCACGACAAATCGTCGAAGAAATGCACCTTTGAAGTGAGTAGTCAGGTAATGCTGCTGCAGCCGTCCAAAAAGAACAAGCTTGTGGTCCATTGGAAAGGGCCCACCAAAATAATGTTGAAGCTTTCTGATACCAATTAATTAATGAAATTGGGAATGCAGTCGAACGAAATTTACCACAGTAACCTTATGAAACCATAGGTTCGACGTTAAGTGGTCATAAATCTGCTTTAGAATGCTTCAGAGGAAGAAGGAGCAGAAATTTAGACTTCTAGAGATGTAATCGAAAGGCTGGTTTCATATTTATCTTGATAACTGAGCTGCAGGGAAGAGACATGCAGGACCTCTGAAAAGGAATGCGCTTGCCTGGTGTGGGCCGTTCAAAAGCTAGCGTGATACGTCTGCGGTTCGAGGTTTGTGGTCGAAACGGACCACTGTTCTCTAATTTGATTAAATATTGTCGCCTAAAAGCAACCGGTTACTGAGGTGGAGCATGATACTCCAACAGCACAACGTAGACGTTCGCTACAAAAAAGGAAATCTAAATGCTAATGCAGATGCAGTGAGTCTTGCGTTTTAGTTAGTACTTTCTCCATCTTTTGGTCTTTCGCTGGTGAGTTGGGGCAAAATTTTCTCCTTATTACGGCTCTATCTGAACGCTCTCGTCCATATTGATCTCAAGGGCCTATCTTTATGTTATATTCTATTTCATTACGGTTTTGTACGTAAAATTGAGTACTCGTTTCAAGAGTTTTGTGTCCCACATGTGCCTCTTGATATAGGCTGATCTAAATTCCGATAGACACGTAGCTAGGTATATGTCGTACTATAATTTGTCTGGTGTTCTGTCAGGTAACCGAGGGCACTTGCCAGTGTCGTTTGTTGTTTGTTGCCGAACTGTTCTTGACAAGTTGCAGAACCATCGACAACTGCTGAGACCAAAATCGCCAGAGGAGACGAGAGAAGCTAGTTGACAAGTTTCTGCGACAGAACAGTGGAGCTGGTATCTATCCTCAAGAATGGGATGTGTTCACGGACCTCATCCTGAAGCTATATCCTCCCTCACGGCCCTGAAGGGGAACCTAGAAGGACCTGGCGAACGAGCGCGCTCGACATCCGAGCCACATGGAAGCAGCTCGTCTTTCTGGTGCATTGTCTGGCGGCAGGGGTGCTGTTACGCCTGAGAGTCCAGACCAAACGTCATTGCCTCAGCAAAGGCGATCTCTGTCAAGGCCAGTGAGCGAGTCCGCCTGACGCCATCATTTCAACGACGTCAAGCGGCGCTGCCGGTCTGTCTTACACAATGAACGGCGAGCTCCCTCAGCCCATGGGCCTGATAGCAGCCTGATGAAGCAATCGGTGCCGTACAACCTAGCGAGTCTTACACAATCCATGGTGACATCTCTCATCTTTGTGTGCAACTCAGAGCAGCGGCTCCGGATTGGAAGATCATGACGCCACCCAGCAGTGGGTCCCGATTTAAGGAAGCTGACTTCACTAGCGTCGGTTGCGATTGAACGTGGTTGACGTAAGAGAAAACCCAGGGCCTATAAAAATTGTCAAGTGGCGCATCGACAAACAGGCGACGTATGAGTCGGAGAGAATACATCTCGACTCTTCGATTTCCTAAGCTGTCAGGCCCAGTGCCGAATATGTAACACCTCTATTTCTATGATGTACATAAGCATTGATTTAACTCACCGTCGTCTTGTCCGCTCGTCTATCAGTTCTGCACAAAAGAAACGCGCCCTGTCAAGCGGCTGCTAATCTTGGCAGTGCGTAACCTCGGTGCACTACGCAATAGTGTCGGCGAAGGTACAAGTCGTAACAGCTTTCGGCTGCTTATCAACTCTAAGAGAATAAGCGTGAAAGTTGCAAGTACCCTCGTTTCTGCTTCCCTTTTCTGTGTTCGTCACTCTTTGTGATTCTTCCTTTAGCGTAGGAATGGCAAAATCTGTACTTCATGCTTAAGAATCACCGAGAGTTCACCACGGGATACAAAAGAGATGACCGTCCACATATGAAGCTGTTAGTAAAGCTCTTTGTAAAGGAATAAACATTAGGAATTAGTACTGTCATTTCGTGCTTTTCCTGTTTGTATTCGTGCGCTGGTCTTAAACAATAAAAGCCGAGCTCACCACCATTTACACAAAATATTGTGACAGTACTAAAATCACGCGACTTCCCTGCCTAGTAAAGTAGCTGCTTCTTCGGCTCTTTGTAGTTAACCGCTATATGAACCGATGAATAGGGTGTGCACCATAATTACTGAACAAGCATTGGCAAACACCAGCTGCCGAATTCAGTTAATAGCCAAAGGAGGCCACCGATAATATTGTCAGGGAAAGCATAGCGCTGATATTTGCATAATTTCATCGTAATGTGGTAATTAGGCTCTTGATATAAATAAGTCAAGGTAGACAAGTTGGTCCCATGACCCCTTCTCGTCCCCTCAACAAGTTGTCTTTTTGTTCAAAGTGAATTTTTATGGGTATTTTAGTTACCCAACTTCAGTTTGAAATTTCAAGAAATGTACTTGCACATTCCTTTGCTTCATTACTACTTGTTGGTGTCATTAGGTTGCACATAGTGAAGAAAACAAGCCTTTATTTCATTTTCGAAGATGTACTGAATGTGACAATGTGAAAGCTCCATGAAACCTATCCCAGTGCTGTAAATTACCGAGACTTGGCGTAATCATCAGTAATTCCAAGTAACCTGATGCGTATCGACACATCGCATCACTCCACTCTCCGGGCAGTGTAACAAATACGAACAGTTGAAACAGTCGCTGGACTCGTGTTCTCCTCGGTAAAGATATATCTTTGCTTGTGTCCTGCATTAGCATCGAATCAGCTTCAAGCGACATCTCGCTGAAGGTAAATCCAGCATATGAGAGGGGCGTTTTTAATAGGACTAAGGGATCCGAATGGGCCTTATCCTAGTTACCTACATTATGGTCTCCTGCACATCTTGGATAGGAGAATGAACAGTGAAAGAGGCTGGGTCTTCTGATGACAACCACTCACGCAGATATAAAAATACCCCGCTGTAACCAATATATGCGTTACAATGACTTGAAACGTCATCTTAACTTTCTATGCATCACAGCTTTTGATTGGCTATTCTGACTATATAAATTTGTTAGCAGCTGCCCATACTACTTACATGCATAGACAAAAGCGAACAAGGTTACTTCAAATCAACTAGACACCCAGAATACTTTGCGTGATGGGATCTCTCTGCCGGAATATTTATTCAGGGCAAACTCACTGTCCTTCATCTGTGATCTCATGTCTTCGGCAGCGCTGTAACCGTCTTACAAAAAGAAAACCCATGGTATAAAGTGAAAACTTTTTTCTGGTTGAACGTAGTTCACCAAACAGCTTCGAGCAAATCTTTCAATGTAAGCTTGAATGTATATCTGCTGTTTGTGAACGATTTTTTTATTTCCACATGTCGTTAAAATATGCTTGTGAAGGCACTCGGTCTGGTTCGCTCGGCCTCGTTGAAGTAAAAACATCGGTAAAAGATTTGTTAGTTTGACTCCTAAAATTATTCCCTGGGGTTGTGTGCTTTTCGTACGGACCTTTTCTAACGATTTAGAGGAGTAGCTACTGCGTACATTCCGACATTTATTTCGCGTTCTCTTCACTGTGACTCTTTGTATCGATAAAGAGCGTAACTAGAATTGTTAAAAAATTTTATACACAACTCTGAACATACATGGTGAATCATGGCCTGTGTAAAGGTGGGAAACGAGGCAAAAAGTATACCTGCCAGCAGTTCTTTGTGTGACCTGCGAATCATTATGAGGTATGTGTTACCCTTAGGTGCACCGCAGCCCACACAACAAGAGTGACCTTTTTTCTTGTGTCAGGAACACTCATAACAGGATTGTGTAGGAATTCATTCCTTTATCAAGAAGGAAAGCAGCATCAAAGATTCGCCCACTCGCACGTTGTATAACACATTTGATGTGGAACACGACTGGTTTTTTCCATAACTGCCTTCACCACGTAGAACTGTGACTTCAAGTCGAATTCCCATCCGGGCTATAGACCGGATGGGTATCCTTTGTGCTTGTACTAAGTAGAGCTCCGAAAGACAAGAACTTTTGGCAACGTTAATACGGCTAGATGACCGGCCGCTTTCAGAGTAGTCTTTTTTAGAGTGCCGTACGTTCGATCTTCCAACCAGAAAGCGATGAAGACGCTGTCGTTTTAAAAAAATCATCCGAACTCGCAAAGGGACAATGACACTTCCGTGCCTGAGTATCTGTGGGCGTTCTATTTTTTTTATCCACTCCTCTTTTATTTTTCACTCCTTACGTGTCAATCTCCTTCCTCAATGCAGGTTAGCGAACCGGAAGTTTTCTTCTGGGCGACCTCCCTACCTTTAACGAAACCCTGCTTTCACAGTGATTTCTCAATGGTCTGTCTCCCAAGCGGGATTCGAAGAATATGTTTTAGGGTCCAGCTATATGCTCTCAAACATGTACTAAAACAATATCCTTTCGCAGCTATGGAAAAATTTTCATAAAAATGGTTTGGATAATGCTATGGTGTTCGTTATAAGTCAAAGAAAATGGTCACTCAGGAAACATGGATGACAGTTGAGCTTGAGAATAAAACTCGATCGCGTATTGTCCCACAGATGGCGCAGCCTTCTGCGTCGTTTTCTTGACTTTGCTTCTCCACAACACGCCCCAGGGTAAAAGCTTGTTTGTGCTAGTATTTGTAACATCGCTTGTTTAAACGTCTCTTATAATGACTACTGCGCAAGCTATGGTGTAATGACAGCTGCGAAAGACCAACTACACCATAACTATTCTTTTTGGGAATTGACGAAGTAATCACTACTTCTTCGCAAGTCAACACGCGTGTTTTGAAGTGGATAGGGGAGGCTAAAACTTAATACTTGTGCGAAATACGCACGAATAAATGGCTGTAGCGATCATAATTTCTGCCACAAATTATTATATGCTCAGGGATGACTACTTGGTTTACGAAAAATTCGTATTGCCAACTTTTTTCCGAATAGCCTGTATCTCTGACAGGGGTCTGTAGTAGAATACCCGCTTGCCACGCAGGAATACTCTATTTGATGACATAGGAGGCGATGATTTGATGATTTCTTTTAAAGGCATCTATTCCATCCTTTCACTTACAAACGGTGATCTTTTTTTCAACACAACTAAGGACGCCGAACCTGCCCCCAAGATTTCCGCCACACTAGCTCTTGAAAGATGTAGCTTCAGTGAGAAAAACAAATGACATGACTGTTTCCGTTTTTGTGCATTCATTCCCCTCCACCATGTCACAAATACAACTTGCACACAATGAATTCAAGTGTGAAAGGATTATGCCTTCAAATAGCCTTCAGCCAGCGAGCCAGCCAGCCAGCCAGCCAGCCAAAAATACACGCACAAATAGAGCCGTTTACCTCTGAGGGCCAGCCACGAAAATTAGAGAATGGTCTTGGCCCTCGGCCAGCTTGGAGGATACATCCTCAATGGCTCCTCATTCTTCTTGGGGTCTCTCTCACTCTAAGTCCCGCCACGTGATTCACGGTTGAGGAAAGCCACAGTTGTGCTGACTCGGATCCTAGCCGATGCGGTACCACGTGACCAAGCAAAACTTGTAAGTGTTGCCATGTCGGTGCTTGGTCACTGATTATTGCCGTGACTATCATTCCAGTCTGTCCATGCACTTCAACGCAAATGACAGGCCGGATTAAATCGAGCAGGCTGCGATATCGGAAACAAAAGAAGAAGTACCTGCTGGACGACAGGATCTCAATGAGGAGAAATTAGGAGGTTTTCAAGTTTGCCAAGATTCGAAGCTTGCCGAGAATCAAGCTACAGCAGCCGTCTTCTGTGGTTATATTTTATGAAATCTCTGGTCAGTTATACAATTCTTTAGTCATAAGTAGGTTTTAAAAAGTGAAACCTCAACGAATCTGCCAACGTTTAAAGTAATCACACATATGCAGAATGTTACTTGCCTCCTTTATGGCTGCACAACTTTCAGTGAAAGTGACTTCGCAGAAGTGCATCAGCAGATCTTGGTTGAGCCATCAGACATACAGAAGACTGCTATCACCACTCTTTCTAGCATGTTGGAGTACCCTCGTATGCTTTTCAGACTACGCAACTCGACCCATATATTTGAAAGTTGTGTGGGCGAGTTAATTTAGAGCCTGCGTTGTTGATCCGTCTGATTTACATGAAATTGTTCTCTTCAACTGCTGTACAGTCGAACAGAATGGTGACTTACGTCAATTATTCTTATGACTTTGGTAGTGTGGTGTTGTTCCCGAAGCCACGAAGGGTGAAGTCGGCGTCTTAAAATAAGTTTCCTTGGACTTGTGTAAACTGTTGTAGTATCTGACCACTGTTCAGTCGTGTCACTGCCATTTCCGAATTTCCTACACTGAAGAGAAGAATTTTTTTATGACTCGTATATTATGGCCTAAGGTACGTGTCACGTTGCATCACAATCCTGCAGCCACTTCGTGACTTGTTGGGCGTACAAATGAGCCCACGGGGTTATTTAGCTCAGACCAACGCTACCGCAAAGGCTTTCGAGGATATACAACTTAAGCTCACTGAGGCGATGCTCCTCGTTCCGCCTATACCCGAGAGTATCACGTTTGTTATGAAAACGCTGAGGATGTGTTTGTTGTTTGTTTTCTCCAAATGTTTGTCACCTGCGCATGGCAAACCCTCTTTTCTTTAGAAAGATGAACCCCAAGAAAAGCTCTACAGCCCTCTTGGCCACGAATTTTCAGGAAGCTTGCCGTCAAGCACAACTACCTTTACCCAAAGCTCGCCAGTTGTTTAATTTGACTAATCACAAGCTTCTTACGACCACTCTGAATTAGAGCAGTACTCGATATACCAAGAGAGTGTGTGTTCAACCTCCATTAAAAACCTTTTTTCCATGGTATCATGTGAGTTTTTGACGTAATTTTCGTAACAAAAATACTATCGGCGTCAATTTAAACCCGCACAGCGGAGCGCGTGTTTCAAGCATTAGAAACAGTATAGTGTTAGCCGTCCAGTCATCGCAATTGACAGGCGTGCACACTTGGTTTGGAAGCACTACGCGATCCTCCAGAGGGCATTATTTCCGTTTCAGCTCTAGTTTTGGTATGGTGATAATAGTGGCCACAGTGGGCATGCCAAGCGCTTTTTATTGTATCTCTCGCAATTCCTTGCTTTTGCTTCAGCGTCGCAGTGCAATAGGTGTCTTGGCACAATAAAACAAAGAGAAAAATATAATTGGTTTGTGGTTGATTTGAAACGATCATCATATCTTGTTAGCCAGCGCTGCTTCACTTGCAGCCTTTTTCAGAAACCGACCCGAAAAGGCTTCACTTTTGTATCGTGAAAAAAGAACGACACAACTTCAACTGGAAATGCCGAGCGTTTCTTCGGAAAAGAGAGCGCAAATTGTTTGGCTATACCGGCACGAAATGAAACAGCGTGAAGTTGTGAGCATTAATGAACCGACCTTTGTCTACTCTAAATGAAATTCCAGGCATTCCGTGGTGATAGACTCCATGATGACAAACCATGCTATAATACTCGCCTTCGTCTGCAGTAGTTTAACCTCTGTATTTTTTATTTTGTTCCATTCAAATACCATACCTGGAACACAAGCAGAAATATTGCACTATAGGGGGATCGTGCAGTGCTGCCACACAGGATATGCGGGCCTGTCTGTGTCAATCACTGGTGGACGGCGCACAATATGCCGCTGATAAGGCTTGTGCCATGCGCTCCGCTGTTCGCGTTTCATTTGATGCTGATAGTACGTCATTGCAGTCTTACAACACAGCAAAAGCCAGCACTACGTTGGGGTCAATCAGGCATACCTCTTTAGCTTTGCGCCTCTCGTGCAAGCTACGTATTTTTTTGTTTTACTTTCTCAAGCAGACATTTTGGCGAAAGATTGAGTAATGCCTAATTAAAGTGAGCTGGTTCCTATATACCATAGTTATGGAGGTAAGTAAGTTCTGTTGACATATATGGGCCACAGATATCAGGAATTTTTATGCACTTATGCCGATTGTTCCAACGTTGATACATGGCAACTGGTGAAGTTACACGGAAATGAGGTATACTGTGCCCAATTATCTGTTATTTTGTATACCGCTATCGTACAACTGTTTTTCATAGTAGAAACGACTCACCACAATGAAGTGAGAAAAACGTCAATGTAATCCTACTTGATTACATGTAGCAAGTAAGTTAGAATTGATACAAAACGAAACTATTCAGAAAGCCGCGGTGTTGGAGATGTAAAGTATCAGTTAAAAAGCACGCCGACCAAACTAGTAAGCGTTTATAGTCCTTACCACTAGATTTACGGCAGAAAAACTTCAAGTTGCTGTAGCTCTCGTTCGTTAACTCCAAGCATATGTGGCAATCACAGTCTTGATGTTCACTTTCTTCCAGAGCAAGTACAGAAGCCGGAAAGCTTGTTTTCGAGTAGTTGCAGTTATTTTGATATTACTGTGACTCAATATCACAGTGGCCAGTTTTTGGTATAGTAAACGGATTTTGTTTTGTTTTTTTCAACGCCGAGCAGCTTGTACAGTTTTCTAGTGTTCTATTATTTTTAAGGGGCTGTAATCGCATTTTACCAGCAAATGTAGTTATCGTTTGATTGCCACATTCACCTATGCATTTTTATTGTTCACTAATACTTTTGTTTGTCGATGACTAAGCAGTTGAGTGCACAGGCATGTGCAGGGTTTCTTATCAGTGAAAACGAAAAGCCATCGTCACCCCGCCCCCTCGCCCTACAGTGCACGAGGCAAATTTTGTGTGCCCCTTTAGGTGACGAGGGGGGGGGGGCTGTTGTTCCCACTAACCCACTCCCGTGTGCATGCCTATGACTGAGTGTTGAATTCAAGCATACGTTGGAAAAATAAACGAATTACGGTAATCATGCACTGTCACCCGCCGCGGTGGTATAGTGGCAAAAGTACACGGCTGCTGACCCGCACGTCACGGGATCGAATCCCGGCTGCGACGGCTGGATTTTCGAAGGAGGCGTAAATTCTGTAAACTCTTGTGCTCAGATATGGGTGCATGTTAAAGAACCCCAGGTGGTCGAAATTTTCGGAGTCCTTCCCTACGGCACCTCTCATAATCATATTGTGGGTTAAGGACGTTAAATCCTAAATATCAATAATCAAATAATTATGCGCTGTCAAACTTAATTCAGTCAAATGGACGCTTCAATAGTGACAGTAATACAAAATAGCTATGTGATTTCGTAGTAGTTGCGCTTAGCTTTTCTGAAAAAACTAATTGGGTGGTTTTTGCACTCCCCCTTGAACTTCCCTTCGATCTTTCAATCGTATTTTAAATTGTTTGAATAATGAAAAACTCATTATTTTATCACTTCTTTTGGGCTCCTCTTGTGTTAAGTATTCGCTTGTTTGCTTGGCAGCATCCAGCAGAACTGCTCCGTTATTTTGCTTTTTACCGTTGTATTAGAGAGCAAGTTGAAGTGTACAAAAATGAACGAAAGAAGAAAAAGAAGCCACTGAACGCTGACAGGGGAGAGAGAACACGCTCTTCTTGTTTCCAGTCACGTCCGTAAATGATTCCTGCACACTTGTGATGGCCACAGTTGTCGTCCCGTTGCAAGCATCCCTGCTGTTTTTCATGCTACGAATACGTGATAAGATGATTTCTCTTTTAGTTGTTACACTGTTTCTCGTGTCTCCTTGTTCACACACAAAGGTAGCTTTCAGCTGTGAGCAATCTTGTCACTTTTCTAGAATACTGCCTACATGTTCGCTGTGGATTTTTTTGAGCTGACATTTATGGAAGTTCGACATTCACACAAGCGCGGTGTGAACTACTTTCATAGCGGCCGTGTGCAGGAGCCATGATATATGAACTCACTGGCCCAGACACAATTTCATGTTCTGACCAAAGCAACTTTTATGTGGCGTATCCTTGTCGAATGTGTACGTTTAATGTTGTAGCAGCATTTGAACGGGAGTGTAAAAATCTTTCTGAGTACACAGTTGTTTGGTGTAAAATGACTTCATTTCTTTCACTACAAAGTGTAGTGATGCTGTGCTATAGACTGACAGGGAAAGATGTGTAGTGAGACCATGTTCGGTATTCGTAAACCTAATGCCTCCAAGGATTCATCTCTGCCAGAGAAATATAAGTGTTTGATACCGGGCACACTGTGCCGAACGAAGAAATGAAAAAACGCGGTGTAACAAACGTACATGCGGACAATTCATTTGAGATTGGGTGATTGATATTTGGGGTTTAACGTCCAAAAACAACCACATGATTATGAGACGCCGTAGTGGAGGGCTCCGGAAATTTCGACGACCTGGGGTTCTTTAACGTGCCCTAAAGTCTGAGCACACGGGCCTACAACTATTCCGCCTTCAACCGAAATGCAGCCGCCGCAGCCGGGATGAATCCATTTGAGAGAATGAACACATTTGCTTAAGTTGATGGCTGTTTGACACATCAGTCAATATGAACATATTTAACAACAGCAAAACATTCCTGCCTCATTCATAAGAAAAATGAACATGAGGATGTTAAGCATCGAAGCTGATTGTAAGAGAAAGAGTTGTCATAGAAAACAGCCAAGTTTTATCGCCACATAGTAAAAGTTGGTCCACCTAAAGGTTTTTTTTTTTCATATGATTGCATAAATCTATTATAGGTGCGAATATTGGTGTGAAGCCTATGTATCTGTCCGATCCACGTATCATATTTCCAAGGCAGTCATTTTTACATTTCAAGAAAGAATGTCAAGTAATGTGGTACATTATATACTTCAATAACTAATTGTAATTAACATGTCGTTTAATACTCCATTTTGCTTTCAGTAGTATTTCGTTCGGACATAACAGAGTTAAACTACAGGCCTCATTTGCGTGCGAAACTAACTCTTAGTTTAACTATTTAAAATTTCTTTAACATTCAGAAAAGAGAAGAAGTACTTTCGACTATATTTCTTAAGCGTACCACGTCGAACGAACCTTCAAAAGACCCTTCAAACAGAGCACAGCCTTAGCAAAAGTGATCGTGTACATTTGCATGCAGCACACTAAGTTTTTTTAATCAAGGACATAACTATGCAGAAGTTTCAATGCGTCATAGAACAATATATATATATATATATATATATATATATATATATATATATATATATATATATATATATATATATATATATATATATATATATATATATATATATATATATATATATATATATATATATATATATATATATATATATATATATATTAATATATAAATGCTCGTTTTTTCAGTGTTTTTTTTTATTATTGAGATCAAACAGACAATAATGCCTAGGAATGTATAGGTGAAGTTATCAGACCCAATCGTAATGTAAATGTAAGTGAAGAAAAGTGGGTGAAAAGGTAACTTGCCGTGAGCAGGAACCGAGTAGGTTCCTACTCATGGCAAGTTATCTTTTCACCCACATTGCTTTCTTCACATTTACATTACAATTGCGTCTAACAACTTCCCCTATACATTCCTAGGCATTATTGCCTGTTAGATTATATACATATATATATATATATATATATATATATATATATATATATATATATATATATATATATATATATATATATATATATAAAAGTGTGTATTTATTTATTTATTTATTTATTTACTACTACCTGACAAACCAAGTATAAAAAGTTGCGTGCAGACACAAAGGTAGCCACCGCCCCTGTAGAAGTCGATAGACGCTAAATGTAATTCTTGTTCCTGGAGATGGAGTACGTGCGACCAAGCATTGCCTGGTGGCACACACCTAGAAGTCCCACTAATACGGTTACTCGAGAAATTCGGGGGCTACGCCATATATACACGCTCATGACTGCAACCGTGTGTAAATTTCTCAGCGACAATTCGCCAGTGAGCCTCCGCGTGATGAAGCAATCTTGGAGGAAAACCGTAGGAAAGCAGCGGTGTACTCTAGTAGTCTCATGAACGTATGTTGCTCCAGGAAAATGTTAAAATCGGCGAGTTAGTTAAGCCAGGTGATTTTAATAAGTATACGTATATAGAATGGCAGTGGCTCATGAATCCGCTGAAACAAAATTATCTGATGCAAGCGGAACATTCTGCCATCAGTTGGCCTTACTGTGGTCGTTCTCCCTTAGCCACAGAGGCAATCTGAAAAATTTGCGAGCGCGTGCTTCCTTCTCCGCAAACCACAGTGAGAACTTGTGAATGAGGCGTGGCTTTATTGCCTCAAGGCAACGACAGCACTCTGGTATGAAGCCAGATTACTCACAGAGCTGTCACGGCTCCGCGAGTGACGAAGAAGCACCCACTTTTAGGCGCCGAGAAACATGGCTCTCTCATCTAATTATCGCGAACTACACCATTCACGCGGCAGACTCAAATTTGCGATCTCTTTGACAAGTCAATAGACGCTCGCCCTCTGCTCGCATAGTGTGCTTTTGCGTGCACATCACGAAGCCTGCTGTACCAGTGACACAACAAGAGATAGAATGAATAATCGAGTGACCAGAACATCAAGATGGCGGGTATGATGACCTCGATATTCATTGCATTTATAATGGAGAAAAACACAGCTTGCTGTGGAATTCTAATATGCTGTGACGCTGTAATGGTTTGCGTGTAGGATACAGCAAATGATTCATTGATTTGTGGGGTTTAACGTCCCAAAACCACCATTTGATTATGAGAGACGGCGTAGTGGAGGGCTCCGGAAATTTTGACCACCTGGGGTTATTTAACGTGCACCCAAATCTGAGTACACGGGCCTACAACATTTCCGCCTCCATCGGAAATGCAGCCGCCGCAGCCGGGAATCGAACCCGCAACCTGCGGGTCAGCAGCCGAGTACCTTAGCCACTAGCTCACCGCGGCGGGGCAGGATACAGCAAATGAATTTATCCTAAAAGATTATTTTAGCTGCAGCGAAACGCGAAAGCCGAGGGTTTCATTCGTTTTTAGTCTTTCGGTAACTACTAAGCAAGAGAGAGAGAGAGAAAGAAAAGGCTGGTAGGTTAACCAGATATTGGCATCTGGTTTGCTACCCAGCCCTGGGGGCGGAAAATAGGGGCAAGAAAGAGGGGGTAGATAAAAAAACGCACGCACACTCCTGAGAAAACGAAAAAACACACAGGAAAGGCGTCCTAGCTACAAACGTTCGGTAAGGCCGGTCGATCGCAAAAAGTGCAGTAGCGCTTTGAGGGCCTTCTTCTGTGAAGTTGCATCTTGTCGATATTGTAGAATTTCTTGCTCCGACAGAGGTTGATTATCTACTTGGCTGAGTTCCTTGCGAGGGCATAGTCATTGTTTGCTATATTTTAGGCAGTCACGAAGAAGATGTTGGATCGTTTCTTTTTTGCCTCAGTGGCCACAGGCTGTGGTGTCGGCCATCCCGATAAGGAAAGCGTAGGCGTTGGTAAACGCAATGCCCAACCACAGCCTACATAACAGGGTCTGGTCTTCTCGGCAAACCTCGACGGGACTTGAAGACTTAGCGTATAGGGTCAAGCGAGTACAGTCGGGCATGCTTGAAGTGTGGCTGATTCCATAGTGATGTGGTTTGCTGGCAAGCAAGCCTGCGGAGTTTTCGTGCAGCATCTGTTCTAGAAAGTTGTAGTCGTAGTTTATGATCTTCTGTGTGGGCTGAGCGGGCAGCTTGATCGGCCCGTTCATTGCCGATGATTCCGCAGTGACTGGGTAACCAGTGAAATGTAATTTGGTGCCCTTTCTCAGTTAGGTGGAGTATAACCTTTGCTATCTCTAGTACCAGCTGCTCGTGTGGTCCATGGCGTAAAGCTTATAGTAGAGACTGCAGTGCCGCCTTCGAGTCACAGAAAATAGTCCACTTGCGTGTAGGTTGATCAACGACAAATTGCAACGCGGCACGAAGTGCTCGCAATTCTGCTGCCGTTGATGTTGTTGCGTGAGATGTCTTGAATTTAATTGTCGTGGCCAACCTTGGTATCACTACTGCTCTTGTAGAGCTGTCCGGCTGAACCGATCTGTCAGTGTATATATGTGGGGAGTCCTGGTATTTCTCATGTAAGAGAAGTAGTGTGAGCTGTTTAAGAGCCGGTGACGACAAATTGGCCTTTTTCTGTACGCCAGGTATGTTAATATTATTCATTGGTTGAGCGAGGCACCATGGCAGAGTCACAGGTCTAGCGGCAGGAGGGAACGAACTTGGGAGCGACTCGCCATGTACGGTCACTGTTTTGCAGTAAGATGTGCATGGTCGGTCCACTGGTGGAGAGGCTAGGTGATGTCGAGGAGTTCGAGCACGGTGTCGTATATGTGTCCTCAGCACTTCCACATTAATGTGGGTCTTGATGAGGTGGTCCCTCATGATGGCGATAGTTGCCGCTGTTGATGCACTTTGGGGCAAGCCTAAACAAATCCGGAGTGCTTGAGCCTGGACACTATGAAGCATTCGTATGCTTGTTTTACTTGCGTTGTTTAACGCAGGTAGGCTGTACCGAAGGAATCCAAGGAAAAAAATTCTGTACAGTCGCAGCATAGCAGCTGTGGACATTCCCCATTTCTTTCCAGCGAAGAACTTGAACAAATGACAGATCCTTGTCAATACGCCTATCTGTCATAATGAAGTGATCTCTTACAGGCAACTTTTTAAGAAGACAGTAATTAATTATAGGAAATGAAAACGAGATAAAACAGTTGGTAAGTAGAAGACTGAAAATATAAGCTCAGCTGCATTCTGCATACACAGTATGAGTGATCTGTAGTTTCTTCGTTGCTACGCCCTAATAATTTGTTGAGCATTTTACGCAAAATTATTCCACCGAATCCTAACAGGTTACTGCTTATGTTTTTTTATTGTTATAAAATGAGACGCCGCAAACGAGTAAATAAAACGCACAGAAAGCAAAGCAATTTTTAAGAGAACTCGGCAATCACGGTAAAATTTTGAGTTCAGCAGCAGGCATAAAAGAGGAATAAAACAGGTGTGCCGGGTGTGGTATATCACCCTGAGGTGCGCGCGGATAGGCTTTTTTTAGGTTTTTAATTAAAGTTACGTTGTACGAGGCTCACTTATTCTTAGAGGCCATCGCTTCGGGGCATGGTTACCACTGAAGAAATTGGGTCTGATAAACATCTGACTATAGTGGTATATTATTTATGTACATAGAATTCCAGCTCCTATTAACCGATGTTTTTTAACACCATAATTTCTTCGAAATGGCCTGTTTAGAGCTATCGCGCTTGCATTTTCCTATCACGGAAAATTCGAAGTCTTACTAGAAAAAAAAAGGCTTCAGTTGGTTATAATTTAAAACCAGTACGCACGTTCTGAAGCTCAAAGTAAAAGTGAGCTTCATTCAACATCTGAAACGTTCTGACGCACGAGTTTTCCTTCTTTTAGGCGAAAAACTGTTCTGAAGTTGTGTATGGATGACCATTTTAGCCTTTTTCGTACGTCAGATACATAACTCAAGTTCTCCTTCGCGTCAATGGAGAGCTTCAAAAATAGGTGTGCCCGAGAGTGCCTAGTCATTACGGCGATATTTATAGAAAGCGCAAAAAAATAAAAAAATGCAAAGTAGTTTACGGCAAAGATAGGGAGGCCTATACGGCAGAAAACTGCAAATGATTCAACTTCAAATGCCTTTTGAAAGCAAGCCATTTTTGAATGTGTAAGATTATTTTGGTAGTGCGATGTGAGTGCATACACCCAGACCACGTTTTCTGAAACTGCTGACTCGCAGGTTGCGGCATCGAATGCCGGCTGCGGCGGCCACAGTTTCGATGCAGGCTAAAATGCTCGAGCCTCGTATAAACCTAATTTTACGTTAGAGAACACTATAGGTAGTCTAAATTTGCGAAGCCCTCCCCTAAAGCATCCCTTATATACATATCACCACTTTGGGGTGTTAAGCCGCATAAATTTTGCCCGTATGTGACGTCCGCGCGAAATTCAGAAGGCGTTTACACACCCAAAAATATGGTGGCAGTTAACGCAATGAGTAAGCAAAGTTTTCAAACACTTTTCATATTTGTCAAACATGCTGGCACATTTGGAATGGTGAAACGTGGCAGCAACCTTATCAGAAGCTTATAAGAACAAACTTTTGGGTTGATTGGTTTGGTACGTATATATATTAAAACCATGACGCAAGAAGGACGGCGACCAAGGAAGATTATAAGGTAATCGAAACTAAGAAAAGCACATGCCTGTGCTTTGTCTTGTGTGTTTTTTTGTTGTCCCGTTCATTCCACTTCATCTCATCAAATTATCTTGCATCATTCAAGCATGTTATTTATTCAGCGCTTAGAGTAAGAAAGGGCGCGCTGACACAATTAGAATTTTGTTTAGCACTCAAACTGGCGTCGACAATGTCTTTCGCATTCTTAGCACAGTTCTCATACATAAATGCTCAATCAAAAAACAAGGGCATCAAACGGCAGTCGTTGCAATGCACTAACACATGCGCATCGCGGTTTCCTAATAAACGATAGCATGTGTCTTCACATAACCAAATTTTATTATCTCTTGACGAGCAGTGCACTGACTAGAACACCTTCTGTAAAATGTCACAATAATGATATGTACATCGAATGTATGATATCTTTTAGGCGGCCGAAATGCATCAATACTGCTAATGTCAAGCAAACGAAGCTGAGGGGTTACCAAACAGAATCCCTCTTCCGAAACGCCTCCTTCAGAAAGTCTGTAGAAAGAGAGCGCATATATGATCTGAACAAAAGCGACAATAAATACTTGTAATGGCCTGACTTCCTAAACAATGCAATCAAAGTACATGTGCTTTTTGTACTCGTGTACTCAGCTTTGAGAAACAGGGCTTATTTACATAAGGATTGCAAGCTCGACTACGTTAGCTCTCAAGTCTAGCTGCAGGTATTGGGTTACGCAGCGGACACTCGTCGTCTATAATTCCAGACATTTGTTCCACAAATGCAACCTCGTTTTCGTAAACGTGCGGCTGTAGCGTTTCGTGACGTTCTTTGAAATTTTTGCGCAACTTTAGCGAGACCTGCTCACTATCAACATGCTACGAGTAGCTACACCAACATGCAGTCGTGTTTGTCTTGAAAGCACAGTTTGATTTTGCGAAAACGATTTACACCTAGTACGGTTGAAGTGTGCGCGCCACTTTCACCTAGAAAAACTGCGACAAAGACCCATACGCGAAGCAAAAATTATCCCGCTGGCTCACAGAACACTGGCAATGGTAATCTGTATTAAAAAAGTGCGAAGGTAAACGTACAAGAAAGCAACCACGAAATTGCGGTGTCAGGGTATATATATATGCACTTGAGAGGAGAACGAAATTGTCACAAAGTGGTGGGAAGTTTCCTGCGAGCGTTGAACGTTATGTACGAAATTGCTTCCAGGGCTATTATGTTGCCGGGCCGCGTGTTTCCGTGGGAGTTGTGGTTAGAAGATGGGCAAGTTCTTGCGCACAGCGCTCATATTGTCTTCCAAAATTCATCGTGACGTATCTTGAAAGTGCTTCCATATTTCTATTCTTAAGCTTCGCACTCTTGTGACATCACAATGTTACATCCATGGAGGCATAAAAATAAAGGAGGGAGCGTTACGTCACACGATTGATGCCAACACTGTCAGTGCAACATGTGATCAAAACGTCACAGCTTGCGGTAGGCTTCAGTAGTCTCGGTGCTGTCCGTCTTTGAACCATCTGCTAAAGTTGACCGGTCCGCGCTCCACCAGTGAATTCCTTTTAAAAGGTGTCATGCACTGTAGTCTGTAGTATCGGCGAGTGTCATTGCTGGCGTGATTTTGCGAACAAAGCATGTGTTGGGCCGACAATGCTGGTTTCAAAACGGCACGGCTTTCCAAGGCTGCCCACGTGACTTCACACTTCCTCCTTTTTTTTTCTTCCTCCATGGTTACACCTCTGAAACGTGCTTTGCGCAGGGCTCACTTGTAACAGCAGAAAATTAGGCCTTTGAGCAGCTCGGATTAGATAAAAAGAACCGGGTTTGCAGAGGGGCAAAGGAGTAATATTGTTGCCTTTGATGAGACACTATTGTCATTTTGCCGTTAGTGATAGGCGCATCGGTCCTTGAATGCACTCGTGTCAACAACTAGATTGAGGTCTTCCTACGCTTCCTCAGAAAAGTAATCTTTAAGGCACACCGCTTTTTTTACAGAGAAGTATCAATACTGAAGAACGCAGAAATCCACTCATGTGCATAGATATTTGCATGTTACAATCCCTAGTGCTCGAAATTAATCCATGTTTAGAGCTCATTTCAGTGATGCTCGGAAGCATTATTGGTTTTATTAACATTATTATCATTGTTGTTGTTGTTATTAGTTCACGTATGCACATTTATTCAAATAGGCCACCTTGTGATTTTTAAAAATTTATTGTAATCTATACAAACCCAGGATCTTAGCCTAATATTGTTACGTACGTGTTGGTGCCAGTGTAAACTAGAGGACGCTTCTAGATATAAAAGAGGCTGAAGTGTCTTGGCCTCAGAACCGATTGTGTCGCACTTAACTACAGCGTCTGCAACGGCAACTTCAACCCCACACGTATCAATATATTTTTTATATTCAATAAAACTAAAATAAGCCCAACAAAATTTACAGTCATGCACACTTTGTCAAAATATCAGAATGATACAAATAAAAAGGTGAATGAGCAAACAAAAGTGCGCCATATCGACGAAGTGAATGATGATCAAATAGCTTGCTTTGTTGGTCCGTCTTTTAGTCTATGAGTAAGTCACTCAGCCCATCAGTCCGTCCATCTATTTGTCCGCCTATTTGTCCATCCGGAATTATTAAATAAACAGACAGACAAGCTAGCCTGCACCCTAGACTCTGGAGGGACTAGCCTACACCCTCAGAAGCTTCGCCCCGTAAATTCGGGAGACCTTTCAGAATTGAACGTGATAGCAAGAATCTGTTTCTAGTGCATACTGGAATCATAGTTTTATTGCACGATGTTTATCAAGAAGTTTAAATGGTGTGTTACTAGATTGTATTCATTAAAATTGAAAGCAGCTTGTGTTAGTAAAGCTTTCGCCTATGCCTGCAGTCTGTGTAATGGGTAGCAAGCTTTAAACCGTGAGCAATTATGCACGTGAATACATTTTCAAACTGGCTATTTACCTAGTACGTGGCATTAAGGGTGCCGTAACACGCATGCCTTTTGGAATAGGTGGACAACCTTAACCCACGAAGTAGGTATGTTAATCACATGTTCTGACGCCCGCTGGCAACGTAGCTTGTGCCACGCATGATTACTGTGATAATACACGTGTTGTTAGGTCTGTATGCAGAACGTGTGTGTTTGTAAACCATGAACGTTCTTTTGACTGTACTTCTAAGTAGGCGCCTGGCTGTGTGGTAGAGCATCAGCTTCCACGCAAGCGGCCTTGGTTCGATCTTCACATCCTCACTCGGACCCGGCATCTTCATTGTTAATTTTATTTCTATCTTTTTTTTGATTAGCCACCACATAATGTTTCGCTCAGAACCAACAGCACCGACACTGACGCGGGAATTCCATCGACACGAGCTATTTAACTCTGTCGCGTTAAAAAAAACTCTCCGTCATATAGAAGTTCAAACATGTTGTCAATCGTCTGTGGGCAAGCTGCTGGCATTTCGACGCACCATACTAGACCTGCTTCAGGGCGCACTCAGCCTTGATAAAACCAGTGAAAAGAAATGCGCAGAAAACAGACATGATGCAGCCAGATTGATCGATGTGCATGCAGTGTTGCAAATGCGTACTACGTGTTGATGTATGCAATGCACGTATACACCGACCTACGCGATGGTGGAATTTTTTTGCTGGGTATCATTCCTTGAGTCTGTAGCGTATTAATTTAAAAGCTTTTTGTTTCGTCAGGGTATAATACTCTGCAGAAAATGACTTCACTCTAAAAATCTGCAGAAAAAGAAGCCTGAACCTATACATTTCCTGTTGTACCCTCGTATTTTACTCATCTCCTTTTCCTGGCAAACAAATCTGTTTACTTTCCCGCTGCTCATATTTGCAGGTAACTTGAGGAACGTCTTTTCTATCATCGCTAACGGCTCAAGGCGAGAAATTCTTACGCCGGTAGAGATAGAATATGAGAAGCTACTAGAAAACACGTCCGACGAGCTTCCAGATAAAGAAAAAATAGGTAATAAAGGACTGCAAGACGAAGGCTGTGAAACAATACTCTACTTTATATGAAGCTTAAACTTTTCTTTCACCACATATTTTTTATTAAATATCAGTTGTAGCCCGCCAAAACAAGCAGCATATAAACACGTACTTAAAACTAGATAGCATTTCGACAAATGGTACGCCAGAACTCACCGATAAAACCTTCCACGTAGCACAAAAGCAAGCCTTGGGCGATTCTATCGTACCTCAGACTACATAGAGAGCTTCATGGTGACGCAGACACCAAAGAAAAAAATTAGCCTTTAATGCCAATAATATTTTTATCACAGTAATGAATGTGCGGCTAATGCTGTTATATTTGAGAAATTATATGTGTTCTCGTGGTATGAACATCTATCCTGCGTGAATTAGAAATATGTTACGTATCACGCAGCCAAAAATATTAATGTACCTGTACGTTTGCTGTTAATTAGAAGTACTTCCCTGTTGTAATTAGAGGTGCTATGCCACTTTGTATCTCTTTCAAAAGGCCTCAGTAAGTTCCCTAAAGCTGTCCAACAACACAACTGTACCTTCGCTGTTTGTGCAATTTAATCGGTCTTCTTAGAAACAACGCGTTTCACAGAACTCCGATCTGAATTGTGTAAGCGTACTAGATGCGTAAATGCCTCCCTAAATAAATCCTCGATGAACGGCCAGCTTAGGAGATTACCTATACAATTGGAAGCTTTCAGCTGCAGGAACTTTTCGGGCTGGCTTTTCAAACACTATTGCGTTCTTTTAGATTCGTCTTTCGCCTCCCGTACAAAGCACTCGGATATTTACCCATACTCCTTATCAAATGAGATAACATTAGAAGCTTTGCGTAAATAGAAATCCCTGCTATAGCATGTTTAGTTTATGAATTCTCATATGAACACCACTGGAAATTGCGTGTGCATTGCCTTGGCACACGATTTGCCATTTCCGAAGTAGTCCGACTCGTTCTGTAAAACGCAGTGCAAACAGCGAACAAGACGTACTGACTTAAGGAACTTCGTTTTTCATAAAAAATAAGACTAAGTTGTATGTTGAAGCAGACTTGTATATACGGCTCTATGTTGAAGAGTTGCCTTGCCAAAGCGAAGTGCGGCTGGCGTGCATATCGCACGTTCATGTGGAGACAACAAACTGAGAACAAAAAAAAGCATGTCTGCAACGAAAGGCTGTAGCAACTACCAGGACTCGGTACGCAAGCCTGAAAAATTGAACTACAGGAAACACAGAAATGTACACGGTTTACGTCAATTTTTATTGATCCGAAAACGTAAGCATGACAAGATTTCGATCAATACGAACCTACAGCAACGGTTGCGGGAACATACAAAGGACACGAAAAACAACTTTTCGTGTATCTTTCAAGTGCAGTTTCGCAATCCCCAAAACACTACTACCACCATGGCACAAGGCTTACTAAAGAAAAAAAAGTGCAAAAGGAGAATGCGAATGTTAACGCCCCTTGGGCTTCCCGCACCAAACACCATGACGTAACGAATTTCAAGTGCATGTACAGGATCTTGTAGTGTTCAATTGATAAAAAACTAGTACGTTGTCATTAGTCGGTGCCTTACCCCCGTATTCTAGAATGTCCCTTCACTCAACGCTGCACCTTCACTCGAGAAAGCCGATGGGAGCGCCGTCTCTCCTCACGACAAGTCACTGCACACCAGCGATAATCTGGTGCGATTCTTGAGTAGCGAAGCGCCATTTTCAGCCGAGGGGCAGTGCAGTGCTCAACTCTGTCAAGTGTAAAGTGAAAGTCGAGTCGATGAGCGTTTGTGAATACGGGGGTTAGTCTTCGTATGCGAAGTTCCATAAAGTTTCATAGAGCTAATGCCACGAAAATTTTGAAAGTATGTTTTGGCCTTGTCTAGAATACACCCATGGATTTTGGCGTAAATTTTAAAAATGAAACTTCAACCTTGAATTGCTGCGCGAATTAAGAATTTTTGATAGTGAAACATACGACATCAATGTTGCCAGAGTGCAGCTTGTCAATTTAAATCAAGGCACTGTTCGTATTTAGTACCCCTTTAGGTGTGTCTATTGCTTCGCAAGCCAACAAGACAGCACTGAGTATGTTCCATCCAGACAGTGAATGTTCTTGTGAGGGTGTCGAGAGCCTTTTGAGGCATAAGGGCGTTATGCATGAAACCAACACTGCGTATAGGGCCACACGACCAATTAAGGGAGGGGGGTCTGTGCGTGAGCAGAGGAAGCATTTCGCGCTTTATAACTGAAAATAACGTATACAATCGGGAGTATAACTCACGTCTCTTTTCAGCAAGCATGTAGAAGTTTACAATTTACCGACATAGGTATAATAGCAAAACCCAGTTTCAGGTCAAAAACGCAACGTTGAACTTCAGATAGAGAGTGACAATGGGTGGAGACGGCCGGTGAAGTCGTCCGCGGGGCCGAATAACACTGCCACGTGTGCTGCATGCGGTATACACGGGCCGCAGGTTGCGACCTCAGCTCTAGTAGTATTAGTAGTAGTAGTAGTACAAAACTTTATTATATACATAATCCAGACAGGCTTGAACGCCAGTTCCCCGAGGAATATACGCGTTGGACCTCAGCTCTAGAGAATCCTCGTACATTGAGAGAACCCGGTGGGATCACAAATGAATAGAGTTCCTCAGCCGCACGAACTGCGAACCTCCTCATCAGTTTTCTTTAGAGAATAAAAACACTGTTTTGGTCAAAATTGCTGGGATTTACTGAATGTTATGGCTTCTCCATATAAAGAGACTAATGACTTATGCTTGCGTGATGTGTCAGACATGATATCAATAGGGTGAATATGGTGGTAGTTAGAGTTTCGAAGGTTACACTGCCATAACACACGTATTCGGTGTTTCGTGAGAGTGCGTCTAAATCGCGCCGTAGTAGTTCGCGCAACGGAATGAAAAAGAAGGCTCCAGGAATGGGGTGCAGACGCAGTCTACGATTTCAGATAAATTGTTGGTACGATATCACGTGTTACCATCACAAGTGTATGGTTCATGGTGGCGCTTCCTAAATGCTGTGATTGTATATTCCTGAAAGAACAAAGCGTGAGTAAAGCTACACGTTAGCACAACGCGCGTTTCAGAAGTGAATCTCCTTATGCGTGGCTTGAGCGCCCCGTTGTGGGTAACCGCCCCTCGTTAGTTCTTGAACCGGCTATAGAAGGTAGTAGGTCTAATATGCGCTGTAAAATGCAAATGGTATGACACAAGAGGGCATTACTTGTAGAAAATAAGGATTGACGTCACACGTACGGAAGGAGAGAGAGATGATCGCGCAACTGCACTCGCGTGTTTTTCAGCGGCGCCGTACACCAGGAAACGCTCTATAACACAATAAGAGCACCGTTTTGGCGCACGCACGCATTCAGAGGCTCGGCGGCGGAGAAGGATGAAGGATACTGCTGAGCGACGTGCGCGCAGGGCGGTGGTAGCTCACAGTCGAAGAAGGAACCCCGACGTGCGGGTGCGCGAGGCAGAAGCGTGCCGCGGGCACCCTGCAGTACAAGGGGAGGCCGAAGCGGCGTGTGGACCCAACTTCCCCCTACTCTTCATGATTCATCCCGTGAATATGCTGTCATTTTCAAAGACGATAGTCTTTCTTAGGGACCTTAAACGCCGAAATTTCAATCTGTCTGTTTGTCTGTACATCAGTCTGTTTATCCACTGTAACACTACCCCAAACGGCACCAAAAATACCCCAAACGGCCAACCCCATCCGCAGCACTTAGCAATATTGCTCAAGTTTCAGCGTTCATACTTGTGCCATTGTCAATTAAAAAGAAATAAGTGCGCATACCTGAGGCGCCATAAAAACACGTCGATATTTGGTATGCGTGTTATTATACCAAAGAAGGCACACATAAGTAATTCTAAGGACCACAGCGTTTATCACGCTGCGCTGAGAGTGCAACGTGATGCTTAAAAAGGCAAGTGTTTCCAACGCCTTGCTAAGACGACATGGTGGTGGCCCGTCGCTTTGCGCTATACACCTTATGGCCTCCGAGGCAGGCGCACATCTCTCTCCATGGTCGCGCATGCCTTCCTTCGTTTTCGAAGATAACTGCCAGATAGCACTCGTGTCTAACGTGCCTCGATGCGCTCGTTCGCCTTCGAAGAACATATCGGTACTCTCTAATGCAGTGCTTCCAGAATACAATTCACCAGTTTTCTCAGATTAAATAAAACTTGTTGCTCACTTTTTCCACACGAAATACTATTGTCTTTCGACTATATTTGCAGAGAAACATGCAGTTATGGTGCCAATTTTTTTGTAACGCCTTTTTCCGTGTCATCTGTAACGCATCCTTACAGCAACGAACAACAACAAAGAACTGCCACATGCTTACATCTTGATTACATAGGGTTCTATTTATGCTTGCTTAAGAAAAAAAATATCACAGGGACTGGGGCTGATTTGCCATAGAGGTAGAAAAACAAAGAATATAAAGGAATAAAGGTACGATGTGTATTCTAGAAAATGTTATCATGAATAAGTTAGTTGAATCACCATAAAGTGAAATAAACGGAAACGGCGAAACAAGAGACAGCAGAGACTCGAGAGAGAAGTAAAAACATAGCAATACCTGTAAGCAGTACGTTGACAGCTGGAGGTCTTGTTATGATTGGTAGTGAGCAGGCTAGAAGCGAGAATATTTTTCTGTCGGGGCAGCCAAGTTGCTTTAGGCCATGGTTTTCCATAGCAAAACATTTACTTTTATGTGTTGTTTTCTGTAAAAAACAATTACAGACCCTTGAGAGGGGAGAGAGGGGGCAGGTTCAGCCCCCTCCTCAACTAATGTTTTTATCGAAAGGTTTTTAGAGGTTTTATTGATAGGAGCGGCGGATATATAGCCCTTAGTGGTCTATTCTTTGGAAAGTTGTGATTAGTTACTTTAAGTTGCTGTAATGGAAATCTTCATCACAGATATCCCGGGTAACTTAGAGCATGGTAGAACAGAGCACTGAATAAACTTAAACATACACGCAAAAGCTAAAGGGCTATTTACCGTATTTGACGCCAAATAGCTCGTTACTCGAAAATAAGCGGTACATCATAGGAGGAGGAGAAATAAACGGAAGTATATATAGTAGACCTTTCGCTATGTCATATTACCTGATTGAGCTCTGCCTGGAAGTAATAGTCTTGCAACCAAAATGTTACCAATCAGTATTAACTTTTCAAGGTACAGTGCACGTCTGGTGCAAATGAAAAATACAGTTCTTTCCGTATATAATGAATTTTCCAAAGGCTGCAATGTCTAGTAAGCCACCACGTCAAAAACCACATATACACTCATATACAAACTAGCCTACTCATTTTTTTCTTTCCTAGTGAACCAAGTATGAGTTATTGACAAAAACAAGAATGACAGGCCCTAAATGAAAATCCTTGGAACGACTGTAATGAGGCGAAACTAATCATGGCCGGGTTAGCGTCTATGTGACATCATTTGGACATGTACAATACCAGCGCCACTGCTTTTATATGCGCCTGTGAAGGAAAATGAATATACACAAAAAGCCCATGAGAACTCAGGCAGTCAGAACCTACTCGAATGAATGTTCGCAGGGCGCCCAGCTCGCAGTATTGTAAAAAAACCCAGCAATCTAAGAGAGCTCTGTATCGATCAATGAATCAATAAGTCTTCTCCGAACACGCGCATTTAATCGGGACGGCAAGGCATGAGTAATAGGGCAACCACATGTCCTCTGTCTAAACAAGCGGCACAGAATAAAGCATTTGTTGTGCAAATGTTCAATTTTTCATCGGCGAAGCCTTTGTTAGGCCGAAATGCGCATGATTGAATACAAGCGTATGTAAACACGTAAGTCTTGGATGACTGACTGCATAATGAATCCTTCTTTTTGAATTCTAGCTAGCATCCCCTTTAACATAGGGCAGAAATAGTCAGTGTGATACGTAGTAGACCATCCCTAAGTACTACTTTTTAAAATGTATTCACCGAAAGAAAAGCAATACGTACGTGTGTAAAATGAGAAATGATTGCGCAGGGTTTTTCGGATTTATATCTTTGTCCGTGTTCCCTTTGCGCTCTTTACCGCCTGTAATAAAGATGAAATTTGACCGAGCAAACGAAGCAGTATAGTTATATAGGAAGAATAACGGCAACACACAATACATAGGGCAACACTGCTGAAAATTAAATTGCGACGTGCCAAGGTCTGTACACATTTTTTAAAACACTTTTATACAGAAAAGTTAATGATACTTTACTAGTGGTTCATCGTGAAAATAAAACAAAAACGAAAGCTATGCGCCCGTAGACAACATGCTTTAAAGGTCCGGAACATAGCACTAAATATCTGGCATGAAATCAAGCACATGTTATTTCACACAAACTGGATGTACTAATCATTGCTTGTCATGAACGGCTGTCTTTACCATGGTGGATTTCCTTCCCATACATTTCTCCTGTGGCTGAAAGAAGTTAACTAGCATTGAACTAGTATAGTTCTTTAAACAGAGGTGGAAATCATAGATAGTAATTTCGTATGCATACTTTTTTACAACACATGCGGGCATGCGCGGACACGCACACACACAATAAACACACGCGGCAAAAACAGCCACCCTGACGGGATTTATAAAGGAAGCATTTTGATATTGAAAGAGACAAGACAGATAAAGAATTGATTACGACGTAAACCAAGCACAACTTATGCACATGAAGCGCGGAACTACTTCTGAAAAAGTTCCCAGTCGAACGAGAGGATCAAGGCGCATAAATGAGAAAAGACAACAGGCAAACTGCTCAAGTCATTTGGATCAGTCGCCAGCTGCCCAACCTAAAAGTTAAGTGGTCTCTTCATAGTAACTATAGCAACTTCACAGAGACCAGTATATGATCGCGAGCGACGTCAATGTGAAGGGCTGCGCAAATTTTGATCATCTCACGTTTTTCGACCTGCATTGAAATTGTGCAGGGCCTCTGCTAGTTGGCGCCCCTCGAAACGTGACTTCCATGACCTGGATCGATCCTGAGACCTTTGCGTTGGCAGCCTACCACCTAAACCCCTGATCCACCATGAAGGGCTAGAGAGCTGTGTAACCTAAACGAGCCGTATGCATCAGGGCAGGCTTCAAATAGAAGGCTGCAGTGCATGATCTTCTCCGAAGTTACTAGCACCAAGCAAGCAAGTCTTCGATGTTAACTAGGGTGAATATACGTTCACGAATAAAGAAGGAAATAAATATATGCACGCGTATCGCCTAAGATTACTCGAAGACAGAAGCTGTTTCATTTTTAAACGCGAAGCATTTCTTAGCGAACTTCGGCAACTTTGAGTCTATCTATCTATCTATCTATCTATCTATCTATCTATCTATCTATCTATCTATCTATCTATCTATCTATCTATCTATCTATCTATCTATCTATCTATCTATCTATCTATCTATCTATTTATTTATCTATCTATCTATCTATCTATCTATCTATCTAGCTAGCTAGCTAGCCGCCTACGACGTTTAGCGCTCCTGACCGTTTCAGTAATGGTATCAATACCAAACTTGGTATTGCATAACATAAATGTATTAAGAACATATTTGACTATTCATAACATGAAAATCATGTCATGTATGTAATGAATGTCATGATTTACATTTCGTGGTCCTGCCGCACTTGCGGTGGTTTCGTTGACATGTCGCGAAACTGGTATGGTATAGCATGACTGCATGGCGAACACAAGCGACATACCCTAACATTAAAATCATGACACGCGTGTCATATAGCAAGATGACTACACGTCCCACTCAAAATGCGCTCACGGCAGTTTCGCTAGCGTCACTAATGCCAAATTTGGTATTACAGTACGTAAATTGATGACAAAGATATGTGACTGGTGCAAACATGATAATTATGAGATGCTTGTCATGTAACGACACCACTACATGCTACGCTTATCATGCGCTCGCGGCCGTTTCGCTAGCTTCGCTTATACCAAATTTGGTATTACGGGACGTGAATAGATGCCGAAGGTATGTGACTGGTGCAAACAAGATTGTCATGAATTGCGGGTCTTGTAAGAACATGACTACATGCCAAAGTCAAGGCGCCAATACATTTCGGCGTGAAGTGGTGCGCGTGCTCGCCTGCGTTCATTTCATCGCATCACGCCGGCATTTCCACGCCAGACGCCGGTTCTGACATATACTCGCAGGTCCGCACCGCGCTGCGTTGCATTGACGCATGCGCGTTTCGGCGCCTCCGTCGTCCCTCCATCACGAAAAAATGGCACCATATACACGGAGTGAATGATGGCGAGTGAGCCCAAGCTATCGTCCGTCCATTCGTTCTTGCTTCCGTCCGTCCATGCGTCCGTCTGTGTGACCGTCCATGCGTCCATCCGCCCGTCCGTGCGTGTCTGTTCGTGCGTTCGTCCCTGCGTTTGTCCATGCATGCGCCCCTGCATCCGTTCATGCGTCCATCCATGCGTCTGTCTGTGTGTCCATTCGTCCATCTATTCAACACTCCAAGTACCACCATCGCGCATTTTTTCATCGTATATTCCCCATATAGAAGCACCGCCATCCAGCGGACATTCCAAGGACTATACGAGAGGTGACACATGCACACTTTCTTACGGCTTGCGCTTCGGGTCTACTTTCAACCTTTAACCACCTCGAGTTCATGGTATATACTAGTTCACTGTATTCATGGCACTGTGGCCCAACGCTCGCTAAACCTTTCTAAAACCAAGGTGGTTACGCCCAGCGAGTATAAAATAGCAACCTTTTCCTGCCAGATAGTGTTCAATGTACATGCCAATGGCTGCAAATGGGAAATGAGAGAAAGGCGAATTCGGCTTTCACTTTCTTGCGTCTTGCGCTTCGTATCTACTTCCCACCTTTAACCACCTCGAGTTCATGGTATATACTAGTTCATTGTATTCATGGCACTGCGGCTCAAAGCTCGCTAAACCTTTCTAAAACTAAGGAGGTTACACCCAGTGAGTATAACGTAGCAACCCTTTCTTGTCAGATAGTGCTCAATGTACATGCCAATGGCTGCTAATGGGGAATGAGAGACGGGAGCAGTCGGCTTGTAGTTAACGCGCACGCCGAGAACTTTTTATTGTTCAACAAAGCACAGCAGAAATCTCCCACCGGCACCACCTTGCAGGTCAAAAAGTAAGGCTGTTTACACACTGCTACTACGACTACGAGGGACGAACGTGTGCCGCTATAAGGAGTTTTGGCGTTCCAGTCTTCAACGCGGTCAGCGTTCCAGCGGCGTTGCTGCCGGGTGTACACTCGCGACTTTGCCAGCCAGCTTTTTTTTAGGCCTGATCCAATCCTCGCTGGCCTTGCCGGGACCAGCGAGGATCGCGTCAAGGCCTGCGTTGCTCCCCCTCAAGGAGCACTGCTTCAACTTCACCGTCCCGGAGGAGACGGCGTCCGTCGACGAGATCATCGATGGCCTCGAAGACGTCATGGGAAGTGAAAGGGTGCTGCTCCGGCAACACCTCGGAGCTTCGAAGTTCCTAGTCTCGGCTCGGTCGGCTGCACAAGCAACCAAGTTGATGGTAAACCAGAGATTCGTGTTACAAGGTCACAAGCTACAAGTTGAAGCAGTCGGGGCGCCAAGCGTACAAGTCAGTGTGTCCCGCCTCCCGCCGTACGTGTCAGATGACGCATTTATTTCAGCTCTTCAGCCATACAGAAAAGTGAAGGGTATCACATTTGTTACCTTGAAAAGACATCAATCAATGTGCACTGGCACCCGCATCGTCCTAATCGAGATGGCCGATTCCGCCCCTAATTTCCTATCAATACAAGGTCACCGCGTGATGCTCGAGTATCGTGGTATGTGCAGAGTGTGCGCACGCTGCAGCAGAGAAGGTCATGTTGCGGCTACTTGCACAACACCCTTTTGTGAACGATGTGGCACTTTCAGCCATACATCTGAGGATTGTGTGTCCAAGTGTAAGCGCTGTAGCGGGGACCACGCGACGAAAGATTGCTTCCATCCCAAGTCATACGCAGACTCAGCGCAGAGCACCTCACAGTCACTGAAAGAAGTCCCAGAACTTGGAGAGAGTGCTTCGAAGAGAACAACCCAAATTGGAACCATCAGGCACATGGAAGTTTTGCAACGCAAAACCAAGCCAAGGCAACAGAAGATTCCAGATTATTGGGATGAAGACAGCGCAACTGACACATAATTTCATGACGCCAGGATAGAAGATGCCACCGGCGTTAATGCCGCGTCGCCATGCACAACGAGTGACAGCGGCCTTTCTGCGCTGACTGGGGACACCGCAGCGTTGTCATCTCCCACAACGTCGTCACAGGATCCCAGCAACGCTGTGGAGACGCCGAGTGCGTCTGCTACGTCTTCATCAGAGCAACTCAAGGCCACAGAAAACGAACAATCCTCGAACGCATCACCGCTGGAGGAAGCGTCCCAAGCATCTCGGAGCGCTGGCCAACCGGAAAAATCACTCCGACCTCTGAGGCAACAAGTGTAAGGGACGAGCGTCATGAAAGGCCACCTGTGGGCCTGGAAGGTAGCGTGAAGACGACGCCCACGAAAGAAGTAAAGACCACGTCTTCAAGGAAACCTAACACGCCTCGCACACACACTGTACAGGCCTAAGAAGAAGTGTCCGACAAGACATCCAGACATCGTAGGAGGCGGTCGCAATCGAAAATAAGGATTGACAAATTTTCGCAAGCCTCACGATCGGTATCTTTGTCTGCTGAAAATACGTGTTCTCCCGACAAGTTGTGTAGAGCCACAAACTCTCAGCGCCGCACCAAGCCTGGTAGTTCGAGCAGTGGAAGTGATGTCACCACCTCCGGAACATCCAAAAAGCCCCGAATTAATTCGCCAAACCGAGATCCATCTCCTGATGCGGGTGAGGAGTCAATGTTTTTTTTTTAATTTGTGCTGCCCACATTCATTCTTTCCGCTTCCTGTTGCCTGTACTTGTTGCAATGCTTGCTTCCGAGCCGTACAACCACTATGCATTTGTTGTCTCCGAAGCATGCAAACTGTTTAGCATTCCATATGTTACTGTCATTCACGATGCCACCTTCATGTGCCAATTTGTGAGCTCTATGCTGTGGTGGCTATGCCCTGTTATAGTAATTGCATCATGTGAGTTACGTTGCATGCTGCGTGTACTATTTCTGTTATCATTGGTGTTGCTTACAGGGTCGGTTCTATCTGTGTACGCGAGTAAATCTCAGCGCCAGTCCTTCGAGTATAATCACGTTTACTTCATTCACTGCCGCTTGACACAGTAGAGGCCGTGCCGTCCCCGTATGCATTGCTGTTAAAAAAAGGAAAAAAAAACGATTGTTTCGTTTCCCCTAAATTTATTTTAAATGAATAGGCTATCTTTCATGACTTTCAATGTTCGTGGTTTCAAAGATCTTGTAAAACAACAGGAGATAATGAACCTTGTGCGCTCGCTCGGGGTCGACGTGCTTTTTCTGCAAGAGACCCACTTTCGAACGCGGCATGACATCATGACCTTCCGTACTAGATTTTCGGTTGTAGCCTTCTTCTCTTTAACGCAGACGCAGTCGCGTGGCAACGGTGTCGTGTTTCTCAATCCGAGGTTCAGGCGGGGTGCGCATTGCCTCTTCGATGCAGAAGGCCGTGTTATTGCGGTGGACATGTGGATAAACGACCAGAAAATCCGATTCACCAACTTTTACGCGCCCGTTGATAGGTCTCTTGCCAATGACATTTTTAGAAGTGCCATGTCATTCTTGCTAAATTCAGCACCCTGCGTGTTGTTAGGTGATTTCAACTGTGTTTTTGATTCAATTCGAGATGTCCGAGGCCCTAGTCAAGGACAAAGCACATACCATTCGAAAGAGTTGCAGAAAACATGAAAGAGCGTTGAAGCTGGTCGATGCATGGACAACGCTTCACGGGAACACCTTTGGAGGCACGCGCGTTCAGGGTACATCTCAGAGCAGAATTGACAGTGTCTATATCCCTAACAAGCTCGTTGAAAATTTAGAGACATGCGATGTCATTTCTTTAGCGCCTGGGCAACGCAATCTCAGCGACCACATGCCAGTGCTGTTCACCTTGAAGGCCCAGCTGACAAAGCATTGCTCCAAGTTGTGGCGATGGATTTATCAATTTTAATGATAAAGTTTCGGTATCTGAAATGCGCATGAATATCTATGCGTCTTTGGAAGACACGCTGGAAATTACGCCGACAGCATGGGATCTCTTGAAGGCAAGATGGCGTGTGATTGCGCAGGAGGCCGGGAAAATGCGCCATGTACGTCTAACATCTCAATATATTGAAACATTGAGACGTATTCAAATCGTTGAGCACACAGGTAATCTGACCGGCGCAGTTCAAGTGTACATTAGGGCCAAAAAGGTTAAATACGACCTCTTGTCGAGGGCAAGGTCTGGGGCTCTTAAACGCGCAGAGGAACTGCACCTGCCTACAGATGAACTAGGTAACTTGCCATACACAGCGAGTAAGGGTAAGGAACCACCAGCGAGTGCACAGCGAGTAGGGGTAAGGAACCACCAGCCCAGTATTATCGGTGCAGCACGGGCAGAGTGTGGGTGCATCGTCACAGATATCAAATCAATCAAGGAGGTCTTCCGGGCACACTTCGAAAGGCTCTGTTCTGCAGATTATCGCTCCAAAGACAGCAACTAGCATCACAGAATCGCAGAATTTTGCGTAGGCTTGCCTACGCTGTGTCCTGAGGCGTCTGATATGCTCTGCGCTGAGGCGACGAAAGATGAAGTTTTGCAAGCCTTGAGGAAAATGAACACTACCACGGCTCCAGGTCGAGACGGAATACTGACGGGGTTTGATATAACTTTCTTCGACGTCCTAGGCGACGCACTTTCTGACATGGTTAACGGATTCATTGTTGATGGGCAAAAGCCGAGGTTTTTCAGTGAGGGCCGTGTAGTCTTGCTGCCAAAGGAGGGCATGAATCCTGACGATCCACGGTCATGGAGGCCGATTACTCTCTTTAACACGGACTACAAACTTGTAGCTATGATCCTTGGCTTGCGGCTAAAACCTTTTCTGCCCGATATAGTGTCACCCACGCAAACGTGTGCAGTGCCGGGTAAGTCAATTTTTCAAACTCTTACTGTGATAAGAGATTGGTTCTACTATGCCAACGCCAAAAACGTTACCGGTGCTTTCGTGTCATCGGATCAAGCTAAGGCCTTTGACAGGGTCGAACATGACTACCTATACTGCGTACTTAGAATGTTTGATTTGCCTGAGCAGTACGTTCGCTGTATAAAGCTTCTATACACCAACATGGCCAGCCGACTTCTCATCAACGGCGTGGAGACATCAAGCTTTCCAGTAAAAACAGGTTTTCGCCAGGGATGCCCAATCGCACCGGTGCTCTTTGTTCTTTCCATAGATCCTCTCCTTAGGAAAGTGGCAAATTGCCCTAATATTCAGGGCTTTCCAATGACAGGTCTGGAATCAGTTAGCATCACCGCTTATGCGGATGACATCTCTGTGTTCGTGCGAAACCAAGTCACTTACCGCGCTTTCTTGGAGCTGTTCGAAGAATATGCCAGTTTATCGGGTGCTTTCCTGAATGCGGAAAAACGCAAAGCCCTTCGTTTCGGTGGCTTCCACGGCTCTTTGCCGGGTGGTATTCAATACGTGGATGCCGTAAAAGTCCTCCGGGTATACTTTCAAGATGGAAAGGTGGCCAAAGAAATGGGGAGGACGCCGTACATCGAGTCACGCAGGTCTTCGCGTATGCTACTGCCTTCGATTTGTCACTTGATGCCAAAGTGACGGTGGTGAAAACGAAGGCATGCACATATGCTTTTTAGATCGGGCACATTGCACTCATACCCAATCATGTTGCGAGCCACCTTGCGTCATTGGTCGGAGCCTTCTTATGGGACGGGAAGACACCAAAAGTTCAACAAAAGTTCCTGAAGCTCCCAAAAAGCTGTGCAGGACTCAGTCTGCGAGATGTTGCGACATTCACAAAGGCACTTGCAACTAAAACAGTTCACAAATTGTTTCAGGACAATGACTATCCTGGCTGTAGCTTATTTCTATATTGAACCGGAACTATTGGAGCCGCATTCACGTCGGAAAGGTACCGGGGACATCAAGCAGAACACCCAAATGCCTTTTATGAGGCAGCAGAGGGCCTCAAGCCTCCCGTTGATGGCGACGCCACCGAAGAATACTTTGCAAAGCTTGTACTCGCACGCATTAGCAAAATGTTAATCAGTCGCTTGATTACTGACGAGGAAAAACAGAGATGGAGGCTCAGCAAATGAAGGAAATGGCGGAACAACTACGTACCGGAAATAGTTGGAGAATTTGATTGGCTACGGTGATGGGACGCGTCGCCCACTCGTCAGAGACTGTTAAAGTGGGGCGTCGTTCCCAATGATGCCTGCCCCAACTGCGGGAAAAGAGAAACGATCCACCACACGATGTTTGAATGCGTAGTGGCCAAAGGCGTGTGGCACGTCGTGCGTCATCAAATCAATTCGGGGTGTCAATTCCTTCGAGCCAAATGCGCAGAAGGGGCTTATTTGAACAACTCGTACTGTGCGTCACAATTTTCGTCTTGTGGCGTCACCGCTGTATGGCCGAAGCACGGCGACGACCCCAACGAGCTGCATACGCATCGTTACAGATTGATCGATTTGTGGGGTTTAACGTCCCAAAACCACCATTTGATTATGAGAGACGCCGTAGTGGAGGGCTCCGGAAATTTTGACCACCTGGGGTTCTTTAACGCATCGTTACAGAAAATTAGAATTATGATGGTTCGGTACCTTACCGAACAGATGGAAACTTATGGTGAAGAAGCATTTATCAGAAGGTGGCATACACGTTTTTTTTTTGGACTTCGGAACGGGAATATTGAACTTTCTTTACTGCCATTTTAACTCGGGGGAGAAATTTGCTTCTCGTCGCACGTATTATGTGAATCCGTTCCCATTTACTGCTTTTTTGAGTTTTTTTTCTTTGTTTTTTGAGTTATTCGTGATCTGTGAGAATATTGTAAGTGCTGTGTGTTATATCCTGTCTATGTTTTCTTGTTTGTACACGCCACTGAAGTGATTTTGTTACACCAGACGGTTTGCGATAAACTTCCCTGTATCACCCCTAAAATTCGCAGCGTGTGCGTTTACTAGTCACTTATGATGACTAGTGACTTATACTCGCCTTAGAGCCATGTTATTCCATACGAATTTTCGCATCGATACGATTATGGAAACGGCTAGGAGAGCTAAAAGTCATAGGCGGATAGATATATAGATAGATAGATAGATAGATAGATAGATAGATAGATAGATAGATAGATAAATAGATAGATAGATAGATAGATAAATAGATAGATAGATAGATAGATAGATAGATAGATAGATAGATAGATAGATAGATAGATAGATAGATAGATAGATAGATAGATAGATAGATAGATAGATACGCTGAAAGTCACCGAAACTCGCTAAAAATGCTTCGCAATTTAAACGCGGGACAGCTCGCATTTGCCGAACCAATGGTACAGTACGGACACGAACACCACAACGGGAGCCCGAGTGCCGGCAGGAACTGCGTACCGATAATTCAGCAGTAAAGCTCCGGTAGCTGGTGGATCCTGCAAACAACGCTATCAAATAACTCGTGAATTTAAACACTTGCAACAAGTAAGGTTGTGAGCATGACATTGCGCTTTTGACTATTGTGGAAGCGTGTTCGCCTGAGTGAACACCCGCTTAGGGTGGGACTTTCTCCAGGGCACTTTGGCTCCGGCAGCAACGTGTGACTGCGTGTGGTTCGAGAAGAACCACTGGGATTAACGCATTGTGAAACGCTTTTAACTACTCACTTCGCTCCTCCATGACCATGATCAGAAGAATCCGATCATGTCACCAATAATTGTGAAAACCTTTAGTGGAGCATCTCGTTGAATCCAATATTCAACAGAGGGGCTGCACGTTTCTACATTCGCTGGTTAACCATTTCTAGGAAAAGCTTGGGCAGAGACTCCTTCTTTATCTGTTGTTTTGAGGGTCCCTAACCAGTGGTCAACGTGACAATAAATGTTATTTGAAAATCTCTATGCTTCTTCAAGTACTAGTTTTTTTATGTTGTTCCTAATATGAAGGTTTTCGGTGCAACTAAAGAAAATCATGTAATCATTGTGTATACTGTACACAAATTTACAAGGAAATAATGTGCCGATCAACTGTGGTACGTCATTGAGCATATTCCTTTACATTTATTTAGGACGCAGTAAAACTGAAAGAAACTTTGAATGAAAAGACGCCACGATGACAGATATTGTGTTTCGGTTGCACTGGAGCAGAAAATAAAGACTACGAAATGCATTAAAATTAAACAGAACGTTTAGGCAATGTGTGACGGCTTATTACTTGGCATGAAACAGATGAAGATGGGACAGAGTGTGAAATGTGCTTGGAAACTAAACAACCCGAACTTCTGCTCTCGGATGTAGTGCATCAAAGGTATCAGAGAACGAATGAATAGTGAAAGCGAACTACCTATTGTGTAGTTGACAGCTATCGACAACATATATTGGGAAGGCGAAACTTGTAAAAACGTACTGAAAACCAGCAAAACTCAGTCTTTTTAAGAGTACGTATAAAAAGGCGGTTATTACTGTGCGAAACAAATGCCATAGATGTCTCAAAAACGTGGAAAAAGAGCTTGATCTGAGCTTGACAACAGGGTTCTCACATCAAAAAACCAAGAAACTCAACCGCCGTGAAAAAAAGAAGTCGACTCCCCGCTATTCTGCCTCTAGTATTGCAAATTATTTTCCAGCGTCTCAGTACCAAGAACTTTCGCTACACATAGCGTCGAGCTTTTTTTTTTTTCTTGAAGAGAGCCTTTTGATCTGCCTTGGCTATTACGAGCCGGATTGTTTGTAGGTCGCTTCAAATATTGGTTTGATGTGCTAGAATAGGCATTTCTTATATTTGTTTCTTTTTTTTTCACAGCAGAATCGCTTCACTGCTTCGTCAGAGAGCTTTCCGGAACGCCTTTCAGCATAAAGGTTTTCTCTTTTTTTTTTTGCTATTACCGCTGTTCTCCCGATGTATACCACTATTCTCTTTTATTGCGGTGCTATTTACAGGAGATTGACGTCAGCTGCATCTGCTTGTATACTATCTTTTCCTTTTCTTTCCGGATTCCACTATTCCTTTCCGTTCTTCCTTTTGTTTGCGTACCGCAGTAGTTTAGGCTCCATCGTACATCAAAGAAACGTATAAGCACCATCGCCACAGACGACCGACAATACCACGAGTAGGTATTATTCGTATGTGCAATATCTTTCTTCCTATGCAGCCATGTCTTTCTCTGAATTAGGAGGTAGCAACGGGTGTCTTTTTTTACGTGTGTTTTCTTTCCGACATCCTAAGATAGATAGACCTAGCGTGTTACGACTTCACTCTGAAGTATAGGCTTGCACTAGAGAAGGTTGTTTACAGTTTTCTCTGGAATGATGTTTAGAAAGTTTAAGGAGCACTCGGAAGACAGTGCGCTTTTTTGTCACGCTTTTTTCATGTAACACTTATAATTGTGTAAATAACCCAATAGCTGGTCACGTTCTATATGTCATCGGTGTCTTTATAGGCGGAAAACTTCCCATCATCAGATTTCAACTGAAGATACGAAAAGTTAATATGCGGCCAGTTTCAAGAAGAGATGCTATAACAAGCGCTACAATACTTTTTTCTTCTTACCGAGCCACAACGGAACGCCAACTGTACAAATAAGCTTCTGTGTGGAAACAACGTCGAGTGAAGGCCAGTGCTGTCCCGCTTCATGCACTCAGATGTCGCGGTCAAGTACCGTGAGGTGACGTACACGTACTGGGTTCCTGCGGTGCATTGTTTCATTTCCTAAGCGAGGCTTTATGGACGATCAGCCACCTTGATTCTTGAGCTGAGTGCCCAGTGTGATTGTACTATAGCAGTCAATTCGCTGTTGAGCAGTATGAATAACTCCTTAAAAATTCCATTGAGCATTGCGCAGTATCCTAAGAAAATTTCGAGGATGCAGCACATCCACAGAGGCCTGCACTCTTTACAATTCTTCGTCTCTCATGATAAACATACAGTAAGGGCAGAATAACTTGTGAGATCAGTGTACAGCGTCCGATGAGCAGAATTTCTACTCCGTCGAATTGTTCATTCCTATGACAAAAAAAGTAAAGACAGATTGACCCTGCTGGTGCGAAAGTGGAGGATGTGCTAAGCGGGACAGCCTTCTTTGTTTCCTTTTGGTTTACTAATTATATTTTCTTACTTTTTGTTGTTTTATTTTCCTGATAATTTTTTTCAGTTTATTATTTAGTTGGAAGTTTTTTCGTATGTTTCTATCTCTCTTGTTCTATTTCTTGCTTGCTTACCCTTTAGATTTCTGTAGTTGATTTGTGCTATAATCTCTCATTAGTCTTACATGTAATGCCCGCACTTAATATCATCATGAGGACCTCAATAAACAACGGAAAGGATACTTCACTTTGGTGCAATTGCGTGCTCATTATGCTACGTTTGGCCATGCTTTATGTGGTTTTGCGAGCTTCTATACCCGGCATTAATGTGCTCGCAAAAATAAATAGGAATAACCGCTGCTATATCATCATCAAGGTGCTTGAAGTACAAAAGTACAAGAAGACCCCCCCCAACCCCCCCACCCCCTTACGCGATTGCGCACGCTCCATATTCTAGAGCTGGCTATATGATATACGCGGCTTTACCTGCGTAGTGCCAAGCGAGAAGGACATCATACGACTAAAATACGACAGCAGATCCGCCTAAGTGTACCACACTTGACAAAGACACCAGGCGTGCTTGGAAAGCGTAGCACTGCCGCAGTGAAAGGTGCGAGAGTGGCATTTATAGGACAAGCTTCAACTGCCCTTGCGCTGCTAACACATGTACGCTTGCAAGGTACACAAGCTGACATATATCGAAGTTTTGTCAAGTTGGGAACTACCTAATAGAATAGGTTGGCAAACACACTCGTAGGTAGACTCACTCAGACTTACTCCAAATCGGATAGAGCTGTCAGTCATAGTGAGTCAGTTCAGATGAGTACTGTATTAGTGAGTTTGAATCTGAGAGAGACCGACTGAAAAACATTTTTAGTGAGTCTGAGTACGAGTTCATTCAGTTGAGAAACACTTCTTGTGAATTAGAGTGAGCCTCAGGGACGAGGTTTATTTCATGAGTGAGTCTGATTGAGCACCACATTGTTTTGCCGACCTCTCGTTCTATCTACTTAGCTTCACTGTTACTTTCTATCAGCCTTATGACAGGTCAAGTTTAGGCAAATTTTATCTACTCACGCATCAACAGGGTTATTCACCAGTTCAATGGCGATTGAAGAGGTGCGTAAGTTACAGGAGGGGGGAGGTAGCTTCACCCTTCGTAAAAGAAGGTCTTGTTTAAAACATCTCGTGTGAGTCAACACTTTCAATAAAAACGTCCTCAGTTTATTGCAACCACTGGAAAAGTGTATTTAGAGATGCGAGATTGAAAGCGCCAAATAGAGCACTGATTATGCGAGACATTGTTGCTAAAAAAGCATTGATGTCTTGAATGAAACAGACAACACTACACTAACGGGCTCATTGGTCGACTCACTCACAATCAGAAAAAAACAAAGACTTGCATTCTGAGCGAGACCAAGTAAGTCTTGATTTGGTGATTTTGTGTTCGAGCGCGTTCAACTCAGTAAAATATAAGTAAGCCTTAAGGCGAACGAGTACGGTTCAGGAATACATCCATGACTTTTAGTCCCGAGAACGAGGTATGTATCTTGAGTGAGTCTGGGTGAGCTCTAAATGTTTTGCCGACCTATGCGCACTGCGTCAGGATTCGTGATTCTGTGGGGAAGCGAGGCACCTTCTGTGGGCTTACAAAGCAATATATTCACTTTATTGATACGGTGGCTGGGATGAATTATGGCTGAGCCTTTTGTAATATGTTGAATTCATTCAACAATTCGCACGCCTGACGTGTATATTTTATATAGGCGTCAGACGTGCCTATTTAAGATATTTTCACAATTTAGGATATCGTATTTCATATTTAGGATATCGTATACTCATATTTCATATTTTAAGATATCTGGTTGTTACTGTTGTACAGCCCTCTATTACAGATGATAACGTCGTTCCCACTTCATATTACGCCTGCGTAGAGTCTTTTTGCGAAGTTTTGAGCGACAGCCTTTGCCCATGTTTGTTACATGTTGAGTTACGGTATGAAATAAAAAAATAGCATGAGTGCGAGGCAAAATACTAGACTGCTACAGTGAGGACCATGGTTGGAACCCCTTGTGTTCAATGCTGGTTGCTCTTTTTAATTTAGTTTTTTGTTATTTCGAATGACAGTGGTTACGTACACTGCCGGTGACAATTGTGGTGGACAACTACTGCCCCGAAACTGGTTCTCAATGAGATCTCACAACATACTTTGCGGTAAAGCTTGGAGGCTCCTTTGAACTAATCGTGCCAAGCCTAAAGCAGGGGTGGAGCAGGCCAGCATTTGTTGTTTTTACTTTTCTCTGACTTTCATCTTCAATACCGTTCTCGTACTGTCTGTTTTTTTTATATTTATGAACGCTTAACGCGCACTCAAGGCGATAACACAACGTTGCAACACACACGCATCTTTGTTGTGGGATCGGGTCCAGTGCGCCTTCACCGTTTATAAAAACGGACTACCAATGTGCCAGAGTACCAAGTTGAACTTTTTCTGTTGTGTATCTGTTTTGACCTGTTTCTTTCATTATTACTTCATATATTTCTTAGCCTATTTCGCTGACTTCTTCGCTCTTTGTATTTATTTATACTTCTCTTGCTTTAGCTAACTCGCACTTAATTTATATGTCCATTTGCTCTCTGTGTACGTTTGATAGATATGCTCCGCATATATTACAGACTGCAAAAGCCATGTCCAAGCCGTGGAAGTCTACGGTGCCAATCGAGGCATCACATTATTATGCCAACCAAAAACGAATTCGCCACACTGTATACTGCCGCATATGACTGTCACATCTATTATAAATTAAATACCGCCATGACTTTTATGTTCTGGTGCACACTTCCAGATGCGCGTCTCTGCGCTTTCACGCTATCAACTGTATTCCTATTTGTGACCTAAATGACAAAGGCTGGAATTCTCATGTTTTTTTGGTTGCTGAGTAAAACGAAATGCAATCGCTAATTGCTCCAACTGCTGCCGGCAGATATCATGCTATTCGTACAAGGAATCATTGTTGGGTGATGACTCTCTACAAAACATTACCGGAGAACAACTATGTGACCTCGATAAGAACCTCTGCTGGGCTAGTTCATAATTCATTTTAAACGAGTTGCGCGAAAAAAAATGAAGTACATTAGGAACACACCTGGATGCAGCGCGCACTAACAACTAAAAATTTATTGGAGAAAACAGGCATATATATGCGGTTACGAAAACACGTGCGGTGAAAGAAAATGATAAGATGAGCAGACAGATTGTATTAATGTTGTGCTTCCAGAAAGGCTACATCCACGGCTAGTAACATAATCGAGGGTTGCGCGACACATGAATCATCAGCTTTGTTGATGAGATACGCCTTTTCAATTTCCCGCGCTACCTTGTTTTTGAATCTAGTTTTAACGACCTAATTACCAAACAAGAGCGTGCAGCCGCACTTTCTACCATGCGACGATATGTTAGATCATGGTTGTTTCTGTAGAGAGGACTTGTGATCATAATTTTATTATTGGAAATCGTACGAATTCGTGTATGTATTCCTTTTATGCTCCCCTTACACAATGTAAGGTTTTTTGAATAACTAAATAAATAGGTAATAAAAAAATCAATAAATAAATAAAACAACGTGCCGTATAATACTTTCCACACGTCAGCAGAGTGCCATACACCACAGCGACGGCGCAATCGACCTCTTTGGCCTAGTGCTTCACCTGGCAAGTACCCTTGCCGTGCCACTCACCCTTGATCCTCCTCGCAACAGCCGCACGAACGCTACCTAAACACTTGCCGGTCAAACACACACAAAAAAAACATTGCGACAGTACCTTCCAATTTTCTCTAAACGGCATGAGACAACATGCAGGTATGGGATGCTGGCAACCGGCAGTTCCTTCGAGCGCCTACTATGCACGGAGCCTCTTGCCTGTGCTCTAACATCCTACAGAACTCTTTCGGCCGGCCTAGACAACTGGTCCTCAGGAGACACAGACGCTCGAGCCTCTCAATTAGCTTCCCAAGGTTTTTCCCCATCCTGCGCCGGCAAGACTTCTTGAGCGCCGCCTTTAAACAAGTCTTCGCGACAGCAATTTTTACAACTTCAGAGCGCCCGCACCAAAAATCAAGGGGAGGCTTTTAATTTTTTAGAGCGTACATCAAACAAGTATGACAACCATTAAAAAACACCATTTTTTTGCGCAACTACGTTAATTTGGTTTAATTTGCGTTATCAACACCCCATTGCAACAACAGGCTATATCATGCCTGTTTTTTTTTTCATCTCTCCTTCACACACCACGACTTAATATCTTGTTTCTGCTGATGGTTCATATATATCATTCTGAAGCACAATGGCTCATTTTCTTGCCTTGCTCTATCATCAGTGTCCACGAGTTCTTCCAGAAATCTTCAGTCACTGCGTTTAGATTGCCTTTCCTTGTGTGCGTTTATTACGCACTGTTTCAGTTCTATCTCTCATTTTTTTTTTGAATGTTCAAAATTCACGCAAGTCCATACGTTTATTCTTGCGAAAAAAAAGTCAGTGGCAGTGTTCATTCCTCTCGGGAAACGAATTACCAAGCCAAGCGTACCGGACGCGTCCGGAGAGCTCTCTCGCACGATGAGTGACACTTTCGTGGGCGCACTCATGCACTGCGTGCGACAGCCTGCACTGATTCTTCCCGTCCCGATGCTCTGCTAACTGACGCGAAAGGAAGACTCACATCGTACTACTTGGGGATTGCGCATCCGTATGCGTGAGAAGAAGCGCAGTCTTTCACATAGAGCTTTATATCTCTCTCTAAGTTGCTATTTCACGCCACATTTCTCGCTTCCAGCTACGTATAGCACTGCTTTCAGGATTCATCTCAGCATATATATGCAGCATAAATTAGTTTTCTATACGCCATTTGCAGATTATTCATGCAGATTGCAATTAGATAAGCAATTGCTAGGAGTAACTGTGTGGAGTTATTTATAAAAAGATGTACTTGTAAAGAACTTCCAAAGCCCATGCAGCGTGGTGTTGTCTAGTACACTGTGAGCCTATAGTATGAACGTAACTTTATACGTGCGAGCGTTTTATTGTAAAGTGAACTCATGCAAGCAAACAGTCGATTGCAATGTTTTTTTATTTCTTTGTATTTTTTACTTTTTCATTGCATTGTTTAATTTTGCTCTGTGGCTATCATCCTTATCATGTTATACTACGTAAGGTGTAATAATGAAGCAGACGAGTTCATATAAAGCCAAAGTTTTCTGCGTTAGCAATTAACACCAATTTTTTATAAGGACTTGATGCCCTTCGCCGGTCGTATATTGCTTTTCTAGTGGACGGCTTTCCTGGTGCATTCTTTTCGTAGTCACTATGGGGTAGTGTGTGGGCATTTTTACCATAAATTTGCATCGGCTTAAGATTCCTATTGCGCGAAGGCTGAATGTACCTAGACACACCGCGTGGTAGTTGCAGTTCGAGTTGCAATTACCAAGTGAAAATTCCGTGGGTGTTATCTACATTTTTTGCAACTCCTATAGCTGCTCGCACGTGCGCCAATTTGAAAATTGCTGCTTGCAGAGAATCGAATGAACTTCGGAACAATTACCTATTTTTGGTGCATCCTTCATTCCTTGTAGACATTGGTGACAGTGGTGCATGGTAGCGGCCACGTGATAGGAAGGGGGTTTCTCGGGTCGTTACGCAGGGAGCTGACCACACGGCTTCGGTTACGGTGCTGCCGAGAGGGTACATTGCACATTTTGCCTTCGTTTGGATTGGGGTGCAATACTGGTCATACTAAGCAATATTAGATATAATTAGTCGTCCCCCTGTGGCCTTATCAGTCGTTAAAGGTTAATAAGATCTCAGAAGCTACACCTGGACGCAGAAAATGTGACATCCATGAAGGTGATGTCGCCGTTCTTTCTTTTACAAGTTTTACAAGATTTGTCGGGAGTCGGTGACTGAAAACGATCCAACTTTTCTTTTTTCTCGGCCACCTGAAAAGGATTCAACTACTCTGCTAATCATTGAAATATATATTGTTTACTGTGCGTTATGGTCATCCACTGAAATAACCCATACCTTTCTTTCATTATGTTATCCACGGGCAGATTCGGTGCACTTCTGATCGCCCTTTTTTTTTCTCTATGCGGAGCATGTCTGTTCCATTGCCAGCTTGATAGTGCTCCTAGTATGTTCCATTGTCAAACACAGCGCAGCTTCGTCACGACATCTACCTCACGTAGCAAGTTTTTCTTCTCCATGAAAAGCGGAAAACTCTGCCGGAAGTCGCAAGTGCCCCGTGCCAGGAAACGAACGGACACCGGTCGGGTCGGTTGTGCCTCACGTGGGAGTCGGCGTTCTGCAAGCATTGCGTTGCTGTGCCCAGAGTGGTCGCTCATGCAAAAAGAGAGACTTGCGCATCGCTTTTCGTTTTGATCCTGCCAATCGCTCCGGAGGAAGAGCGTGTAGTCTATTGGTAGGTTCTCTTCTGTAGCTCTCCGCTAGAGTGGAGTTATCCGGCGAGGCATTCATTCACCACTCCGAATTCACCAATAGATGACACCGTGATACAACCACGATGCGAAGATCTTTATCACACAGAGATGTATTTGCCATGTTTGCGAACCCAGGTTGCACCATAAGACATTTATGTGATGCCGGGACTGTTCGGAGTGCATACGATGTCAAAACATTCCACACTTTTTGTTCTTAGCGAATCTATCAAAGCTTACCGTAATTTACCTGACGGAAACATAATTGTACAACATCATAAACTGGCTTGCTATCTGCATTGTCTACGCCGCCATCTCCCTTTTCAGCTTCACTGTCACAACACAACCACCAATTTCTGCATGACCTGTAATTACCTTATGGATGACAGAATGAGTACAGAGAGAGAAGAAAAAAATGTGACAAATCTCTCTGTCTAAGAATCGGTATAACACGAAAGTGAGACGTGTCTTTACAAAGAAAGTTGAGTGCATATGACGAAATGTTTTGTTACAAGGGCGAACAAATTAATGCTACGGCAGCAAATTATAAGGCTCGGGAAGAACGGCAGGCAGCTAAAAACTTGCCGCATGTTCCTCAAGCAGACAGTACGCAGGAAATGAGCATGCACAAGCGCGGACTAAGACCTGTAACAGCTCGATATTTAAAGCGCACTGCTCACACTGAAATAAAGGCGCACGAAACGAACGCACCAACACACACATGTAGTACGAGTGCGAACTGTCTCAATTCTTACTTCTTCGTGAGTGAGCAGCGTGGTTTCTTCGTGAACAAATTCACCAGGCAGCGAGTGAAGTGACCTTGGTGCTCTTTGTCCCCGTTGTTAATCAGAACAGAACTTGCGGTCGAAGCACAACAGACATACCGACAGAGAAAGTTATTAGACTCTGAGGAGCTTTTGCGTAAAACCTTATGGCGACACGTGCAAACCGCTGGCCGTGTCCAAGTGGGGGCTGAAACACGGTAATGTTCCGCCGTTCCTTGGGCCCTCTGAATAGCCTGAAGTTGCGTGTAGAGCCATGAGATTCGGAGAGCTTCTTCTGAGCACTGGAAAGAGGGCCATTTGGTAACGCTGGGCATTGCCGAAACATGTGCGCTGAAGAACAGTAAGTTTTGTTGCTGTCCGCACAACTTGAATCAAGCTCTTGTGAAATTCGACTTAAAAATCTCCGAGAGGGGAATGAGTCTGTCTCGAAGAAGTACCAAGTGGCCGAACCAGGAGATAAGAGCGCACGAACGAGCAACGCCCCGTGGAGGCGAGCGCTCATTAGAATGTGCGGGGTGACGACATTTAGAGCACGCCCTTCGCGAGATCTCGTTACTGAGGATGAAAACGCGCCCAGGGTGCTGAGCTTAGAGGGCAGCCCGTAGTATATAGTGTATATGAATGGATTTGCGTTAGCATGCTCGAAAACCTACGCTTTGTGGCTTAAACTTTTTCGCGCCGCGTGCTGCAGAACAAAAAGTCGTATCTTTGACACTGAGCTTGGTTACTCTTAAATACGAAGCATTTCTTAGCGAAAATCGGCGGCGACTTTGAGCGTATCTTTCTATCTATGTAGCCGCTTACGTTTGGGTGCTCTCGAAGTCACCCCAATTACTTGGCGTGAACAAAAATTAGCATGAGAGGGTAAGATGGTTTGAAGAATGCGACGCGCTTGTCAAGGCGTGAATAGTGTCACAATCCCATCGCGTTTGTCGTCAAACACTTCCCGCCAAACAGTAGCACATACCCACGGGAGGTTATATGCCACTGGTATGCGGGTATATGCCACAGGTGATTGACATTTGGTATCTGCTCAGGAACGACGAGAACACACATGGGCAATTTTAACGCCCGTGTGTCAAGAAATACTCGACGAGACCCAGATGGAATTGAGCCCAAGCATTCTGGATGCCAATGAGACCTTTTACCGCAGAGCTAGGCCAGGTCTCGGAACTACTTTTCAAATAGATGCTAATCTTTGTGAAATGTTGATAATGGTTTCAGTGCTCCCTTGATTGATTTGTGGGGTTTAACGTCCCAAAGCCATCATGTGATTATGAGAGACGCCGTAGTGGAGGGCTCCGAAAAATTCGACCACCTGGGGTTCTTTAACGTGCACCCAAATCTGAGCACACGGGCCCACGACATTTCCGCCTCCATCGGAAATGCAGCCGCTGCAGCCGGGATTTGAACCCGCGACCTGCGGGTCAGCAGCCGAGTACCGTAGCCACTAGACCACCGCGGCGGGGCGTTTCAGCGCTCCCTGCCCAATCTTATAAACATTACTTCTGTACTATTTCGATACAGCTGTCACGTCGGGTTAACGTCACATGTGGTTAGTTGTCATGCGCTGAAGTTGATTTATGTAGCAGTGTCCAGGGCAAGCATGTCCGCGAGCATCAGCGCTTCATCTCAGCTTCTCGTGTTGCTAATACGCACGTTCGAGTAGGCCTCCTTGCGCAAGTGCAAACAAGTGATTATATAAACATCTGCAACACTTCAACATATGTCCCTGTGTGTGACTCATGTCCAACATATGTCCTTGTGTGCGACACAAAATTTAATGACGTGTCACTCAATAAAAAATTTGCAACATGGTCACCTTTCTTCCGCATGCTGCGCATAACGTGGTTTCCCAGGTACGCGGGATCTACCGAATTTTTAAATGTTGTTCTTTCGCTATCGGTCAGTATATTATTTAAAACGTCATATCAATGAAGTAAATACATCAAGAGAACCGTGGTGCACCCATCAATAACAAAGTAGAAGGAATTAAACAAAGACAAAGTAGAAGACAAAGTAGAAGAAATTAAACATGAAATTTTTGCTGAGAAAAATGCTGAACGACTTCAGATGTGAACCACGTACTTTAGATCCCAAGGCAAGCGTCCTGAGCACTCGGCTATCCAGAGCATAGTATAGCACTGTATAGTATATAGTCGCAAGGGGGTGTGAAAGAGAAGGAAGTATGAGGAGACATGTGATGCTGAGGAGTAGGGTAAAAAGGAGGAGAGAGGGAGAGTAGATCATAGTAGACCAGAAAAAATTAGAAATAAAGCATGAAAAGTGGAATGATAATAGAAAAAGCATGAAACAAAAACAACTATCTAGAGAATTAAAGAAAAAAAACACATAAAAGTGCGTACAGTCAAACTAAGAGACGAAAGAAATGAAGAAAAAAAAGAAAGTTTTACAAAACTAAGCAAAACGGCAAAAGCCAGGAGTAAATAGGGAGGTGTGAGCTCCACTGTCCTTTTAGCTTTGCGCTTCGATTGTGAGCTAGGCTAATTTTTTTTCTGTATGGGCAGGATACCTATACTTATTATTCTACATCCTGGAGGAACGCTTCACAGCTGTAACTTTTTGAAGGAGATTATTACTGAACAATGGGTTGCAAATAAGAGAAGGAAGCATGTTTCTGGTAGTATTTTAAAAAGTATTCATCCAGCAAATATTCATTCATAATCTGCCTGCCAGGTTGTGGCACTGATACCATATTGATGTGAGAGTCTATAAATCAGTGTTATAATATGTTTGGCGCACTACAGTTTTTAAATTGAAGTGATAAGTATTTGTCATTTCTGCACATTGATGCTTCACCCAGAAAAAAAGTTCTAGCTTGCAAAAGCAATATTGCTTTTTCATGGCAGAAAGTGGGTGCATAGGCTTCAAACCTGTTTAGGTCTATAATCTCCTCTGTTCGAAGACAGGTACCTAGGGTAAGATTTGTTAGTTCAGAGGCAACCCCTCGGCGCTTCAGATGCGGCTATTTTCATGGACGATTTTTCAGACCCACACAGAGAAAATCATAAGCTTTCTTTTTACCGTGTGAAAAAAAAAAAAAACGTATCAGGCTGAATATCCAACCAACTTGTATAAGTTCAAATGTGAGCGGTAAATTTCCCTCTTGCAGCACAGTGGCATAAAAAAGCACTTAGAGCCGCATACAAATGCATCAAGTCCTACAGCACAGATATTCTAGCGCCTTCACCAAAATCACGTTAAGTGCCTTCACAGCTAGTCGAACTTATTACTTAACGCCGAAGACATTGACTGGTGTCATATGAATGGAATGCGCTTGTCTCGTTTCATGTACCTGTCACAAAGAAACACAAGTAGGGAAGTTTTACAGCGAAAGCTCTTATGAGATCAGAACACAGGTCACGCGTGGCACCGTAGTTCTCCGCCGCCGCCACTGGTGTCCATCACCAATATCACAAGAAATATGAAAAAAAAACTTAGACGTATAAAACATTAATGACACAATAGAATTTGATCCAGGGTCCGCTGTTTGCCAGCCTGGTATTCTACCATTGAGCCACGCCGGCTTATGTTGAGGAAGCTTGATGACGATTACGCATGAGGAAACTTCATTGAGCGGAAGACAAACCCTCGGAAATAGAATGATTCGTAATGATAGAGCCTCTGAAGTATCACGCCTGCTGGTCATGGTGCTCACCAAGCCGTGTTCGAGTCTTGCTTCCCACTAGTTGATGAGCGGCCGCGAAGCATCATTAAAGAAACAAGCAGGAACACGCAATGTGCGCCGTTTTGCCCACAGTCATTAAGTACCTCCCTGCTGCTTACAAAGTACCTCGCTGCTGCCTCCGCTTCCAAACCTTCGATATGAATCATTAATACGCCACTCATCAGGCAGGCACCATAGAGAAGGTCGTTACGGAGGGGGTCTCATGGTATTTCTTCATACGTTATGAATCATTAATGTAACACTTTATATGATTCATTCTGCCTTTATAGAGCTGTGGCTCCAACCCGGCTGTGCGTGCTGGCTCACGATGTCAGCCACTGTACCCCTTATACATTTTATACAGCTGTTAGCTAGCAAAGCTCCCTCATGAAAGTGCATGTATATTCGTTGAATGTACAAGCAAATCGAAAATGTTGTCATGTCAAAAATGTCATGTCAATCTGAGTATTAAATTTCGGGTCAATATATAATCAACAAGAATTTATAAGAATTGGGTTATATCAAGGTGTAAATTGAGCAGAGGAGTGTTACGGATGGTACCGAACGAACCCAATACACTTTGTAATCGTACTGCAGACAAGTCTCTATCATTATTACTAGATGATTTCGCATTTAAGCAAAGGAGCGAAAAGTCCTGCACGAAGATGGTTTTTGTCATACGGATAATGTGTACAACACGTTCCTATGAAGAAGTCCTATTCAGGATGATATGAAATATAGTTTGTGGTGTTTTCTGAGTATCCCTAATTATATGTGCATTTTTGCAGCGAAAGTTGTTATGAGATCACTTTTTGGGTCACGCGCATTTGTTGTCCGCCGCTGCCGCCGCTGCCGGTGTCCGTAACCACGTCGCGCAAAATTAGGAAAAAAACTTTGCACCAATGACACAATAGGGCTTGAACCCGGATCCGCTGCGAGCCAGGACAATATACTACCACTGAGTTACGCCGGTGCTTATAACTTGTTGTCAAACTTGTCTTAGAAAGGCTTGACCTTGCACCAATGGCACAGTGAGGCTCAAACTCGGGTCCGCTGGGTGCCAGCCCAGTATTCTACTACTGAGCTACACCGGGGCTTGTGAATTTATGTCAAACATAACTTAGGCAGGCTTGACGTCGGGAAAGCAATCAAGTTATACAACTTATAAAGCGTTTTACAACAGCGAAGGAATAACCAGTCGTCGTACAATGCGAATGGCGTAACGAGTAGACCGTTCAATGCTCCAACCCATCACATAAGCTTGTTCTTGTTTCCTTATTAACTGTGGCACATACCCACTTCAGCCATAATTCCTCATCGTCGTCAGCCACTGCATGGACAATCGGCACAAATTTTCTTGCAAGTGGTTAGCGGATACCACGCTTCTCAGAAGAATGACAAAAAATAGCATAGCGAATGCCGGCCTACTACCCAACATTTTATTATTAATGCCCTAGTGGGTACCAAAAAATTTTGCTTGCAGTAGTTACCTATTGAGTGTTTTGAAAGGGCTCTGAAAGGCCGCTCTTCTAGCTATCGCTGTGACTGTGGTTCGCCAAGCGCCGGCCTGGCGTTTTTTTTTTTAATGCGAAGAATTTCTTAGCGAACTTTGGTGACTTTGAGCGTATCTATCTACCTATCTATCTAGCCGCTTACGTTTAGCTGCTCTCGTGGTCATCCGCTTAACTTGGCGTGAATCAAAATTAGCATGGGAGGGTAAGATGGTTTGACGATTATGATGCACTGGTCAAGACATGAATAATGTCCCAAACCCGGCGCGTACGTCGTCCGACACTTTCCGCGAGACAGTGACACATACTCACCGGTGGGCTTGTGCCGCTGGTAAGCGGGTATGTGCCGCAGGTGATCGACATTTAGTATGTACCCAGGAATGACGAGACCACACAGGGGCAATTTTAACGCGTGAGCGTTAAGCAATACCCGACATCGGTAGCGTCGATGCAACGAAGGCATTAAATAAATGTCAGTGTTAAGAGAAACCTGACGTAGGCAGCGTTGGCCACCCGACGAATGCAAATAATAAATTACGGGGTCCCAGCAGGAATCGAACCCAAGCACTCTGCGTGGCAGTCAAGCATTCTACCACAGAGCTACGCCAGGTCTCGGAACTACATTTCAAACAAACGCTCATCTTCGTGAAACGTCAATAGTGGTTGCAGTGCTGCCTACCCAATGTTATAAACATTACATATGTACCCCTTTCATTTAGCTGCCACGTCAGGTTAACGTCAATTGTGGTGAAATGCCATACACTGAAATCGATTTTTGTATAGCATTGTCAAGGGTCACCATCTTCGCGAGCATCAGCGCTTCATATCAGCTTCTGGTGTTGCTAAAGCACATTTCCAGCTGACATCGTTGTGCAAGTGGAAAACTGGTTACACAAACATCCGCAACTCTTCAACAAACTTGTTATCTTCGACATAAGTCTCTGCGTACAACATATATTTAGCGTCATTTTATGACGTGTCGCTCAATAAAAAAATGCAACACGGTCACCTTGCCTCCGCGTACTTCGCATTAAGTTTAATCCCAAGTATGCGGGATCTGCCAATTTTTTTTTCAGAGACTGCGGTGAGATGAAAAATAATTCGGCATATCCCACGTACCTCGAGAATTGACGTTATGTGAAGCGTGAGGAGGGAAGGTGACCGTGGTGTAATTGATATTGAGCGACACGTCATGAAGTTAAGCTCAAAATTTGTACACGAGTTGTACGCATAAACATATGTTGAAAAGTTGCAGATGGTAATATAACCTGTTTTTTGCACTTGCGCAACGATGCTAACAGGAACATGAGTATTAGTAACGAAAGATGCAATAAGCTGATTTAATGCTCGCGATGATGGTGGACACTGCTGCATGAATCAACTTCAGTAAATGTCGCCTACTTGCATTGATATGAATGATATGTGGGGTTTAACGTCCCAAAACCACCACATGGTTATGAGAGACGCCGTAGTAGAGGGCTCCAGAAATTTAAACCACCTGGGATTCTTCAACATGCACCCAAATCAGAGCACAGAGGCCTACAATATTTTCTCCTCCATCGGAAATGCAGCCGCCGTAGCCGGGATTTGATGCCGCGACCTGCGGGTCAGCAGCCGAGTACCTTGGTCACTAAACCACCGCGGCGGGGCACATGCAATTGAAGTTCGCCCGACGTGACGGCTGCATGGCAGAGGTGCATACATCATGTTTTTAAAATTGGATACCCCGCCCCCTCCCTCCGAGCACTGACCCCACAATTGACATTTCACAAACAATATGGTCTATGCGAAAAGTAGTTGCGAGACATGGCGTGGCTGTGAGGTAGAATACTCGATTGCCACATAGAATGCTTGAGTTGAAATCCTTCTGAGACCATAATATTTATTGTATGCATTTTCTGAATCAAGGCTTTCCATTTCAGCTTTTAACTGCGAAGCATTTCTTAGAGAACTTCGGCGATGTTGAGCGTATCTATCTATCTATCTATCTATCTATCTATCTATCTATCTATCTATCTATCTATCTATCTATCTATCTATCTATCTATCTATCTATCTATCTATCTATCTATCTATCTATCTATCTATCTATCTATCTATCTATCTATCTATCTATCTATCTATCTATCTATCTATCTATCTATCTATCTAGAGAGAGAGAGAGAGAGAGAGAGTTTATTTAGAGAAAAGTAGAGAGGTCGCCGTGTGCTATAGTTTGCTCTGGCCTGCTACTCTACACTGGGGAAGGGTGACTGGGGAGTGAAAGAGTGATGAATGACGATGGTAAGGTAGATAGATATGTTCCTATTAAGCTGGATAACTCTACAGACGTGCGTCCAGTCCAGTGGCTTCTAAGAAAGTGATGACGGCACGTATAACTACATGTGTGCTGCTGTCGTCCGGCCAAGGACCTAACACAACCTCATCGGTTAATGGTAGACTAATATATCGGCCAATCGAAGATATCAGTTGCTGACGTTCGCTTGCATATGCTGGACAGTCGCAAAATATATGTTCGAGCGTTTCTGACAAACGACAGTGACCACAATTGGGACCTGTGTCATCACAGCCAATCAAGTGGGTGTTACGTCTCGTGTAAGCCACACCGAGGCGAATGCGGTGGATAATGCATGAGATGGTTCGCTTCAACTTGTGAGGCATACGGAACTTCATTTCCGGGTCCTATTTGTGCAGCTGCTTGTGCTGATGTTCTGGTTTCTGCCAATTCTCTAAGATAGAGTTGCGCATTACGCGTCGAAGTAGGATGTTAGTATCATGTCGAGAATATGCGATGCACACTTCCGGGGCACTATTTAAAGCACTCTTGGCTTCAGCGTCCGCCTTTTCATTGTCCATTATGCCACAATGAGCAGGTATTCATTGAAATGTTACACGATGTCCATTTTTTGTAGTAATGCCAAGAAACTCTGCAATTTCAATCGATACAGTATGATATGGACTTTGTCTTATGAAGCCATCGATGGTTTGAAGAGCAGCTTTGGTTTGAAGAGCTCGATGGTTTGAAGAGCTCCATTTTTTGAAGAGTTGATGGTTTGAAGAGCTCCATTAACGAGCGGGTTCGGTCGACATGAAACGTATTGCCTCCCGAATAGCAACAAGTTCCACGGCTGTTGATGTTGTCTTGTGATCTATCTTGAAACATCGAACTATCTTCATCTGCGGGATGACAAAGGCTGCGGCGGAGGTACGCAACGTGGTAGATCCATCAGTATATACGTGCGCCACGCCGTCGTACATAGTATAAATGTGCAGCAGCGTAAGCTGCTTTAGGTTGATCGATGCTCTATCTATCTATCTATCTATCTATCTATCTATCTATCTATCTATCTATCTATCTATCTATCTATCTATCTATCTATCTATCTATCTATCTAACTATCTGTCTATCTATCTATATATCTATCTATCTATCTATCTATCTATCTATCTATCTATCTATCTATCTATCTATCTATCTATCTATCTATCTATCTATCTATCTATCTATCTATCTATCTATCTATCTTGCCGCCTACGACTTTTAGGTCTCCTGGCTGTTTCAATAATGGTATCGATACCAAACTTTGTATGATGAAACATGAATGTAGGAAGAGCATAACTAGTCATAACTGACAAGTCAGTTACTTGATATACATGTGATGAAAATCATCACATGTCATGACATAAATGTCATGATTTACATTTCATGGTCTTGCTGCTCTTGCGGTGCTTTCATTCACATGATATGTTGCAAAAACTGGTATGGTATGACATAAGTGCATGGCGAACACAAGCGACAGACCCTAGCATAAGAGTCATGACATGCGTGTTATGTAACAACATGGCCACATGCCACGCTCATGATGCGGTCGCGGCATTTTCACCAGCATCTCATATTGCAAACTCGGTATTAGAGTAACTGAATGGATTACGCGGGTATTTGACTAGTGCAAACATGATAATGATGAGATGCGTGTCATGTAACAGCATGACTACACGCCACACTCATGATGTGCTGGCGGCCGTTTCGCTAGCTTCACTTATACAAAATTCGGTATTACGGGACGCAAATGAATTACAAAGGTATGATACTGGTGCAAACATCATAAACATGAGATGCGTGTCATGTAACAACATGACTACATGTTACGCTCATTGTGCGCCCACGGCTGTTTCGCTAGCTTCACAAGTACCAAACTCAGTATTACGTGACGCGAATGGACGACATAGATAAATGATACATCCAAACATAATAATCACGACATGCATGTCGTGTAAGAATATGACTACATGCCACACTGATGATGTGCTCGTGGCCGTTTCGCTAGCTTTACATGTGCAAAATGGCCCCACCACGGTGGTCAAGTGGCTAAGGTACTACCCGCAGGTCGCGGGATCAAATCCCGGCTGCGGTGGCTGCATTTTTGATGGAGGCGGTTATGTTGTAGGCCCGTGTGTTCAGATTTAGGTGCACGTTAAAGAACCCCAGGTGGTCGAAATTTCCGGAGCCTTCCACTACGGCGACTCAAAATTATATGGTGGTTTCGGGACGTTAAACCCCACATATCAATCAATCCATCATGTGCAAAATTTGGTAACACGTGACGAACATGGATGACGAAGGTATGTGATTGGTGCAAACGTTATAATCATGAAACGCGTGTCATGTGAGTACGTGACTACATGCCGCAACCAAAGCACCAATACATTTCGACGTAATGCAGTGCGCGTGCTCGCCGGCGTTCATTTCGTCGCGTCACACCGGCGTTGCCACGCCAGGTGGTGGTCCTGCCATATGCTCGCTAGCGCGCGCCACGCGGCGTTGCTTTGACGTACGCGTGTTTCAGCGCATCCGGCGTCCCTCCGTCACGAAAAGAGGAAGACGTAGTGTTGTCTGAGTAACATTGGCGCGAAATGGAGGATGCCGCATTTCACGCCTGATGCCGTCGAGCCGAGCCGACGGACGCTGGTTGCGCCTGGCAGACTATGTCAGACTATGAGTGCTCGCGTTCTGCTAACGTTGCGTCACTGTAGCGTTTACGTGCGCGCACGTAAACACTACATTGTAATATATTAGGCCCTTCATGATGTGCTCGCGGCCGTTTGGCTAGCTTCACATATACCAAATTTGGTGTTTCGTGACGTCAATGGACGATGAAAGTCTATGACTGGTGCAAACATGATAATCCTGAGACACGTGTCATGTAAGAACATGACAACATACCATGCTCATAGATTCTCATAGTCGTTTCGCTCACTCCACATATACTAAACTTGGTATCACGTGACATGAATAGATGAAGAAGGTAAACAACACATCGAAACATGATAATCATGTCAGGGAAGTCATGTACGGCATCAAATACCTCCACCGCGTAATATTGGGGTGATTTCAAAGTGACATATCAACATTTCTCATTCGTGCTTCGCATATAGTCGATTCCCACTGTACGTGGTATCTGCCATTTTTTTCGAACGCTTACGGGTTAAAATTACCCTTCTCTGCTCTGGCCGTTTCTGGGTAAATACACCTGTGGCGCACACCCGCATGCTAGTGGCACATACTTGCCCGTTGGTATGTGCCACAGTTTAACGTGAAGTGGTTGACGACGTACGCGTCAGGTTGTAACAATATTCAAGTCTTGACTAGCACATCATATCTGTGCCTTGGTGAGGGCTGGCACATGTTAGGGACGTCAACCAGCCATACAGGACATCATCTTCGAGTTGCGGGCATCGACCTCCTTAAACGGCGTCAAACACGGCAACACCCTTCTGAATTCAAATCACAATTAGCGCAGTTAGGGCTGCGTATATGAGAGCTTCCCTCACATTAATCATTATTAGATCATCCTTCTAATGAATATATGTTTGTGTGTGTGCTTCGTAGATTGACTCACTTCCTTGGTAAATGGTCCTGGGTCCAAACCTGATGTTACATCACACAATTGACTCTAAAAGTCCTTGCAGTATGCAAAGAACTTATGCGAATATCAGGTATAGTTTTCTACTCAGCCTCACTCAGATAACCCCTAAATATACACACCAGCTACAATTTCTAACGTGCAAGCCTACGAAACAGGAGGACGCATACAAGGCGAATAGAGTGAGCCGCATGTAACATTGATTGTATATGAAATAAATGCATTAAAATCATTTTAAGGTTACAAATTGCACTGCGTTAGTACGAGAGCCACATATGACACGAACAAAAGTGAGACGCATTGGGCAACTTTTCGCCTCTGACTTTTCTATAGTTTCACCGGTAATTGCGCGCCAGCACATTTACTGACCCTTGCCCTCTTTCCTTCCCTTTCTATCCCTGTTCTCTTCTCTCCATGTTTCACATATATGTGCACTCCCCTTTTACAGCGAAAGCTGTTATGAGATCCAAACTCGGGTCACGCGCGCCGCCGTAGTTGTCCGTTGCCGCCACCGGTGTCCGTAACTACTGTCGCACGAGTTCAGCAAAAAAAAAAAAAAAAACTTGCCCCATATCTACATGTTTCCGCAAATGTCGTCGAGAGACGGTACTCTTGCGTGTGGAGAGAGTGAACAAGACATTTATTTGATGTTCTGCGCAAGAAAATCAGTGAGTGGTGCGAAAGACATTCCGGAGGCGCTGCGTTAGAGTGCCTCGAGAGTGCAGCGGAGGCGAACGAGCGCATCAAGTCACGTCATACGTGAGACATGAGCGCCAACTGGCAGTTTTCTTGGAAAACAAAGCTCGTGGCTCTGAGACGGGTGTGCGCGCCTATCTCAGAGGTGATAAGGTGTATAACGCAAGGCGACGGGTAGGTGCCACCACCATCTCGTCTTAGCAAAGCGTTGGAAGCACTCGCCGTTCCGTGCAAGCGTTGCGTGATCAGCGCAGCGTAATAAGCGCTACGGTCCTTAAAATTACTGGTGTATGCCTTTCCTAGGAAAAGACGCACATGCAGATTATATATGTGTTGTTATGGTGCTCCAGACATGCGCAATAATTGCTTTTTAATTGACAATTGCACAAGCATGAACGCTCAATCTTGAGCAAAATTGGTGGGGGCTGCGGATGGGGTCGATAAGTACTTTGGTTTGTGCTAGTTGGTTCATAGTGCTCACATAAAATGGGCAGCGCAAAAGCTCGGGACTGTCCTTCTTTTTTCCCGAGATTTTGCGCTGCCTTTTTATGCGAGGATGGCGTCGGCCGTTTCAAGCACTCGATGCTGTTAAGAGTGGACAAATAGAAAAAATGTACAGACAGACAGACCAAAATTTTTGCCTCGAAGGTCCTATCGTCTTTAAAAAAAGCCAGTGCTAAGGGCACAGTGGAGCTTGAACCCGGCTCACCTGCGTGCCAGCAGTGGAGCTTGAACCCGGCTCCACTGCGTACCAATAATTTAGCACTGAGTGACGCCGGTGCTCTAACATGCCTTAGGCAGTCTTGATGTCTGGAAACAAATTGCAATAATATGAGTAATATAAAGCGTTTTAGAACAGTAACAAAACAACCAAGTGTCAAAAATTGAGAATAGCGTAACGAGTGGGTCGTCAAAGGCTTCAACCCATTACAAAAGCTTGTTAGTTAGCACCTATAATAACTGTGGCGCATACGCACTTCAGGCATAGTTCCTCATCGCCGTCAGCCAGTAAATTAAGAATCGGAACAAAATTCCTTGCAAGTGTTTAGCGGATACCACGCTTCCCACAAAAATGACGAAAGATAGCATAGGTAATGCGCGCATACTACCCACAAATGATTATTATTATTGCCTGAGTGAGTACTCAATAAATGTGCCTGCAGCAGTTACCCAATGAGTGTTTAGAAACGGCTCTGAAAGGCAGCTCTTCTATCTTTCACTGTGACTGTGCAGCACCTTCCGCGCAGGTCTGGCGTTTTTCAATTTGCCCAGCGTATGGTAGCCAACCGGGCGTGCGCCTAGTTAACCTCAATACGTTTTCTATCTATCTATCTATCTATCTATCTATCTATCTATCTATCTATCTATCTATCTATCTATCTATCTATCTATCTATCTATCTATCTATCTATCTATCTATCTATCTATCTATCTATCTATCTATCTGTCTATCTGTCTATCTATCTATCTATCTATCTATCTATCTATCGATCGATCTATCTATCTATTCATCTATCTATCTATCTATCTATCTATCTATCTTTCTATCTATCTATCTATCTATCTATCTATCTATCTATCTATCTATCTATCTATCTATCTATCTATCTATCTATCTGCCGACGTCTGAGTGTTCTTGTAAACACCTGGTCAACTTTGGGTAGACCAAATTAGTGTGGAATGGTAAGAAGTTTTCCAAATTATTACTGTCGAGTGATAACTTGAGCTATGTGAGGGTATCAACTTTTATTTGGCACATGAATATTCGTCACGCACAACGCCAAACACTTTGCTCCAGGCCCATGTGGCACATATGTGCATACCACGGTGCGAGATATGTGGATCTCCGCCACAGGTGGCCCGAGGAACGTTGGCAACAAACATTTGTAGTGTAAATGCTAGAGTGCTATGAAAAACTTACAACGCCAGCGTTCACGCAACAAAGTCCACAAAAAATATGTGTTAGGCTCTAACCAGAATCGCACTCAAACATTCTGCGTGGCAATCAAGAAGCCTACCACAGAGCCACGCATGTCTAGGAACTTCTTTAGGAAAAGACCCTGTGTGGGCGTAATACTAGTGAAACGTGATTTCTGTTTGCAGATCTGTCCATATAATAATAAAGATATTGCATATGTGCTCTAATGATACAGGTCTCACGCCGGGTCAGCGTAAATTGTTGTTAAGCGTCATCCTCTGCAGTTGGTCTACGTTGCACTATGCAGGGCTAGCATCCTCGCGAGTGCTTGCGCTACTTATCAGCCTAGCGCTCCTAGTGCTTCTAATGCTCGTGTTGCTGTTGGATTTTAACTGCAACTGTTGGGGTTGGATTCTGCAAATGTAAACAACTGGTTTTTAAAACATGTGTGACTGCCCAACATGCATATCGGTGCGTTCACCAGATGTATCCATATCTTTAGTGGCATTGTGTAACGTTACGCTGAACAAAAAAATAAACAGCAGTCACCTTCCCGCTGCACGGTTTGCATTACGTTGGTTCCTCTGGTACAGGGATCTGCCCAGTTCCTTCCTAAACCAATTTTGAGCTTCATCGTGGCTGGATTGTAGAACGCATGCTTACACACACTATTTCTGGTTCGATTTTCACTTGAACAAAATATTTTGTACTGTGTGCTTTATTACAATATCTCACGCACAATGATGGCCTTTCGCTCACCAGAAGTGATGCAAACACAAAATTTTTGTGAAGTGAGTCTAAGGCTATTACAATACTACGAACTATTCGGGAGAATATTAGAAGCAACAGCCCTTCCAAGTGGTCATTATATTTTTTCCAAAAAAAATTTCGATTATAAAAACTGTTAAACCTTCATCACTGGACGCAAAAAATGAAAACCCCCTCTGCATTCACAATTTCGAATACAGATCGAGTTTACATATTTTTTGCGTCATATTTGCTTATGTTAAAGTTATTTTTTGCCAGTATTTTATAAGCGTAGTCGTAATTCTGGCCAGTTTATATTTTGAGTGAGAGATGTGCTACGTATGTAACTCCAGTAGTGCGTACATTGTTACAGTTGACATCTGATAGTTGCGCATTTGTGCTTAGTAACAGCTCAGCCTTTTCTTCGTAGAAGATACAGACGTCCTTTACATGGACATCGACCAAGTTAGGAAACAGGCGCGCGTTAGCGACTTCAATCGGCTCCTCTGCGTAAGCGAATTGATGGCGTAACATGTCTATTTGTCTGATTACGCGAGTCGAATCTGTGAGTTAGGGGTCTTCGCAACAGAGTGAGTTGTACAGAAGAACTTGAGCAATCTGGGTTAACAATTGAAGTCTGGCGTAAATCAATGCCGCCCTGTAACAGGAGACACCAAATTTATTGTGATGCTTAGTGACGACCACCAAAAATGCCGCCCATCAAGGCGGGAACTTGACACATCACTGGGTTTCGCAAGTCGCCTTAGTGTTCTAAGTGTCCTGAATGGCAGCATTGATTTTGCCAACACGGTGTTCTAAGCAAGAAATAGAACTTTTGGAGCCACTGAGGCATTAGCGTCTACATTCTGAATGATTGTGCGGATAGTTTTTATTGATATCAACAGTGAACCTAGGGTATTATCTATAAAATATATTAAGCACTATGGAGGCAGAACTGTACAAATATATCTGCGACATCTCAACTTGTTGCGCGAGTTGACAGCTTTATGACTCGAACGTTCAAAAGCTGCGACAGTCGTCTCCTAGCTTGCAGAAAGTGTGCCGTCAATGTTCTCTTATGACTTGCTTTGCTAAATCTGATTTCACACTTAGCCATCTAAGGCTGTCTTTTCGTCATTTTTTGCAAAATGTGTTATTAAGGGCAAAATACAGTGACGCACTAGGTGATAGTTATGTTAATTGGCACCACAAGTCCTTTTTTTCAACTACCGACAACCACTGTTGAATAGACAATAAAACAGTGTGCAGCACAATTTCTCTGGGTGCTCAGTTCTTTTTTCGCAGCTAACCACTGACTTGAGCGATGGCGACATTTTGACTCGTAAATATTTTTAAACATTACTGTAAGCTTCTCATGAATTGGACTATGACCAAGTAATTAAACTTATTTGCACAAAATGAACGAAATATATATTTTAAAGAGCTAGAATTAAATGTTTTTTTTTCTATAATTTACCTTTATAAATCACAGTTTGTGTGCACACTATTGAGTGTTAGGTTTTGTAGAGATTCGTAATTAAACGCATGAAGCCGATTGGGAGTGGTCATGCGGTTTGACTAACAGCTTAAGATCATGCAATACTGGCAGCATGTTTCATTTCGTTGAGCACTTTTATCTTATATTCTCTATCGTGTGAGTAGAAGCATGATACTTTTACTGGCATAGCAGTTCAAATTTTTTTTATATTTCTAGTATACTCCAACATAGTTAACAACATCTACTTCAGAATTTGCAAATGAAAAAGTGCGAGACTCATCCAGGTTGTCATTGCTCCTTTCAACAGACAAGCTGAACGAACTGAAGAACTAGTAATTGCTTTTTTATCATGCCGCAATTTATCAATTGTTTGAGTGCCACCTAATGCATTCCAGTAACATGGTACTCTCTGCCAACAAGCTCAATAAAACCCAGTTAGTTCGGGCACTAAGCTTTTCACACGGGCACATATTCTATTCACTAAAAGTACCTATACATTTTTTTCAGGAAAAGGGTATTCGTATGACGGAAGATGGTGGATTAAGCTTGCAACACGGAGACACACTAATTACGTAGGGGCCCGCGTGTGGTTTTAGTGGTTGGCCTGTGATCCTTTAATGCTTGTTATACGCTCCAACAAAGTTCCCAAGATGTCTAGGTCGTAAGGTATTTCCATCTGGCTTATTGTAACCCTCTTAGCTCAAAATGCGAAGGTGCCAGCGTTAGTTGCATCTGCCACAGAAGTCATAGGTATGCATCCAAGCTATGAGCATCCATGGAAATTGTGCGCTTCAAGTTTAGTCTCTCAGAAATAAACTTGACAGATATTGGCAGTATGTCTTTCAATTGTTTTATTTGAGCATCTTTTTCAAAAAATTATTTGTTATTTTTACACAAAGAAACAGCTTACTAATTGGTCTCTTAGACTAAGTACGATAACCTTCACAATAGTGCATATTTTCACACTATTGTGCGACTATGACCTACATGCTATATGTTTATGACTTTTATATTTCAAATTTCTTGTATTGGTACGGACACCAAGGCTTACCATTTTTATATAATTTATACGCTTTGTTTAGGAACGTAATCTTTCGAAAGGTATGCAATGCTAAGTGAATTAGGTTACTTGTTCTAACACATGCAACCTTTTCATGGTACAGTGGTTCTGCTAAAACAACCATAATTGTGTTATCCCAAGCGTTTACTCGAGCTCTGAAAGTACTCTCCTAAAGCGCTATTGAACCGAAGGGAGTGTTATTAAATTAGGAAAGAGACACACAAACAAGTCAAACCAGAATATTAGTGTGGTTTTCAAAAAATTCTACGTATTTGAATATCGCTGAATCTATACAAACGCAGGTAATGCAAATTCCTGAGTCTTGAATGTAGAAATAAATCATAGTTTATATATTTGATGCATAATGTATGCTCCGTCGGGCATATTCATAAAACAGTTGTCATATATTTCGGCGAGGCACCAAAGCAAATATCTATCTCAGTAAGCCTGGTAAATGTGACTGTACTGCGCATTGTGCAACCTCAGCTAACATTATACCTGTGTTTACAAGTTGAAAATGCAAGCAAAATGATGCGCAGTTCAATGAAAAAAAAAGAGAAACGGGACCTCGTAGTTCAACGAAAGTCAACTAAGAAACAGTCTTTCCTCACAAAGATTCAAAATTTCGACCCGTCACGTGTGCAAAACAACTCTGTTGTGCACTTAAATATTCAAAACGTGATGCTCTCAGCAGCTAGAAAGGAAGCTACTGAGGTACGCTATCTCATTTGGCATGCAGACACGTGCCAAACAACTTCATGAAAATTCCGTCTTTTTTGCATCTGATAAAAACGCATGCATGCATCAGCGGCAAATGAAATCCGCCTCGGTACGCGACAAGTACGAGTCGACAACCAACGTGCGTTGAAGACATATCTGAAACGGTTGTCTTGTATTGATGTTCCTGATCGATGTGCACAACCAGCGAACAGATTTTAGTTATGGGTCAACTTTGCGCATGAAGGTCCACATAAAAAAGTACAACGATGAGCAGATGGAAAGAATATCAGAAACAAATTCAGAAGACGAATGGCTAGTCATCCGTACTGTAGAAATATCATAGAAAAAAAAACGAATGGTAATGCGAAAAGAATGTGAAAGCACCAGAGCATCTATGACTTCAAGAGAAGCAAAGATCCAGGCTTAGTTGAGAGGTCGACGCCAACGCGAGGCGTGAAGTGACAGTGAGTCCGTTGGCTGCGCCATCACCCTTCCTCGAGACTTGGGCTATTCCTCACATGATGCGGCACCCATGTCACTGTCAACTAGGGCGCTGACGATAACATCTTCCACCGCCTGCGACTGACATGGCTCCGCTGCTTCCCCCTTCGCCGACGCTTCTCGACCCAATTTGCTAGACGCACGTCAAGAAGCAAGACACTTGTTGACGCGCCACGCTCGCATAACAAAAGAAAGAAAGACACTTAAGCAGTAGTCACTCGTGAGACATCCGCGTAATACAGAGCGGCATGTCGGTTGTCGACTACGAAACTTTTGCAGTACGCTTCACTTTCTGCCTTCTCCGCTCTGTACTTCCTCACCCTTCCTCCTACCATGCTCACTGCTCTAACCCATACCGCTTTCGCTCAAGGGGATTCTTTATTTTGCGCAAGAGTGTTCATTACTAGTCCATTGCCAAAGGTCTCACAGGCCCAACGACTTACCCTAACACCAAATGCTGGTAGTGACGGATATATACGTATGTACGTATACGCCTCAAAATTAATTTTTTTCTCGTATTCTGCTGTATACTAGGACCATAACTTGATCACGCGTGAAAATGTTCGCAAAGAAATAAACCTATCAGAGAAAAAGGCCAAACATAAGCCACTGATCACAAAGACAGGAAGGAAGGATGGAGGAACATGAGGGAAAGGAAAGGCGGAGATGCCAGTTAGTCTAGAACGACTGTTGTGCTACCGTATACACTGGGGACAAGGATGAGAGAGTTTAAAAGATGACCAGGTAACTAGATAAAATATTCTCAACAAAAATAGTGCTCTCTAAAGCGTACGTCAATCTTGAGAGTTGTGTAGACTGTGGAGGAAAAAAGATCACACAGTCATGATGTATAAACGCATTGCATGGCTGCATCGCTACTTTACAATGAATGTGGAATGTGGCCCAAAGTCAGTTGCTGGTGGTCGAAGCTGGCGCGGAAGCGATCGCGGAGGACGATGATGTCGGTGCGCTGCTGGGCCGAAAGGTTGGTGTCGATGCAGTGCGAAATTGCATCGGTGAATGATGGGGAAGAGGATGACGCGCAGCAATCAACAGCGTCAATAGGTAGCGCAGTCGAGTGGTCAGGAACTACACGTGCACTCGAGGGATCAATGTCATCGGCAAAGCCCAGGCACTCTCCGCCCAGTAACTTGGAAGGCGAGGGAAACGGATTTGAAACATAAATTACACTTGATCCATCGTGAACATTCAGAACGGCGAAAGGAATCAGGAAGCACTTGCGGCGAACAGCGGTTTCAGAAGGCGTAAAAAGAACAGTTGAGCTACTAGAGACGTCACAGGAAAGCGGAACTAGGGCGGACGAGAACGGGGGTATCGAAGTGTCGGCGGCAACGAAAACTTTTGCTGGTGAAAGGGACGAGTCGAGTGAAGCAGCGTCGCATAACGGCGCGAAGATCCACTTAAGCACGAGCACATTCGATGACGGCATGAGTGCAGAGAAAGTCTCAGCCCAATATAATTCTGCGCATGTTTGTTTTCACGGTGTATTGACGCTCTTTGCTCCACCGGAAATCGACATTTCTCTAAGTGAACGAGCGAAGTGAAAGAAAATAATGGAAGGGCCGTGACTAGCATGTTTGACTGTGTAAACATTTTGAATTAGGTACTAAGCATAACGTGAATGCGGTCTCAAACACAAAGGTTTCTTTCATTGGTAAGAACATAGATACCCTCCACAAAAACATTCTTTTTAGGCTGGTGATTGTGTGTGTTCCGGTCTCGCGATTCGGCTTTTTTACTTGCTTCTTTGTTCATTCCAAATGAAGTTTATGATAGTGGGATAGACGACTTTGACGCAGCTTGCTTTCATGTGTTTTCACACCTGCACATAGGAAAAGGCGGACTCTTACTGACATAAAGAAAATGTGTGATGCATCCAAATACACTGTGCTGAGCAGGACAAAATTGGTGCTTGTGAAATTTTCTGCGTTGTTCTCTATGTGAGTTATTTTCATTCTTTTTTTCAACGTCTCTTCTTGCTGTTCAATGTTTGCTTCTTACTGGCTTTGCGAAATAGGCTGAAACATGTGTCCTAACATTAAACATCTTCGCCACTTTGAAAGCCTCCACCCACAATTTTTAAGAGCGAAACTCTTTACTCTCGCTTGATATCCGATTATGTCGTCGTTTTTCTTGCTTCCTGTTGGACCGTAACACAGGTGTGGCACATGATATAGATATAGCTTTCATAGCGCCTAAATGATTTCAAAATTCGCACATCCCACGTTCATCTGGAATCATTAAGTTGCGGAGAAGGAATCAGGAAGGTCACTTTACGATGTGAAAACACGTTACGATGCGTTACGATGCGAACACACGTAGAGCGCAGAAAACAAAAGTATAACTGTTATGCACACTTGCGTATCTAGATAATGTGCAAGCATGTTGTTTATAGTAGCGTAAAGACGTCACCTTTGACGTTTTCACTACCAGGCACCAGCAGTGGCAAGCATTTCAATTCTGCCGTAAATGACTTTGATGTCTTCATTATAATGCTTGCGCCGGGTATTTCTGCTTGTCTTCCATTAACGTCACGTAGTACCAAAGTTGGCATATGGAAAGATAGCGAAAAGACCGCGAGCATGCAGAAGCATCGCAGGTAGTCGTGTTTTATATGACAAGCATATCATGTTTATCCTTTTTTGATGTGTCATTTACCTTCGTCGTCAATTCACATCACGTAAACCGAATTCGGTATATGTGAAAATAGTGAAACAGCCACGAGCGCACTATCAGCGTATTATATAGCCATGCTTTACATGACACGCATATCATGATTATCATGTTTGGACATGCCTTTTTGTTTTCGTCGTCTATTTACGTTACGTCATACTAAATTTGGCATATGTAGACCTAACTAAATGGCCACAAACGCATGATGAGCGTGGCATGTAATCATAATCTCACAAGCATGCATATCAAATTTGTCATGTTTGCACATGTCATTTACCTCCGTCATACATTTACGTGACATAACACCAAATTTGGTATTTGTGAAGCTAGCGAACCGGCCGCAAGTGCATCATAAGGTGTGCATGTATTCATGTTCTTACATGGCATGCATATAATGATTGTCATGTTTGCACCAGTCATACTCTTCGTCGTCTGTTCACGTCACGTAATACCAAAATTCGTACATGTGTAGTTAGTGAAACGGCCATGAGCGCACCATAAGGGTGGTATGTAGTCATGTTTTTACATGACATGCATTGCTTGGTAACCATGTTTGCACCAGTCATATACCTATCTCATTCATTAACGTCCCCTAATACAAAATTTCATATATGTGAAATTACTAAAATGGCCGAGAGGGCATCGTGAGCGTGGCATGTAGTCATGTTCTTGCATCACATGCGTGTTATGATTTCCACGTTAGGGCCTGTCACATAAGTTCGCCATGCCATCTTGTCATACCATACCAGTTTTGCATATATGCCATGTGAATGAAACCCCCGCAAGAGCCGCAAGACCATGACACGTAAATCATACCAATCATTACATACATAGGATGATTTACGTGTTATGACTAGTCTTTTATGTTTGTCATACAGTCACGGTATGCCAAACTCATTTTGGTACAGATCCCATTATTGAGACGGGCAGGAGAGCTAAAAATCGTAGATAGATAGATAGATAGATAGATAGATAGATAGATAGATAGATAGATAGATAGATAGATAGATAGATAGATAGATAGATAGATAGATAGATAGATAGATAGATAGATAGATAGATAGATACGGTCACAGTCGTCGAAGATCGCTCAGCAATGGTTTGAATTTTAAATAGACCATACCCTGTCCATTCATCTGTCGAATAGGTTCAGCGAGCGCCTGTGTCAATTGAGGCGGGACCGATGAGAATAAATGCGATGCGCGCGTCTCCCATTTTGTGTTTTGGACACGCTGCGACAGCGACGCTATACAAGCAAAGCGCTAGCGTTGTGTAGAGTTCAATGCGAGACGCCACCGCGCGACCAGGGTCCGCTGGTGCACATGGCGGCCACCTGGTACCATCGTAATAATTTCATAAACATTCTAGAAACATTTATTAATTATTTTCAGAGTTTTGCTTCATCATCAGCATTCACTTAGTCTATAGGCTACCATTTTTCCGGCCAGTTAGGTTGTTGCACCGATCAGAAAGCGAGAGAAGTCTCTGCTAATGCACTTTCATCACTTTACAGACCATAAAAAATCACCCTTCACTAGGTCTACATAATAAACATGCTGGAGTACAGTTACGCTACTGTGCTTCAAAAAAGCTCAGGGGCAGCATAAGTACAGCCGCGCGCAAATACACTGCTGTTTTTTTTTCTGAATACTCACTTTATAATGAGCTTGCTATTTTGAATGAAAAAAGCTTTGCTCAGACATCCGCATTAGCACCAGTACATCATGGGATATCTAGCTGAATCCTGTGCTAAAGCGCTGGCTCAACCTTTTTTTAACGTTTACTATATTGACGCTTTCCTTGTGCTATTTTCTGTGATCATTACTCATAAAGAAAAGTGATCAAATAACTATGACATGACCTAGCGTAATAGATCCCCGCAGTTTCGTGGTCAAAAAAAAAAGAACGAAAGAAAGAAAGAAACTTTGAAACATTGAATCAATCAATATGGTATTTTATGTTTTGGACTTGTACAAATATTACTCAGACATGGTAAACGAGGTTAAAATGCACGCAACTTGGTTACTTCGTCAGCGCCATATACGTCGAAAGGCATTTGCGCATAACTGCAAGCAAACACCGCGAAGTTAAGGTTTACGAATCGGTTTCATACATTAACAAAGTAAGTAGAACGAAAAGGCCTTGCAGGCGCAGCCACAGGCTCTTTATGAAAAATAATAAGTTACAACATATTACAAAAGAGGAAATTGTGAAACCCCACAGCCGCAATGAAGTTCTTGTGACTCGTGTGCACACTTTTTGTTAGTTTAATTTCTGCACTGATTACTCAGCACATACCGTTTTTACTTGCATGGGCCACAGCTTCGGCGGTTCATTACATCGCGCCGAGCATTATTCACCTTGCAGCATCGGCTGATGAAACAAGGGAGGGAAAGAATTGTCTGTGGGAAGGCTTCAGGTAGCCTATGCGTGTACACAAGCTTGGTTGTAATTTCTGTTCGATGCAACGCCTTGCGTCTGTGCCCAACACTACCGTTGCAGCAGTTCCCAAGCCTTGTGCACCCGTGTGGCTCGGACGCCTAACGAGCAAAACACTAGCACAGTAGTGAACAAATTGCCCATGTGGCCATTTGTTCAGCGCTGTTGTTGACTCGTTTTCGTTCCTCACATAACGCCGCTCTTTGCAGCGAAAATTAACTTTGGGAGGCTCCTTTCCCGCTCTCAGTGCCCCTACACTAGTGGTGTTCTGTCCCTCCAATTTAGCGATCCTGCGATACATCGAGCGACCGAGCCTCCCAGTCGCTGTCACGCAGAGTAACTCAGTACAAGAACCGCAGCGTCATCCCTTGAAAAAAGAAGTCGAAGGGCCGGCATTGCCATGTAAACTATTGGAACTCTCGCCTTGACCAGCAGCCGTTACCCATCGCCCATCTTTTGCATACGACCAACGCGAAACGTCAGAGTGTGCTGTAGGTTGCTATGTGCAAAGTACCGGTTTCCAATGACCTGCCCATCATGATCAAGCATTACACCATTAAGGTGTATCGTTTGCATTACATATGTAGGGGGCTTCCAAATAAATGATAAAAACAGGTCACCATACGAGAGATCATTGATTCATTGATTGATTGATTGATTGATTGATTGATTGATTGATTGATTGATAGATTGATTGATATGTTGGGCATTGGTACAGATCCCATTATTTTGGTACACATGTCATTATCGAGGCGTGCAGGAGAGCTCAAAGTCATAGATAGATAGATAGATAGATAGATAGATAGATAGATAGATAGATAGATAGATAGATAGATAGATAGATAGATAGATAGATAGATAGATAGATAGATAGATACGCTTAAAGTCGCTGATGTTCGCTGAGAATTTATTCGGATTTAAAACATTATCGCGCGCAGCCCTGAAAGGCTTCGCGCGGCTCCGTATTCAGGGCTGAAATGGGCTCTGGTGGACTTCTTGTTTTGAAGAGAAGTTCTGCAGCCGATGCAAGCACACCACGCCCGAGCGACGTGTAAACCTTGCACGTAACCAGAGTAGCTGTGAGATTGTTTACTAAGGACAGCACCTAGAACTTGCGGCGAAGAAGTTGACAACTTGAGGCCGTATAGAAAAGGAACCCTCGAAACGCTGAGAATGTGTACTCGAAAGTGCAGTGCTGGGAGCGAACGCAATATAGACAACTCTCGAGTGCGTTGCTGCCATCCTGGATGGCATCGGTTTTGTGCTTTCTCTTACAAAGACTAAGGAGCTCGTGGTACATTTCAGGGCTGCTCAGCGCCACGATCTCCCGTACCCTCAGCTTCGCAGTGCGCTGACTGCCTGGCCAAGCTGCGTGCGCTACCTCGGGCTCACGGTCGAAAACCGGCTGCGGTGGCTGCCTGCTGCCAAGCGCATTCGACAGGCCACCCATCGTCTCCAAACCTGTGTAACGACTCCTCGCCTATGGTGACAGCTGCCCTCCTTCATTCGCGTGCATTGTTTACGAGGCAATGGCACTTGCGTTGGTGGACAAGGCCCTCCCAATGTGCAGTGCTCGTGAGATACAGTGGTGCTCACCGAAACGCGAATACTTGGGAGTGATCCGCATGTTCCCTGGATTTCAGCGCTGTTATCGTGTGGTTGAAGTATTTGTGGATGCTCGCTCATGACATATTTCGGTAAAAGCTGACCTCTATGCCCTCTACCACATGGAGCTTCTTCACCAGACCCCGTACACTAGACCCCTACTCCGCCAGCTCGCGCGTCGGCCAAAATCTCTACCTCTACGACAGTGTGGTAGTTGACCAACCGACATCCGATACTGTGCCTTGCATTCAACTGATACTGCGCCTTGCATCTATTGTTCGTTAAGCACACAGGTGTAACAGGATGAACCTAATAAGTGCCTAGGCATAAGATCGGTGCAATTAACGGTTTTCCTGAAACGTTTGAACTGAGAATTACTCCTACAGTTACATTATGTCAGAAAGCAACTTGGCATCAGCACTGAAAAAAAGCTTGTAGGCTGTAATGAGTGAAAAAAAAAGGCAAAGACTTTAGGTTTTTAATTAGTTGTCTGGTAGTCACACTTGGACCTCGCTTTTTGCGTGTTCTGAGGTATCCCTGGGTTCACTTTCTACTCGGTCGCACCGCCTAAGTAGATCCTTAGGCCAGGTACGAAGAAGCGCGTGGTTCAGTTGTGCTCCACAATGTGTCCAATAATCGCAGCCGTTCACAAAACCAGCGTGTGCATTCTCAATAAACTCAGTTATTTCATTATCCTGACAGTTAACTGACATTTACAGTAAGTAAAATTGTGGTATGATATAGTACTATACCAACATAACTCTTAACTTGAGCCTGAAGAACCGATTGCTATATTTAGAATACTTTTGATATCTTCAGCACTGATGTGGTCGGTAGCCTTTGTTGCAGCTTATTTACTGAGCGATTCAAGGCGCACTGAAGGTAGCTATCAGTATATAAGCGAAAAGAGTTCGCAAGCATAATAAAACGCAAATGTATTCATATACATATTCCGGAGAACACGATAATGACAGTGCACCATAGACAATACCTTTGACCACCTACTTTTAGTAAGCAGGACACAGAGGACAAAGAAGGTAGGTGAAGTTTATTATACTAATGAAAGTTGCGTGATGCAATTTTAATGAGGCGGAGGTCCCAACGTTATAAATTTTGTGAGCGGCTTACCCTGATTTCTACGCGCTTTTCAAATGAATGATCGTGAGCATGGGTTACTTTCATGGCTTAATATGTGTGTCTTGTAGGAAATTTCAAGACAGGCGGTTAAAAGCATGTCAAAGATTCAACCTTGATAGAGTGAAGAGCTGCGTATTATTGTACGTTTTACGGAAACCTACCATTTGTTATTCCTTTCAATAGACAGGAAGCAGACAAACGCCAAGGGTGGCTGTCAATTGTGTCACACTGGACGCCCAGTAAAAGTTTGACATCATAAAACGATCTTATTCTGCGGAAGCCAATTGAAATGTGTTCCATTCAAAACCACTCAATTCAGGAATGAATCAGACAAACTCAAAACTAATATATGTAAATAACATAATAATTGCTTGGATTGCACATACGAAAACCATCATATCATGACAAGGAACGCCGTTGTTTGAGGCTGTAGAACAATTTAGACCATCTGGAGTTCCCTAATATAGACCTAAAGTTAAGCACATGGGTATGTTTTGTGTTCGCGGGCATCCAAATGCGGCTGCCATGGCAGAGAATTGAACCCTCACCTTCGAAATTTGCAGTGAAAAACTCCTCCTCATCTTCAGCCTAACTACGCCCACTGCAGGGCAAATACCCTGAATCGCTTGATTCGCCAATCAGTCCGCTCTTGTACTTTCCGTTGCCACTTTACATCTCCGAAATTTTGGATCTCTTCGGATAACCTAACTTTCTGTCTGGCTTTCGCGTGTTTGCCTTCTCTGGGAATCCAGTCAGTTACCGTTAATGACCAGCGGTTTTTTTGCCTACGCGCTACATTCCCGGCCCATGTGCATTTTCTCTTCTTGATTTCAACTAAGACATCCTTAACCCCGCTTTCTTTTCTGACCCACCCTGCTCTCTTCTTGTCTATTAAGGCTACCCCTATCATTTTCATTGTCATCGCTGGTTGAGTTACCTTCAATTTATGCTGAACGCTCTTTGTAAGCCTCCAGGTTTCTGCTCCGTAGTAAAGTACTGGAGAGATGCAGCTTCCTTTTCAGGGTTAGTGGCTATCTGCCAGTCATTATTTGAAAATGCTTGCAGTGTGGGATCCACATCATGCTTATTTCTTTACAACTTCGAGTGTCTCTATCTATTGAAAGGTGCTGTTTTCTGCCGGGACTGTTACCCAATACTTCATTTTTGTACATAATAATTTCAAAGCTACTATCTTGCTTTCTGAGTCTAGTTCAGTAATCATGAGCTGCAAGTCATCCCCTGAGTTACTTATCAAGGAAATGTCATGAGCGAATCACAGGTTACTAAGGTATACTCTCCATTAACTCTTAAGCCTAACTCTTCCAATTTACACTCCTGCAATTGTTCTGTTAGCCCGCGGTAAATGCCATTAGAGAGATCGTGTCTCCCTGCCTTACACCTTCCTTTCTGCCACTTTCTTTATAGAGAAATTGGGTGGCTCTGGGTCTACCATAAATTTATTCCAGCATATTTATGTTTGGCCCTTTGATGCCCTCATTCAGAAGTGCCAACAATAATGCTCATTTATTGACTGACTCAAGTGCCTTCTCGTAATCTATGAAGTTTATGTATAGCGGTTGGCTGCAATCCCCGCATTCCTTTATTACCTGTTTGATAGTATGAATATACTCTATTGTAGAGTAGCATGTAACAGTAGTCGTAGCCTGCAGTGGAAAAATACATGATCAGCTATTACGTAGGTCCTTCAATGCAGCTATGTTTTGCATCTAAGAAAGACGAACACTGCAATCAAAATACAAATGCAAGCATAAAGCCAGTACAATTCAATTGGGTCATGCAAGTGATCCCTTTGCGTTCTATTTTTTCCAAAGCATAATACTTTTTTTACACATATTCCCATACTTCCACTGGTTTCGTGTGCAGTTTAACGACGTCTCCTTCTCGGTGGGTCATTAGTTAATGTGCTCGGCTGCTGACCCCAACGTTGCTCGTTCAATCCCGACGGTGGCGGTCGTCTTTCAATGGATACGACATGGTAGTGACCCGTGTACTGTACGATGTCAGTGCACGTGAAAGAACATTCGATGGTGAAAATTTCCGGGGTCCTTCACATACGGTACCCCTGACTATCATACCGTAGTTTAGGGACGTAAAAACCCCATGCTAATATTATTATTTCAATCACTCTCTGACCAATCAGTAGTTATGTCAGGTTTCAACTACTCTTATTTTCTGGTAGAAAACATTACGACGCTTTCGACTGGAACAGAGTCTCATTACACTGGCACAAAATATATAAACGTATGGTGGGCGTTACCACTAGAATCAGGCAATCCATCATTGACAGGTACGTAAGCTTGCTCCCAGTCAATCTTCTCTTTTCGCGTTAGACAAAAGCGAAAACTTATCCTAACGGCAAAGGCCTGAGAGGGTATAAAAATTATGTCTTCTTGGAGAAATTCTGTTCCTCTCTGAACAAGCCTGAGATTAGGATGGCTAGTCCAGACGTGAGCAAGATTTGAAGCTATTTTTGTTATATACCTAGAGCAAACAAATACCCCCATCGAGCACCCAGCGCTCATTCAATAGTCCACAGGAAAAGTTTTCTTCGTGGGGTTTCGTGATTAATGAAACCTGCTTGCAACCGTTCGACCTACGGCCTCCATTAATACCGTCCTGAGAGATTTGTTTTTTTGTATGAAGTTGAGTGCAGGCGCAGAGAAAGACGGTAAATGGAAATAAGAGTCATCTGTGCATTCGACGCAGAGAAATAAACACGTTCACATTGACACTAGTCTACGAAGCTGCAACATATTAAACATGCCTTCTTCTGGTCATCGTTGTGTAAGCGTTGAGCTGCCTTTTCGTAGCTCCAGAGCACATCGGCCCATAAAACATCACAGCCAGACACACACGCGTGTGCGCATACATATACATGGACACGCGCACGCCCGCACTCACAAGCGCACACACACCCGCAGTACTTCTCCCCTGGTGGTGGGTTCTCGAAACACATCCGACATGTGACAAGGTTGTCTTGCTTTGTCAGCGTGAACTGTGGCATTGAGTTTTGGCAGTATATAAAACTCTATACTATATGCACTTGGATCGAGACAGAATAGAAGTCACCTAAGGTGCCTCGAAAAAATTGAGTAAAGCTACGTAAGCCCTTGAAGTGTATAGACAAAAAAAAAAAGCTGGGATCAGCCCACCCGTGAGGTGGCATTGAGGCAAGCCCTTGGCGTCCCCTCGTGAGAGGCGTAGGCCCGGCCACCTAAACCTGCTAGTTTTTATAATAAAGTTTAATCCTCCTCCTCCTTGATTTAATGTTTTACGACTCCCAGACACAGCAATATAAGAGCATGATGAGTCGATGGATCTTACAACAACAACAAAAAAGACGAAGATGGGGAATTGAAAGGTGTTGAAAATAACACTACCTAGACTGATGTACTGAGCAGCACAAAAAAGGGTGTCGGCTGGATGATTGGTCGTCAGTGTATGCACCAAATATGGCTTAAGTGAACCATCAGCACGAATTGAAAAGCAATGTACACAAGGAGACCCTGATCACTTCAACAGAGGGTCTCGCAGAGAGCTCTTTCCGGCACCTGTCAGTCGGAATATGTCGGGGCACTTTCTTATGGCACAGTGCACGGAGCCCAGTCCACGAAACATGAACCAAGTCACGAGTAAGCGAGAAGCTTTCGATACACTGGCGTGGATGAAAAAATACTGACAGGCCCGCAAATGCAGATGACTAGATTGTGTTACTATTACTTACTCACTACTCTACAACCACAAACTAACATTTTAAGCCGAACGACATAACGATCTTACCGTTGCCGGTGGAGATACTGCGCTGTCTTTACTTACTGTTGCATGTCATGGTGGCTTTCCGTTTTCGATAGTCCACTCATACGATTCGTAATATATGTCATGCACAGCTGTCTTATTTTACTGCTTAGTAACGCCGTCCCTAGGTCTATTTATGACTAGTCTTTTTCAAGGCTGACAATGAAAAATTCGACGTTCACAATTTCGGACACTTTTTCTTAATAACTCTTTTTTGAAACCCTATAGGCTCAGAATACGATAGTCACATGCCTTGGTGCGCAAAAATTGCGGATGATAGAAACAAGGAGTATTTGGGTACGGAGTAGTGCGTAACATCTTGCGACTTCAAGAAAGCAGGAGCTTGTCGTAACAGCTTGGCTTATATACTAAAAACTGAACAGATAAGCTTTGGCAAAGCGCAAAGTGACTTGCATTCGATGTGGCAGTGACGGCAACAAGAAATTTTACCTGCTTTCCTAAACTTCGCCTTCTCCCATGCTATGTTGCAGCAACAGCGTAAGTCATCTTTCCAAACCCGGAAGCCCTTCATCAATGTTGGGCACGAAGGTTCGAGATTGTTAAGTTTAAAACTTTCTTTATTCATAACGGCCTTTGACAAGAAGGCTAGCTTCTTAATATTTAGGCATACAGCTATCACATGGTACTGTAAAAAACAATATAACCACTTGCATGAACATTAACTACAGACAAGGAAGGGAAGCAAGGCTTAAATTGACAACGTCTGTCAAAACTATAAAATGTTAATGCGGGTAAATAAAGAAAGCAACAACGTAAAAGAATGCATAAACAAGAGTGGTAGACATCAGAAAAACAAAAGAAGTAAACTTTATCAGGGCTTCAAGGTTGAAGGGATTAGGCAAACGAAGAGCTCTAAAGCTAGGAGAACATGCTAGTTGCATCATTAAATAAAATAGGAGAAGCAGACATGCGCTCAGATATAGGAGGATACTGTAAAATAACAACACATTCTGGAGCTGCTGTCTGTGTCGTACATTTAGGCAGGGTGCTTGAAAAGATGTAAGCTGGCAGGTGACTTCAATAGGCAGGCGTTGTTAGTTTATAAAAAGTGTAGATATATATCTAAAGTCTTTTTTGTGCACTGCTTTTCTTTACTTGTCATGTGCGGCTATTACTTTTTAAATTCTTGTTGCTCGGATTGAACTTTCAGTTGTGAGTGCAGCGCTGTGTGCGGTTCTCTTCTTTGTCTCCGTCTTTTTTGTGCGCCGCTTTTCTTTGAATATGAATATACACCAACTCGCCCAACTTTCTATTCTGTTACAATATATCTAAAGGTAATGGAACTCTATCATGGTAACGGCGCTCGTTGGAAATTTCTGTAGGGCCTTAAAGTGCACAACAAAATAATGTCGCAAAAAGAACGGGAAAGTGTGAGTCACTTATAAGCGAAATTGAATTTGGATCAAAAACTTGAAGCAGACATACTTTTTTGAAGGATGATACCGGAATGTGCCCCTTATGGACTTCATGGTGATGGTCACGGAAAACGTATGGCATCAATGCATGTAATATAACAACTTCCAGAAACCGAGTGAGGGCGTAAAAGCTTCACTAAACATATTAAATTGACAGTATAAAGTGGGTTAGGGCTAGATTCGCCAAGGCGCGCAATGCGGTAACCTTGGTGCGTAGCTTCCGTTTTTTGTATTGAGCGTACGATAAGAGCGTATTGAAAACGCATATTTTACTTGATCTTTTTGTTTTAAGGTGAAAGACGATGTTAAAAGAGAACGCCCAATGATTTATAACAAATAGTTTTGATGCTAAGCTCCGCTGCTTCGCTAGAATGATCGTAATATTATATGCTGATTTAATTGTAAAAAAAATATTTTCCATTTGTAACAATATTGTTCCTGAAAAAGAAACAACTAAGATTTCAGTTTAAGGATGAGCCTCCTAAAGCTCGAGCTCTAGTGTCTGCAAAAAACTCCATGCAACTGCTTATCGAAAACCAAGCCAAAGCCGCTCGCCACCTCGACTTGGCCTCACCTAGCCGAGCGTGTGCCGAGGAGTAGCCAGCACCACGCCCAGAGACCGAGGTGATCCGCCCGGTCACCACGACGAGTTTGCCCGACTTGGCACAAGACGAGTACGAGCGAAGAAAGGTCCCCGCTCCTGTCGTAATTGCGACAGCAATATTTGCGCGTTACTTCTTGGTGCTGGAGTTTTGACATTTGCGCATTGCTTTTGACAGGCTGTCTGCACCACAACAGTCTGTCTGGACCATGGAAACACCGAGAAACAGACAAGACAGCCGTTTTAGGCATCGAGGATTAACCAGCGTCACTGTTCGTTATGCTGTACACATCTGAAGTGAACATCTTCTTTTTTTGAAATTAATGTCACCGTCGTTGCGAGTACGTGATACAATGTCTATTTTAAAAGCACCAAAACAGGCATCATGTATTGCTGGATAAAGAAAAAATTGTTCCTTTTTGGTTGAAGTGGCACTGCGATTTAAACAGTTGCATGCAGAAATAAGCCAACCTTGAAGTGCATAGTGCGATTGAACGAGAAAAGAAATTCTAGGCTGGCTATGTTTTGTTTATCCAAAGAAAACGGCTCGATTCTGCGAACGAAAGTGTAGTCATTGACCCAGATTCTAATCGATTCCCAAACTCATATGCAGGAAGCAGCAGACTTCTTTCCAGCAAAGAAACACTTAGGCGAATGAAGGAGAAGCTAAGCGTGAAATTGAAACACTGTAAGAAATGCGTAGAAGCCTGCGTTCCGGACAAGGTTGCGTGCTCAGCGGCAATAAAAAAAATAAATTGTCTGACCTGGTGATCACATTAACAAAAACATAAAAAATAAATTTGGGAAATATTCAATCTAGACCGCAGTCAGATAAGTGAAGAGAAAACAATCAATTGATCTACCAAGGAGAAAGCTACGCGGTAAGTTTTGGTTCTCGAAATGCACATCGGCGATAACTTCTGCTGCAGGCAAAGAAATCTGTGAAAATAAAAATCAGCAAATCCCATGTACAATGGGAATCGTTCAAATGCGAAGCACGAATGATGGAGCTTGATATGTCCCTTTAAATTCAGCACAAGGTATCGAGGCAAACGTCAATTATGACCTACATGACTTCAATATCATGATTGTCATGTTTTGATAAGTAGTTCACCTTCATCGTCTATTCACGCCATGTAATACCAAGTTGGGTATAAGTGCAGCTAGCTAAACGGTCGTGAGCAGGCTAGTGCATAGCATGTAGTGATGCTTTGCATGGCATGCATGTCAAGATTATCATGTTTTGATGTGTCCTTTACTTTCGCCGGCCATTCACGCACGTAATACCAAGTTTGGTATATGAGGAGATAGCAAAACGACCACGAGCACGGTATCAGGCAGCATGTAGTCATGTTTTTTACATGACACGCATCTCATGATTATCATGTTTGCTAAATCTGCTGCATGGTCGACTTGGTTCATGAATACTTAGGCAGATTCATTAGCGAAAAAAAAATTGCCCGCAGCTTCCCTCGGGGGAACACTGAGGAGGATGCGGAGCATATAATTGGTTAACGGGGTGTTAAAGTGCGACTTACTTGGGTCGATGGCTAAATTGGTTAACGTGGTTGTGAAATGGGGTGTTAAATTGCGACTTACTTGGGTCGATGGCTAAATTGGTTAACGTGGTTGTCGGAGGGGGTGTTAAATGAGTGAACACGTACACACGTATGCGAAAGGGCGGCGCTGGTCGAAGGGACGTCGATCATTGTGTTTGTGGATTCGTTGGAATTCATTTCACCGCGACCTTGGACGTCGACGCGCCGTACAAACCAACCGACGAGCGGCAACTGAGCGAGCGAGCGCCGACCTTGAGTATATATACAGCGCGACGGCGCATGCACTGTCAGCTGTCGAATGTTCGAGAAGGGGGAGAAGCGCAACGGCGCATGCGCGCGCGTCAGCTGCCGATGTTCTCGAAGCGCGACGGCGCATGCGCGCGCGTCAGCTGCCGATGTTCTCGAAGCGTGACGGCGCATGCGCGCTACATTATACAGCTAGCGAATGTTCGTGAAGAGGAGAAGCGCACGCGGTGTGTATAGGAGGAAGGGTGCACAGATGGTGGAGGAGTGAAGCGCGCGTGGTGTGTAGAGGAGGAAGGGATGCACAGATGGTGGAAGAAGGAGGAGAAAGCTTGCGGACGGCGCCGCACTACAAGCCTCGAGTATTAGATGCTCCGCATCTTAAACGACAGAACTTTTAACGAAGAAACACACACACAGCGCTGTGTGTAGTTCTTCTCTAAAAGTTCCCTCTTTTTCTCTCTAAAAGTTCCAAAAATATATCAAACTTGTGTGCGTGCGGAAAAAGTGTTTCATTGATTCGGAGTACTTGGTACTCCACTATGGGAGAGCAGAAAGCCGTCCCAACAGTAACAGAACCTAACATCGCTACTGTACGTCGTAAAACTTACACTAGGTGCCCAACAAAATCCCACACATGCACATCGTGGCCGAAACAAAAGGCACTAATACAAACCAAGAACAGACCACCATAACCCCCTCCCCACTGGCCTACCCCTTTTCCATGAGTACCACGACCGGTGGGGTAGCCCGGTGGGGAGGCGGTTGCAGGAGGTCTGTTCTTGATTTGTAATAGTGCCTTTTGTTTCGCCCGCGATGTGCGTGCATGGGATTTTGCTTGGCACCTAGCGTGTTTTATATTTTCGGTTCAAGCATTAAAGCTTTCAGTTGTGAGTAAGCGTTTGTGGTGTACCCTTTCTTGTCCGTGTTTTTTCGCGCTACATTTACGGTGTTATAGATCAGTTCCAACTGACTCACCTCTCCGTTCTGCTTAGATTTTGGCCTGAAAATCACAGCGTTTGTCTTCTTTGTATAAATTTGAAGAAAGTTTGCTGCTGACCATTCTTAAAGGGTTTTTAGAGCAGCGTTGACTTTGTTTCGCAGGCTATCGGGTTCAGCGGAAGATAAGAATAGGCGAGTGTCGTCAGCGTACATAACGTATTTTGCATCACCGTATATATGAACGGTGAAGCAAAATTGATGTAAGCGATAAAGAAAAATCGGCCGCGAATACTGCCTTGAGGAAGGTCCCTCATGATAAGTTTTCGATTCTTGCGACGTTTTTCAATTTCTACGTATTAATAACTATGACCAAGGTAACACTTCACAAGGTCTAGACTGTGCCCACAGATGCCGTAAGTTTGAAGCTTTTTAAGTAATATCGAATGATTGTTGCAATAAAGTGCATTAGTGAAATCAATGTAAAGGCTGAGCACAAAACTTTTGCTTTCGAATTGTGATAAAATGAGTTTATTTTGCTCAAGTAGAGGTAATGCAGTGGGCAAGCGTTTTCTAAATCCCGATTTGGCTGTACAAATAGGATTAGGCTTACCAAACTTAGACATTTTAACAAGTATAGGCCTCTCCAGACCTTCGGATAATGAAGAGAATATTGAAATATGTCTCTTTTTTTTGGTATCATTTACGTCACCTTTCTTATGATTGGCGGAACCTATTGCAATCGGCATCCTTCTAGGGAAGATAGCGCTCGCCAACGACAAATAAAAATATGGGTGATATATGGACAAAGAAACAAGATAAAACATAATAATTATTTGAAGAAGGATAATCATTTAAAAATTGATAATCTTTTCATTGATTTATGGGGCTTAACGTCCCAGAACCACCATATGAATATGCGCGATTCCAAAGTGGAACACTTCGGAAATTTCGACCACCTGGGGTTCTTTAACGTGCGCCAAAATCGGAGAACGTGGGCGCACAGAATTTCACCTCCATCGAAACTGCAGCCACTCCAGGCGGGATTAGATCCTGCGACCTGCCGGTCAGCAGCCGAGTACCTTAGCCACTAGACCACCGCGACGAGACTAAACATCACAATCATGAGATGCTTGTTATGTAAAAACATGACTATATGTCATGCTAATGATGCGCTCGTGGCCGTTTCGCTATCTTCACATATACCAAATTTGGTATAATGTGCCGCGAATGATAGACAAAGGTAAATGACACGCCCAAACATGATAATCATGCCATGCGTGTCATGTAAAACATGAGTACAAACTACGCTTATAGTGCGTTCACAGTCGTTTCGCTAGCTTAAAATATAATACATTTGGTGTTACGTGACGTCATGAATGACGAAAGTATATTACTAATGCAAACACGATAATCACGACTTGCAGGTCATGTGAAAACACGACAACACACCACGCTTGTGATGGGCTCGTGGCCGTTTCGAAAGTTTCACATATACTGAATTTGATGTTACGTGAAAAAAAAAACGGACAACGAAGATAAATGACGCGTCCAAAGATGGTAATCATGACATGCGTGTCATGTAAAACATGACTACATGCTACTATTATGGTGGGATCTCGGCCGTTTCGCTATAGCTTCATATATACCAAGAAAGAAGGACGCTGGAAACGCTAACACGCTTTAATTGGTGAGCTTTAGGAAGTTCATAGGTCGCGATCGTCTTTTGACTGTTCTTTTCATGCGTGCTTTGTATTGAGCAAATCACTGTATGTCCCAAACTGCCGGATGTTCTTCACGTTCCATTGCAGTTTGTAACTGTAGCCTTTATTTCTTCGCCGTTGCGTCCAAAGGCGGCTTTTTTGCTTGTAAGCAAGGCATTCCTGCTCATCCATAGCTTCGGGAACGTGAAGCATAAGACGCTTAGTTTCAAGCGATTCAGTGTACATTACATTTAGGGACTTCTTATTCACGGTTGCCGAGGCAGCATCGCCACTGCCCGAATTCCAGTTAGCATCGCTAATGTATCGGAAAAGGAAAAAAAAGAGAATGAAGACTGCATTTAGTGCTCCTTGCCATATAAATAAATGGCAAAAAAGGCATGGCTAAATGAAGTTCCGCACGACAAGGTTTTCTCGATATTTTGTGTCTTTTCACTAGCCTTCCATTCACACATATAAGTAAACGTGCTTTGTGACTTTCTGCTTACGTATGCTGCAGGCAGAGGGGCGCGGCCGTCGCCAAGCGCAGCGCGGAATTCCAGCTGTAAATAGCCGCCGTGCTAATGAGGTTAAGTCACGCAGTGGGCGGTGCTTTATATGAGGGTTCTTGTTTATGCGTTCAGGGAACGGGAGACCATAAGTGGGTGAAGTGGTGCGCTCTGTAGCACAGTGCATTTTGTTACCGCGCATTGTGCTTCACCTTGGTGGATTCTCTCTGGAGATGCATATGAACCTCACTCTCGTAATAAGCGATTCAATAGAAATTGGAGGCAGAGGTCCTCCACAGTCGAAGGCTGTTCTAAATGGCGTTGGTTATTCTTGCAAGCAACGATAGATACTTTCTTTAATAGTTGTTCATCTTCTATGTTGGGAAGCTCCCTAAAATATATAAAATGACCAGGGCTGTTTGATTGTGGTCACGTTAGAAACTTGATTAGAAAACCTAAGAATGTCATATTTAGTTTTATCTATTTTTCTTTTCTTTTACTATTTACAGTGCTTTTGTTTCCCCGTACTGCATCGAAGAGCACCCGTTGGTCTGTCTCCATAACTGTATATGTACACATAGCGACTGTGTTTCAGCTTGTTCAAACTCCTCCGAACTTTCTTCCAAATGAAAAACTTGTGCACCTGGAGTAAGTGATATGCAAAAATAAGTGACTGGCCCCGATGTGTGTTAGGATGAAGGGAGCTAAGTTATTCAATGTAAAATTTAACTTAGCTACACGTGTGAAAATTTCGGCGGCATCCTAATGCGATCGTCATATGCGGGAATTGTTCTGGGATTTTAGAGCGTGGCAGTGTGGCGCGTTGCGCATTGAGCTACCTTGCCAAATAACAGTGGTAGTGATAAATATATAGCAAAAGACATTAGGTTATAGCCAGGATCTAGCATTGTAATAGCGAGTTGGTGTCCAATATGAGTTGGAGCGACTTCGAGCAATCCGTCGTCGCACCTAACGACGTTATAGGCACAAGAAATTCATCTACGACTTGAGGGAAGTGAGACGTCTACAAAAGAATATTCAACATCGAATCAATGCACTACAGCCGCTACGATGGAAGTCACCATGCGAGTCACTTGATCCACACAAACCTCTTTCGCAAATATGGAGAATAATCCGCGGCCTACGAACATTGCCACAACAGCACCACCCGTTCCAATGCCTTGCTCTCCACCAAAGCCGACGTGAAATCGATTTAGCAGAAGACTTCTGTGCCAGGGTTGCAAACAAGGTGTCCGGGATCAACATGAGCAACCTACGAAACGCGCCGGCGTCCAGAGACTCTCGGATGGACAATATGTTTTCTCTAGAGGAGCTTCAGGTAGCATTAGCAGCATGCAAGCGCTCGTCTTCTCTTGGACCCGATGGAATCACTTACATGGCCCTTGCTAACCTAGGACAAACAGCTCGGCGTGCCCTTCTAGCTGTATACAATGACTCGTGGAGCAACTGTTTGGTTCCTCCTTCGTAGAAGTGCAGCTGCCTTGTGCCCCTGCTCAAACCAGGCAAATTGCTTCTGGACATGCCTCCTATCGCCCCATCGCGCTTGCCAGCAGTTTTGGAAAGGTGATGGAGAGAATGGTGCTGACTCGCCTGGAGTGGTGCCTGGAACATAACCATATATACCCCGATGCTTTGACTGGCTTTCGACGTGGACGGTTTTCCATAAACAATGTTGATCTTGTCACGTCTGTACAACAGCAGAAAAGCCTGAAGAGACTATCAGCGGCACTTTACTTGGATATTAAGGCTGCATATGACAATATACTACATGAAACCATCCTGAACGCCTTGGGCAGCATAGGATTGGAAGGCCGCGTTTACTAATAGATCTACAGCTATTTGAAGGACAGAGCCTTTTTTGTTCAGACAGAAGATGGTGCAACAAGGCATCATCATACTTATCGCGGCGTACCTCAAGGTGGGGTCCTAAGCCCCATACTTTTCAACCTTGCGTTCATCGGCCTCGTTGACGTCCTGCCACACTCCGTACATCTGTCGATATACGCGGACAACATCTGCATCTCGTCATTAGGGTTCACGCGTCTACATGTACGAGCCAGGCTTCAGACAGCGGCTACACTGACGTCAAACTACCTTCAAGGATGAGGACTGGAACTGTCATCTGAGAAATGCTCCCTGGTTGCGTTTGCACGCAAGACAATGAAGCCAAACTACAGCAGAATTAATGAACACACGATCAACTATCAAAAGACCCACCGTTTCTCGGGAGTTATAATAGATCGTGACTTGTCTTGGAGCCCTCATATCGCTCACATGAAGAAGAAACTGACCATGATCACCCACGTCCTAAGGTTTCTTGCGGGAAAATCATGGGGTGCATCGGTACGAGCCATGCTTCAACTCTATGCTGCACTTTCTTTTGGCTTCATGCACTACAGCCTACTTGTGCTTGGCAAGGCCCGCATAACAAACGTACGCGTCCTTCAGTCATTACAAGCCCAAGCACTGAGAATATGCTTCGGGCTTCCGAGATGCGCATCCTCAGCAGCGACTGTCGCAATCGCTCACGAACACTATATCACAACCTACATTCGTGTCGATGCTTTAAGAACGCACATAAGACATGCCACATGGATTTAATTGCATCACGTCGCCTCCCTTCCAACTTCCAGACCACGCTCTGCGTTCTGCTCTATTATTGCCCCACATCGCACGGTGATTCCCACGAACTTCACGCACGCAGCAAGACCGTCGTCACCATTGTCGTGTCTACTTACACTGGAAGCCCTGATAACTGTCTCTTAATGCGAAAGAAAAAAAATTGTCAAATTTGGCCCTAAAACAAACAACATTACTGTATCTGCATAGAAACACAGTGGACGCATTCACATTCACACGGATGGGTCGGTCACTTCAACAAGTTCAACAGGCGCAGTGGTAATTCCGGAGAAATCAATCACGATAAAGTTCAGGACCTCGCATCCGACTTCATCCACGGCGGCAGAACCTCGCCGCCATTCGTGCCGCTTTCGAGTTCCTAGTTGAAGAACCGCAGCAAACATGGTCAATCTTTTCCGACTCCAAAGCAGCCCTCCAGGGCATTGCCTCGCCATATCGTCATGGACCAAACGAACAGCTAATTGCTGAAATATGACTGCTTCATCACTGGGCTATGAGAAACAACATTACATAGCGTATCAATGGATACCAGGCCACTGCAGCATTGATGGAAACGACCGTGCAGATCAAGCAGCCCGATCGCTCATGATGATGCCCCTGTCGCAGCTATACCATTATCCAGAACGGACTCCGCTGGAAGGCTTCGATCACTTGCACAAGAACTGACACTCGCTCAGTGGAATTCACCGGCATTTACCAACGTCCACCTTCATAATTTGGACCCAAACATACAGCTCCATCTTCCATCAGGAATAACCTAAACTGAGGAGACACTTTTGTGCCGTCTGTGGATTGGGGTGGCCTTTACGAATGCTTATTCGTTTCGAATCGGAATGGCCAGCAGCCCGACATGTGACAACTGTGGTTGCGCAGAGACTTTCTCCCAACTTCTATGCGAGTGTCCTCGCTTCAGTGCGCCAAGAGAAGAACTATGGAAAGTTTTAGATAGACTAGACAATCGGCGAGTTGTCAAAAGAAAGGGTATTAGGACACTGGCCGAGACCGTCCTCTGCACGCAAGGCATTAAGAGCGTTGTTGCACTTTCTGCGGTCAACTGACCTTAAAAACAGACTGTAAGCAGCGTCGTGGATCGTCTGATGACCTTCTCCCCCTTTTTTTCCAACGTCTCTTCCCCCTCATCTTTTATCCCCCTTACCCCCTTCCCCAGTACAGGGTAGCCAGCCGGTCTGAGAACTGGCTAACCTCCCTGTCCCTCTTTCAATACTCCTCCTCCTCTTGGTGTCCTATCGGAGACTCTTGTATTGTAGAAGCAGTTCAATGTCGAATCACTTCAATGGCAAATTACGAAAGGAATATGTGGAATGATAAACATGCATTCAGAATGATGGTAATTAAGACGAGAAGATATCTTGTGTCATGCCGCTTCTCATTTATGTGCCCGCTAAAAGATAACTCTGAAGGTGAGCCTACATATTCCTTGACCTAGGGGCCAACTTTTGGCCTTTTCGCGTCGGTGTTAGCGAGCACAGGTGTGTTACACAAAGCCAAAAGAAAGGTTCGACGCTAAGATCTCAATACGTACTGCTTTTAACTGAACCGTACCATGGCTTACCCAGAAGGTCAACCAAATTACTAACAATAGGAGTACTCAAGTACGATATAATAGTGTGTCGCCTTTTAAAACCGGTACGTTGATAATCACCAGTTCTTGTTTGCTCAGAAAAATTGTTGATAAGTTTTTATGCTCTCTACCATGAAAGAGTGATAAGTAGTCGCCAAAAGATATAAAAAAATCGCCAAAAAGTTTGGCGTTGCCTCAGGCTAGTTGGCAATTTGGCTATATTTGGGCTACTAAAAATTGAGACTTAGAATTTTTTGGCTGCAAGTCAAACCGTCATGATGAACGCTACAGAAATGACATTTATCGAGCGGACACAAATCTCTGATTGATTTATGTGTGGAGTTTAACGTCCCAAAACTACCATATGATTATGAGAGATACCATAGTGGAGGGCTTCGGAAATTTCGACCTCCTTAGTTTCTTCAATAACGTGCACCACAATTTGAGCACACGAACCTACAGAAATTTCGCCTCCAACAGAAATTCACCCACCGCCGCCGAGAGTTCATCTCGCGACCTGCGGTTGAGCAGCCGAGTACATTAGCCCCTAGACTACCGTTGCGGGGTATTCGACAAGATTCTGTTTTGCTTAAAAGTTAAGCCAGTATGGTTTTTGTAGGGTGCTCCTAGTGTTTTGATATCGCCAACAGGTATAAGTTAATCATGGATTCCGAGATTTCAAGGCAGTGCCTGCCGATTTGCCGCGTGGCAGAAAACGTGCCTGTTCCTCCCACGTGGTTTCTTAACACGGGATCACCGACGGAGGCTTATCAAGGAACCTTTCTTCTCATGCCAGCCTTGGTCACACCCACGTCAACCCCAGCGCCACCTGCACGTCATGTGACATCGGTCGACAACTCTATAAAAGGACGACTGAAACTGCACACCTTCAGTGGGCACGGCGGACCAGCTGCGGGCATGTGGCCTCACAAGCCAATTCTCTGCTTAATGCAGGTTAGTTATTACTCTGCTTCGTTCAAGAGCGATTACCGCTGCCTTTTGGTCTTGCCGTGCCCACGGCGCTGTGCTAGTATCGCTTACGAAATGTACTGTGCATGCTTGCTTCTATTGTGCGGTGATGTTGAGACAAATCCAGGTCCCGACATAGAAAAAATGCTGCAAGAACTACTGGTAGGACAAACCAAATTGGTTAAAGATGTGGCGGCTCTTAGAACACAGCAAAATAACATGGAAAAGATTTTCGCTGATTGGGGCCGTCGGTTCACTGAATTAGAAAAACGTGCTGCTCGTGTAGATGATCTTGAACGGACCGTAAAATCTCTAGAATCCAAAATTGTGGACTTAGAAGACAGGAGTAGGCGTTCTAATCTGTTGATCTTCGGTCTTCAAGAGGAAGCCGGTGAAACGGAAACTGAGCTTAAGCAAAAAGTTGTTACCGATATATTTTCCGAGAAATTAAATGTAAATTGTAGTTCGATTGGAAGAATCCATCGTCTAGGGAAGCCGGGTAAACAAAGACCAGTTATCATTTTTTTTCAAAACTTTAATGAAAAACGTGATGTTCTAAAAAACGCCTACAAGCTAAAAGGGACAAGCTTTTCCGTACAAAACGATTACTCGCGTGAAACACTCAGAAAACGTAAATTGCTATGGGACAGTGCGAAAGCAGAAAAAAAAGATGGCAAGAAAGTCGCTTTGATAGACGAGAAACTGCGAGTCGATAACGATTACTTTATATGGAGCGATCCCACCAACAGCAGGGTTAAAATTCATAACTATCGTAGCACTTCAAAAAAGGACTGACTTCCTCCACCTCGTGATTTCCTAATTTTGAACATTAATGCACGAAGTGTTCTTAATAAAACTGATAAGCTTGAAGCGGTTATTCTTGGGCATAACCCACACGTGGTCGTCATCACGGAAACTTGGTTGCATGACGAAATAGATGATACGGACGTTTTTCCCTCTGATTACCGTGCTTTCCGTCGCGATAGGCATACAAGGAGTGGTGGTGTTGCTGTCCTGGTGAGGCAAGATATCACCGCAGTTCTCCTACGTCAGACAGCTAATCTTGAAACGCTTTCTTTAAAAATTTTATGCCGTAATACATCTTTTCTATTATTTGCTGTTTATCGAGCCCCTGATTCCCCTCCGCTATTTCTTCAAGATCTGCATGAACACATGGCATCTTTTGTACACAATAAAATTTTTTTAATAGGTGATTTCAATCTACCGGGCATTGACTGGATTCGCGGTACATATAGCGCTGATGTGAGCGTAAACAATGAACATTTGCGTGACATTATTTTGATGCACAACTTACAGCAAGTGGTTACTGAGCCTACACGAATTAGCGCTGCTTCTGCTTCAATACTTGACCTCATATTTATTAGCCAGACTTTTCAAGAGTTTTCTGTTTCTGTTGAACAGGGCATTTCTGATCACGAACTTGTGGCTTTTTCCTGTACCATCGATCTTCCCAAGTCTACTAGTTGTAAAACTGTTTCTGTAAAGGATTATTCACGTTCCAATGATGAGAGCGTACTAGATTACCTTGATGATAGTCTGAGTGCTTTTGGGGGACATGACGCTGCTAAACTTTGGGACGAATTTAAGAATATTTGTATGCACTGTATCGACAACTTTATTCCAAGCAGAACTAAAAAAACATCCAAACCTACTCCCTGGATGACGCGTGAGATAGTGCATGCGAAGAGAAAAGTCAAACGTCTGAGACGACGGGGTATTTCTCGTGACGAAATCGTACCATGCCAAGCTAAATTAAACGAGGCCGTTAGGGCAGCTAAACTTCGTTATTTTCAATTTACCCTGCCTAACTTCATCCGAACTGCTCCCAGCAAGTTTTGGAGTTTTCTCAGCAAAAAAAGTAAACCAGTTGACCATATTATGCACGAGGGCAATCCTGTCGTCGCTAAACAAGAGATCGCTGTTCACTTCATTGCTTACTTTAATAGTATATTTTCAAACTCGCCTGTTCCCCGTTGCCTGAATCACACATTGGTGAAGGATGACTTTAGTTTTGTTTCTTTGCCTGGCGTCTTTTCTATGCTGTTGAATATAAAAACAAAATCTTCACCTGGGCCTGACAACTTACCAAACGTGTTTCTTCACAGATACGCCGAAATGCTATCGCGTTTTCTTGTTATCATCTTTCGTGCATCACTATCTTCAGCAGTGCTTCCGAACGACTGGCTATCTGCTCGTGTCATTCCTATCCTAAAGAAAGGCGATCCATCATTAGTTCAAAACTACCGCCCCATATCACTAACCTCCTCTTGTTGTAAACTTTTAGAACACATTATTGCTAACGAAATCACTAGGTTTCTTGATGATCGAGCTATTTTAACTCCTATGCAGCATGGATTTAGGAAGGGCCTCTCCACTGTAACCCAATTAACTACTGTAATTCACAGTCTCGCTAGCGTTGTCGACAAATCAGGACAAACTGACATCATATTTCTGGATTTTAGGAAGGCGTTTGATCTCGTGTCACACGCGAAACTAATCGAAAAACTTGTTCATCTGGACGTTCCCTCATACCTAGTAAATTGGATTTCTGCTTACCTCACTAACCGTAGGCAATTTGTTGCAATTGATAATTGCTGTTCGAGTGACCTTGCTGTTACTTCTGGAGTTCCCCAAGGAAGTGTTCTTGGACCTTTATTGTTTAATATATACATTAATGACATAGTTGACTCTATTACTGAACCTGTACAGATAAAATTATTCGCTGATGACTGCTTACTCTTTAATGAAATTACCTGCCAGCAAGACCAAATCACCCTAAACTCTAACCTTCAAAAAATTTTAACATGGTGCGAACGCTGGGACATGCAGCTTAATATTGATAAAACAGTATTTATGAAAATCACCAAAAAAATTAATAAACTTTCGTTTACGTATAATCTTGCATCCATGCCTCTTACAGAGGTTGATGAATATAAGTACCTGGGTGTCATCATAACTAATAATCTCAGTTGGAACTCCCACATCTCTCACCTTTGCGACTCAGCCTTCAAAAAACTCTGCTACCTCAGACACAAATTAAAACATGCTCCTCCCGAGACCCGTCTAACCGCTTATACCTCTCTTGTCCGTCCTAAACTTGAATATGCAGCTATCGTATGGGATCCTTACACTAAAACTAACATCGATGCGCTAGAAAGGATCCAACGTAAAGCAGTAAGATTAATCTTCTCCAAATATCGCACCAGTGACTCTCCAAGTGACCTAATGGCCCAACACAACATTCAGTCCTTGCAACTAAAAAGAAAAATTCACAGGCTTAAATTTCTATTCTTACTGTATAAAAATAAATTGTCTCTTTCTCCTGAACCTTACATAAAGCCTCTCACTGCTCGCCGAACAAGACATCGCCACTCTGCCACATTAACGCCTTACAATACCAGAACCAACATCTTTAAGTATTCCTTTTTTCCTCGAACAGTAGCCGACTGGAACAGCCTACCTCTTAGTACACTCAGCAACACCGACTCTATCGCATCCATTTCATCTTAGATCTAGCCCTTCCTCTTTCAATACAGTGATCCAGTATTTTACTAACTCCTTTGTACATTGATTAGATAGTTCTGTATTGTTTATCTTCTCATATTGTATATTATTTTTCTTTGTATCACATTTCTTTTAGTGCTCATTTACTTGTTAGTAGATTCACTTTGTTGTTGCTTTGTATAGATCCTACTTCTATATATTCTTGATATTTGCAGACTTTGTACTTTTGTTCGTACTTTTCCCCTCCTGCCTGGGCCTATTAAGGCCTGCAGTATTCCTAAATAAATAAATAAAATAAATAATGGCCCTGTTTTGCAGTTTGTACATAACTGACATTGTCGAAATGAGTAGCTCACAATATTTCATCATATGCGCATATTACACCACACTACTTTACCCCGCATGTGATGCTGCTGATGCAATAAATGATGCCAATGCAACAATACTGATACTATCACTGTGAAGTGCTGATGATTCTCTTCCAGTAATCGTTGTGAAAACAAAGGCTTTTTTGCTAGGACCATAAGACTGCAGTGTGAACGCTCTGAGTAGTTTACACTGAAACAATTCAGCCATTGAAAGAGTCATTTTGGTAAAAGTATTTGTGTTTTGCTTGAGAAGAACGTGTATTAGATTAGGCGTGCTGTACTAATTAACTGTAAAATTTCGCTGGATAGTGGTGTACTCATTGAATGCGCGTACTATTTGGAAAAATACACTACATTAGGTTCTTTTTACAAAAGGTTATTCGCACTGCATTGGAAGTGTGGCTGCCCATTAGAGAGCGGAATGACGGTTAGTGATATCTTTTCAAAAGACAGGTAAGGGCGATGTGTTTAGTATAAGTGGTGAACGCTTTAGAACGCTGTACGCACTGTACTATGGGAGAACAATAACCTCTTCCGGTCATGCATGACTCACCACAAGCCCTACTCTGTTTAGAAAAGGTGTTCATCAATTTAAAGTACTTGGTGCTCTATTACGGGAGAGCAGAAAGCTCTCCCAGTCAAAAGTGTTCAACGCAGGTAAATGTGTATTTAGAAAATGCATTTAACATTTTCGAGTACTTTGTACTTGACTATGGGAGAGCAATGTATAGCCCCGAAAACTAATCAGAACAAAAGTGTTTAAAAAGCGTATTTCACAATTTAGAGTACTTCGCACTCTACTAATGGAAGGCAGAAGGCCATTCCTACCGATCATGCATGAGCATGTCATACCATAGAGTAACATAGTAAACGGTCATGTGTTAGAAAAAAGTGGGTAACGATTTAGAGTACACGGTACTCTACTATGGGAGAGCTTAAAGCCGTCCCGTGGGCCGCAATGCGGTACTACTTTGAAAGTTAGTTTTCGATAGCGTCATTACTGTCGAAGTTAACCTCTTAATGACATGAAACGCGCTTCCTTGCACTCATCTGGCTAGATTCAATACAGAGCCACAAATATGTCACTGGTTTTATTTCAGAAACTTGAACTTCCTAGTAAAGTTTTTTTCGTATTCTAACACGATTCCTTGGCCAAACGTAGTATTATAAACAATTGCGAGGAATATTTAAGTAGTATGCGAAGTGCACAGAAACAGCACATGTGGTTGGAGTGAAAAAGACTAGTGCGGCTATCTTTCACATGGGAGGGCAGGTGCTCCGGCAAGTGATTCCACGAAAAGATGTTCACAGAAGCGCCCAAAGAATGTAGATTCCCCTGGCACCTAACCCCAGAACAAGAATGAGCATGCGGCTGACTAAGACGTCACCAATGGGTACACGTATTCACAGAATACACTATGGAATTTGCTAAGATTCCTTTACTTTTTTAAAGCAAAGCAGCTTGTAGCGGAGTCCAATCCAGTATGCTGCATTACCACCCTTGCTGAGCATGTGCAACAGCTCGTTCACCCACTGCCAGAACACGCTGGCGCTCAAGCGCGTTCCATTCTGAGTGAAAGGCTAGGTAATACGCTGTGGCCTTTCCCTCTTACGCTCTTTCAGCAATCTTGTGATGGCATCGAATAATGAAATACTGCTGATGCTCGCTGAAGCCATGTGCTTCCGTGTGGCATGGCGATGAATCCGCGTGGTGTGCTCCAAGAAGATTTCGGGACGAGTAACAGCAACTACTTGAAATTCATGGCGTGCTGCACTTACAAGGACGCGTTACCATCGGTCAATGTGCCCCTAATGCACGTAAATTTAAGTCGACCCATTTGCCGCTTCGCATGCTACTCATGGTTTTTTCGGTGGGAGTTGGTGTCATTTTTTCCAAACACAAGAGGCAGTGTGTGACATACCCGGGCCTCACTTGAAAGATGGTATTTGTACGCATTTTAAGTGCGAGATTTTCCTGGTGCCTTTCATGGACCGTTTTTTATATGCGGGGCATTTCTTCGTCGCACGATGTCACACTGCGGCGTTGGCAGGGACATCCACACCCCCATTGCACATTCTTAGTTTCATTTTTACAGCTATAAAAAGAGATACTGTCTAACCGCTATCACGCTGGTGTCGTCACAGAAAAATAAAATGCTTCTTTGGCAACCTGTCTTGTTTAAACGTAAATGAAAAAGATTGGGACCATGTCCACGGACTGAATGATGGAGAGTGGGGTGAAGCATACGACCGTCCATTCGTTCTTGCTTCCGTCCGTCCATGCGTCGGTCTGTGTGACCGTCCATGCGTCCATCCGCCCGTCCGTGCGTGCGTGTGTTCGTGCGTCCGTCCCTGCGTTCGTCCATGCATCCGCCCCTGCGTCCGTTCCTGCGTCCATCCATGCATCTGTCTGTGTGTGCGTTCGTCCATCTATTCAACACTCCAAGTACCACTATCTCGCACCTTTTCATCATATATTCCCCATATAGAAGCACCGCCATCCAGCGGACATTTTAAAGACTAAACGAGAAGTGGCACACGCACACTTTCTTACGGCTTGCGCTTCGGGTCTACTTCCCACTATTAACCACCTCAAGTTCATGGTATATACTAGTTCACTGTATTCATGGCACTGCGGCCCAACGCTCGCTAAACCTTTCTAAAATCAAGGAGGTTACGCCCAGCGAGTATAACGTAGCAACCTTTTCCTGTCAGATAGTGCTCAATGTACATGCCAATGGCTGCTAATGGGAAACGAGAGACAGGAGAATTCGGCTTTTACTTTCTTACGGCTTGCGCTTCGTATCTACTTCCCACCTTTAAGCACCTCACGTTCATTCATTGTATATACTAGTTCATTGTATTCATGGCACTGCGGCTCAACGCTCGCTAAACCTTTCTAAAGCTAAGGAGGTTACACCCAGCTAGTAAAACGTAGCAACCCTTTCTTGTCAGATAGTGCTCAATGTACATGCCAATGGCTGCTAATGGGGATTGCAGGGTGCGCGTTAACTGAAAGCCGAATGCTCCTGTCTCTCATTCCCCAATAGCAGCCATTGGCATGTACATAGAGCACATTTTTTATTGTTCAACAATGCACAGAAGAAATCTCTCACTGGCACCACATAGAAAGTCAAAATAGTATACTTGTTACATACTACAACAGCTACTAGGGACAAACGGGTGCCGCTATAAGGAGCTTCGCCCCTAAAAGCCACAGCTTTGCAGCAAAGGCGAAGCAATGAACGCGATAGCAACATATTGAAAGGTCACGTGCAGAATAAAAAACAGATCGAAACGCGCCCCGCCATCATCGGATCTACCCTCCTCCAAATCCTTCTCTTATACACTCCCTACAAATTCTATGGGGTTGTGTCCAGACTCGCTGTCTTTAATCCCCTCAGCTGCTTTCCCACTACTGGGGCACTTTCCCGGAATTATCTCTGTGTGGCGGTCCTCACGCCACCCTTTCCCACATTCTATTTGGCTGCCCTGCTGATTTTCCCCCGCAGGGACCGCATGACATCTCAAGCTGGGAGGACTGCGAGGGTCTTGCTCTTGTCTGGGGATCCGGCGTTGCAGCCTGCTGCGGTGACTAGGGCCACCGATGTCATCGCGGCGAGAGGCATAACCATGTAGACGTAGTGTGGGCCCACGCGGTGGTCAGGGACCCCGGTGGGTTCAAGCACACTTGCCAATAAAAGTTTTCTGTCTGTCTCTCTCACGTACAAATGACGCACAAAACGTACTCACAGGTGCGGAAACACGCGAATAAGTGCCTCATTTGTTCCTTCGCTGTGTCTTAAAAGCACACGCTTTTCCCAAACGAAGACTGCGATGATTGCAGTAATCTTCGAGCGCCCGGCAACTACAGCAGAATCGTTCCAGGTAAAATATGAGGGCAGCAAAGACCTACGATTCTCCCCTCCTCGCTACCGCGAGATAAGGACGCTCGAGAGAGCGTCGCTCCCCTTCGCTAATCTGGGCAAAGTACGCGTAGGAGCTTAGAGCGGGCGCCACCACGTGATGTGGTGACGCGTGCTCACTGCGCCATCCTGCTGGTAATGCTGCAAACACAATTCCCCGAGAAGTCCGTCAGCAGCGTTAAGTGGTAGATATAAATACCTTGCCGTTTGAACGGTGAAAAGGGTGCTCCAGGGTGGGTGAGTGATTAACGCCCTGTTTTCACGACGCAGAAGTCCCACATTCAGTTCCGTGCGCCGGAGTGTTTTTCTTTCTTCCGTATTCATATATATATATATATATATATATATATATATATATATATATATATATATATATATATATATATATATATATATATATATATATATATATATATATATATATATATAACGCACATATGACAGAAAACAAATACAATTCTTAACTCTGATCCTACACCGTGGGTTACTTTCGACGCCAGCCTTCCCGTGCGGAACGTAAGTAATTTGCCCGTAAGGCAACAACGTAATCATATATATTGTTACACAAGGCAAGGTAAATTAATGGGGGGTTTTAATGGACCCTGAGTCCGCGATCACCGTATAATGATGATCATCTCCACCGCCATGGCTCGTACCCACTCCGAGGGATCGCAGTGGAGGCAACGTTGTCTTCATTCTCTACCCGCGCTTCCCTTGTATTTCTTCCTGGTAGTGATACTTCTTATCAATATATATATATATATATATATATATATATATATATTTATATATATATATATATAAATATATATATATATATATATATATATATATATATATATATATATATATATATATATATATATATATATATATGTCCCTCTCCCCTTGAGAGAAGTTTGCGAGAGTGAGAGAAAACTAAAGAAAGAAAGAAAAAAAGAAAGAAAGAGAAGAAAAAAAAGAAAATAAAGAAGAAAAAGAAAAAAATAAGAAAAGCCGCTGTAAACACTGTAAATATATATATATATATATATATATATATATATATATATATATATATATATATATATATATATATATATATATATATATATTTACAGTGTTTACAGCGGCTTTTCTTATTTTTTTCTTTTTCTTCTTTATTTTCTTTTTTTTTCTTCTCTTTCTTTCATGTTTTTCTTTCTTTCTTTAGTTTTCTCTCACTCTCGCAAACTTCTTTCAAGGGGAGAGGGACGCGGCAGCAACGAAGTTTGGAAGTTCATGTTAGTATAACTCATCCCCTGATGAAGTCAGGACCCCTCCCGAAACTGTTGAGAAATAAAAATATTTATCCTTGTTACAACGCTCCCGTTGTGTCATATCCCATACCTTCATGAAGACTGACTAACTGGCCCAATGAATTATTACTCCCACTATATATGTATATATATACATATATATACATACACACACACACACATATATATATATATATAAGGGAAAGAAGTGTATACCTAATGGCTCGTTTCTCCGTGTTTTGACACAATATTAATGAGATCTAACAAACAGTAATGCCAAGGAATGTACAGGGGAAGTTATTAGAACCAATGGAATGTAAATAAGAAGAAAGAAAAGTGGATAAAAAAATAACCAGCCGTGAGCAGGAATCGAACCTACGACCTTCGAATAACACGTTCGAGCATGAAACGCGTTATTCGAAGGTCGTAGGTTCGATTCCTGCTCACGGCGGGTTATTTTTTCATCCACTTTTCTTTCTTCTTATTTACATTCCATTGGTTCTAATAACGTGTACATTCCTTGGCATTACTGTCTGTAAGATCTCATATATATATATATATATATATATATATATATATATATATATATATATATATATATATATATATATACGAGGAGTGGCGGCGACGTCGACTCTAAAGGCTAAATCCAGCCTAGAATGTCCATATAATTGCTATCACAATAAAAAATTGCGGCTTTTCCACGAACTGAATGATGGTGAGGGGGGTGAAGCGTTCATTTATGCATTTGTCCTACCGTGCATCGAAGTGTTCGTTTGTCTGTACGCCTGTCTCGCTAGAGAACACTCCAAGTACTACCATCTCACATCTTTTCATCAAATATTGATTATATAGAAGTACCGCTCTCTAGCGGACATTCGAAGAACTAAACGAGAGGTGGCTACCTACTACATACATCGAGGACCCATGGCTTAAGGAGCTTCGCTCCTAAAAGTCTATCCTCTGGAGCATATACAAGCTCTGTGGCATATCTCCTGTGGCAAATACCCGCATACAAGTGGTGGTTAGGATAACGGGACGATTGCGTGACGCCATATGGAACTTAGCGCCTGAAACTGCGTATGACTCACATTACTGAAGTAAGGAACTTCTCTGCACTCGTAATATGGCAAATAGATGTTACGCCAGTTACCTTCACAGCATTTAAGCACTGTACAGAATCTAGCATTAAAATGTTGACGTTTGTAGGCACTCAAGTACAAAGTCATGATTTGATTATATATAGCCCACCTACGGAAATTCAGATTTCCAAAAATTTCTATTTACCTCAGAAATACGATGTCTGAGTGTCTGAGAGGCGTCCTTGAATCCACAAAGTGTAATTGTAAGCTACGCTTGCTGTACAGGGGAATCTGAAGGTGGAAGTTTGAAGTTATGGCGAGGTATTTGCTCGTCATACATTATGCTTTACAATTATAAACACAAGCGATAATATTCCAGACACGTTTCTTAACTTTGCTATGGGTGCTTGGACATAAAGTGTTCCATATGTACTTCCTCATCAAATGGCTCGTGGAGACATGATGAAGAAGTACATATGGAACACTTTATTTTAACATCATGTTGTCCGTTTAGTCCTCGCTGGAGAAGATTTGGTAGAACGAAATTCGGCTGAACGCCATAATAAATTTGTAAAACCTTTTCTAGGCGGTGATTTATGATCTGCATTTGGCGCCACCAAACAGTTTAGGACATATCCAGGAGTCGCCTTTTACTAAAGCTTTCTTGTCAGCCTTCCGTGGAGGAAGGTCACGTAGAGAAAACTTACTCCTTACATTTGAGGCACGTTTCGCACATTCTTTAAGCTTATTGCGGTGCTTTAGTGTTGGCTGAAAAAAATAAAATAAGAACCATGTCACATCCCGAGTGTGTTCAAGCCCTTACGTTTCATAGGGAGCTGCATGTTTTGTGCATAGCTAGAACTCGCATTGTTTAGATAATAATGAAACGACGTAGTATAAAAGGCGTCGCGATTACACTGCGCAAACGGTGCTTGCTAACGGCGAATGCAGGTCAACTTCCGCAAAGCACATAATGATCTGTCAACGAAAAGTAATGGTCACATTAGGCTAATCGTCCTTGTGCTTTATGTTTTATCGGTTGTTTGCGGACACACACCACGGTCGTTGCCCAGGGCACTGTTTTCTTCGAAACTGTCTTCAGTGAAGAAATGTGACGTGACTGGTCGCACAAGGGACACCGGGGAGTAAAAAATATGTTGCTAAACAGGCACACAGACTATGCACGTCTTTGAATATACATTGTGAAGTTAACCGGAACACCTCATACTTTCTTCTAATTCGTTCGGTAGATTGAAGTGTTTTGTGCACGTCATGTCGCAGTAGTGACCTTGTTCTCACCATGAAAATTGGAAGCAATGAGGGCCGTGAACTGGTGCTTTGGCACGATTGCATATTTTTCTGTAGTTTCTTTTAGGTAGATGTATTTTTAGTATACTTTTCAATGAAAGTGACGACATTACCAGATTAACCGCTGAACGGGTAGTCTCCATTTCTACGCGTTCCGTAGTTTCTATGATTGGAATAGTATGCAGGGCTGTACTTTCTGTTGTAAAGCTGTGTACCTGAACCACTGATTGATTGATTGATTGATTTCTGGGGTTTAACGTCCCGAAACCACCATTTGATTATGAGAGACGCCGTAGTGGAGGGCTCCGGAAGTTTTGACCACCTGTTGTACCTGAACCACGCTTTTGCAAGAACGGTGGTTCAATGTCAGAGCCCACAGTCTTCATCCGCGTACATTAGCCTCTCAATCGCTTAACTTGTCGTAATTGCAGTGTTGGTAACGTTTCTATCCGATAAATACCAAATTTTCGTGCTAGATCTTTCCTGTGGTCCTTTGATACAGCAGAGAAGTCTCATTTATTTCTATTTTTGTTATTTATCTGTGAAAATTATTCAAGCAGCAATCAAAATACACTTCTTTACGAACAGGAATACGCACAACTCTGTGCTGGTTTTAGAGTAATGGAAATATTTTTATACACGAGCCACAATGGTCACTTTCCCATTGCTGCGTTTCTTTGTTTTCAAGCACACGTGCTCTAAGATCTCAGTGTATTGCCTGAAAAATAAATTGCAGAACAATTTAAATTTCTTTGAATGCTCCAGATGTGAAAGAAATTAAAAGCTGCGAGGTTTGCACATGGAAAGCCATGGAGATTGTTTTGCAGAAAAAAGATTATCATTGAGGGTATCGTTTCCAAGAACAATTTGAAATTGACAATTCATTTACTATTTGTCTGACTTCAGTGCAAATACATCACATCACCATTGATAGTGCTTAACAAGCTTTATTCAAAAACACCGTTTTATTATTATATATGGTCAAGCTAGAGTCGCACGCTCTTAATTACTGTGAGGGCACTTTTCTTCAACAGTGCAGCCGTCTTCTGTTAAAACTGTTTAGAGGCGTTCTAGGCACACGCATCGAGTCAGAAAATCAGTAGGCGTCAGCAACTCTCGTCGTTGTGTCGGCGTCTGCGAATCGAATTTGAAATGTTGCGGCCGTACATTCGCTGATTACGAAAGCCGATTCGAGAGCAACGCTTGTTCCAGGGGAATGAAATGGCAGTGCTATTTCAGGGCACTGCGCGTGAAAACGACTGCTGGGCTAAATCAATACCGCCATTTTTAACAGCGATCAAGTAAGTTGATGTGTAAAGTTTGTTGAAAAGAAACATTTTTGAGGCAATTCGAGAAGTGATTGCTTGTTCCGGTAAGGCTGTACTAATAATAAACTCGTAAGCGTTTGGCTAAATTTCTGAAGGGCTTTAAAACAATACATGCGCAGCTTGAAATAGCGGTCGCTTGTGCCATGATTTCGCCAGTGTTTTTGTCTAAAATAATTTGCCAGTATATTTTTTCTGAAGAACGAACAACATTCATTGTTGGTAGGTTTTTCATGATACTAACTTGTGGCACTTATCAAAATAATGGAGTAAAATAATGTGGTGGTAGTGGTGGCATTCGCACTTGATCGATATTGGTGGCAAAGATACTCTTCATTGGAAAGGCCTACATTTTTGCCTGCTCGTATATAACAACCACTGGCATGCTACTCAGTATACACCTTGGAATCGAAATGAAAATATGTCATGGAATATGTCATGTTTTTGTTATAATCTTATAGTACTTCGACGGAAATCAAGCGTACATCTGGTAAATTTCAGACCGGGTGTCTAAACATTTGGCATGTTTGCAATTTTTTGCCACTCACATAGCCATCATTGCGAAAAGAAAATAAAACCAGGCGAATACTATCTATTCTTTGTTCTTTTATAGGCGATAATTCCACAAACTCCAACTAATTCGAACAATTCGTACGTCATTACTTGTTTATAGACAAAACACTACCGTCTAACGGCGCATTGCAATTGATAAGTGCGGGCATTGAACATTCCCAAAAAAATGGTATCGCCAACATTAAACGCTTCCTGACCCGTAAAAATATTTTTACGTAGAAATAATACTAAGCCAATAGCAAGCAACAACACACCTCAAAAATGAACGTCGACTCGTACACCTTCCTTTTCAATGGGTTTTGGAGCCTATGTCACTAAGCGCTGTTAAGGTTGGTGAAAAGCTAGCAGTACAAATCCCGCTGGCAAAAGAGTCGATGCGGCAAGTCTCTGGGGATACGGCAGAACGAACGTGGTAACACTTTATCCTTGATGCGATGATGGCGTCACAGCATAGCACAGCCGGCGAGGTTGTGGAATTATCAGGGACAATGCCGTACCTAACCTCTGTCTCTCGCCTAAACACGCAGTACTGATCCGTGAAACGAGCAAGTAGTTTCTCAGACTGCAGGCACGCCACGTCAGAAACCAGGAAAAAAAAGAAACCCACTGCAATTCATTCGCTGCAATGTTACTCGTCGTAATAGTGCTTCTGTGTTTGCTAAGAAGCCGCCAATCTGTTGCCAGCAAGCTGGCGAGCCTGCATGGTAAGCGCGGGCAATAGCTTTAATAAAGTGCTTGATTGGGCTGTTCGGTACTGCACGGCAGACGAAGAAAGTGCTTAACAACGCAAACGACCGGAGGCGATAGAGAAGAAATGAAGCAACTAGAATTAAAGTTGGAGCTTATTTTTGATGACAAGCTACAATTTCTAGGCTTAGAAAAGTTTTTTTTGGTGGACCATGTCTGTTGTTGATACGAGCCATGCCCAAAGAAAATTTGTCTTCCTTCTAGGTCCGCCCACTCTAAGCTAGTCAAGCGAAGCATCGCTTTTTTCTGCCTAAAGGCAGCTCTAACTCGCTCTTGTCACCACAAGATAGAATGCAGTCTTTTGCACCAAGTTCACCGCCTTCAAAAATCAGGTTTTCTTAATCTCAACTAACTTACGTGGCCGAAATTCTCCTTACATCACTAAGAGTGCCTGCTAAAGGACAAAGCAACAGCGAACTCAACATGCCTTATTCCAGCACGGCTGTTATTGCCTACGCAGACGAGGTCTCCCATAGGTTGAAGATGGTCGCTGGCAAAATAGGTGTAAGAGTTGTGTTTTGCGCACGCGACAAGCTCGCTGGACTATGTCGCAGGGTCAACAGCGAAGGACCTAAGAAAGAAGCATGCACTGAGAAACATGCTAAGCGCTTTGTTGAATGTGTTTTAGCGATTGTAAACAAGGTATTGTTTACTTGTGGGCTCTGTTACATTGGCCAAACAGGCCGATGCATAATTGATCGGTTGAGGGAGCACGCTTACTCTCTAAAAGGCTCCGTTCCCATGGTCACTTGGTGTACCATTGTTGTCAGCCAATTCTTGACAAGTGTGTCATCATGGGGCAATATAAAAATCAGCGTGAGCATGAGATTAGCGAAGCCTTGCACATAAAAGAACTTGGTGCTTTCCGTGTTGGCGTACCCTCGAGTTTTCTTCACGGCGCTGAAAATATTTATCTGGAGCCCACTGATATAACTTGCTCTTGATAAGGTAGGCCGCTTGGCGCATGTATGTGCGATATTGTGGATGTTGCTTGGTTATGCGCAGATACTGTTTTCCTATATATTGCAGTTGGTTTACAATAAACTTTGGTTTCTAGTTCAGCGCTCTGTTGTCGTCTCTTATATCCCCTCCTGTCGTTTGCGGTGTTAAGCACTTTCTTCGTCTTCGGGCAATAAATAGCATAGGGAAAATATTCGGTGGTCGACTCTGGTGTAGCTGGAAGCAACGTGTCTGTCACAAATGAGTGCTCGAAAAAAGGGCGCGCCGCCGAATTTTTTCGACCAAGCCCCCGAGAGGCACCTCAAGGTCAACAATAAAGGTAAAAACAAGCATCTAAACACTTCCCGAGTGCGCCGTCTCTGCCCCCTGGGAAGCGTAGTTTCGCAACGATAACTAAATTTCAAGACCGAAAGGCTGCCGCAGTGACGTCAGAGGTTGGGGGCCCAGTTACCCAACTGAGCATGCTCAGTAAGACTTTTTTTCCAGATCTTTTATTCGGCCCAATCAAGCCGCAGCAGCTGCGACAGCGGGAGCGTTGGTTCTCCTAAAACGTGAACGAAACACAGGCTCTCCGCCGCGTTCGCGGCGTAACTGGGCCCCCACTCTCTGACTTCACTGCGGCAGCCTTTCGGCCTTGAAATTTAGTCGGCGTTGAGTTTCAGCGACCAACCTCCTCAAATCGACGGCCGAGCAAGCCCTGGAAGGTTCTCGAAGGAAAGGGGTGGGGTGATGCAGAGTCGCGTCAGGCGTCGCGGACGGCCCTCGAAACGTCTCGCTCTTTCCCCAGCTATGGCTGTGCATCGCGCCGGAGAAACGATTAGAATTTTCTAGAATCTAGCGCGGAAGGTATTTAAGTGAGCAGAGGAGAAGGCAGATCAGGAGAAGGAATTTCGCGCCAGTGTGCGTAGCGTCTTTCCGCTGTGTCGTCAAAGCCTTTTGTCCACAGTGACAAAAAGGAGATTAAGAGGATTTCCTCCTGAGGTGTCCTGCAATCGCAACGCGTGGGAAGCCGACGTGTTACCGGCAAAGTTTGGTGCTTCGAAAGCGGCCTATTGAAGACGTGAGGTTTCTTGGAAGAGAAACTTCGGGGGCAGCGAAACGACAACCGCGCTGTACTTTGAGTGCGCGATTCTCGGAAGAGTATCACTCAGACTTTTGTTCTAAGTGCTTTGGACTGAATAAGTTTTCGAACTCTTTAGTCTTTAAGGGTCTTGATTGTTCAATGCATGTGAGTGCATTGTAGCGCCTTTTGTTGCCTCTGTTGTTTCGAGTGTGGTGTATTGTACTGTGTAGTACGTTGGTTGGTAACATATCGTATTCAACTACAGTCGAGTGTGCATATTTTTGTATCGTTTGATCTGCCATAATTGAGAATATAATTTTGTTTCGTTTATCAAGTCACTGCTCTGACTCGTTCTTCGGACGTCAGCCGGCATCCGCTGGAGCGCCAAATAGGGCCACTTCTAAATTGTCCGCGCTTTCGTGGTGCATTTCAGGGGGGGGGGGGGCGATTTTTCAGCTCTTGCAATTAACGGGACCTGTGACAGTGACCAACTGGTTCACATACAAACAAAAGGAGAAATAGTTAGTATTCAACACTGTCGTGCTAGGGGAAGTTGTACGCGAACGTCACGTTATAACAGTGCTAACTCACAGTCACGATGGTTAACTCCCAGCCAACGCGTATTCTGAAAAACTGACAGTGACTAGATAAACGCTCTGTAAACCCGTTTGCAAGAGGATGAAACGTGTTTGTCCGCTTATGCTCGGTGGACCATAAATGCAGAATATCGTCAGTCACTTTAGCAAAAGAGGCAAGGTCTTTCAGCAGTTGTCGTGGGGCACTGTGCAGTAAAGTAATATGTTCAAGCAAAAAATTGGCCCTGTATCTGCATGTAACGTGCAAACGTCGTCGAAAGACAATAGTCTTGTGTGTGAAGAGAGTGAACAAGAGATTTATAAGATGTTCTGTGCAAGAAAACCAGTGAATGGTATTCTGGAGGCGCTGCGCTAGAGTGCCTCAAGCGGGCAGCGGAGGCGAATGAGAGCATCGAGTCACGTCACACGTGAGACATAAGCGCCATCTGACAGTTTTTTTTAGAAATCAAAGCACGTGGATTTGAGACGGGTGTGTGGGCCCATCTCAGAGGTGATAAGGTGTAGAACGCAAGACGACGGGTAGGGGCCACCACCATCTCGTCTTAGCAAAACATTGGAAACACTCCCTGTTCCGTGCAAGCGTTGCGTGGTCAGCGCACCATGATAAGCGCTAAGGTCCTGAAAATTACTTGTGTATGCTTTTTCTAGTAAAAGGCTCACATACAGATTATATACGTGCTTTTATGGTGTCCCAGACATGCTAAATAATTGCTTTTTAATTGACAATCGCGCAAGGAAGAACGCTCGATCTTGAGCGACATAGGTGGGCGATGCGGACGAGGTCGGCCGTTTCAAGTACCCAATGCCTTTAAGAGTGGATAAACAGATAGCTGTACAGACAGACAGACTGACAGACAGACAGTCCTAAATTTTTGCGCCGAAGGTCCCCAAAAAAGACTATCGTCTTCAGAAATGAGCGATGTGTCTAGAGCTAGAGGTTGACAGGACTTGTGTGATTGTGTAGTGGCTGACGTATTTGGTAGCTACGGCAACCCTCTTGTTGCCTGACATGGCTGTTCGAAAGACTGGAGAGGGACCGACTTGGAAGAATGGCTTCATCAAGATATCCCGTTGTCTTCTTGCAGCGCTGACAAACTTTGCAGGCAATAACAGGACGTCGCGCAGAGCATCCGAGGCCACGCCAGCAAAACCAGAGGCGGACGTGGTAGTATACGTGAGAGAAACATACGTCAACGTGACCAGTAGGGTGTCATGAAGTTTGCGAAGGACTGTGGAGCGCAGGTGTGTTGATACAACAAGCACCGCATCAGAGCCAGCGGGTAACGAATTACACTGATATAAGGTGCTCTTTTTTTATAGCGAAAATGGTTATGGAGCCGTCGTGTGGACAACGTTGTATCCACTGCATTATTTCACTTATGTGCGAATTCAAATGATGCTCGTCGCTGAAGTCAAGTAGCTGGGAAAGAGAAAATACACAGTCGATAGAGTCAGTGCTTGTTGAGCGCCCGACAGCATGGGTAGTATGGTGAGCAATGAGCATCTTGATTGTAGTCTTCAACAATTCTACACTACCATGTGTTTAAAATTTGAATTCTTCCAATACACTTTATGGTATATCTCACATTCTCACTATGAGATGTAACGTCTCTGAAAATTATGCCCCAATAATATTGCAAAGGTTGTCGTAAAGAAGGGATACGGAAATTTCGATCTTCTGGTGTTCTTTTATGCGCACGGAAATCTAACTACCCAGACTTCAACCATTTTTTCACCTTCTTTGCAAATCGGCTGCCTCGGTAAGGTTCGGAACCCCCTATCTTCGCGTCACCAGTTACAGCTACCATTTTTCTTTTCATTTCTCGCTGCGTCCTCCTCAATTTAGGCTGAACCCTTTTTGTAAGTGTACAGGTATCTGCTCCGTAGCTGAGTACCAGCAAGATGCAGCTGTTATATACCTTCCTCTTGAGGGAAAGTGGCAATCTACCTGCAATGATTTGAGAGTGCTTGTCAAAAGTGCCCCATTCTTGTTCTTCTAGGTTTTCAGTCTCGTGGTTTGGTTCCGCGGTTATTACGTGTCCTAAGTAGACATAGTGTTTTACAACTTCAAGTGTAATATTACCTATCTCGAAGCGCTGTTCTCTCCATCTTCCGAGGTTGTTGTACATTACTTTCGTTTTCTGCAGATTAATTCTAAGACCTACTTTTCTGCTCACCTTGTTTACCTCCGTAATCATGAGTTTCAATTCGTCTCCTTAGTTACTCAGTAATGCAATATACCACGAGCTATACCAGTCACTATACCACGAGCTTCGAAATGGTATCGTGCATTTCGCGCGCAATACTATAGGCATTATTCTTATTATCTCTAATGTGTTAATGACGCAGGAATGATGAAGTGCATTTGGGCTTCACCTTTTGATATAACACGACAAGCAAAAAGACACACAGCATTCAGGCCCCAATTACCTTCTACAAAATATAATGGTATGTTTTAAACGTTTTTTTAAATTAGCCCATTAAACATATGAGCCTGATTTTGTGTCTAATACAATTGACAATTTTTTCTTCATCGGCTAAGTACAAACCCTCAGTTGATAGTAGGGCTCTGAAATTACAGAGTCCCTCCTGTGCAGTTCGTGTTTTCCCGCCGTACTTCCTTCCACGACAATGCAATAACCGCAAGCACTCAGCTAGATAAAGGTTCAGAGTGCAGTCGCACTGCAACTTCATTTCACAAAAGTTCAGCATTGGCATTTCTGCGGGCGCACACTTCTTAATATACGGCTTCAAACAGGTTCACAAATGTTGTATATGCTACCTACTGCCATCTAAACCCGATCGTGTGACGCAGACAGCCGTAACTTACTACGTTCCTCCATGAGAGCGACGCGATTGTATGCGTCGTCTCAGTGGGTGACATATTGACCAGGAATAATGACGGCGGTTGTGTTTCAGCTCGCCTTGACTACCTCCGACTTACGAACCTTCTCTCCTAGCCCCACACGAAGACGCACGCGCAGGCGTACGCACATATAGAAAAACGTTCAAAATTATGAGTGTACGGTCTTGACAAAGTCTGCACGCTGTCACAAACCCTTTGACGTAAATATTTCATAAAGAACAAGATTTCTAATTGGCGCAATGCTTGCATTCTTTCTACTGGCTATATTGGTGGGTGAGCTAGTTTATTGTATTTGACACTATGCACTCAACACCCTCAATGCTTGGGCACGTTCATATGTCTAGAATTTTTCTTGTACAGAACAACCCAAATATTTCGGTACTTTACACATAACGAGTGTAATGAAACACCCATATGCCACAAGTTCACAGAGCCAAGGGAACTGCATTCATGCGAATGATCTATTCCAGTCATTCAAACCTAAAGTGTCAGTGCTAGTGTCGTGCACTCTCCTTGTGTTTTCATATTTCTCTTATCGTGCTGATAGTGATGAGGGATGATTACAGGCCGGATTTATAAGTACTAAAAACTTTTGTATTAGGTGCCGAAAATAGAATGTAAACACAATTTTATGCCCTCAAAGTTGTACCGTAAATTTAGCAAGAAAATAAAATTTTGAATGAAAACGTGCAGAACCTGTGTCTACAAAACTAAAGCAGAAAGAAATGTTTTAGCTTATACTGGTACACATGCACCAATGGTCTAACATAGCGATGCAGTTTTTTTCACATGGAGTTTTCAGAACACGGTGTCTTTTTATTGTCCAGCATGGTGAGTGTCATTGGGCACGCACCTACTTCCAGTGTCTAACGAAAATTTTATATGTGACTAGGTGAAGCGCCCTTTAATAAGTAAACGACAAAGGAAACAGAAACGACGTGGACATCAGATTTCGTTTACCTACGGTATACTGTTTCCTCACCTGGTGAGACTCTACGGTTTCGCAATCATTCCCCATTGCCCTGCCGCTGTACAAAAGAACTTTTTGTTTTCTACACGTGCGAAGAGACGCCGAGGAGATAGCAAGCAGATGCAGCTACGCGTATGAATACATGTGCAAAGGCTAATAGGCCTCTCTATTGGCTACCGGGCCTTGTTCCTTTAGAGGGCTGAAAAAAAATTCTGATATGGAGTGAAGGTTGCACTACATAGAGTAGTGGAAGTCACTTTCACCGGTTACATGGTTGTCTCAAACTGCAGTCGAAAGCAAAGTTTGAGGTTAAGTAGCATTATTATCGGCACTAATCTTGAAAATAGACATTTATAGGCTGAGGTATAAATTTCGGCACAAACGTCAAAAATATATTCTCCAGAAAGAAATTACACTATCTCCCACCAAAAGGGTAGATCCGAAGAAGGCGGTGCTAACGCTTACACTGGCGGCGGCGTTGACCCTGGCCCTCACTGCAGCGTTACAGAGGAGAGAAAACTAGGGAGGCACAACTGGAACTGGCCAATCATGATTGGCATGTTAAACTGGAACATGCCAATCATTGCCGATAGATACTGAGTGAAAGAGGACTCCGATTGGGCACAGAGACCCACAGTCAAGGTTTAGTTAATGCAAACGATAGAATTTTTATTGTTTAACAATGCACAGAAAAAATCTCACAACAAGCACTACCTTGAGGGACAAGATTCAAAGCCAATATATACAGTTTCACCCGCGAACAGTTGTGCAGCGCGAGCAATCGGTGCTTTAGGGGCGGATTCCCTAAGGTTCAAGCCTTGTCCCTCCGATGTCTCTTGTCCTGGCTTGCACTCACTGGGAGCGCTGGCCGCGAGCACACCGATCATAAGTGGTAGAGAAGAACGATGATCGCCGGTGCACTCGTGGCACGCCGTTTCTTCCGCTGCGGCTCCGCAAGAGCTATGAAACGCACTCGCTCCCGGCTCTTTCTCTCTTCCTTATAGTCATGGAATGAGCTTCGTTATGAAGGAAGACACAATGGCTGACAGTGTGGCTGCGCGGCAATGCAGTCCAGACTTTCGGGCTCGCAGAGCGGCTGCAGCTCGGCAGTGCAGACAAGCGGGCTTGCGAAGCTGTAGCGAAACAGCTGCGCCGGCAAGCCGTCCCAGAGCTGAGGGCTCGCGAAGCTGCAGTGTCACAGGAACATCGTCTTCTAAAATTTCTGGTTGCATTCCATATAAACCTTAGGTTTGCATTTCACTGATCAAAACGAGGTCATACTGAAAGCAAAACGCCACCCGCATGTCAAAACTAGGTCCGCATTGTGATTCGTAAACAGCTTCGTATATACTGAACCCACGCCTTGTCCCGTCTTTCCATGGTCGAGTGGCTGATGCACGGGGGTTATTGATTACACGGAGCTTCACCAACTTGTCATCATTCACTTCATGGACACGCTGTAATTTTTAAATCAAGAAACTTGCAAGGGGACGCTGCAGCGTCGGCGTTACGCGGCATTTCTTAGGGAGAGAGTAGGATAGGAGGGAGCGCACATGGGCCATGGGGGTCTAAACACCGTGGGGCGGGATGCCTAGAGGTGTTTTTCGGGTCAACATTATTATCTGCTAGGTTTGTTACTGCTTTTTGGAATTATACAAAAGCTGCTTCGGCTCTTGTTTAACACAAAAAAGTGCTTTAAGTTCTGCTCGCTTGAAAACGAAGGAGAAGCGGGCAGTTACAGCTAAAAAGAAAGTAGAAACTTGGGAAGGCGGACGATGATCGGTGCTTACAGTGAGCTTTTGGGAGTAAAGAGGCCATGCAGAAAGTACTGCTGTTTCAAGACATGAATGCCACCATGCAACAATGTACAATAAATAGTTTAAATGTAAAGAAATAAAGTTTTACAATGGTTGTAACAGATTGAAGACGAGTTCGACGAAGCTGTTTATTTAACACGGCGGATGAAGTTCACGTCCGATCTCTGTAAATAGGACACGCTAGTAATTTCTTGGGGACCTTCGACACAAAAATTTGGTCTGTCTGTCTGTCTGTCTGTCTGTCTGTCTGTCTGTCTGTCAGTAAGTTTGTGTGTTTTTCCACTCTTAACGGCATCGGGTACTTGAAACGACCGACCCAATCCGCAGTGAGCACCAATGTTGCTCAAGACTAAGCCTTTATACTTGTGTAATTGCCAATTGAAAAGCAATTATTGTGCCGGTCTGGGGCCCCTCAACAACACGTATATATTCTGCATGTGCATATTTTACTAGAAAAGGTGCACGTAGATCATTTTAAGGACCACAGCGCTTATGACGCTGCACTGACCATGCAACGACTGCACGAAAAAGGCGAGTGTTTCCAACGCTTTGCTAAGACGACACGGTGGTGCCACCTACCCGCTGCCTTGCGTTCTACATCTTATCACCTCTGAGGCAGGCGCGCACACCTGTCTTAGAGCCACGCGCTTCGTTTTTTAAGAAAACTGCCAGATAGCACTCAAGTCTCACGTGTGAAGTGACTTGATGCGGTTTCTCGCCTCCGCTGTACGCTCGAGCCACTCTAACGCAGCGCCTCCAGAATACCAATCACTGATTTTCTTGCGAGGATAGATAGATAGATAGATAGATAGATAGATAACTTTATTCTGTCCGGAAGAATGTTCACCCCGTTTTTATAAAGGCAAGACTGCGGGTCGCTGTCTTGCCTCTATAAAAACGGGGTCTAAGAACATCAAATAAATGTTTTGTTCACTCTCTTCACACACTAGACTATCGTCTTTCGAAAAAATTTGGAGATTAACAGCAGATACGGAGCATTTTTTTTCCTTTTATAAATGCAAAGCATTTCTCAGTGAACTTCGGCGACTTTGAGCGTATCTATCTATCTATCTATCTATCTATCTATCTATCTATCTATCTATCTATCTATTTATCTATCTATCTAGCAGCTTATGTTTGGGTGCTGTCGTGGGCACCCCCTTACCTTGGCGTGAACCAAAATCAGCATGGGAGGGTAAGATAATTTGAAGAACATGACACGCTAGTGACGACATGAATAATGTCACAATCCCATCGCGTACCTCGTCAAACACTTCCTGTCAGACACCGGCACATACCCAAGGGCGGGTATGCGCTGCTGCTATGCGGGCTTGTGCCACAGGTGATTGACACTTAGTATCTACCCAGGAACGACGAGAACACACATGGGCAATTTTAACGCGTGAGCGTTAAGAAATACCCGACATCGGTTGCGTCGACCCGCCGAATGCAAAGAATGCCTCGAGCCTCGAGCCTCGAGTGCCTCGAGCATGCAGCACATCGAGGTACGTTAGACGCGAGTGTCATCTGCCAGTTATCTTTGAAAACGAAGGAAGGCATGCGCACCTTCGGAGAAGGATGCGTGCCGTTCTCGGAGGCGATAAGGTGTACAACGCAAAGCGTCGGGTAGTTGCCACTACCGTGTCGTTTCAGCAAAGCATTGGTAACACTGGCCTTTTCGAGCACTGCGTTGCACTCTCAGCGCAGCGTGTTTAACGCTACGGGCCTTAGAGTTACTTGTTTGTGCTTCTCTAGTATAAAGGCCCACAAACAAAACAATGACGTGTGGATATGGTACCTCAGATATGCGAAATGATTGCTTTTCAATTCACCATCGTACAAGTATGAACGTTGAACTTTGAGCAATACTGGTGGGCACTGCGGATGAAGTTGGCCATTTGAGGTATCGTTAAGGGCGGACAAACAGAGAAATGTGCAGACAGGGAGACCAAAAGTTTTTTGTTGGAGGTCTCCAAGAAAGACTATCGTCTTTAAAAATTGCAATACGGTGACCTTCCCTCCGCGTGCTTCGCATAACGTCGATTCCCAGATACGTGGGATCTGCTGATTTTTTTTTGTACACGGCACCCTGAAACGAAAATGTCACTGACAGTAAACAAAATCGCCACCCTTAATTGTGATTTCAACTCCTGGTTTTCTGAACATTGGCGGCATGTTATAGTCTCTGATAACTGCTCAAAAACAAAAAAGTGCCAGTCGTCTGGCTAAGACGACGTAAGTCAATTATTTTGAATAAATTCCTGTTCTTTTAAATTTTGGGTTGTTTGGGTCCTCCTTTGTAGCAAATATGCCTTACTGTACGATATCAATTGTGCTCCACTTTTGCGAATTTAGCATGTTCTTTCGTTTATCTAATAAATGCGGTTGCAGCACTTGTTGATTACATTCCCCTTTTTTCTCGCATATATCCCTTTATTTTTGTGAGCTTAGGCTTCGTTACTTCTGAGACAAAATTAAACTGCCTCAGGATTCACCTGAAATTTATCTGCTCCAGCAACGAGAAGTAGAACAAACTGACACAAACACCATCAACACAACGTAAGGTACTTGCTCATGATTTCTTAGAATATATAATCTTCTTGACAATCTCTGCAACTCATTTTTTCTCTGGCAATATGTGAGTATGGAAGTTTAGCAGGTCACAGCGGTGAATGACTTGATCAGGTACAGTTTTTTGTTTGCAGGTATCATCTGAGTGAATAAAATTTCGTTGAAATACCTTACTTTTGACTGATATTTCGCTTTTTTATTTTTATTTTGTTCTTGCACTGTATATCTACTCAGGAGATAAAAGTAGGAAAAACATGAGCAAGTGTTGTTTTCCTGCAGCAACTCTGCTTGATGCCAAGCAGTATTGGTTCAGCCTAGCGGGTGAAGCTAGTAAGCCGCTGGCGTTTCTCTATATTCAATAAGTAGATATGTTCTTGAGAAGAACATATTAAACTTCTTCTTTGAGCTAAAGAAGATATGCCAGTGCTTATGCGGTAGCAAAGCCTAACCAAAAAAGGAATGTAAAAATTAAGGTAAAAAACCGTTAGAAGACAGTTGCTTTTCGTCTTCGAGTGTAGAATGCTCGAGCTTAATAGGAAACCGTGTTTATCGCCTTCTGAATGGCCAGCCTTTCTTATATTCTCACCGTGTACCTCAATCATGCCAGAAAAAAGTGAACTTCTGTACATAAAACACTCGAGTGCCTATCTTCGAATGACCTTGAAGGCCTACTGCAAGCACCATTGCGCAGCGCTGACTACGCCATGATTGCTGCCTTTGTGATTTAGCGTAGGACTCACAACGCATTTGTAAGCTAACATGCTAACATGCGCACTGGTGATGGCGATGATGAATATGGTTCAGCGCTTTGTAATGTGTGAGCCTTTAAAACGTCCACTCGTTCAGGAATCCTCAGTGCTTGACAACTGGCATGCATATATGCTTCTACATACCATTCGCATGCAATATGTAACGCATGTTATATGTACATATATACGGTATGTGCACGCGCATTTTCATTCATAACGCCGCATTTCAGAAACACTCAGCATATGTGTTTCCTTATCTGCAATAAGCAGCCGCCTACCTTTTGTTATTTGGAATGAGTCGGCAAACGCATTTCCATAAAGAAGGCTTTAAAAAACAGCCATTTCATGTGGTGGAGCACATGCATTATAACCCAAACATTCATGGAACATTCATGTGGTGGAGCACATGCATTATAACACAAAGGTTCTCTGTGCGCACAGTTTTAACATGCTACTGTATTTTTGATCGGTCCGTTTGTTCTGAAATCCAATAAATGAGTTTACGGCAAGACGAATGCTTAGCGAAAATAACACGAGCTCAATATGAAAGCCCACAACTTGACAAACTTCTAAATATTACGCTTAAACAGAAGATTGCCTTAGGACAGGTAGAGAGGGCTTCAGAAGTGCAATAATGACTTTCGATGTTATCGACATGTCGAGTAAATCCTTTATATTGCCGATTAGTTCTCGTTTACAAAAATTTTCACTGCTGTCCTGGCCCAATATTGTTTTGCAACGTATTGAAAAACTACTCTTGTACTCTGAAAGAAAAGAAAGAAACTCTTCACTAAATTTTTGATTCATTACACTTTCTCGTGACATTATATATAATTGCACATTCTATTCTCTTTGTACCTGGAGTGTTAAATAAAATCACTAATAATTTAGAAAAGAAAAGAGATACTGGAGCTTTGCGTTAGAGATTGCTACAGGTTTTTATTAGTTTTTTTGTTGGCGTAATACATAAATGACTCGGTGTAAATGAAGAAAACACAAAGTGAAGTCTGAAAAGTTTAGACCTCTCGGCTTGTTCAAACACAATACGTCAGAGAATACGCCTGGTGTAGCCGTGTTCTTACTGATACCTTGTCGAATAAGAAAGGCTATTGTTCGTCACAGCGCGAGCAATAACGTCAGGCAGCTTCGCTCTAGTGTACCAAGCCTGACAGAACAGTGGAGCTAGACAGTTTCCTCATTTAACTCTAATTTGAAGGTTGTTTCTGCTTGTCTTTGTCCCTGTTTTTCTGTTTCTTACTCTTTATTGTTTTAGGTTATTTCAGTTTTCTTTATTTAGTTCTGTACCGCTCTTTTTGTGATGTTTTTCTTTATTTACGCTTTTTATTTCTGTATTTTTTCTTTATTCCTCTTTTTTGCTCTTTTTGTTTTATATTTACTTCTATCTGATTGTGTCCCTCTGTAGTCGCTTTCTCTCATATTTAGTTTAACGGCTGACATATTTTGCTAGCGAAGCCGAAGATGAACATGAAGACGAAAAAAACATGTCCCGACTGAGTTACTGTGTTCAGGATGTTGATACTTTTGCACAACTGACACAGTGTACCCGAGATGAAACAGCTCTCCAGTTAAAAAAACACTATACTAAAACATGAAAAAGATGAGGTGCCTTCAAGAAAAGCGATTCTCATTTGTTCGTGTATGAAGAAACGTTTCTCATTTGTTCGAGTATGATTTGTGATTGTTACACAGTGCTCACTTGCCATGCCGGTCAGACCCGATCCGACGCCCACTAGCATTCTGGGGGCTATAAAGATAATTTAATCACTTACAATGACATCACAAAATATTATTACTTCGGGCGTAGGCAATTCCCACTGCCACACGCAAAATTGAACAGGGCTCAGACAGTCACGCTATATTTACTGCAAACCGGAACTTACCCAACTCCGTATTTTCCACATAGAATTCTCCCTGACAATGAAGTTCAAGACAAGTGGGAGGCATGCGATGGCATCATTGGGATCAGACACATGCTGGTGGGCTGTCCCACGACTCTCGCCGACCGCGAAGAACAATGGCTTTACTAGCAGACGATGGTGCGAAGCGCGTCTTATCAAGACTAAGTATGGCCAGTCCAGAAGGTCTATGATGACGCTACATGGCTCGGCCTGACGGCACCTGACGTGGACGCGGCCCGCCTCGGTCGGAAAAGACCGGGCTTCAGGACACAAATAAAGTTTTGTGAATGAATGAATGTATTGAGAGGGCTGTTGAGTTTCTAGGACTCACTTTGGGTCACACAAGTTGAGCCTTTGATCTGAAGGCAGCTGGAGTACGTTTTTGACAGCGACGTAAAACGCTTTGCATGGTCTTGCTGTCGGTGTTGTCGTGCAAAAAACCTTGACCTGTAAAGACACGGTGCCCGAAAAGCTTAAATATTTCATTTCCATATCACAGCGTGACCTGCACATTCCTTTGTCACTCACGCGCTTCTGGGACCAAAGAAGTATAAAAAGTTGGATTAATGTGATATTAGGCGCACAGTAAAATAGCAATGCCGACTGAATTTCCCCTTTGCATCATGCTATGCGAGTGTATAAGAAACCTTGTAACTTTTAGTTTCGGTAATTTCTGCAATTTTTGTTATCTGAGTGATTTTTCTGATGAAACAACTTCCACAGACCCAGCCGCCATCTGCATTCCATGCGTGCCTGCTCTCACATGCGCTGTGTATTCTGCAAACAGTAAGCTGAGTTCCTCGGTAGAGAGCAAGATCCTCGCTCTCGTCTCACTCTCCAGAAAGCCACAGATACAGCGTGTTGTACCTGCAGCACCAAGCCACACAACAGGACAGTGTCAGAAAAGAATCGCCCATCGCTAGCGAGTGAACTCGATGTCATCGGACGATAGAACCTTAGAGAATCGCTCGATAATGAGTTTAGATGAAAACCACAGGTGCCGCTTTCATTTACAACCCGTCTTCTCATATGTTACTGAGTCATTTTCTGTCTTATTCTTCCGCTTCGAAGGGCTGTTTTGTGTTACGTGGAAGCGTGTTTCTTTTCGCTCTTACTCTCTGAGCAGCGACTGTTCAGTCTGCCCTTCCACCTATCGCGTTGCCAGTTCGTGCAGTTCCTGTACATTCTCTTCTTTCCTACAACACACACCGCGCCCACCCCCAACAGCGCTAACTCTGCTGATACGCTCACTAAATGATTTTCTTGTGGTTCACTGGAATGGTAGCGTCGCGCACTTCTGTCCCGCAAATTGCGCGTAATGTAATTACATCTGCGCTGCCTATACCTCCCTTTCAGCGGTTAAACGACACGAGGAGAAGCGTAAGGAAGAGAAAATGGTCACTGGAATTAGTGTATTTTGCTGTATCCTGTTAATTCAGAAATCTAACGCTAGACTATTAGAGGAGCGTGTTTCAACGATGCAGCGTCGCACTGATAAGGGCCTTGTTTATGTTATTTGCTCAATTATTGGACTATTGAGAAAGTTACAAGAATGATCAATGAACAATGTGAAAGTGAATGAACGAAGAGGAAGAGGTCTTTTGGCTATTTCATTTCTGTGCTCTGGCAGAAAGACTGTTGGATCAAAAACTCGTTTCGCAGATATTCTGGTGTCGGCGTTGACGTGGATGTCAATGTTGGGATTCTTCAAAGTGAGAAAAAATCACAATCTTTTGCGTGACCAAAACATTCGGAAGGTTAAAATAAAATATATATCCAAATCTTTGGTTCGCGTTTGATTGTAAATCTAGTGTTGTAAATAATTTTTCACTGATTTTCAAATTGAAAAATTTTGGTGAGGTGGGCACTGCTCAACTGCATTTGAAGCTCGCATCCAAATATAGTTCAAACAGCCAACAAACACAAGCAGTGGCATTTGTTTCCATGCAGCAAGAGTGTGAATCATCGACCAGACATTTGCAAGAATGATTTGAACGGGCCTATATACTCGAAGCCGTACGAGTGTTCTGCTGCATCGAAAGCGCAGAGATTCGAAGTGCCTAATGAGTTACAATGAGAGTTTCTGCAATACTACATGTATGCACCAAACATAATTATACCCATGGTTTTTATAAAAGAGCACATTGACAGGCGCAAATAGCAGAGTTAGCATTATTCAACAAAAAGATTTACGGTGCACAACTTTGAAGTTAGTTTTGCTCGAACGGCAATTCACAAATTTCTTCTTTCGTTTCATGATTCTATTTTTGGCAGTACTGAACATATTATTCTGTGTATTTAATGGGCTCGTAATATTTTTTTTTGCCTAGACAAAGACCAAAGTGTTGCTACCTAAATAAGGTGGCATAAGGCTCCAGTGCTTTATGCTCACTAAGTGTTTTTAGTGACACCGCTAGTGGTACACTCATCACAAACTTTTCCTATTTGGCCTCTTTGAAGGTTTGAAGAAGCTGGAACTAGATACGTATGTTTGTTTTTGTCAAATGAGTTTGCTTTTTTCAAGGAATAGAGTGTTGTAGTTAGAGGTATTGTGTAGGCATTGAAGTGTAGTCGATAGAAAGCCGTGTCAAAGTAGAATGTTTTTTTTTAATGAACACAGGGACATCATTCTAATTTTTCTGCAAGCGGAACAACCCCTATATGTGCCTTTCTCGGTCTTCATTATGTTAGATTGTTTTGATGATGATTTAAGTTTCAGTAATTACTGAAGAATCACCTCTAAAGATCATTGGTTCTGTTTTATTGAATAGACCAAAATTGACAACACGCATCTGTACTAAATCTCAAGTCATTATGAAGTTTTCCCAAATGCCTACTTTTAATTGAGTGAGTCATTTGCGTATGTTACTACACTAGGTGTTTGACTCAAATTGTGACATGTGTAATCTGCGCTGTTTTCCCTCCCTCTTTTCTGTTATGAAGCAACCACAAGAATATAAAGTTCTGATCATTTTGAAATATACTGTTGAATACTCTTTCTAAAAATTCTTCTGCACCTCGTTCACCGATACGTAGGCAATTTTCAAACGCACCTTGACAAAACAATTACATCTTTGACAAACGTCGTAATTAATATGCGAAACGTGTCTGATCACTTACTTGGAAGCACAATAATTCCTTTTGTCTGTAAGTTTCTCTTGAATAACACTAAACATAGGGTTCACATTGGTACAAAAACTTTTGTCACAATAAGACGCATTTAATAAGTCTGACTCATAAGTTTATCCAAGTTCGACTCTCGGCCTTTGCTTGCTGCGTTTCTAAAATTCCGCTTCATGAGTGAATCGAATTTCCAGTCGGTTCAGATCAGTTTTCACTCGTGTACCCTCGACGCCTTCATTTCAGTTTCGCAATAACTTGGATGGGAAACATGCGGCCAGGTTCCAAGAGCCCTCCTAACTTCTCAAGACAAAACTGTATCGCCGAACGCTCCTGTGAGTTGCCGGCCTTTGAAGATATTCGAATGAACCAACCGGTTGTGCTTATTAGCTAGTCAGATCTATTATTCTGAAAGGGTGAGTCACTCGTCGGACTGCCAGAATACCTTTTGAAATAACCGACACGGCTAATACGGATCGAGGCGGAGTCTTTCGTGTACATCGATTGGGCCCCGATAATACACCTTTCATGCACAAAGACGGCTAGGCTTCCGGCAAGAAAGGGGCTGACAAAACGCTTAGTTTAAAGTGTGAATCAACCTCCCGGCTACCGATGGCCTGCCTACCATTTTCGGTCATTTCACTAACGTCGGCGAGATGAATTCCTTAGCGGCGATGAGCCACATTTGTAAGGTAACCATTTAAAATTCAGATGTACGTGTTATTACACGTAATGTATCGCTACCCACGGTTATTACAATGATGAGGGTCCGAATCTTACCCGTAGGACTTAATGGGAGCAGAGATGGGCATCTTTGAAGAAGCTGCAATAGATAAAATGCATTCCAGCAGTTCTTTTTCTATTTATTTCCGTGTGAGCATTCACGATGCTAACATATAATCACCAATTACGTACGTACTATTGTAACAAGTGAGGTCAAGGTACTTAAATATCGTTTCGAGCACTAAAGGTTGCTTGTTGTCCCTTAGGTTCAGATATTTCTGCTTCATTTATGTGGGACATGTCATCTGACTTTGTTATACTAAAGTTACATCTCAATTCAGTATGTATGAAAGAGAAAAGTTTTATTTTTTGTGAAACATAGTGTAATGAGACCTAACAGAAAATCATGCGAAGGAAAGTATAAAGGGCGTTATTAGAAGTGATTGTAATATAACTGAAAAGAAAAAAATAGCACATCCAATGTACAGTGGTAATTTATAATATGCGAAGCACGCATAGTATATTTTTATATGCCATTTTAAAGTAGCACAACGTTATGAGGTCGAGGAAAGTAATGCCGAACATGTCTTTCCGTGTCATGATTATCATGTTTCGATGTGTTGTTTACCATCGTCATCTATTCAAGTCACGTGATACCAAATTTAGTATATGTGGAGCTAGCGAAACGGCCACGAGCATCCTATGAGCGTGGTATGTGTCATGTTCTTACATGACATGCGTGTAAGTATTATCATGTTTGCACCAGTCAAATATCTCATCATCCATTGATGTCACGTAACATCAAGTTTGGTATATGTGGAGCTAGCGAAACGACCGCGAGCGCATCATAAAGGGCCCAATATACTCCAATGTAGTGCTGACGCGCGCGCACGCTGGGCGCAGTGACACTACGTTACCAAAACGCGAGCACTTTATTGTCTGACGTTAATCACGAACAGTGTTAGTCGGCGCGGCCTGACGGCAACCGGCGCAAAATGCGATACGCTGCATTTCGCGCCCATGCGTTACCCAGACAACACTGCGTCTCCCTGTTTTCGTGACGTACGGACAGCGGGCGCACTGACACGCGCATGCTTTAAAGCAACGCAGCGTGGCGCGCGCCTGCGAGTATATGAGAAGTCCGGCGCCTGGTGGGGCAACGCCGGCTTGACCCTACGAAACAAACGCCGGCGAGTACGCGCACGGCGGCACGTCTAAATGTATCGGTGACTTGACTGTGGCATGTAGTCATGTTCTCACATGACACGCATCTCATAACAATCATGTTTGCACCAGTCACGTACCTTTGTCTTTCATTGGTGTCACATAATACCAAATTTGGCACATGTGAAGCTAGCGAGACGGCCGCGAGCGCATCATGAGTTTGGCATGTACTCATGTTGTTTCATGACACGCATGTCTTGATTACCATGTCTGGATGTGTCAGTTGCCTATGTCGTCCGTTCGCGTCTAGTAATACTGAGTTTGGTACATGTGGAGCTAGCGAAATGGCCTTGAGCACACCATGAGCGTGGCAGTAGTCTTGTTGTTACAAGACACACATGTCATGTTTATCATGTTTGCACCAGCATTATACCTTCGTCATCCATTCACGTCCCGTAATACCAAATTTGGTATAATTAAAGCCAGCGAAACAGCTGGCAGCGCATCATGAACGTGGCATGTAGTCATGTTTTTACATGTATGATACGCATCTCATTATTATCATGTTTGCACCAGTCACATACCTTCGTGATCCATTGACGTACCGTTATACAAAATTTGGTAAGCGTGACGCTACCGAAACGGCCTCGAGCGCATCATGAGTGTGGCATGTAGTCATGCTGTTACATGACACGCAGGTTTTGAGTCTCATGTTATGGTCTGTCACTTGTGTTCACCAAGCAATCATGTCATACCACACCAGTTTTGCAACATGTCATGTGAACGGAACTGCCGCAACACCTGCAGAACCACGAAATGTAAATTATGACATTTGTGACATACATGTCATTATTCTCATGTTATGACTAGTTAAATGTGTTCTTCATACAGTCATGTCATGCCATGCAAAGTTTAGTATCGATACCATTATCGAAACGGTTAGGAGAGCTAAAAGTCGTACGTGGCTAGATAGATAGATACGCGCAAAGTCACCGAGGTTCGCCAAGAAATGCTTCGCATTTCAAAAGTGAACGAAAACATAACTTACCGTGAGCATGGACCAAACCCGCGACCTCCGAATACCACGTCAGATGCTCTACAAAGTGATCTACCACGGCGGCTATCCTCCAATCCACTTTTTGGGGTGTATATATGCATTAAACGCGGAGGTGTAAAACTTCGTCGCCAGTAGGCATTAACGCGAAGGTGGAACACTGTTTTCTCTCCGTTTGGCGTCACGTAGTACGCAACCTTCGGTGCTGTGCAGGATCGTCCTAGCTTTTAGAGCAGACAAGTCAGCTACGAGCTCACTCTACGGTGGCCATGGCATCAAGAAAGTTCTAGAGTGCGTGATTGCAGCGCTGTTGAAAAAGTCTACAAGGACACCCGTGGCGACTGAAACGCATGTTGGGTAATTTTCGATGGTTATCAAAAAAACACCGCGTGCGTGTCGTAAGCACTACCATCCACGTCAACATTCTAACAATGCACAGATGTCGGCGTGATTGTCGCACTTCTTCTGCCAACTCAACGCGCGCTTCACACAGGCGTGTTCGTGGGCGTTTGTCCTCGTTCGAGCAAGTTCTTTCGTTCCAATTGCAGTATAGAAATTTCCGCTCTCGAAAGAAGCAAGGGGGCACATGCAGCACTGTCGTACTGCTAGTTTTGCTTCTAAAAAATAATACAGCATGGCCTCCGAGATGACGAGCGCTTGAACTCCTCGTGACCGCCAACTCGACAGCCATGATTACAGATAAATACAACGACAGGTTATCCCCAGGGGCACTCGCATATTGGTGGCAACGCAGCTATGAGTGGAAATGTCGTGAGCGCGGTGAAATTGAATGCGTTGCATAGTAACCACGTGTTGATGTAAATTTTAAGTCTGCGTGCGTGTTTGCATAGTCTGCGCGATAAAGCTGAAAGATAAATCGTGTCGCTCACTGGCGTTGCGGCGTGAGTACTGCTCGTCGGCTAGATCAAAAGTGGTGGGAGGACTTAATCTTCGCCGCGGTCATCTGTCAATAAGCTGGTTGACGTGTGAATCCAGATGTAAACTCGTTGATTCTGGGAGGGCTCTAGTTTAACTCGTGACTGTCATGGTGCCTGTGTACCTCTCAAGCGTTTGATTGATTCATAGGTAAGGTTTAACGTCCCAAAACCACCATATGACTGTGAAAGACGCCGTAATGAAGAGCTTCGGAAATTTCAATCACCTGGGGTTCTTTAACGTGCACCCAAATCTGAGCCCACGGGCCTACAACATTTTCGCCTGCATCGAAAATGTATGCAGCCGCCGCAGCCGGGATTTGATCCCATGAACTGCGGGTCAGCAGCCGAGTACCTTATCCACTACATCACCGCGGCGGTGGGGTTCTCGAGCGTTTGATGCGGTGGGTACTAAGCAACTGCTTCTTTTCATATAAAATAATTGATCATCTTGCACTGCCATAGAGGAGCTTGTGATAACCTAGCTTCTTCCAGCATTTCAATACAATCATCTATTCATATTTTTTTTCGTGAAATATAATCTCTACATCAATGCATTGCATTTTTTGTGTACGTGTGTTGTCTTCAGCCGAATTCTGTAGGGTCAGGGGCCTTCGTCAAGCCACTTTAATAGCGGCTTTTTGCTCCTGTCCTAGCATTTCTTTTAGTATAAATGCTGAAATAAAGACTCTCAATCTGAATCTGCTTGGTCTGCTGGGAAGTGAAGATATCAGACATGTCTTATTTCAATTGTAATGACCTATGACCTAATGAACAAAATACCTAACAATTTTGTTTTACTGAATGAGGTTTGAAATAAAATGGCATCAATTATTTTGGGTTAAATTAGCAACGCCATCATATACAACTATCTAACGTAATTCTTTTCGACGCCGTACTAATTGTCAACATGATAGTAAGGCCAAGCCAGCATTGTTTTACTTAGCGTGCTCATAATTGATGTGGCCTCAATTAGCATGATTTAGCTACCATGTGATTTTGTATTCTTTAGTTCGCACAATTATAGCTTTACATGACTTGATTATCACGGTGCTATTAGAATGTGGCCTAGTTACCACGGATCTTACCACAGCTTGGCTTAATTATTTTGTTCATAGCAGGTCCTGGTATAACTTGCCGAGGTTGCCGGCAAGCCTAATAACTAACCACGCGGCCGCACCCACTCGGGTGCTAGCACTTGAGGCCGACAAAGAAAGCTCGCACCGGTTGAGAGCCACGTTGGAATGTAAAGGCTTATGATGTTTATTAATGCCTGACCTCAAGTTTGACGGCACCATGTTGTGGACACTCGGCGGGAATGAATCTCAGAAACTGCCGTGCTCCTTATTCAAAAGCAGACTGAGTGCAGACATTAAACGCTACGAAACGAATTTAAATAGCTCATGCTTTTTCTTCCCGAAAGTGCGTCCGCAGCCACTATAGTATCGATCGTACAGACGCGAAAATTATTTTGGCCGCAGTTAGATACTAATTTGGGGAGTGGTACAGTACAAAGCATGTAATGCTTTTGACCTTGCCGGATTATGAGCGCTCCCAATAATAGAAATACATGCTCAATGAAAATTCCGTGGCTGTTTAAAATGCTGTACACTTCATGCTTTAGGCATGCGTCTGCTATATATTACCACTCACTTGATACTGATCTTCGTGTGGTGCTCATTGTACTTCCATGGTGCATTTTCACCTCTTTCATTTCTTTGAAGTATAAAGCAGATTTCTCCGCAGTGGGCATGGCACTCGAGCAGTTCGCTCATGTACTCATTATCCATTCACATCACTGTGTATTGAAGTAAAAAAGTTCCTTCAGTGCCGTACAAAGTTATCCCTCTCGAGGTTCTAAAAAAATGAAATAGATGATACTTTTTTACATTAAAACAATTATTTACGAATCACAAATAATTGTGGTTTCAATTTTTATAATGAAATAAAAAAACGAATATACGATGGTGCGAACAAGCTTCATCTATAGGGTTAGAAGTATTGAACAAAAATTAGGAAAGAAAAACTAAAATGCGCTTGAGGTGTTGAAAGCATATCATCTAATAAAAAAGGACGACCTACATAAACAAAACAGGAGGCGACGAACCAACAGAATGGCGTTTCGTGAAATTGTGCTCATCTTACCGACCCATTTTTCTTTATTGGACCATCAATATGCATCCCCTGATCACGTGACTCATAAAGAAAGGCTTATACTCGTTAATAACAGGCAAAATAAAACACACCGAGTGCACAATGGCTAGGTGAGACAACATGCCAGGTCAGGAGGAGCTTTGCTCGTTCACCAGCAGCTAAACTATGAAAAGAAATATGGGCGTGGGGAAGTATTGAGATACAGAGGAAAAGTGGCGCGAACGCGGAACAAAGAACGTGATTGCATAACATGAAGGCTCGAATGTGTGCGCCGACGTGCCAATGAGGCGGTGGTGATAAGGACCGGGCCTGTGCAGCAATATGTCTGCGAGACGGTGCCGCAGCACCCACCGTGACACGGAGGAGAAGTAATGGCCGTCTGTAAATTTAGCAGGAACCGGCAAGGCGCCTCCAGGGTTACCTTATAGACTCATCCGCGAGAGACATCTTTACGAGAAGAGAGCCGGAAAACCTGGCCTTTCGCCAGCTGCCATAACATTACTTCTTTGACTATGGACAGAACATAAAGCTTAAGTTGTGGCTGCCTAAACACGCACGCATATAACAGGTAATTGTTTCATAGCCACACCTATATGAAAAATCAAGATCACTATCATCAGGAAAACATCGTTTTATCCCCCTTTTCCTCTTCTAAACATCGCTATCTAAATGCCAGTTGCATGCGTTGTTCAGTCAGCATATGTAAAACCATTAGTGCTTTCGAATATTTAGCATCGTGTACTTGTTTTGCTTAGTGGATACATGAAGCGCAAACTAAAACACATGGACCAATATGTGCAACTGTGTAGGCGTCCCAAGGTGCCTGCATAATAATGATACCGAAGATTTCTTAACCGGCGCTGACAGACATATTTAGGCAGAGCCTTCTCAGACGCGAATATAAGACGCAAATACGTCGGCTTCAGCACTCATTCCCATTTACGAATCTTTTATCGCAAACTTCCTGCTACCCCTTCCTTTTATTTTTTTTTTTGAATATAGGAGAATCGAAGTTTACATCCCGGAATTTAATAAATGCGAAAACTTCCTTAACGAGTTACATATCACTATCTATCTATCTATCTATCTATCTATCTATCTATCTATCTATCTATCTATCTATCTATCTATCTATCTATCTATCTATATATCTATCTATCTATCTATCTATCTATCTATCTATCTATCTATCTATCTATCTAGCTATCTAAATATCTATCTATCTATCTATCTACCTGTCTATCTATCTATCTATCTATCTATCTATCTATCTATCTATCTATCTATCTATCTATCTATCTATCTATCTATCTATTTATCTATCTATCTATGTATCTATCTATCTATCTATCAACGGTATCTATCTATCTATCTATCTATTTGTCTATCTATCTATCTTTCTATCTATCTATCTATCTATCTATCTATCTATCTATCTATCTATCTATCTATATCTATCAATCTATCTATCTATTTATCTATCTATCTGTCTATCTATCTATCTATCTAACCACTTGAACTTCGCGCTCCCTGGTGATTTTGTTACCGGGAGGTATATCGAAATTGGTAGGGGATCACATGACCTTTGTTGAAATATATCAAGTCTGCCATTATGAAGAACATATATGAGAAGTCCGAACGTGCAGATTATGACAAGCTTACCGTGTAAGACATTTTCTACAACAAATGACCATGGGGCGCTCACCCCGATGTTATAATTATCAAATTGTACAGCAATATTATAAGACCACTCGTGTTTCGTTTCTGTGGTACGAATAAAAATGATAGGTGCCCACATAAGACATTACCGTGTAATGCAGGTCATTTACGGTATGACTTACTGATCACGCAAACGGTGCGCTCGCGGCCGATTTACAGATCCTACATAAATATACTGAATTCGCCATTACCACGCCAAAATGTACGGCAAACTCAACCGACAAGTCATAACACGAAAATTATAACATAAATGTCATGTACCACGTTATTTACCTGCCACGCTCATGGCGCGCTCACGGCCGCTTAGCCAGCTCGAGACATTTGTAAAATGTCATTAAACTACGCGACTGTATGAGGAACGTAAATGACTGGCGTTAGCACAAAGAAAAAATGTATATTTAAGGGTTAGTGTTCTTTAATACACACAAAAATATAAAAACACCGAGTAATTCCGAAGAAATTACAGGTGATGGTTGTATAGGAAATTTTATTGTTATTTTACTGTTACGGGAAAAGCAATTAGAATTGACCTCAAATCATAAGAAAAAATTACCATCACAGAGTAATTCCAAAGAAATTACAGGTGATGTTAGTATAAGAAGTTTTACTGTTATGGTAGGGAAAGAAAAGTGGACCGAAAAAAAATTGCACCTGTGGGAACTTGTCCCTGATGGCGCAAGTTTTTTTCCTTCCACTTTATTTTCTGTAATTTGCAATACAATTACTTGTAATAACATCCCCTATAATTTTCTTTGCATCATTGTCAATTTCTATCAATATGGTGTTACCAAGTAAATCACGGCGTGCATTTCACTAATCAAAAGGAGTCTCAATAAAAGGAAAACGAACTCTGCACCTTCATACTTTATATGACCAATAAAACGGCATTCTACCTACTGCACACGCGTGTTATTCATTTCCATGTTCAAAGGGGCATTGTCCCGAATATTCCCCTGGAGTTTCGCATACTCAGCATATCCCCGAAGTGAATGATAATGTCATGTATTATCACTTTTTGTATTTATTAGCAGTATTAAACTCCAAGCATGAGGGAGTCTCTCTTATTTTTTCATGTCATGCATATACCCTGGGAACATTTGCCGAATGATTCTAGAAAATGGGCCAAGGAGCCTCTGGAGTGAGTTCTTATGTAAGGAGAAGGCCAAGTGCTTTTCTTGAGGTTTCATTGGTTAGGCACTTGTTTTGAACTCTCAAGACATTTCTCCGAAGCGCTGACTACATCAAATATTTTGATTACAAAAACAAACATATTACTTTTTCAAAAAGCTATGAGTTGTGTGTTTTATTCGTGCAGAAGTTACAATTTGAACAATTTATGCATGCATACACGTTGCGTTTACTAACGTGGTCTTGCTACCTCGGCCTGTTTGAAGGTATGCGGTTTCCTCAAAACACGGAATAATTTAATATTTTAGCGCTCCTTTTAAGGAAGAGGTTTCGCCGAGAGAGAAATATCTGTTTTAAGAAATAACAGTCTTTCAATACAAAATAAAGATGTTATACATGTTTCAATTAAAAAAGCAAAGTACGCACCAGAAAATATCGCCCAAAAATATTTCATTTGAAAAACCAGGGTTATAATATGTGGGGTTTAACGTTCCGAAACCAACATATGATTATGAAAGACGATGTAGTGCAGGGCTCCGGAAATTTTGACCACCTGGGGTTCTTTAACGTGCACCCAATTCTGAGCACATGGGCCTACAGCATTTTTGCCTCCATCGGAATTGCAGCCGCCGCAGCCGAGATTTGATCCCGCGACCAGCGAGTCAGCAGGAGAGTACCTTAGCCACTAGACCACCGCGGTGGGGAAAAACAGGATTATGGTTCTCTTCATTCCGTAGAGAATATTGAAAAAGTATGTGGCCTAATGCAAAAGTAAAGGTGTCCTATAACATAGAACAAGTCAAGATACATTGAAAAACCATTCTAGACTGCATCACGCTTTGTGACGAAAGTAGAGGCAGCGAACAAATACAGAGTGTTTTTTTAAAGCTGTTTTATACTTTAAAATTGACGGTTTTTGCCGCGAACTGCAACTGACTACCGATTATACACGACCTTCTTGACCAAGTCAAGATTTCAGCTGTATGCGGAAGTCTTCTGGTGAAAATTTTACTAAGCAGCCATAATGTGATATATTACATTCAAAGAGCCAATTTTTTCCTAATTGAAACTGATTCGACTCCATTTTTTCCAGATAAAACTACGTGGGCAAAGACAACCATAACATACATCAAAATCAGCGACCTTTTTTATAGAAGTGTTTCTAACGTAAAGCATTAATTGTGGTGGTGAATGTGTTACGTCGTTATGTTGTTAGGGGTACTCTAACAAACAGAGTGAGAACGATCACCGGCGTCGACTAAAGGTTCCTCGCAAAACACCGTCCACGTACTAATTGAAAGGAATTGCCCTGACATTCTGTGACAGGCGATCCAAACAGGTGACCTCTTTTTAGCTAGATAATTGAGACAAACACATCTGCAATCGAGGTATCAAAAATAATTGTAATTTATCAATGCTTGATTACAGCATAAAACGGGAAAGGCATTTAGAATTGACCTCAATACATGGGAAAAAATTACCATCACATTGCGCGCTGCAGCAGCTACTCATTCAAGCCTTGATCCTAATGCACTGCTTGGATTTACCACTACACAAAGGCCACATCAACCCGTCGACCAGTACTGTAAGAGGAACGTGTCAGATATCGAAGGCGACTTTGCGAAGCGTCTAGAGTGTATGACCGGGGGGCAGTGCATAGGTCGTCCAGTATCTCTTGTAGTGGACCCAGAGGTCATGGGTTTTGTTCTCCATGTGATCCTGGGCATTTTTAGCGTCATTTTTGTCTCGAAGCTAAGTGAATCAACTCTTCGTGGACCCCTTCCTAAAACACATTCGCCCTAAAATGCAGAAACATTTCATCATTATATTCAATAGAGCATATTAAGACAATACAGAAGAGACGCTCAAGAATAATATATTGATGTGTGACAAAATGCAAACAATTGTTAGAAAATATGCCGCACGTACGATAATGTTAGCCTCAACATGATACAAACCAGCATTTTATTTACAATAAGTGTGCTGAAATCATTCACAGTTGATGCATAAAAATCTATTAACGCATGCAGTCTCTGCAATTCAGCTATTTTAGTTGGCTGCGTGCTCAAAAGTAGTCCGACAAGGCCGCAACGATCTTGATTTTATGTTGATTTTCTGCCTTACTGCAGGTATGCATACACACAAAACAAGGCAATTAATTTGGGCGTATTTCGTACCTGCATGATTGGCTCAGAAATATTAGGCGAAACGGAAAATTGCGTAGATGATCGCTTTATGGAAGACTTTACAAAAACAGCATATAAAAGTGTACACGTGTTAGCTCATGTCTTGGCATATTGTGCCGAGGCTGGATTTTCGGTTCAAACTACAGCATGGCGCTAAAGAATATGGGTGAGGAATAGACCAGACAAGTGGTGTTTTTGGACACAGCCATGCTGTGTTCTAAAACAGCACTTGTCTGGTCTAGAACGACCGGCAAAGACTTATCAAGACTGGTCCTAGAAGCTTTCTTTAACAAAAAGAAAGGCGACGAGCTCTGCATAAGTGACTCGTCTATTGCCTTCTTGAGCACAAATATGAATTTCCGAGCAACAACCTCTGTTAGTCACCTTATACTTTATAGCTGTATGCGCTCGCGTGAAGAAATAACATATAGGCTGAAGCCTGTTTGCCAAATAAACAGTTGCTTGTAGTATTGTTGTTCGCCTTATTTCTGTACTGCTTAGTTTCATTCAATTTCTTAATATGCCTCCGCCACGGACTTAAGTAATCGTTAATATTCAAAGTCAATATGCTACCTCCTCAAAATTAAGCTCAATTGTTATCGCTAAACATGCACGCTCATGCTCTCCAGCATCAATGTGTGCTGTACAGCAGTGCTCCCATCGGCAAACAAAAAGCGTGAGTGTGCCACAAATAGTTTCTAAGTGTTGTTCATTTAATGTCTGTTTTTTTTTCTCTAAACCACTGTGAAATTATTATTGTATCAAGCTTTGTCAAATAAGATTTTTATGCATAAAAAAATGTTTCACTGAAAGAGCCAGAAAACTACAAACGAGTGGCAGCAAAGGTATACCAAGACATTGACTTTTCAGTTAAACTCTGCCATGAAGGATGATCTGGCCATCAATTTCACTGAGAAAATGCCTTGCTTAGTGAACTTTCACTCACGTTCCTGTTAAATAAAGCGAATAGCGAAAAAGAAGAGCAAGACACACTTAAGCGCACGTTTTCAACACGTTGCGCTTTGTCCTTCACGGTTATGATGTCGCTATTATGCTTGTTGAAGTGAAATGCCACGCTTAAAAAACATTGCTTAGTAGGCAAGCACAAAAATAAAGGCTTTTTTTTTCGCAGGTAGCAAAGAAATGAAAAATCCGCATGTTGGAATGGTGACAAATACCTCAGTCCAAACAGGTTAAAGGCCTTGAGAAAAAAAAACATTGGCAGAATCAAGTGTACTATATAGAAAACTATATAAAGGCTCCATTCAAGTTTGAGGAAAGAGTAAATTTTGTGGGCTCGTTTTCTTCGTGACGCACAGTATTGATAAAAACTAACAGATGATGACATCAGGGAAAATTTGTGGGCTATTATTATAGGTAATTGTAATGTTAATGTAAAGACTTTTAAAATATTTAAGGAGCCAGTGAACTCTAGCTTCCTAAAATCAGTGTACATGTGACAAAGCTGAAACAAGGCTGTTGGTTCAGCAGCGATTGGGTCTGAACTTTTGCAAGTACAGCCATTTCTCACACATGTGATAGAGCACAGCGTAAAATAGCAGCAGCAGTTAGCTATCTTTAAAACTGCTTCCAACAATAGAAAATATATCCTCCAAACGCACGTTATAGAGACCTAATGTAATACTAGCATGAAACAGAGAGCGCGCGCCCTTGACTGAGAATACACCTATCGAAATTTTCTGTAGGAGGTATCCACAAAAGAGAGAAAGGTGGAGGATATACAGGCCAAATGTGCAGATACGTTGCATCAGTACCAAGCGAAGGAGAGCGCATATATCTTAGCGCGTCTGAATTTAACGAGCGCAAATAAGAGCATTATTTAGACGTCTCTAAGAACGCTCGCACACTAGGTGTGGATTATACTTAGAATTCATCATATAGCACTTGTAAACGAGTGAAACAATTTCAAGACACAGAACAGCCGAGAATACATGACTCAGTATTCGACGAAGAGCTTATGGTACCAATTAACAGGAATACACGAAGTAGTAAAATATCTTGTAAGAGTTGCGAGGAACCGTGCATGTATTATAAAGCCAGCAGGGTCTCATGAGACTGTTTAGGCAGGCTTCCACCGCACAGAGGAGCATCTGAACAGAGGTTTCGTATTAACTAACGCATATTTCCTGTATGTCCGTAGGAATCGCTTTAGTCTATTAATATGAAACGCGGCTTCCACTCAGGAGGCTCGTGTCTCTCATACTAAAACAATGTAGCTACAGCACGATAGAGGAACATAATTGAGCGAATGCCGATCATTTGGATAAAAACTTTCTTCTTAGAAATGAAGTATAGGAAATTTTAAGGATGGAATCAAGGAAGTGCCTGGAAGCTGGCACACACGCACGCTGGAAAATTGGCTAAGAACCGGGTATTTCCGACGAAATAATATATTTGTTAGCTCACGGTTTTCATACTATTGAAAAACGGCAAAACTAAAATAGGAAAGGGCAATTAGAATAGTGGATATAGAAAATGAAGCAGATGGTTTCACCAAAAACAATAAGTAAGTTAATGAGTAAAGCTATTTGGAAAAGAATATGTAATTTAGGAGTAATATTAGGTCATACAGTCTGCATATTTTTGAACTTTTAATAAACTCTTGCAAGGCATCGGTAACTTTCCCGTCAGGGAACCCTAGGGACAAAGTGTCCAAAGGAAGTACATTCGGAGTAGTCAAATCCAATCCTACGAGCAAATTTTAAAAGTCTTAGTGCCTTTTTCTCTTTTCGTTTCTTCGTTTCGCTATTTTTCAATTTTCATTATGCCAATTCCTATGTGATACAAATCCTATAAAATCATGTCTTCTTTGATAGATGCCTATCAGCCCCGCCCGCCCCTTTCTGGAAAGAAGAAAGTGCGTGTCGAATTTAAGAACTCTTTTGGCTTTTCCCGCCTCATTTTGTGCTTGTAGAAGCGTCGATCCACTCTGCCGCTTTATTTATAGTTTCACCAAAGCACTCAATAGGACGTGACACGTGAACCCATTTCATTTTGCTTTGTCAGGGGAACCTCAAAGATGAAACGAACGCGCAGCTCGCGCTCGTGCATCACCCATAAGAAACGTCACTTCATTTATATTTTGCATAAGACGGTATGACTTGGTTAAAGCTTGCAATCAAGGAATCGCTTTGCAAGGTCAACGCCTAGTGGCATGATAATGATGATGATGATGATGATGATGATGATGATGATGATGATGATGATGATGATGTCTCCACTATAGCTCTTGCCCACTCAGGTGGATTGGCCAAGTATTCAGGATATGAATTTGAAGGCCTTTCAATTGATACCTAGTCCTTATATTAGTGCCTTCTTTGCCTTTTTTTATGTCTTTAAAATTTGAAACCTCAGGAGGCGTTAAAGAGCTGGACACGCTAGAGTTATTCTATATGCTACCTTTAGGTAGCAGAGCCGGGAAGCTGATGAACTCGCTTGTCATGCTCCCATTTGCCAAGCATGCTCACGTGAGTGAAAAACGGCTATTTTCGGGAAAACCAACTTTACAGCCGCGCGGGTGCTGGCTACCACCGCGCCACTGGCACCACCGCCCCCACTGTCCAAGCGGTCCGGCTTCTGTGGTCCGGCGAGGCTATCCCGCTGAGTGCGGAAGTGCTTTTAAAGACGATAGTCTTTCTTGGGTACCTTCGACGGAAAATTTTTGGTCTGTCTGTCTGTCTGTCTGTCCATAAATTTATCTGTTCGTCCGCCCTTAACGATACATCAAACGGCGCCAAACGGCCAACCCCATCCGCAGCGCCCACCAATATTGCTCAAAATTTAGCGTTCATAGTTGTGCGATTGTCAAATAAAAATCAATTATTGCGCATATATGAGGCACCATAACGACACGCCGATGTTTTGTATGTCTGCCTTTATACTAGAAGAAGCACACACAAGTAACTGTAAGGACTTCAGCGTTTCTCGCACTGCGCTGACAGTGCAACGCGATGCTCAAAAAGGTCTTTCCAACGCTTTGCTACGACGACGCAGTGGTGGCACCTGCCCATCGCTTTTCGTTCTACACCTTATCACCTCCGAGACTGCCACGCATCTTTCTCCGCGGGCGCGCACGCCTTCGTTTTCTAAGATAACCGCCAAATGGCACTCGTGTCTAACGTGCTTCGATGTGCTGGTTCTTCTCCGATACATGTGCACGCTCGAGGTAATCAAACGAAGCACCTCCACAATACCGTTCACCGATTTTCGTGTGCAGAACATCAAATAAACGTTTTGTTCACTCTCTCCACACGCAAGACTATCGTCTTTCGGCGACATTTGCAGTGTAAAATGCAGATTTGGGCCACTTTTTTTTGTTGGTGTTGTGATTGTGTCTTGTGTTGTCAGTTTTTAGGAAACATCAGTGCTAGTGGTGTCTATGCGGCGCAACGCCGTGATTCAGTACTGCGTAGTTGCCACGATGACCGAATCCCACAGCTACGTATAGATATTGCGGAAATTCTCGTTTGCTTACGTTACTTGTGAAACATAGATAGATAGGTCTAGCGATTGTTTTATCGAGCCCCCTGTATAAGAGCTTAAAGCGGCGAAAAACTATGCGAAACGAGCGATTTGCGGAACTTACGTTGTCGCGTATTGTGTACACGATTCCCGACAAAGTAAGTCAAAGCATTCCTTTTTGCAATTTAAAACGAAAATACTTCCTATTGTGAGCCATATTTATTCGAGTTTTTCTTTTTTCCTTCGAAGCGAAAGTAATTGCACAAGCAACGCATTATCAGCGAGCGAGAAAACGCACTGAGTTGCTGAGCTGTAGCTGGGCTGCATCGGCTCCTACATTCGAAAGGGGTGGCATTTCTGCATGATTCAGATGTCTCAGTGGGCAAGATGGCCGACCTATGCGCAACTCCGCTACCTAAGGGTAGCATATTCAATAACTCTAGGACACGCATATGAATGAGCTCTTAGCCTTTATTTCCTGTCATCCTCACTTCTGATCCTGAGACTTTAACCTTAAACAACCCCACAGAAAAGAAGCTGAAAACAAAATGTATATCTGCGTCGCACACTGAAATGGTATTGCTAAATATCTTGAAGTTCTCTCGAAGGTTATGTGCTACTACGCAAAACATCAGAAGAGATCACCGGCCATGAAGTTTTGGCGATAAAATGGGACATCTGATTGTGCCAACCTGAAAACAAACAGGATGGTTAGAAAGAACGAGGCGTGTGGAAACAACGTAAATGCATTAAGGCTTTGAGCTATCATTTTCTGGGCATTGTAGCGCAGAAAATTAATTATTCATGGACATTAGTGGAGATTTTCACTTCAACTTTTGCAATCAATGAACCTTATGAGTGAAAACCTCCTGTTTTTCTTGATTCCAGCAGCGGCGCTTTTTAACTTCAAATTAATTTGCCTGTGCCTTTAACGTCGTCATGAAACACAGGGCTGATTGCAAGCATTGTGGCTGCGAAAAAAAGACGACTTTCTTTGTGCTGTTCTGACTGCTGCGTCACGATGTGCTGTTGCGGTGCTGTGTTGGCACGTCTTGACGACAGACTCATGTCGGATTAGTCAGTCAGGGTACAGTGATTTCACGCGAAACGTGGCAGCCATTTTGTCAAGCACCTGAAGTGTATTCTGGAGAAATCGTGCAGATTCATTGCACAGAAAATAGTTTGTCCCAGGGTATTTTGGATAAAGTTACTTTTTATGCACGTGGGAGCGTTCTTACTTTTGCAGACTATCGTGTGAACGTTATTTGTTTGAAAGTTCATTCGGAGATTATTGTTATTTGTCTCAAAAGCATATTTGTTTTACTTGTTAAGCAACTTCAATTTTATAAGGTGATCAAAGTTTGAAAATAATATTCCAAGTTTACTCTTATACGTTCATTCAGAACGTTTCTCTAAATGTGTTCTTTTTTGGATTTTCCGCCTTGTAAATTCACACTCAATCGTGACACGAGAGTAATGCATATTCACTCTACGGTAAGCATATTCTCGATAGAAATAATTGCAGTCCGTCAAGAATGCTGATTTTAGAAGAAAATAACTTTTCAATATAGAAAATTGTTGGTTTTTCAACACCATACGCTATCTATCTATCTATCTATCTATCTATCTATCTATCTATCTATCTATCTATCTATCTATCTATCTATCTATCTATCTATCTATCTATCTAACTATCTATCTATCTATCTATCCAACTATCTCACCGCTTATATCAGGTGCTCTTATCCCTAAACTTTGGTAACCCAAATTAGTACGGTACAATAAGATGGTTTGACGAATACGACTCGCTGATTATGACATGAATAAGGTCACAATCCCGTCACGCACGTCGTCAAATAATATCCCCCAGACAGTGGCACATACCCGTTCGCGGGTATGTGCCACTGGTATGCGTGGACCTGCCGCAGGTGATTGACTCTTCATATCTACCCAGTAACGACGAGAACACCGACGGGTAATTTCAGACCCGCTTTCTGGGTCAACGCGCTTCACTGACCCAGCACGCCCACCAATTCGTCACGGGAATCCAGATAAGACGAAAGGCAGAAGCGAGTATAATTACAAAATTTACAAATAGCTGTGTCAACTAAAGGCTGCCAGTATTTCGCTCGGCTAGTCCACTACTTTTTTGTTGAACCGTCTGCGACAGTGGGGTATTGCGTACTGCCTCGTAACAATATGCTTACTCGACTTTTGCAAAAAAGTAAACAAGGTGGTCTGCCAGTCTTTCGGGATGTGGTGACCTTTCGAGACAGTGTTGATATTGCCACAAGGCAGTAGTGGTATTGGGGCATAAAGCAGTAGAGGGTCTCTGCCTGGAAGAAAAGACTACGAAGTAGATGGAGACTGGTCCCAGCCCGCCAGTGTGCCAGGCATTGTCGTCACGTGTAAACGTCCTAAATATCTGCAAATATACGTTTCCTTGTAAGATTATAATCAAGGAGGTGAGTGTACGTGGTATAGAGAAGATTAGCAAGAGGTTTACAGTGATTTTGTCTGGCCCTCGCAGCATGCCCCTTTTCTTCTCACTATGTGCCGCTTTGAGCTCATAGAGTTAAATAAAAAGCACGTAGGAGTTGGCAGCATGTCAGCACCTCTATCCGCAGCAGATCTGAAGGTGGCAGGTCACTCAGTGACCAGCTACCTTCAGATAGTTTGGCTCAGGGGCGAAGGTATGATCTCCATGTGGAAGAACCACGTTCCAGTGGTCACGGGGAGACACGGCCCCATAATTCCTCTGGTAATGTGGACCACTTCCCGATAGGGAGACAACGCCTGGGCGAGGGCCTCACTAGGGACGCGGCATGGCATAAAAAGAACAGTGCTTTGCGTAACTTGATGGCCCAGGGCACACAAAATGGTGACGCGCTTTTCTCGAATATCGGGGTGAGACGCGTTCACAATTTGGCCAGAGCAGCCTCACTGTTAACGGTAACTTCATAGTTACTACCTTCGAAGTGTTGAACACGGTATGCTTTTTCGATTCCTACACATAGGTACGTCGCATCAACGACGTCTTCACAACTTACCCCCTCAGGAACGACGCCATTGAAGGCAAACACATTCTTCACTGGCTGGCATTTTAGGATGTGCACCCACCAGCCCAAGAAGCCCTGAAGCTTAGCTCACTTAGCTTAGCTTACTTAGCTCGTAGTCAATACGGCTTCCACCCCACAATCAGTGTTTATAAAAAGCGTAGCTACTCAGAGTACTTTATACTCTTCCATGGGAGAGCATAAATCCAAAGTACAAGAGGGACGCGCTAATGCCTACCTATCGCACGATATAGCCATGCGGGTATAGTTTAAGCCTTGCTCAACACCCAGCTATCTTGATGTGATTCCCGCGCTCATACTTGTGGGCACTGTTGATAAAAAAAACAAATGTCACGCATATCTGAAGCGCGAAATGAATACGTAAGTATTATTTAGTGTGTTTCTTTATCAGAAAATGTTTTGACGCGTAATTCCAAAACCGCCGTGTTTCTTACACTGAAGTGAAAATGTTACGTTATGATCCCATAAGAGGGTGTTTTTGTTTTTTGTTATTGTTGTCATGTTTTCAACAATGGCGCAGAAATGGTCACAATTTTTCTAGTGCATCGTATATCACCAAAACATACTGAATATTGTCACGATGAGTCACAAGTACTGGAGGATTTATTAAACCACCAGGTAGCTAGCACTAGGGCGATGCGTCAGTCGTGGCTGGCTCTCGATCAGAGAAGAAGCACGCGATCTTCTTTTTTCCTCCAGATTGAGAGCCGCTCTTGCTGTCAACCCACTACGTGCTGGTGGCATTACCACCCCTTCCAAAAAAAAACAAGTACCAAAAAGAGGAAAGAAAAGTACATAGCAGCACCGCGAAAAAGTACATAGGCACGTGAAAAAAAATTGGAATTTCAGATAAAGTGAAAGTAGAAATTGAAGAGCGTGCCAATATAGGAAACGCCAATGAACGAGAAAGCAAGTTCACAAAAATAAACAAAAAAACACAAAGAACGCTGTACGGTAAAGGAAAAGTTACGAACAACGCGCAATAAATGGTTTCATGCGCAACACATGAACGACGTCCGGCCTCAGCAGTGTCTTGCTCCGTGCATGGGGTGTTGAGTCCGGAACCACTTCGTAGTTCACGTCACTGACGCGGCGTAACACTTTATATGGGCCGATGTACCGGCTCAGTAACTTTTCACTAAGGCCACGGCGGCGGACGGGCGTCCACACCCAAACTTGATCTCCGGGGCAGTAAAACACTTCTCTGTGGCGGGTATTATAGCGTCGTGCGTCTGCCTGCTGTTGCTGGCCGATGTGCAGTCGCGCGAGCTGCCGGGCTTCCTCAGCACGCTCTGCAAATTCTTCGGCGTCTGTTGCCAACTCGTCTTCGTCCTGGCACGGTAGCATTGAGTCTAGCATGGTCTGCACTTCGCGGCCGTAGAAAAGCCAAAATGGCGTGAATCACGTGGTCTCTTGCACGGCGGTATTATACGCGAAGGTCACGTAAGGTAAGATCCGGTCCCATGTTTTGTGCTGTACGTCGATGTACATTGAGATCATGTCTGCGAGGGTCTTATTCAGTCGTTCGGTAAGTCCATTGGTTTGCGGGTGGTACGCAGTTGTCCTTCGGTGTCTGGTGTTGCTCAGTTTGAAAACTTCGTCCGTAAGCTGCGCCTTGAATGCCGTTACTCTGTCCGTTATTATTCTGGAAGGAGCACCGTGTCGTAACACGATGTGGCGCATGAAAAATTGTGCTACCTCAAAAGCCGTGGCTCGTGGGATCACCTGCGTTTCAGCGTAGCGTGTCAAATAGTCGGTCGCGACGATCACTCATTTGTTGCTGTCCGCAGACATAGCAAATGGCCCGAGAATGTCCATGCCGACTTGGTCGAACGGCGTGCAGGGTGCTTCAATGGGATGAAGCAAACCAGCTGGCTTAACAGATGGTTGCTTTCGGCGCTGACATTCCCGACAGCTCTTGACGTACTTTTTGATGCTTGCTGAAAGTCCTGGCCAATAGTACCTCTTGCTCACTCTGGCAAGTGTCCTCGAATAGCCCAGATGACCGGATGTGGGTTCGTCATGGCAAGCGAAGAGGACGTCGTCTCGCATGTCTCGAGGAACCACCAGGAGGTAAGCACGATTGTTCGAACGAGCGTTCTTCTTGTACAGCACACCGTCTCGCAGGCAGCACGACGTCAACGAGTGGGATAAAATACGTGGTATGATTGCGCCCTGGCCCTCTAAATGATCAATGATTGGACGAATCTCTGCATCATCTCGCTGTCGTTTGCTCAAGTCTGATGCACTAACGGCGCCCAGAAAGCCTTCGTCTTCCTCTGCTTCCTGACTGACGACAAGAAAGGGTGCGCGTGATAGTGTGTCAGCGTCTTCATGCTTACGGCCGGACTTATGGACGATGGTGACATCAAATTCCTGCAGCCGCAAGCTCCAACGTGCTAGCCGACCTGAAGGGTCGCGCAGGCTTGCCAACCAACAGAGCGCGTGATGGTTCGTCACTATCTTGAAGGGACGACCATGAAGGTACGGGCGGAACTTGGGGATTGCCCACACGACTGCGAGGCACTCTTTCTCCGTAGTGGAATAATTCGCCTCGGCACGGGATAGAGAGCGGCTGGCGTAGGCTATCACTATTTCAATGTCCTCTTGACGCTGAACAAGCACTGCACCGAGCCCAATGTTACTAGCGTCGGTATGGACCTCCGTGTCAGTATCATCGTCGAAATGAGCGAGAACGGCCACTGATTGCATGCGCTGTCGCAGCTCATCAAAAGCTGCTTGTTGCTCGTTTTCCCAGACAAATAGCGTGTCGTCCCTTGTGAGACGAGTCAGAGGTTCTGCTATCTGTGAAAATCCATGAATGAATCGGCGATAGTAGACGCACAAACCAAGGAAGCGCCGGACGGCTTTCTTATCGACAGGAGCTGGTAACTCGGCAACAGCGGCAAGCTTGTCCGGATCGGGCCGGATTCCTTCGGCGCTAACTGCATGTCCAAGAAATTTAAGTTTTTGATAGCTGAAGTGGCACTTCTGTGGCTTTAGTGTGAGGTCCGCCGATCGGATAGCCTCCAGCACGCTGCGCAGGCGGTGAAGGTGCTGCTCGAACGTGGTAAAGAAGACCACCACATCATCAAGGTAGACAAGACAAGTCTGCCACTTGAGCCCTGTGAGGACAGTGTCCATCATTCGCTGGAAAGTTGCCGGTGCTGTACACAAGCCAAAAGGGAGCACTCGAAATTGGTATAGGCTGTCTGGAGTCACGAAGGCTGTTTTCTCACGGTCTCGCTGATCTACCTCGATCTGCCAATACCCGCTTTTGAGATCGAGAGAAGTCAAATAATGGGCACGACGAAGTCTATCCAGCGAATTCGCGATACGCGGCAGCGAATACACATCCTTTTTCGTCACCTTGTTAAGCTTTCGGTAGTCGACGCAGAAGCGTAGTGACCCGTCCTTCTTTTTGACAAGTACGACTGGAGATGACCACGGGCTGGTAGGTGGTTCAATAACGCCATCGTCAAGCATCTCGGTGACTTGCGTACGTATCGCTTCACGTTCTTTGGCCGACACGTGGTAGGAGTTCTGGTGTATCGGACGTGCGTCCTCGTACGTGATGATCCTGTGTTGAGAGATGGACGTCTGGCGGATCTTTGAGCAACTTGCGAAGCAAGACCTGAACTCGAACAAGAGCGCTCGTAGCGCAGTCTGGTTAACGGTGAACAGATCAGGATTGATGTCAATATTACTCATTGACGTGTCGGCGGTATCCACTAGTTTCGACGTGAGACAGTTGGTGACGTTTGCTACTTCGTGGGCAAACGCTATCGAAGTGCCACGGAAAAGATGTCGATGCTCGTTGCTAAAGTTGGTTACGAGCAATTGAGATCGGCCATCACGATGGTGTATTACACTTCTAGCTACACAAATGCCTTGCTGCAGGAGGTGTTCTAAATTTGTCTCAGCCACCACATCGTCATCGCCCAAACCACAACATGTTACGTCGACTAGAACACTTGCTCGTGGAGGAAGCGTCACGCTCTGTTCAGAAATGCGGAGTACGTCGACACGCCTTCCACCATCCTGCGCGTTTATTGCTCGCTGGGCTGAGAACTTGAGCGGCGCTCTTGCTGATCAACGATAGCTCCATTTTCCTGTAGAAAGTCAACTCCCAGAATGACGTCACGAGAACATTCGCGTAGAACAAGGCAGTTTGCTACGAATGTATACCCTTGAATCTGTACTCTAGTTGTGTAGGCACACAGTGGAGTAACGACGTGGCCACCAGCTGTCCGAATCTGCGAGTCATGCCACGGCGTGATGACTTTCTTCAGCTGCGTTGTCAGTTTCCCGCTCAGTATGGAATAGTCTGCGCTGGTGTCCACTAACGCATTAACTGCACAACCATCATTTGTCACTGCTATGTCGAGTGAAAGTCAGCCATCCTTTGCAGCAGTATGTGATGTCGGACCGGTTTCTGTACAGTTCCGCGTCAATAGGAGATCTTCAGTGCTTCGACGTTCAGCGACCCCGCCCCCAGAGGTTGCTTGGGCTAGTTTCCCTGGCGGGGGCTGGGAGACCGTGTGGTAGAATACCGCTGGGGCGTTGATGAAAATCACCTCGGTGATGGCGAGCGCGACTGGCGCCCGGCAGATGGTGGTGCATGCTGCTGGGAGAGGTAGTTTTTGATGTCGCGTGGTCTCTGGCCGTAACGGGGTGGCGGTGAGTACGCAGAGAAGCCGCGAAGCCCAGGACGGTGATATGGGCACTGGCGGTACAAGTGATCAGCTTCTCCACAGTGAAAGCACAGAGGCCGGCGATCAGGTGTGCGCCAAACATCAGACTTTCGAGGAGACGTGCGCCGATCGTCGATGTACTGAACTGGTTGCACTGAACGATGGGCGACAGAAGCACCAGGCACAAAGGCCAACGGTGGTGCCGTGTACGTGCCTTCGTAGTACGGTATGTGCTGCGCTGACTGTAGTGAAACAGCAGGGACAGGATGGACGAATAATGACGGCGATGCAGCAGGGCGTTTCAAGGCTTCCGCGTAGGTTGTCTCACGGCGGTATTCACCAAGAGCTGGCACAGCTGTATCAGGAGGCAAGGTGTCCCGGGGGGCCTGGTGTAGCTCATTCTTGATCACAGTTGCAATAGAGTTAACTGTAGGATGAGGTGTTACACCAGCCTTTTGTAACTGTTCACGTGCTATATCACGGATGAGTTCACGTAGACAGTCGTTGTTGGTTCTAGTGGCGGTGAAAATGTCGGCAGTAGACATGCCACTGACTTGCCTGTCGTGTTGGTTGGATCGCTGCTGCAGCATTTTTTCCATTGTCACGGCCTCGGACAAGAACTCCGCGACCGTCTTCAGAGGGCTTCGCACAAGGCCGGCAAAAAGCTGGTCCTTGACACCGCGCATCAAGTGACGCAACTTCTTGTCCTCCGTCATTCTTGAATCAGCCCGTTGGAAGAGGCGCGTTATGTCTTCGACGAACGCGGTCACAGTTTCGTTTGGCAGCTGGACGCGGGCCAGAATAGCTCGTTCAGCTTGTTCTTGGCGTTCAGCACTGGCATAGGTCTGCAGAAGTCTACGAGAGAATTCGGGCCACGTCGTCAGCTGTTCCTCTCGATTTTAATACCACGTACGTGCCCCGTCTTCGATATAGAAGTAGACACGACCCAGTTTTGCCGCGTCGTCCCACTGATTGAAGGTGGCTACGCGCTCGAAATCCGCCAACCAGTCCTCAACGTCCTCGTGCTTCGAGCCATGGAACGTCGCTGGTGCGCGTGGGCTTTCCAACGTATAGCGGTTCAACTTCGTGCTTCCAGTGCCGGTTGGCGAGGTTTGCACTGAAGCGCTAGTCATATTTGTCGACGTGGTGGGAGCAGTATCGTCGGCTTCCGGAGGCAATCCCCTGATTCGGCGGCTGGTCCGATGCACGGGAGTATTGACTGGCACTGAACTTGTATCGCGGCTTCCTGGAGGGGTCTGCAGCATCCGTGAGACTACCCAGCACTTCCACCAGTTTGTCACGATGAGTCAGAAGTACTGGGCGATTTATTAAACCACCAGGTAGCTAGCACTAGGACGATGCGTCAGTCGTGGCTGGCTCTCGAGCAGAGAAGAAGCACGCCATCTTTTTTTCTCCAAATTGAGAGCCGCTCCTGCTGTCAACCCACTACGTGCTGGTGGCAATATTAGAATTAACATAACGTGCGGAGTGTCTCAAAGTACGACGAACACGATGTTTTGTGCTGAAATAAATACTGAGAAAGTCGAAGATCCCCCGTTATTTACCTATTATTCATCAAATTGATCATTTTATTTTTACCGCAACAATTGGAATATTTTCATTATTGAAAACACTACATAAACACGCCACGTATTATACTGCGACACCGCATTCTTAAAGGGCCACTCACCAGGTTTGACAATTTTGAGATGAAAAGCGCAACGCGTTGACAAGGCGTTCATGATCACATCTGCCAAAATTTGCAACACTACGCACCGTGGAAAGGGGTCAAATTTCAAGAAGAATGCTGCTCCCCCTCCCCTCTGCCGGCGTGCGCCCAGGGAATGAGGGCATGACGTGGGCCTATGAAGGGCCCTACGTACACGACAATGCAATGACGCTGGTCCTCTACGTAGACGACAATGCTTTGGAACCATCAACAGTATACCACGTGACATGGGAAAAATTATTTAACACAACATGCATAGTTTCTGTATTTGTTGCTTTAAGAGAATAATAAAACTTGAAATAATAAATGAGGCGCAAAAAAGATTTGTGCGAGTTTTTCTTTCATTTTTTACCGTGAAATGCTTCGAGATGCTGGACTAATGTGCCAGCGTTTCGCATGCGTTCGTGGTCCACGGTCAGCGCATTGAGCAGATGATCACCGTGGAACGCTCCTACGTGTTCGCGCACTCATTGCGCTCATCTACTCTACCGCGTCTAAGCCAGCGTTTCAAAACTATCCCACTGAAACATGCAGAAGACCACAAAATAACGCTGGTCAACAAAGCAACGCTGCTCGCATGCTCGGGGGTTGAACTTGTTTGAGCACGCCATGCGCACGTCACCTTGTGGTCGGATGCTGAAGATGGTGGAGAAGAGATTTGCCTTACGAAGGCTACGCCGAGGAGCGGCAAGGGTTTCGAACTCGCTTCCTCTCATCCTCGTTCCCCACCGCTTCAAAAAACCTGTTTTTTCCGCTCGTGACGAACCGATCCCAAAAATTTTTGTGGCAAAATGCTCCTCATCGGACACCCAACAACTTCCACTGTTTAACTAAAATTCGGTATAGGGCCTGGTGAGTGGCCCTTTAAAGCACACTTCTTTATTAGCATGGCGTTAGATCAACAAAGTTACATGATGAACAGGGAACAGCCTTTTTAGGGACCATTCGCTCTTCTCAGCGTTTCGCCTTGCAACCCAGATCCCCTGAACAGGAGCGATCACCAGCACAAATATAATTCAATTACACGCAATCTATGGGACAAATAAGTGACACGACTTTTCCAGTGAACCACAAAAAATCAATTACCGGCTGTATAGTGAAAGTAAGGGCTTCTGAGTGGCGTGGAGGATTACTTGCATGAAGGAAGAATAAAATGTGCAAGAATCACAAGCGTGTTACAGCTTGCGCAAAAGATGGTAGGGCAAACTCGACAGCCGCTGTGTAACGAGTATGAAGCGGGCGTTGGATTCACGTACGTAACACAGAACCGCGCTCGGAAACAGAGCGATCAGAGCGAAGGTGTCTGAGCGAGACAAGCAAGCGAGTACTGAATGAAAGAGGAGCCGGTGTCTGTTGGTCTCGTCTACGCTCATCAGCGTACGAGCGCTTTTCGGTTCGATAATCCGAAGACACTGAACGCGTTGGCTGGCTACCAGTGCGCAGTTGCCTTTCAACTTCGTGTAGTTGTGTTGCTTGGTACTGTTGCTAGATGACGCTGAGGCTATGGTTTTGTCGAAAGCGTGCCCAAAGCGATAATTCTGCTCAGTAATATAGTACAGTGTTTACTGTTACCATAATACACAATACAGAGATCAAAAGTAACATATAAAATGTACATGGCTGTTAAGGCTTTATAAGCGCTCACAATGAACCAACCCCTAAATTAAACAGCACAGAAAGAATTATTAAAATAAACACACCAAAAACTGACCCTGACGCCTATAATAGACGGATATTTACTAGGAGGGTTGCCCCTGTTTTGAGTAGTACGAACAGCTAATAGTCAGAATTTTTTGAAACGGTGCAGTAATAGCGGAGTTACGCGCCTTTGATGATACAAAGAAAGCTCTCTATCGTTTCGATTTCTCCTTCGTTTGTCGGCTCCTCTCTTGCTTGGCAAGGACTCAACTTCACCGTTCTAGAAGGAAGAGCGTCAAGCGCACTAACGTGTGAGTGGTTAAACAGGTTCGTAACGACAAGCTGATGACGTGTTGACGTCATGACCGTCAGCTAAGGGGACGAACACTGCCGAAATGAGTAGAGAGTAGGGCATACTATTTCTTAAAATCTGGGGGGGGGGTGCCCTCGGCTCGCAGAGATGTCACGGTCTGCATTGTCTCTCATGACGGCTTCCTGAACACGATAGGTAGGTTTGATAGACTGATATGTGGGGTTTAACGTCCCAAAACCACCGTATGATCTGGAGCGCGTGACAGCGGCCTGTATGCGCGCTCAATAGGTACACACAATAACACCCATAGCAAAGAAGCAGTAGTTTACATCGGGGATTCGCAGCCAGTGACAATGGTAATAAAGATGATGAAATAGACGGTAAATATTTTCTTACGCAACGTTAACAGCCAGCGTTTATGGCGAGTACTCGGCCGCGAATACCGCAAGCCTCTCGCCGCCTTAGTTACTTGTCGGTGATCATGGAACATGGGTTGCCTCACTTGTCGATGCTGCGAACAGCTCAACGTGAATTGGGGGAATGCACGCACGATTTCTTCATAAGACACGCACATATCCGTGGCCTCTCGATTGGCCACCCGCTGTTTGCTCGCAATCAGCTGAACTGGTACATTCTTCGAACATTGTTAAACCTCCACACACACACACACACAAACACACACACACACACACACACACACACACATATATATATATATATATATATATATCCACAATAAGACTTTTTGCAGACAATTGTGTAGTTTACAGAGAAATACTAGTCATATCGATATGAGTGCACTGCAGTCAGACATTAACGAAATCGCCCGCTGGTGCTTCCAATGGCAAATGGAATTTAATTTTTCAAGATCGAAGTAAGTTAAATTTACAAGAACTACGAAACCTGAGCTGCATTCTTACGTGATAAACAATAGGCTAGTCGAAAAAGTGACCACAATATAATAGTTAGGATTTCATCTTGCACACGACCTCTCATGGAATGCTCATGTTGAGGCAATAGCCAGTGAGGCTTTAAGAGCTCTAGGGTTAATTAAACAAAATTTGCACTCTGCTAACCCGTCCACCAAACTTCTCGCATACACAACCTTAGTTCGCTCGGAAATGGAATACGCCGCTTTATTTGGAATCCTAACCAGCAATACCTTATTCATAAACTTGAGGCAATTCAAAACAAAACACCCCGCTTTATCACAGAAAAATATTATCGGCTATATAGCATAACCGCTATTGAAACGTCATTTATATTACCTACTCTAAAAATACCTTGGCTTATCGCATTGCTGTCTCATTAGCTCAGTCTTTATTTCAGTGAGTCGTCCTTTTCACAATCACAGATTAAACCAGCTCATCGCATTTTCTCCCTGTGGATCATGCTTACAAATACAACCCATGTTTGCCCGTACTAACTTCCTTCGTGACTCACCATTGTTTCTTGCAATTTAATATTAGAATAAACTACCAAGTGATGTTGTAATTCTGCGTGATCACGACACGTTTGTTAGCAAATTAATGGGGATGTGGAATTTAGAACTGTAACATTTTGTGTCTTCATTTTGTTTAGTCTAGTGCCAATGTAACATCGGTTGTCACACACCTCGTTTCATGCCTTACTGAATTTTGCATTGCCTTACTATGTCTCCTTTGGTGCGAACTTTGTTTCTGCGTTTACCATTTTATTTTGTATGTGTTCAGTGTAAATATTTCTGTTTTGAACATAAACCTGCTGTATTGTAACAACTCCCCCCCAATGTATTGCCCAAATGGGCCTTTGGAGGTTATGAATAAATAAATAAAAAAACAATAAACAGCATTTGTAATGTCAGCAATTAAGATGACTTTCATGTCATGTAGTGAAAATGCGCGACGGTGCTAGCGGTTCCTGTTGTTATTCTACACTGTAGTTCTCATATATTCATTTAGTTGTTGCAGTTAGTTGTGTCCGCAGTATTTAGATGGCGACAGAGCATTCTGCCCCCAATTACACGAAACATTGCCTTCTGTGGAAGTTTCCCTGCTGCATAACATATAGCCTGGTCATTCAGCGAGAGAAGCATGAAATAAACCTTGAAAGTAAATACTTGCAACAACTGGGTTATGAAAAGACACCACAAAAATACATTTAGAATATAAATGGATAAGTTTTCCCAGATCAACACAAATGAACTTGACATCATCTAGATCAGCTTTCCAGCGTGATGAGGTTAAAAGCTGAAAGGTTGAGTATGTAGGAAGTCGTACATATTACACAGAGTTTCTTCGCGAACAAAAACGTTTTTACCGGGGGTACCCCAACTTTAGAAAAAAAGTAAAGTTTGATACTTTCTTCGTGAAATGTGCAGTTAAATAATGTCTGCAGTTCATTTGGGTAGTTTCACAGCGTTTTATCACCCAGCTCCTAGGCGTCACCTCCTGCTTGAGCGGCGTCAGCGTTGTTGGCTTGCGACGTCGTAAGTGACAAAGTGAACGTGGATGAAAGAGAGAGAACCCGGAGTCTGTGAATATCAGGAAGCACTGGCCTCTCACTTGGCTTTCTTTCTCACGAGCTGGCCTGCTGATCGGGAGCTCATGCGAAGACTATCACTGCGGCTGATTTCGAGTGTCGCAACGGGGCTGTCTGCTTGTTTCGTGACGCCTGCTATCCACATAGTTGTATACGTATCACTGCAGCGTTCCCATTTACTGCTTTCTTTGTAACATATATTTATTGAAAAGCTGCAATAGCCAATAGCCAGTGATTCAAAAAGAGTTGTTTTACACCCTAAACGAAGGTGGTCTCAAAGTTTTTATTTAGAAGCGTCATAAATGTTAAAAATAAACGTAGTAACCTAATGCGTTTATTTTTTTCTTTTAGTTTTGATGCCGCATGTATTGTGGTAATTCATATACGTGAGCATTAACCCTACACAATTTCTGCCTCTGATGTGCATATATCCACAGCTATTTGACACTGAGCTTTCCTGCTTTCCAAACTTTTTCCGCTTTATTGTATCTTCGTGCATTCCTTGATTATTGGAGTACTGTAGAGGGTTATTGTAGAATAGAATGAAAGAGGTTTTTCGTGGTATATTTTCTACACGCTTCCTGTTAAAAAACTTTTAGCTATATCCTTTATGTTCGTTTTTTTTGTGGTGTCGTTTTGTTTGACGTCAATATAGTCTGTGAGCAAGTATACGACCATAATAGCACTTTAAGATAAGTGTCGACATTCGAAAACTTTCTATGAACAATCCTTTCAGCTCGACGCCACACTCTCACCGAAAAGAGTATGTCATTATTTTTGAGGCAATGATTGTAACAATATTGTCATCGTTAATTCAGTTGCGCTGCTCACTTTGATGATAATAACAAATGAAAATATTCATAAGCATATGTGTTCCCGTATATTTTCTCTGCTGCACTTCACTTGCTTCTCTGTTTTTACAAGACACGTCCCACCAAGATTTGCAGTTAAGCTAGGCTATACGGAACCAAGGAAGACGTAAATCTCAAGTTCTCAGGCGCTCTAATGTGGCTTTACGGGAACGCGGAAGTATAGAAGGCATTACCGTCGTAGCACAGCAAGCCATGTTGTCGCAATACAACCACAGCGTTCTCTTGAATGCGTCCTGCGGGTACACTGTATGGAAAGCCCCTGGGCTTGCTACAATCGTTTAGCTGGTGAGAAAAATAGCGTTGCCTCAGGCTGTCGGAAAACCGTGCATTAGGCGCTTTTGTAATACAGAGCTGCGAGGTATTGCTTGCGACATTTTATCTGCGTCATTCACGCGTGCTATGAATAGCTTCTAAAGGGAAATGCAGCCGTGTCCAAGCAATATTCACTAGTTTTACGTGAACCTTATTTGTTGCAAAAGACAAAAGAAAGGTACATACTAAAGAAAAAAAAGGACACTCGGTGAATGAGGACCAAATTGTTGTAACTCGTACGTACTGTTATAGGTATTTTATTAATAACTAATCTGCATTATGCATGTCTGTGGAAACTCTTATGAAGACATTATCCTTTACAAATTTCAGACTTTGTTGCGTCCCATTAATCTTCAAGTTGTATATGTTACGTGCCACCGATTGTGTTGTTTCCTTTTTTCTAGAACTGATGTACAGCAAATGAATTGCACATATTGTTTTATTCATCTTTGCAGATTATCTTAGATTATATCAACAAGATAACGCAAGGCAATGAAAGATAAGTAATCGAAGTTATTTTAAATGAAACTATGCGTATTAAATATATAAATTATTATGCACGCAAATATTTAAGAGAGTGCTTCAAGTACTTCCACAGTCATCTACTCCTGGGATGAAAAAGTGAAATGTAGTTGAATCTCTTTATTTAAAATGAATACTTTTCCTGGTGATGTTGGCCTTTATTTCAAAGTGTTGTTAGTTTCGCTAAACATTATTCGTACAGTAAAGTGACCAATGCAGCTTTGCAACAAAGAGGCGCACAAGACCAAAACACTGAACGTGAAGAAGGCCTTTGTTACTAGGCATGCATGTCACCAAACGAACACTTCGCAACAGCGTTTTCTAGCTTTCTGTTGAAGGTGGCACGTGGAGACTACGCGCCGCACTTGAAGTAGTAAATTATCGGTGTTTCTGTTTCGCCACTTACCATGAATGCGTAATTCAACCCACGCAAAGGAGTAGGCTGGCCCTTATTGAAATTAGGGTGTCACAAATGCTGAATGCTGTTGAAAATTTGTATCATCAATAAAAATTCGAGAGCACACACTTTTCTGTTCATAGTGTAGTACTCCTTTGCTCTGGATATAACATCCAGGTGATGTAAGGGATGAACAGATGCATGATTCAGAACAAAAGTGTTATTGTGAATAAGTTCTAGCTACCTCACTTAAAGCGAAGCATAGTATTGTGTTCTATCTGAACTAGTGTATTCGTGCATCGCATGGGCAAGTACACGATCCCCGATATCAACAATTATTTGATCGCTCCTTGAATACTTGTAATAATTTTTTATAAAAGCATGCTGCAGCGTTTACTGTAACCTGTTATTACGAAATCGATTGACAAGGTTGCGGCAAGCGCTCTATGTTTTGTAAGCACCAATATTTTATGTTGGGTTCTCACTCCAAGTGGTATACCAAATGCGTGTGGTCAAGAACTTCATTACAACTTTTGAGAAAACCTAACCCTATGTTTCTAAGCAACAATGCGAAAATTTGCAGATCCCACGTGTTATGCCTGCGAGTCCACAGCGAACGTCCATGCCTCTGAAAAAGGCAATCTGTGTCAAGGCCAGCACGCGAGCCCGCCTGACGCGAACAACTCAATGGCGACATCACGCGGTGGTGCCTTTCTGCCGTGCACGTGCAGTGAGTCTTGTCAGCCAGCGAGCCGGCGCCTTCCTGTCTGGCGAGTCTGACGCAATGCGTGGTGACATCACTCGTCTTTAGATGCAGCCACGTGCAGCGCAGCGATTTCAGATTCGATGATGCGGCCCAGCGGCGACCCCATTGGAGGATTCTGACCTCACGACCAGCGGCGCTTCTGGTTGGACATTTGGTGACTCAAAGAATCCACCCGGTGCATATAAAAAAAGCCCTGCGGCGCGTCGCGAGCAGCAGACATGTGTGTCAGAGAAGAGAGCTATGTGTTAACAGCAGACCAATGTGTTAGAGAGGAGAGTTCGGCTTTTCGGGTCTCTAAGCTGTCGGCCCCTGTGCCGAATTTGTAACGCCTCTGTATATATGCTGTACATAAACCTTGTTTAACTCACCGTCATCTCGTCCGCTCGTCTATCAGCTCTGCGCAGAAGCATTCGCGAGCTGAGAAACCTACGCTACCAAACGGCTGGAGATCTTCCCGGCGGAATTCGAAGCAGTGGCGCCTTCGGGACCGCGTTGGCGTCGCCGCCTTTCGAAACAGTGGTTGCAGCGGTGAGATTCGAGGCGCCTTTCGTAACGTCTTCTGGGGCGCGCTTCGCAACAACGTACAGTAAGAATAGATGATATGCGAAGTACCATTGAGAAATGTTGATATGTCACTTTAAAATAAGCACAACGCTACGAGGTCACGGTAAGTGATGACTTCGATGCCATGATTATAATGCTGAGATGTGTCGGTTACCTTCGTTATCTATTCACGCCACGGTTTACCAAATTTAGTACATGTAGAGCTAGCGAAATGGCCACGAGAACACTGTGAGCGTGGTATGTTGTGATGTTCTTACGTGACACGCATGTCACACTCTAAGGCAAAATTACCCGAAAAAGGCTTAACGGAGCCCAATAGACGTGCCATGACGGATAGATCGTTGAGGAGCAACCACAGAGGGAAGCGTGTGGCGCGAAACCACTTAACCTCCACTGGGATGAACCGCCCGGGCATTGCAGGCAGCGGCGCGAAAAGCGTTGCCAACCTTTTCCACAGAACACATGTCCTTATCCTCTTCTGCTTGCTCAGTCTTTCACCGTATTTTGCCAGCGGCGGTCGTGTAGCGTCGCGCTCGGAGTGCTCGACCACGGCCGCCTGGATTGACGATCTAAGAATTACGACGTGGTGCTTGTGTAAACGCTTGGATGAGCGTGGGCTGCTGCTTTTGCGCTTCGCTGCACCCATGAAGCCTGGAGCAAGCCTCGACAGGTCACCACGCCGCGCTTTATATCTCTGGCTTCAAGATAGTCACGACAAACACAACACAGCAACAGTTGGGAAGGCCAATATGGTGGCCGAAAAAACAACAGGCCTATCGGATATATACTTCAGTCGGACTCAGGGCAGAATGCAGCGCTGGATTCTAAGGCAAGTAGGTTATCATTTTTTATTCTACTCTACTTGTCGCGTGTGCGATACGGATCGTGCTTGCCAGCAACGGGCTCAGTCGTGTTGTATATCGCACGCTCGAAATGCATCGCGAAGGTCAGCTTCGACGTCTTCAGTTCGCTTGCGCTTCAGTCCACCATTGCCGTCGGCCACCCGTACGCTCGCTCATCGAGTGCTCGCCTGTCTTCGCCGCCGCGATGAGCTCCGTGCCGACGATGTTGGGCTGAGACCTCGTCGCTGTGTTTGGAGTCGTCGAAAACACGTTGCGGGTTCTCGTAAAGAGCGCTGGTTGTAGTGTGTCGTGCGCTGTAAGTGCACCAGCACGGGCTAGCGGGGCTTTCACTAGCGTCGGAACTCACTGATAATTGGTCGCCATTACAGTTGGCTTTCCCGCCAATCGGTTGCAAGCAGCTCGGAGCCGTACACTGGCCGCGGCGGCGGACTCGCGTTTGCGCGCTGCACTCGCTCAGTTTGTGGAAAAGGTTCCGCATTAGCGTCGATTTCTTCGCTGCTAGCTCCAAACCAGCTCGGCGCTGTTCGTGGCGGCGGCCAAGCGTACGCTCGCTATCCTGTTCGAAGTTCGCTGGCGCCAGACACTCCGCGTTCAGTGCCGTGTTTGGTCTCGCGTTCGCTTGCTCGAGCTGAACGACGTCGCTCGCTTAGGACTCACCGACTTGTTATCGGCACGGTGGCTCGCGGAGTTGTGACTGCGGCCGCCACTCCTAAGCTGTTGCGCTACGGAGATCGAAATGAGTCTTTGACGATGTGTGACATCCCGGTGAAATTATTAGCATGTCATATCTCACATACGTTTTCATTTCACCTTGCACGTATTTCTCATATGCATTTGTATTCACACTCTGTCACGTGTGACTCACTATTTTACATTCTTATTGTGCAGGCGTGGGCACACACAGTGCTGAAGACTGTGTGCGCTGGCGTCCGCGATGCTTGTCATTCATCTCTTTCATCAGAGCAGCTTCAGAAGGACTGTGCGAGATGTGAAGGTAAAGTTATTTGTGTGTCATATTTTACACGCATGCTTTTACATTAACTTGCACGTACTTTTCATATGCGTGCATCTTCATCTTCTTTGACGTGTGCCTAACTATATTTACTATATCATTGTACATGAAGCCGTGGGAACACAACAGGTAGGAGGCTGCGTGCGCTGGCATCTGCAATGCCTGTCTTGTATTGCTTCCGTCGGAGGAGCTCCCCAAGGAGTGAACAAGAATTGACAACGAGACTGGACTTGTACACTTCACCATGAATTCACTTAAAAGAATGGGGAAACTTCATGTGTATGTAGAAAATTAAAAGAATTCGATGTCTCATTTTTGTCTTTCGTTGTTGCCGTGACTGTGAAAGCAGTTGCACATAGGTGGTTAACTACTTTTTCGCGTGTTATTTTCTGCGGAATTGGTTGCTCACTGCGCAGAAAAACAGGCGAAAAAGTATTAGGCTTGGCGGAAAATAAACAAAAAACTATGTTTGAACTGGGGACAAAAAGTTCATCCGATTGGAGTATTTGAGTGAAGCAACCGTTTGCCCAGCAAGGTGCAACTGTGAGGACTAACGGTTGCCCTGTAAGGTGTAAATGTGGAGACTAACAGTCGCTCTATAAGGTGCAAACGTGAGGAGTAAATGTTAGTTCTTTGGGTTGAACTGTGGTACTAACGGTTACTCATTGAGGTGTAAATGTGTGGACTAAATGTTAGTCCTTTCGAGTACTAACTGTTAGACCCGGTGCCGTTAGTCCTTAAAGAGATTAATGGTTGTGGCAGCCCCATTAGTTCCCAAAAGGACGAACCACACATCATTTTAACACCCTTTTGCCTTAGAGTGCAGGATGACCATATTTGCAGCAGTCATATAATTCGTCATTTTTTCACGTCACGTAAGACAAAATTTGGTATATCTGGAGCTAGGAAAACAGCCGCGAGCATATCATGAAGGGCCCAGTATACTGCAATGTAGCGTTGACGTGCGCACACGCTGGGCACAACCACTGTACGTTAGCAAAACGCGAGCATTCTATAGTCTGACGCCACGCACAGCCAGCGTCTGTCAGTGCGGCCCGAAGGCAACCGGTGCGTTTTCGTGCCAATGCGTTACCCAGACAACACTGCGTCTTCTCTTTTCGTTACGCAGGGACGCCGGACGCGCTGAAACATGCATGCGTCAAAGCAACGCAGCGTGGCATGCGCCTGCGAGTATGTGGCAGGACCGGCACCTGGCGTGGCAACGCCGGTGTGACGCGACGAAATCAACGCCGGCGAGCATGCGCACCGTGTAATGTCGAAAAGTATTGGCGCATTGACTGTGGCACGCAGTCATGTTCTCACATGACAAGCATGTCATGATTATCGTATCTGCACCAGTCACGTATACCTCCGTCATCCATCGGCGTCACGTAATACCAGATTTGGCATATGTGAAGCTAGCGAAACGGCCGCGAGTGCATCATCAGTACGGCATGTAGTCGTTTTGCTACTTGACACGCAAGTCGTGATAATCATGTTTGTATGTTTCATTTACTTATGTCGTCCGTTCGCATCGCGTAATACCGAGTTCGGTATATGTTAAGCTAGCGAAACGGCCGCAGGCGCATCATAAGCGTAGCATTTAGTCATGTTGTTACATGACACGCAACCCATGTTTATGATGTTCGCACCAATATCATACCTTCATCATCCATTCAAGTACTCTAATACTAAATTTGGTATATGTGACGCTAAGGAAACGGCGGCGAGCAAATCATGAGCGTGACATGTAATCATGTTCTTACATGTCATGCATGGCATGATATTCATGTAAGGGTCTGTCGCTTGTGTTCACCTGGCAATCATGCGATACCATACCAGTTTCGCAACATGCTATGTGAACGAAAGCACTGTAAGAGCTGCAAGACCAAGAAATGTAAATCATGACATTCATGACATACAAGTCTTGATTTTCATGTTATGACTTGTCGAATGAGTTCTTCATTCAGTCATGTTATGCCATACCAAGTTTGGTATCGATGCCATTATCAGAACGGCCAGGTGGGCTAAAAGTCGTAGGTGGCTAGATAGATAGATACGCTAAAAGAAGCCGAAGTTCGCTAAGAAATGCTTCGCATTTAAAAGAACCGGCACTCACGCGCCAAAAAACTGTGTTTACCACCACAGCTGTAGCGTTCCTCGGCGTATAAGCTGGTTGTGCCAGCGTTCTATTTTGCAATATATTCAGGTTGTTTCATAATTTCAACAGACGAGACAACGACTTTGTTTCCTGTGAGGAGCTGAACTGGTTCGTTGACCTATGGCTGCCAAGTATAGGCACCAGAAGTACGATTATTTCAGAGTCCTTCCTTCTATGTTTTATTTTTATAAAAATGCAGGCATCTTTACCAAGTGAATTTTTATGAGTGGGCGGATCGCCTCTGGGATCACTCGACAGTCAGCTTTCACGTTAGGATCTGTCACTCACGATCGCCATACAGCCATATAATAGCGCACCAGTTTTGCAATGTGTTCTGTTAACACAACCACCGCAAGCTCAACACCACGAAATGTGAATAATAACATTCATGACATATATGTCATGATTTTCATGTTATGACTAGTTCCTTATGCTCGTGATGTAATAATTGATGCCATACCGAGTTTGGTATCTATACAATTATCAAAACGACCAGGAGAGCTAAAAGTCGTAGGTGGCTATATATATATATATATATATATATATATATATATATGTAGATAGATAGATAGTAAGATAGATAGACGGATAGATAGATAGATAGATAGATAGATATGGTGAAAGTCGTCAAACTTCCCTGAGAAACATTTCGCATTTATTAGGAATAGCAATTATCTACACATATGATGACAAGGACAATATGAAAGTCTCGGCGGTGTAGGTCTAGTTCTTGTTGGTGCAGAGAAGCCATTATTTAATATTCGGCATTTAAATTGTATTCAGCATTGTCGGTTATCTGCTAGGCGCTAATGAACGAGAAATATACACAGTCATTGAGGTGTTTCACTGCTGTTCTGAGTCCTTCTTTATCTTCACTAGGTCCCTGAGAACATTTATCCTTGACGTAGGGAGCATAAATTTTCATGAATCATACATAGAAATCACACTTTCGATAATTCATACAAGCGATTAGCGTTCCAATGAATATGTTAACCACCTCTGCGTGAAACGTTTTCTCCACAGATAACAATGCTCAACATAGGCGAATGCACTATGAAGCGGAATGCGTTATTGAAAATGCATGGTCGTGTAGGTAGTTCCATTTGCAATTCATGTCACATCAGTGGCTTGTTCTTGCCCTTTTGCACTGATTGGTTGATTTCTTGAAATGTAATACTGGCACATGATCAAACGACCACCCCCGTAACAATACAGCCGGATAGCCACAAGTAAAAAGATTTGAAGGCGGAAGCTTAAACATAACATACTTTTATGTCCTGCACTACTTGCATCAGGCGGTGAAAGTGTTGGGGCTTGCAGTGCCGTTGATGATGGACAAGTAATAAACCCTTTCCAGAAAAAGAAAAATACACAAGAGTATAAAACGATAATTGGTGGATTCTAGCGTGGAAGCGGGTAAGGGTGGGTAACGAACCAGATATTAAAGGAGGGTGAAGGGGGATGTGTGTTGAAAATTTTTATTTTCAACAGCTCCCACGCCACGGGGCATTACGTGGATGTCTCACAAGTGACTGCTGTTTAAGTCGCCATTCCTTCTTTCGTTATGTGTTTGTGGGGCGTCGCCGCCTGTCTCGCTTGTTGACGTGCCTCTTCCACACTGGGTCGAGATGAGCCGGCGAAAGAGGAAGTGGCGGAGCCATGTCAGTCGCAGGCAGCAGAAGATGTCATCCTCAGCGCCCCTAGTTGAGAGTGGCGTGGGTGTCACGTCATGCGAAGAATTGCTCGAGTCGTGTGAAAAAGTGATGGCGGAGCCGGCCAACTCGCTGTCACTTCATCCCACGCGTCGGCGGCGTAGACCTCTCAACTAATATCACTCTCCCCCTCTCTACAAGTCGTGGATGCTCGAACGCGTCTGCATTTTTCTCTAATTCTCATTCGTTTTGTAGCTTCTACTTTTTTTGTCCAAGTTTTTTTCCGTAGTGTCGATTCCTTACCATTCGGCTGCTGGCTTTCTGTATATTCATGCTCGGCCTCTATATTCACTGAAATACTTTTTTTTTCTTGTGAAGCTTCATTCGCAAAGAAAAAAGAACGGTTCTCCACAGCAGAAATCCATTCACTGGAGATGTACGTTTATCAGAAATATCAAGCCAAGCCAACCGTTGCGGACATGTCTTCGAGAAAGGTTTGCTTGTCACAACTCACTTTTCGCGTCACGCAACGGCATTCGGCAGTTCCTGGCGTATGCACGAGGTGTTATCAGATGCAAAAAAGACGGCGTGCACTCTTGTCTAGCGAGTGTGGCGCGTGTCTGCATACAAAATCAGGTAGCGTGCAGTGTTCTTTTTAATTCTTTCTTTCTTTCTTCCTTTCTTTTCTTTCTTTCTCTCTTTCTTTTTTTATTTCCAATCTCTATTGCAGCGTAGCAAACCGGACGCTTCTATGGTCAACCTTCCTGCCTTTTTCTACCACTGATTTCTCCGTCTCTCTCTATTCTGCAATAATGTTCTTTCCTGAGGCTGACTATTTCACATCTCTTGTTCAAGTGCACAACATGAACTTATTATGTGCAAGTGAAAGGACAAAAATATCGCTATTCTACAAAAAAAAAACAGTGTTTAGCGATCACAAGAAAATGAAAAATTAGCAAAAAGACATGAATAGTGATATATGCGGTTTTACGTCCCTAAACCACTTTATATATATATATATATATATATATATATATATATATATATATATATATTTAGTGGGAGTAATATTTCGATGGGCCAGTTAGTCTTCGTGAAGGTATTGGATATGGCACAACGGGAGCGTTATCAACAAGGATAAATATATTTATTTCCCAACAGTTTCGGGAGGACCCCTCCCGAAACTGTTTGGAAATAAATATATTCATTTATATATTCCCGTTGTGCCATATCCCAGACACACACACACACACACACACACACACACACACACACACATATATATATATATATATATATATATATATGTATATATATATATATATATATATATATATATATATATATATATATACGTGGGACGCCATAGTGATAAGCTCAGGAAATTTACACGACCTAGTGTTTCACTCTGACTGACATCGTGCATAATACGGGTCTTTATACCACTTTGCCTACACCGAAATGCCCATGGTCAGAATTGAGCCCTCACCCTTCCGGTGAGCAGCCGAGCGCCATAACAACTGACACACTGTGGCGGACAACAGAACAATAAAAAATAAGCAAAAGTATGCATGGTAGTCCCACTTAAAAAAATGTCTGGGCCGTTTAGGTTGATCATGCTTTATAAGCTTGCAATGGAATTCTTTCGTCAACTAAGGAATTCCTCCCACTGTCTCAGGCTGGATTGAATTGGATAAACGTTTATTTGGTCCTCCAAAACACAGATCATTGTGCTGCGGGCAGCTCCCACGTGGGGACTGAGATGCCAAGCTCCTCAGCCGCCTCGCGGGCTTGGTGAACAGCCCAGAGCTGATCTGCCAAGGATGAGCTGCGGATTGCCGCCTCCCATCTGGCAGAGGTGATGTTCGGTATATGAGCGAATTTGGTGCACTGCCAGAGCATGTGTTCTAATGAAGCTATTTCCCCGCAGTGTGGACAAAGATTACTTGGGTATAGGTCAGGGTACATGATGTGTAACATTTTCAAAGTAGGGTACATCCGCGTTTGCAAAAGCCTTAATGTAAGTGCCTGGGGCCGGGTTAGATTTTTGTGAGGTGGAGGGAAAATCCTTCTAGACAGGTAGAAATGTTTAGTGAGCTCGTTATATGTTGTAAGAATTTCCCGGTTATCCCCTTCACCGGTGGAACGCATCCCCGGGGAGGCGCGGTTGGAGAGTTCTCGCGCCGCCTCGTGTGCTGCTTCATTGAGATTGGGAGGGGAATCGTTGATTTGCCCAAGGTGAGCTGGGAACCAACTCAGTGATGCGTTATGTTCTTGCCTCGCAGTATTCTCAGCGTTTGTTCAGAGACCATCCCCTTGGCGAACGCCCGTAGTGCTGCCATGGAATCACTTTAGACGACTTCAATGTTATCCATCTTGAGTGCTAAGGCGATGGCCACCTGTTCCGCAATGATTGGGTCTTTCGTCTTGACCGTCGCTGAGTTGACGACATGGCCAGATCCATTGACCACCACTGTCACAAACGCTTTCCCATTGGCGTAGGAAGCCGCGTCAACAAATACGACCCCTCGTTCCTCGTTTGAGACTTGACGATGTATAGTCCTGGCCCTCGCTACTCTTCTTCCGATGTTGTGTTCTGGATGCATGTTTCGTGGTATAGGAGACACCGTGATATTCTCCCTGATGTTGTCGGGGCTATCATTGTAATTGTGCCTGATTGCCATTGGGTGTTGGCCCAGCTGCTGCAGGATCATTCTCCCCGACCTTGTTGTAGATAACCTTGCAAACTGTGCTCTCTCTTGGGCTTCTGCTATTTCTTCGAGCGTGTTCTGAATGCCAAGCTCAAGCAGACGCTCGGTGCTGGTATGTATGGATAGGCCCAGGACCTTCTTGATAACTTTCCTGAGGAGCACATTCAGTGTCTCGGACTCTGCTCTTGACCAGTTGTGCATTGCTGCCTCGTATGCATCACCCTGATGCATACGAGGCAGCATGCATCAACCTGATGAGGTCGTCTTCCTTGATCCCATTTCTTTTGTTGGCCACTCTGCGTATGAGGTGCACCGCACTGTCTGTTTTCCAAGTTAACTTGGCTATAGATTTGCTGTTGGTGCCGGTAGACTGTATCAGCATGCCCAGGACTTTGATGGAGTCGACCCTCTGGATGGAATCCCCTTGATTTGTACGGAGTTGGATGGCTATCTGGTTTAACAGCTTCCATCCCCTGGGTTTCGGTCCCCGGCGTGCAGTCCTATACAGTAAAAGTTCTGACTTACTCGAGGAGCACTTGAGCCCAGAAGGACGAAGGTACTCTTCTACGGTGTCAATCGCCTCTTGCAGGGCGCTCTCAATCTGCCCCTCGCTTCCACTTGTGCACCAGATGGCAATGTCATCTGCGTTGATGCTGTGCTTCAATCCTTCAATGCTCAATCATTTCTTTGACAGTCCAATCATGGCAATGTTGAACAGCATTGGTGAAATCACTGCCCCTTGCAGCGTGCCCCTTGCTTCTAGTTCGAATGCTGCGGTCTCGATATCTGCAATCTTCATCACGGCTTTACGATCTGTAAGAAAGGACCATACATAGTCATAGAAGGCTTTCCCCAGACCAAGCTTGGAAATTGCTTCGAGTATCAATGAGTGGTGGATGTTGTCAAACGCTTTTTCTAGATCTAGGCAAGGAATGGCTCTCACGTCTCTCGTTTCGTTGTCGATGATCTGGTGTTCGATAAGCTTCAATGCATCTTGTGTGGATAGCCCTGCCCTGAATCCAACCATATTGTGTGTATATATGTCGTTATCTTCCAAGTACTTGTTTATCCTGTGCAGTATGGCATGTTCTGCAACCTTGCTGATACATGATGTCAAGAATATTGGCCTCATGTTGTCCAAGTTAGGGGGCTTTCCTGGCTAAGGAATAAGGATCGTCCTGGCCAGCTTCCACTGCTCTGGCACCCTGCCTTCTTTCCATGCTGCATTGATCATATCCTTCAGGGTTTCAATTGAATCATCATCAAGGTTACGAAGGGCCTTGTTTGATATACCGTCAGGGCCAGGGGCCGACCTGCCGTTGAGATCATGCAAGGCTCTTCTGATCTCCTCGATGTTAAAGTCGCCCTCAAGACCTGGATTGGGCTTGCCCTGGTACTGTCTACTTGGTGGTGCCAATCCTCTTTTGATTGGGAGGTACACAGTAAAAATTTTTACACCCAGAAGGGTGTAAATGAGCTTGTCCCGTGGACGACACCCTAAGGGTGTTAATTCAGCACCTTCCAAAAAGGGTGCTTTACTATGCACCCTTAGAATAGGGTGTACATGTAAAAAACTGTAGGGTGTTACAAAAACACTCTTGAGGAAGGGTGCCTTCGATGTCCTTCACATTTTTAGCACCCTCTGAGGAGGGTGCGAGAAGGGTGCACAAGGGTGTTGAGTGCCCATGGCAGGGGTGACAGTATTCTTTTAAACTGCCAGTATTCTTAAACTGACAGTATTCTTTTAAACTCATCATGCACTGATTACACACTACTTGAAGAAAGTGGTCCTGATTATCGATGGTGCGCCACCTGTCGAGCTCCATTCATTGCGTGTGGGCAAAAATATAAACACGTACAATCGTGTATGAACTTTGTGCTGGATCTATATATACTTCACAGTATATGCATAATGCGCGTTACAGAAAATGAAGCCTTGCTGCCCTTGCATATTGCGTTTATTTAATAGGCAAATAAAACATAAACTTTTCTTCTGGCACACAACTTTTTCACCAGATATAGGTTCATGTATACGTACACTACACATGCAACACCTCAAATGTTTATTATATTTTTTTCAGTTTCACTTTATTGACAATTCTTTGCAACATACAATTACACTGGTTTCAGTTTAGTATACTGCTTCAAGTACATAAAGACTACAAATGAAATACACGCTAATATATCAATATAATTCTTTCAAGTATCTACAATCCCAGTGGTTTCCAGTTTAATACTCCTTCATGTACACAATCGGTTAGAGGAATGAAATACAGGCAAATATATACTTATGATTCTCTCAAATATATACAATCACCATGATTTCACTATATACGCCTTCATGTACACAATCGTTCCCAAGAAGTGATGCACGCAAAAATATATATGGATAGTGTTTTCAAATGTATACAATCACAGTGGTTTAAGCTTTGTATACCTGGATGTATAACAATTGGTTATGAGAAATGATGTACATGCAAACATATACGGGCTTTCCCACATATAACTTTAGCGAATATTTAAGAAACCAATACAATGATCAGAAACACAATAAGCTAAAAACGAACACAAAACTGAGTCAGGACACACAAAAAACAAAGGAGGTAATGCATAACTATGGCCAATGACACAGCTGGGTCACTTTATGCCAAATCTCCCAGCCATTTTGGCAACCATCTCAAATATATTCGAAAAACTCGTGCTGCGTTGAAAATAGTGAACTTCTGGAATATTTAGGAGAGGAAAAATATTTGGTCACGTGGCGGCCTTCTGAACTTCCTGGAATGCCGTCTAGGTGTTGTATGTGAAAAAGTTTATTTTAGGAGCACCGCTCCTTCTTTCCATACGAAACTCTGTCTACGTGTTACGTAACAAGAGCTTAATTTGGGAGAAATGGTTCATCGTGGATGTGTGCTAGTCACAGCGCGACAACTTTAGGAAGAGACAGAAAGGACAAGAAAGAGCGCCGACTGTCAACTGAATTTAATGAATGTGCTACGAGCGCTTTTATACGGAGTACAAGAACACAAGAACCTTGTTCATGCGCGACGACACGTGTGAGCACTACAAGTAATCTTAACTGTGAAAAGAATACTCCCTCTCGGAAAAGATAAGTGAACGTGTAGTGATGCACTGATCATTGGTTTACCTGATAAAAATACTTGTATAAACGTTAAATTGGCAATAAGTAAACCTATTCTCGTGACAAATGGGGCAAGATTGACTATTCCTGTTGCTGTTTAGTACACGCACTTTTGAAAGCTTGCAAGGGGTGGAAAACAACACGCTAATATCATATCTGCTGGCTATTTTTTTAATTGTGAGACACGTGATGTGGTATAACATGCAAAGGTTTTGGTCATTGTATTTTGTTGGTCCTGCCTTATTTAACTTTACTTTCTGAAGGAGGGTTTTGCAAACGGGTGTGATGATTCTGTTGGGATACCCGGCATCTTTTAGTCTTTTAATCTGATTTTTAAGCCTGACCTCACCCCTGTGCTAACATGATTTCTGAAGGGTGGCCTGAATACATGTGGTATCAATTCCTCTTTCTACCAATTTTGAATGCCCACTATCAAAAGGCAGAACATTCTTAGCACTCCTGGGCTGATAGCACCAGCCAATACCCCAACAGCATCATCACACTTGTATGCGAAACCCTCCTGCAAAAAGTAAAGTTAAAGGAAACAGGACCAAAAGAAAAAGAGAATGACCAATCACCTTTGCATGTCACACGGTACTACGTACATAAGGTGTCTCACAATTTTAGGCAAAAAGCCAGCAGATATGACATTGTTGTTTTCCACCCCTTGCAAGTTTTCAAAAGTGCATGTACTTTCATCAACAGGAATAGTCAATCTTGCACCATTCGTCACTAGAATAGGTTTACTGAATGCCAATCTAATGTGTATGAGATACCGGTAACACGTGGAAAAGTAAACATGGGACAAACTGGGCAATGCTTCAATGATCAAGCAAGACAGCATGCTTTAAATGTTAAGAAGGGCTATAGTAGTCTCATGGCCGGACACCGTTAAGAATGTAAGTGTAGTCCTAGGTTTCATAAAACACGGTTTTTGAAAAAAAAGCAAGCAGAAAAAATGAAAGACTTTAGAACTCTTTATCAGGAAGGCCAAGGATCAATGCATCAGTACACCTTCACTTACCTTTTCCGAAAAATAGTATTTTTTTCTCGATTAAAATTATTTTGTCATGGTCACACATGTGTTGTTGCAGATGAGCCCGGGTCTTGTGCTCAGTATAAAAACGCTCGTAGCACCTTCAATAAAATTCAGTTGACAGCGCTCTTTCCTGTCCTTTTAGCGATAAGATTTTTATTACAGAAAGAATTTCATTTTTTTTACAATTTAGGTATAATTATGAGTTTTCATTGTATCACAACATGAAGCAATTTGCATCTCAATACGGACAAAAATCACGATTTTGTGAAATTCGTAATATTTTCTCGTATATTTCAGCAGCTTGAGAGGTATAAAGATATTTTTTCCTCAAAACATACCTTCTGTGGAGTAATTATTCACTGCTCAGATATTCATACAAAGTGCAATATTGCAATAAAAAATGCAAACATAACACATTTTGGCTTTATTCTTGGAAGCGAATGTGGCAAAAAAATTGCACTGTTATTATTGAGCTTCAAATACCTTACAGAAGCACATTTACCTAACAGGTAGACCAAATTTGCTTTAGAAAAAAAAGCAATAGTTTTAAAACGAAATTTTCCACAAACAGCACACAGACGGCATTATGCCAGGAAGTTATAAGCCAACCACATGAACAAAACTTTTTTTTCTCGCTGAAATATTCTAGCAGTTCGCTGTTTTCAACACAGTAAGTCAGCACATTTTTTTTTCAAATACAATTCAGATGGTTGCCAAAGTGGCTGGGACGTTTGGCATGGAGTGGTCCAGCTACATTTAAGCAAAATAACTTACACAAATAACAATATTTGTTCAACTACCATGACCACACTAGAAAAAGTTGTTCAGTCATTGTGACACTAAAATTTTCAGCGTCGTACTGCCTGAACAACTTCTTTGATAAACTCCAAACTCAAGCCGAGAAAAAGCCGCTCAATCACGGTGGTTGTTAAAGGCCTTGCGGCCATAGACAATGTTGAAACTAAAAAAATTCAACTCATCAGTGCTGTCACTCCTTCTTCGTCATCACTGACACGGAAGATTTTTCGGTTATCCATGTGGAGGTTCAGGAAGTAGGCTTGCTCTAGGCTGGGGCCGGGGTAGACTACGCAGGACGTCAGCGGCACCCTCTCATCCTGTAATAAGAGCAAATATGACTTCTCATGAAAGGATGTTCGCGCTGTTCTGGCAGCGCCGTATATAAAGAATGTGTAGTTATTATCCTTCGAAATGGCGTGTGATTGACATTACACTGAACTCGAAGAATACAACCTATACATTCCAATAATTTCGTATGATAAAGATAAGAGTTTTCCAGCATAAGTGAATTCCCGAAATGAGGTGAAGTGTAAGACTACAGCTCAAAAATGGCACTTACAAAAGCCTGAACTCACCTAAGAATCAAATTCCTTCTAGGGTAGTGAGCCAGTGATAAAAACAATTCTTAAAGTACAACGTCCAGAACATGTAGCATTAATCAAAACGCACAAGAAACTTACCTCTTCATGTACAAACAGTGAAGACATCTCTGCTTTCACTTTTACATGAGAACAAGTGATCTTGGGCGTGGCACTAGCGAAGAGGTCTGCAAAAAAAAGTAAAAGATTTACTGACTTTAATCACGCCTCTAACAATCTGAGGAATTGTTACAAGTCACTAATCAGAGCATTTCTGACTGCCTCTATAAGGGCATAAAAAATGAACAATTTTCTCGTTCTTTCTACCCTCACAAGACGCTCCGTCAATGGAATCTAATCCAAATTTGATGCTGTGCTTCCTATTTGCCTGCTTTCTAGACGTAGGGCTGCGAACATGTGTTTTGTGCACCTTATGTAGCACAGAAAGTCGTTATCTATAATTCAATCATCTTAATTCATTGTAATTTGATAAAAGATGTGATAGCTCGTCCAGTTTTTAAAGAGTTGCGGGCCTGCAATAGGCACTGCCTAGCACGTATGAAGGTATTTCTTTAAAAATTTTTTTAAAGCTTGCTTTCAGAAAAAGCGTCTGGCATATTTCGACAACCAAGCCCATCCTCTGATGGCAATCAGGGGCACGCTATTAGCGATTATTGACCACAGGATTTACAAACGTAACCCGTGCCTAAATACTCAGTTAAACACAATCAAGCAAGTAGGAGCGCTCGAACGACACCAACGCGCGCGGACGCCGTCTACGTTGCAGCAGCCATGGCTTATGCTAGAGCTACCGCACATAGCTCCCTCAGTCACGTATACTCTCTCGATTCTGTTATAACGCCGAACGTTATCGCAGATGAAGGCAAAGCACGAAAACAGCAAACAGAAACGAGGGAAAACAACGCACGGCGATGGCCACAACAACGCGCCTTTGGAAGTCTGCTAGATCTTTCCCTGTTGCTGGTGACACTTGTCCTAAATAGCTTAAAAGACCGAGGCGCACGTGCTGGGAGCATTGCGGCATATCAGCACCTCCAACTATACCGTCTTTAAGCAAAAAAAAAGCCATTTCGTACAGTGCGCCTCTGTACATAATTTTTGTCTTTTTCTTTCTTTTTTATGCTTACACCTACAGAAGCACGTTGCACATTTGAGTATTAATAGAAATGAATGATATTACGATGTAGCTCAAAGCACATCCTAAAACAATATTAATCACTTTGTGCAGTGTAGAGACAATGTGCGATCAGCAACTAATCCCGCCCTTGTTAAGTGATCACATCACTCACTGTATGAGTGATGCAGGCACTTACACAACATCGCGCATAGCAGTGTGAACTTGTTAAGTCACACGTTTAATCGGGCATCTGCAACAGGCCCGCGAACGCATGCTGTTGTAAATGGCTGGCAGCCTACTTCGGCAGAGCTGCTGCAGGCGCCCAGCTAGCGCTGTATGATTACTACTTACGAAAACAGTACACTCACCGTTAACAGGCCCACGTTGTCCGCGTCCGCCGCTCCATGAATATTCCTTAATCTGAGCGTCACTTCGAACACGGTGTCATGCATGACCACCTTTGAAGATGCGCCTGTTCGCTGGAACTCACACAGCGACCAAGACTTTAGACCATCGCAACGCATTTGAAAGACGGATCAGACAGAGAAAGAGCAACGTTATGAGAGAGGAGGAGGAGGCACTGGCGGCGGCGCCGCAGCTGTCAACGCAGGTGTTCGGTGACGCAACTATTCGCTTATCTACACCGCCGTTGGGGGGGGGGGCGCAACGCTGGCCGGGGTGAGCGGAGGGGGGGGGAGGAGCCGGAAACTCGCCAAGACGGCGCCGAAAGGCAAATGCTATGGCGCATACGGCGTACGGCCGTTCGACGCGGAATGACTCCTTGTAAATGGCAACTCTCCTTCCAGCCAGTCGCACAGCGAGGCAGGTTATTTACCAGCCTCGGGTTCTTTGAGTATTTTGACGGAATGCGATTTCAGTGGGCGAAAAATAGTGAAGCAAAACTTGCGGAATACAAAGTGCACCAAGAAATGGCCAGAAACAATAATTATTTCGTCCTCGGTGGCATTAGCGGGAGAGCATCGCTACACCTTTTTCCAGAGGAATTTCTTTTCGCATTGTCTGTGTCTGGCAATTCCGCGTATGGTGCCGGAAACACTGAATGCGTAGTCGAAGCTGGAACAAATAATCCACAGTCGCGGATGTTTAGAAGGCTTGTCACGCACCGCGAAACGTGCCGAGGTTGTTATAACAAACTTTTTGCTGACCACATGATCAGCACATAATTTCATATGGTTGCCCAATGAGCTCACTAAGCACCTGTAGCATAGGCAGGGCACGTTCTTGTTAAACGTTGTTAATATAAACGATGGTTGTGCATAAGTGCAGTGACAGCTTTCCGTGTGAATTGGTCATAACCCACGTTTTCGAGCGTAGAAGTGCATCAGCGGACCTAATCAGCTACCACAGCAAGTTCGTAAGCAATGATGAGGTACGAAAATGTGCAGCTGTTTTCCATGTACTGAATAGTCCGTGTACAGTGGGTTCACCACCGCCATTTCTTAAGCCACCTCTCATATAGACTCCCAGTCTGAACAGGTGTGGGACCTTAAACACTAAGAAGCAGTTCCCCCCCGCACACGCACACAAAATTCGAGGGCGCACGGGCTCATACACACGCATGCTTATTCACAGGCGCACACACATACACGTATACACATAAACGGCAACACACACACGCGACCGTAAACGCACACATGCATGGGCGTACACATGTGCACAGGTACGCTTAACACAAGCACGGACTTGCGCATACACGCGCACGCACACATGCACGGGTGTACACACAATCGCGCTTACACGCGAACACATGCGCAGGCTCACGCACACACACCCATATTCGGGCGAACATTATGTTCCTGTATATAATCCACAGCAAACATGTAGCTTATAACCAACGCTAAGGTGAGTTTTCGTAACGTGGATTGCAGTTAATTGCCATTATAGATGAAACGCGATTTGCTTCTGCTGGCATTCTGCTGTATTCGGAGAGCACCTTCACACATTCTAAGTCTAGGCCGTCATTTAACGCAAGGTCCACATATTCGTACAGTAGCTACGCTGCTCAACCACCAAACCGAAGGTCGCGGGTTTGATGCCGGCCGTGGCAGTCGAATTCAGATGGAGGCGAAAAGTTAGAAGCCTGTGCACTGTGCGATATCAGCGCCCATTAAAGAGCACCAAACGGTCAAAATCTCTAGAGCTTTCCACTACGACGACCCTCATAATCATATCGAGGTTTTTGAGACGTAAAATCCCAAATATTATAACTATGTGTTCTTCTCATGCTGCATATTCCATTTGATGAATCGTCACCTACACCCTTCTCAAGCACAAAAGCACCCTTAGAGCCTTTTAGGGTGCTATCGAGGCAAGCACCATAACACATGAGTGCTTTTTTTCAATCCACCATTTATAGGTGTTAAAGGATGTTGCAAAGGGTGCTTTCTCGTAAAAGCACCCTTTTTACACCTTTTTGGCTGTAAAAAGTTTTATTGTGTACTTATGCACGAGCCGCTGCACAACTTGCTGTTCTGTAGTGCGTCCTATCTCTGTGCAAAATTCGAGCGATAACATGCTTTTGATTTGTTTTGGTGGTGTTTTCGTTGAGGAGATGCTTTACCATATTCCATGTCTTGCCATTGCGCATCTGACCATCGACAGAGCTGCAGATTTCGTCCCATTGCTGCCTGGATAGTGCGCGACAATGTTCCTCGACTGATCTGTTTACTTCAGCTATCTTCTTCCTCAGTCTTCGGTTCAGGCGCTGACCCTTCCAACGGTTCAGTAGTGCTTGCTTTGCCTCAAGAAGATGAGCGACCCGGCTATCCATTCTTTCAACCGGAAAATCTGTGGTAATGGTGGAGGAGACGGATTTGATGTCATCTTTAATCTGTTTGACCAACTGCTCCAAGCCTTGTCTGTGGCCATTTTTCTCCTCATTCCTGGAATCATAAAGTGAACTCGCGGCCGGTTCAAGCTCCAAGGAGGAAGCAGTGGCTTTGATGCAGGTGCGTATGTCTCAGCAAACGATTAACGATGCTTGTAGATAATTGTGCCGTATGTCGTGCGAGGCCTTTCAGCAGCTAGGCTCGCCAGGTGGTGAGAAAGGTCCTGGCATAATGCCTGAGGTGCATGCGCATTGTCTCGGTAATAATATGCGTCTTTATCGAGTGATCTTAAGCGATGGCAATGGTTTCAGCCGTTGAAGCACTGAGGGGTAATCTAAGGCATATCTTAAGTGCTTGGGCTTCAATGCTCTGAATTGCGCGCAGGTTGGTCTTGCCGGTGTTAGATATTGCAGGTAAGCTGTACCGTAGGAATTCGATAAACAGCACTCTGTACAGTTGTAGCATGGATGGTATGGGCACTCCCCAATTATTTCCTGCAAGGAATTTTAACATGTGGCATGTTGCGATCAGTCGCTTCTTAACATAGTTCACGTGTGGAGTCCACGACAAGTTTCTATCTATTATGACTCCCAAGAACCTGTGGCTTCTGCTGAACGATATGTATTCCTCATTAATTGATATGCTGTAAGCAGACATTGGTTTCCGCGTGAACGCTACCACTGCACATTTTCCGCAGCACACCTCGAGGCCTTGTTTACGAAGGTAGCATGACGTCGTTGTAGCAGCCTTCCGAAGGCGGGCGCGAAGCTGAGGCCTTGTCACACCTTATGTACAAATGCAGATACCATCAGCATAAACAGAAAGTTCTACAGTGTTAGGTAGATGCTCGAGTAGACCAATGAGAGTTAGGTTGAAAAGTGTAGGGCTTAGCACTCCTCTCTGAGGAACTCCTCGGCTGCTGTAATAATCAGGTGTTGGGCCATTCGCTGTCATCACGTAAAATGATATCAGCTGTAAGTAACTGTACACCCACATATATATCTTGCCACCAAGACCTACTGTTTCCAAAGCATTAAAGATGGCTTAATGGGTGACATGGTCGTAAGCCCCCTTAACGTCTAGAAACAGGGCGGCGCATAGTCTCTTACTGGCTTTCTGGTGTTGAACATATGTCACCAGATCAACAACGTTGTCGATGGACGAATGGCCGCGGCTGAATCCGGTCATGAATACTGGATATATTTTGTAGTGCTCTAAATACCACTCCATTCGTGTTAGAATCATTCGTTCCATCGTTTTTACCACACAACTGGCAAGTGCGATAGGATGGTATGAGGCAATATCCAAAGGAGATTTACCAGCCTTTAAAAGTGGAATGAGGCGACTTGACTTCCATACCTGGGGAACCGGACCAGTCTGCCAGGAGTCGTTGTATAGGCGTAAGAGTGCCTTCCGTGCTTCGTCTCGAAGATTACAAAGGGCACAATAGGTAATGCCGTGAGGTCCGGGTGCTGAAGAACGTCTGCACAGTGCCAGTGCCACCTCTAGCTCATCCATAGAAAACTGGCATTGCATACGGGGATCACGTGAGGGCGGTGGGTTGTCGAAAGTTCCCGTTCTTGGTACTGTGAAATTGGAATCACCGGCAATTCTTCTATAGAAAGATTCTGCGACGTCAATCTCTCTCCATCGAAGGTGAAGTGCCAGAGATGTAAACGGGTGTCGCTGGCCCAAGGTTGTGATAAGACCCCGGACAGTTCACCATATCAGTGATAGGGGCTTTCGTGGATCCAACGACTCGGAAAAGGATGTCCAATGTCGCCTAGCCAGTTTATCGAAGTGCCGCTGCATTTTACTGTGCGTAACAAAACCAGTGTGATTAGAACATAATGCTTTTTGAGAACAATTAGGCATTAAAGTGTTACCAATCAACTTTAATTGGGCAGACAAGCAAACAATAAATTCAGCAGACTTAATTGAGCTTCGCAGATCCCGAATGCGTACACACCTGCAAAATTATAAATATGCACTTGAATCTCAAAAAAAAACTTTAAATGGTACGTATTGATAGCAAATGTTGAGTTTTTTGTATTTTTGCGTTCTCGCAATGCAATCCATCGGGAACCAGCGAGATGACTTTTCCAACTACTAGAGCACAGCTGTTGTGTTGGAGGATAGCTTTGTCTTGTAGATAATAACTTACTGCCGTCAAATTGAACCTGCTCATTAAGCGCCCAAATTTTACGTGCACGTGCTTAACAAGAGAAGCAGAAACGTTTTGCTTCTAAATGAAATTTGGCCCCCTGCATCGATTTTTAAGGAGGAGGAGGATGGAAAGAGGAAGGACAGGGAGGTTAGCCAGTTCTCAGACCGGCTAACAACCCTGTACTGGGAAAAGAAATAAAAGATGAGAGAAAAGAGACGTTGAAAAAAAGGGAGAAGGTCATCAGACGATCCACGACGCCGCTTACAGTCTTTCTCTAAGACCACTTGCCCGCAGAAAGCGCAACAATTAACGCTCTCAATACCTTGCGTGCAGAGGACAGTCTCTGCCAGTGTCCTATTACCCTTTCTTCCGACAATTGACGATTGTCTAGTCTATCTAACACTTTCGATAGTTCTTTTCTTGGTGCGCTGAAGCGAGGACACTCGCAGAGAAGATGGGGGAAAGTTCCTGTGCAGCCACAGTTGTCACATGTCGGGCTTCTGGCCATTCCGATTCGAAGCGAATAAGCATTCGTAAAGGCCACCTCTATCCACAGACGGCACAAAAGTGTCTCCTCAGCTATGGTTATTCCTGATGGAAGACGGAGCTGTAGGTGTGGGTCCAAATTATGAAGGCGGACGTTGGTGAATGCCGGTGAATTCCATTGAGCGCGCGTCAATTCTCTTGCAAGTGATCGAAGCCTTGATGTGGCGTCCGTTCTTGATAATGGTATAGCTGCACAAGGGGCATCATCGTGATCAGATTGGGCTGCTTCATCTGCACGGTCGTTTCCATCAATGCTGCAGTGGGCTCGTATTCATTGATACGCTATGTCATGTTGTTTCTCTATAGCCCGGTGATGAAGCAGTCGTATTTCAGCAATTAGTTGTTCGTTTGGTTCATGACGATATGGCGAGGCATTGCCCTGGAGGGCTGCTTTGGAGTCGGAGAAGATTGAGCATGTCTACTGCGGTTCTTCAAATAGGAACTCAAACGCGAGGTCCTGAATTTTATCGTGATGGATTTCTCCGGAATTACCACTGCGCCTGTTGAACTTGTTGAAGTGACCGACCCATCCGTGTAAATGTGAAGGCCTCCACTGTGTTTCTCTTGCAGAAACAGTATTGTTGTTTGTTTTAGGGCCAACTTTGACAAATTATTTGTCTTTTGCATTCTAGGGATGGTTATCAGGGCTTCCAGTGGATGTAGACACCACAATGGTAACGACGGTCTTGCTGCGTGCGTAAAGTTCGTGGGAATCACCGTGCGATGAGGGGCAATAATAGAGCAGAACGCAGAGCGTGACCTGGAAGTTCAAAGGGAGGTGAAGTGATGCGATTGATTCCGGGTGGCGTGTATTATGTGCGTTCTTGAAGCATCGACACGAATGTAGGTTGTGATAGGGTGTTCATGAGCGATTGCGACAGTCGCTGCTGAGGATGCGCATCTCGGAAGCTCGAGGCATATTCTCAGTGCTTGAGCGTGTAATGACTGGAGGGCGCGTACGTTTGTTATGCGGGCCTTGCCAAGCACAGGTAGGCTTGAAGCCAAGAAAAAAAAGCATACAGTTGAAGCATCGCTCGTACCGATGCACCCCATGATTTTCCCGCAAGAAACTCTAGGACGTGGGTGATCATGGTCAGTTCCTTCTTCATGTAAGCGATATGAGGGCTCCAAGACAAGTCACAATCTATTATTACTCCCATGATTCGGTGGGTCTTTTGATAGCTGATCTTGTGTCCATCAATTCTGATGCGGTATGGCGTCATTGTCTTGCGCGTAAACGCAACCAGTAAGCATTTCTCAGATGACCGTCCCTGTCCTCGTCCTTGAAGGTAGTTTGTTGTCAGTGTAGCCGCTGTCTGAAGCCTGGCTCGTACGTGTAGACGCGTGACCCCTGATACCCATATGCAGATGTCGTCCGCGTATGTGGACAGATGTGCAGAGTGTGGCAGGACGTCGACGAGGCCGATGAGCGCAAGGTTGAAAAGTATGGAGCTTAGCACCCCACCTTTAGGTACGCCGTGATAAGTACGATGGTGCCTTCTTGCACCATCTTCTGTCTGAACGAAGAATGTTCTGTCCTTAAAATAGCTGTAGATCCATTGGTAAACGCGGCCTCCCAATCAAATGCTACCTAAGGCGTCCAGGATGGCTTCTTGTAGTACATTGCCATATGCAGCCTTAATATCCAAGAAAAGTGCCGCTGATAATCTCTTTAGGCTTTTCTGTTGTTGTACAGACGTGACAAGATCAGCAACATTGTCTATGGAAGACCGTCCACGTCGAAAGTCGGTCAAAGCATCAGGGTATATATTGTTGTGTTCCAGGTACCACTCCAGGCGAGTCAGCACCATTATCTGCATCACCTTTCTAAAACAGCTCGCAAGCACGATGGAACGATAGGAGGCCATGTCCAGAGGCGATTTGCCTTGTTTGAGCAGGGGCACAAGGCGGTTACACTTACATGAAGGAGGAACCAAACCGTTGCTCCACGAGTCATGGTATACAGCCAGAAGGGTACACCGCGCTGTTTGTCCTAGGTTAGCAAAGGCCATGTAAGTGACTCCATCGGGTCCAGGAGATGACGAGCGCTTCCATGTTGCCAATGCTGCCAGAAGCTCCTCTAGAGAAAACATATTGTCCATCCAAGTATCTCTGGACACCGGCGCGTTTCGTAGGTTACTCATGTTGATCCCGGACCCCTTGTTTGCAACCCTTGCACAGAAGTTTCTGATACATCGATTTCACGTCGACTTTGGTGGAGAGCAAGGCATTTGAACGGGCGATGCTGTTGTGGCAATGTTTGTAGGCCGCGGATTATTCTCCATATTTGCGAAAGAGGTTTGTGGGGATCCAGCGACTCGCATAGTGACTTCCATCGTAGCGACTGTAGTGCATTGATTCGACGTTGATTGTTCTTTTGTAGACGTCTCGCTTCCCTGAATTCGTAGATGGATTTCGTGTGCCTATTGCAACGTTCGGCGCGACGACAGATTGCTCGAAGTTGCTCCAACTCCAGCTCATATTTGCAAAAATCTGGGAAAGGTCCACAATTAAACGTTGCCTCTTGGATAGCGGCCTTTTAGACCTTCTAGACTTTCAAGAGAACCTTCTTGGCTTCTCTCGAATTGCTTCTCTGTGGATGATGCGTACATTGACCAGTCTATCCGTGAAGCGGACGTGATCTGCGACTTGCTTAGCCCCTTCTTATTTATATAGGTGGGGATGTGGTCACTGCCGTTCGTTTCATTGTCCGCAAACCACTGCATCTTAGAACTTAGGCTACTTGACATAAAAGTTAGGTTGAGACAGCTACTATATGTTAGACCCCGTAAAAACGTGAGAGTGTCGTCATTTCAACAATATAGTTGGTGGTCAGATGCAAAGGTGGACACATTTCTTCCCCGACTGTCCATCTTCTGGCTTCCCTACAGCAGGTGGTGAGCGTTAAAATCACTAGTAATAATCCATGGCCCAGGTGTCACTGATATAATGGCACTTAACCTTGCTGGGTCGAAGCTGCCTGAAGGCGAATTATATACTGCCACTGGCGTGAAGTTCACGTTCTCACGCTCAAATGTCAGGCACACGTATTGGTTGCTGTCGTCCGGTGTTACTAGATGCTCAATATATGTGAGTTCGCACCTGATGTAAACAATGACCTTACTCTTGTTGTTGCGGGTCGCAGATCTTAAAGCCTCGTATTTAGGAAGTCTTATAGCATTGTGAAGCCGTGGTTCACAAATTACAATACTTGGAAACTGATTCTTGAAAACATAAGGTCGAAAATCCGATATGCGGGGTTTAAGACCTCGGGCATTCCACTAGAAAATTGATGCCTCTTTCACTTGTTTACGGAAGGGCTGCAGAGAAAGAGCCATGGTGCTTCTCTAGATTTGATAGCACCGGAATGAAAACGTCCAATATTTGAAGGGCGCTGTGGGCTGGCGGAGTCTGAATATTATTCAGAAGTACTAGAATTGTCTTCATGAGGGTCCTAATTACGTCTATTATTTTGTTATCTTGACTGTCGCGACTTACTCGCTCTGAAGTAGCTTTCAGCGGGCGATGCTGCGGCTCTACTGGCGGTGTTACTGACGGCAGCGCTGGCCACGCGTCAGGGTCAATGTTTCTTGCGTCTTTCTGAAGATGCTTGTTGTTGGCACTTGTTGATGCTTGTGGTGGTGAGTGCGTAATATGGGGTAGTGGTGTCTCCCTGGCCTTGGCAGAGGATATCCTAGGAGTTTTCCTATGGCGCAAACGCCGACGTCGCACTCTGGCAGCAGCCTCCCTGTGGGTGGAACCGTCTCTGGACACCTGCCTGAGCACTTGCATCTACTTCTTCACATTTGGGCACTGCTTTGATGGCGCCTCGTGAGGACCTCGGCGATTGCCGCATTTGCGATGTTTTGCTTGGCAGGCTTCTGTGTTGTGCGACTCCGAGCATCAGGAGCACGTAGCAGAACTTGTGCAAACAGCACTCACGCGTCCTATCTTACAGCACGTTTGACACTGAAGAGGTTTCGGTACGAACAGCCGTACTGTGTGTCGAAAATGACCATCTCTTACTTGAGTTGGGAGACTGTCACCCTTGAAAACTAGTTTCACGCATCGTGAGTTCCCGAGACGGCGGGATGGCAAGATTATAGTAGCTTCCGTTACTGCTTCGATTAGAATGGGAAAATCAATATCGCCGATAGAAATGTCGACATCGTAGATAACGCCTGCCCTAGAGTCCTTCCTATCCGGTATGAAAAAACATACGTTGATGTTCCCCAGCATATTCACTTTGGTCAATACGTCGAGAGCGGTACGTCGCGTAACGTCCATCTCCGGAACCTTCTTGCGGCCATCGATTCTCACATCTGTTATTTGTCCCGCAACGAGCGCCTCAAGTGACATAGACGTGACCTGGCGATTAAGTCGGTTCATGCTGTCAGCGGCATTCAGCGGGACAAACTAAATAGTGTGAACCGGTGGCTCTGGACTATTCGCGGTGGCCTTACTTTGGGAAGGAGATGTCGTAAGTAGGGGAGGCTACTTACGACATCTCCTTGTCATGGGTGTCTTGCCACGGGCACAAAGTCACTTTCATCAGAGCTCTCATCACTGGCCGCAGAGTATATCAGCAAGTCCTCACTGTCGACGTCAGTCGGGTGGCCGGAGAGCTTTCTTAGAGTGGCCACAGACGACGTGGAAAGTATGGGTGGAGACCCTGGTGATTCTATGTCCATTTCCGAAGCCAGAAGAATGGCATCTTCCACAAGCACCAATAAAAAGCGAGAAAAAATAACAGAGACTGAAACCAGCGTTCCACTCAGGAAAAACTTCGTCTGCCTCCCGATTTAAAAAAATAAACGTTTCAAAATTTCTATTGGACCATTAGGGTGAGTATTGAAGTTTACCTTATGTTTTGACCCAAGCAGGCTATAAGAGTTCTACCGCAGGGCTGTTATAGATATAAAAGCGTTAAAGATACAAGGCGAGCGAATGAGTATAGAGACAAAAAAGTAGAAATATACATGAAATTGTAAGGATGAAAATAGAAATGAAGAACGGGTAGAAAAAGAAAAAAAAGGAAGGAAAGGCAGAGAAACAAACATACATAGAAAGAATTCGAAAAACACATGTAAGCCATATCTAGTATATTCCAGCAAGACAGACGAGAAAGAGCGGTTAAATCGTGAATTACTAGGAAAACTGAGGCAAGCTAGGTGCCCACCAGCTCTGTGGAAATTCACAATTCTCTTACTTTGTGTAATATCCGCTAAGCTTTTTCACAAGCGCGTTTTATTTTGTCATTCTTTTCAGGCTTAACCAATGTGCTGACACTGAATCAGGCGGCGCAGTATAGGGTAATCTTTTAAAATGTCACAATGTTCTTAGTAACACCTGTTTATTTTTGGCAAAGAATTAAATCCGTATTTGGTTGAAAGGTGTATCAGTATTCATTTGTCACGTATCAGGCAAGAATAGTGAACACATGCGTATACAGAAATAATGTACTTGAAACAGCACAGTAAAATGTACAAATGCCCAAGTTATATTAAACCTAATCAATTCGGGATGTGCACACTTAGTACGGTAACACGCCGCATAACAAGATTATCAGCATAAATATTACTATAAAACATGGGTGTTTTTCACAGCGCCACTTTTCACGCTTGTCCACAACTGAACAAAAGAGGTTTTTATTAATTTTACAAGGAACGCTACTACCAATATTATGCAAACATCATTGTCTTTAAAACAGGACTCTTTTTCGCCATAAAAAACAGCACAAACGTCCAGTCAAGCATAAAAAACTCATTGAATAAAACAATCTGTTTTCTATTTTGAAGAACGATGAAAAGTTTCAAAAGAAAAAAAATTGGCAGATCCCATCGCACGAAGTCGGACTACTTGGCGTAGTAACACCAGTGCGGAAGCTCCACCCACGTAGCTTTGGCTATGCTGCAACAGAAAGTTGTCGCCGAGTATAGGAATTGTGACCATCAACCTGACTTACGTAATTCACTTTTAGTGAGTGGCTCAGTGTTCTCCCATATGTGAGTACGAAGTACTCGAAATCGTTAAAAATTTTTATTCTAAACGCGGTCTTTCATTTCTCGGTTTACCTTTGTAGTCGACCTTATTTAAGCCGCAAGTATGCTTCAGATTCAATTTTAGGTCTTCATTGTCCTTCTTTGTGTTGCCGTCGTGGTTTCTGGAGTTCTTGCTGCTCATGTTAGCATTGCTGATGTTGCGAAATCTGACGAGCTATACTTTCTCGAGTAGCGTTAGCATGCTTTTTCTTTAAGCTTGTTGGGAGCAGTAACTAGTCGATACTTGTTGGGATGCCGGGATCACTGTTAGGCAATGAATGTAGTGCGCCTGAATTGTGAGAAAGTCTTGGGAGGCACTTGCGACAATATTATAATGAACGCTTTTGGCAAATGACCTCACGGAAGAGGTGAAGCATCTGACCCTTCTGTATTTGGACTCTCACATGGCTAGTCACTGCAGGGTAACACCACGACAGGCGTGGTTTGGTAGAATTTTGCTTGAGAATAGCAGTATGTCGGCACAGCAAATGCGCTGAGCTGTCCAGATGCATAAGTTTGTATGGAAAGTCGGGGCTCGATAGAGTACGCTCCGAATTCCTCAGCTCTATCCAGACTGTGGCGAGCTTGTGAGGCGAGAGGTTTGCGTTGTGACAGAACAGCCCCATGACACAAAATCAGGTGCTGAGCCAAGTGTGAGAGGTGGGGAGTAGACTGCGTAGGTTGGTTCAATCAGGTGAGTCTTGAATGATGACCTAAGAAAATCCCATTTTCATGAAGAGAGAAAACAAGGTGCAAGACCTACTCTTAGTGCTTGATGTTCTTGAGTGAGTAGATGCTTCAATTTGTTTTGCAGAAATAGCTGATTCCCTCTACTTTTTCCATTGCGTGGACTCCGCTTGTGATTTCGAAAAGTGGCTTTGAAACATTAAAAATGTTGAAAGTCTCGAGATTGCGGGTTGTGAGCGAGTCTTCATCGTAATCTTTAAATCGGGCGATCATTTTTCCTTTGACTTTTTTATGATTTGCTGTTTTTGAATTGATGCTTCAAGTAAATTTTGAATGCCTCACTGACGACGTTTTCGTTGAGCTTGTTAACCATCTCCCGTTCCCACCATAAAGGCAGTGGTAGCGTGGAGCTCGAATAGCTCGAACTAGTCCTGTACAGGTCCATCATCCACTTATCCTGAATACTTAGGAATGCTGTGGTCTGCCGATGGTGCTATTGAGATGCTAGTCACAGTATGGATCTGATTTTGTCGTCTGTATGCAGTCAGTGTGTCTTGCTGAGAGCCTTGCTGATGATGTGTGGCTGATGATCAGGCTGTCAGGTCACCATCATGTCGACGTTTGTGCGCTATCATGAATGGGAGACGTATGTCGGGTCGGGTGCCATACTGTTATTATATCGCACTTCTTTCTCCTTGACTTCAACCAGCCATTTCTGCATGCCTTATTGCATGTCTGCTGTCAGTCAGATAGAAGAAAAGAGTACGACGTCAAGTTTTGTGAGCCGATGTAGCGAAAAAGGTCAATTGAATGGTTCCGATCCTATAAGATGATTGAATGAATGATCCACCTCTTGCGATTAAGGATTTGAACATAATGGACGAATACAATTATTCTTGTTTCTTAACGACAGGGTCTATAATCTCTGCTGTATGACAGTTTCATAAGAGATTCATGCCAGATGGAGTTATATTTGCAGGAGGCACCGAGGTACCTCGAGTGAGCATCAGCGCGGCTCAAGCCGTGCCACTAAGAGTTTCTTTTGGTTTTATTCCGGCTACACTGCTTCCTCCAAACATATGTGAAAGACTGCATTATTCACTGACTCCCAAAAAGTGCAGCAGTGGTCAAAAAGTTACTGGGCATGCCATAGTGGGTAACTCCTAACTGACTCTCGCCACACATGGTTCTTTCAATTTAACTTCAATTTTACGAAGGAAGGTATTCTCGAGCTTCAAAACTTAGACTACTCGACCACTAAATATATCCCTGGGTATCGAAATACGTCCCTTGGAGTGAATCGGTTTCTTTAAAAGCTTCACATGTACAAAAATGTTTGCCTTCGTTAGTGTCTATAGTTTGTGGTTAAGACTGCTATGTGCAAAAAAATTGTGCTTGTAATGTAGGAAAAGCCGTCATAATTTGTCAAGTAAAGCTTGGAAGCATTTTTTTCTCTCTTCACCTCTCATAACTACCACCGTTTTGTACTAGTTATGTGAACATACACGACAATGAACTAAATAAATCTGCGTTCAATCGGAAAACATATGGCATTGATCTTAGAAACCCTTCACTCATCAGCCTGTTCCCTCGAAAGCACAAGTTAGCGCGGTGGCTCTGTACTCACTGTCATGTGCTATACCACCTAGCTAATCAAATAACTCCTCTACGCTAAGGAAATTCTTCGCATGTTGCTTGTATTGGGAAGTCGAGGACATCTTCATTTGGGTGTAAAGCTACGCTCGATAGTGGAACACACATCAGTTCTGAGGCGAATGAATATGATTTCTACTCCTCAATCAAGGTGAATTAAGATTACAATACGTTTATTTTTTCCTACTAGTATTCAATTTCGACAAACTCTTAAAAGTTAAAAAATAATCTATGCTGAACATCAGATGAAAAAACGGCAATCACTTTGCCCACCTAGTGCTTGTATTTTTGAAAATTATACACCACCTGTGCAGAAGGATATTGTTGAATACGTTGTTATGAAATTTCATGTGTTTTTATATACAGTGTTCTGTGTGCTTACAATAATATATTGTATTTGCAGTGCACGTCTTACGCTTAGAGACGTGAACCCTACGTGCTCTATGTTAGGTACCCATAAAGAATAGGGGCTGGACTCGCTCTTTAAATTTCGTGCCGACTTGTTGTGCCCCCGTGATCTCCAACGACAGCGCAGCTCTGGCCGACTGGCTGGCCCTGCGCCATCTCCTGCCGCCGACAAGAGCCCTCGCTGAGTGGTGCCCCGTCTTCGAACTACTGCGACTGTGTTCATCTTTCCTACCTCCTTCTTGCTTCTGGGTGTCACTGTCCCTGTGCCACGCTCTCTCCTTTCACCTCTCGATCTCTATACCTTTAATCCTATTTTTTTAATCCCTCCTTACCCCCATCCCTCGTGAGCTACTGTTAAGGCGTCCCACTCTGATGTAGACAGTCACGGGGTTTGCTTTTCTTTTCTCTTTGAGAATCACAAAAAAATAAGGGCTAGCTAGCACCTAATTTGTGCGCCAACATCTCCTTACATCACATTAATGAAAAAAATACAATACCTATACTCGAAGTATATATAAATATCACTTGCTCTACCTGCACTTCATGCAGTGTTAATTTTTTCTTAAAGGCTGCGAAATAATTCGGTTCCTGGTTCTATGAAACAACAATGTGCGTTAGGTTTGGTGCAGCACTTGTCTTCGTAATTAACGCCGCGTTTCCATAGTGTGTTACACTACAGCATTTCATTGAGTAGTTATCACACGCTCATCACATGATACGACCGACGTCTTCGAAGGTAGCCCAAATGATTACTTAATAAACTGTCTTTAATAAAAGCCCACTTACTGTTCCAGCAGCCGACACTCAATAGACAGTTTGGGATTGAAGCCTCAAGAAGCTTGAGGGCCCAAAAAGTTTGCAAAGTGTCAGGGTGCATGTGCAGAACCCAAGCTAATCTTGGGCTCTTGCGTTATGTTGCCCCAAAGCGCAGAAATTTTAAAAAAGCATGGGCCCCCAAGGTGTCTTGGGTTGCAAGCGAGACAAAGCAGACGCAGCACGAGCCATGGTGCAGAATGACCCGCGTCTCACGTAGTTTTTAATCTGGCAACGTGTGGTGCACCGTGCGTTTGACCCAACTCATTCTGCGTCTGACCCAGTTTTCAAACTCTACTGGTCCTCCGAACGCAAGAGCAGCCTACCTAATGTAACTTGGCAGCCCAGTATCTAGGGTCCCCAAATTTCAAACTCTCAATATACGAGAGCAACTTTGCACATTTTATATAGCCTAGAGTGCTGTATTAGCGTGAGTATAACTTTTTAGGTAAGATGGCATTTCACGAATCTTGTGTCCTTTACAGTTAAAATTATTCTCTTAAGCTTTCAAAGAACTTGGCTTTTGCATAGTCACAAACAGTTACGCAGGAATCTCGCTTGCAGGGCTTCAACGCTTCGATATATTGTTTTAGCACGGCAGTGAGCCCAATTCGTCAAAGGTGGTTTAAAAGTACGATGAAAGTGCAAACTGTTTATAATCTCAAAATAATTCCCGCGCGTATGCACTTCAATATCCACAAAGTATATCGTATGCTTTACTTAAAGCACAATTGCCCGCCAGCAATTATGTAGTCATTAGGATGGTTGTAGTGACAATTGGCAGCCCTTCATGCAGATGCACATTGACGCACCACTGACACAGCTTACTGCTCTCCCATAGTAGAGTGGATCCTACTCCTGATCATCGAGCGTTTGTTCTAAACATTTTGGGTCGTCGTCCCCATTTAGGAAAAAAAAACGGCAGCATATCCACTTAGTGAATGATGGAGAGTGGGGCAAAGCATCCGTCCGTCCATTCGTTCTTGCTTCCGTCCGTCCATGTGTCCGTCTACGTGACCGTCCTTGCGTCCATCTGCCCGTCCGTGCATGCGTCTGTTCGTGCGTCCGCACGTCCATCTGTTCGTCCGTCTCTGCATTCATCCATGCGTCCGCCCCTGCGTCCGTCCGTGCAGCCATCCGTGCGTCCATCCATGCATCTCTCTGTGTCCGTTCATCCATCTATTCAACACTCCAAGTACCACCATCTCGCATCTTTTCATCATATAATTTCAATATAAAAGCCCCGCCATCCAGCGGAAATTCCAAGGACTAAACGAGAGGTGGCACACGCACACTTTCTTACGGCTTGCGCTTCGTGTCTTCTTCCCACCTTTAACCACCTCGAGTTCATGGTATATACTAGTTGACTGTTCTCGTGGCACTGCGGCCCAACGCTCGTTAGACCTTTCTAAAACCAAAGAGGTTACGCCCAGCGAGTATAACGTAGCAACCCTTTCTTGTCAGATATTGCTCAATGTACATGCCAATGGCTGCTAATGGGGAATGAGAGACATGAGCATTCGGCTTTTAGTTAACACGCACGCTGCGATTTTTTTATTGTTCAACAACGCACAAAAGAAATCTCCCACCGGCACCACCTTGCAGGTCAAAACGTTGATTGATTTGTGGGGTTTAACGTCCCAAAACCACTATATGATTATGAGAGACGCCGTAGTGAAGGGCTCCGGAAATTTTGACCACCTGGGGTTCTTTGCAGGTCAAAACGTAAGACTGGTTACACACTACGACTACGACCGCTACGGAGGACGAACAGGTGCCGCTTTAAGGAGCTTCGCCCCTAAAGAAGGAACGTACAGGCCCTCCCCTAAATAAAGGATGATATGTAGCAGGAATTTGTATCATCATGACGTCCCATGTTAGTATCATCAATTGACATCGTCTGTCGGTCAATGGTCGGTCAATACCGTAGCAGCGCAATATCACGCAAGGTGCGTGTGTTAGCACTTTCATTCAAATAAGGGAGCTGCATTGCGATTCTCATGCGTGTCAAGAGTAAGTTTTAGAATAGCCAAAGCAAAGCTTGGCGCATGCGCCAGGACGCTAACTTCTTGTGGCGTTCCAATAAGTGACGCCTGCAACGCTACGGCCGTCACAACTGAAAGCACTGAGTATGGTATTCTAAAACTCTCTAATGTGTGCCGACCACTCATCGGGTGAACACCAGACGAGATGTACGACGTATGGTGTGCTTACACACGATGGTGCAATGGAAGTAATCGTGAATGCTTGAGTTTTCCCGGGTGTGGCAGTTGCGATATGTGAGTAAGATATTGCAATACTTCCCTTCCCTTCCCTTTTCTTTACAGTGTCATCTGCAGTACAATGTTCCGACGAATTACGGCGCTCCGTCCCGACTTCAGCCAACCACAACAGGAATCGGCCACAGAATCTAACCTTTTAAATGTGCAAGCTTGATTGGTGATGCAACAAGCGATTGAAGAAGAGTGGTAGTTTGGGCAAGGTTATAGTGGTTCATGGTGTGATTGGGGAACAAATTAATGGGAACACCTAAGTGCTGTCTTCTCTATTGCCCCCTAAGATCGTGTATATGCACACTTGGTATGAACCCTGTCACAGATCGATATTTTCCCGTGTCGTTTGCTTATGCCAAAATTTGAAGTTCTAGTGTTGCCTTTTGGTGCGGCTACCTTCCATTTCCAAAACCTGGGCGGCGACGAACTTGATGCGATAGTAACACTTGTTGCTCTGTTCTGTGAGAGCGTTTCGTGCTGCATTTAAGCTTGGTACGTCATTTGGTGTTCACGTAATCTTTACGGAAATCTTCTCGGTTCGCCGATGTATATGGTGTGGCACAAAACAGAGAACTTTGTCGAGCAGACCAGGCAATCGTTCTTACAATCGTGCTGCGGCCAGTTCTTAGAAAGAAGATTGGTTGCCCAAAGAAGATTCTCTGGGCAACTGTATGAAATTTGGAACGTATGATCTTTCAAAAAACTGTAAAAGACGATGCATTGACAAGAGTTGTAAGAAGAATGATAGTGGACAGGAAGGCAACATCTAAAAATGGCTAGCTTTCGAGCCGGGTGGATGGCCACCCCGGGGAAGGAGAGACCGAACGGGTCTTATAATATAGGGCCACTTTTTCAATTACAACTAAAACTACACTCGGCAGGAGCGTCAATTTTTTATACTTTAGCTAAGCCAGGTTAACATATGCCAAATATGTTTGCTTTTAACTATTAGTGTACCCTCATGTTTTCTTCTTCATTTCTTAACCTTTGTTGTGCACTGGAAAAAAAATTCGGATCTCTTTTAGAGAAAAACTGAAAAAAAAATCTGCATAGAACGCTGAAACACGCCAAGCTTTCGGCTATCTTCAAGTAACGCTTGTAAACGATTCCTGAACACTGGCGGTTGAAACTTTTGTTGTCCGATCGAGAGCTGCCCTGCTTTATACCGTGTCAATTATATTGTCACGGGCTCGTGAAGCGGCTGAAGGGAGCAGACTGAATGTTCAGGTCAAACTGTTTATTTGGTTGAACGTGCGGCCAGCAAACGAAAACTCAGATGACAGAAGCACAGTAGCACTGGCAGCGGCGAACTGAGCGCAGGCCGTCGATCAACTGACAAGCGGCGAAGTGCGGTGCTATTTATGCATCTATCGTCAAGTATCCCAGCCTTTCACTGGTCTCCATGCAAGCTCCATAAAAATCTTGAGTGTTCGCGTCTCGTGCGCAATTTTAACAGAGCAATCTACAATAACCCTGAACCTTCTCGAACAGTCAGGCAAAATTTGCCCCGAGCATTCCAGAGAGAATTTGTGGGAGAAAATCGACTGAAACATAAGTGAAAATAAGAAACGCCCGTGGCATTACGTACGATGAGGTTTTCTCTTCTGATTGTTCTCTACCTTCACCGCGTTCCTCTATTACCAACCCTTGCTACGTACCCTTCGGACAAGAGCAAGCTCCTCACTTTTCAGAGAGCCACGTACATGTTTCCTGAACTATTTGCCTATTGTGTAATCTTTAGGTCCGTTAGGGCTGTATTTTGAATTTATTAGAATGCTCACGTGTGCAGCAACCATAAATTTAGAACTCGTTGATTTCCTGGAGTACTTTTTTATGTTGCGTTTCCTTTTACGTCGTTTTTATAACGTTCCAAAAGACATCAAGTGAGCCTTTATGTCGGTTTAATGACCATGACTGTATAGACCAAGAATTTGTAAGTCTTTGTGAGAAAAAAGTATCACTGCGTCACAAATGATCTTTACATCAAAATATGTATTTGGCATTTGTGGCTTATGCATATAGTGGCATGTATATTATGAATTGTAACCCACTGAGAAAAGTGTACAGTGATTACCGCCTTTGATTCATGGCACAGTGAGGTTGATTCATGAGTGTTTATAGTAGTTTCATCACACAGTGAAAAACAACTGTGCACACATTCACAACTACGGAGATAGTTAATAGCGACAGTTTCATATCAAAGCCTATGAAGTGAAATTTAAAGTGAACTGATGAATACCTGGAAAGCATCAAGGTTCTACAACGTCACCGTGCAGGTCAAGCCACCCTAAATAATTTTTTGACGTTTTTTTTATTGTTGCTAATGACATAGGTATTTATTGGTAAGTAGTGTAGACTGCTGAGCAGTGTCTAATAGCTCAACAAGTCCCACGCGCAGAAGGCTGTGAATTGAGGCTTGTGCATTATTGGAATACGCAGATGCTAAGTTTGTAGGAATAATGAGCCAGTTTTTGCGGTGTAATAGGTCCGCCTCGTTGTATCTGTGTCTGGTGTGCTAGGCTGCTCGCCGGTAGTTCAAGGCTTCGATCCCGGCAACGGCAGTCGCATTTCAATGGAGGCGAAATGGTAGAGACACGTGTACTGTGCGATGGTAGTGCGTGTTAAAGAACACGAGAGGGTCGAAATTTCCGCAACTCTCTACTACGGCATATTTCATAACTGCATCGCAGTTTTGGAACGTTAAACCTCATATATCATTTGTATTGTAATAAATTTATTTGAACATGAATACGGAGTGACTGCCCCCCCCCCCCAACACTCGTACCAATGCGGATCGTCGCCGACGAGAAACCATGAGCACAGTGTGCCAACTAAAAGTGATCACTCTTTTTATGTAGAAAAAATTATGCTAGAGATTCCTGAAAGCTTTAGTATTTAAACAGCATGCCAACAAAGCTGAACTAAAGTGCATTTCTAACAAGCAGTGCCTTCCTAACTACGTTCGCTATTTTCAAAAAAAGCCCAATCCTCAGATTCTACACTACTAGTTATTCAAACGGCTGAACGAGGCGTGTCATCATCACGTAGCGGGTTACAAATCTTCTATAGAGAAGGGTGATTATTCATACAGCCGTCAGAACTTGGTGAAAAACAACCGCCAGCACTTCCTGTCCAATGCCGAAGAATGTCGCCGTCGGCACATGGCTGGCACCACTAATTACCATGAAGTCCACTCATCATGGAACGGACTGAAATTAACTACCATTCTGGCGAGTGCATCGCAGTGCACGTTCATCTAATGCAGCTCGCATTCGCGAGCACAGCGCAAGTTTTTTAATGTGTTAGCAGGAAGTTTGCCTAAAAGGAATGAGTGAATTTTCTCGAATACCGGGCAGGTTTTGATGTATGAAATGTCGTGATCAACTTTGTAATGACGCAAAGTTGAACCCATCAGTGACGCGGAAAGTGATTTATTGAAAATGAGAGAGAGTTGAACGAATAAAAGAAATATTTGCGGTGAAGAGTTAATAAAAGAGGCAGTGAAAAGTGAAATGCAAGATATTGAGTTTTGCTATGTGCATTTTATGTTTTATTTTTAATGTAGCCCGCTTTCATGAAAAAACAATCTCAGCAACGCTCGGGGCAACCCTCGGTGCATTGTGTGGGAAGCTTCGCAGATGTTTGAGATTATTTTGTTAAAACAACGCGCAGAACAAGAAATTCAGGTTGATTGCACAGCTGGCGCGAGCCCCTGGATTAACACCCCACCCCGGTGATGTGCAGATTAACCGACGGCTGAAACACTGTTAGCCGCTACCAGTCCAACATATGTCTTGGTTGTAATTTGACTTTCCGTTTCGCAGCGACAAGTTTGGCCGATTGAAGGGTCTCGTATTGAATTCGCTGACTGCTCCGTCTTTCCATTTCGCGACCCCAAGACAATGCTTAATAAAATAAAGGTGCTGAACGGTTTCCACTGCATAGCTGCCCAGAAAACCAACTGGGAAAGTTAAAAACATAATGTAAGACAGACTAGATGACCAAAAAAATTAAGATCTTCGCACTTCTCTACCGAACCTTTGTTCAAATTGAGCTTGACTGACTAAAATTGTCTATTAATTTGGCCTCAGCGCCCAATTCAAACACCTCGGTTAGGAGGAGGTCCGTTTCTGACATTACGATTGGTGCGTACCATCGCACTTATACAATTTTTCTGCACACTCCCAAGAATGCCCAGAATTCATCACACTTGGACCATACATAATTACACAGTATAAGGCCACATCCAGAATATATCTATTTGAACCATCTGTAAATAATATGAAAGCAACATGTTTTGCTCAAGGCACCGAATACATTGACACCAGCACGGGGAAAAATAAAATGGCTGGTAGTGTGACAGGTGCGTAAGGCCGACGAAAGAGATCAAAAGCTTAGCGAAACTACGCTCGTAAGCCAATGACTCAATTAGACATTTCTATAAGTGTGCGCCTTCATTAGTGGAGGTCAAGTTTCACTGCTGCTGCCATCACCTCTCTACTACCACTTCTCACTGAGCCCCGACGATGTCAACAAAGTTCAAGGATGAAGCTATGAAAAATAGAAGGTACTTCCTCCTCCCCATCTCGGTTCATACCTCTCTGGCTGAATCTATCTGGCTTACTATATATAATCAAATTGAGCTGGACGAGCAGCTACAGTTCTTACGAGCGCACTTCAGAATTCGCAAACAATAAATGATTCCTGATTATTCATTTTAATCACTGACGACTCCATTTCATGGGTTGTATTAAAAGTGTTCACCAACCCGACTCCTACTCGGCGTCAACAACTTCTCTCTTGGGTATTTCTCAGGTGTACGGTAACATAGGCAGTTTGTAAAAAAAATCACCTAGGATAAATAAGCGAAAGCATCACCAGTTCAAAATGTAAGCGATCATGTGACATAAGCCGACACAGCTTGCGTTTTTCACCAGGCAAACGAGCAGTAGTTGGCTGTATACGGCCACATAACTAACGGAACACAACAATGTCGTCGTCATAGGCACCTACTCTTTAAATTCCACGTTCACGCGGTAAATTCGGGATATCTTACGATTATCTCGATGGTAATTATCCAGCAAGTAACCAAGCTATTAGTAACGAAATCAGCATAAGAACCTAGCTAGTATTAGCAATGTCTGCAGCAGACACTGACATCAACAGCCGCATGTCCGAATCAGGCACTCGTCGCAACTAAGTGGAGTAGAACAAACCCAACGCTTCGCTCTGCGCGGACTGCATTGGTGCCTGCACGACTGTGCGAAAGCGGTAGTTCTCCCTTTCCCACCTATGCAGAACCGCATATGCTCTTTCCCCTTTTCTCCAGAGGCCTCACCAGTGCTCCTCACTCCCCCACCACGATTCAACACTGCCTTGCACTTGCCAAGACAAGATCCTGCCGGATGCCCCACCGGACTGTGCTCGCCTAACGAAGCGGCTTCGAAATCTCGAATGCCCAATGCATGTTATCAAAGAACGGGTTGCCGCAGCAAACATTTAGCAGAGAAACGGAACAGCATTCGGTGACAGTGAAACTTCAGCACCAGTAAATGTACGACAAGTTTCTTGTCTCAAACTAACCTAATACACCAGCAATGCCTCCGTCTTTTCATAATGCATTTTCCAGTGCAAGGAAATTTCTGCCCGGAAGTAAAACGCACAACGCCAAATGTCGCGATGTGCGATTTCAATCGAATCTGCACGAACCAATAGCAACAAAGACATGCATTATATTCGCGCGCGCTTTACTCGGACAAGAGTAAAAACTGAACGCTCATTGATGTACTCCCTCAGACTAAACCGCTGCTGCGTCTATTCGCTTGAATTCTGTGGCATGGACAAAGCCATATTTCTCCATCTTTTGGTTATTCGCAAACAAGTCCACTGCTCACTTTTTCTCACAGTGATTTTCTCTATTCTAGACATTGTGTTCTTTTTACCAGACACTGTGGAGCAGAATTGACAAACCCGGCAAGTGGCAGTCGTTGGCAGATTGCTTGAAACGAATGCGATACGTCCTTAAAGCAAGCGCAGACATGCCGCTGGTTTTTTCGCAAGGACATCACAACGATTCAATTGAGTCGGACCCACTCCTAGTTATATGGTCACTCGCGGAAATTAAACCAACCCATCAGTCATGACTCCTGAAAGTAATTCAACAAATCATTTTCGGACCCCTGTTAACAGCAGTGCAAGCCTGCAACAACACTTTGAAAAGATAACATTGAGTGTACTACTCAAGCCAGTAGGAATGCTCATCACTCACCTCATGTGCGAATATAATGGACGTTGAACCACAATCGCCGCACACCTATAGGTCCCATGCATACCTCAAAAGCTGTCACAGTCACACGCTACCTAGAGCGCAAATACATCCACGGCAGCAGATTTTACGGGATGAGGAAGCAGTCAACGCAAGCAGCGGAAATCCACTGTGCCAGGTCTTGGTGCTTCACTCGAGACGCTTTCGTTGCCATTTGCTTTCAAAAAGACAGTAAATAGTTAGCATCTGGTAGAGAACCGTAGTGTTAGGGTGTGTGCTTTCTTTGCTGGACTTTGCGCACCCCATAGGCGAACGTGGCCATATAAAATTCTTGATGAATACGGCAGTGAAGGGAAAGGGCCCGTTGAGCGACACTGCACGCGTGTTGCGCGGGCCGCTTCACTCGATAAAACGATAAAAGCATATTACCTTCGGAACAACGTGGCAGCAAACTTAGCCACAGCTGAAAGAGAAGACAGCCCAGATTGATATCTTACGGCCACAGTAGGGATGCATTCGCGAAGCGATGCCTTACGCTATCATTTTCTTATTGGCCAACTCTCGTGGCCGTATGACCGCGTTGATAATGTAGACAGACCGTCACTCTGACCAATGGCCAAGTGTGAAAACCATTAGCATCGGAGACGTCCTCATTCCGCGATTTTATCAGCTTGCGAGCCCCGCCACGGTGGTGTAGTGGCTAAGGTACTCGGCTGCTGGCCCGCATGTCGCGGGATCGTATCCCGGCTGCGGCGGCTGCATTTCCGATGGAGGTGACAATGTTGTAGGCCCGTGTGCTCAGGTTTATGTGCACGTTAAAAAAACCCAGTTGGTCGAAATTTCTCGAGCCCTCCACTAAGGCGTCTCTCATAATCATATGGTGGTTTTAGGACGTTTAATCCCAAATATCAAATAATCAATCAATAAATTATCAGTCTTCTTGCGAGCACTTGAAAACAGCCCGCCAAATCTCCACTCGTTGCCGCTAGACGCGGATTTACGAGTTACGTTCACACGGAGGTGTTTTTTTTTTGAAGCTGAATGCGTTCAAGCAAGCCCTTATCGTTTTCATGTATGCCACCAATGCACGATCCCAGGACCGAACAAATACGGAGACTGTCAAATGAGGCCTAGGTTGGCACACAATAACTATTTTGGCCGTTAAGGTAGATGTGCGAAGTACAAATTGACGGGTGACATTTGTTTCGAGTCGCTTTTTTTTCTAACTAAAATGACCACGTCAAGACATATTCATTTTATGAGCGCTCACGGCTGAAATAAAACAGAAAATCACCTATTTTTTGTGAACGTGTTCTTGCAAACGGCGTAAAACAAATATTCTCGGAACCGGAACAGAAAATTGCTCTGAAGATATCAACCATTTTACACCCATTTTTACTTCATTTGTGAGATAGAGAAAGTTATATTGGGAATCGGTAAAATACCCCGGCTCAATAATAAATATATGTTTATTTAGCAATACTTTGCAGTAGATCGTCTGAGACCATCAATTTGTAAATGACCCCATCATGTACCACAGACCATTTATTTCACCGGTTTCAGCGAACAACGTCAACAGTATAATTTATACTTTGCTCTAAGTGAACCTAAGTGGGATTAAAAATGCACTAATTATCTTGCCGGCAGAACAATATTCTATTTTTGGCAAAGTAGAACATCAATCAACTCAGGGTGAGTAGTTATTCATTTACAATTTATTGATGAGCACTTACCATGAAACATACCTAAATCCAGAGAGTGAGGTTATTATCGAAGCAATAAGTAATGACTGCCTCGAGATAAAGTGCAATTTAGATGCACTTAAAAACAGTTGCGCACACGTACCGTCGGCAAAGGAATATTCCTTCACATGCTCTTTTCTTTCATTGTAATAAATGATGCGAATGCATTGCTTAGTCGGGCTATGACAGGCATTCGTCATGGTCCGCGGCGATGTCCACGCGCCGGCAGGTGTAAACTCTCCGCTCTCACCTCTTCTCCCATAGTGACGTCGGGGGTGAGCGCGTTTATTCTCAACCCTAGAAACCGGAGCATGTGGTGTAAGAGTGTAGGAGAGGGCAGGTGCAGTACCACCCCCTCCTACACACCTACAGGTGCAGTGCTTAGCCGCTCCTTCTCACGCCGTTCGCTCTCTCTCCTCTCTACGCCCCACTCGCCGGTCCATTGGCTAGCTGGAAGCCTCTAAAACATATCCGGATGGATGGATGGATGGATGGATGGATGGATGGATGGACGGACGGACGGACGGACGGACGGATGGATGGATGGATGGATGGATGGATGGATGGATGGATGGATGGATAGGTGGGTGGGTGGGTGGGTGGGTGGGTGGGTGAGTGGGTGGATGGATGGATGGATGGATAGATGGATGGATGGATGGATTGATGGTTATGGCTGTACCCTTTAGATCGGGCGGTGGCTAGCGCCACCAAGCCATGATACCTAATGAACCAAAAACTAGATTTATTTTTTTCTTTAAAAAGTGAGTTTGAGGATTCGTACTTTGTAGTGAAGGGTTTAAATTTCACTCGTGCCTTGACTTTAGCCACCAATCAGATAACCTCCTTCTAGTTAAGTCTACCCGCTTAAAGTCTATTTTGCCCTCCCGGTCCCCAAACCCCAGTGCTTTGAAAAACTCTGTGCCATCATCCTGAACTATAGGGTGAAGCCCTTTACAGAACATTATCAATTGTTCGGCAGTTTCTTCTTCCTCTCCACACGCACTGCTTACTGTGTCTACCACTTCGTATTTGGCCCGATATGTCTTGGATCGCAGTACTCCGGTCCTGGCCTCAAACAGTAGAGAACTACCCCGAGTATTATCATAGATCTTTTCCTTGGCAATTTCCTGCTTAAAAGTTCGATAGATCTCTAGTGCGGACTTCTTAATAATGCCCATTCGCTACATGTCAGTCTCCGTTTCATTCACTTTCTTCTTAACCAATAGTTCTTTTTGGTTTGGCCACCTGCCGTTTTCTAAGTATTTACCAGTCAATTTTCTGGTTCGCTGGCTCCATTTTGTATCGACATTCTTCATGTACAAGTAGCTGAAAACCTTCCTAGCCCGACGCTCCTCCCCCATTTCTCTCAATCGCTTCTAAAATTTTATCTTGCTGCTAGCTTCCCTGCCATCGAATGATGTCCATCCGATATCACCTTGTACTCCCTGATTTGGTGTATTCCAGTGAGCTCCTAAAGCAAGCCAACCTATTCCACGTTGCTTAATTTCTAATCTTGCTTGAACTTCCGATCTCATGCACAAGACCACATTGCCGATCGTCAGCCCAGGAACCTTGACCCCTTTCCATATTCCTCTCACAACATCATACTTATTGTAATTCCACAGTGCCCTATTTTTCATCACTGCTGCATTTCTGTTACCTTTAGTCGTCACGTATATTTCGTGTTCCCTCGGGTTCTCGGTCCCCTCGCTTATTCATACGCCCAGAGATTTGCATTTATCTGTTATCTCTAGCGTGACCTCCTGTATTCTAAGCTCACTACCTTCGTTGTCATTGAAAATCATGACTGCTGATTTTTCCTTACAGAATCTAAAATTTAACCAATCTCCCTCATTACCGCAGATATCCATCAATCTCTGCAAATCTTCCTTGTTGTTGGCCATTAGCACTATATCATCTGCGTACAGTATTGCTGGTAGTGCCTGATCAATGAGTTTTCCTTGTTTGACTAAAGAGAGGTTGAAGCCCAGTCCAATTCCTTCTAATTTGGCCTCTAATTCTTGTAGGTACATCATGAATAATAAGGGTGACAAGGGACACCCCTGCCTAAGCCCCCGTTTTACCTCTGCAGGCTTGGATACCTGTTTTGCCCACTTTATAACTACCTTGTTACCTTTATAGATATCCTTTTAAAGATTAGTGACTACATGTTCCACGCCTAGTGTGTTCAGTATTCCCCACAATTCCTCTTGAACCACGCTATCGTACGCTTCCTTGATATCTAAAAATACTAGCCAGAGTGGCCTGTGTTCCTTTTCTGCTATTTCGATGCACTGCGTCAGAGAGAACAGAATGTCTTCCAACCTCCGGTATTTCCGAAACCCATTCTGCAGTTCCCTCAGCATTCCCTCATCCTCTATCCATGCCTGCAGTCTTTGCTTTATAATCTGCATCGCCAGCTTGTAGACCACTGATGTCACTGTTATAGGACGGTAGTTGTTTATGTCAGCTTTGTCCCCCTTTTCTTTATAGATCATGCTCATCCTGCTAAGTTTCCATCTATCGGGAACTTCACCATCGATTATTATTTTGCTCACTGCCTCTCTCAAAGCCTGCTTAGACTTCGGACCTAATGTCTTTACCAGCATAATTGGAATACCATGTGGGCCTGTTGATGTACTACTGGGAACCCTTTTCTCAGCCCTTTCCCACTCTCGTTGTGAAAATGGAGCCATTGCATCACTTGATTCATCCTTGTATATTGTGGTGCAAAAAGTACTTCGTTGTTGAAATATTCTGTCACCCTTGTTCTTATATATTCAATAGCTTCGTCCTCTTCTAGCCTAGCAGCTTGGGCTGCAGTTATAAAACTCTGCTCTAGGCTCGTCTAATTTCTTAGGAAGTTTAGATGATTCCGAAATTTCGCAGCTGCCTTTCTATCTTTTTATGTACTTCTGCCAGCCTCTGAGCTCCCTTTCTTCTAATCTTTTCATTGATCAGAAGGGATGCATCTCTTCTACAGCTTAGAAAGGTTTCCCAATTTCTTTCAACATCATCTCTCGGTTCATCCCGCTGCTTAGCATGTCTGTGTTCGCTAGAGGCTTCCTAACGTTTCGCTATGGCTCTCTTAACTTCCTCATCCCACCAACTTTTGGGTTCGTGTCTTCTTTTCCGGGGTGACTTGTCACGCGTCTTAGCAAGCTCTAGCTCAAAGAGTCTAATTAGATTAGTGTATTTCCACACTGTATTATTATCCTGCGTGATTACTTTATCAATTTGTTTAGTGGCTATTTCAATTTGCCTTTCTGGATAAAAATTTTCCTGTAGTTGCTCATCTTGTCTCCTTTCCACTTTCACTGCTCTTCCAAAACTTAGCTTGATACGTTTGTGATCACTACCCAGACTTCTGGAGCCACCTTCATCTATGTGCATTCACCTAAGCTTATCATACATCCTATGTGACATCAGTCCATAATCTATCGTCGACTGCAGCCTTCCTACCTCCCATGTTACTTGCCTTTCACACTTCTCGGTACTGTTGCAAATGATCAAATCAAGCCTTTCACACATATCCATGATCATTTTGCATGTCGGGTCGGTATACCCATCTATATCTTCTATGTGCGCATTCATGTCTCCTAGTATAATTATCTCGCGCACTCTTCCTAACTCCTGAATGTCCTTTGATATGCACTCTACCATCGCCTGGTTTTCCTCTCTGGCCTTCGCTCCCGTCCACAAGTACCCAAAACCAAGGAGTGTCATTTGACCAGCCACTTTTCCTTTTAGCCATAAATGTTCCTTGCACTCCTGCTTGACCCTTTGCCAGTCTGTACTTTTATGAATGAATGCCCCAATACCACCCCCCTTTCTGCTGCCTTCTGTTCTATTACAATACTCCCACGCGTAGTCCGGATTGTTCGGAGGTTGTTCCATGTCCCTGAGATGTGTTTCTACAAAACCATATACCATCGGCCTCTCTTCCCTTAGCTGTTCTTCTATCTCTTCCCACTTCAGCCTGTTCCTACCACCCTGCATGTTAATATACCTTATGTCTGAATTCGCTCGGCGCTCGTGGCTACGTCTATTCATGCCCCGGACTCTACCTATCTTAGATATTGGTGGCACTTTGGAATCGCATCTGTCCATACCACCTGTCGAAGAGTCTCCCTGGTTGTTTTCCTCGTTACTAGCTATCCTGCACCCCGAATGGCTCGCTTGCCCCCCAAAAAAGCTACTGCGCGTCCTGCAAGTCGCCAACCCACCTCATGACCTAGCCGCCCATCGAAGTGAAATTCTGTCTCGTTGAAAACCACCCCACCTATGCACCTCTCTGTTTATTTCCACCACCTCAAAGCCTTTCTCTCGACTCATCCGCCATATCTCTTGGTTTGCGCTGACAACCGCTCTTTGCAGGTTGCTATCACGCACCGGTACCTCTGGTATCGTGCATATCACTACCTGTACCTTAGGAGAAGTGGCGCGCATGTCATCGACGCCTTTTGCCTGTGCGATTGCTAGTCCTGCTGTATCTTCACCTAAGGCATCGTTTAAACTGCCTGAAATGATCACGAAGTTTCGCCTATTAGCTGTAGTTTTGAGTTTTCCGCTCACTTCCCTCATGACTGCTTCAAGCTTGCGTCCTGGGAGCGCCCCTACTGCAACCCTCTTGTCCCCGCTTACCTCTCTTTGATGGCTTCTGTGCATCGATTTAAATTCAAGTCCCCGGCGATTATCACATGCTGTGACTTTTCAGCTGGAGCGTCTTGCACCTGGGGCTACTTGCAGCTGGGACGCCGGCTGCTTTGTCCTCTCCCAGCTCCACCACTACTTCGCTGAAGCTGGGCCTTGCGACAATTGAACCGGCTGAACCTGTTTTTTCTAAATTTGCTTGCTCTTCCTTCTCCACCGTTCTGGTTGCCGGTTCCCTACTGTTCTCTCCGTAGGCCGCTCCTTTGTTCAGCTTCGTTAGTGCTTCCTCGGCGGCTTCAGTCTTTCTCTTATTGCCCTCCTTTTCTTTCGCTCTGTCGCGAACGCAGCCTCGAGCTCGGCGGTTCTCATCAGCAGTTAACTCTGGGCAATCATCATTTTCTCCATTTTTTCTTCGACCTCACATTGCCTACACTTCGCGTCAGCCTCTTCTCCATCCGCTTCTACGCTTGGGTCCACTTTCAAGCCCACTCCACATTCTTAACACTTTACAGTCTTTTTAACCATGTCTTTCTGACACCAATTGTCCCTATACGCAATAATTACTAAACTCGAGTCCTGCCGTACGAAAAAACAGAAAGTCTAAGCTCTACTACAAAAATTTGCGTGTTCAATGTACGCGCACCTACCTGCCAGGGTGGCAAAAGAAAAAACAACAACGAAAAAATTCAAACACACGCACCCGCACTAACTAATAAATACCTGGGGACTGGCACCCGAAAAGCCGTACCATAAAATAAGTGCTATGAAGATTTCAACCGCTGCATTATTATTATAAAGACAAGCTCAAAACATACAAAAACACTTACTTGCGCAGTCGATCCGGAGCGTTCAAAAAATGGCAGCATATCCACAGAGTGAATGATGGGGAGTGGGGCGAAGAATTCATCCGTCCATTCGTTCTTGCTTCCGTCCGTCAGTGTGACCGTCCATGCGTCCATCAGCCCGTCCGTGCGTGCGTCTGTTCGTGCGTCCGTCCCTGCGTTCGTCCATGCAGCCGCCCCTGCGTCCTGTGTCCGTTCGTCCATATATTCAACACTCCAAGTACCACCATCTCGCATCTTTTAATCATATACTCCCCATATAGAAGCACCGCCATCCAGCGGACATTCCAAGGACTAAACGAGAGGTGGCACACACACGGCTTGCGCTTCAAGTCCACTTCCCACCTTTAACCACCTCGAGTTCATGGTATATACTTGTTCACTGTATTCATGGCACTGCGGCCGAACGCTCGCTAAACCTTTCGAAAGCCAAGGAGGTTACGCACAGCGAGTATGACGTAGCAAACTTTCAGGGGCGAAGCTTTTTATGGCGGCACCCGTTCGTCCCTCGTAGTATGTAACATGTATAACATTTTGAATTCCAAGCTGGTGCCGGTGAGAGACTTCTTCTGTGCGTTGTTGAACAATAAAAAATTGTGCTCGAAGTACATGTCAATGGCTGCTAATGGGGAATGAGAGACAGGAGCATTCGGCTTCTAGTTAACGCACAGGCTGCGATCACCAGTAGCAGCTATTGGCATGCACATTGAGCCCTATCTGACAAGAAAGGGTTGCTACGTTATACTCGCTGGGTGTAACCTCCTTAGCTTTAGAAAGGATTAGCGACCGTTGAGCCGCAGTGCCATCAATACAATGAACTTGTATATACTATGAATGAACTCGAGGTGGTTAAAAATGCGAAGTAGATACGAAGTGCAAGCCGTAAGAAAGTAAAAGCCGAATTCTCCGCCTCTGATTTCCCATGAGCAGCCATATGCATGTACATTGAGCACTATCTGACTGAAAAAGTTTGCTACGTCATACTCACTGGGCGTAACCTCCTTGGTTTTCGAAAGGTTTAGCGAGCGTTCAGCCGCAGTGCCATGAATACAGTAAACTAGTATATACCATGAACTCGAGGTGGTTAAAGGTGGGAAGTGGACCCGAAGCACAAGCCGTAAAAAAGTGTGCGTGTGCCACCTCTCGTTTAGTCCTTGGAATGTCCACTGGATGGCGGTGCTTCTATATAAGGAATATATGATGAAAAGATGCGAGATGGTGATACTTGGAGTGTTGAATAGATGGACGAACGGACACATAGACAGATGCGTGGATGGACGCATGAACGGACGCAGCCGCAGCTGCATGGACGAACGCAGGGACGGACGCACGAACAGACGCACGCACGGACGGGCTGATGGACGCATGGACGGTCACACTGACGGACGCATGGGCGGACAGAAGCAAGAACGATTGGACGGACGAATTCTTCGCCCCACTCTCCATCATTCACTCCGTGGATATGCTGCCATTTTTTTCAGTCATATAGTCATGCCAATAGCTGCTAATAGGAAATGACAGGCGGAGAATTCGGCTTTTACTTTCCTACGGCTTGCGCTTCGTATCTACTTCCTATTTTTAACCACCTCGAGTTCATTCATGGTATATACAAGTTCATTGTATTCATGGCACTGCGGCTCAATGCTCGCTAAAACTTTCTAAAGCTAACGAGGTTACACCCAGCGAGTATAACGTAGCAACCCTTTTTTGTCAGATAGTGCTCAATGTACATGCCAATGGCTGCTAATTGTGATCACAGCCTGCGCGTCAACTAAAAGCCGAATGCTCCTGTCTCTCATTCCTCATTAGCAGTCATTGACATGTATATTGAGCACTATTTTTTATTGTTCAACAACGCACAGAAGAAGTCTCTCACCGGCACCAGCTTGGAGGTCAAAATGTTATACTTGTTACATCCTACGGGGGACGAACGGGTGTCGCTATAAGGAGCTTCGCCCCTTAAACACGTCCATCCACCATGACAGCCCGAACTGAACTGTGGAAATGTGTGCTCGAGACGCCGCTGTGAAATGCCAACGCCCAGCCGAGAACGCCGGCGCCCCTCTCTCCCATCCACTTGCTCCTCACTCTCGACCGTTCGCTGGCTGGGCGCTTTTCAAGACGATGAGAGAAAATGGTGAAGAAGAACGTCTAACGGCAGTAGTACCCTCTTTCGGTGCAAAAAAATGCATTCGCAATTTTCCACGATTTTCTTCAGGGAGGTCGGGACATTTTTTTTATGTTGCTGGGCCATTGCGCTTGTAGATGCTGCCCTGCGTAAATCGTGCCATGTTTCATAGCAGTCCAGAGTACCTTGGTACCGTACATTAGGCTTGAGCGCACTAATAACTGAATTCGTTCTCGAACGAACGCGATCGCAAATGATAATGTTCGAGAGTTCGACGCCACATTTATAATTGCCTACACGCGTTGTCATAGATAAGATTATCAACGGTTGTCTTTCTGTCCGCCTATATCAGTGTGCAGCGTACATTGCTTGCTATTTTACAGTGAAAGCTATTATTAGATCAAAACTCGTGTCAAGCGCGGTGCCGTAGTTGTCCGCCCTCGCCACTGGTGTTTATATACGCAACCGTGGTCACACAAAGTAAGAAAGAAAAATTCAGTACCAAGTACATAGGAGGGCGGGGATAGAAATCGGGTCCGCTGCGTGTTAGCCCAGTATTCTACGACTTAGCCACGTTGTTGCTTGGTACTTTCTCGCAAACTTCCCTAAGGCAGGCTTGATGGCGGGAAAGGAAACACGTTAATGTGAGTAATGGAGCGTTTAAAAACAGTGAAACAACAGCCAGACGTCACATAATGCAAAGAACACAACGAGCGGGTCACCCAATGCTCCAACTCACTACTAAAGCTTGCTCTTGATCACCTGTTAACTGTGGTGCATACCACCTTCAGGCATAATTCCTCATTGTCATCAGCCAGTTCATGAACTACTGGCACAAAACTTCTTGCAAGTGTTTTACGACGCTTCTCACAAGAATGATGAATGAAAGCATTGCGAATGCCATCCGAATACCAAGTGATTATCAATATTAGGGCCTTAATGGGTACCCAGCAAGTGTGGTTACAATAGTTACCCAATGAGTGTTTAGAAAAGCACTGAAAGGTTGCTCTTCTAGATTTTGCTGTGAATGTTCTGTGCCTTCGGCGCAGGCCTGTTTTTTTTTTATTTTTCAGTCACAAGCTCAGCGAAATAAACAGCTTCACATTGAACACGTCGACTGCTGCCTTTGCAGCGTAATCACTCTGTGACAATGGGCAAAACTTTCCGAGCTTCCAATTACCTGAAAAGTCGCACCCTAGGCAACTTTTTCCACCAGCAAACTATCATGCAGAAAGTGTGTGTGTGCGCGAGTTCGCATTTATGTGTGTTATTGCCTGCGTGTTTGAGTGTGTGTGTGCTCGCGCCTTAGTGGAAGAATTTTCACACTTTGTCAACGTGCGAAAAAAATGTGCAGGTTAATTTCTATGCATATATACGACATGACGTTGCTCTCTTTAGTAGAAAAGCTTACCACAGGGAAGAAGGTTTTTGTGTCAATCACCAGAAAAAAAAGCTGTGATCAGTATTACAGGGTTTTATTCTATTTTAATTCTGAAGAAATATTTTGGCACTACAGGTCACACCTGAGAAATTATCTGCTTTAAGTTTCTCTTGGTGCTACGGTATAGCAACGCACAGCTTTGTGGGGAACTCAAGTGCATTGTCTCGTATGACTGCTTATTTTGTTTCTAACGAGGACCTAAGGAAACCGTTGTAAAAAAGTTTTTATGTCCTGAGCTTTTGTACAAAATAGTATAAGCTGAAAAGCAAAAACAAGTAGTGAATGTCTTGGACATGGTTCTTGCGGCAGACGAAGCTAACCTATTGCTGCAAGTGAAAAAATTATCGCTCCGTGAAAGCAGCATTGAAAGATAAAAAATATATAAACCGATTTTTGGTCACATGTCACATATGCCCAAGGATAAGAATATCATAAGGCGGCAGATGAATTTAAATAATTTATACCTAACGAAAACTGCAATATGTACTCAGTAAAAATTATTGGCAGGTCCCACGTACAGTGGGAATCAATGATATGCGAAGCAAGAGTGAGAAATATTGATATGTCACTTTAAAATATAAGAACGTTATGAGGTGGATGTAAATGATGCCGTACATGACTTCCGTGTCATGATTATCGTGTTTTGATGTGTCGTTTACCTTCGTCACTCATTAACGTCATCGAACAGCGAAATTGGTATATGTGGAGCTATCAAAACGGCCGCGAGCGCATCATGAAGGGCCCAATATACTCCAATGTAGCGTTGACGCGCGCGAACGCTGCGTACAGCGACACTACGTTAGCAATACGCGAGCTGTCTATAGTCTGACGCCAGGCGCGACCAGAGAACGTTGGCACAAAATGCGACATGCTGCAATTTGCGCCAAAGCGTTACCCAGACAACTTTGCGTCTCCCTCTTTTCGTGACGGAGGGACGCCGGATGCCCCCAATCGCGCATGCGTCAAAGCAACGACGCGGGGAGCGCGCCTGCGAGTATATGGCAGGACCGGTACCTTGCATGACAACGCCTGCGTGACGCGACGAAATGAATGCCGGCGAGCACGCACACCGCGTCATGTCGAAATGTATTGGCGTCTTGACTGTGGCATGTAGTCATGTTCTCAGCTGACACGCATCTCATGATTATATTTTTGCACCAGTCACATTATTCGTCCTATTACGCGTAACGTAATACCAAATTTGGCATATGTGAAGCTAGCGAAACGGCGGCGAGCGCATCAATAGCATGACATGTAGTCATGTGGTTACATGGCACGCATGTCGCGATTATCGTGTTTTGACGTGCCATTAACCTATGTCGTCCGTTCGTGTCGCGTAATACCGAGTTTGGTACATGTGAAGCTAGTGGAACGGCCGCGAGTGCATCAAGAGCGTAGCAAGTAGTCATGTTCTTACATGACACGCATCTCAAGTTTATCAGGGTTGCCCCAGTATTATACCTTCGTCATTCATTCACATCCCGTAATACCAAATTTGGTATAATTGAAGCTAAGTAAACGGTCACCAGCACATCATGAGCGTGGCATGTAGTCATGTTGTTACATGACACGCATCTCACAATTATCATGTTTGCATCAGTCACGTACATTCGTCATCCATTGACGTACCGTAATACCAAATTTGGTTCATGTGACGCTAGTGAGACGACCACGATCGCATCATGAGCGTGGCATGTAGTCATGTTGTTACATGACGCGCACGACATGATTTTCATATTAGGGTCTATCGCTTGTGTTCGCCATGCAATCATGTCATACCATACCAGTTTTGCAGCATGCCATGTGAACGAAACCCCCGCAAGAGGTGCAGGACAATTAAAGGTAATTAATGACATTCATGAATACCTGTCATTATTTTCATGTTATGACAAGCCAGATATTTCTTCATACAGTCACGTTCTGCCATACCAAGTTTGGTATTGATACCATTATGGAAACGGCCAGGAGAGCTAAAATTCGTCGGCGGCTGGATAGATAGATAGATAGATAGATAGATAGATAAATAAATAGATAGATAGATAGATGATAGATAGATAGATAGATAGACAGCTAGATAGATAGATAGATAGATAGATAGATAGATAGATAGATAGATAGATAGATAGATAGATAGATAGATAGATAGATAGATAGATAGATAGAGACGCTAAATTTTTCCGAAGTTCGCTAAGAAATGCTTCGAGTTTAACATAAACAATTCATTCTTTCTAGTTTACGTGCACGTTGTCCATTTGCCTTTTTTTTTGCTCGACCTTTCTGCTTTTCTTTATAAATTTTCCATTGATGCTCTGCTTTTTTTACTGCTAATCTTAACTGTAGTCGTAGCGGTCATAACGGTGGGATTTGCTTGCGTACAGGCGAGGTTTGCTTGCAGTATCATTTTATCGCTGTTCGACAAATTCACGGTGGTACGTGCTGACCGCCACTCCTCGGAAATGATTTGGCGTGCATTCATGCGTAAGTAATAATAAAAGTAGATATCTCATATGCAGAACATAGATGTACAAGTGCAAATGACAGCCGTTGCCTCGCGTTGCTACTTCCTTCGATTTTAGCAGACCCGTTTACGCTTTTCACTAGACAGAGACAAAGCATAAGCATCACAGTAGAAGCGACAAAACCACATGCGAAACCGCATCCCTCAGTTTAGATTCCTCCTAGTTATATTTGATTGGTCAAGCTTTTTCTTCTGTTTTTCGCGATTCGCCACGGCCTGGGCTTCTAAGTGCCCTCCTTTGTTAGTGGTTCGTTACAACGCGCTTCCGTTTTCCTTTCGATGAACTCTATTTATTGGAAAAACTACGTGTAATGAAAAATCTGGTTCATTTTACACCATACTTGATTTCAATGTTCCATATCAAGTAGATTTATTTACTTTGTTTGCTTCAATGTTTTCAAGTATATGCCAAGCACTTAGCACGGACAAGCTGTGCCTGCTGGCACGAATGCTAATAAACAGGATGTCGTTCAATAGAACAGTAATATCTGGGGTTTTTTGTCCTAAATCTAAGATATGGTTATGCTTCAGAACTTGCGATGATTTTTTGTTCTTTAGCGTGCACTGAATTCGCGCAGTACAATGACTTTTCCCATTTCACCTCCATCTAAATGCGACGACGAGCGAACCTGCAACTTTCGGATTGGCAGCCTAGCATCCTAACAACTGCTCCAACGCAGTGGACTATGGATGTGGTTTGAGCTATGCAAAGTGCGCACTTTTGTAAGTAGCGAAATGTCGTCTTACTCTGTTAATAGATGCCCGCAGAGGTATTTTAGTTAGCGAGGAGGGGGTGGTTCTTGCGCTCTGGTCATTCCTTGCTTTTATGATAAATTAAAGACACTTATAGCCGAACATACCAGTAAGGTCTATGAGGAAAAAATAAATTAACTTGATCTAAAATTATGAGCCTTAAGCTCATTTACAAAATACTTAGCAATGAAATAATTAGTCTTTCTTACCAGTGATGCTGTAGCTGGTGACATACTGCTAGACGCACTTCATTCTCTTTGTGTTTGTTATTCGCGCATCATACGTTCAACTGCGGATTTTCGCAAACAATGCCTGAATAACAGGAAGCCGCAATAACTATCCTCCATACCGACGCCAGCGGCCTTGGTATAGGAACCGTTCTTCTACAACGCGACAAGTCTTCCCTCGAGAAAGTTGTTGCATATGCTAGTCGCGTACTCACCCCTGCTGAAAAGAACTACACGATAACCGAGCAAGAGTGTTTGGCTATGGTTTCGTCGGTGCAGAAATTTCGTCCCTATCTCCATGGCCGTCACTTCACAATCGTTGCGTACCACCGTGCCTTATGCTGGCTTTCTACACTGAAGAACTCGTCCAGACGCTTGGGTCGTCCGGACGCTTGGGTCGGGTCGGCGCGCTTGCAGGAGTACGACTTTGGCCAACACCACCTAGACTATTCACAAGGCCCGTTCATACCCCTCTCTCCAGACGACATACGTCAAGCTAGTTGTCCGATGTTATGACCCGCACACCAAAGAGGTGGTTTGCAAGGGACGCTCATCGACGTAACGGTCAAACGCTGTGCGTGTCCTGCAAGAACGCGGGAGGCGTCTGTGTGCGCCGCAGGAAATGCACATCAGCGCCGCTGGAACACACAGTCGGCGTCTAGCGCGTGCACGGACGGCTATAAAAGGAGCGTGTCGGGAGTGCGCTGTGCTCTCTCTCTGGACTTCGCTGGCCCGCTCGTCTCGAGTGCGCTCTGGGCCCTTGTGATGGAAAGGCGCGTCTGTACGCTCTCGTTGCAATGTACTTCTCTTGCAAATATAGAAATTGAACGCATCTTCTACTTGTTCGTGAGACACGTCGCAAGAGTCGTCCTTCGCCGAAGGAGTGGCAGCCTCAACCTCTCCCGGGGCATATCACCGACTGTCCAGTGGCCGAGGACGCGTCGCTCAGGTGGTGGTGTTGGTCACCCCGCGCGCTTTTTTACCCCGATCGGCGGACAAGCCACGACAGGTTTGCCTTTAATCGCTACCTGCTTCGCTGGTTAGACTGCGTTAGGCTTGGTGCTGCATCGCACTGCTCTGAGTCTTCGTCCGCTCCGATGTGTCCTATTTTATTCGTGTTGTGTTTGTGAGTATGTGATTACACATCGATCAGTGCGACATGGGACGTTGTTGTGTGCCCGGGTGCCGCGGCAATTCTGACAGTGGTCCCAAAGTGCGTGTTTTCGCATTCCCCAAAGATGAAGCTCGGAAGAAGTCTTGGATAAAAGCCATTCCACGAAAGGATTTCACACCAAGCATACACTCCAAGGTGAGAAACTGCTGAAGTCTGTTGTCTTGCCGGCTCTATTGCATTACTGGCGTTCTGGCTCTGTTACTGTTCAATAGAGCGAGGATCGTGAGTGGTGATGGTAGTTTTGTCGCGCTTCAGGTAGGGCAGTGCAGTAAAATAGAACAGAAATACTCAGGCTCATGTCAAAGTTTCCATTAGCCCGTTTCGCATGAAAGTAATGAAGTCACTGTTATGCTTGGCGCAGGTCTGTGAACTCATCTTCCTCGAGGCTGACTTCATCACAAAGCTGTCACATTTCGACGCAGCGTCGCGATGGACATTGACAGTCGACAGCGAGAGGGTGCGCCTAGTGTCAGATGCTATACCATCGGTGTTTCCGAACTGTCCGTCCTACCTCAGCACGAATCGCAATCGTCGAGAATCTCCTGTCTCGAAACGAGCTCGAATGGAAGACGAGGGTTTGAGCAAAGCGATTAAGGACTCTATATGCACAAAAAAAAAGCGAAGAGGAGGGAAATGCCGTGTCCTCTTTCGATCACTTAAGAGGCAAGCTTTCTGCTGTATGCAGTAATGATTTCTGGACCATCAAGGCCAACGAACGTTTTGTGATGTTTCTCCACAACGAAGATAATCCTTCACCGCACGTGAGGTTTTCCGTCAATGTGCTTGCTGATCTCTCAATTGCAGTCTCAGCAGGTATGATCAAGCTGGTTTCATTACCTTGCGGAGACGCAGTTCCAGACGCAGTGCGCGACATCCGGACGTTGTCTTCACTGCTCCAGCAGCTGGAAAACCACATGACTGAGACGCCTGAAGTTGCAAGTCCGTCGAAAACAGCGTCAGTGTTGCAGCATATCGGCTCCTTATTGTATAAACTGTCCCAAGACAGTGACACGACCGAAGAACACAGTGCTTTGTTTCGTTTGCTAAATGAGCAAATAGCTCTCGCACTCGCTGCCCCCATTCGTCGCTACAGTGCTGAAACATTAGTGTTTTCTAGCATCCTGCACTCCATATCTCCGCATGCCTATAACTTTGCCAGATCAGCGTCGATGTTGACTTTACCCATCCTTCAACCCTGCGCCGCGTTTGTTTCAAGTATAGAGGCGATCCACTGAAGGAGCAAAACGAAGCGAACTTCCTCTCCTACATTCGAGAAAGAGCGAAGTGCATGCAGCCGAACGAAAGCACGGTGACGCTAATGGTTGATGAAATTCATATCAAGCCATACTTCAATTATAAAGGGGGCAGCATAGTTGGATCTACAGCCAATCCTCAGGAGGCAGCCACAACCGCTCATGTTTTCATGCTTCAGTCGCTCTTGTCATCAAACAAAGATGTGCTTCACATTCTTCCTGTTGCTAAAATTACCGCCGAAATTCTACATGAGTTCTGCAAGAAAGTAATTTTAGAAGTGGAATCTATGGGCCTCAGGGTCATTGCTGTAATTACCGACAACAATTCCCTCAACCGGAAAATGATGTCGTTTTTCTCAGAAAAAGAGGAAGTAAGCATTGTATATCCTCATCCAGCCAACAACAATCGGCCTCTGTTTTATGTTGTAGACCCTGTGCACATACTGAAAGGCATCAGAAACAACTGGATGAATCAAAAAAACGAAGGAATATGCTTTTACTTTCCTGAAGTAAGCCTGTCAGGAATATTGCCCAACGGGCCGCCCAGAATGAAAGCAGCATCGTTTGAAGCCGTACGGCAGCTGTATGCAGTGGAGCAGACAACGCTTCTCAAGCTTGGCTACAAGCTAATTTCCAAGGCAATCAATCTAACACCTATGGAGAGACAAAATGTAAAGTTGGTGTTAAATGTCATTAATCCGTTTGTATCAAACGCACTTGAGACGCGTGGCGATGCCCTTGAAACCACATGTGTCAGTTCAACAGCTCCCATAAACATCATATCGACGTGGTTGAAAATCGTCAACGTGAAGACCCCTTCGAAAGGTCACCGACTGAACGACACCCTTCAAAAGCCAGTGAATTCTACGGTGGATCAACAGCTGGTTTTCCTTAGTGGCATGGTAGACTGGCTGGATGCTTTGAGCAGCGTCAACATGAGCCGTGGCTGCTTGACAAGGGAAACGCATTCTGCGTTGAGACTCACTTGCTGCTCTCTTGTTGAGCTGTCGCGGTACTGTTTAGAACTGAAGTTCAAGTATGTCTTGCTGGGAAAATTTCAAACTGACAATCTTGAAGATCGCTTCGGTCGCTACCGTCAGCTTGCTGGTGCACAATATGTTTCCGTGTGGCAGCTTCTGGAGTCTGAAAAGAAAATTCGTCTGCAAAAGCTGCTGATGCTTCCGCAGCCAGACATCAGCAGCAAAAGTGACACAGAAGGATCGCAACATAACTTCTCTGTTCACATCTCAAATGATGAAATTTCCAACCCAAAGCATGACATGGAGGTCGTTGCTTATATTGCTGGATAGTGTGCTCATTCACCTCTGAAAAAGCTGTCATGCGCAATTTGCAGCAGCGTGCTCGTCCTGGAAAGCAGGAACATAGATGTGGAAGGTAACACAATGATTGACAACTTGTCAAGAGGAAGCCTAAAGTTTCCGCAGCCATGTACTGTGCACATGGTGCTGGTGACAACGCTTGTTGTCGAAAAGCTCACCAAGGGAGAAAATGCAAAGGCGTTCCTCACGTCGAACAACCAACGTGGCATTGTAAGCTCCATTACCACATCACTGCTAGGAGATGTTGAGCTAGAGACTTGTGAAAATGGCCATACCTCTGAGACTTTCGTGCGGCATGTAGTGCGTGTTGCAACAAATATCACTCTGAACAACTTTTGTAGGCTTCGAAATGACAACCATCCTAAGCACCGCACAAAAAAGGCAGCTGACAGAAAAATCAAAACCTTGAACAAGAAATGAGGTAGGTTGGTTTTAGCCTTTCGTCCTAATAAAACCACTTCTACAAATGCATTTCTGACTATTACAGTTTGATCACTAAAGTGTAAAGGCAGGCGTAAACAAATGCAGACCGCGCAGGAACAAAAAAAGAACAAAAAAGAAACACCGGCTTTCAATAAGTGCCCACGGCAGATATAACGAGAACAAGTGGCGACGACAGCCGGTGTGCAGGTGGGCAACTAGCGTGACGTCACGCTCTCCCCGGAGGGGCCTTGTAAATAGTCTAGGTGGTGTTGCTTCAGGTGTTTGAAGCCTTCCACGATTACTTGACTGCTGGTCATCTTGGTTTAAAAAAAAACTCTTGACCGCATTCGATGTCGTTATTACTGGCCTGGCATTTCTTCTAGTGCAGCGCGATACGTCGGTTCCTGCTACCCATGCCAAGGTCGTAAACCCCCACGTCTGCACCTGCTGGACCTCTACAGCCACTTTCGTGCTCTTCAGTGCCGTTCGAGGTTGTAAGTGTCGACCTTTACGGGCCTCTCCCCGTCACATCTGCTGGCAAACAATGGATAGTGACCGCCGTGGACCACCTGACACGCTACGCTGAGACTTCTTCTGTTAATACAGGCTCAGCTGTGGAAGTTGCAGACTTTATTCTTCACGCTTTAATCCTGTGTCATGGGGCTCCTCGTGTACTGCTTAGTGACCACGGCAAAGTGTTCCTTCCACAAATGGTAAATGAAGTACGGCATGCTTCTGGAACTGCTCACAAGAAAGCTTCAAGCTACCACCCTCAGACAAATCATCTCACAGAAAAGTTTCACCGAACCCTTGTTGACATGATAGCCGTTTACTTCCAACCCGACCACAAAAACAGGGATACTCTTTTACAATTCCTGACATTCGCTTACAACACTGCCGTTCAGCCAACAACTTGCTACTCACCTTTTTACCTCGTGTACGTAGCACCTCGACTACCTTTCTCGACGTCTCTTTCTTTAACAGCCATGGGAATTCATATCAGTCTTCTAGGGAAGAATACATTTCCCGCCTGGCCCAGTCTCACCATCAGGCTCGAATCAATACTGAAGCGAGACGGCACAAGCAGAAGATCATATATGACGCATCCCACCGCGTTGTGTCTTTCCAACCGTGTGACGAGGTGCTGCTTTTGACACCTATTAGCACTCCTAGTCTCTATGACAAATTTCAACCACGCTTCATCGGGCCATACATTGTTTTAGAACAGATTCACCGGTCAATTATCGTGTGACACTACTCTCCGCCCCAACAGACCGCCGCTGCCGCAGCACAGAGATTGTCCACGTTTGTTGCATAAAAACTTTCACGCGACGTTCCTCGTCACTTTGACTTACGGCGCCCAGGGTGTCCGCTTCCAGAGGGGGGGGGGGGTTAGTGTCGGCGTTTGTTACTTACACCGTTCTCATCCCTACATGATCACAATCACCATCATCCGCTTGTCTCTTTGTCCTTATTTTCACTCTGGTTCATTAACATCGTCATGGTCTGTGTACTGGCTCTGCCCGTTCGTTTTGCGAAGTCTTTCCTAAATAAAAGCTGGTGCCGCCAAGACTACCAAGACTTGATATATATATATATATATATATATATATATATATATATATATATATATATATATGTGTGTGACGTATGAAGGCATGGTAGAAGCCGAGGAAGAAGTGCTCATAGAATAAACATGGAGTATGAGCCGGGCCACGTCACCCATTCATCGTAGCATCACACGAGTCGACAGGATGAAAACCTCGCAACCACTTCATCGCCCGGCCATCATCATCGAAGACCTCAGCGAGACGCAGTGACCGAACGCGGACCACCAAGACCACCAAGCATCATGACAGCAGCATCAGACGACCTTCCCGTCCCCAAGTACACCGGAGCAGCGGACGATGGACCTGTACAGGACTGGTTCGACCTGTTTGAGTTCCACGCTACCGCTGCATCTTGGTCGGAACGGGAGATGCTTACGAACTTCAGCGACTACGTCACCGGTGAGGCATTTAAATTTTACCTCACCCACATATTCGACAACGACGAGTCTTGGCAAAAAATAAAAGAAGAAATGATCGTCTGGTTTCAAGACTCCAATGAAGATTCAATTAGAACACACGCTCTCAGTGCATTCGATCTCAGTCATCGCAGTCATAAGCAGCCTTCACGCGTTCGAGCACAGAGCAGAAGTTTACGATTCCCGTCAGGCGAAGTTAGTCATCTGCTCATAGAAAGACATCCTAGCCGTCTTTCTACAAGGCCGAACCTTCCACCTGGTTTCCCATGTACACAAATATCACCAACGCTAAACTCTTCCATACAATACACAAATCAAGACAACATTCAAGCACCCAATGTACTTGACTCTTCATCTTCCTTACGTAAGCCACCACCTGGTTTTGTGCCAAGTAGCTCGTCTGGTGCTTGTCACTGTCATCGCACCCCTCAAGATATCGCCACATACGCAACTCACCACCTGAAATATCAGCCAAATACCTTGTCAAGCCACTGCCATTCCGAAAGCGATTTTACTTCAGGAACGCTTGGCTCAATTCTCCCGCAAAAAAACGAACCTACGAAATCGGAAACACGTCTAGCGATGTTTGCGGCGATGTCATTCTCAGGAACCGGACCAACCGAAAGTGGAAACATTACGGAGTCACCATTCAATGCGAGTCTCGCCGATAAAAACGAAAATGTATCTACTGCTTTTCTTGACAGAAATCATGCTTGCATCCCACTCGTAAAGAATGCTGGCAATACCGACAGCGTCTCCTTATTCAACGACGATGACCAACCACAATTTTTTCAGAGCCATCACCAAACCAAGAAAATACGACGACGAATGAAAACTTCAACGGAAGCACACTCACGACTTGAACAACTTAAAAAATTAGGGACTTTGATGCAAGGGTAATTTCAAGAAGTAGGACGTTTCCGAATGACCCTGGTCCGGAATGAAGGCATGGTAGAAGCCGAGGAAGAAGTGCTCATAGAATAAACATGGAGTATGAGCCGGGCCACGTCACCCATTCATCATAGCATCACATGAGTCGACAGGGTGAAGACCTCCCAGCCACTTCATCAGTGTCTCATTATCGACGCAGTTCTCCCCAAGACGCCCTGACCATACATCGACTACGGAATCATCTCCTGGCCGCACACAGCGACCAGCCACCATCTTCGAACGTCTCAGCTAACGCAGTGACCAGACGTGAACCACGAAAGTACATCCCAACCTTACACCAAGACCAGCATCATGACATCACCATCAGACGACCTTGACATCCCCAAGTACACTTATCAGCGGACGGCGGAACCGTACAGGACTGGTTCAACCTTTTAGAGCTCCACGCCGCCGCTGCATCCTGGTCGGAGCGGGAGATGATCATCAACTTTTCTGACTACATCTCAGGCGAGGCATTCAAATTTTACCTCACCCACATCTTCGAGAACGATGAGTCTTGGAAAAAGATCAAAGAAGAAATGATCACCCGTTTCAAAGAATACTATGAAGACCTGTCCATACCTCATCAGCAGAAGGCTTTTCAACTCGCCCATCAGAGTTACGCGAAGTCTTCCCGCAGGAAGCCTATTTCCCAAACGAGACCTCAGAGAAAATATACCACCATTGTATCATCATATGACTCTTCCAAAAAAACGTCACGCATTCGAACACCGACTGGTAACATGCACGTCGCAACAGACAAGGTAAAGCCTCCGTATACCGAAGGGAATCTAGACCATTTCGGCAAAAGACTAAACCTAAAGCCGGCTTTCCCAAAAGCAATGAAATCGGCATTTTCAACGTGTCCACTGCACCACAACAATTCACATTTTACTGAACCACCCGAATCCCTTGATGCTTCGTGTCACACACAAGGCCCAGACGGTTTCGAGCGTGCGACGGATTTTACGCGTGACGAGCTGGTGAATCCTCACAATGCCAGCCCCTACCCTGACGTTCCGGACCAGGGTCATTCGGCAGACATTGTCAGCCTAACTACGCTGCAAAAGGAAAAACATACACCATCAGAACCACCTGAAGCCATGTCTGTTGTGCCCTCATCGTCAAGTGATAACACACATGCGAGTCGAAGCACTGCAGAAGTTTCGAATCCGCCAATGCCAGAACATTGTCAACTGACAAAAGCATTTACAATCAATGATGACGCACAACCTTTTTGGGAGCTTTCTCATCAGTCTGTCACGCTGCTTTCATCGCAAAACGAGCCCAGCAGTAGACTGCCGACTATCTAGTGATCACAACATTGTGCAAAGAAAAGGAGACTCATGTTCCTGAAAGATACTCATCTGACCAACTTTCACAACAAAACGAGCAATTTGAACAAATGCAACTCCAAGAACCCCAGGCACTACAACGCTTACTTGAACAAAAACAGCGAACAAGCGAAACCTCATCACGAGCATACTTGTGGCTTAATCGGAGACAACACCAATTAAAGAAGCAAAGACATAGTCAATCCCTAAACCATCTTAACAGAAAGCAACGTCGACAAAGTTTTCTGCACCAGTTCTTAAAGCCATGTCTGCGATCCAACAAACTGAGAGAACGCCACAGAAAGTTACGAAAAAGACATGAAGCTACTACGTATACAACGGAGAAAAAAAGACATCATCCAATCATCCTCGGTTCTCACGCGCGCCGACTAGAAGCAAAGCATCTATTGCCACGACGGCGCTGGATCCGGTGCCAAAGACATATATCAATACAATGCTACACAGATTTCAAGCCTTGTTCGTTCTTCACAAGACCTCAAGTCGTGTCATCATCAGTGGAGATGTGCAGGGCAAGGTTATGCTATCCAGGGCACAACAGCCAGCCTCGTCCACCAGAGCTACCCTAGATATGACCGGACTGCTGCCCTATACTGTGAAGGTTTTGTGCGAGTTAAGCAACTCCACTTCACTTCACTTCACTTTATTTCCTTAAAGACCCCACAGGGGGGTGTTACATAAGGGGTGGGTTGTACAACAAAGATACAAAAGCCACAGGTTATTATTGCAGATGCATTGACACACTTTGAATAAAACGTGATGGACAGGTGATTGAAACAACATCGTGGGGAAGGTCATTCCATTCTTTGGCGGCGCGGCAGAGAAATGATGCAGAAAATGTTGAGGTGCCAGATCGGGGTCGGAAGACTTGAAGTGGATGGCCAGTGCGGGGAGAAATGCGTGCGGCGGGAGCGATGTAAGGTGGTTGGTGGAGTGAGCTGTGATACAACTTGTGGTACAGTGACAACGTAGCAATTCTGCGGCGAAGTGAAAGACTTAATAGACCGGATTCATTTTTAAGAGATGAAACACTGACATCGTAAGAATAAGAAGAATGAATGAAGCGAGCGGCACGATTTTGAACTGCTTCGATAGCGTTGATCAGATAAACTTGGTGAGGGCTCCAGATGGGTGATGCGTATTCAAGTTTGGACCGGATTAGCGACTGATAGGCCAGAAGACGAACGTGATACGGTGAGTGACGTAGGTGACGTTTTAGGAATCCTAATGATCGGTTGGCTGATGAAATCATGTTAGTGATATGCGTTCGCCAGGAAAGATCAGGGGTTAATGTTACACCAAGATACTTATAGGATACGGCTGTTTCGACTGGTATGTTAGCAATTTCATAGGAAAATTGCAGTGGGTTTTTGCGGCGGTGGAAGGAAACTAATTTGCATTTGTTAGGATTAAGGGTCATAAACCAATGGTCACACCAGTTTAATACTTCATTAAGGTCATTCTGTAGTGCTGCTTGATCAAAAGTGTTGGTTACTTTGCGGTAGATGACACAATCATCTGCAAACATACGAAGGTTGCAGGATAAATTGTTAGGTAAGTCGTTAATGTAGATTAGGAACAAAAGCGGGCCAAGGACAGATCCCTGTGGCACTCCAGACCTAACAGGAAGAGAGTTAGATTTGACATTGTTAACGAAAACAAACTGAGAGCGGTTAGTCAGAAATTGAGCAATCCAATTAGGAAGTTCAGCTGGTAGATTTATTTGAGAAAGTTTTTTTAGTAGGCGCTGGTGTGGAACTTTGTCGAAAGCTTTAGTGAAGTCAAGAAAAATAGCATCAGTTTGGAGGTTACCATCGAGGTTAGCATGCAGGTCGTGAAGGAAAAGGGCTAGTTGGGTTTCGCATGAGCGGCCTTTTCGAAATCCGTGTTGAGAGGAATGAAAAAAATTGTTAGAATCAAGAAAATGCATGATATGAGTGTATATGACATGTTCCATGAGTTTGCAACATACACTGGTTAATGATATGGGGCGATAATTTAACGGGCAGTCTCTTTTACCTGTCTTGTGAACCGGAATGACCTTCCCACACTTCCAGTCGAGAGGCAGAATACCTGAGGAAAGTGACTGGGAAAACAGCAAAAACAAAAACTCGGCTGATATGTGCTTTGTGTTCTTTAACAGCTTGGATGTAATTTCGTCGGTACCCGCCGAGGATGACAGTTTCATTTTTTCTATTAAAGACAGGATACCATTGAAACCAATGTTAAAGGGTGGCATTTCAGGCAGATTAACAGAGACTAATTCTGTTTCAACGGGGTCAGATTCATTCGTAAACACAGACGAAAAGGCGGCATTGAATATATTGGCACATTCTGAACAACTTAATTCTTGACCAGTATCATTAGTAAGGGTGATGGGGGGCGTGTTAGGAGGGTTTATTATTTGCCAGAAACGCTTCGGTGAATCAGCAAGAATTTTCGGAAGTTCCGTATGAAAAAATGAGTACTTGGCGTTGCGCACTTCACTTAAATATGCTTTCTCGGCAACCTTGTATTTTTCCCATGCAGAATTAGTGTTTTTATTCTTCGCAGCCCGAAAGAGGCGTTTCTTCTTATTTTCAAGCCTTTTTAATGTTTTAGTAAACCAAGGTTTTTGGCGGGTGGGACGAAAGCTTATTTTAGGGATAAATTGGTCAGCTAGCTGGTTTAACTTGTTTTTGAAGATTACCCAATTATTGTTACTGGGTCGCTCCTAGAAGCCATCACGGAACGTCGGAAGAAAAACTTCAAGTTCTCGGGTGATGGCCGCGTAGTTACCCTTGTCATATAACCTAATAGTTTTAGTGCAGGCTTGGCGCATTTGAGGAACGAAGGTAAAATTAGCGTGAATGACCTTATGGTCACTTATTTCATCAAGATATGTAATAGAAGAAAGGCTCTCAGGATCAGTTGTTAAGATTAGGTCAAGAATGTTAGCAGTATCTCGAGAAACACGTGTAGGTGTTTCTCCCTCCTGAAATCGCCCTCCTGAAATCGCCCTCCTGAAAACTCCCTCCTGAAATCGAACTACCGCGCATTTTGACATTCTTCACTTTATGCTTTTTGTTGTTTTGTTGATTGTAACTCGCGCATTCTTTCGGGAAAAGGGGGAATCATGTGACGTATGAAGGCATGGTAGAAGCCGAGGAATAAGTGCTCATAGAATAAACATGGAGTATGAGCCGGGCCACGTCACCCATTAATCGTAGCATCATATATATATATATATATATATATATATATTTGACGTATGCATGTGGGAGGTATATATTTTTTTTCTGCCCACAAAAGGCACCTCGACACCTCAGATATACTTCCGGAGCCCTTGCACCCAGCGTCGAACCTCCCACTCCTAAGGAATCGACGAACGGTGCCAGTTCTCGACCCACTGATTTATTGTGGCAGTTGCTGACCTACACCTGCAAACAAGCTTTATATCTTTCACACTTTCTCAACTTGTTGCGTTAATCTGGACACCTGCTAACTGAGGCTTCATTGGTATTGAGGTGGCCCACGCAAGCGCTCGAGCTTTCATGATCCGAGCGCAAGCTCGCCTAGGAGACGTCTCAAAAACCAAAGATTTACCCTAATGTATGTACATATGAAGAGAGACTACTTACATACAAGGACATTCGCGAGCACTACCGCCTTGGTCGCCGAACCCTACTGCCCCTACAGCGTCAGACTCCCGCAAGCATAAGGTCCTCTGCCGTGAACTACAAACCCGAACTTTTCTCTCCCCTACCATACGCCACAAAATTTATCCCAGAATATACCCCAATTCAGACTAGGTTTTGTGCGGTAAGAAAGCGGACCTTAACCATAATATGGGGCAATGTCGAAATAACTCCCCTTCCCCGAGCCTTCATAAACAAATGAGTAATCAAGAGCTGTGGGAAGCTGCTGTGCTCAGCTACAACCCCGACCTTCAGGAGGCTATCCTGAGGTAGGCTCAGGTGGTAGAAGAGGCCTACCGCGAGTGGGATCCCTCGCCTTTTCGAAGCCCCTTTCCCTTAAGATGGGAGAAATAAGGTTGCTTCTCTCTCTCTCTCTCTCTCTCTCTCTCTCGCCCCGTGCTCCTTGTTGGCGAAGAAGGGCGGGGCGGCCGCCTCTGAGTGCTCAAGTAATGTGACATAACCTAGTTGAAGCATAGCGTCCGAGATCGCTTGCAGGTGCGCACTCTTGGAGGCCATGGTTAAAGCTCCTCGATAGCAGTAGGAAACCTTGACCGAGCGAGCATCAGACAGCCTCTTACGCAGTTATGTTCTGTGTCTTTAACTTTATGTTATCGCATGACGGCTCATTATTCAAATCGTGCTGCCTTCACATGCACCAACAGCTTTTCCCCTCTGACTACTTCGAGTGTAGCCCCGCCGCGGTGGTCTAGTGGCTAAGGCACTCGGGTGCTGATCCGCAGGTCGCGGGTTTGAATCCCGGCTGCAGGGGCTGCATTTCCGATGGCGGCGGAAATGTTGTAGGCCCGTATGCTCAGATTTGGGTGCACGTTAAAGAACCCCAGGTGGTCGAAATCTCCGGAGCCCTCCACTACGGCGTCTCTCATAATCATATGGTGGTTTTGGGACGTTAAACCCCACATATCTATCTATCTTCTTCGAGTGTAAGAACACTGGCTTATTATTTAAAATTTCTGAAGTAAGCACTGTAGCAAAGCAAAGATGTCAACGAGGGATGCATGCCCTGGTGGAGTGGCATAGACACGAGCAGGACATGGTATGCCGCCGCGCTTTCGCGGCTCAAGCTACGAACCTCTGCTTCCCGCGTTGCTGAAGCGCAGTAGGCGTGAGCGCTGACGTAGGTTTAAGAAGCGCACACCATGCTGATTCCCTTTATAACTGACGATCTTTCAAGGTGCGAATACCGAGTAGGAGTGTGATACCGAGTAGCGGTGTTCAGTTTGTGCTTGTTCATGTCGTATTTAAGCGACTCACAATACGCTGTGATCTTGCAAATATTGGAAACTTCATTTATCAGAACGAATAAATGATAATCATGGAGGAGGGGGGAGTGGTCGCTAAAACCAAGTGCCACGTGGCGTCAATAGGGCTGCGTCCACGTGAAGTGGTGCTATAACTACAAAACGCCATTAGAGATTGTTCCGGCCCTCAAATATACAACGAATGTGTAAAGACGTGCTTTCGTGTTATACCGATCGCTATGAAGAGGGAGGGGGGATCTGCTATGTTTTTTTATTCCTCTTTTTCGGCAGTAGAAAGATTAAGCGCACACACCAGCTTGAAATAGGCAGCTCTAGTAAACAGACAGAGAAGGGCCTCTTACAAGTAACACAAGTAGCGCATAGAACCATAAGATGTTCAGTGTGATGACAGAGACAACATAGTGACGAAATCGTTACATAACTGCGTCATCTAAAAGGTTCTGAGAAATATGCCGCTCTACAAGTGTGAAACTGAAAACTGTATTGTGTATCCAAGAAATGATGCCGTTCTGCTTTGGTTCGTATGAGAATGACGGTATCGCAAATAAATAAATAAATAAATAAATAACTGCTCCCGCAGACGTGTATTTTATATGACTACACGGATGGGCAATAAACAACAAAACTGAAGCATAGCGAAAGAAAGTGTGCGGGAAGTCGATGAATAGAAAAGAAATAGACAAAGAGCGTAGTTTATCTGTCTTTTTGTTTGCTTACAGTAAAAGGTAACGTCAAATTTGGCGCTGTGACAAAGCGTCAGCCTTGTCACCGGCAGCACCGGACAAGCCTCTGAATGATCGGGCATGAGAATAGCGTCGCGGACAGCGGGCATCGAGCATGACATAATGCAGTACTTTACAGTGTCCTTAGACGACTGCACTTCTCTTTCAAAGAATTGCTAGTAGAGAGGTCTTTGTACTCTGCGCTCCTTGAAGCGGACCATAATCAAGCAACATTTTACAATGCCTTCCCTCCGGAAGTACACACATCAACAAACACGCTTATACGTTATTGGATAACGGGAGCCTTTCACCAAATGTCGAAGTTGTAGGTCATACCATGTGTCGGTCATCATTGTAGGCCCTGCGTCGTATTCATGATATGACACACGACGCGAACTCACTGACCCCCGTTTATCTTTTCGTATTTTCGGCATTCTCTCCTTCTAGCACTAATGCGAGTGATGCGCCGCTCTTCTTATGAAACGTTGTTTATTGGCTTCGGTCAGTGCGTTCAGCAGATTCTTGTCAGTCTTCGACGAAGTGCCTTTCTGATCTCACACTGCAGTGTCTGATGGCTAGAGAAAAAGAGGGACAGATATTTCCGTATAAGTTGTGCCCAATTTTCTTCCTGCGAGTGACAAGCTGTCAGGCGTATGCCTCGATGTCCCTTATCACGATTGATTGAAACAAAGATGGCGAAGTACAAGTAACCAAAATGAGAAAACCAGAATCACTGAGGTATATCTTGACAGAAAAAAAAACTCGTGACGTTGCCAGTCGACCAAACTGCCTGACGTGTTACGAAGACAGTTATGATGGAAGCAATGTGCCTTAACAATACATTTAAGGGAAATTTGATGCAACGTGAGCAGCTTCCCGTTTTTTGCCCTAGCAGATTTGTACAGGAACAACGTAGCCAAACGTGAGGAGGAAAGATATAGCCAAACGTGAGGAGGAAAACAGGAGTAATCCGTTTCCGCAAATGTGAAAATAGATTTCATCTGTGGCCTCACAAAATTCATGGAACTGGCAGTTCTGTTAGAATGAAACCGTACTGTGAGATTAATCATAGGTTACAAAACATTGCGGTGTCAAGATGAAGGAAAAGAAAGATGTGGGCTTGCAACAATACCAAACAGCTCTTTCGAGGCTGGCCAGAACTATAAACATTGAATCTTCAAACCGTAGCTTCAAATATAGCTTACGAAATAATAAAGTTTTAGTTCCGTATTGCCGATAGTATCATCCTCTGGGTTGCTGAGGGAAATGACGGTGACGTAGAGCAAACGCTGCAGCAAGCCGTCGACGTGGTGCAGGACTACCTTCGCGACACTGGCCTCAAATGTTCCGCCGCTAAATCGGAGCTCCTGCTCTATAGAACCTCGCGCAAAGGCCGTAAACGCAAGAATGCCGATTCCGCATTCGAGTGCGCATATAGAGAAATTAATGTACGCACATCAGACGGCGCTGTCATCCCACAAGTTAACACCATTAGGGTACTGGGCTTGCGCCTGTCCGCCAACGGCCACAACGGCGAAACCGTTCGCAGACAAGAGGGCGCGGTCAATGAAACAATTCGGTTGCTGAAACGAATAACAAATCGGCATAGCGGAATGAAGGAAAGCAATACCATTCGCCTGGTACATGATTTCGTTATGAACCATATAACGTACGTCGCCTCCTACCTCAAGTGGGAGGCGACTGAACGCACCAAACTAGATTGTCTCACACGCAAGGCGTACAAACGCGCAATCGGATTACGAGCCAATACCAGAACGGAAAAATTTCACGAGCTGGGGCTGCACAATCCTCTAGATGAGATAATCGAAGTACACAACATCGCCCAGTACGAACTTCTGGCGAAGACCAGAACTGGCCGACACATCCTCGAGACACTGGGTATCAACTACCGTACGCAGCGCGGCGAAAAGGTCGGGATACCTAGACGTATTCGCGAGCGCATCGTCGTTCTGCCGTTGCCTGAGAGCATGCACCCGACACATCACATCGGTCGGCGCAATACACGCGCCCAAGACCTTGAAAAGAAATTCGGCAATAGCAAAGACACTGTTTACATGGACGCGGCCCGTTACGACTGCCACCGCGGCTTCGCTGTCGCGATGAGGGATCATGTAGGAACTTGTGTCACGAGTGCGACGATAGGCACGGAAGAGACGGAGGCGGCCGAAGAAGCTGCCATAACCCTCGCGATAGCCACCACGGACGCCGAGGTGATAATAGGCGACTCGCAGGTGGCGATACGCAACTACGCCAGCGGCCGGATCTCCCGCGAAGCGGCCGGCATTCTCCAAATTCACGAACGAAACATCTGCCGCAAAAACGACAGTTTCCTCGTATGGACCCCCGCCCACACGGACCCTCCGCTTGCGTGCAACGCGACTGCCCACGCCGCGGCTCGAGGGCTTACACGCCAAGCTGCGACGCCTTCCGACAGTCCCGATGTCTCGCACACTTCGACAGCGATGCGGGAATGGACGTGGCGGGATCGCATGACCACTTTCAGAGACATCACGCAACACTACAGACTGAACAGAAGCAAATATCCACCACTCCACGCCAAACTAAACAAGAAACAGCAGGTTGCCTGGAGACAACTGTAGACACACACGTACCCGAATCCGGTGATCCTTCGCCTCTGCTACCCAGGCATTTATACGTCCGATGCGTGTAAGGCGTGCGGAGCCAGAGCGACGCTGCAGCACATGCTGTGGAAGTGTACCGGTAATGCGCAGCAGTCCCCTACGAAACCGGTAGACATGGCGGTCTCGAACCGCGAGGCGCAATGCGAGGCGGCTCTGCTCAGCCACGACCTTGCCGATAAACTGTGGGCCGTCCGGCATGCCCAGGATGCCGCCTCCCATCGCGCCTCGCGATGGGAGGCGGCATCCTGACGGAGGCGGCATTCTGACGGAGGCGGCATCCTGACGGAGGCGACATCCTGACGGAGGCGGCATCCTGACGGCCTCGAGTCCAAGGACTCGAGGCCGTCACCTAGGCCGGGGTGTTTGTAGCCCCACCCCGCTCAATGACGCCGGACATGTTCAATAAAGTTATTACCCACTCACTCACTCCGTATTATGTGCCCGCTACATGAAGTGTAAAAGACAACTGAAGAAATGTAAGGTGATGAAAGATGTACAAATGTACCAGATGACGTTGAATCCCCTAGATGAAGCGAAGAAAGGTTAATGTGCCCGTCGTCAAAGATTGGTGCTGAGTTTCGACTGCGTAATTTTGGCAAGAGCCCTCAAGAGCAGCCTCTATAAAATCTACAAGTCATATTGCAGAAAATGCAGGGTTACAGAGAACTAATCTCATGAAAAAACTGAACCAAATTAACAGACTCTAAAATAGAAGTTGGAGGAATTGTGTAAGTTCTGTGTTTGTCTGTATTCTTAAAACTAGTCTAATAATAATACTTTTGAGTTCGGAGTCATCAACCACTAATTATGATGAAAATGAAGATGTATAAAAAAAATCCTATTTCAGAGTTCACTCAAAATACTTCTAACTGCCACTCAGGAAAACCTTTTGCCGATGCTGAAAGGAAGAGGGCACAGTACAATCACCAAATAATTTTATTTCAGGTTATCTAGGAGCTGTTATAAGCTCAACCAAAGATTAATAAAACAATATGAGGGCCTATATAGCACGGTTCACAGCAATTGTTCCGCGTGTATAGAATGCAATTGTGGGATGGTAAGCTGGCATTTTCATTCATTCAGTGTTGCCTAATTCCCCGCCTTACCTTAATATGGTGAAAATCACTATGTTTTAATTGTAGGAAGTTAATTACTAAATGTAACCGTAGATAGTGCATCAATAAGGCGCCTATATAAAGACGTCTGGAATGAATATATTCACCCTATATTCATTTTTTAATGTAGTTGATGCAAGCAATTTGGAAGCTGTTCTTGTTTCCGAACCTTTTCCACTTTTTCAGCAAGGAAGCTCGGAAAATAAAATAGAAAACCCCGCATTGCTGCAGAAATGCGCGGCTCATACAGAAATACCAAGGACATTGGTTTACTTGGTGTTTAATGATGTAAGGAACACCCCACAAAAAGGCTACATTAAAAAGATGCCTTTATTACTTCAAGCATTGAGAAGGAATGGCGGAAGGAATCGTGCACGCCATCACGCAAAGCTTGGCTACGCGAAGCACGAGCTTGTCGCCTCTCGTTGGGCGAGCTACTTCTTAATTCACTATGTTTCTCTGTAAAGCTCTTTGTTTCCGTATAATTAACTCTTTACTTTTGTCTCTTCTGCCTAATTTCTGCCTTTTCTTGTCTCTGTGTATGTGTATTTACTTCTTAATCTCTTTGTGTTTTTTATCTTGTTTTACTATCTTCTCACTCGCAATTTCTCACTTTACTCTTTTTTTAAGCAGTGTTCCTTCTTTGCAATTCTTTTTTTATTCACTTTTAATGACTTTTTCCATCTGTCATGATTTCTCTTCTTTCCCATTCTCATGGGTTTTGCTACCCTTTCTCATCCCGCTTCCCTGCCTTCTCGTCCTCACTTTGCTTTTCTAATTCCTTGCTACACATGCACCATACAAAACATACGCCCAGCTTATGCACTTACAACGTTTATTGTGGCGGTAAGTATTACAGAGGTGGCGTTAAGTATTTTGCAAGCTGTGTATACATTGGGTCTTTTCCTAATAAATACAATGGTACTAAAATACTAGAGAGCCGATTGATTAACGAGATCACGTTTTTGAATAGTTGGGTACGCGAGTTTAAATATTGGCACCTTATGAAGAGATTTTCAGAAGGTGTTTTTCTATCTTTGTACTTTTGTTTTACATGTCTCTGTTGTTTATTTCTTTCGTCATCTTCCTTCCCACCTTCAAATATTTCCCTCGCTTTGTGCTTCCTCCTAGCTATATATGCTAAACTAATTGACATACGCGCTATGAGAACAAAGCGAAAATCACGAAGAGTAAGTGGATGAAGAGAGCATAAATCAGCCACTCATGGCTCAGTGAAGTCTTTTATTAGGTTGTTCTTCTTCGCACTACGTAGTTCATAAAGTGGTCCTTCCCTTGTCGTCAATCGCTTCGTCATGTTATGGTAAGAGGGAATCTTCGTGGCTGTATCTATCCTGTTTGACGTAGATTGGATGTCAGAATATGTGTGTGTGAAGTCCATATGTGATATAGATTATGAGCACAATATTGTCACGTATTTTAGAATACCTTCTTCTTGGGTGAGTTGGTTCATAACTGGGATTGGAATCGTTGCGCAATCAATTGGACGAACGCAGGAAAAGGAAAGAATAAACGGAAAGAACAAGAACTCTCAACTGGTTTTATTGATTTGGTCTATGAATATATACGCACATTTTTTTTTACACACGTCGAAAATAAATTGAAAGAAGAAAGGAGGGCAAGCCCACATTTGAGAACGTGAAAGTTCTAGGAAAGACCAAGGAGAGAGTAGGACGTGATCTGTTAGAAGTTTTTTATATAAGAAATCAGCGACAAATGCTTAAGTGACACCTGTTGTGCTCTAGAACACAAAAAGTAATTTTTTGAGCAGTTTCGGTTGACATGAGCTGATCTTGACACGTGTTATCTCCTCGCCCTTCCCCCTTTCTTCTTTTGATTTATTTTCGACGTGCGAAAAAAAATGCATATTTATGCAGTGACTAAAATAATAAAACCCGTTGATGGTTTGTGCTCTTTCCGTTTACTCTGTCCTTTCTCTGTGTTCGTCCAATCGATTGCGAAGCGATTCCTGTCACAACATTGCGCCACAGTCGTGACGCTCACAAAGGCTGACGAAGTCCAACGGTGTCACTAATGGTCGCGTAAGTTCAAGAATTATCTTTTACACCTTGCTCTCGTAACCTCACTGAAAGATTAAAAAATTATCTAAATGGCTTCCAGTCATTCAGGCATTGTTTGCGAAACGCCGCAGTTGAACGTATGTTGCGCGAATAACATAAACACACAGAGATTGAAGTGCGTCTAGCAGTATGTCACCGGCTACAGCATCACTGGTAACAAAGTGTAATTGTTTCATTGCCAAGTATTTTGTGAATGAGCGTAAGGCTCGTATTTTTAGATCCGGTTAATTTATTTTTTTGTCATAGATCTTACTGATATGTTGAACTATAATTGTCTTTAATTTATCATAAAAGCAAAAATTGATCAGAGCGCCAGAAACCAGACCCCCCCCCCCCCCACGTTAACTAAGGTACCCATGCGGGCATCTATTAACGCAGTAAGACGACGTTTGGCAGTATACAAAAGTGTGCACTGTGCATTGCTAAACCGCATCCGTGGTGCGCTGCGTTGGAGCAGTTATTAGGATGCTATAGGCTGCCAACGCGAAAGTTGCAGGTTTGCTCGTCGTCGCATTTAGATGGAGGGGAAATGGTAGAAGTCATTGTACTGCGCGAAGTCAGTGCACGCTAAAGAACAAAAAGTAATCGCAAGTTCTGAAGCATAAACATATCGTAGATTTAGGAAGAAAAACCCCAGATATTACTGTTGTATTAAACGACATACAGTTTATTAGTGTTCGTGCCAGCAGGCACAGCTTGTCCGTGCTAAGTTATTGGCAATAATTGAGAACACTGAAGCAAACGAAGTAAATAAAGCTATTTGATATGCAAAAATAAAATCAAGTATCGTGTAATATGAACCAGACTTGTCATTACAAGTACTTTTTTCCAATAAATAGAGTTCATCGAAAGGGAAACAGACACGCTGCCTAAAGAACCACTAACAAAGGAGGGCACTGAGAAGCCCGGGCCAAAGCAAACTGCGAAAAACAGAAAAAAAAGCTCGGCTAATCAAATATAACTAGCAGGAATCTAAACTGAGGCATGCGGTTTCGCATGCGGTTTCGTCGCTTGTACTGTGATGCCTATGCTTTGTCTCCGCCTCGTGAAAAGCGTAAACGGATGTGCTAACTTCGAAGGAAATAGAAATGTGAGGCTATGGCTGTCATTTTCACTTGTAAATGTACGTTCTGTATATGAGATGTCTACTTTTGTTATTACTTTTGCATGAATTCACGCCAAATCATTTCCGAGGAGCCACTGTCAGCACGTACCACCATGTATTTGTCGAACAGCGATAAAATGACACTGCAAGCAAATCTCACCTGTACGCAAGCAAATCCCGCCATTACGTCCGCTACGACCACAGTGAAGATTAGCAGTAAAGTAAAGCGGGACATCTGTGGAAAATTTATAAAAAAAAGCAGAAGGAACGAGCAAAAAAAGGCAAATTGACAACGTGCATGCAAACTAGAAATAATGAATTCTTTGTGTTTTTTACTGAGTACATATTGCGATTATTGTTAAGTATAAAATTATTTAAATTCATCTGCTGCCTTACATTTTTCTTATCCTTGGGCATATGTGACATGTGGCCGAAAATTCATTTATGCATTTTCTATTTTACACTGCTGCTTTCACGGAGCAATATTTTTTCACTGGCAGCAATAGGTTAGTTTCGTATCCCGCAAGGACTTGGTCAAGACATTCACTGCTCGTTTTTTTGCCTTTCAGCTTATACCTTTTTGTACGAAAGCTCAGGACATAACTTTTTTACAACGGATTTCTTAAGTCTTCGTTAAAAACAAACTAAGCACTCATACGGGACAATGCACTTTAGTTCCCCACAAAGCTGTGCGTTGCTATACCGCCACACCCAGAGGAACCTAAAGCATATGATTTCGAAGCTGTAACCTATCGTGACTTATATATTTCTTCGAAATTAAAATAGATTAAAACCGTGTAACATTGATCACATAATTTTCTGGTGGTTGACACAACAATCTTTTCCCTGTAGTAAGCTTTTATACTAAAGAGAGCAATGTCAAGCCGTTTATATGCATAGAAGCTAACCTGCACATTTTTTCGCATGTTGACGAAGTGCGAAAATTCTTCCACTAAGACGCGTGCACACACAAACGCACACACGCAGGCAAGAACACACATCAGTGCGAAGCCACAAACACACACACTTTCTGCATGATAGTTTGCTGGTGCAAAAAGTTGCCTAGGTAGAGACCTTTCAGATAATTGGAAGCTCGAAAAGTTTTGCCTAATGTCACAAAGTGATTACGCTGCAAAGGCAGCTTTCGACGTGTCCAATGTGAAGCTGTTTATTTCGCTGAGCTGGTGACTGAAAACCAAAAAAAAAACAGGCCTGCTTTGAAGGCGCAGAACAGTCACAGGGAAATCTAGAAGAGCAGCCTTTCAGAGCTTTTCGAAACACTCATTGTGTAACTGTTGTAACCACACTTTCTGGGTACCCATTAAGGCCATAATAATAACAATTTCATGGTATTAAGTTGGCATTTGCTGTGCTATCCTTCATCATTTTTGTGAGAAGCTGGTAAAACACATGCAAGAAGTTTTGTGCCAGTTTCTCAAGAAGTGGCTGACGGCAATGAGGAAATATGCCTGAAGTTGGTATGCACCACAGTTAATAGATGATCAAGAACAAGCTTTAGTAATGAGTTGGAGCATTAGACCACCCCCTCGTTGTGTTCTTCGCATTATGTGACGCCTGCCCTATTGAAAATCCTGGGTTGGTGGATGCTGGAATCGTTGGTGGATATGGTGGAAAGAATAGAGGATAAGGTGAAAATATTAGTGGATATGGTAGAAATATTAGTGGATATGGTGGAAACTGTTGTACACATAATGGCTGATGACGGAGAGAGTGGAAAAAATGATGGCAGATGGTGGTGGTGGTGGCGAGCCAATAGTGATGACAATGGAAAATGCCGGCTGATGACGGCTAGAGTGGAAAAAATGGTGGCAGATGGTGGTGGTGGTGGTGGCGAGCCAGTGGTGAGACGGTGAAAAATGCCGGCTCATGGTGGCGAGCCAAAACGTGTTTGGTGTAAGGCTCCCTGAGCAAAGTGGATAACGCTGGCATGATGAAAGCTTGGTGGATGACGGTGGCATGATGAAAAGGACTTGACAGTATGTGAAATCACTTATTTGTAGTGTTTCATTCTTTAATGCGCAGAGATATTTGTTTATGGTCAAAAGAAACCAACGCTGCTCATCAAGCTTTCTTGTACGTTTTTTTTCCTGTGGTGTCAACAACGCTTCCATTTTTGTGGAGCATAGAGTATGCGGCCAGAAATATGTATACATTTGACGCACGTACCTACATCAGTTTGACATCCGCGATGTGTCTTTTTTCTTGTTGTGATGGTTAGAAAACTGGAGTTGCCACTGTGAACATGACAATAACTGTTTTACATCGACACGCAGCTGTCGACGAATAAACGGGGTCCAGTTCGCAATTGCCCCTTTCAATGTTAGAACAGAACACAGTGGTCTGTTGATGTCGCCACGCTGGAAACGCAACTCTGGTAATTCTTGCACACTCTATTGTGTGAGCCGTACCTTTAAGTTAACAAAGTGCGTGCAAATATGCATCAACTTTCACTTTCAATATGCGTCGAGATGAGCCCCAGCGAATTTGACTTTCACCCTTCTGTTCTACCACCATGATTTCCACCAAAGGCTAGTCATACCGACCGAGCCCGTACAAGTAATATCGGCGCATCTGGGTTTCAGAATACACAATTTTGACGAGTAAAAATGACACTACAGCACAGCTGCGACATCATTTAACCTAAATGAAGCCTTTTTTATTGTGTACGCTGTCCGCACAAGAAGCGACAAACATCGATGCGACGCGCTTGCGGCACTTCCACCAAAGGTACGCCTCCCCTCACCGACAGCCGCCGGTCGCACTCGCCGGTGCTTCGCTGGCTCTTAAGCGATAACATAGACACGTCAAATCGCATGCTTACTGAAGCAATGCGATAGCATAATGTTTCTGGCACACTGCATTCGTTTTGGACAAGCCGTTATGTAGCTGTTCCTAACGACAGACCAACAGTGGTGCGCTGGAACGACTTTGGTGTGCGTTGCGGGAAAAACATCACAATCAATTGTGTGTGCGTATCTGTCGAATGAACATACGTATCTACATACATATCTGTCGAATGAACATACAAACGTACTGGTGACTCTTATACGCCCGTGAATATAAAATCATACCATCTCGTAAATATTTCAAGATATATGTGTAAACCTGAGTATTCCGGTATCGCATCAAGGTTATACGTGAGCTTCCTGAAACAACTTTATCGCGTATTCCCGTGCTCTATGGCCGGTATATCATGAGTATGGCTTCAGAGAACAGCTGCTATGAGTTTGCACATAACGATGATGTTGTAAAGAAGAACTGTGGGCTACGAATGGAGGTGCGGAGAATTTTGGGGGGAAATATTCTGATAGTCTTGAGTGACGGGCTACTCCTTCGTGGGGATGCGTTGGCTGACGCGAACCACCGCGTCATGCGCTATTCGTAAAACCCAAGGTTGTTTAACTCAATAGCATTTCAGAGCTCCTGTCGCATAAATTCTGCCGTCAGCATCGACGCCGTTGGTTGTGAGCGAAAAATTGTCCGTGAGCTTAATATCGAGAAAGAAGCAAACAAGATAAACATTAAAATTTCTGGCTCCAATCAGAATTTAACCCGGGCCGTTTGCTTGGCAAGCAAGTGCTCTACCACAAAGCCACAATGTTTTTTTCTTTATTGTAACGAAGTCACGATCTTACTTGCAGCTGCGTAGGAAAAAAAAACAAAACATAAATGCCGTGTAGTAGAAGGAGATGTTCGGCAGGTGTCACGACGAAAACGAGCCCATTCGGCGCTTTATAGGCGCATTTGGGAGGTCGTAAAACTACTTCAAAAAAGGTCGAGATAGTGCAGCCATCGTCACTAGAACACACAGGAACTTCCAAACAGCTCTAAAATTGGACAACTTTGCCTATCTAGCGGAAAACAAATTATGCCTTTCCAGAGGTGTTGATCAAGCAAACAGCAAACGCTAGATAATGTGCTGCCATCTGTGAGGCATTGTGAGATTCTTCATGGTCATCCGAGATGACGAGTGCGTGGCGTGTACCTTGGAGAGCATGCAACTCTTGCTTTAGATAAAAAATCTGTATGCACCATTCGCGCGCGCGCGCGTGTGCTTGTTTGTGTGCCATCTGCGAGACAATAAGGAAAACGTGTCTCGAATACAGCAGAGCGCCGTTCTAGCATGGAGAAGTCGCCACACTGCACAGTGACTGCATTACTATAGATAAGTCGTGCTCGAGCACGCGCGCGTTTGTGTAACAAAGCATAATTTTAAGCATGCACTTAGCGGTTGAAGAGGGCACTAGGGGCCGGATTGCGCTATCGTGCTCAACTCTTACAGGCGAAGCTCGGGTCCCCCCAATTTTTTATTGTACCCTCTGGGTGGCTGAGTCTCACTCTTCCTGGGTGACGGAAACGGTCTTTTGTAATGGGCAGTACCCCCAGAGCCTGTTTGCTCACAGTACGATAGCATACAAGCATGAAAGCCAATGAGTAACTTATGAGCCTAAACAAAGTGAGCTCATAGGCTCGGCAGTAATACTATTAACAAGACCCAAACTGATGAAAGCTTATTCTGGAGCACTCATAGTATGAACGCCTGTGAATTAGACAACTATCTGTGTGAGAGAGGATAAATTATCCTGCAAGTAATAGCGTACAGGTATTTCACCATAATAAGAATAGTGACCCGGAACCCTCCCTACCTCTTCCTAAATTAAACATATATACTTTCACCCACGCGGGGGAGCGGGCTTTGCGCTAAGAAATAAATGCTGTCCTTAAGGTTGGCAATAAAATTTAATTCATGGTGTGGATGTGCCGGTAGGTATGCAATCGTGTGTGTGGTGATTATCCTGCTTTTCAGGACTTTGCATGCTTCCCCGTATATAGACTTGTACGTGAAGACTCTAAATAGCCATGAAGATCAAAAGACAACATTATTTCACCTTCCCGTTTTATAGACCTCTAAACGCATGCACAAGACGCAATAGCCACAAAACAAAGCAGTAGGAGCTATGGCACTTCGCATCAAAACTAAGTACTAAAGACCAAGAAAGGTCTTGTTCAGATGGCCTTAGCCGAATTTTTTTTTGAGAATTGCTGATTGTGCTTTCCAAGTAAGATGCATACCAACCAACAACATTGACATATATAAAGCATAAACAATTGGTTCGAGCAAAGTGTCGGAAAGGCAGAAGACCTCGAGAGTAACCAAATGGATATGTGGTTGTTGACCCTGCTCCGAGGAAATGGTGAAGAGAAAGTGAAAAACTAAGCTGCATTGGTGAAGCGAAATATTACAATAAACTAAAAACAAGTTCACTGGAAATGCACAGTAAACAACTGAACAACTGTCAGCCACGTGGGAAACACCAAAAACGTGTTTTTATGTTTTTGTGTACACGTCTTATTTTTCTTTATAAAGGAACTTTGAGACCTAGCAAGACTGCCCGAAACTCACCCTGTTTCTAGTCTAATGAAGCCATTTTCTCAGCACTCCATCTGTTCATTCTTCTTTTTTTTCAAAAAATTTCTATTTACAGACAGGTAACAAGGGAATGGAATCATTTAAAAGTAAGTTTTGCTCGAAAAACAAAATGGTCTTGAAAGAGAAAAGGTAGATAAAATAAAAACACTCAGAAATAAACATACACGGTGTTATCTAAATTTATTGTGGTTTTCTCTGTTCTCATCATTTTCAGCCAAGTTGTAAGTCCTTAAACGAAATATTTCAGAATCGCAGCAAGTGCATTTCTTCCCGTCTCGTTTATTCTGAATATCTAGACAGCCTAAAAATTCAAACAAAGAGAAAGCGACGCTATTCTCGCTCAATTACGGCCTCCAGCAAGCGAAAAATACTCGAGTGCAAGCCGCACGAAATATAGTTCCGGCTGTCAACAGAAAGCCTCACTGTCTAGCTTCACTCTTGTTGCACATATTTCACAATACGTATGTTTACTTATGTATGAAATTCTAAACAGGCCGATAATGAGCAAACGTAGACTCCATAAAATTGTGATTCTCATACTTCAGAGGCAGTGAAGTATAGAGCGAAATCAAAGGGTAGGTTAAAAAATGCGGGTTCACGCGTATAAATGAAATACTTGTCATCCTAATGCCTCCCCTGCGTTAGCACACTCTTTGAAGGTCTTCGACAAGTACTTTGTGTTTTCCATGGAAAGATGCCGCATAGGATGTTGAACAAAAACCATGGAATTAATTCACTTTAAGAACAATGAGCTAACTGCCGTGGCATTGCCAACATTTCCTACTGAAGAATTCGCAGTATCTGTGGAATGCATGAAAAAAAAATTGCATTTGTTTGGTATTATAAAATGTATTATGTAGTTTTGTTTTTTTCTGCTTCCGTTTCAAAACCAGAACAAACCATTCTGGAATAGGCTGGCGCGACACAACGGCATTCCAATACAATATGAGCTACTTCATTACGACTAATCACGTGTGTGTTACGTGTAATTTACGTCTGACACTGCCTACTAAAGAACTTGCGTCTGTTGGCAAGTTATATCTTCTCAGTCATCGGTTAAATGGATACGTGACTACATACTTGCAGTCGAAGTTGGAAACGGACTCGCTAATGGTAAAAACTATCAGCAAGCGGCATGTTGGAACGAATTTGGGTGAAAGTACTTCGCAAGGCTCATCTTTGCCATTACCCGAGGCCTCTTATTAGGCGAAAGAGGGAACCGCATGTCGACAACGTCTGAAGGGGGGCACTAAAATTGTTCATTTTAAAGCGAAAACTGTGAAATGCTCCTCCTATGGTTGAATTAATGCATACAGAGTACTAGACCGACTAAAGTTGGAGTATGCCGACGTTATTTGGGGCCCTTCGCAGCAGCACTTGATTAAAAGATTGAACGAGTTCAGAATTTCGCTTTGCGTTTCCTAGACTCGGTGTACTCCAGGCATTCCAGTGTAAATAGTTTACGTATTAAGGCAGGCCTACAAAAACTTGACCAGTGCAGGTTAATATCAAGATAACATTCAGTTACCAGCTTTATCACGGGGACTGTCAATTATCATGGGAGCGTTACCTGCAAAAATAAATCACAGCAAAACTTAGGCAACCAGTTAGCCACAATAAGGACCACAAGTTTGCTTTATTTCCTGATGCGATTATTTATTGAGATAACTTGTCCGAAGGAGTTGTAAACTCTGGGTCATTGGCTTAATTTACAGAATATATTGTAAATAATACTTTTTTCTGATGTATGTTTCCTGTATGTATGTTTATATATATGGGTATATATATGAGTATGTATAAATGTCTATGTGTGTATATACTGCTGAGTACGACGTCTTTCAACGTGTTAATTTACTGTGTCTTATTTTTATAGCTGTGCCAAGATATAGAGTGCATTTGTAAATATTGTCGGTTATATTATTTGTATTCACTCTTGCGTGGCCCCGAGAAGGGCCTGCAGTATTTGTAAATAAAAAAAAAAACACTCGGAGTCTTCGGTGGATCACCATAGGGGTTCGTATTATCCGCACCCGTTCTTCAAAAGAATATACCAAAGGGGCCGCACGTGCCTCATCCTGTTTGATATCATAATCTGAATCACTAATGAAGTAAGCAAGATCATTCATACGGACTGTTTGAAAGGCCTACAACGAGCTGGAGCCTTTCGTCACGTTGTCTTTACTTGTTCACTGGTTGCGCAGCACCTTAACAACCGAAACTGATGAATACTAAAGTGAAATGAATGCCGAGACGTCGCAGGCATGAAAGTTAGGTCTCCGCTATTCACCATAAGTTTTTGTCTTGACGTGTCGCTCTTGAAAGTGAACAATGAAACGTTCGCTCATTAAAACGTTCACATTAAATGCGATAACCACTAAGTGTGGCCTAGAATATGCTACATCCTGAACAATTCCTTTTTTTTCATATGTTTTCCGCGCACTCAAACGCGAGGTTTGTAAATATTTGTCATTTAAAACGTGCTTTTCAGTTGGATACAAACCAGTAGAAATGATCTTTGGGCCTCTTCATCTCAGTGCGGTGGTGTACTCAGCAAAATGCGTGTACTGGAGCCGTGTGTATGGTCATGTTTAAAGAAAGTATTTGCCAGCAGCGGTGCTACGATGCTTTCATAGCACTTTTGTGAATGTGAATGCATTTCTTAGTCCGGGGATGCCAGGCGTCCGTCGGGATCCGTCCACCACCCTCTACCATGGCAACCGCTGCGGGCACACACGCCCCTAGCAACTGAAGCCCCCCTGTGTCATGCTTCGGCGTCGGCAGCTGTCAGTAACAGCTCCAGACGCGCGCGCTTATTCTCGCCCCTAGCAACTGGAGTTCAAAACTTCTTGACTTGATTGTCACTTGCCACAGCCTCGATGCAGTGCGTTTGAAACACATTTTTAGGGCTAGTGCTGCCAGCGTTTGTGTAGCGTTTGCGTTGATAAGACGCTTACGCTATGGCTGGTGGTGGTAGTGGTTCGGTGAAAAAAGGAAAAAGACGCTTATTTCTGCAGCCCTTCAGGAAGCACGGCTCAGCGTCTTGTGGGGGTGGGGGGTAGAAGGGATAAAAAGAATAGAAGGGAAATGGATGAAGAGATAGAGAAGGCAAGCGACGGAGAATAAGAGGAGATAGGAAAGTGGGGTCCGGTCGAAGCAGTCCAAGGACGGGGCACCACAAGGCGAGAGCTTCACGGCATCAGGAGATCGCTCGCGGAGGGCGAACCAGTCGGCGGGAGCTACACTGTCGTCGGAGATAGCAAGGCACAACCGTCCAGCTTGAAATTTTAGGAGTCACTACGGCTGTAAGGTACACCGACAGGTGCAGTGCTTCGCCACTCTTTCTCTCACCGTTCACTCTCTCTCTCCTCTCTGCACCCACCTGCTTGTGAGCTCGCGCCTCATTTTCGACCATTCGCTTGCAGGGCACCTCTCAAGAATACCGGTAAATGTGTGCTCGAGACACCACTGTGAAACGCCACCACCAGGCCGAAAATACTGTTTGTTTTGTTCACTTCATAGTATTTTTAACCGTGCACTCTAGTCTATAGAGATCGATACGCATACCAGGTTTATCGCGACAGAACGCCATGTGCAACGAATGGCACTCTCAGCTGCACAGTCTAAAAAAAATGGCAGCATATCCACAGAGTGAATGATGGAGAGTGGGGTGAAGCATTCGTACGTCGATTCGTTCTTGCTTCCGTCTGTCCATGCGTCCGTCTGTATGACCGTCCTTGCGTCCATCCGCCCGTCCATGCGTGCGCCTGTTCGTGCGTCCGTCCCTGCGTTCGTCCATGCATGCGCCCCTGCGTCCATTCATGCGTCCATCTATGCATCTGTCTGTGTGTCCGTTCGTCCATCTATTCAACACTCCAAGTACCGCCATCTCGCATCTTTTCATCATATATTCTTTATATAGAAGTACCGCCATCCAGCGGACATTCCAAGGACTAAACGAGAGGTGGCACACGTACACTTTCTTACGGCTTGCTCTTCGTGTCTACTTCCCACCTTTAACCACCTCGAATTTATGGTATATACTAGTTCACTGTATTATATTGCAGGCTTGCGCCTGCAAGAGTTCGACGTTACAGTATTCTACAAATCCGGCAGGAAACATTCCGACGCCGACTGCCTGTCCCGCGCCCCCGTCGACCCACCACCACAGGACTCCGATGAAGACAGCGCGTTCTTAGGAGTCGTGACAGAGAGCGACCTAGCCGCCCAGCAGCGTGCCAACCCTGACCTTCGCGCCATGATCGACTACCTCGAAGGACGCAACGTCGTCGTGCCTAGGGCGTTCAAGCGCAACTTACCAGCGTTCAGCCTCAAAAACTCCATCCTAGTGAAGAAGAATTTCAACCTTGGAACGAGAACGAATTTCAACCCCGTAATGAGAACGAATATACACAGGCGGCGAAGCAGCGGTCGGCAAAACGACGTGCACGCTAGTGAGCGTCGGCGATTGAATGTCGTGGCATCGGCTGTGCAGGAATTTATATCCCTCGGCATGAGGGTTTCTCGAATAGTCGAGTTGTATCGAGAACGCTGTGATAGCGTTTGTTCGAAACGCTGTTTGTTCGAAACGCTCGAAACGCTGTTCGATAGCGTTTGTTCGAAACGCTCTGATAGCGTTTGTTCAAAACGCTGTGAAAATAGTGATAGCACAGGCCAGCGCAGCCAGGCCGAAAAAGCAAAACACAAATAAACAAACCCAATGCATGGTTCGCGGCGGTATTCATGGGACTGCTGCCCAGCGCTCGCTAAACCTTTTTAAAACCAAGGAGGTTACGCCCAGCGAGTATAACGTAGCAACATTTTCATGTCAGATAGTGCCCAATGTACATGCCAATGGCTGATAATGGGAAATGAGAGACAGGAGAATTCGGCTTTTACTTTCTTACTGCTTGCGCTTCGAATCTACTTCCCACCTCTAACCAGCTCGTGTTCATGGTATATACTAGTTTATTGCATTCATGGCACTGCGGCTCAACGCTCGCTAAACCTTTTTAAAACTAAGGAGGTTACATCCAGCGAGTATAACGTAGCAATTCTTTTAGGGGCGAAGCTCCATATAGCGGCACCCGTTCGTCCCTTGTATCCGTTGTAATATATGTAGTGAAGAGGAACGCCCACTACCAAAGCGACATCGACACGTTCGCGCGAGGCGCGAGGTGGGACTGCCTGGTTGCTGCTTCGTAGGTCAATAGAAGAGAAGTACTCCGCACCTTGCAGGCTGTCAAGGGCATAGTCGATTCTCGGTACGGAGTAAACGTCCTTTCGAGTTATTTTGTTAAGACGACGGTAGTCAACACAGAAGCGAATTGACCCGTCCTTCTTCTTAACGAGAACGGCTGGAGATGCCCAGGGGCCATTCGAAGGCTGGGTGACGCCACGCTTGAGCACTTCAGCTACTTGGTCACCGATAACCTGGCGCTCTGTCACGGACACGCGATAAGGTCTTTGACGCAGTGGTGCATTTGTGCCCGTGTGTATGCGGTGACACACAGCTGATGTGCGGCCGAGGGGACTATGCTGGCAGTCAAAGGAAGAACGGAACATGTTCAGGGGTCGTAGAAGCTGAGCACGTTGCGAAACGGTTAACGTGTCGACGACGGAGCTGCTCAGTATGTGAAGTATAGTATTCTGCGGCGAAGAGGCACACGTCAATCCAGCGACTTCGTGTTCGGCGAAAGAAACAGTTGGCATGTCAATAATTGCAGAAGGGTCGAGACTGTAAACACGCCCGACGCACTCACCCCAAAGTAGTGTTACAGGAGATGACAGCAGATTCGAGATGAGCATTTTGCTGACGCCGTCATGAAGTTTCAAAAGGGTTGATTTAGCGGCGAACACTTGCGACGAACGAAAACGGCAGATGGCGTGAAAATAGCACTAGACTCGGCGAGCGCGTTGCAAGACACCATGGCAAGGGCAAAAGAGTGCGACGGTATCGTAACGTCTTCATCAACGAATAGTTTGTCCCAGGTTTCGACAGTGTCGTGTAAAGTAGCTTCGCTAAACACTTCAAATGCTACCTCAGCACGCGAGCAGTCGATGACGGCCTTATTAGCGGAAAGAATGTTCCAACCCAAAATGAGGTCGTGGGAGCAGGAATCCAACACTAATATTTCGACGACAAAGATAAGGCCTTCAATCGCAATGCGAGCAGTACAGGCAGCGGCCGGCTGACGTGCTCAGCGCTTGCTGTACGAAGCGATATACTTGCTTGTGGCGTCATGACATTTTTGAGCAAGCGGCAGAGTCTGGCAATGATCACTGAAACTGCGGCACCAGTGTCGACGAGAGCGAGTGCAGCGACGCCGTCCACATATAGGCCCAGTACATTCGTTGGTGAAGAAAGAGGCCTTGGTCTTTTCGCGGGTGTCTCAGTTCCTGCCTCTGGAACTGCGGCAATCAGTTTGCCCGCTCCGGCGGTGAAGGACGACGACGCATCAGTGATGGCGAGCGGCGTCGAGGTAGTGGGCATTCCTCTTCACTACATATGTAACGAGTATAACATTTTGACCTCCAAGGTGGTGCGTTCCTGTGCGTTGTTGAACAATAAAAAATAGTGCTCAATGTACATGCCAATGGCTGCTAATGGGGAAGGAGAGACAGGGGCATACGGCTTTCAGTTACCGCGCACGCTGCGATCCCCATTAGCAGCCATTGGCACGTACATTGAGCACTACCTGACAAGAAAGGGTTGGTATGTTATACTCGCTGGGCGTAACCTTCATAGTTTTAGAAAGATTTAGCGAGTGCTGAGCCGCAGTTCCATGAATACAATTAACTAGCATATACCATGAATGAACTCGAGGTGGTTAAAGGTGGGAAGCAGATACAGAGTGCAAGCCGTAAGAAAGTGTGCGTGTGCTACCTCTCGTTTAGTCCTTGGAAGTTCCGCTGGATGGCGGTGCTTCTATATGGGGAATATGCGATGAAAAGATGTGAGATGGCGGTACTTGGAGTGTTGAATAGATGGACGAACGGACACAAAGATAGATGCATGGATTTACGCATGAACGGACGCAGGGTCAGATGCATGGACGAACGCAAGGACGGACGCAGGAACAGACGCCCGCACGGACGGGCAGATGGACGCATGGACGCTCACACAGACGGACGCATGGACGGATGGAAGCAAGAACGAATGGATGGATGAATGCTTCGCCCCACTCTCCATCATTCACTCCGTGGATATGCTGCCAATTTTTTCTAAACGCCACAGAGATGTTAGTTGAGAAACTTTTTTTCGCTTTTAAGATTTTATGTTCTGTCCACTTTCATCAAGTTTCACGACCAGATTTATCTTGAAAAGATGGATGTCTGTAATGAATCTCTATCGCACCTTTGCTTCCATATCTTTAATCACCCTTCGATGGGGCTGTACGTTATCATTTGAGCTGTACTAACGATGACATCGTCCTTCAAATTTTCGTTATGATGACCTTTCCATACTTTTTCAGACATGCTCAACTCAGAATAAGAATGCGCTAAAGTGTGCCCTTGATGACTTAAAAAATTGAGAAAGGACTAGCACTTATTTTGCACGCACATAAGAAGGTAAGCTTTGGTGTGTAGACCTGCAGTTAAAGTTGAAATAATGTCATGTGTGCCGGGCGTACTACTGCGTGCACAAAAAGAGCTCCTTTCATCAAGTCGGCTCATTCCAAGACAATAAAGAGAAACATCGCAACACGTTGTTTAGATTTGGCGCTTCGCAGGTCCTACATTCACAGTGTGCAAGATGGTTATGATCTCCAATAGGAGACAATTTTTTTAGCTGGTTTCTCTGGGTCGGTCATTGTGCCTGTTGCTTAGATGCCTCTTAGGAAGATCAAGATTCGCTTCTCAAAAGATGCTCTTAAGTCCCTGGGGGACCGGCAGAGGCAAGCTGTGGTGCGGTACATGCACAAGGTAACATGCAGCCTGAAAAAATTGGCTAGTCGGTTAAACGCGCCGCTGGTTTTCGTGGCCCCGAAGAAGCTCGCTCAGCAGAACCGATGTACCACCTTTGTGGAGCAAAAGTAGGGCTGCCTAAAAATTAATAAGAAGCATTTTTTCTAGTGTGAAAAGCCTACTTCGGCAAAACAACATCGTTTGGGCGATGGAGCCTATATTGGTGTTTCGTCTACAGTCTGCAACGATGCTTTACAGTGTGTTTAGAAAAAGTATTTAACAATTTGTTTAGAAAAAAGTTCAGATTTTGAGTACTTCGTACTCAACTATAGGAAAGCACTACTGTCGTTTTTACAAGGGGTAGTCTACATCGGACGGACAGAGCACTGCCTCAACGACCCACTCAGAGAACAGGAAAGAAATCTTAATAATATGCAAAGAAGTCACCTTGTATACCACTGCTTGCCTTTCCCGCATTGTGAACCACAATTCTGGTATGGAAAAATTTTAGCCTGAAGTAAAGAAAACATCGCTTGCTAGACCATTTTTCGCTAGACCCTTTTTACAATGCCCTTCTCAAATGCTCTTTTTAAAAAGACTTTTTTAAAAAATGCCAGACCCTTCCTAATTAATTAGCAGGTCCCGAGTGCTTGAACGAAATCTTTATTGTGCTGTACAGTGCTAAATGTCAATTTTTTTCTCACCTGGTCTGAATTTTTAATGTTGTCGTGACGGTGCCACTGCGCAGGATATTGACCTATAAAGTGGGGGTCTTGCTTCACTAAAGGTGATTGTTGGTGTATGCTTTTCTTCGTCTGTTTCTTCCTGCGTGTCATGATTTGTTGCGTTCTCACGATGTTTTTAATGTCAAAGCACCAACTCGCAACACACTGAATCCTTTTGTGGTACGAGAACAGTGACGTCAAGAAATCAGGAAGCACAACAAAAATGGCAAGCTTGATCGTAAGCGTGGAAGCACAATACATGAAAATACTTGCAGGCTGTGTCTGCACGTGTCGCTAAGCTACACGTAATAAATAAGCAGGGGCTGTCGCAGTAACCGGTACTGGGATGTTCAAGACTCATTTGACGAAAACTTTCCAGAAGCACATCGGGAATGCTCGGCTATACGTTCATCGTTTTCATGCTACTTGTACGGCTTCACGAACATCTTTTTATGTTATATTTAACACAAAAGTGTTTTATGCCGGCTTCACCCAGGCTTCAGTGACGTATTTTCCTCAGAAATATGATGTTTGGCAAAAGTAGCGTTATTAAATGAATACGAAAAATTGGTCAGCTCCCACGTACCGTAAAATTGATTATATGCGAAGCACGAATAAGGAAGGTTTATATGTCCCTTTAAAATAAGCTCAACGGTACGAGGCGGAGGTAAATTATGGCATACATGAATTCCATGTCATGCTTATCATGTTTCGACGTGTCGTTTACCCTCGTCATTTATTCACGTCACCTGACACCAAATTTCGTACATGTGGAGCTAGCGAAACAGCCGCGAGCGTGCTATTAGCGTAGCGTGCAGTCATGTTTTACATGATATGCATGTCATTATTATCATGTTTAGACATGTCATTTTCCTTCATTGTCTGTTCACGTCGCGTAATACCATATTGGATATATGTGGAGCTAGCGAAATGGCCGCGACTCCATCATGAGTGTCGCATGTGTTCATGTTGTTACAAAACACGCTTCTCATCATTATCATGTTTCCACCACTCACAAACCTTCGTTGTCCATTCACGTCCCGTAACACCAAATATGGTATATGTGAAGCTAGCGTAACGACGGTGAGCGCCTCATGAAGGGCCCAGTATACTCCGATGTAATCTTGAAACGCGAGCGCGCTGGGCGCAGCGACTCTACGCTAAAGAATTGGCCTGTATCTGCATGTTTCACTGCTAATGTCTTCAAAAGACGATAGTCTTTCGTGTGGAGAGAGTGAACAAAACGTTTATTTGATGTTCTGCGCGAGGAAATCGGTTAATAGTATTCTGAAAGCGCTGCGTTAGAGTCTTGATCCGTGCAGTGAAGGCAACCGAGCGCATCGAGACACCTTAGACACGAGCGCTATCTGGCAGTTATCTTCAAAAACGAAGGAAGGCGTGTGCGCCCACAAAAGAAGATGCACGCCTGTCTCGGTGGAGATAAGGTGTAGAACGCAAAGTGACGGGCAGGTGCCACCACCGTGTCGTCTTAGCAAAGCGTTGGAAACACTTGCCTTTTTGAGCACCACGTTGCAGTGTCAGCGCAGCGTGGTAAACGCTACGGTCCTTGAAATTACTTATGTGTGCCTTCTCTAGTATGAAGAAACACATACAAAACATCGATATGCTGTTATGGTGTCTCAGATATGCGCAATAATTGCTTTTTAATTGACAATCACACAAGTATGAACGCTAAAACTTGAGCAATATTGGTGGGCGCTCCAGATGGGGTTTGCCTTTTGGGGTATCGTTTGGTGCCGTTACGCGTATCGTTACGGCGGACAAACAAAATGTACAGGGAGACAGACAGACTTTGGGGTCTTGAAAAACGTGAGTATTCTGTAGTCTGACGCTGTGCGCGAGCAGCGTCTGTCGGCGCGGCCCAGCGGGAAATGGTGCGAAATGGGACATGCTGCACTTAGTGCCGAGTGCCGACGCCGTTGCCTATAGAGTAACAGTTAACATAAAGAGTGGTCATTGGCTGCCTCTCACGGCCCATGAATACAGTCCCATGAATACAGTGAACTAGTATATACCATGAACTCGAGGTGGTTAAAGGTGGTAAGTAGACACGAAGCGCAAGCCGTAAGAAAGTGTGTGTGTGCCACCTCTCGTTTAGTCCTTGGAATGTCCGCTGGATGATGGTGCTTCTATGTGGGGAATATATGATCAAAAGACGCGAGATGGTGGTACTTGGAGTGTTGAATAGATGGACGAACGGACACACAGATAGATGCATGGATGGACGCATGAACGGACGCAGGGACGGACGCACGAACAGACGCCCGCACGGACGGGCGGATGGACGCATGGACGGTCACACAGACGAACGCATGGGCGGACGGAAGCAAGAACGAACGGACGGACGAATGCTTCGCCCCACTCTCCATCATTCACTCCGTGGATATGCTGCCATTTTTTTTTTCAATTGCTTTGCTGCGTGCTCGAGTAAGCGTTCTATTGCGTATGACAGCGTTGCTGCCACACGTCGAACTAATGAAAAAATCCGCAACTTGTAAACCATGGAATCAGGTTTTATTGTGCAATACCACATATAAAGCACACCGACAACTACTGTTAAAGATAAAAACTGGTCAAAACCACCACATATATACTAACGAGAAATAATCAAGTGACAATAACTAAAACGTGTTTCTCATGACTAGCCCTCACAGTGACTAGACCAAACATGATATCGTAAATTAGGCAGCGCTTTTTTCATACAGGAGAAAAGCTCCCCTTCAATTCAATAACGTTAAAGAACCCCAGGTGGTCGAAATTTCCTAAGCCCCCACTACGACGTCTCTCAATATCACATCGTAGTTTCGGGACGTTAAACACCACATATCAATCAATCAATTTGGATTGTGTAATCCACCATTCACCGGGAATATAGACAACTTTCAATGTCCAAATCATAACGTAATGGTTAGCGAAGTTCGTAAAGTGTACTTTCATTTATGCCTAACATGATTCTCGTATTCGGAACTGGAAGTCCTCAAAATTATTTCCCAATAGAAGTGTAGTTAGAGCTGATTCATTGCAAGACTAGTGAATTAGCGAACAGAATCAACGAGCGGTTATGAGATATTGTACTAAGAAGAGTAGCGCTAACATACCGTGATACACCTCTATGACTTCTCTTTTTCCAACGTAAACAAAAAAGCTGAAAGACACTCTTCGCATATTCCTCAATCTTGTGTAGACCCACGTAACGATGGCGAGGGAGGCACAAGTTTTTATTTTCACCATGGTGACCCCGCCCCCACCCCCACGAGGACAGCTGGTATTAGACCACCGCAGCGCCAAGTCTCATTTGCCCAAGACATGCATTACATACTGCTACGACAACGAGACATTAGTAAAGTTTGAAAAATTTTATTACTAAAATAACTGAGCTTCATCTTCGTCACTCTGTCAAAGCACAAGCCGCTTTCCGCAAGAGCACCCCACTCCAACTTCTTCCTTAAAAATGGGGAAAATACGCTCGTAGCACGGGAGTGGTGAAAGACGGTCTGAGCCGAATATTTTTTTGCCGTAACACCCGCAAAAGTGAGAATAAACAGAAAAAAACACGCAGCGTGATCATAAAGTCGGTATAATTTCGCAAAATTAAATGTTTGCCCCAAATCACTTATCTGAATAAGCCCCTGTGGGTGCCATAGGTGGAACACTGACAAATTCGCCTCCACGCTTGAATAATCAACGGCACAGCGCCTACATCTATATCACGCAAGACACCTAATATCCCGAGCACTGCGCCCCTCTTCCTTGATGCATAGAGCCATTATATAGGAAGAGGAAGAAAGTATAAGCGGAAAGACAGGGAGGTAAGCCAGTTATTAGACCAGCTGGCTACCCTGTGCTGGGCAAAGGGGTGAGGGGAATGAAAGATGTTAAAAAGAAATGTTGCAAAGAGAGGAAGAAATTAAAAAAAAATGCCACAAAGGAAAGGCAACATCAAAGAGCATAAAACACTAAAATTTGTCTCTGAGGCCAGTTGTCCGCAAAAAGCGCACCAAAGCTTAAAGCCTTCTGGGCTGAGATTGGGCTCGGTCAACGACCCAGAATCCTTTGTTCCAACAAAGGCCGATCGTCTAGTCTATCCAGAGCTGCACTGAGTTCTTGTCTTTGCGCGATGAAATGGGTGCACTCACACAGAAGGTGCGCGATGGTTTCTTCGCAACTGCAGTAAGTGCATGTAGGAGAGCTGGCCATCCCAATGAGATAAGAGTATGCGTTCGTGAAGGCCACTCCAAGCCACAGGCGGCATAGAAGAGTCTCCTCAGCTCGAAATGTCCTTGGGGGAAGACGAAGCTGCAGATGGGGATCCAAGTTATGCAGGCGCGCGTTTGTGAAGTCTGTTGAGTTCCACTGTATCAGTGTGAGGTCACGTGCAAGCGAACGAAGTCTTTTAGCTGCGTCGGTTCTTGAGAACGGTATGGCTGTGTATTGGGTACCATCGTGTGCAGATCTAGCGGCCTCATCTGCGCGGTCAATGCCATATATACCGCAATGACCGGTTATCCACTGATACACTATGCTGTGCTGTTTTTTGGTTGCTTGGTGATGAAGAAGCCTTATTTCAGCTACTAACTGTTCATTATGTCCATGGCGAAAGGGTGACTTAAGACATTGAAGAGATGCCTTCGAGTGCGAAAAGATAGACCACATTCCCGAAGGTTCTTTCACTATAAACTCCAAAGCTGCATGAATGGCTGCAAGTTGTGCAGCTGTCGACGACGTCAAATGCGATGTCATGAATTTAATTGTGATGTGCCTCGCGGGAATAACCACCGCCCCTGCAGAGCTCCCTGAAGACATCGAGCCGTCCGTGTAAATGTGAAGGCGTCCGTTGTGCTTCTCTTGCAGGAAAAGTAATGTGGCCTGTTTCAGGGCTAGATGCGACGACGTTTTCTTATTTTGGATGCCAGGAATTGTAAGAGGGACTTTGAGCGGGTGTAGGCATCATAATGGTATCGGCGGCGGCTGTGCTTCATGCGTGAAGTGCAATGAAAGCACTGCGCAATGCTGAGCTACAGTTGCGCTTAACGCTGAGTGGGGCCTGGAAGTTCGAAGTGAGGCGAGGTGATGAGATGGAAGCCGAGCGAGATGTCTTATGTGCATTCTCAAAGCGTCTACGCGGATGTATGCGTTGACTGGATAATCACGTGCAATGATGACTGTCGCTGCTGTAGACGCGCATCTCGGGAGATCAAGGCATATTCTCCGGGCTTGGGCTTGGATCAGCTGGAGGACGCGCAAGTTTGTTCTTCGTATCCCGCAAAGCACGGGTAAGCTGTATCGCATATAACCGAGGAACAGAACAGTGTAGAGTTGGAGCATTGCTCGTACCGATGCACCCCACGTTTTTTCCAGCAAGAAACCTCAGTACGTGGGTAATCATGGTGAGTTTAGTTTTCATATGGGCGATGTGAGGGCTCCAGGAGAGGTCGCGATCAACTATGACTTCGAGGAATCGGTGGGTCTTCACGTAGTTGATCGTGTGTCCGTTGATTTTAATAACATATGGGCTCATAGCCTTATGCGTGATTGCTATAAGCGAGCATTTCTCTGATGACAGCTCTAGTCCCCGTTCTTCCAGGTACTTTGTCGCTATTGTAGCCGCTCTCTGAAGCCGGGCACGCAAATGAAGGCGTGTTACGCCTGACGCCCAGATGCAGATGTCATCTGCATATATTGATAGATGGACAGATTCTGAAAGTGCGTCAACCACGCCGAGTAGCGCTAGATTGAAAAGTGTGGGGCTAAGAACACCACCTTGAGGCACACCTCGACGGTTGAAATGTTGCGTTGTTGTGCCATTCTCTGTCTGTACAAAGAAAGTTCTGCCTTTCAGATAGCTGTGGATCCAATGGTAAACCCGACCCCCTAATCCAACATTTTCCATGACCTCCAGAATGGCTTCATGTGATACGCTATCGTATGCACCTTTCACGTCAAAGAACAACGCCGCAGATAAACGTTTCAGTCTTTTTTGATGCTGAACAGATGAGACCAGGTCTATAACGTTATCAATTGCGGACCGCCCACGCCGAAAGCCCGTTATAGCATGAGGGTATACCTTGTGGCGCTCCAGGTACCACTCTAGGCGAGTGAAAATCATCCTCTTCATCACTTTCCCGAAACAGCTGGTAAGCGCGATGGGGCGATGAAAGGTCAAGTGCAGAGGAGATTTACCTGGTTTAAGCACAGAGACGAGGCGGCTGGATTTCCATGAATGAGGGATAAATCCGCTGCTCCACGAGTCGTTGTACACGGATAGAAGGGCCCGTCGAGCTGCTTCTCCGAGGTTGCAAAGAGCCATGTACGTGATCCCATCCGGACCAGGCGATGAAGATCGTTTGCATGCCGTCAAGGCCACTTGTAGTTCCTCTAGAGAGAAGAAGGTTTTCGTTCTTGAATCTCTGGAAACTGGAGCGTTTTCTAGGTGGCGCATGGTGCACGCGGACGCATGAGCGGCAACGTTCATGCAGAAATCTTCTGCTACTTCGATTTCGGTGCGGCCTTGGTGGAGAGAAAGACACTTGAAGGGGCGATGTTGATGTGGCGATGTTCGTAGGCCATGAACAATCCTCCATGTCTTCGTCAAAGGCGGGTGTGGATCCAAAGATTCGCACAGATATTTCCAGCGAAAGGATTGAAGTCAAAAGATTCGCCGCTGAATTTTTTTCTGTAGGTGCCTTGCCTTCTTCAAGTCGTGAATGGACTAGGTGCGCCTATATCTTCTTTCTGCGCGACGACGGATCGCTCTGAGCCGTTCCAATTCCGCTTGATGTTGACAATATTCTGAAGTATATTGAATATGATAGCTCGCTTCTTGAGTAGCACCTCTAATCATATCCTCGAGGGTGTCAAGAGGAGGCGCTTTATTTTCTTGACACCTTTTTCCATCAGTGACCTGAACTTTGTCCAGTCGATGCGAGTCGAAGTGTCGTAGTTTGACGATTTTTTCAGGCCCTTGATCTTCAAATAAGTTGGTATGTGGTTGCTTTCATGAGTTTCATAGTCTGCGAACCACTTGACCTTTCCATTTAGGCTTCGTGACACAAATGTCAAGTCAAGGCAGCGGCTGTATGTCGTTCCCCGTAGAAACGTTGGGCTTCCGTCGTTTACACAAAGCAGCTGCTGCTCCAGAGCAAAGGAGAATACTTGCCTTCCGCGACTGTCTGTATTCTGACTTCCCTATAGTGGGTGGTGAGCGTTAAAATCTTCGGTGATGATCTATGATTCAGGTGTGGCTGTTAACAGTGCACGTAGTCTTTCAGGTTCAAAACGGTTTGAAGGTGATATATATGCGTCTACAAGCGTGAAATTGAGGTCTCTACGTTTAACTGTCAAGCAGACATACTGGTTGTCATCGTGAGGTGCTACTCGGTGCTCGATATAGGTAAGGTCGCATCTGATATATACAATGACTTTACTCTGTTCGTTGCAGGTAGCGGACTTGAAGGCTTCGTACCTGGATAGTCGTATTGCATTGTGTTGCCTTGGCTCACAGATAACAATAATTGGAAACTGGTTTTTAAACACAAATTGTCGGATATCGGAAATACGGCGCTTGAGGACTCGGGCATTCCACTGAAATATCGAAGCTCCTTTGACCTCTTTACAAAAGGCTTGCAGAGGTGGAGCCATGGTGCCTTTCCAGACATGATAGCACCGGCTTCAGCGCATCCACTAACTGAAGTGCACTCTTTGCAGCCGGACAGTCAATGCTAGTGAGGAGCATACGAATGGTATTCATAAGGGCCTTTACCATGGCTACGATTTCTTTGTCGCGACTATCACCGCATTCTCGTTCCGGAGTGATTGTAGACGAGCGATGCGGTGGCTCAAACGGTGGGTCTATTGTTTGCAGCGCTGGCCATGCTTCAGGCGTGCCGGTGATGCTCTTGTCTTGCTTGGAGGATTTGTTGTCGGCGTGTCTGGACGCTTGAGGTGGTATGCCGGCGGTCGTTTGGTGAGGTTCAGTCCTTGCTTCAGCACTGGGTCTCCTCAGGGGCCTCCGGCGACGAGACCACCGGCGTCGTACTTGGCAGCGGCCTCCCTGTGAGTTGAGCCATCCCGGACCATACGCCTCAACACTTGTATTTCCTTTATCATGATTGGGCAATCTTTTGACGATGCTTGGTGAGGGCCATGACAGTTTCGACATTTTCGAAGTTCTGCCTGGCAAGCGTCTACGCTATGTGAATCTGAGCATAGCGAGCACACAGCCAGGTTTGTACATACAGCACTGACATGTCCCAATCTATAACATTTCCGGCATTGAAGGTGCTTCGGTACAAAGGGTCGCACTGTGTGTGGCCGAACTTGACTTGCGATGGAAGGCTGTCACCCTTGAACACGATCTTCACGCAGCGTGATTTGCCAAGGTGACGAGCTTGCAGTATAGTAAGTTCTGCAGACACCGGTTGGATGAGAGCAGCAAAGTCACTTTCGCTGATGGAAATGTCGACGTCGTAGATAACGCCTGCCGTAGAGTCACGGCCATCAGGTATATATGAGCGAACATTGATGTTATCCAACATCTTGACGTTGCTCACACTTCTAATGTCCTTAGTTGAGTGACGTCTACGGCGAGGATATTCTTATGGCCATTGATCCGCACGTCCGCGATCTCTCCCTGGGCGAGTTCCTCAAGAAACCTAGACGTGACTTGACGATTGAGCCGGTTGAGACTATGAGCCGCATCGACCGGCACAAACAGAATTGTGTATATCGTGGGCTCTCGCGTCGTCGTCACATTCTTACTTGTTGTTGGAGAAGGCATCGCTAGCCTTCTTTTTCGCTGCCGCCTTGTCACAGGCACGAAGTCGCCTACATCGGAGCTTTCGTCGCTGGCCGTAGAGTAAATCAGCGTGTCTTCGCTGTTGCCATCACTCGGGTGGCCCGTACGCTTTCTCGTGGTAGCTGCGGACGACTTCGATGGTTGCGGTGGAAGCCCAGGTGAATCCACGTCTATCGCCGCACTCACTGGAACAGTGTCTTCCACAGAGTCGCAGAAAAACTTTGAAAAGTTACAGATAGTGACAGCAGTGTTCTACGCCAGAATCACTTCGTCGTCGTCGAGAGCCAATATATATTTCAAGTGGGCCTAAGGATGTCTTTAGTGTAATCACTGCAGGCGGCATCACCCCTACATGAGCGGCCAAATGAAACGGACGAAGGCAGGAACGGAACTTTTAATAACAACGACGCTGCAGCAGCTGTACGATAGCGCGAAGTACACCTTGCACACACTAAAAACTGATGCAGGCAGCAGCGCTACAGTGCATGCCACACGTGATCCTTTGCGGAAGTGCCATAATAATTGGAAACTGGTTTTTGAACACAAATTGTCGGATATCAGAAATGCGGGGCTTGAGGCCTCGGGCATTCCACTGAAATATCGAAGCTCCTTTGACCTCTTTACGAAAGGCTTGCAGAGGTGGAGCCATGGTGCCTTTCCAGATTTGATAGCACCGGCTTCAGCGCATCCACTAACTGAAGTGCACTCTTTGCAGCCGGACTGTCAATGCTAGTGAGGAGCATACGAATGGTATTCATAAAGGCCTTTACCATGGCTACGATTTCTTTGTCGCGACTATCACTGCATTCTCGTTCCGAAGTGATTGTAGGCGAGCGATGCGGTGGCTGAAACGGTGGGTCAATCGTTGGCAGCGCTGGCCATGCTTCAGGCGAGCCGGTGATGCTCTTGTCTTGCTTGGAGAATTTGTTGTCGGCGTGTCTGGACGCTTGAGGTGGTATGCCGGCGGTCGTTTGGTGAGGTTCAGTCCTTGCTTCAGCACTGGGTCTCCTCAGAAGCCTCCGGCAAAGAGACCGCCGGCGTCGTACTTGAGCAGCGGCCTCCCTGTGAGTTGAGCCATCCCTGACCATTTGCCTCAACACTTGCATTTCCTCTTTCATTATTGGGCAATCTTTTGACGATGCTTCGTGAGGGCCATGACAGTTCTGACATTTTCGAAGTTCTGCCTTGCAAGCGTCTGCGCTATGTGATTCTGAGCAGAGCGAGCACACAGCCAGGTTTGTACAAACAGCACTGACATGTCCCAATCTATAACATTTCCGGCATTGAAGGTGCTTCGGTACAAAGTGTCGCACTGTTTGTCGAAAATGGCCGACCTTGACTTGCGATGGAAGGCTGTCACCCTTGAACACGAGCTTCACGCAGCGTGATTTGCCAAGGCGACGAGCTTGCAGACACCGGTTTGATGAGAGCAGCAAAGTCACTTTCGCTGATGGAAATGTCGACGTCGTAAATGACGCCTGCCGTAGAGTCGCGGCCATCAGGTATATATGAGCGAACATTGATGTTATCCAACATCTTGACGTTGCTCAGCACTTCCAATGTGCTTCGTTGAGTGACGTCTGCGGCGAGGATATTCTTACGGCCATTGATCCGCACGTCCGTGATCTCTCCCTGGGCGAGTTGCTCAAGAAACGTAGACATGACTTGACGATTGAGCCAGTTGAGACTATGAGCCGCATCGACCGGCACAAACAGAATTGTGTACATCGTGGGCTCTCGCGTCGTCGTCACATTCTTACTTGTTGTTGGAGACGGCATCACCAGTCTTCTTTTTCGCTGCCGCCTTGTCACAGGCATGAAGTCCCCTTCATTGGCGCTTCTGATGCAACTGATGCAGGCAGCAGCGCTACAGTGTATGTCACACATGATCCCTTGCGGAAGCGCCATAGTGAAGCTGGCGACACACGGCTTGAAGTGTCCACCACGTTAGGCATGCTCTTTTCGTCGCCTTGCAACCACTTGGGACACAAAAGACAATCCCGCGCCGGTCCTGCTCCACGGTGACTAAAATCTCATGCCTCAAGCCGGGTGCCGGGCTTGACGGCTCAGACGAGTACCCAACAAGCTCCCAACGATCACGGTTTATGTTGTCATTGGCTGCAGCTGCGTGTGATTTTGTGGCCTGATTCGTAATAGCCAAGGGAGTGATATCGTGACCTCTTCCTCCTATTTCCTCGTCTGTGCGCAAAGGAAGAGGGAGCGGAAGAGATGGGCAGAGCTCATGGGTAGAGTAATACTCTTCTCTCATCTTCTCCTCCTGCGGAATACTAACCAAAGGGGCCGTGAGTCAGTGGTAATGCCCTCTTCCCTCTATTTTTCTTCTGCATTGGCTGACAGGCATTTTCTCTCTGGCTTCCGCTGACGGGCGATAGCTTTCTGTGGTGACGTGTTAATTGTTTAGCTATTCTGGTTCAGCCACGCGCCCTAGTGTCGTTAAAATTTTAAAATATGGTGATATCAACACCCAGAATACTGAAGGTAATCTTCCTAAGCATTATTGGTTCCGTGTTCAAGCCGTGCGAATGAAGCATACGTATGTAAATTACCTGAGGCACATATATCATCACAGAATCGCCGGCTCACCACCACTGAAGACGGGCGTGGCATCAGGAGACAGCTCCACTACGCTCCACCGTAATTGAAGAAATGACGCCAACTTCCTTCGAAGATACATGTAAGATCAACCGGGAAATATCCGCTCTGAATTTCACCTCAAACGCCAGAAAAAAGGAGCCAAAAAGCTACAGCGCACTTATGGCCAAGATGTAGGAGTTCATTGTGTGGACAACGATGTCTACACCGTCAAACATTGCCGTAACCTTGCTGTCGTGGGCAGTCAGAGCTAGATTGTTTTTAAGAGCAATACTCATGGATTTTTGAATTTCTTAATTGGTTTTTTACAGCTTGTCTGATTATTCACGCAACTTGTTGCGTCAAGACCAGTAAAGTTAACAGCCTATTTAGCAATAGTAAGACTTATACATTCGAGTATGCAAGTATCATAAGGGAGCCTTATCAGAAAAGCGACTACCAATACGCTGTGTTCTTGTATATGATAGAAACTTCATTTTATCAGAACGATTAAATGATAATCATGGAGGGGTGGGGGTAGCTGTCGCTAAAGCCACGTGCCACGTGGCTCTCAAGGCTGCGTCAACGCGAAGTGGTGCTACAACTACAAAACGCCAATAGAGATTGTTGAGGCCCTCATATATACAATGAATGTATAAAGACGTGCTTTCGTGTTATACCGATCACTATGATGGGGGGTTGGATCTACCATGTTTTTTATTCCTTTTTTTCGCCAGTAGAAAGATTAAGCGCATACACCAGCTTCTAAACAGGCAGCTCTAGTAAACAGACGGAGAAAGAACCTCTTACAAGTCACACAAGTAGCGAATAGAACCTTAAGAGGTTCAGTGTGATGACAGAGACAACATAGTAACGAAATCGTTACATAAATGCTCCCACAGACGTGTATTTTTATATGACTACACCGATGGGCAATAAACAACAAAACTAAAGCATAGCGAAAGAAAGTGTGCGGGAAGTCGATGAATAGAAATGAAATAGACAGAGAGCGTAGTTTATCTGTCTTTTTCTTTTCTTACAGTAAAAGGCAACGTCAAATTCGGCAGTGTGACAAAGCGTCAGCCTTGTCACTGGCAGCACCGGACAACCCTCTGAAGGATCGGGCAGGAGAATAGCGTCGTGGACAGCGGGCATCGAGTATCACATCATACAGTACTTGACAGTGTCCTTAGATGACTGCACTTCCCTTTCAAAAAATTGCTAGTAGAAAAGTCTTTGTACTCCACGATCCTTGAAGCGGACAGTCATCAAGCGACATTTCACAATGCCTTCTCTCCGGAAGTACACACATCAACAAACACGATTATACGTTATTGGATAACGGGAGCCTTTCACCAAATGTCGAAGTTGTAGGTCATACCATGTGTCGGTCATCATTGTAGGCCCTGCGTCGTATTCATGATATGACACACGACGCGAAGCGCACTGACCCGCGTTTGTCGTTTCGTATCTTCGGCATCGTCTCCTTCTAGCACTAATGCGAGTGATGCGCAGCTCTTTTCATGAAACGCTGTTTATTGGCTTCGGTAAGTGCGTTCAGCAGATACTTGTCAGTCTTCGATGGAGTGCCTTTCTGATCTCACACTGCAGTGTCTGATAGCTAGAGAAAAAGAGGGACATATATTTCCGTATAAGTTGTGCCCAATTTTCTTCCTGCGAGTGACAAGCTCTCAGGCGCATGCCTCGATGCCCCGTATCACGATTGATTGAAACAAAGATGGCAAAATACAAGAAACCAAAATGAGAAAACCAGAATCAGCGAGGCATATCTTGAAAAAAAAAAACTCGTGACGTTGCCACTCGACCTAACTGCCTGGCGTGTTACAAAGACAGTTATGATGGAAGCAATGTGCCTTAAGAAGACATTTAAGGGCGATTCGATGCAACGATGAGCAGCTTCTCGTTTTTTGCCCTAGCGGATTAGTACAAGAACTACGTAGCCAAACGTGAGGAGGAAAGGTATAGCCAAATGCGAGGAGTAAAACAGGAGTAATTCGTTTCCGCAAATATAAAAATAGATTCCTTCTGTGGACTCACCGAATTCTTGAAACTGGCAGTTCTGTTAGGATAAAACTGTACTGTGTGGTTAAATATAGGTTATGAAACATTGCGATGCCAGGATGAGAGAAAAGAAATATGTGGGCTCACAACAATACGAAACAGCTCTTTCGAGGTTGGCCAGAACGAAAAACATTGAATCTTCAAATCATAGCTTCAAATACAGCTTACGAAATACTAAAGTTTTAGTTCGGTATTATGTGCCCGCTAAATAAAGTGTAAAAGACAACTGAAGAAATGGAAGGTGATGAAAGATGTACGAATGTGCAAGATGACGTTGAATCCCCTAGGTGAAGCGAAGAAAGGTGTGTGTGCACGTCGTCAAATATTGGTGCTGAGTTTCGACTGTGTAATTTGGGCAAGAGCCCTTAAAAGCAGCTTCTATAAAATCAATAAGTCGTATTGCAGAAAATGGAGAATTACAGAGGACTAATCTCATAGAAAATATGTACCAAATTACCAGACTCTAAAATAGAAGGGGGTGGAAGGGTGTAAGTACTGTGTTTGTCTGTATTCTTAAAACTAGTATAGGAAATAATACGTTTGCTTTCTGAATCATCAGCCACTAACTCAATGAAAATGAAGATGTATAAAAAATCTTGTTTCAGAATTCGCACAAGATACTTTTGACTCCCACTCAGGAAAATCTTTTGTGTCAGTGCTGAAATGCAGAGGGCATAGCACAATCACCAAATACTTTTATTTGAGGTTATCTAGAAGATGTTAAAAATTGAACCAAATGTTATTGAAACAATATGAGGGCCTATACAGCAATGTTCAAAGCGAATGACTCGTGTGTATAGAATACAATTGTGGTGTAGTAAGCTGGAATTTTCATTATTCCAGTGTTGCCTAATTCCCCGCGTTACCTTAATATGGTGAAATTCGCTATGTTTTCAGTGTATGAAGAGAAATACCAAATGCAACCATAGATAATGAATCCATAAGGAGTCCATATAAAGACGTCTGCAATGGATGTATTCGTTATATATTCATACTTTAATGTGGTTGATGAAATTAATTTGGAAGCTGTTCTTGCTTCAGAACCTTTTCCAGCAAGGAAGCTTGGAAGACAAAGTAGAAAACACCGCGTGGCTGCAAAAATGCGCGCCTCACACAAAAATATGAAGAAGATTGGTTTACTTGATGTTTACCGATGTAAAAAACACCCAACAAAAAGACTACTTTGAAAAGATGCCTTCAGTACTTCAAGCATTGAGAAGAAATGGCGGAAGGAATCGTGCACGCCATCGCGCAAAACTTGGCTACGTGAAGCACGAGCTTGTCGCCACTCGCTGGGCGAGTTACTTCTTAATTCACTATGTTTCTCTGTAAATCTCTTTGTTTCCGTATAATTAACTGTTTATTTTTGTCTCGTCTGCCTAATTTCTGCCTTTTCTTGCCTCTGTTTATGTGTATTTACTTCTTCATCTCTTTGTGTGTGTTTTTTCTTGTTTTCCTATCTTCTTCTCACTCGCAATTTCTCATTCTCTTACTCTTTTTATTCTTATGAACTATTTCCTCCTTGAAATTCCTTTTTATTCTCTTTCTTTGAGTTTTTCCATCTGTCATGATTTTTCTTCTTTCTCATTCTCATGGGTTCTGCTACTCTTTCTCATCCTCCTTTCCTGCCTTCTCGCCCTCACTTTGCTTTTCTAACCCCTTGCTACACATGCCTCATACAAAACGTACGCTCAGCTAATGTACTTATAAATACAGTAGTGTCAAAAATACTACAAAGCGGATTGATTAACGAGAATATGTTTTGAATAGTTGGGTACGCGTGTCTAAATTTTGGCACTCAATGAAGAGCGTTTCCGGCAAGACTTTTTCTATCTTTGTACTTTTGTTTTACATGTCTCTGTTTCTCGTATTTCTTTTGTCATCTTCCTCCCCAGCTTCAAATATTTCCCTCGCTTTGTGCTACCTCCTAGCTATATATGCCGAACTAACGGACATGCGTGCTATGAGAACAAAGCAAAAAATTACGAAGAGAAAGCGGATGAAGAGAGCGTAAATCAGCCACTCATGGCTGATTTAAGTCTTTTATTAGGTTGCCCTTCTTCGCACTACATATCACAAAGAGTGGTCCTTTCCTTGTCATCAATCGCTTCGTCATAATATGGGGGGAGGGAATCTTCATGGCTGTATCTATCCTGTCTGTCGTAAATTGGTTGTCAGAATATGTGTGTGCGAAGTCCACATGTGATATAGATTATGGGCACATTATTGTCACGTATTTTAGGTTACATTTTTCTTGGGTGAGTTGGTTCATAACTGGGATTGAAATTGTTGCGCAATCGATTGGACGAACTCAGGAAAAGGACAAAATAAACGGAAAGAGCGAGAACTCTCATTTGGTTTTATTGATTTGGTCTTTGAATATATACGCACATTTTTTACACACGCCCCAAATAAATTGAAAGAAGAACGGAGTGCAAGGTCACATTTGAGAACATGAAAATTCTAGGAAAGATCAAGGAGAGAAAAGGACGGCATCTGTTAGAAGCTTTTTATATAAGCAAATCAGCGAAATATGCTCAAGTGACACCTGTTGCGCTGTAGAACGTAAAAAGTCATTAGCAGTTTCAGTTGACGTGAGCCGATCTTGACACGTGTTTTCTCCTCGCCCTTCCCCTTTCTTATTTCGATTTATTTTGGACGTCTGGAAAAAAATTCATATTTATGCAGCGAGCAAAATTATCAAACCACTTGATGGTTGTGCTCTTTCCGTTTACTCTGTCCTTTTTCTGTGTTCGTCCAATCGATTGCGAAGCGATTCCTGTCCCAACATTGTGCCACAGTCATGACGCTGACGAAGGCTGACGAAGGCTGACGAAGTCCAACGTTATCACTAGTGGTCACGTAAGCTCAAGAATTATCTTTACGCCTTGCCCTCGTAACCTCACTGAAAAATTACAAGATTATCTAAATGGCTTCCAATCATTCAGGCGTTGTTTGCGAAACGCCGCAGTTGAACGTATGTTGCGCGAATAACATAAACACAAAGAGAATGAAGTGCGTCTAGCAGTATTTTACCGGCTACAGCATCACTGGTAAGAAAGTGTAATTCTTTCATTGCCAAGTATTCTGTAAATGAGTTTAAGGCTCGTATTTTTAGATCAGGTTAATTAATTTTTTCCTCATAGATCTTACTGGTATGCTCAACTATAATTGTCTTTATTTTAAACCCCTCACGTTAACTAAGATACCCCTGCGGGCATCTATTAACGCAGTAAGTCGACGTTTGGCAAAATACAAAAGTGTGCACTGTGCATAGCTCAAACCACATCCGTATATAGTGCGCTGCGTTGGAGCAGCAGTTAGGACGCTAGGTGCCAACCCGAAAGTTGTAGGTTGGCTCGGCGTCGCATTTAGATGGAGAGGAAATTGTAGAAGTCATTGTACTGCGCAATGTCAGCGCAATGTAAAGAACAAAAAAATAATCGCAAGTGCTGAAGCATTACCATATCTTAGATTTAGGACAAAAAACCCCAGATATTACTGTTGTAATAAACTACATCCGATTTCTTAGCGCTCGTGCCAGCAGGCACAACTTGTCCGCGCTAAGTGTTTGGTACATACTTGAATACACTGAAGCAAACAAAGTAAAAGAAGCTATTTGCTATGGAAAAGTTAAATCAAGTATGGTGTAATATGAATCAGACTTGCCATTACACGTACTTTTTCCAATAAATAGAGTTCATAGAAAGGGAAAAAGACACGCCGCGTAAAGAACCACTAACAAAGGAGGGCACTGAGAAGCCCGGGCCGTAGCAAACTGCGAAAAACAGAAGAAAAAGCTCAACTAATCAAATATAACTAGGAAAAATATAAACTGAGGCATGCGGCTTCGCATGCGGTTTCGTCGCTTCTACCGTGACGCCCATGCTTTGTCTCTACCTCGTGAAAAGCGTAAACGGATGTGCTAACGTCGAAGAAAATAGAAATGCGAGGTAATGGCTGTCATTTGCACTTGTAAATGTACGTTCTGTATATGAGATGTCTGCTTTTGTTATTACTTATGCATGAATTCACGCCGAATTATTTCCGAGGAGCCACCGTCAGCACGTACCACCATGCATTTGTCGAACAGTGATAAAATGGCACTGCAAGCAAACCTCACCTGTACGCAAGCAAATCCCGCCATTACGTCCTCTATGACCACAGTTAGGATTAGCAGTAAAGTAAAGCAGAACATCTGTGGAAAATTTATAAAAAAGGCAGAAGGAACGAGTATAAAAAGGCAAATTGACAACTTGCACGTAAACTAGAAATAATGAATTCTTCGTGTTTTTACTGAGTACATATTGCGCTTATTGTTAAGTATAAAGTTATTTAAATTCATCTGCTGCCTTAGATTTTTCTTATCCTTGGGCATATGTGACATGTGACCGAAAATCCATTTATGCATTTTCTATTTTACAATGCTGCTTTCATGGAGCAGTATTTATTTCACTGACAGCAATAGGTTAGTTTCGTATCCCGCAAGGACCAGGTCAAGACATTCACTGCTCGTTTTTTGCCTTTCAGCTTATACTTTTTGTACAAAAGCTCAGGACATAACTTTTTTTACAACGGATTTCTTAAGTCTTCGTTAAAAACAAACTAAGCACTCATACGGGACAATGCACTTTAGTTCCCCACAAAGCTGTGCGTTGCTATACCGCCACACCCAGAGGAACCTAAAGCATATGATTTCGCAGCTGTGACCTATAGTGACATAAATATTTCTTCGAAGTTAAAATAGATTAAAACCGTGTAACACTGATCACAGCTTTTTCTGGTGGTTGACACAACAATCTTTTCCCTGTGGTAACCTTTACTACTAAAAAGAGCAAAGTCATGTCGTTAATATGCATAGAAACTAACCCGCACATTTTTTTGCATGTTGAAGAAGCGCGAAAATTCTTCCACTAAGACACGTGCACACACACATGCACATACGCAGGCAAGAACACACATAAGTGCGAGGTCACAAACACACACACTTTCTGCATGATAGTTTGCTGGTGGAAAAAGTTGCCTAGGTAGCGACCTTTCAGGTAATTGGAAGCTCGAAAAGTTTTGCCTATTGTCCCAAGGTGATTACGCTGCAAAGGCAGCAGTCGACGTGTTCAATGTGAAGCTGTTTATTTCGCTGAGCTGGTGACTGAAAACCAAAAAAAAAAGACAGGCCTGCGTCGAAGGCACAGAACAGTCACAGCAAAGTCTAGAAGAGCAGCCTATCAGAGCTTTTCGAAGCACTCATTGGGCAACTGTTGTAACCACACTTGCTGGGTACCCATTAAGGCCATAATATTAAGAATTTTTTGGTATTAAGTTGGCATTTGCTGTGCTATCCTTCATCAATCTTGTGAGAAGCTCGTAAAACACTTGCAAAAAGTTTTGTGCCAGTTATTCATGAAGTGGCTGATGGCAATGAGGAATTATGCCTGAATTTGGTATTCACCACAGTTAATAGATGATCAAGAACAAGCTTTAGTAATGAGTTGGAGCATTGAACCTCGTTGTGTTCTTCGCATTATGTGACGCCTGCCCTATTGAAAATCCTCGGTTGGTGGATGCTGGAATCGTTGATTGATTGATTGATATGTGGGGTTTAACGTCCCAAAACCACTATATGATTATGAGAGACGCCGTAGTGGAGGGCTCCGGAAATTTCGACCACCTGGGGTTCTTTAACGTGCACCCAAATCTGAGCACACGGGCCTACAACATTTCCGCCTCCATCGGAAATGCAGCCGCCGCAGCCGGGATTTGAACCCGCGCCCTGCGGGTCAGCAGCCGAGTACCTTAGCCACTAGACCACCGCGGCGGGGCCTGGAATCGTTGGTGGATATGGTGGAAAGAATAGTGGATATGGTGGAAATATTATGGATATGGTAGAAATATTAGTGGATATGGTGGAAACTGTAGTGGGCATAATGGCTGACGACGGAGATAGTGGAAAAAATTATGGCAGGTGGTGGTGGTGGGGGCTAGCTAATGGTGGTAACAGTGGAAAATGCCGGCTGATGACGTCTAGAGTGGAAAAAATGGTGGCAGATGGTGGTGATGGTGGCGAGCCAATGGGGGTGACGGTGGAAAATGCCGGCTCATGGTGGCGAGGCAAAACGTGTTTGGTTGAAGGCTTGAAGAGCAGGGTCGATGGTGGTGGCCCGATGGAAGCCTGGTGGATGAAGGTGGCATGATGAAAAGGGCATGACAGTATGTGAAATCCATTATTTCTAGTGTTTCATTCTTTATTGCACAGAGATATTTGTTTACGGTAAAAAAAAACCAATGCTGCTCATTACGCTTTCTAGTACATTTTTTTTATTCCTGTGGTGTCAACAACGCTTCAATTTTTGAGAAGCATAGAGTATGCGGCCGGGAATATGTTTACGTTTCGCGCATGTACTTACAGCAGTTTGACATCCGGGATGTGTTTTTTTGTTGTTGTGATGTTTTGAAAACTAAAGTTTTCACGGTGAACATGACAATAAGTGTTTTTCATCAGCGCACAGCTGTCGACAAATAAATGGGCTCCAGTTCGCAATTGCCCCTTTTAATGTTAGAGCAGAACACAGCAGTCATTTGATGTCGCCACGCTAGAAACGCAACTCTGGTGATTCTTGCGTACTCTATTGTTTGAGCCGTACCTTTAAGTTAACAAAGTGCGTGCGAATACGCATAAACTTTCGCCTTCGACATGCGTCGAGATGAGCCCCAGCGAATTTGACTTTCACCCTTCTGTTCTACCACCATGATTTCCACCAAAGGTTAGTCATACCCACCGAGCCCGTACAAGTGTTATCGGCACTTCTGGGTTTCAGAATACACAATTTGGACGAGTAAAAACGACACTACAGCACAGCTGCGGCATCATTTAACTTAAATGAAGCCGTTTTATTGTGTACGGTGTCCGCGCAAGAAGCGACAAACATCGATGCGACGCGCTTGCAGCACTTCCACCAAAGGTACGCCTCCCCTCACCGACAGCCGCCGGTCGCACTCGCCGGCACTTCGCTTGCTCTTAATCAAGAACATAGACACGTCAATTCGTATGCTTACTGAAGCAATATGATAGCATAATGTTTCTGGTGCACTGCATTCGATTTGGACAAGCCTTAATGTAGCTGTTCCTAACGACAGAGCAACAGTGGTGCGCTGGCACGAGTGTGGTGTGCTTTGCGCGAAAAACATCACAATCAATTATGTGTGCGTATCTGTCGAATGAACATAGAAGCGTCATAAAGCCCAAAGAGATATCGCCCCTTGGAAGGAGTGAAAAACGGATATTAAACTTGGCAGTAACCGCCGATAAACTATACCTGCTCCTCAGTCCACTGAGTTGTTTATTTTCTTGCAGTTGTAAATTGTAACAAAAACATAGCGCTGATGCCATTATAGCAGTGGCAATCGTTACAGACTGCACTTGCTTGTGTTTATCAATTGTGCAAATGTTAGTAGCAGGTGCTGATTTCGTCAATCTCCATTAAGCGCAAACAAAACTGAAGTGCAAGAGTGAGTTTGTTATTTGACTACTTCGTTGACACCACATCTGACCATACGTCGGCGTGGCGCCGGGGGATTCTGCTTTCGGCCACGGTAGTGAACGGACGCAGGATGCAGGGCTCCGTCGGAGTGGCTTCAGCGGCCCTTGAGGGCTGCGGTAACAGGTCAACTGAAGAGCACCAAGTGATTCTGCCTCATCTGCCAACAGGACGCGTTGCCTTAAATACTGTGTTTTTGCACGGAGACGTTCAAGCGAGACCCTACAGGGTTGAAGACTTCAGAGACGCGTTGGGCCCCACGGGAGTGCTAACGGACATCATAGCACTCGGAGCGTACTAGATTAATCACGTCTGGGCGGTTACACTGAACGCAGAAGACGCGACGAAGAAACTGCTGGCCTTCAAAGGAACTTCAGGTGAAGGGACACCGGTGTCTCATCGTTGATCCCCGGGACCGGCAGGTGAAACTGCGTCTTCATTGGCTGCTTTACGGAGTCGCCGATGAGGATATGCGGACGGCGTTCGCGGCCTTCGGCAATGTTGTCGAAGTGAATCGAGAGCGCTGGAGAGTCGACGGTGTCAGCGACAAAGCGTCGACGACGAGAACCGTGCTACTCAAGTTAAAGAGGGGAGTTACGGTGGAGGACCTTCCACACCAAGTGCACGTTTCAGGGGAATTGGCCCTAGTTGTGGCGCCGGGCAGGCCTATGCAATGCTTGCGGTGCAAAGGGACTGGTCATGTACGGCGAGACTGCAGGGTGCCACGGTGGTCAATTTGTCGGCGATTTGGACATCGAGACGCTCAGTGCGTCCGGTCGTATGCAGCAGTTACGAGCGCTGCAACATGCGATGAGATCGAAGAGCAGACAATGGACGCCGCTCAGGTGGAAGACGCGGCTAAGGGGGCAGGAGACGCGGCTAGTTCTCTGGTTGAACGCGGGCCGGTTTTGCCTGAAGATTACGTTACAGCGTCAGAACCCGAGGAGAAAGAAACGACTAAGGCGGACACGAGCCAAGAGAATTCCACTGAAGACGCACAAAGCCAATTGGTGGACATGTCGACGCAAGCGGCGAGAGGACGCGACATGCCAGCGCACGGAACGACCCGCGGGATCAACACGAGCTCGGCGGTCAAGCGTTCGCTGGAGCAATCTGCGGGCACTGCTCACGAGGGCAAAGTTGAGGGACCACCAGCGAAGGCGACACCGGGGACGCGCTCGGGCCTCAGAGCGAGGTCCAATCTACCTGTGGACCGACCGGTTGGCACTCCAAGGAACCAGCAGCTAACTAATGCCGGACCACCGGATGGCCCCGGAGACGTCTAGCAGGGAGCTAGGCGTACACGGTAAGCACCATGCTCCGGGTCTACCCCCTCCTTTTTTTGCGAGTAACGATGGCTAGTCACTGGGCATTGAGCTTTGCAACCTTAAATGTCCGAGGTTTGGCCTCCAGGAAAAAGCATGCTCTAGTGTATAGCCTGTTAATTGACCAAGATATTGACGTGTTAGCCGTGCAGGAGACAAAGGTGGAAAATGAGGAGGAGACCCGGAGCATGATGCTGCAGTTTACGTCTAAATATTATGCCATAGTTAGTCACGCAAGAGGAACTTCGAACGATTGTGTTCTTTTTGTTGAAAAGATTCCGGGATTGATTGTTGAAAGTCACTTTTCTTGTGACTCTGGTAGAAAAGTGACTTGTGATTTTAGTACAAGCGAAATTCAATGGCGCGTCATTTGTGTCTATGCGCCAAACAGGGAGGCCGACCGAGAAACTTTCTTCTCGTTATGGACACCAAAACAGCTTGTTTTATTGGGAGATTTCAATTGTGTATTGAGCGCGAAAGATAGAATTAATAACTGCCATGTGCGAGACAGAATTGTTGAAGTGCTCTATGACTTGCTGAATGAATCCGACTTGAATGACGTTGCGGAGTGCCTCGAAGCAGGTCGCGAAACTCGATTTACGCATTTTCAGGGAACCAGTCACGCACGTCTCGATAGGATATACATGGCAGGGGAGACGCTAGCTAAAAGCAATAATTACACAGTCTTACCTGTCTCTTTCTCTGACTATTATCTTGTACAATTCAACGTGGGACTTAAACAAAAAGAAAACAAATTTAGTTGGGATCTATGGAAGTTTAACGTTGAACTACTTCGGGATGACATTTTTAATAATTTTGTGATTGAGGGAATTAAGAACATTAAAGTGATCGGAGCCTGTAATGTTGTTGAGGAATGGGAGCTTTTGAAGCAAAGCGTTAAAATGAAAGCCATATCGAGATCTAGTACTTAAAAATATCAAGAAAGAATGAAAGGAAATGAACTCAGAACAACGCTTAAGAAATTGATAGTATTAGAAAGCAAGGAGCCCGGTGCATATAAAGAAGATATTCGAACGGTGAAACGACAAATTGAGCTAGTAGAGCGGGAACGCTACAGAGGAGCCCTCATTCAAGCGAGAGCAGAGGCGTGGGCTATGGGGGAGACTCCCACCAAGCGCGCACTTGGAATCGAGAAATCACGAGCGCATCGTAATCACATCGACGAAATAGAGGAAAATGGAATTCTGCTAAATACTAACAGCACTATCGCTGAAGCTTTCTTTCGGTATTACAAGGGTCTCTTCGCAGCCGCATTAGTAGATGTTACGAAGTTCAAGGAAACTTTCTTGAGCCGGATGCCGCAATTATCCCTCGAAGCGAAAGAAGCGTTAGAGAGGCCTGTAACCGTTTCTGAAATTGAATATGCAACAGATAGTCTCACGCTGGGAAGTCGCCGGGACCTGACGGGCTCGGTGCGATGTGGTATAAAGCTTTTAAAACAGAAGTTTCGCCAGTGTTACAAGCTGTGTTCAAGGAAGCCTACGCAATCAAAGAGTTACCACCTTCATTTGCCGAGACGCACACTATTCTAATACCTAAGAGGGATGACAAAGCAAAATTAAAACTAGTTTTCTCATGTAGGTCCATTTCGCTAACCAACACTGACTACAAAATACTTATGAAAATATTGGCAGGTAGATTGCAGTCCGTAATCACTGGAATAGTTGGGGAGCACCAAACGTGTGGCATCAAGGGACGCTCAATATTGATGAACACACACAAAATGCGATGAGTCCTTGAGAGTTGCGATGCTTTTAATTCTCATGTTGCGATCCTCCAGCTTGATTTAGAAAAGGCTTTTGACTGCATTCCGCAAGATGTGTTATTCTCCATAGTTGAACATGTCAATGTCGGATCAGTGATTACAGAGGGCATAGTTTTAGCGTATAAAAACTCTACTACACGACTAATTATTAACAAGATCCCGGGGTCTCCCAATAGGCTGGAACGTTCTGTACGCCAGGGATGTCCGGCAAGTCCACTCTTCTTTGCATTTCACATAGAGAGCTTATGCTTGGCCATAATGGAAAACGAGACCATCCGTGGTTTCGGACTGCTTGACGCCGAGGTAAAGGTTTTGGCATACGCTGATGATGTAGCAGTGTCTTGCACCACCAAAGAGAGTGTACAAGAGACAATTGCCGTTGTTAAAAATTTTGGAGAAATTACAGGAAGTCGGGTTAATTGGGGGAAGTGTCTGGGGTTGTGGCACGGAGACTGGACATCAACACCAGAGACCTATGCTAACGTTTACTGGTTTAATACTCCAGTAAAATATCTAGGCGTGCCTTTCCAGCACTACAAAGACACCTATGATTACTGGACTGAACAAATAAAAGAAACGCACGAAAGGACAGCGCAGTGGAATGGCAACTGTCTCTCAATGTTTGCCAGAGCCACTGTATGCAACATATTTCTAATGAGCAAATTATGGTATGTGATGCAGGTTTGGTGTTGCTCACGGGTGCATGTGCAAAAGCTGCATAGGATATTTGCTGCGTTTATATGGGGGTCTACTTGGGAAAAATGTAGTAGGACAAATCTCTTCCAAAGAGTAAAACAGGGGGGACTAAGCCTGTCACATCTGTTCGTGCGACAACTAGTTAATCGTTTTATTTTCTTTCGAGATGTTCAACACTTCTTCTTAAGAACAGTATGTCAGTTACGCCTTTGTCGTGTTCTGCCTAACTTTGTGGTTAGCACCGCAAGCATGCCGGGAGCTACGCGAGGTTTCTTTAAGGAAGTTGCAGAAAGTGTCCGGTTCTTGTCAGTTCAGTTTTCCAATGAATACCTTTCTTCGGTCGGGCGAAAAAAATTACATAAAGACATATGCGGCATGATTTTACCAGTTCCTATGCATAGATTAATTAATATCGGGGGAGAATTCAATGATGTTCTTAAGCGTGTTAAGAAAATGCAAATTCAGCCTAGTGCAAAAGCTTTTTCTTTAAATTACACTCCGGAACACTGCCGGTTAAAACTTTTTTAGAAGATAGAGGAGTTTATATGCCATGGGGTTCGCACTGTTTGATCTGCCGAAAGCCGTAGACAATAGATCACGTATTTCTGCATTGTTGGGAACGGGTATACTTCTGGTATGTTTTACAGAGAACTCTAAAAAAGGAACTTCCCTTACATTCACTGGGTATCAGGTTTTTAACAGTAGAAAAAGAGGAGGGACTGCCTTTTGATCTTATAATGCTGCTTGGCCTCCATTGTCTATGGCGGGCAAGAATGGCCGGTTACTACTGTGACCCTGACAGGCGTCCGGCCCGTATGCTGTTCCGCGAAAGCATTGCTCAGTACATTGATATACTCAAACAACAAGATTTTGTTCCGGAATGACTCTCCAGGGTCAAACCCCTGGTGAACCTGAAGGAATTTAACACTGTAATCACTAATAGTTCCGCGTCTTTTTTGTCATCACTTCAGTTTGTATGTTACTGTTTACAGGGACTTATATTGATGTGTGTACCTTGTGCGAAACCGGTAATAAGGAAAAAAAAGTCGGCGTGGCGCAGTGGTTAGTGTGCTCAGTTAAATATTCGCAGGTGGCAGGTTCGATGCCGAGCTGGCGCAGCTTTTTTTTTGGGTGCTTCCTACATTCTTTATTATACTATTATTTTTATTATTTTTTAGTGGCAGCTCGTCACGGTGGTTCTGACACTACTTCGCGCTCCAACATTGCCTGCTGGAATGCGCCATTCACCATCCACTCCACTATACGCCACCATACACCATGTGCCACCAACATTTCCGCCGCCATAATTCACCAAAATGGTGGTTGGTGGTATCCACCATTCCTATGGTGGACGTTTTTTCTATAGGGTGGTTGTTGTTTCACCGTTATAAAACACTCCATTACTCATATTAACGTGATTCCTTTCCCGACACCAAGCCTGCCTAAGGGAAGTTTGCGAGCAAGTCCCAAGCAACGGCGTGGCTAAGTGGTAGAATACTGGGCTGGCTAAACAGCGGACCCGATTTCTATCCCTGCCCCCCTATGTCTTTAGTACTGCATTTTTCTTTTTTATTTTGTGTGACCATGGTTACGTATATAAGCACCAGTGGCGGGGGCGGACACACTACGGCACCGCGCTTGATCCAAGTTTTGATCTTATAACAGCTTTCACTGTAAAAAAGCAAGCAATGTACACTGCACGCTGATGTAGGCGGACAGAAAGTCAACCGTTAATAATCTTATCCATGACAATGCGTGTTGGCATTCATAAATGTGGCGTGAAACACTCGAACATTATCATTTGCGATCGCGCTTGATCGAGAACAAACTCAGCTACCCAAGGTACTCTGGAGTGCTATGAAACATGGCCCGATTTACGCAGGGTAGCATCTACAAGCGCAATGGCCTAGCAACATAAAAAAATGTCCCCACCTCCCTGAAGGAAATCGTGAAAATTGCGAATGCATTTTTTGCGCCGAGGGAGGGTACTACTGCCGTTAGACGTTCGCCTTCACCATCTTCTCTCATGGTCTTCAAAGGCGCCCAGCCAGCGAACGGTCGAGAGTGAGGAGCGAGCGGACGGCAGAGAGGGGCACCGGCGTTCTCGGCTGGGTGTTGGCATTTCATAGCGGAAATGTCTTTCGCAGACACTTGGCTAGGAAGAGCTCAGCGATAACCTCTTTGGTCAATCCTAACACAGGCAGTTTAGTGGAAACGCAGGACGAAGTATGAGAGGTGGCAAGACAGTTCTACAAGAACCTTTACGCCGAACCACCTCCCACTCCGTACTCGTTTCCTTTCACCAAACCTTCGAGGACTTTGATATTTGTGACACTCCTCTCGTCGAAGAGGAGGTGTTTGCAGGCCTTAAATCCATGAATCATAATCGCAGCCCAGGTTCAGATGGTTTGACATTCGAGTTTTATGTCAAGTTTTGGAGGGTTTTGGGGGGCCTTTTACCACATTGGCAAACAGGCTTCTCCGTGAGGGGACCCTGTCAGCAACTCAAAGGGAGGGGCGGATCACTCTCCTGTGCAAGTATGAGGCGAGACGCACCGACCTGAGAGCCTGGCGGCCCTTCACCCTCCTGAACTGTGACTACAAGCTCATAGCTAAGTGCCTGTCCATTCGACTCACTCCAGTGCTCAGTACTGTTTTGGGTCCGTACCAGGCGTGTTGTGTCCAAAATAGATCGTGCCAACTTCGTGGTTTTGCTATCAGGGACCTTATAGAATGGTCAAATACTCGCAGCCCAAGTGGAATCCTTTGTTCTTTTGATCAAGAAAAGGCTTTTGATATTATCAGTCATAAGTACATCTTTAAAGTTTTAAAGCAGGCGGGCTTCAGTTCGAAGTTCATCAGCATGGTCAGGGCTCTCTACTTTCGTCCTAGTTCTGCTGTTGTCATACAAGATCGCGTCTCGGAGTCGTTCGGTGTGTGCCGTGGAGTCCGACGGGGCGACCCACTGTCGCTCGCCCGCTCTCTACGTGCTCGCATTCGAGCCGCTCTTGCAGAGGCTTTCTAAAGACACCAGCATAGGTAGATTTCCCCTTCCGCCAGGTTCCCCCCCAGTGGCAATGTTTGCTTATGCAGATGACCTCTCTATTGTCGTCCCGGACGAGGCAACTGTTTGCACCGTCTTGGACGTTATGGAGGGGTAGTGCTCGGCGAGCGGCGCCAGAATAAATAAGTCGAAGAGTGCAGTCATGTATCTGAACTGCGCTCCCTCCAGTCCACGTCCTGTACATGGCCTCCCCATACAGAAGCGCCTACGTATATTAGGTTTCCACTTCGAGCCAGATGGCCTGACTACTGAAAACAGGCGGTTAGCAAGGCAAAAGCTGACTGACAGGATTAAGGAACTCGGTGCTTTGTCTTGTCCGCTTACAGCTAGGGCCACGATAATTCGATCACTGTTGTTCAGTTTCCTTACGTACATAGGTTCGGTTATGCCGGTTAAACCCCACACCAAAGTTATCTTGGAAAAGAAAGTTTTCGAATTCTTTTGGGGTCGTGCCTTTCCTTTTGTTGCGCGCCCCGTTTTGAAGTTGCGCAGGGACGAAGGAGGACTAGGTATTCCCGACCTTAGCGTTGTGACCACGGCATTACATGTTAAATGGACACGGGTAGCTCTTGATTCAGATATGCTCCTTACTAGAAGCTTCGCGTCGTATTTCCTGAGCACCAGGCTGAGGTTGTTCGCGCCTGGGGCATTTTCGAATTCCGTGCCTCGGGCGGGAACGCCTTCTGCCTTCTATGCAGGGCCCGCTTCTACTTTGGCCCCTCTCCAACAGGTAGACCCCGAGATAGATTTAGTTTCGATCGAACTCCTCGAGTTAGTCGATAGACTCGATCCGGAGTTACCTGAACGCTATAGAGAACACGACCTGTCCCAACACAGTCCTAACTGGCGGTTAATTACTGCCAGTTTCCTGGACGCCAAGCGCGCTACATTCATGTATCGCCTGGCCAGAGATCGCCTGCCTCTAAGGTTCAGGACCTTCACAAGAATTGCTCAACGAGGAGCGTGCCCTTTTTGTGGCACTATGGAGGACCTGGTTCACGTGTTCTCTCAGTGCGCACTACCAGCTGCCCTCCATCGAAGGATAGCTAGCTTGTTTGGCCACCAAGGTGTTCCTTTCAATACCGTTCGTTTTCTTCATCCCCTGTCGCGACAAGCGGCTAAGCAATACGTGCTTCTGCTTGTTGAGTGCTCCTACCAAGTGTGGGTGGCACGGTGCTGTGCCGTCTTTGACGGCAAGCGACCCGGGCTTCTCGAAGTGCTTGCAAAAGTGCGGAAGGAGGTCTGGTTCGTTCTCCACCGAGAGTGGCAGCGCCTAGGTGCAAAGTAGTTTTACGAGACGTGGCACCGTCCGGCAGTGATTTTCAGTGAGGCAGGATGGCAGATAACCATCAACTTTTAATGATGGCTTTCTCTAAGGCCCCACGACTAGGCCTAGTGAGCCAGTCGCCCCCGAGTTTTGTCTGCATGGTCTTTCACCCGAGCTTCGCATGTGCTAAGGTGATCCTGTCACCTTGTCGGGCTTTACCCGCAAGGTCCGTGTTGGCCCCTTCTGTAGGCTCGGCAACTCCACTCGTCGAGGCGGAAGGTGGCTCCCTTCTTCGAGAAGAACTAAGCCGGCTTCCAGCCGTGCCGGTTTCCGTGGGTACGTTTGGTTTGCGTGCAGCGGCACTGGCTTCTGCACCAAACAGTAGTCCAGTAGACCCCACAGAACGGATTGTGTCGCGCTGCGCCCTTGTGGTGAGGAGACGGGCCATGATCGCAAAGCGCCTCGTGCCGAGCGATAGCCCATTCGCCCTGAGGGGGTGTCGTCGCAGGCTCTCAGCCGCGCGACATTGTGAGGGCACGGGCACTTTGGTTGTGGTGACTGAAGTTACTGCGACCAAGGGCTGTCCCGCTGCCACGTTTTTGGGTACGTCCACTTTGCGTGTGGTGGTGAGAGCTACCGTGCCGAAGTGTAGCCCCTGTGTCAAGTCTCGCTGGGCCCTAGCGGTCAGGAGACGGGCCATGACCGCAGCGCACCCTACGCGCTGCGATAGCCCACCCTGCCAGGGTACGTTCACTTTGCGCGTTGCGACTGAAGTTGCTTCGCCGGAGGATAGTCCCTTTGTCGGGCCTCCCTGGCTTGTATGCCGGGAGGCAGGCCGCGTCTGTTTGGCGCCTGGCGCCGTACGGTGGCCTCCTTGCCAAGGCATGGCCGTCTGCCCGAAACAAATCGTCCCCCCACACAACCCTGGGGGGAGGCGCTACCGGGACAGACGTAGGATGATGATGGGTTGATGAGTTAAGTGTGACTCTGGGACAAAGCGTTTCGACGCCGTGTCTCCTTCCTATCTGACAACGGTAGCGGCGTCTCAGCACACATTTCCGGATATGTTTTAGAGGCGTCCAGCCAGCGAGTGGAAGGAGAGTGGGGCGCAGAGAGGAGAGAGAGCGAACGGCGAGAGAGGGAGCGGCTAAGCACTGCATTCATAGGAGTGTAGGAGGAAGTGGTACTGCACCTGCCCTCTCCTACACTCTGTTACTCCACATGCTCTGGTTGCTAGGGGTGAGAATAAACGCGCTCACCCTCAGATGTCGCTATGGGAGAAGAGGTCAGAGCGGAGAGTTTACACCTGCCGGCGCCCGGACATCGCCGCTGACCATGACGGATACCTGACATAGCCCGACTAAGCAATTCATTCGCATATAATACAGTGAAAGAAAGGAGCATGTGAGGGAATTGAGGATTTTAGTTTGTCCGGCGCACCGTTATACGGAAAAAAAGTTTTTGGATGCCGGTTTACCGGGTCTGAACTGCGCATGCGCGTGCCTTACGGGCGTTTACCGGACACTCTCAAACGCCCAAACGCCCGACAAGCTTCCAAGGTTGCCATTAACGGCTTCCCTTTTAGCCGAGTCAAGTCGAGCCAAACAAAAACGTAAAAAAAAACAAAATGGCTACTTCGAGGCCCGCTACCATCATGGCGCCGCTTACAGGCTACTCGCCTTCCGACGATAAAATTATACTCGAAGAAGTTCTTGCGCTGAACCCTTTCAAGAATGCTTCACGGTGGCATACAATCACTGAAAGAGTGTCAATGCTACTGCGGCGGACACTCGTGATACCGATTCTGATTCCGACCACCGTGAGGCTGATGTTTTCTTCATAGTTAGGTTTAAATCATAGCGCAAGTAAAAAAAAACAAAGTTCCGTTTTGTAACGAAAAATTTATTGGCATTGTCCAATTTTTTTCTTCAGATTTAGTCAGTAATCGCAAAGACTTTCTAATTTGCGCGTACGCAGATGCGGCAGCCACGACCGCGAACGCATTGCGGGCGATTTTTTTGGCGTATTTTGGGCGGTACGGGCGAAAAGCTCAAAAAGCTTGTATTAACGCTATCCGCCTTGACGGCCTCCGGCAACGCGGTCAGTATACGCAAAAACGTACTGGTGTGACAGACAGACTACAATCCTCCAATATTCCTTTGCCGGCGGTACCTGTGCACAACTGTTTTAAGTGCATCTATAGGGCACTTTATCACAAGGCATTCTATACTTATTGCTACGATAATAACCTCACTGTTTGCATATAGTATGTTTTATGGTAAGTGCTCATCAAAAAATTGTAATTGAATAACTACTCACCATGAGTTGATTGATGTTCTACTTTGCCGAGAATAGAATATTGACTGCCGGCTAGATAATTAGTGCATTTTTAATCCCACTTATGTTCACTTTGACCTGAGATTAAATTATACTGTTCACGTGGTTCACTGAAACCGGTGAAAGAAATGGCCTGTGATACATGATGGGGCCTTATACAAATTGACGGTCTTAAACGATATACAGCAAAATATTGCTAAATGAAAACATATTTATTATTGAGCAGGGTTATTTCACCGAAATCTCAATATAACTTTCTCTATGTTACGAATGAAGTAAAAAAAACATGTGTAAAATAGCAGATATATTTAGAGAAATTTTCTGTTGTGGTACCAAAAATATTTGTTTTATGCCATTTCCAAGAACACGTTCGCAAAAAATAGGTGATTTTATGTTTTATTTCAGCCGTGAGCGCTCATATAATAAATATGTAGTAACGTGGTCATATTAGTTAGAAAAAAAGTGACTCGAAACAAATGTCACCCGTCAATTTGTACTTCGAACACCTACCTTAACGGCCAAAATAGTTATTGTGTGCCAACCTAGGCCTCATTGGACAGTCTCCGTATTTGTGCGGTCCTGGGATCGTGCATTGGTGGCATACATGAAAACGATAAGGGCTTGCTTGAACGCATTCAGCTTCAAAAAAAAACCTCCGTGTGAACGTAAATCGTAAATCCGCGTCTAGCGGCAACGAGTGAAAATTCGGCGCGCTGTTTTCAAGTGCTCGCAAGAAGAGTGATTAATTGATTGATTGAATAATTGATATGTGGAATTTCACGTCCTAAAACCACCGTATGATTATGAGAGACGCCTTAGTAGAGGGCTCCAAAAATTTCGACCAACTGGGTTTTTTAACGTGCACACAAACTTGAGCACACGGGCCTACAACATTGTCACCTCCATCGGAAATGCAGCCACCGCAGCCGGGATACGATCCCGCGACCTGCGGGCCAGCAGCCGAGTACCTTAGCCACTACACCACCGCGGCGGGGCTCGCAAGAAGATACAATCGCGGAACGAGGACATTTCCGATGCTAATGGTTTTCGCACTTGGCCATTGGTCAGAGTGACGGTCTATCTACATTATCAACCCGGTAGGCGGCCACGAGGGTTGGACAGTAAGAAAATGATAGCGTAAGGCATCGCTTCAAGAATGCATCCCTGCTGCGGCCGTGAGATTGCAATCTGTGCTGTCTTCTCTTTCAAGCTGTGGCTAAGTTTGCTGCCGCGTCGTTCCGAAGGTGATATGATTTTATCGTTTTATCGAGCGAAGCGGCCCGCGCAACACGCGTGCAGTGTCGCTGAACGGGCCCTTCCAATTCACTGCCGTTTCCATCAAGGATTTCATGTGGCCACGCTCGCCTATGGGATGCGTGAAGTCCGGCGAAAAAAGCACACCTTATAACACTACGGTTCTCTACCAGCTGCTAACTATTTACTGTCTTTTTGAAAGCAAATGGCAACGAAAGCGTCTCGAGTGAAGCACCAAGACATGGCACAGTAGATTTCCGCCGCTTGCGTTGGCTGCTTCCTCATCCCGTAAAATTTGCTGCCGTGGACGCTTTTTCGCTCGAGGTAGCGTGTGACTGTGACGGCTTTTGAGGTATGCTCGGGACCTATAGGTGTGCGGCGTTTGTGCTTCAACGTCCATTATATTCACACACGAGGTGAGTGATGAGCATTCCCACTGGCTTGAGTAATACACTCAATGTTATATTTTCAAAGTGTTGTTGCGGGCTTGCACTGCTGTTAAAAGGGGTGCGAAAATGATTTGTTGGATTACTTTAAGAAGTCATGATTGATGGGTTGGTTTGATTTCCGCGAGTGATCATATAACAGGGGTGGGTCCGACTCATTTGAATCGTTGTGATGTCCTTGTGAGAAAACCAGGAGCATGTCTGCACTTGCTTTAAGAACGTATCGTATTCGTTTTAAGCAATCTGCCAACGACTGCCACTTGCCGGGTTTGTGAATTCTGCTCCACAGTGTCTGGTAAAAAGTACACAATGTCTAGAATAGAGAAAATCACTGTGAGAAAAAGTGAGCAGTGGACTTGTTTGCAAATAACCAAAAGATGGAGAAATATGGCTTTGTCCATGCCACAGAATTCAAGCGAATAGATGCAGCAGCGGTTTAGTCTGAGGGAGTACATCAATGAGCGTTCAGTTTTTACTCTTGTCCGAGTAAAGCCCGCGCAAATATAATGCATGTCTTAGTTGCTATTGGTTCGTGCATATTCAATTGAAATCACACATCGCGACATTTCGCGTTCTGCGTTTTACTTCCGGGCAGAAATTTTCTTGCACTGGTAAATGCATTATGAAAAGACGAAGGCATTGCTGGTGTATTAGGTTAGTTTGAGACGAGAAACTTGTCGTACCTTTACTGGTGCTGAAGTTTTACTGTCACCGAATGCTGTTCCGTTCCTCTGCTAAATGTTTGCTGCGGCAACCCGTTCTTCGATAGCATCCATTGGGCATTCGAGATTTCGAAGCCGCTTTGTTAGGCGAGCACAGTACGGTGGGGCATCCGGCAGGATCTTGTCTTGGCAAGTGCAAGCCAGTGTTTAATCGTGGTGGGGGAGTGAGGAGCACTGGTGAGGCCTCTGTAGGGAGGGGAAAGGGCATATGCGGTTCTGCAAAGGTGGGAAAGGGAGAACTACCCCTTTCGCACAGTCTTGCCGGCACCAACGCAGTCCGCATCGAGCGAAGCGTTGGGTTTGTTCTACTCCGCTCAGTTGCGACGAGTGCCTGCTTCGGACGTGCGGCTGTTGATGTCAGTATCTGCTGCAGACGTTGCTAATACTAGCTAGGTTCTTATGCTGATTTCGTTACTAATAGCTTGGTTACTTGCTGGATAATTACCATCGAGATAATCGTAAGATATCCCGAATTTACCGCGTGAACGTAGAATTTAAAGAGTAGGTGCCTATGACGACGACATTGTTGGGCTCGGCTAGTTATGTGGCCGTATAAAGCCAACTACTGCTCGTTTGCCTGGTGAAAAACGCAAGCTCTGTCGGCTTATGTCACATGATCGCTTACATTTTGAACTGGTGATGCTTTTGCTTATTTATCATAGGTGATATTTTTTTACAAACTGCTTATGTTACCGTACACCTGAGAAATACCCAAGAGAGAAGTTGTTGACGCTGAGTAGGAGTCGGGTTGGTGAACACTTTGAACACAACTCATGAAATTGAGTCGTCAGTGATTAAAATGAATAATCAGGAATTATTTATTGTTTGCGAATTCTGAAGTGCGCTCGTAAGGAATGTAGCTGCTCGTCCAGCTCAATTTGATCATATATAGTAAGCCAGATAGAATCAGCCAGAGAGGTGTGCACCGAGATGGGGAGGAGGAAGTACCTTCTCTTTTTCATAGCTTCATACTTGAACTTTGTTGACATCGTCGGGGCTCAGTGAGAAGTGGTAGTAAAGAGGTGATGGCAGCAGCAGTGAAACTTGACCTCCACTAATGAAGGCGCACACTTATAGGCACATCTATTTGAGTCATTGGCTTACCAGCGTAGTTTCGCTTAGCTATTGATCTCTTTCGTCGGCCTTACGCACCTTTCACACTACCAGCCATTTTATTTTTCTTCGTGCTGGTGTCCTTGTATTCGGTGCCTTGAGCAAAAACATGTTGCTTTCATATTATTTACAGAATAATTTAAATAGATATATTGAGGATGTGGCCTTATACTGTGTAATAATGTATGGTCCAAGTGTGATGAATTCTGGGCATTCTTGGGAGTGTGCAGAAAAATTGTATAAGTGCGAGGGTACGCACCAATCGCAATGCCAGAAACTGACCTCCTTCTAACCAAGGTATTTGAATCAGACGCTGAGGCCCAAATAATAGACAATTTTAGTCAGTCAAGCTCACTTTGAACAAAGCCTCAGTAGAGAAGCGCGGAGATTTTAATTTTATTGGTCATCTAGTGTGTCCTACATTATGTTTTTATTCTTTCTGGTTGGTTGTTTGGGTAGCTGTCCAGTGAAAACCGTTCAGCACCTTTATTTTATTAAGCATTGTCATGGGGTCGCGAAATTAAAGGACGGAGCAGTCAGCGAGTTCAATACGAGACCCTTCAATCGGCCAAACTTGCCGCTGTGAAACGGAAAGTCAAATTACAACCAAGACTTATGTTGGACTGGTAGCGGCTAACAGTGTTTCAGCCGTCGGTTAATCTGCACATCACCGGGGTGGGGCGATAATCCAGAGGCTCGCGCCAGCTGTGCAATCAACCTGAATTTCTTGTTCTGCGCATTGTTTTACCAAAATAACCTCAAACATAAAACGCACATAGTGAAACACAATATCTTGAATTTCACTTTTCACTGCCTCCTTTATTAACTCTTCGCCGCAAATATTTCTTTTATTCGTTTAACTCTTTCTCATACTCAATCAATCACTTTCCGCGTCACTGATGGGTTCAACTTTGCATCATCACAAAGTTGATCACGACATTCCATACATCAAAACCGGCCCGGTATTCGAGATAATTCATTCATTGCTTTTAGGCAAACTTCCTGCTAACACATTCAAAAACTTGCGCTGTGCTCGCGAATGCGAGCTGCATTAGATGAACGTCCGCGGCGATGCACTCGCCAGAATGGTAGTTAATTTCAGTCCGTTCTATGATGAGTGGACTTCGTGGTAATTAGTGGTGCCAGCCATGTGCCGACGGCGACATTCTTCGGCATTGGACAGGAAGTGCTGGCGGTTGTTTCTCACCAAGTTCTGACGGCTGTATGAATAATCACCCATCTCTCTGGAAGATTTGTAACCCGCTACGTGATGATGACACGCCTCGTTCAGCCGTTTTAATAACTAGTAGTGTAGAATCGGAGGCTTGAGTTTTTTGTGGAAAATAGTGAACAAGTTACGAAAGCACTGCTTTGAAAACGCTGCGGCGATTTTGTTCACCCTTTATTGGCACGCTACTTAAGTACAAACGCTTTCAGGAATTTCTAGCATCAATTTTGTACATAAAAAGAGAGATCAGTTTCAGCTGGCAGACTGTGCTTATAATTTCTTGAAGGTAACAATCCACATTGGTACGAGTGCTGGGGCAGTCACTCGTTATTCCTGTGCCAAATATTTGTATTACAATGCAAATTTATGTGGAGTTTAGCATTCTAAAACTGCGATGCAGTTATGAAATACGCCGTAGCAGAGAGCTGCTGAAATTTTTACCATGTGTTGTTCTTTAACACGCACTGCCATCGCACAGTACACGGGCCTCTACCATTTCGGCTTCATTGGAATGCGACCGCCATGGCAGAGGTCAAACCCGTGAACTACAGGTGAGCAGACTGGCACGCCAGTCAGTGATACGACAAGGCGAACCTATTACACCACCTAAACTGGCTCATTGCTCCTTCAAAGTTAGCTTATGTGAACATCTGCGTTTTCAAATGATGCACAAGCCTTAATTCACTGCCTGGTGGGAGTGAGACTCGTTGAGATATTGCACACTGCTCAGCAGTCTACACTACTTACCAATAAAAACCTCTGTCATTCTCAACGAACAACAAAAAAACATATAAAAGTTCTTTAGAGTGAGTTAACCTGCACGGTGACAATTATAGATCATTCACGCCTTCCAGGTATTCACCAGCTCACCTTTCATGTCCCATCATGCGCTTCGATACAAAATATTTCTATCAACTATCTCGATAGTTGTGGATATGTACACTGTTGTTTTCCACTGTGTGACGAAGCTATTTTAAACACTCATGAATGAGCCTCACTATACCATCAAAGGTGGTAATCACTGTACATTTTTCTCTGTGGATTACTGTTCATATTTTACATGCCGCTATATGTATAGGCCACAAATTCCAAATACATTTTTTGAGGTAATGACCATCTGTGACGCGACACAACTTTTTTTCTGATAAAGACTTACAACTTTCTGTTCTATACAGCCATAATCATTACACCGACATAAAGGTTCACTTGATGTCTTTTGATACGTTGTGAAAAAACAAAGTAATAGGAAACGCATCATAAAGAAGTACTCCAGAGAATCAACGGGTGCGAATGATATGGTTGCTGGACACGTGAGAGTTCCAATAAATTCAGGAACCCTAACGAATGTCAAGATTACACATTAGTCAAACAGTACAGGAAACATGTACGCGTCTTTCTGAAAAGTGAGGAGCTTGCTCTTATCTGGAAAGCACGTAGTAAAGGTTGGTAATAGCGGAACGCGGTAAGAGAGTGAACAATAAAAAGAGAAAAACCTCATCGCACTTAATGCCACAAAAGTTTCTTGTTTTCACTTAAGTTTCAGTCTACTTTTTGCCCACAAGTTCTCTCTAGAATGCTCAGGGCATACTTCACCTGACTGTTCGAGAAGGTTCAGTATTATTGTAGGTTATTTTGTTAATAATGCGCACAAGACGTGGACACACAACATTATTATAGATTTTGCGCAAAGACCATTGACAACAGTCAATTTTTGCCCACAAATTCTCTCTAGAATGCTCAGGGCATACTTCACCCGACTGTTCGAGAAGGTTCAGAATTATTCAGAGAAAGTTCAGAAGGAGTTCCTACCAAGTGTGCACATACACGACCTTTGGAGGCAATAGAGAAGGGAGCACTTACGTGTTCCCGTTAATTTCTTTCACAATTACACCAAGAACTACTATCCCTTTGCCCAAAGTACCATTTTTCTCGGATTGCTTGATGCATCACCAATCAAGCTTGCACATTCAAAAGGCTAGATTCTATGGCCAATTCCTGTTGTTATTGGTTGAAGTCGTGACGGAGCACCGTAATTTGTCGGAACATTGTACTGCAGGTGAAACTGTAAAGAGAAGGAAGAGGAAAGAACGTATTGCGATATCTTACTTAGATATCGCAACTGCCACACCCTGGAAAACTAAAGCATTCACGATTTTTTTCCGTTGGACCATCGTGTGTAACCACACCGTGCGTCGTACTCCTTGTTAGAAGTTCACACGATGAACGGTCGGCACACATTAGAGAGTTTTATAATACCGTACTCAGAGCTTTCGGTTTAGACAGCCGGAGCGTAGCAGGCGTCACTTATTGGAACGCCACAAGAAGTTAGCGTCGAGCACATGTGCAAAGCTTTGCTTTGTCTATTTTAAAACTTACTCTAGACACGCATGAGAATCTCAACGCAGCTCCCTTATTTGAATGAAAGTGCTAACACACGCACCTTGCGTGATATTGCGCTGCTACGGTATTAACCGACCATTGACCGATAGACAATGCCAATTGATGATACTAACATGTGACGTCATGATGACAATACAAATGCATGTTCCAGATCATGGCTAATTAAGGGGAGGGCCTGTAGATTCCTTTTTTTTCCTGAATGGGGACGGACGACCCAAAAGGTTTAGAACAAATGCTCGATGATTAGGAGTACGATACACTCTACTATGGGAGACAAATAAGCTGTGTCAGTGGTGCATCAATGTGAACCTGCATGCAGGGCTGTTCATTGGCTGCGAAAGGAAAATTTATTGTACACATAACTTGTACATACACAAAGGAAACATCGAAAACAAGTAAAGGCTAGTGTGGGACAACTGGAAAATTCAGCTAACCCTCTCTTACTGTGAAGAAACGTGTGTGCCATCGTCGAAGGAATGCCTCTTCGACGTGCATTTATAGCTGCTGATAGAGGTAATTCCGCACAATGAGCCGTATTTTCTGGAATGCGGGGCAGGCGCCTCTATGAGGCTTGTGCCGTACTTCCGCTAAACAGCGTCCCCACCACAGTAAGAACAGTGTCGCTGTAAAGACTAGTCTTGCAAACAGCCCACGTTGAGCTCGCATGTGCATAGTGCGAAAGTCAAAGAGGCGTCGTACGATATGCTAGATGCATTTTGCAACCGAGCACTAAAACAAAACATGTTGGGCCGTCTCTATTCTGCCGCAGTTTGGACAGCGGTCATTTCGAACGACTGCCCAATATGCTAACCGGTCATGCGTAGGCAAAACCCTATGTCTTCTCAACCTGTCGAACTCACGCACCTGGTTAGGTACGCGGTTGCAACGCCATCGTTTCCATTTTTTTCGGGCAGGATGCTTTTTCTTCCTCTTTGCTCAATGTGCTAGTTGTCATTATTTCGCTTATTTCCTGACGTGAAACATCTTCCAGACTGCATGAACCTATTGATTCCACTGTTCGTTTTAAGCCACTGGCAGCTCTGTAAAACTTAAGCAGAATTACTGCTTGTGGTTCAATGTATAAATTTGCTGTGAAAGTTCCTTTTAGTGTATTGCTCCAGTACATCAAGAGCCTGTACCCGGGGTAGTTTTCGTCATTGAAGAGCATCTGTGTTGTTTTTCCAGCCAGCGCTCTCGTGAATGTTGGTATGTCTGGGAGACCCAGGCCTCCACGATTTGTGCGAAGCTGAAAATTTTCTATTGTACTTTTGTCCATCGCGTGTTTAGAAAAAGTTTATTCTATCATTGGACGCGAGAAACCTAAGGAACCAGCGTCTGTACAACAAGCACAATAACAAACAAATGACAAATCACAACATACATTACACATTTAAACAAAAGTGTCCAAGTCCGTCGGGTGTTCATAGTCTATGGTAATAATAACTACATACACTACATCGACCCTGCAACCATCCTAATGGCTACATAATTGCTGGTGGGTGGCACTCTATTGCACGTCCGTCAGCGATAAAAATCACAGTGGTTGCATAAGTGCTGAGAGTCACCACAGTATGTTTCCCTCCGAAAGACTATAGATTGCCAAATTTCTTACGCAGGACGATCCTAATATATGTCAAAACTTACACTTTTTATACAAACGCTTGTTGTTTAAGCAAAGCATGCGATATATCGAATTGATTATCCTTTTAAACTGAGGGAATACCGTCCCAGGACTGGAATTTTCGCAAATTCTTTTTTTGTCAGAACAATACATGAGTGGAATGGGCTCACAAGTGTACAAGTGTCTGCTGTAAATGAAAATTTGTTTTTTTCGAATCTGTAACCCCCCTGCTATAACGCCTTCGGGCGCTGCAGGTATACTTCGAATAAAGAATAAATAAAGAATATTTTATAGATTTTGAAGTGCTTACGCGCGTGAATTATTTTGAGGTTTAAAACAGTTTGCACTTTCATTGCACTTTTAACCAACCTATGACAAATTGTGTTCACTGCCATGCTAAAACAGTACATCGCATCGTTGGAGCCCTGCAAGCGGGATTCCCGCGTCACTGTATGTGACTATGCAAGAGTCTAGTTCCTTGAAAGCTTAACAGAATATGTTTAACTGTAAAGTACACAAGATACGTGAAACACACTCTCAGCTAAAAAGCTATACGCACATCAACACAGCACTGTTGGTTATATAAAATGTGGAAATTTGCTCTCGTATATAGAGAGCTTAAAAATTCGGGACCCGAGTTACTGGGCTCCCAAGCTACGTTACGTAGGCTGCTCTGGCGTTTTGAGAATTAGTAGAGTTTGAATAGTGGGTCAGAGGCAGGCTGAGTTGGGTCAAACGCACGGTGCACCACCCGTGGCCAGATTAAAAATTATACGAGACGCGTGCCATGCTGCACCATTGCTCGTGCTGCGTCCGCTTCGCCTCGCTTGCAACCCAAGACGCCTTGGGGGCCCATGTTCGTTTTTTTTATTTTTGGGCCTTGGATCAACATGACGAAAGAGCCCGAGATCGGCTTGGGTTCTGCGCATGCGCCCTGGCACGTCACAAACTTGTTGGGCCCTCAAGCTTCTTCGGGCCTCAATCCTCAAACTGTCTATTGAGTGTCGGCTGCTGGGCCAGTAAGTGGGCTTGTATTAAAGACAGTTGATTAAGCAATCATCTGGTTTACCTGGAAGGACGTCGGTCGTATCATGTGACAAGCGTGTGCTAACTACTCAATGAAATGCCGTAGTGTAACACACCATGGAAACGTGACGTTGACTACGAAGACAAGTGCTGCCCCATAACTAACGCACATTGTTCTTTCATAGAAGAAGGAAGCGCTTTGTTTCGCGGCCTTCAAGAAACAAAAATACCACTGCATGAAGTAGAGGCAGAGCAAGTGATATATATACATACTTCGAGTATAGGTATCGTCTTTTTTTCATTGACGTGATGTAAGGAGATGGCGCACAAATTAGGTGCCAGCTATCTACTATTTTCATGTGATTCTTAAAGAGAAAACAAAAGTGAGTCCCGTGACTGTCTGCATCAGAGTGCGACGCCTGAACAATAGCTCACGAGAGATGGGAGTAAGGAGAAATTAAAAGGATACAATTAAAGGTATAGAGATAGAGAGGGGGAAGGAGAGAGCGTGGCGCAGGGACAGTGCGCCCAGAAGCAAGGAGAAGATAGGAAAGATGAACACAGTCACAGGAGTCCGAGGACGGGGCACCACTCAGCGAGAGCTCTTGTCGGCGGCATGAGATGGCGCAGGGTGAGCCAGTCGGCCAGAGCTGCGCTGTCGTCGGAGATTGTGGGGGCACAACTGGTCGGCACGAAATCCAAAGAGCGAGTCCAGCACCTATATTTTACGGGTACCTAACATAGAGCACGTAGGGTTCACTTCTCTAAGCGTAAGACGTTCACTACAAATAGAATATAGTATTGCAAGCACACAATATACAGGATATAACAAGACATTAGACTTCAAAACAACGTATTCAACCATCTCATTCGTGCACAAGTGGTGTATAATTTTCAAACTTACAAGCACTAAGTGGGAAAACTGATTGCTGTTCTTCATCTGATGTTCAGCAAGAAATATTTCTTACCTTTTAAGAATTTGTCGGACTTGAATATTAGTAGGAAAAAGTAAACGTAATTCCAATTTATCTTGAATGAGGAGTAGGAATCATATTCATTCTCCTCAGAACTGATGTGTGTTCGAGTATCGAGCGTAGCTTTACACCCAAATGAGGATGTGCTCGACCTCTCAATACAAGCAGCATGCGAAGGCTTTCCTTAGTATACAGAAGTTATTCGATTAGATATGTGGTAGAGCACAATAGAGTGAGTACAGAGGCTACCGCGCTAACTTGTGCTTTGAGGGTGATGAGTGGTTCTAAGATCAGTGCCATATGTTTTCCGATTGAACGCAGTCATATTTCATTTTTTGTGGTGTATTCTTACATAACTCGTACAATACGGTGGCATTTTGGAGAAGTGAAGAGCAAAAAAATGCTTCCAAGCATTATATGACAAATTATGACGGCTTTTTTTACTTTCCAAGTGTAATTGTTTTGATACATAACAGCCTAACCGCAAATTATAGGTACTAACGAAGGCAAACATTTTATTACATGTGAATCTTTGAAAGAAACAGATTCATTTCAAGGAGCGTATTTCGATACCCAGAAATATATTTAGTGGTCAAGTAGTGTGAGTTGCGAAGCTCGAGAACACCCTCCTTCGTAAAATTGAAGGTAAATTTTGAGAAACGTGTGTGGTGAGAGTCAGAAGTTGCCCGCTATGACATGCCCAGTAATACTTTGACCATTGTTGCACTTTTTGGCCGTCAATAAATAATGCAGTCTTTCACCTATGTTTGGAGGAAGCAGTGTAGCCGGAATAAAACCAAAGGAAACTCGTAGTGGCAGTGGCGCGGCTTGAGCCACGCTGACGCTCACTGAAGGTAACACGGTGCCTCCTGCAAATATAACTCCATCTGACATGAATCTCTTATAAACCATCATACAGCAGGGATTCCAGACCCTGTCGTTAGGAAACAGGCATCACTGTATTTGTCCGTTAGGTTCAAATTCTTAATCGCAAGAGGTGGATCATTCATTCAATCATCTTATAGGATCGGCACCATTCAGTCGATCTTTTTCGCTGCATTGGCTCATGAAACTTGACGTACTCTTTTCTTCTAACTGACTGACAACAGACATGCAAGAAGGTATGCAGATATGGCTGGTTGAAGTCGAGGAGAAAGAAGTGCTATATAATTAGAGTATGGCACCTGACCCTACACACGTCTCACATTCAGGATAGCGTACAAAAGTCGACATATTAGAGACCTGACAGCCTGCTCATCAGCCGCACATTATCAACAAGGCTCTCAGCAAGACACACTGACTGCAGACAGATGACAAAATTGGATCCATACTGTGCCTAGCATCACAATAGCACCATCGCCAGACTCAGCATCCCTAAGTACTCCGGATTAGCGGATGATGGACCTGTACAGGACTGGCTTGAGCTATTCGAGCTCCACGCTACCACTGCCTTTATGGTGGGAACGGGAGATTGTCAACAAGCTAAACAAAAACGTCGTCAGTCAAGCATTCAAAGTTTACTGGACGCATCCATTCACAAACAGCAAATCACAAAAAAGTCAAAGGAAAAATGATCGCCCGATTTAAAGATTACGACGAAGACTCGCTCACAACCCGCCATCTCAAGACTTTGAACGTTTTCAAAGTTTCAAAGCCAGTTTTTGAAACCACAAGCGGAGTCCACGCAATGGAACAAATAGAGGGAATCAGCCATTCCCCCATGACAAATTGAAGCATCTACTCACTCAAAGATATTAGGCACTAAGAGTTGGTCTTCCAACTTGTTTTCTTTCTTCATGAAAATAGGCTTTTCTTAGGTCATCATGCAAGACTCATCTGATTGAACCAACCTACGCAATCTACTCCCCACCTCTCACACTTGGCTCAGCACCTGATTTTCTGTCATGGGGCTGTTCTGTCACTCACAACGCCAACCTCTCGCCTCACAAGCTCTCCACAGTCTGGATAGAGCTGAGGAATTCGGAGGGTACTCTACCGAGCCCCGACTTTCCATACAAATTTATGCATCTGGACAGCTCAGTGCCTTTGCTGTTCCGACAGACTGCTATTCTAACGCAAAATTCTACCAAACCACGCCTGTCGTGGCGTTACCCTGCAGTGGCTAGCCATGTGGGAGTCCCAACACTGGAGGATCGGATGCTTCACCTGTTTGGTGTGGCCATTTGCCAATAGCGTCCATTATAAGGTTGTCGCAAGTGCCTCCCAAGACCTTTCTGGCAATTCAGACACACTACATTCATTGCCTAACAGTGGTCACGGCAACCCAACGAGTATCTACTATTTACTTCTCAGAACAACCTCAAAGAAAAAGCATGCTAATGCTACTAAAGAAAATACAGCTTGTCAGATTTCACAACATCAGCAATGCTAACAAAAGCAACAAGAAGAACTCCAGAAACTACAACGGCAACACAAAAAAGGTCAATGAAGACCTAAAAGTAAATCTAAGCATACTTGTGGCTTGAATAAGGTCGACTAAAAAGGTACACCGAGAAATGAAAGACCATGTTTAGAAAAAAAATATTTAACGATTTTGAGTACTTCGTACTCAACAATGGGAGAGCACTGAGGCACCCACTAAAAGTGGATTACGTAAGTCACGTTGATGATAGCAATTCCTGTACTCGGCGACAACTTTCTGGGGTGGCACGGCCACAGTGTTACTACGCCAAGTAGTTCGTTTTCGGGCTACGTGGGGTCTCCCAATTTTTTCTTCTGACATTTTTCAGCATTCTTCAAAATAGAAAACATTGTTTTGTTCAATGAGTTTTCTATGCTTGACTGGACGTTTATGCTGTTTTTTATGGCAAAAAATGGTCCTGTTTCGGAGACCATGATGTTTGCATAATTTTGGCAGTAGCTTAACTTGTAAAAATAATAAAAACTTTTTTGTTCAGTAGTGGACAGGTGTGAAAAGCGGCGCTGTGAAAAACACCCATGTTTCATAGTGATTTTTATGCTGCTGATAATCTTGGTATGGGGCGTGTTACCATACTAAGTGTGCACATCACGAATTGATGAGGTTTGATATAACTTGTGCATTTGTACGTTTTACAGTGCTGTTTCAAGCACATTACTGCTGTATACGCATGTGTTCACTACTCCTGCTGCTGCATGCCAAATGAATACTGGTACACCTTTCAACCAAATATATATTCAATTCTTTGCCAAAAACAAACAGGTGTTCCAAAGAATATTGTGACATTTTAAAAGTTTACCCTAACTGCGCCGCCAGATTGCTGTTTCAGCACATTGGTTAAGTTTGAAAGGAATGTCAAAATAAAACGCGACTGAAAAAAAAAAGCTTAGTGGAGACTACACAAAGTAGGAGAATTGTGGATTTCCGCAGAGCTGGTGGGCACCTAGCTTGCCCCAGTTTTCCTAGGAATTTACGATTTTCCCACTCTCTTTCGTCCGTCTTGCTGGAATATACTAGATGTGGCTTAATACTCTGTTTCTCTGGCTTTTTAGCATGTATTTTTCAAACCCTTTCTATGTGTATTTGTTTCTATGCCTTTCGTTGTTTTTTCCTTTTTCTTCCCGTTCTTGCTTTCTATTTTCATGCTTACCTTTTCTAGTGTGTTTCGATTTTTCTGTCTCTATACTCATCCGCTTGCCTTGTATCTTTAACGCTTTTATGACCTTAACAGCCCTGCGGTAGAACTCCTATAGCCTGCTTGGGTCAAAACATAACGTAAATTTCAACATTCACCCTAATGGTCCAAAAAAATTTTAAAAACTGATGCACGGGCCAAAGATCATTTAGAAGCATAACATTTCTGCTTCTCCTGTTAAGCACGTTTGCGTAATATTTGGGCGCTTAATGAGCAGGTTCAATTTGAGTGCAGTAAGTTATTATCTACTAGACAAAGCTATCCTCCAACACAACAGCTGTGCTCGAGTAGTTGAAAAAGTCATCTCGCCGGTTCCCGATGGGCTGTTCTTTTCTGCCTAAGACCCACTGGTGTAGTATAGTGGTTGTGGTGCTCGGGTGCTGATCCGCTGGTCGTGGGATCGAATCTCAGCCCCGTTTTCGATAGACGCCAAAATGCTTGAGGTCTTATTGCTTAGATTAAGGTGCATGTCAAACATCCCCAGGTAGTCTGAATTTCCGTAGCCTTCCACTATTACATTTCTCATATTGATATTGCAGTTTTGAGACGTTAAACAACCCAAAATAATGTTATATGTTTTTGCCTAAAGTTTTGTCATTCATGCCACAAAAGGTGGCGCGAAGATTGAGCGGTTGCATTGCGATAAAGCAAAAATATAAAAAACTCAGCATTTGCTATCAAGACTCCTTAGTTTTTTTTTTATATTCAAGTGCATATTTAGAGTTTTTGCAGGTGTGTGCGCATTCTGGATCTGCGATGCTTAATTAAATCTTTTGAATGTATTGTGTGCTTGTCTGCTTAATTAAAGTTGATTGGTAATGCTGTAAAGCTTAATTGTTCTGAAAAAACATTATGTTCGAATAACAGTGGGTTTGTTACGCACAGTTAGTGTTAAGCTGTTCACGTTTTTTGATTGACATGAGCAGCATGAATCCTTAGTTTCACGGAGGCTGTCTCATAATTCTGACTCTATACGTCAACTCTGTATTCCGTTATAACCGCACGAAAGCTCGTAATTTACATGAAATGGACATTTGTGCAGTTAGGTTCAATTAGGCTTGTTATTGTATATAGTATTTATTGCACAGTGCCTTTAACGCAGCATCCTCATTCCTCGATTGATCTATTGACGCAACCTCGAGGTGATGAAGCTTTTATTACCAATCAGTCTTCTCTCCTTGCACCATTCATGGCACGCAGAAAAAAATGAGAATGTACGTAAAGAAGGCATTACTGGAAGCAAAAAGCAGGACATTTACTTGAAAGCGTCATTGATCACGACTGCCGAAGAAAACGTTTCCTGCGACCAATTACGTCAGATCGAGGTCTTATCGCAGTGCACGTAGGGAGCCCTCGTCCTGCACTATTTGGGTGTACAGGTTCAATAACTCGAACTTTTACGTCTTGACTCGCCACTCCAATCTCTGTTTCCTTTTTCAGGGAGGCGCAGATACTCAAAAAAGTGATAATTTATTGCCCTACTTGGCATTTGCCGTAAAGATAGGTTTTCGCTTTACCGGGAGAATAAATCCAATGGAGGTAAACGTGTTTAGAAAAAGTGGTTAAGAATTTTGAGCTCTTGGTAGTCTACAATGGGAGAGCCTAAAGCTGTACTTAGAAAAAGTGGTGAATGATATAGAGTACTTGGTACTCTACTATGGGAGAGCACTAGGCATCCCGTGGACCTCATACCTGGTTGGCGACGTCGATGAAAATTCTGTTCACAATGTAAGTTGTGCACGGTGTGTTCAGAAAAAGTGTTTAACGATATACAATATTGCTACAGTACTACGGGAGAGCAAAAAGCCGTCCTAGTCATGCGGCTGCGAAGAATAGTACCGAGGTTTGGCTTAGGTGTGACTGAAATGAACAGTAAACCATTGAGAGTACTGCGTACTCTACCATGAAAGGGCCTCAAGTCGTCTCCAGTAATCTTCCGTTAGAAAAGCAATAGAAAGGTTACGTAACATGTTATAGGTTAAGAGATTCTCCGTTAGTTCTAAATATTACTAGATAATAAAAAGAAAGCGAAATCTTATATGTACACTCCTTTCCTTCATCTTTGAAAATTGAACACTCAACGTGCAACAAAATGTTCCAATCCAGGATAATGCAACCTTTTTTTTTTGAAAAGCTGGTTGGTGTAATTCTTTTCTTTGCACGAAAACACGTAAGGCAACATAATATAATTATTGATTTCTCAGTTGATGTGTAAAGGTTATATAAAACATTGCGAAAACTACAATGAGAGAATGAAATGATTTTGAAAACCAATGGAGTGCGTTTATAAGTTGCAATAGTGTTAACATCACGCTGTTTGTCTTTCTGAAATGCAAAACGTGTGCACTGTGAGACCTGCCATGATTGCTCGTGCTCTGGGCGCTAGTTTGCTCCTCAGCCACGGCGGCGGCATTTCGATGGTGATGAAATGCCAAGAGCTCCGCTAGGTTTAGTATGCACGTTTCGGAATCCCTCATTAAGGGGTGCTTTATAAAGGTGTCATAATTGTGAGGCGTAGATACCCAGCAATTACTATGTTTTTTTTATCTTTCAGCATCACCAGGTCTGATATTTTGCATGCGGATATTATTACATTAATGAAAGATTTTCTTGCCCTTACTTTGCTTTCAGTACTTCGCAACATGGGCCGGACACGTAGGGCCGGACACGTAGCACCGACATGGGCCATGGACATGGATATGGGCCGGACACGTAGCACGTAGGCAGAATAACCGGTCGCAATTAATGGTAACCGACTGGATTACCAGAGAGGGCAAACACACGGAGGGCTGGCAGAGAGTTATGTGGGCGGATGAGATTAAAAAGTTTGCGGGTTTAACGTGGTAACGGAACGCACAAGACTGGGTTGATTGGCGAATCATGAGTGAGGCTGCTTTTGCCCTGCAGTGGGCGTGGTTATGCTGCTGCTGATGATGATGATTATGATGATGATGATGACTTCGCAAGCCAGAATTCGCAATTCATTTTCGTGAACTGTGAAAGCAAGACTACATTTTCTCTCCATTGACTTTCATGCTGTGGAACCACAGCTAGGCAGAGGTGGTCTGAAAAACTCGCAAAGTTTTTACCAAAGGACACATGCCTTGGAGTAGTGAAGCTATGCGATTTTTAAGACTAATCGGGTTGCGTCTGTGTTGTTTCTAGCTCTCGGCTATGCGTGCAGCAGTAAAGAAAGCCGAGGTAGTTAGTAATGCACTTTTAAATAGGAAAAAAACACACGTGTATACAGCAACATGACAACACCTAGTTGTCTTCTACCTAGATACACGCGTTTGTTTTGTTTTTTTTGCACCATTTCGCAATACTACACGTGCAGGTTGCTTACAGGTTACTTTTAGGTAGTTTCAAGGCTTTACAAATGTGATGCTCAAGTATTTCTACGTTTATTCTCAGCGCAGGGACGCTCGAGTTGGAGCACACAGTCACAGTCACGACACGAGCACGTTGTGAATGAAGGTCTTCAATTGTTCCGGTGCTTTCTCACAGTGTCTTGTTACTAGATTCAAAACTTCTGCAGATAAGCTCACACGTTAATATAGGGCAGGTCCCACGGGCTACGTTAAAAACACTGTTCTACTAGCAGCATGGAAACGGCTAATAAAAACAATCAAGCAGAAATTGCAAAATCTTACAATCTTGCCGTGGGTTATGTGCGCACGAAAGCGACCAGGAGGATCGTCACACGATGTACTTCAGGACTGCAATATGCAAGAGAGAAAACAGTTCAAAGATTCCATGAGAGAGCGAAAATGTAGGACACGAAAGTTAATTTCCGTGCCATGCTGCGGCGGCCCGGCAGCCTGCATGGGTAATTTGTTATCGCTTTTGCAGCGTTTTTTTCGTTAGGTGCCAACGCCACATCAGCACACAAAGCTTAGTGGTTACTTCTAAGTGTGAGCGAGGCAGAGGCGAAAAGTGTTCCAACATACAAACAAAAAAGACATGTAAGCTGGCACACGCGCCTGTTGCGCCTGCGGGCTTTCCTACCCACACTACCGCTGTTCCTTCCAGTTCAATCTGTCGATGCTTCAGCGTGAAAAATGCTATACCATAATTTGACAGTGTCGAGCCTTTTGCCCACGCAAACGTAGGTGCAATACGCTTAGTAAGGTAATCAGACCGAAAATAAAATGACATAGAAGAGAACATTGTACGTGAGTAAAAAAGAATACCATAAAGCAGCACTCTTTCTTAACTGATAATTATGTGCGCTGTCGTTTTTTATGGTACAATGTCATGTCGTTGCGCATGTGGCTCATTTATGCTTTACTTAGTGTGGTTATTCTGTGTAACATTTCTTAAGCCTTCACCTAGTGTTATGTGTCTGCACTGTAGAGCAAATGCCACTCAACGTCGTTAGCGTGGCCGAGGCAACGAGTCCGTGAGCATTACGCTCTTGTGACGTCATCATGGCACCAAAATTTGCTCATACTGACGCCACCACATAACACATTTGCTTTCTCAAAGGTGAGATGGATCAAGAGGGAGAGTGTATTTTGGTGAGGTGTGGAAACTTTTGCCGCTCGAGTCCGTTTCAATTTATCTTTATCTATTGCTTGGCCATTGTTCATTCAATAGCAAGTTTTATGATTTGACGGAGTTGTTCAGCGTAGCAACTATGCATAACTTTCGCACGACCTATACGTATGAGTCGGCGCTCTCGCTAATTTCACAGTGCATAACTCGACCTAGAAAATGTTTCTGATCTGTTCTGCATGTTTGCGCAGAAAGAGGCGTCTTAGTGCACCGAGCAACCCGAAAAACAAAATAATCTATCATCTCTCCTAAGTATACAACGTGTACCGCTGATATATGCTTTACCGAAGCATAACCACCTATCCGCGAACATCGCTGGTAAGTAGCACTGCTTGTGATTCGCCGGTGGCTTGTTTTTGCCTCTCTCTCTGCTAGCTATATTTATTGGGTCGCAAGATTTAGCGTAATCGAAAGCTGGCCCCCACAGCTATACGACGCGAGCCACAAGTACTAAGTGAACGTGGAAATGTAATGCTCACCTATATATGCAACACCACTATCATTGCATACTTAGATAAACAAGACGTGTCTGCGATGCCATTGACGAGAGAGAAGTTATGAACCCTTGCGTATAATGAAAAGGAAGTAAAAACCAAAGTGATATCTGCCAGAGCAGTGAGCGCAAGGCGGGGTGGTAAAGAAGCACAAAGTAGAGAAAGGAGTAAGTTATGGTTGGCACAGACTTTTCGTTGTCGACAGCTGACACGCTGCGTCGTGTTACGCGTATAACCCACGCGTGACTGCTAATTATGTGTCCTGCCTTTTTTGTTGTGTGTGCTTGAGGAATCGTATAGTCTCTCGCTTGTTGGAGTTCGCGCTCCAATGTGGGTAGAGAACCGCCGGTGAAGGAGGAAGTGGCAGAACCATGTCATTCACAGACAGCGTAGGATTTCGTCTTAAATGCATCAGTAGGCAGAGACGTGGGTGCCACGTCATGCGAAAAACTGGCCGAGACGCGTGAAAGGGTGATGGCACCGTCGACCGACTCACTGTCACTTCATAGCAGGCCTTGACGTTGACCTCTCTTTTTATCTCTATCTCTCTCCAAGTCGGGGATACTCCAGCATTTCCACATTTGCTCTCTTCCGCAGCCGTTTTATTTCATTTGTTTTTCCAAGCTCTCCCCTCAATGTCAATAGCTCGTGAACCGTGCGCTGCGTGTTGTTTTGTTTTCTCTCTATCAAATGGCATACCTTTTCTCTGGATGTTTACTAGCAAAGTTCGTCTATCAGTAAATTATTCCGTGGTTGCGCATGCCACGCGGGAACATCAAGCCAGGTCAACTGTTCCCGACACATCTTCGAATTATGTTGGCTCATCGGTTTGCACATGCCACACAAAGCAGCCTCTATCCGCGGCTCCTGTTGCATGAATACGTCTTCATGAAATGCGAAAAAAATTCAGGTCATCCGTTTAGTGGGTGGTGCGCATAAGCGCATCCAAAATTAGATATTTTACCCCAGCAAAACTTTTTTTCTGCGATTCTGTACATCATATTTGGTTGTCTTTTTTTTAAAGTAAAGTAGAGTAAGTGCTCTTTCACGCAGTCATTCACTACCGAACGTCACTATATTGAAAAGTGACGTTGGGCTACGGTAGATAATTGCAGTCAATAGAACAACAGACAGCATGGAATTCAGTTATATATATTTCTTGCTTAGCAATTGTTCCATCTCATGAAATCCATGAAACATTTGGTAACACTGCATGGTCGTCATAAATGCCATTCGTAGATTTTTATCACAGTTACCGATAAAGCATACTAGCCCAAATAAAAGACAAAATACCCCCTCTACTAGGAACACTTTTCCCAAGAGAACCCTTAACAATGTCAAAATATGGTAGATACGCGTGCTAGTTCGTAGCAATTTAGGCCAACAAATTCATTGGTTGTAAAGTGCTATTGATGTGCGACTTCCGAGCGCTTCAAATAGTTTCGGTGGCCACAGCAACAAGGAAATAATATATTCATACAATTCTAAATTATTGCACTGTTAACGACGTTCTACAATGAAGCCGCACATGGCTTCCCTGAGCAATTGAATCCATGCTAGTCAGTATTTCTTCAAAACCCCCGACACACTTCTAGCAAACTAATTTTCTAGGCGTCTAAGGCAACTCTACCTTAAAACAATCTTTTTTTATTGAGTGATATTTTCAAAATTAATCTTCGTGTGTTATCTTGATCAGCATGATACAAGTCTTGTGACTATGCGCTTCATGTAATTAAATTGCGCAGTACAGTGTTGGTCTGCTTCTTGCCGTGAAAACAGTATATAAGTCAATATATAATTGGTTTCATTACAGGTAACCTTTACTGGAACGTGCCAGGTATTTCACTGTAGAAAAATATTAGAAAAAAACCTGAGGTGTATTATCACAGAAAAGGAAACGAAAGGTGATAATGTCTTTTTAAAATTAATAGAAAACGTTTTTAATAGGAAAATACTATGGAATAAAATAAAATACATTTATTGTTTTAGAAACTCAGGGGACCTAGCCTCCATCTTGGAGCCGTGCACACGTACGGTAACGTGTGGCGTCGATTCTACTGGCCAGGACATTACCGTTCTGTGCGCCGATACGCCGCTGCTCGTCACTCCTGCCAGCGCTCCAAGCATTCTTTTTTGTCACCAGCTGGGCCACTTCATGCAATGAACATCCCTACCGTCTTTTTGTACCCCGTAGGCCTCGATACCGTTAGATCTTTTTCGTCGTATTTCTTTCGGAACTTGTGGATTGCCGTAGTTACTGATTACGCCACACGATACGATATCATGCGAGCACTACCGACAAGCTGTACTACTGACGTCTCGGACTTCTTGCTTCATGACGTCATTCTCCACAATTGTGCTCCTCAACAGCATCTGCACTATCACATCGGCCTCGTTCTCGTTGGACCTTTTCCATGCTATCTTATCGAGAACTAGTGGATCGCCGTAGCCACTGACTACGCTAGACAGTACGCTATCATGGCTATCATGCGAGCACTACCGACAAGCTGTGCCAGCGACGTCTGTGACTTCTTGCTTCATGGTGTCAGTCTCCATCATGGGCGTCATTCTCCACCTCAACAGCTGCTGATCAATCGTTGTCACTCATTTATTTCAAAAGTTGTAAACGACATGCTTCGTTCTTGATCGACGCGTCTCAAGCTAACTGCGGCCGACCACGTGCAAACAAATGGTCTTGCCGATAAGTATGCTACCTTTGTACGTTTCCAAAAATCGTCCTGATTGGGATAGTACATAGAGTTATGTGACATTCGTGTACAATCCATCACGTCATGACAACGCTGCCTTTACGCTTTTTATTTATTATTTGGCCACCATTCAGTGTAAACCTTCGAGACTCTTTTCCCAACAACTACGCAAATGGTTCCCGAGTACGCTTGGAATGCCACTTCTCGGGCTCAAGCGGCCCATCAGATTGCATGGGAACGTGTTTCTGCCTCGCAGCTGTCTCAGAAGACCTGATCCGATAGCCGTCGCAAAGTGGTTTCCTATTTTTCAGGTTCAATCTTGAAAACATTTCAGTGTGAACGAGATAGAGCACCATTTACAACGTGGTCGTAATTTCCTTTAGTAAAGTTCGGTTGTTAGACAGCGCTTGGTTATGTCCTCTCCTTTTTGCTCCCTCTTGTTTGCGCTGAAATGATTCAGGAACGCATCAGCTCTAACTCACCCACTTCGCTACTTTTCTCCAGATTCATGGTCCTGCTCTTAATACCACTTGGCCACGTTGGCCTGTCATCGAAGTTTTTATCTCGCTACTTCTGGCCCCACAATGTTTTACTCCAGCTTACAGACGTCACATTTGACATCGTTTTGTCAGACAGTCGTTCGTCATCATCTGCACACACCGGTGATATCGTGCACGTCTCCTGTCTTAAACAATACATCTCTGCACATGATCCTTCTCTCTATTAGGAGCCGAGACTGTGCTGTCGGTAGTAGGGGGTTATATGTTGCACGGCAACACAAACTCGAAAACTCGAAAACGATGAAGACGACGAATGCGATTGCGCTCGTGTTGCTGTTATTCCGTCATTTTGGCTGCAGCTGCATCTTAGTCTTCCTTTACATTTTGTAAATGTATTTTTTCAGTTATACCCTCACCCCTGTGACATAATACTACAGCATTAAGCGTTGCGAAATTATGAGTCCCAGAAGTTTATTACGTTTTACGTTTATCTGAACCCCTAGAACGTGTAGAAGAAACGCAAGGTCTTTATTGCGAAAACTACAAAAAGTGTAAAGTTTTCGAATTGAATACTGTTTCCAGAGCCAGTGCTGTGACATGAAACCAGCTTTCATTTTTAAATTTAGATACTTTGCTTAGGCCGGCCACATTTCAATTGAGAAAAAGATACTTCGTCAGGGCTTCAAAAGCAGTTCTAGAACTTGGGCCCGTTCAATATTCATCATTCATAAGCGCAATTTTAATGTCCCAGAAAATTCAATTTTTTGTGAACACAGCTGTACCTTTGACTGGCTCAAAGACACGTGTACACTGTCACTAACTCTACTGATTGATGTCTGATATAGAACTATTAGAAAAATATAGTTAAAAATATTTGTCCATGTAGATGAAGACAAGAGGAAAGTATTACGTTTGAAGGGTTCTATTATAGCTGAACAACGTTCTCCATAAGCTTATTCTTGTCAATTAGATGGTATTGAAAGGAGTGCTTTCCTTGTCTTCAGGGAAGTCGTCTTCATGTTTGGTGAGGGCTTCATGATTGCTCTACCTACCGCTTTGAAGAGAAACTGCTCGTGTAAGTATGTGGACGAAGTGCACGTGCACAGAAAAAAATATTGTTGGAAACTGTTCCAGTCTACAGCATCACCGAGCCAACGATCACTTTTCTGAGTGTGAATTAGTTGCTGTTGTGCTGAGGTTCATAAAGACTTAAAGTATGGCTGTCGTATAAGGGAGCTCTGCACGCATAATTTTGTTTTATTGCACGAACTTACTCTCGTGATAGCCCCGAAAAAGAGACTTAATGAAAACCATTTATACTCTGACTTAGAAAAAAGCCAGAGCCACAGGGTAAAATAGCTCTGACCAAATAAATTGTCCCCGGTGGGACGTTTAATGTCCCTCCACGAGGACGTTTCACAATTCAGCAAAGCACGCGCGTCCGACGGCTGGAACCGCACTTGATGACGCTGACGGTGGCATTAAAGCTATTTTTTCACGCTCACGACCTGACAACTATTTGAAAAGCTATTTGAATGAACACGAATGAAGATATACATGCAAGAAGGAACGCATGTTGTCGCTTTTTATAAGTGTCAATAAAAGGCGAATATTTATTATCCATACTTGCTTCACTGATTAGCACACATCGCAATGCCGACAAACACGTTGTTTAAGGGAGTGTGAATAGAAACGGCATTTCAAAATTGCGCGCCATAGCAATATGCGTGATGCGCAACATAAATATTTATGAACAATACCCATCAAAACAAAGTAGAAATAATTCAAAAAATGCATGCCGGTTTCCAACGGCACACGCCTTTGCCTTTAACTGATTCGTTAAAACCGCAAACGGTGCGCCTGACGTGGACAGGAAGTGGAATAATGAGGCAATGTCTGCCATTTTAACCCGTAAGTGCAATTTATGTTTTTTGATTATGTCATTATTTTTTCACGTGAACTGATGGCAAACTGTTTGGGCCAAGTACCTGTCAGAACGCACCTGCCAGAACGTGGTTTTTAGGTACAAATTCCATCGCATATATGGTGTTAGCGAACGACTGCTCTTCATTAACAATGGAATGTTTATAATCATTGCGCAGATTCATGCAAAATGGTGAAAGAAGATTCGTTATCAAGAATGGGGACATCTTTGTGGATAGTCTATAGGGCTAGATCAGTGAGCAGAAATTGTGTTGGCTGCCGGCCCGATTATTATTTTTTCCTTGCTTAGACAAGTAGTCATCCAGAAAGCTACAAGTATTTGTTAGCGGTAAATATTTGTCTAACTTTTAAGAGCTTAAACGGTTTTAGATTGGATGGATGATTTCTCTTCTTTTTCTAAATTGTCTAATCGCTGAATCCGACGCTTACGCAAGGCGATCATGTTAAGCCGTAATTGTCCACTCTTGCAGAAACTTTGGGATCAGGAAAAAGATGCATTACAGGTCATTCTGATTCCATAAAGATTCCGGTTACGCAAAACTATAGCATCAATTGTGAACGTTCATAGTGTTTTTCGTATGGCTGTAGGCTAGTACAACTTATTGTATACGATTCAAAACGTGCTTTTAGTGTGCACTCTAGTAATAGCGAAGCTGTTTAAGCTAGCCGTAATTTTGAAGTGCAGCTTACTTTTCTGCCTTGCGAATGAGCATGCGAAGGTGAAGGCTGGAAGGCGAAATCCGTTCACTAGCTTGCCCATTCCGTCATCAGAAAACACAAAACTAAAAAAAAAAAAAAAACAACACCGTAAATGCAAAAAGAGCTGCAGTTGCAAGTGTAACACATAGCAGTTATTAGGCATGCTGAAGTGATAAATACAGACCTTTATACAATGAACCCTTACAAAAAATGCAAACCTATGTAAAACACAAACCAGCGTCGAGTAAATATTTCTTTTCATTTAAAACCTAATTTTTCTATAAACATGTAAATTATTATTTGTCAACCGTGTAATATTAGCCGCAGTTACCAGAGAACTAAATATGTGGTTGTCGTATTTAGTACGTGTCTGAGCTACCCTGTAGATTGTTTCAGAAAATGGTAGGCGTCAATAGACAAATAATTAATTTGAGACCTTGACTGAACCCCGTTATTGTGCTCCAACATTTGAAAATAAGGTTGACTTCTTTTGATTTAGACAGTTTGTGCGTGAGTACGAATCAAGGACAACGTGAAACAAATCTTTAGGTTTTCACCCGTGTGCTATGATGAGCAGCAAATCTCTCTTATGAAGTACTCGTATTTTCTAATAGAATGTTGTCATAGTTGCTCCCTTACGAGAATACAATGAGTCAACTTGCAATATAGCAGTGCATGATTCATCGGCAGTCTCAATGACAAAAATACAAGAGAGGTAAGCTCGCAAATACAGGGATTACTTTTATATACAGAAGATGCAAGTTTGTTAAGTGTGTGTTAGAGAAAAGGTTCTGGTGGCTGCAGACAGCTATTATTAGTACACTAAACTTTATGTGTTCTGACGCATCAAAACTAAACGCCCGCGCTCTATAAATCAGTAGCGTGAATTGATTGATTTGTGGGGTTTAACGTCCGAAAACCACCATATGAGTATGAGAGACGCCGTAGTGGAGGGCTCCGGAAATTTCGCCCACCTGGGGTTCTTTAACGTGCACCCAAATCTGAGCACACGGGCCTACAACATTTCCGCCTCCATCGGAAATGCAGCAGCCGCAGCCAGGAATTGAACGCGCGACCTGCGGGTCAGCGTGAATTGGCTTGAAGATATGGCATCTACTTTTAGATACATATGACACAAAGAAGTTTTACTGTGGCCTTAATTATAAGTAAATCAAGTACTGGATAATGTGGTTTATCATAAAACTATCATCATCAATAGCGCACATGTGCTATCACACTAGGTGAATTCTACCACTCAACACTTTTCCACTGAAAACGGAGCATGCAGCTGTTAGCCCAATAAAACCGTTGAAGGCTAAGGTGGTCTGCCAAACATCCAATACGTACATAAAAAGAACACAAGGGAACAGAGGGAACAGGAGAAGTAACAGTGGTCACCAGAAGACCCGGAAGCGAGAGAAGGATCCGCCGATGACGACGTGCCCATATTTCTATGAGAAGTACAAACGCTTCGTTTCAGTGCGAGGCTATTCCTTTTGAGTTTTGATATCTGTGGTGTGTCTGTCTCTTTCTGTGGTTCAACTTAGGCCTCTCTGGGCTGGAAATCAATATAGAGAAGACCTTGTATCACGTAGCTAGGAGTTAGCTACGACCTAAATGCAACCAACGAACTACCTGTATAGCCTAGGTAAGCCCTATAAATAACCTATAATCAACCATGTTAGTCCTCAAATTGTCAAGTTTCCCCGTTTCAAGTCTTGCGCGGCTTAGTGTAAGCTTTGTTTTTTTTTTATTCAGCCAAAGCAAAACAAAGTCAGCCTTATAACACTTACATTTACGTCACAGGCCGATTGGTTCACAATGCTAGATTGTGAGGTGAAGTTTGTGAGTAATCGGATGAATTCAGCGATTTCTTTGCAAGGCAATAACCGCGGACGCCTTTTGGACATCCGTAATATCAGTTTTGAAGAGTACCGTAAGGTCATGCTGGAACCAGCGGGCACAAGACGGTTATTGAAGTGAACTCGGAACCAAAGTCACCAAAAGCGCTCCATGTAACCTATGTGCTTTCCCTTTCGATATAGTCGATGCTCTTTTAATGTTTTGGCGGTTGTGACGGGTAATGGAGCATTCTACATCGGTGGAGTGAAACAAATTACTTCACGAAAAATTGTGCTGTTGATCTGGTGGCGCACAGCAGAACATTTGTGACATGCAAGTATTTAGAAGCTGGACTTCAAAAATAAAACGTTAAGGCACTTAATAGATGTGAAATCAGAATACTTCATCAGGGCACCACAAGCATCTCTTATATGCGACGTGGCCCGTTCGTATTCTTTTATATTCGAGGCTAACGACAAGGCTTTATAGAAAATGCAGCAAGCTCAATGAAAACAATTTCATCGAGACCTTGAAGTGAGTGCGCCTAGCCCACACCAAGCAAAGCTGGCCGTTTACAAAGCTCCCCTGAGTAGTAAAGGATTTCGAAAACATATTTTGAATAATACGAGGAGCTTATATAACAATTTTATGAGATAAAGTAGGCCTTTTTTTTGTATGCTACAGGCTTGCATTTCCTCTCTGAACATGTAAAGCTTCTGCTGCAGTTAGCATGATTCTCTGAACCCGTAAAAAAAGGCGGTTTTGGTCGCTTTTGTTAGGTAATTTGGGTATTACGTTTGTAAGCACCGAAATCCAACTGAGCAGTTAGGTGTCAAGTGAGGTGTGTGAAATTTTGCATCGTGTGCTCCTCAAATGAGATTGCAATTATGTCAACACAACCTAATGAGATTACTAATATATAGCTCTTGCAATAAAAACGCAAGCATATTTCACCAAGAAAAGGCTGAATAATCCTTTTGGCTGCACCTCTAGATGCATAGGAGGAAATTATAAGTGAAGCCAGACTACAGAAAGATTCACAAAATAACACGAGTTATAGAAGAAAGATCGCGCTGCTGAATAATATCATTTATTTAGGAACTGCAAGACGTTTCGCGTGGCCTGAGACAGCATAACGACAGGTTTGACGTTCATTCTCACAAGCGAATACGCCGGGTACAAATCTTATTCATTGCCCGATGTGCAAACATTGCAGGTAGGGGGAACGGGCAAGCAAAAACTGCAAGAGCTGAAAGCAATACGAGTCGTCTTTTGTAAGTGAAAAATTGGCACAAATCAGCAAATATACAATCACTGGTTAGGAGCTGGCACCGGAGGAAGCTCGAAATAAGGGAACACTGAAAACACGGCACTAACAGTGAAACAGCAAGAATGCAATAATGAGTGGTTCCAAGATGGTGACGCAGAAAGCGTTCTTGCCTGAATAGTGCAAGCTCGTGCTATTTGAAACAGCACGGGGTGCGCGAGAAGCTGAAAAAAAAAGCAGCAGCTTTGCTGGGCAATTTAGCAGCTCGTACGGATCACTGTCGACTGGCGTAATCAGAAAGGCGTGGTAGTGCAATCACTTTCCCATGTTTCACGTCAAAGAAAAGAGTAATGGGAGGAAGGCGCGTCGAGAAGGGTGGAGGATGGTCATTAGAAAATGAATGATGTGATGAAACTTATCGTTGTGAAAGTTATCTTCGAGGGTGGTTAGGAATCGTATGTTCCAAACTTCGTTGAAGCGTGTACCACACGTTTATTATTGCAAGCTCCGACAGCCACTGGTAATATTAGTACAAAATCGTACAGATATTAGCAATCAACAGAGACTCCAAACATCTATGCAATATGTCAGTTTTCAAGGTACATTAGGTGGTGTGTGTTAGTCCAAAAATAAAGTTGGCAAAAAATTGTGTTTGCTATGTCGTGTTGGCATGGTTTCGTTATAGTTCCGGCGTTCGCACACATATTAACACGAAAATGGTGCACTGTAGTTATTTACAGCCGTGGTTACAGGTGCGCCTGGACACACTCTTTTCTTGCGTCACATCATCTATATATGAGACACATGCCTTTGGATCTGCACCCAAAGACCACTAAGCGAGCGTTTGCAGGTGAGCATTACTGAATGTTACCCTACGAGAGATGATTTACATCATTGTGGTCATGTTGTTTCAGAACTTTTCGGCGCCCTCTGTTCTTCTATCGCCGCCTAAAGAAGCTACTGCATGACTGTGCACAGACTACCACTTCCTAAACGATGCCGCACTTCGGGATGCTTGTCCGTTTCCCTCAATTGAAGCAATGTTGCCTATTCATGGTAGCGCCCGACAGTTTACAACACTCCATCACCCTCGAGGTTTCCTACAGAAAGACACGGAACCTAGCGGTATTTCTAAGACCACACTTGCTTGCCATGAATGGCTCTTCCATGAATGTCGAATGTGCCTAGTTTCTTTCGCCTAGTGACAGCACTTATCACTGCAGCCACCCCCTTGATGTCACCATTCATTTGTTTATCACCCATTCACTGCCAGCACCACCTGTTTAAACAACCAACGAGGCCACCATCAGCTCCCTCCGCTCAGTCCGTCATGAGCTACTGACTTAAGAAACCCTTCTTCCCCCCCACCAAGCCATCACCCCTTCAACCAGTCGGTGCCCTCGTCCATTTCGAGGAGGAAGACAAAGAGGAAAGAGGGTATGAACTGTGTGTGTGTGGGGGAAGGGGGTGCTAGTAGGCACAAATGAGGATGAGAAAATAGGGGCGTGTACACAGTGCACCAATGGTGAGTCTAGCCTGGTCTGCAATCCTTTAAGGGTGTCTGTTTTCTCTCCTGCCTCCGTGTGTCCTCTTAGAACTTCATCCGAACCCTGGTTTGGAGGCAACAAAACAGACAATTACCGCCCTGTGAGATATTTCATTGACATATTTTCAATAGGACCTTAGCGTGAACTAGTAGTGTGCGATGATGTTTGACAAGCGAAATTTTAATCCACAGTGTACTACAATACGCATGAATCACGCTGTAGCCGTTTCCCACCATCACAAATATCTGAGGGTTGTATCGAGAATACTTAAGACGTGGCGAACATGTGAAAAAAAAAAACAAAGGCCATGTAGTACTATTGTCACAAAACAGCGTCAAGCTCATGACGAAGCCCTAACAATGTGTCCGCAGCAGTAGTTCATGTTTTTGGCCATGGAAATAAGTACCATGCAGCGACACTTTCAAGCTGTTTTTTATCAACACTCTTCGAGATAACGAACCTGTCAGATAAACTAACAGTTCCTAAATTTCTATCAAATAGCTGCATAAAATGTCCCTTATACACTGGTATTTCATGCTGAACATGCTGAGGTACTTTCTTGATCCCGAAACTTTGTAAAATACAAACAAATTGGATGTATGACATGCGGTGACAAGCCAAAGAATAAGCTTGGATTTTCGAGCTGTGGTTTTTCTACAGACAGAACATGAACATACATGGTTGGCCTTATCCTGCACTACAAAGTACATTGAGGGCGTATAATTGATAAAACTTGCGTATTTTGAATGTTTTTGCACTGATTGTTTTCCCAAATTAGGAAACCTAATTTATCCTTGTAATAACTGTGAATACTTTTGTATTCTTGACAAGAAGCTGTAGTTTAAAGTGCGTTCTAGAAACAATATATATAAACAATCAATGCAATTTCCAGTGAAATCAGTTAAGAAGTTGAAAAATTCTTTATAACACTCTTTATTTCCCTTACGCCAGGTTAAGAACATGTAAAATCATACAGTACGCGCGTTCGTTATTCATCATCAATAAGGGACACACTTATAAAAAACACTTCATCGGCGGCTGTCTTAGAGTTGTGAAATCAGCCTGATGGTACACTCAGGGCAGTGACTACTCTACCACGTCCTGGCCCGCATTTCATGCAATGAGGTAATCATGAAATTTGCGAGCCCACTTGCGAGCCCACACTTTAAAGAAGGCGTGTAAACAAACGACCTAACAACGGGTGAAAGTACAACAGTCCATAAGGTACGAAAAGTCAAATCAACCATCTTTCTTTCTCTTTTACTCAGTGTATCAGGTCTCGATTATGTCATACAGTTTGGATTTTCCGCCATCTGTCATAATTTGTTTTGTTCCTGAGACACGGGTCACCCGTGGGAGAAATTCACTTCGCGGCCTTTCTCGTTTTATTTATAGGGTACGTGTTTACGTGGCACGGTAGTTAACGTTCACTTTCGGGAACCATCATTCTTTTTTTACGTCGGAACTGTTACTTGAGGTTTGTCGTGTGTGCTACATCTGAAACTTGCATCTTCGCAAACGTGTATACGCTCGAAACTCGCCACAGCCCTTGTGACATATTGTGAACAAAAGACGTTGAAAATGTGCCTGTGCCACATCTGTACGGTTGGAATTTCATAGCACCGCTGTTATGGTCAACTTTCGCTGAATGTGTAGGATCAAAAATGAATCTAATCACAAACCAGCATGTGCTCAAAGAGTACCAAAGCGTTTTTTACAGATGCTTCACTAGATAATGTGGCACGAGCTGTACAGCTGTACTATGACCTAACTTTACGCAAGGAAGTCGAAGCTATGTCATCTTTTTTTTTACTTTGAGCCTATACCAGTGTTATGTTTCGTTAGGGCACAAAAGATGTGTTACAAATGTTTAGTGAAGTTATGATTAACATGGACCCAAACAACTACAAGCTGACATCAGTCAAACGCAGTATCAAACAACATTTTGTTTGATACGCCATGGAAGAGTATGCCTGCGCTGCTGGTCTTCAGAACCGTGTAAGCATTTGGAGATGAGAATTGAATTGTAAATCTCTAAAAGTTTTCATAACGTTGCCAATTGAAATTGCGTTTTTCTGCTGGGCTGTCATAACTTGATTTTTTTACACAACGGTAATGCCTTGTACTGAGGAAGGGTACGTTATTAAAGTTCCCACTTAAATGCATTCCACCAACAATTTTCTAGGACACTGACGTGAAAATAAAAGATTATTGCACAGACATCTCTGCCAATCGTTTTACTTTCTGCAGCAAGTAGTTCGTGATAGCGGTCACTTGTTGAAGCAACTGGTATTCTCTTTCTACAGCCGATAACAAAAAACCGATGCTAAGAGTGCTCGCTCACGGGCAACAGGTTTGGGCCTCCTGTATACACTGCGCTTAAATACGCACGGGCACACAGATAACTCGTACACGGATGGTAAAAGATGCCCTGATTCTCACCTTTCTTTTTTTCACGCTCAAAATGCTTTGAATATGGTGTGACTGAGGTCGTAAACTTCGTACTAATGTTGTGTCCAAGCCCGAATAATGATGGGGATCCTGGGAAAAGGCATGGCTGATTATCGGCATGCATGCCGAATGAACTTGAAGGAAGATTTGCTAGAAATAATCAAAACCTACCCTCCTCCTACGTGTGCTTCTTGCGTGCATATTCAAGCCTGTTAAAGAAACACTACTAATCGTAATCGATAGGCCTAATTGAGAATAAAGGTTCATGATTGGAGGCCGAGACGTCTTATCTTTCTCTTATATCTACCTTGTGCATTCTTTAGTCATGCTTCATTTCTACCAGAGAGGTTGATGTTGAGCACTCTTTATATATAAAATTTTAAAAAACCATAATTACTATATATAACGTCTTATTTTGATATTCACAATTTTTCTCATTCTATACCCGCACAGGCTATTTTACTTCATTCCTTCAATATGTGTACGCTTACAATCGCTCGCTTTCTGGGTCACTAAATTTTGCATCATCGCAACTTTGTTCTAACGCATCCATTTATAGAACACCCGCTATACCGTTATCCTCGAGGCTAGTTTATTGCTCTCACACAAGGTCACTCGCTACCGCACTCATAACTTGTGTCGAGCTCATGGAGGCAGCTGTTGATACGGGAAGAGCGGCGATGCACTCGTTAGGATGTGTATTACTTTAGTTTGCGCCATGGAGACTGGATTTCACGGTAATTAGTGGCGACAACCATGCGCTCGTGGTGGCACCCCTCGGCGTTGGACAGAAAGCGTGTGCGGTTCAATCTCTCACCAAGTTCTGACGGCTGTATGAATAATTTCTCATCTGTCTAGAGAAGTACTAGGCGGTGAGAATAGGGCTCGTTCATATGTTTTCGCAAATGGCAGTGAATATTCTAACATTATTGGCCTCGTGTAAAATTATAAACTCGCTGAAGAAGTGCACGCGTTGAGAACGTTGTGACAGTTTTGTTATTCTTACACTAGCAAGTTGTTTAGCCACTATTGTAGGTAATAAACTCTAGCACTGGGTTTTGTGTAGATCGAAGAGTGATCAGTTTTATTCCGCTGACTGTGCTTATCATTTTTTCTCGGCAATGATTCGCATTAGTGTGATGGTAAATGTACAGCGACTATTCGTCAGCGGTGTGCAAATAATTTCCATTACATTGCAAAGACTCACTAATTTTTGTTCAGAAAATTGGCTTGTGCTAACAGCTACGTGCTCGAACAACTGTGTACAACGCACTTGCTCTCAGCAGATGGTCTGTTGCGTTTCAAGTAAGTTGTGTTCTTTGAATGTGTTCAATGAAGGAAGGAAATTTAACAGTGCTTGGTCATTAATGCAATATGAGGACAAAAATTAGTCCCGACAATTGCGATACTATCCAAAAGTATTTCTGTGGGCACGACTTTTTGTTCGGAAAGGCCCCCTGCTCTTGATGTACTCGCATTTCACAATGTATTCATAACGTCATAAATTGTGATATGTGTGATGTAGTACTTCATCCACATTTTAATTATTCATTTTTATGTGGGTAATTGAGGCACGTGCTACACATATTCATGGTATTATGAGAACGTTGTAGATGCAGCATCTCACTGATGACAATAATGAACAATTATTACTGAGCACTTAGCAGTGAATGGAAAGCACTAAACCGCACACTCGCTCCGCAATTAGCTTTTTGCGAAGGCTGGTTGTTCTGCTAACACGCGATGTCTTACCGGACACGACGCCTTTATAGAGTTTAATCGCAAATAAGTTTTTAGCGAAAGCGTTGCTCCATGGCGAAACACTGGACTGCCATCCCGAGGATGTGGATTGAAATCCATTCGAATGTAGGTATTGTTTCTCATTTTATTTTGCCGTGTTCATCAGCTAATTTTTCAGATCTGTTGGTCACGCTACCGATGCCAACTCTACTTAGCACGGGAAGTGTCTCAAAAGAGCAGCGTTCTAAAACTACGCTCATAATGTTTGAAGAAAACCTTCGAAGGTTTTTTTACTTTAGTTAACCCGCACTGTTACGACTACTGATCACAGGTGCTTTTGAGATAATCATCAGGAAGTGAACTTTATTTTTTTTTGACCGGCACCGATACCAAACTAAATTTCGGTATTTATTCTTCTCGGTATTTTTAAAAAGTGTGCTCTTTCATTCATTTCGATCATCAAAATACTCTAAATTATCTCGAATCGGATGCTCTGTGACTAGTAACATGTAGCCTGTATTCATTCCATATTCCTTAGCACCTTATTAGTCAATATATATACACCAATATTGATTTCAGCCAAAGTTCATGGCATGTTTATTTCAATTTAAAGGCCCCGAGTAGCGAACGTCCTATTCTTATATGAAAGAAGCAGAAAATCTTCTATTATACAGCTCTGCAAATCACACTGACGTTTAGACTCAGCTCAGTCATTGTTACAACATGTTTGAAAATACAGAACGCAAGAAAACACAGCATAAGGAAATACTGCAGTGAAAATATGCAAGTCTGTAACCATGACTCCGCTTTAATGTATTGTTGCAGCGCATATCGGCAAGCGAAGCTCTTCTCAGTACAGCTGTTGGAGACGTCAAAATCAAATACGTATACAAATGCCCGGGCGACATGTACACTTCTTTAAAATAAAAAAAGACGAGTTTTCGCACGTTGAAAGAGAAGCATGCACGGCAAAAAATAGGAACGTGAGAAGCAAAGCAACTATTCCCAAAGATGACACAGTCTTATGCTCGGTACGGAACGCAGCAGGGGAGCTCCCGACGGGAGGACAACAGCGGCCACCTCGAGTGTACAGGCACTGTTCATGGGCGTTACTGGATGGAGTAGTGACCTTCTGAAGTTTCAGCATTCAGGGCAGCTTCTTCATTTCTTCTGTTTTCTTTGAGAATTCCATCTCGTTATAGTAAACACCAAAGGCGCAGGAATCGAAACCAATAAAGAAAGATTGAAACAGAAACAGCATTGTAATCATTAGTAACACTCTATATTTTAGACAAAGACAATGGAAAACACATCAAGCCATTGTATTTCTTCTCGTGTGACCTGAACACGAGAAATGTACTGCACCGGTTCTCGAGCGAGTACACACATACAAAAAAAAGAAGGCAGAGCTAGAAACATTTATTCTGCTGGGGTTCGGGATGCCCTTTGATTGCCATACGCTGACGGTCAACCATTTGGTATGAATGGTCTGCTTACAAATTCTCGACAGCGCATTTACAAGATGTTTCGCGTAGCACCAGATTACAATATTGGGAGCTACACATTTGTTGTGTTTATATATAATGAAAACTTGTCTGGCGTAACTTCAACAGAATCGAGGACGAGCTTTTTGTCATAGATCCAACGAAACAACGAGTTGCATTGAACACAGGCCACAAACAACTTTTTCCTGCCACATTTGTAATATAGTCGAGAAGAAACAAATTTTGTTAGGCTTTGCAGGGTCTAAACTGGGGCGCTACTAGGTTTTGCTAGGTCCAAACATGACTATTTGTTTGTTTTTTTATCGGCCTAAATTTATTCAGCTTCGCTGTAGCTTTGGCTTCACAAAACAGTGCGAATTTGTTTCCGTGAGTGTTGAAGACGCAATGTTATTTCAAGCAGAAAACCAAACAAAAAATTTATCCTGCTTTTGTTATGTATAACTATTTCATCAGCGTGTGCCTGAAAACGGCTGAGATATTTTTTTTATATAAATGGAAATTTCCTTCAGAACAGTGCGATTCGTCAAAAACCAAACGACCACTCAGCGAAAATAAACAAACTGAAAGTATTTTGACAGAGAACAAAAACAATTCAGAAGTTCAGGTAATTGCTAGCAGTAGTTTGATTTCAGTTTCCTCTCAATATTTCCTCGAGAGAAGTGTTCTTGTGTGATAGTGCCGAAAGAATACCATTCTGCAAAAGCACGCACTCTCCCACGTTTCGTCGCTGCTGCGGCAAATCGCACTGAACGACAAGCTGCAATGAAAAATCTTCAAAACACTTCGCTTAGGCGGTTGCTTCAGAAACAACAACAACAAAAGTACTTACTCTGTGGCGGGCGACGTTACTACTAGACTTAACCTCGTTAGCTTGACAGCCATTTGCGGCTGAACTTGGGCGCCGCAGTGCAACTTGCTCTCACTACACGCAAAATAAGCAGCAAGGTACAACACATCTACCCACATGGAGAGGAGTGGGAAGGCAAACGAAAAAGCGTGTTTGAGATAGAATTCAACTTCATGGTCTAAAGTTTAAAGGAAGTTAGCCACTTCCGGCTACACTTTGTTTCAGCTTGCACCGCAAATGCTGCCATATTTTATTTATTCCAAGCATTTTCATTGCAAGAGAGAAAATTCGTTTTCGTGCTAAGAGAGAATTCATTTCATGGGAACTCCGAAGAAGGCATTTTAATTTCACTGACTTGAATACAGACGTTTGAATATACGTTGGATCTCTCTTACACAGCTTTCTTTCTTTCATTTTTTGTATAAATTATCTTCAAATTGAATTATATGTACATTGCTATAAACCTTTTCAAGTGTGAACTCTTTCTTTGGCACAATTTACTAGCATTCTGTGACAAAAGTTATTGACGAAATTTTACTGAAGTGTTTCAATCTCTGTGAAATTTTCGCAATATTTGAAAGTGAACTAAAGCGTTTTTAGAAACTATTCTGGTCAAACTGGTCACTTCATTATGTCGAAAAACAAAAACAACATTCATTTAACCTTGGTCTGCACTATAGTTTGAATGAGACAAAACTGTACTAGTATATAGTTATTATACTTACTAGGACGATACTCAAAGCTGCAGTACTTGTCAATAGATTTCTTATGAAACGCTAAGGGCTGAAAAGCATGAAACATGGAAGAAAACAATCAGCGCTTGTGTTGTGTTTTTTCCGCTACACTTAGCCCGTTTGAGAACCTTTCATCTCAGCAAAAATATGTTTTATTTATCCCACAAAAAGCATTTCACATTTTGTTTTGTCGCACTCTTTCGGGTGACATCAATGTCATGAGCTTTAACCGGTCTGCTGAAGCCTGTCTGAATGTAGTTTAGTTTGAGCCACCTCGCGTCGTGAATGCCCCGCCACAGTGGTCCAAAGGTTAAGCTACCCGTCTACTGACCCACGGGTCGCGAGATCGAATCCTGGCTGTGGCGGCTGCATTTTTGATGTAGGCGGAAATTCTTTAGGCCCATGTGCTCCGATTCGGGTGCACGTCAAAGAGCCCCGGGTGGTTGATATTTCCGGCGCCCTCCACTACGGCGTCTCTTATAGCCATATGATGGGTTTGGGAGAGTAAACACCACATATTTATCAAATAATTGTTTCGTAAACTTTCACCATATGGTAGCGATCCTTTACACGTAACCACATTCAAATGATCTCTTTCAGTCATCACAGCTTCTCAGTGTACGATCGACCCTACTGTGCCCAGTTACATGCGCACATGAATGAAGTAAACCGGAGTGCACTCGCGGAACTGAATATACAGGTGTCGGTACGCTGGTTCCCTAATACAATTTGTAGCAGTTTTGCTCTAGATTTCACAGGACGCTGATCGATCATATATTGTGAAAGTTACAAACCATTACGCGTGAAATTTTCAACTAGGAGCAAATAATAGGGCTTTATATTGACCTTATCTCATTGATGTTGTGCTTTTAGGTTAGTAAAGCCCCAGCTGTTGCAAACAGTTCGCCTAGGAAAACCGTATGCGTTTTTTGCAATAAATATTCAAATGCTTACACCACCAAGTGGCATACTCAACATACGTTTGTTTTCCTTTGTGACGAACCAAATGTTTAGTATTACGTAGCACAAACATAAAGTTAAAAAGCAAAGAGTAATTGAATAAGAACTCTTTTTGAAGACGTGAAGTATGATGAACATTGTGATAATTTGCTTTTTAGTAGAGAGAGCTCGCTTCTGGTAATGAAAACACACGAAAAGTGTTACATGTGTTTGTCATCTTTCTATATGGCCGCCTAACGTGAAGCTTCAACCTGATAAAACAGCTTCATCATAACTCACAGCCTCGCTAAACTTCAGAAACAAGTTTTACACTGAGAGGGTGGTGTTTTAGACAATAATTTTTTTTCGAAGGAGGCTCACAGGACCTCTTCTGTTGAGTTCGCAGTTTGAAGAAAGCGATAATACAGTTTCTGCAAATCATTCGTGGTGCAGTAGTGTTAAGGTGGCTAGCCGATATAGTAGTGTAGAAGACAGCAAATTCCACGAAGGCTTCTACGATTTTTTAGGATAATAAAATAAATTACCTCTGTAGACAACACGTATAGCCATATGCTAAGTTGTACGCGTTGGAAAATTCTTCACGACACCAAACTTTAGGGCCCTACTCGTCTTCAGGGGTCGCGCGATACGCGTTCTGATGCGGCAGTTTGAGACGCTGACAAACGTTGGAAAGATAAAATCCGGCAAGTTTTTGCTGCACAAAGACTAACTTCTAAATACGGCCGCCAGCTGCGAAAGTTGTTCACTTCACTCGGTTGCGGCCAGGTTGAAAAGGCGGGAGAGCGCTTTCTCTTACCACACGAAATTGCGTTGCTCGCATTTGGTCGCCCCTAGTTTGCTTGCATTGGCCATTAAAAGATGACATGAACACGGACCGATCAGTGATGTGACATGCGATATAATTCGCATCACTCCACAGCTACACGACAAGGAAGAATCCTCGCCGCAAGCGAGAATTTGGTCAGTGCTCCCCGAGGATCCCAACAGTGACTTGTGCGTCCGTCGTTTCACAAATGGGTCCACGAGGACCATGCGGGAACACGGGAGCGGCTGACGTATGGTGACGTCGTACGCATTCCACAGACTTGAAATGATATTGGATCTGTCGTGTAAATACACATTTAGTGAAACACAGTAAAGAAACACGCGCACACGTTTCGTTAGCCTCGGAGGCCATCCGGCCACTCCTGCAGGGAGGGATACGAGGGCACCGCGTTACATTTTGACCTAACCCGTCTCATTATGGCTTCCTTAGATCTGAAGCACCTTAAGGACGAGTCTAATCAGGTGTGCGGCGTGACGACCATTACTGGGCATGAGTATACCTTCTTCATGTTTCTCCTCTCCTATGCATCCCCATTTCCTCTGGCCTCGCAACGCCGACGCAGGCAGCGTCTACTAAAGGGTTGTTCGAATGAAATAACACACTGCTCGTGCTGCACAACTGTTCACTAGCCATCCTGTGTATAAGGGCAGTGGATCTTAACATCCAGGGTAGTGCTCTTTGGAGATTGATTTTGTGCGTTGTTGAAGAACGAAAATTTGCAGCGGGCACGTAAACTAAAAGTGGACTGCAGGTGTTTGTGTCAGATTGGAGTATTTTGTCTCTCATCATCCTTTAGCAGCAATTGGCATGGTGCAGTTAGGAAGACAGGTCCATCACTGCGTGTTTGGCGCCTCCCAGGTTTATTTTCAACCCAACGTCGCGATGAGCACCAGCATGAACGCAGCCGTTATTGTAAGCGTTAGCATCTACTGCTTCGCATGTACACTTAGTTCCAATTAGTGGGAAACAGTGTAGTTTTAAAGACGATAGTTTTTCTTAGAATACTGTTTTCATGGATGGATGCGAAACTTAATTTGAAGTCCTGAGGTGCATGACCCAACGCGCAGCGGGCCGCACCCACGTTGTGAGAGTCAGGCGACGCCCGACTGCCGCATCGTGGGCCCTCTGGACAGCCCACAGTTGATCCCCGACATCAGGCCTCTTGATAGCGGATGGCCCTCGTATTCATAGGATTGGTCTGTGCCCCGCAACGAGGAGCAACGCAAGAGCATATGGTCCGGGCTAGCGAATGCATTGGAGTACCTGCAAGAGCTATTAGTTTAAATGTTGAGGTAAATTTTATGCAATAAAATACGAACAATAAAAGAAACAATAAAAACAGCTAGTATACGAACCCACCTGCCGTAGCCTGATAGTCAAAGCATTTACTCGATATAACTTCTTGTTAGAAAGGGGAAAGTATCTTCTGCCGAAATGAAAGTGCTGTGTAATCTCATTATATGTGGCCGGTTGATCTCTTCAAAGCTGAAAGTCGGTGGGAGAGTACTCCAAGGAAGCGCAAAGTGAGACCTCGCGGCTTCGAGTGGGTAAGCTCGTTCATATTTGTGGGGCCTCTCATGATGGATCCAACATGAGCGGAGAACCATGTGAGAGTGTGGGTGATGATGCTTTTGGCCTCCAGTACGTGATAGGTGTCTTTGCGCATGGCTTGAACGTAGAAGGCGCGCATGACTGTCCTGGAGCCGCTAAATAACGTTTATGTCTGTCATTCAGAAGCGCCAATTTAATAGACACTTGCTTGACCAAACACGGCGACGAGCATTGCACTTTAACGGCGTTAGTGGTCTAACCCTTGTGGTTTATTGATACTGCTGCGAAATATTGCTGTTGCCATTGTTTCTATTTTAAAAATTTATTTACACTTTGGTCTATCCACTTTAGTGTTTGTCTCCCGAAACGGCTAAAATCTAACACTCGCAACGCTCACCATTACTGATCTGGTTTCGGCGTTCATGCTTGGGCTAAATTTCAAATAAAAGGAAATATGGCACGCATGTGAGGCGCAACCTCAACTCGTCAAAATCTGTAGCGTGTTTTTTTTTTACACTATAAGAGAGAAAGGTAAGTTTATTTACAGAAAGGCAGAGAGGTCGGCCTGAGCGATAGCTTGCTCTAGCCTGCTACTCTACACTGGGGGAAGAGAAAGGAGAAAAGAAAGATTAATGGATGACGATGGTGAGATAGAGAGGTGAGTATGTAGTGTTCTTTCTAGCTGAGACACATTTCATAGCCGCGCACATAGTCCAGTTGTTTCCAAAAAGGTTATAACTGCTCTTGTGACCACAGTTGCACTGTTGGTGTCTGGCCAAGGGCCCAACATGGTCTCATCAGTTAATGACCTACTGCAAAAGGCATACGTAATGAATAAGAAAGCTTTATAACGCAGCTCTGACAATACAATACTGCGCACGAAAAGACGGGTGTTTCTTGTGCTTTGTTAAGACGGTACGGTGGTGGCACCTACCGTCACCTTGCATTCTACAAATCAGGCCCTCCGAGATTGCGCACATACGCCACGCGCTCACTATGTCGGAGGTCATCGTTTCATTTTCGAAGATGAGTCCCAAATGGCGCTTGTGTCTCACGCAGCGCCTCCAAAATCTCATTCTCCGATTTTCTTGCGCATAACATCAAATAAACGTTTTATTCCCTGCTCCAGACGCGAGACTCGCGTCTTTCGATGAGATTTGCAGTGAAACACGCAGATACGGAGCCACTTTTTTATTGACTTAGATTTTCGTTCTGGCGCTGCAGTCACACTGGGAAACTCGACTGTACAATGCCTATTGAGTTGAACAGAATGATAACGTTTCTCCATGGTTAGCGGCTTCGCTTTCCCCAAACAATACAGCGGCCCAACACAGCGGCCCTACTTTGAGGCCCTTCAGCCTTATGGGCTGAAGGGCCTCAAAGCCCCAAAGAATATCTGCACTTGCTATGGCGCAGGGCGATCACAACTGAATTACTTTTTTACGCAGCGGCGACGATACAGTGACCCAGTGTCTTTGATGATTGTGCCCCACAATACTACAAGGCGAAAGTCACTTGTTCTTCAGCGTCGATGTACTTACAATCCCGACCTTCGAATGATTTCTGCACCCTATAGTTGGTTTTCCACTGACTGCATTCTCCAAGCGCCGATGTCATGTGATACCACCCTCATGTGACGTCACGTTATTTGGTGTCCAATATTTTGGTAGTTTCTGCAGTGTTAATCGCATATTATGGGGAGGCCATTGCGCGATGATTTTACCATTAATAGACTTGGTGCTGATGCTCCATCATCGCTTTCAATGAAGCAGAAACGAAGCAGAAGCCTTGACACAAAAACGAATCACACTGCGATATATCAGTGATTAGGATTGGAAAGGAAGGGCGGTTTATTCTGTTTCATTGTTTCTTATCCTCGCCTGTGCAAGAGGTGGCTGTTCGGTTGGCTATTATTACTGCACGTCTCGGTACTGTACGTCCTTCTCATATCCAAAACAGGTTGCACATGCCCTTCTTGAAGTGAGTGATGAAGTCGCATAAAGAAGCAATCAATGCCACAGATACAAACTTTAGTGACGTCACAGCATGACATTATCAGTAGATATTGCCCACCTTTCAGAGCTGGATAAAGGCCGGAGGCTGTGTAGCCCCACATAAGTTGCATAAAAGCTTAAATTGAGGGGTAGGTATTTCATACGTCCTTTGCCACGTCAGTAGACTCAAAGCGTTTTCTTGGCGTTGCTGTGCTTGGCGAATATGGGCCACCACACACTCGGAAAAGGCTTGAGATGAAGCTCGTGTAAGAAGAATGCCGACGAGACCAGAGACGGGAGTGAAACCATCAGCTTCGCTGGCCACCCACCTTGACCCCGTCGCGGCCCGAAGGGAAAGGCCCGCAAGCCTTCCCTTTAACAGCCTTCGCAACGCACCTGTTTCCACGTCTAGCCGCATCACCGTAGTGTTGCTGCGACACTACCATTTAGCCGTTGCGTTCGCGATGGTGTTTCATTCAAAAGTAGATGACCATGTGCGCTCGCACCTTTCTATTCACTTAGCAAGGAAGTAAGTAACAAGCGAAAATGCTAATAATTTTTACGGTATATAGGTTTACAGTATATACTCGGTAACACTAAGTACGGCTCCCACGAGCCCCATTCATGTCACAGCACCCTCCACGGGATTGGGGCCGCCACGTGTACTGTCGATGACAAGCTGCGTATGTAGCAGCCATAACAGCGTTGCGTACGGGAGAATACCAAGCCGGCAACCACCAATAGCGTGTTTAAGTCGCGACAAACGCGTAAAGCGCTTTAGCTTTAAGTACTAGCCTGCACGATTCTTTGAAAGCTACGACGAGCAAAATAAGAGAGTACGTGCGCCTGCCTCTTCGCAATCGATTGCTCTCTTTAGGCCCTCTTTTCGCAAAGCCCCTTCGCAACAGCGAGATGACACTGCCACCGGCGCATTTACTTAAGCCGAATATTACGTGGACGTGGTTTCCGTCACTGGGGTAAGATAGTGTCAAGGCCTAAGCTATTTTACTTACACTATAAGCATCTCCCCACGGACTATCATTTTACGAGCGTACACTTTCATCAAAATTCAGAACGTGGGATTATTGTAACGACTTAAGTGTTTAAAGCCAGTCACCCACTACAATATGCACACATGTTACTGCCCTCTTGAGGTCACGCAGTGGATGCATACCAAGTTGGAAAGTTTTTCATTCACGAAGTGTTTGTAGTACGTACTATAGGAACGGAATATCGCTTACGCGTTCAACTCTTGAAAGGGAAGCTGAAGGGTCCCCCATTTTTCTTTTTATGCGTTATCAGTATTTTCCTCATACGAAGAGGTCAAGCTGTTCTCAGACATCATTTTGCTGTAGGATTTATTCTTGATTGATACACTGAGTTCTTTTTTTTTTCTTCAAAATGTGCAGCTGTAGTCTCTCGTATTATTTAGCTAGACTTCAGTGTGTACGAAATGCTTTTGACTGTGCATTATTTTGGTGATGTAGAGATCAGTAAAAATCGGGTGGCCATACCTTGGACACGCTGTCGTACCTTCGAACTGTCGAAAGCCACCACAATCTCGCAATGTCACCCTGCAGAGTGACCTGAGACAACTTTGTCGACGTTATAATGTATCTAATCTGAAAAACATGTCTCTTAGAGCACATATTCCTATATTTGCCCTTATCCAACGTTTATTAGACTACCTAGGCTTGCCTTTTAGGCTTGCCTATATTTTATATACACATTTTTAGGGGCGTGCTTACGCTCTTTGCGAGACATACGATAGTGCTTTGTACTATGTACTGCTAACTATTTACCTTGTCTGTGCCGGGTTCAGGTTTCGCAAATCTGCGCGTGTACCGGTAATATTATGGAAGTTTATTGTCTCCAATATGTAGCAGCAGAAGACACTCGTTTGTATAACTAGCGAAGATCAAGGAGACTTCACGTATTCGAGATCCATATTGAAGTAAATTATAAAAGTAACCATTCAAGGCACAGACAATTTTCGTTTACTTGTGAGGTATTGTACCAAAAAAATAAAGACAGGAAAACGGAAAAACAAGAAGAAAACACGCTAGGAGAGATTGAAGCAAATCCGGCATCAAGCATCAAGAGCCTAAACCGTCGCAAAAAAAGTGGAGCAAAGGATCGATTGAAGAACGATTCGTTGAAAAATGTTTATCTTTCCCTCCCTTCTCCTCTTCACTTGAGCTTCAATATACATTCTCCCTTAGCGTTTTCCGTAAACAACGGGTCATACCCGTATACAGAGCTGTCAAAATGAAAACCTACGTTTCGCGACGACCGGGGAAAAAATCAAGTCTTTTTTCAGGGAGCTTTTGTTATGCATTGGCCCTAAAAAGCGAATAACAACAACAACTGTTCTTACTGGGGAAATATCGGGACGCGCTGCGAATGCGGTACGAACGGGGATCGATCAAGAAGGAGATTGCATACTATTGAGGCCCTGATATGTGTTCAGCCACGTGAACGAGGTGGTGGTTATATGCGCCGTTCATCGGCAGCAATCTACAATCAGATAAAATAGGCAAGCCCACCTCCAGCGTTCCCTCGTTCTCATCGGCGGGAAACATCTTTACCAGGAAAGACCCCGAGAGCCCGTCCTTTCGGCGGCCTCTATGGTATTGCATTTATTTATGGACTAGTCACCAAGGTTGGCTGGTGGCTGCCTAGACACGCAGGCTCTTGGAAAGTTATTGTGTCGCATAGGTAGGTCCTTGGAAAAGCGAAATCACTTTTATTATATAAGCATCCTAATTTCAACATCGTGTCATTTTCTGAATTTTCCTTACCAAATACTAGTTTCGTACGGTATTCAGTCAGCAGATGTTATCATCATTACCCTCAAATTAATGTTATGGTTAGCGGATATATGCGAAGACACAAGACCGAAATTTTGCAACAGTCTGAGTAGTGTAGGGCGCCTATGCTTATTATTATCACCGGAAATTCTTGGGCACTCACGCACACCTATACTTATATTAGTCCTGATCTTTCATACGCAAACTCTCTATCGTACTATATATATATATATATATATATATATATATATATATATAGGGGAAAGAAATGTATACTTAAGGGCTCGTTTTTCGTGTTTTACACAATATTCATGAAAATTAATAGACAATAATGCCAAGGAAGGTATTGGGGAAGTTATTAGGCCAATTGTAATGTAAATGAGAAGAAAGAAAAGTGGGTGAAAAAATAACTTGCTGTGGGCAGGATCTCAACCTGCAACCTTCGAATAACGCGTTCGATGCTCTACCACTGAGCTACCACGAAAGCGATCCCCCCAGCCACTTTATTGGGTATCTAGTTGAACTTAAACGTGGGGGTGTCAGTCAACGCCACTAGTAGCCATGGAGGCGAGTGTGGCACACTCTTTATGAGCCTGTTTGGAGTCACGTAGCACGTGAACTTATTACTAACTGGCAGCTGACCAATTGTCTCCCGTTTACAACCTAAAGGCACCAAGTCTGCCAGTAAGAGACCCTCGTTAATGAATAAAGGAAAGAAGTGTATACTTTAGGGCTCGTTCTTCGTGTTTTACACAATGTTATAGAGAATTAACAGACAATAATGGCAAGGAAGGTAGTGAGGAAGTTATTAGGCCAATTGTAATGTAATGAGAAGAAAGAAAAGTGGGTGAAAAGATAACTTGCGGTGGGAAGAATTCGAACCTGCGACCTTCGAATAACGCATTCGATGCTCTACCACTGAGCTATCACACAGCTATCCCCCCAGCCACTTTATTGGGTATCTAGGTGAATTTAGACGTGGGAGTGTCAGTGAGCGCCACTAGTAGCCGTGGCGGCGAGTGTGCAGCACTCTTTATGAGCCTGTTTGGCGTCACGTAGCACGTGAACTTATTACTAACTGGCAGCTGAGCAATTGTCCCCCGTATATATTAAAATATATACATACATATATAAATATATATATACATATATATATATATATATATATATATATATATATATATATATATATATATATATATATATATATATATATATATATATATTGCCACCAGCACGTAGTGGGTCGACAGCAAGAGCGGCTCTCAATCTGGAGGAAAAAGAAGATCGCGTGTTTTCTTCTCGGCTCGAGAGCCAGCCACGACTGACGCATCGTCCTAGAGCTAGCTACCCGGTCGTTCAATAAATCCCCCATTATTGTGACTCATCGTGACAAACTGGTGGAAGGTGCTGGTTAGTCTCACGGATGCTGCAGACACCCCCAGGAAGCCGTAATACGAGTCCAGTGCCAGTCAATACTCCCGTGCATTGGACCAGCCGCCGAATCAGGGGATTGCCTCCGGAAGTCAACGATACTACTCCCACCTCGTCAACAAACATGACCAGCACTTCGGTACAAACCTTGCCAACCGGCACGGGAAGCACGTCGTCGAACCGGTATACGTTGGAAAGCCCACGGGCACCGACGACGTTCTATGGTACGGAGAACGAAGACGTTGAGGACTGGTTGGCGGACTTCGAGCGCGTAGCCAACTTGAATCAGTGCGACGACGCGGCGAAACTGGGTCGTGTCTACTTCTATCTCGAAGACGGGGCTCGCACGTGGTATCAAAATCGAGAGTAGCAGCTGACGACGTGGCCCGAATTCTGTCGTAGACTTCTGCAGACATATGCCAGCGCCGACCGCCAAGAAAGAGCTGAACGAGCTATTCTTGCCCGCATCCAGTCGCCAAACGAAACTGTGACCGCGTACGTCGAAGACATGACGCGTCTCTTCCGACGGGCAGATTCAAGAATGACGGAGGACAAGAAGTTGCGTCACTTGATGCGTGGTGTCAAGGACCAGCTTTTTGCCGGCCTCGTGCGAAGCCCTCCAAAGACGGTCGCGGAGTTCTTGTCTGAAGCCGTGACAATGGAAAAAATGCTACAGCAGCGATCAAACCAATACGACAGGCAAGTCAGTGGCATGTCCACTGCTGACATTTTCGCCGCCGCTGGGACCAGCAATGACTCCTTACGTGAACTCATCCGTAATATCGTACGTGAAGAGTTGGAAAAGGCTGGTGTAACACCTCATCCTACGGTTAGCTCTGTTGCAACTGTGATCAAGGATGAGCTGCACCAGGCCCTCTGGGACACTTTGCCTCTTGATACAGTTGCATCAGCTCCTGCTGAATACCACCGTGGGACAACCTACGCGGAAGCCTTGAAGCGCCCTGCTGCATCGCCGCCATTGTTCGTTCATCCTGTCCCTGCAGTTTCACTCGAGTCAGCGCAGCACATACCATACTACGAAGGCACGTACACGCCACGGCCCCTGCCCTTTGTCCGTGGTGCTTCTTTCGCCCATCGTTCGGTGCAACCGGTCCAGTACATCGACGATCACTCGTCTCCTCGGAAGTCTGATGTCTGGCGCACACCCGATCATCGGCCTTTATGCTTTCACTGCGGAGAAGCTGATCACTTGTACCGCCAGTGCCCTTATCGCCGTCTTGGGCTTCGCGGCTTCTCTGCGTACGCGCCGCCACCCCGTTACGGTCAGAGACCACGCGACATCCAAAACTACCTCTCCCAGCAGCATGCACCACCCAGCCCCTGCCGGGAAAACTAGCCGAAGCGACCTCTGGGGGCGGGTTCGCTGAACGTCGAAGCGCTGAAGACCTCCTATTGACGCAGAACCGTACAGAAACTGGTCCGACATCACCTGCTGCTGCAAAGTATAGCCGGCTTTCACTCGACATAGCAGTAACAATTGATGGTTGTGTAGTTAATGCGTTAGTGGACACCGGCGCAGACTATTCCATACTGAGCGGGAAACTGACAACGCAGCTGAAGAAAGTAATCACGCCGTGGCATAACTCGCAGATTCAGACAGCTGGTGGTCATGTCGTTACTCCACTGGGCACCTGCAAAACTAGAGTACAGATTCAAGGGTACACATTCGTAGCAAGCTGCCTTGTTCTACGTGAATGCTCCCGTGACGTCATTCTGGGAGTTGATTTTCTACAGGAAAATGGAGCTATCATTGATCTGCAAGAGCGCCGCGTCACGTTCTCAGCCCAGCGAGCAATCAACGTGCAGGATGATGGAATGCGTGTCGACGTACTCCGTATTTCTGAACAGAGCGTGACGCTTCCTCCCCGAGCCAGTGTTCTAGTCGACGTAACATGCTGTGGTTTGAGCGATGGCGATGTGGTGGCCGAGACAAATGTAGAACACCTCCTGCAGCAAGGCATATGTGTAGCGAGAAGTGTAATACACGTTCGTGACGGCCGATCTGAATTGCTCGTTACCAACTTCAGCAACGAGCATCGACACCTTTTCCGTGGCACTTCGATAGCGTTTGCCCACGAAGTAGCAAACGTAACCAACTGTCTCACGTCAGAAATAGTGGATGACGCAGACACATCAATGAGCAACATTGACATCAATCCTGATCTGTCCACCGATAACCAGACTGCGCTGCGAGCGCTCTTGTTCGAGTACAGGTCTTGCTTCGCAAATTGCTTAAAGATTCGCCAGACGTCCATCACTCAACACAGGATCACCACGTACGAGGACGCACGCCCAATACACCAGCACCCCTACCGCGTGTGCTAAAGAACGTGAAGCGATACGTACGCAAGTTTGCGAGATGCTTGACGATGGCGTTATCGAACCATCCAACAGCCCGTGGTCATCTCCAGTCGTGCTTGTCAAAAAGAAGGACGGGTCGCTACGCTTCTGCGTCGATTACCGAAAGCTTAACAACGTGACCAAAAAGGATGTGTACCCGCTGCCGCGTATCGACGATTCGCTCGATAGACTTCGCGGTGCCCATTATTTCACTTCTCTCGATCTCAAAAGCGGGTACTGGCAAATCGAGGTAGATCGGCGAGACCGCGAAAAGACAGCCTTCGTGACTCCAGACGGCCTATACCAATTTCGAGTACTCCCTTTCGGCTTGTGTTGAGCGCCGGCAACTTTCCAGCGAATGATGGACACTGTCCTCACAGGGCTGAAGTGGCAGACTTGTCTTGTCTACCTTGATGATGTGGTGGTCTTCTCTACCACGTTCGAGCAGCACCTTCACCACCTGCGCAGCGTGCTGGAGGCTATCCGATCGGCGGACCTCACACTAAAACCACAGAAGTGCCACTTCGGCTATAAAGAACTAAAATTTCTTGGACATGTAGTTAGCGCCGAAGGAATCCGTCCCGATCCGGACAAGCTTGCCGCTGTTGCCGAATTACCAGCTCCTGTCGATAAGAAAGCCGTCCGGCGCTTCCTTGGTTGGTGCGCCTACTATTGCCGATTCATTCATGGCTTTTCACAAATAGCAGAACCTCTGACTCGTCTCACAAGGGACGACACGCCGTTTGTCTGGGAAAACGAGCAACAAGCAGCTTTTGATGAGCTGCGACAGCGCATGCAATCAGTGCCCGTTCTTGCTCATTTCGACGATGATGCTGACACGGAGGTCCATATCGACGCTAGTAACATTGGGCTCGGTGCAGTGCTCGTTCAGCGTCAAGAGGACATCGAAAGAGTGATAGCCTACGCCAGCCGCTCTCTATCCCGTGCCGAGGCGAATTATTCCACTACGGAGAAAGAGTGCCTCGCAGTCGTGTGGGCAATCACCAAGTTCCGCCCTTACCTTTATGGTCGTCCCTTCAAGATAGTGACTGACCACTACGCCCTCTGCTGGTTGGCAAGCCTGCGCGACCCTTCAGGACGGCTAGCACGGTGGAGCTTGCGCCTGCAGAAATTTGACGTCACCATCGTCCATAAGTCCGGCAGTAAGCATGAAGACGCTGACACACTGTCACGCGCACCCCTTCTTGTCGTCAGTCAGGATGCAGAGGAAGACGAAGGTTTTCTGGGCGCCATTAGCTCATCAGACTTGAGTAAACGGCAGCGGGATGACGCAGAGATTCGTCCGATCATCGACCATTTAGAGGGCCAGGACACAATCATACCACGTCATTTATTCCGCTCGTTGCCATCGTTCTGCCTTCGAGATGGTGTGCTGTACAAGAAGAACGCTCGTTCGAACAACCGTGCCTACCTCCTGGTGGTTCCTCGAAACATGCGAGACGACGTCCTCTTCGCTTGCCATGACGAACCCACATCCGGTCATCTGGGCTACTCACGGACACTTGCCAGAGTGAGTGAGAGGTACTATTGGCCAGGACTTTCGGCAAGCGTCAAGAAGTACGTCAAGAGCTGTCGGGAATGTCAGCGCCGAAAGCAACCATCTGTTAAGCCAGCTGGTTTGCTTCAGCCCATTGAAGCACCTTGCACGCCATTCGACCAAGTCGGCATGGACATTCTCGGGCCATTTCCCCTGTCTGCGGACAGCAACAAATGGGTGATCGTCGCGACCGACTATTTGACACGCTACGCTGAAACCCAAGCGATCCCACGAGCCACGGCTTCTTAGGTAGCACAATTTTTCATGCGCCACATCGTGTTACGACACGGTGCTCCTTCCAGTGTAATAACGGACAGAGGGACGGCATTCACGGCGCAGCTTACGGACGAAGTTTTCAAACTGAGCAACACCAGACACCGAAGGACAACTGCGTACCACCCGCAAACCAACGGACTTACCGAGCGACTGAATAAGACTCTCGCAGACATGATCTCAATGTACATCGACGTACAGCACAAAACATGGGACCGGATCTTACCTTACGTGACCTTCGCGTATAATACCGCCGTGCAAGAGACCACGCGATTCACGCCATTTCGGCTTCTCTACGGCCGCGATGTACAGACCATGCTAGACTCCATGCTACCGTGTCAAGACGAAGACGAGTTGGCAACTGACGCCGAAGAATTCGCAGAGCGTGCCGACGAAGCCCGGCAGCTCGCGCGACTGCACATCGGTCAGCAACAGCAGGCAGACGCACGACGCTATAATACCCGCCACAGAGAAGTGTTTTACAGCCCCGGAGATCAAGTTTGGGTGTGGACGCCCGTCCGCCGCCGTGGCCTTAGTGAAAAGTTGCTGAGCCGGTACTTTGGCCCATATAAAGTGTTACGCCGCGTCAGTGACGTGAACTATGAAGTGGTTTTGGACTCAACACCCCATGCACGGAGTAGGACACGGCTGAGGCCGGACGTCGTTCATGTGTTGCGCATGAAACCATTTATTGCGCGTTGCTCGTAACTTTTCCTTTACCGTACAGCATCCTTTGTGTTTTTTTTGTTTATTTGTGTGAACTTGCTTTCTCGTTCATTGACGTTTCTTATTTTGGCATGCTCTTCAATTTTTACTTTCACTTTATCCGAATTTCCAATTTCTTTCTCACATGCCTATGTTGTAGCATCGCGGTGATGCTATGTACTTTTCTTTCCTCTTTTTGGGACTTGTTTTTTTTCTTTTCGGAAGGGGGGATAATGCCACCAGCACGTAGTGGGTCGACAGCAAGAGCGGCTCTCAATCTGGAGGAAAAAAAAGATCGCGTGTTTTCTCCTCTGCTCGAGAGCCAGCCACGACTGACGCATCGTCCTAAAGCTAGCTACCTGGTCGTTCAATAAGTCCCCCAGTACTTGTGACTCATCGTGACAATATATATATATATATATATATATATATATATATATATATATATATATATATATATATATATATATATATATATATATATATATATATATATATATATATATATATATTATGACGACTCGGTTGTAAGGAGGTTATTTGGTCGTGAACTCGGGAACAAACAAGCGCAACGGACCCAAAGATGAAGCACACGTTCAAAGACGATGATGATTGTCAGCCAGAACAGGTGATGATGATTGAGTGCTGTTCAGATGACAATAAATCGCATAATGGATGCCTACACTAATTCCCCCCACGTTGAAGCGGCCAGCCTGGCCACTGCAGGCGGGTAGTCAAAGTGACGAGGAACGTCGTGTGAAAAGCTTCATGCGAGAAAAGTGTACAATTTCGTTACTGTGGTAACGGTGGTCAGTTGGCACGACAAGAGGCATCACTCGATACTTTACAGGTGAAGTCTGCTCTGAAACAACATATGGGCCGATCAATCGAGGCTGGAACTTGTCGCAGGGACCAGGTGTGCGAATTGGTGTCAATAGCAGCACCTCGTCACCCGGTAGGAATGATACCACACGATGAGAGGTGTCGTAGACGGCCTTCCTTGCTTGTTGCGTAGCTTCCGTGTTCATACGAGCGCGCTGGCGGCACTGGGCAAGGCGAGAAATGTATTCTTCGCAAGAAGATGGTGATGGAGGGCCATTGCTGGTGAAGAAGGAAACATCGATAAAAAAAGTAGGTGAACGTCCCTAAACGAGATAAAACGGTGAGTATCCGGTTGTGCGCTGAACAGCGGTGTTGTAGGCGAAAGTGAGGAACGGTAGAAGTGTATCCCAGTTTCTGTGATCCGGTTGAATGTATACGGCGCACATGTCGGCAAGGGTTCGATGAAATCTCTCGGTCAGACCGTTTGTTGGAGGATGGTAGCTAGACGCCGTCTTGTGTGTAGTACCAGAAATGCCAAGAACTTCGCCTAAAAGATGTGATAAGAACACCTTTCCACGGTCACTTAGAAGTACACGAGGAGCGCCATGACGTAGAATTATGGCCTGAAGGACGAACCAGTCGCTACTGAAGTTGTCTCGGCGTAGCATGTCAGATGGTCTACGGCGGTGACTATCCATCTATTTACAGCGCCAGTAACAGGAAGGGGTCCATATAGATCGACACCGACGACCTCGAAAGGTGTTGTAGGACACGTCTTTGGCTGTAATTGACCAGCAGGGGGAGATGCCGGAAGCTTGAGAAGTGGGCACGGAGAGCAGGAACCCACGTACTTTGCTACGCTGGTAGAAACGCCAGGCCAATAAAAGCGGCTTCGAATGCGGTCGTAGGTTTTGTGAAGCCGAGGTGGCGAGCAGTCAGATCGTCATGAAAGGCATTAGGTACATGATGTTGAAGAGCACGTGGCAGAACAGGTACCCAGTGATAACCATCAGGATGATATATGTGACGATACAGCACACCATCCTGAAGCTTGAAGTGCTCGAGTTGTCGGCGAAGGCGTGCATTGGGTGGACGCGTAGCTCCTGAGAGGTGGTCTATAATGCGCCGACATTACGGGTCAGCCTGCTGGCGAGTACTGAAGGGTTGGTCATCGTCGATTGGTGGTTGGTACAGCGAGGCGAGCAAGGCAACGGAACTGGGAGTCACGTCCGCACTGGTGTCGTTGGAGATGGCAGCTGGAGTGTCGAATGAATCCGTAGGTAGTGGGCTACGAACCCGTAGGTAGTGAGATCAGTAAGATTTTAGTTCTGAATGCCCGTCTTTCCGTCCGTGCAACTAACGAGCTGAGCTGTTCTGACGAATGAATCTGTGTAGAAGCCGCAGGGCATGACTGAGTATCCTCTGAGTTCCGCAGCTCTATGCCAACCGTAGCGGGCGTCTGAGTCGTGAAGTGAGTGTTGTGAGCAATGAAAGAGCCAAGCGATGGAAAACCAGAAGGTGATCTAAGCATGCGAGACGGGGAGTACAGTGCGCAAGGTGGCTCCCTAACATCATTCCTATGGGGCAGTGATGACGTAAATGTTGTTTTTCGGGCAGTTTTAAAACGCGGTGGAAGGTACATTCTTCCTGATAACAGATGTGGCTGCCTTGCCACGTGTAGATTCTTTAATTTGTCTTGTCGGAATGGGAATGGAATACTTAATCTGGCTGTTTCAATGCGTGAAGACTACTTGGGTTTGTGGCAATTGAGCTCGTTGCCTTCAGACGGTGAGTTGTAATCAAGTCTTCATCGCAATCGTGAAACCGGGTTATCATTTCTTCTTTGATATTTTGCCATGACTCGTCGTTCTCGAATATTGCGGTAAGGTAAAACTTAAACGCCTCACCAGTCACATAGTCGCTGAAGTTTGTAACCATCTTTCGTTCCGACCATGATGCAGCGGTAGCGTGGAGCTCGAACAGGTCGAACCAGTCCTGTACAGGTCCATCGTCCGCTGCTCCGGTGTACTTGGACGTGGGAAGGTCAGGAGATGGTTCTGTCATGATGCCGGTAATTGCATGCGCCTGAGGTCACCTCTTCTGTGGTCTATATTCAGTCGAGGCGTATTGCCGGCGGCTTTGTGAATGATGTGAGGCTGATGAGCGGTGGTCAGGTCTCCATCCTGTTCAGCCCATCCTGCATAGGTCTCCATCGTGTGACGCTATGATGAATTGGTGACGTGGACTGGCTTATACGCCAGGTTTTTTCTATTGTCACTTCTTCTTTCGCGGCCTCTACCAACCATACCTGCTTTCATACGTCACAGTCACGCACACACACAAACACAGACACACACACACACACACACAGATATATATTATATTATATATATATAAATATATACATATATATATATACATAGAGAGAGAGAGAGAGAGAGAGAGAGAGAGAGAGACAGAGGCAGACAGATAGAGAGAGAGATATTGGTGCATAGAATGCCTTTGGCTGCTACCGAATGATTTACATAGATTTATCTAAATATTGTTTGCGAGGCAACACTTCTAATAATGGCTACCCGAATACTGTATAGGGCAGCTTTATGAAGCAGTTATTGCACTGAAAGACTGGTAAGCTTGACATCTAGAAGCACGCACAATAAACCGAAAATTTTCGAATTGAATGAAAACAACTCGGAATATACCCACAAAGCAAGTCTTTCCGCTTTCTCACGCAAGTCACCATAAATATAAGCTGTTCATAAGCTGACTGGAGAAACGGCACGTAAACACCCATTTTTGAATGAGAAGAAAACCTATGCACGTTAATCATAAATAAAAAGATAGTTGTTTCTGATGAACTAACCCACAGCGAAGAGTATTGGCAACTTCTTCCCCAATAAAGTTGGCCTTGAATTTGATGCTTATTAAAAAAAACTAGTATCAGAAGACGCGCTCTGAGCACTATCTGACCATAAAAGGTTACCACGTTAAACTCGCTAGTGCGCAACAACCTCCTTAGATTTAGCGAGGGTTGGGTCGCAGAGGCATGCCCATATTGTGATTAATGTGTGTATGTAGTTATTAGTGCCATGGACTATGGACACCCAAGGTACTTGGACACTTTTGTTTAAATGTGTAATGTATGTTGTGCTTTGTCATTTGTTTGTTATTGTGCTTGTTGTACAGACGCTCGTTTCGTAGGGTGCACGTTAAAGAACCCCAGGTGGTCGAAATTTCCGGAGCCCTCCACTACGGCGTCTCTCATAATCATATAGTGGTTTTGGGAGGTTAAACTCCACATATCAATCAATCGTTTCGTAGGTTTGTTGCGTCCCAAGATACAATAAACTTTTTCTAAACACATATGTAAACTGGTATATAACCATGATCTAGAGGCGGTGAAAGGTAAGAGGTAGACACGAAGCGCAGGCTGTAAGAAAGTTTGTGAGTGCCACCTCTTGTTTAGTCCTTGGAATGTCCACTGGATGGCGGTACCTCTATATTCTGAATATATAATGCAAAGATGCGATATGGTAATACTTGAAGTGTTCACTAGGTATACGCATGGACGGGTGCACAGAAAGACGCATGAACGGATGTGAACAAGAACGAACGAACGGATAGACGCTTCGCTTCACTCATCTTCATACATTCCATGAATATGCTGTATTTTTTTCGCCGTAGTAATCTTCTTGTAATGCAGTCGACCAAGGTGCCGCCGAAGTTAACAGGCCACATGTACCTAAGTCAGTATCGCTATCAGAAGAAAACGCAAGTTCACGTGCCGTTCTTTTTGCGACACAATTAAAGTCAGCGCAAAACGTGTAAGAATTTAACATATTTATTTTAAGCTTCATGTACTGAAGGAGAAGTTGGCGCCGATAGGGTACGCAACGGCTCTTCTTTTTTTACGAAGTGTTTCTCTTATAACGCTGGCCACAGCATTAGCTATGGATAATTAAGCACATCGATGGTAATTTCAGTACTGAAACAGCCAGCATGACAGCATGTGCAACAATAGCATTCACAGAAGATAAATACTCATCGCAACATAAATGTTGAAATAATTTGTGTACGATGCCTGCAGTCAAGATCTATCTTGAGGGTTTGTTCTAAATATACGGGTTGCATAGTCAAACTGAAGTGCTATGACGAACCTCGAGTTTATTTGCAATATAATATTGAGACACTTACTCCGGCTACCGACATCCGGAGCTCTCATATTATGCAGGAACTAAAGTTACAGGAAGGCAGCAAGTACTTTTAATCAAACAACTGAATAAAGTAATATGATAAAATCGTATAATTTGTTTAGCCAGGAGAGGTCAAACAGGCTGAGTAAAACACAATTCATTGCAAGTAATATGAATTGACTGCACGTATAAAGAAGGAAAAAAAAGCCTCACTGCCCTGCTGAGGGTGATGTATCCGTCCGTGCCTCCCGGTACGCAACCGGGAGGCATGGCCACACGATGTATTGCAGGATAGCGAAGTGCGAGAGGGAGAGCATCGCAAGGGGACCATGAGGGAATGAAAAGATGCTGCCAAAGTCAATTTACGCTCCACGCTGCAGTGGCATGAGAGCCCGCTTGGGTAATTTGTTTAGCGCTGCTGTGGTATATTGCTCGTTAAGGGCCCCGACAGCCCGAGTGCGCAAACTTTAGTGGCTGCTGCACTGCCTGCACTGGGCCGAGACACAAGGTGTTGCATCACACAGCATGTAAACAAAATGAACCCGTATACAGGCATGTCCTGCTTGCGTGCTTCCCTACACACATCCTCGCTGTTCCATCTAATTTGATCACCTGGTCATGAAGCGCGCTCGATGCTACGCAGGATGTGTTGAACGCGAAAACTGTGGTCCATGCAAATGAATGTGCGGTGTGCCAAGTAATCAGTGCAAAAATTCAAATACCATAAAACAAAGGGTCCTAACGGGTCAATCAAAACAATTTCACTGCGGCCGCTGTGTTTTGAAATTGATGCTTCGGTAACATGTATTTCGTATTATTTCTCGGTAAATGGCCCGGTGCGGGCGCGTATGAACCATATATGTTTAGCATGATTTGGTCAGTCCGTGGAAAGTGAAATAAGCTCTAGCCTTGACGAATGCAAGGAGCCACAGCATAAAGAGTGTGATGGAGGTAAAGCTGCAGCCACGTCTACCTGATATATACGGTGTTGAATGGCATGGTATCATAGACGGTTAACCATAACTTGATTCTTTCTTTTTCTTTCATTCTTTTCTTATTTCTTTCTTGCTTTCTTTTTTTTTTCTTGCTTTCTTTTTCTTTCTTTCTTTCCTTCTTTCTTTCATTTTTTTTCTAACCACGAAACAACGCGTTAGAATATGCAAAGTTGTCCGACAATGCTGTGGTTGTCCGTTGTTTATGAAATATTATCACAGAAAGTAGCGCAAGGAAAAACCTGCGTTGATTACTGCCATCTTGATCAAATCACGAAAAAGGACGTTTATCCTTTGCCCCGAATTGATGACGCCCTCAATTGTCTTCACGGCGCGCGATAATTTCCTTCAAATGACCTACGTTTTGGCTATTGGCAGATTGCGGGGGGTGAGAAAGAGCAAGAAAAAACTGCGATTGTATAACTCGCGACCGCCTAGTTTAAGGTGATGCTGTTTCGGCTATGCAACGCCCCAACCACGTTCGAGCGTATGATGGACTCACTATTACAAGGGTTCAAGTGGTCAACATGTTTGTGCTACCTGGACGATGTTCTTGTATATTCGCCTACATTTGAGACACACCCTCAGAGTTTGTCGGCGGTTCTCTACATCTTCCACACTGCTGGCCTCAAACTAAACTCGTCGAAATGTGACGAACTTGGCCGCCAGCACATTACGGTGTTGGGCCACCCTGTCGACGTATCACGTGTGCAGCCTGACTCAGAGAAAATTTGTGCCGTCACGAACTCTCCTGTACCCCAGTCTGTCAAGGACGTCCAGAGCTTTGTGAAACTTTGTTCCTATTATAGATGGTTCGTAAAAGATTTTGCAAGAATCGCTCAACCACTCAATGACCTTCTCAAGAAAGACGTGATTTTTTTGTGGGGTTCCGCTGAAGCTGCTGCTTTTTCTCACCTCATCACCCTCCTCATGACTCCCACTATTTTGGCCCACTGTGACTCGTCCGATCTGACAGAAGTCCGAACCGATGCGAGTGGACGTGGGTTGGGAGCCGTCCAAGCCCAACGACAGCCGGGACACGACCAAGTTATTGCCTACGCTAGCCACCTTCTCACAGCTGCCGAGCGCAACTATTCAATTACAGAGCGCGAATGTCTTGCTCATGTTTGGGCAGTCACGAAGTTCCACCCATATTTATATGACACGAATTTCTCAGTAATAACGGACCACCATGCGCTATGTTGGCTTTCCTCACTGAAAGATCCTACTAGCCTGCTTGAGCGCTCGGCTCTGCGACTGCAATAATATACCTATACAGTTACGTACAAGTCAGGACGCCTACATCAGGACGCTGACTGCCTCTCCTGTTACCCGGTCGATAAATTGAGCACCATCCCTGACACCGACACCGATACTTGCGTCTTCTCACTTTCACAACTGACCCACATCGGTGACGAGCAACGTTGTGATGCATCTTTGCGAGGTATATTCGAACGTTTCGAACCACCATTTTCCAACACACCCCATCGCTCATTCGTCCTCCACGATGGCGTCCTATACCGCCAAAACTTCTACCCAGATGGACGAGCCCAGCTGCTCGTAATTCTGAAACACCTCCGCTCAGCAATTCTTCACGAACTTCATGACCTTCCAACTGCCGATCGCCTTTGTGCGCGCTTACGACCGGATTCACCGACGCTTCTTTTGGCCAGGGCTTTCACGCTTAGTCTGAAGATACGTTGCTGCTTGTAATAAATGTCAGCGTCGCGAAACGCCATCGACGCTTCCCGCCGGACACCTTCAACCACTTGACATTTCATCAGAACCTTTCTTCCGTGTTGGCTTAGACCTCCTGGACCCATTTCCCTTGTCTTCTGCTAGCAACAGGTAGATAGCTGTGGCCACAGACTACGCCACGTGTCACGCTATTACACGAGCACTTCCAACAAGCAGCGCCACAGATGTCGCCGACTTCCTCCTACACGACGTGATTTTGCGACATGGAGCTCCACGCCAGTTGCTTACAGAACATGGCTGCACCTTTCTATTAAAGGTCATAGCCGATATCCTTCAGTCATTTCAAACGAGGTGCAACCTCACTACGTCGTACCACCCGCAGCCAAATTGACTTACGGAGCGCCTGAATCGAACACTTAGAGACATGCTTGCGAGGTATGTTTCTTTCAACCACTCTGACTGGGACTTTGCTTTGCCATACGTGACATTTGAATATCATTCTTCTCGCCATGACACTGTCACTTACTTTCCCTTTCTTCTGTTGTTCGGCCGAGAACCTACATTACTCTTAGATACAGTCATTCCATCTACCGCGACACTGATCAGCGAATATGCCCTTGACGCTATCGCTCGGGCTGCTCACGCATGCGAAATCGGCCGCACTCGCTCTCTGGCCTCTCAAGAGAACTAGCAGCATTTGTACAATCTACGGCACCACGACATGCAGTTTTAAAGACGATCGTCTTTCTTGGGGACCTTCTACGAAAATTTTTGGTCTGTCTGTCTGTGTACTTTTGTCTGTTTGTCCACTCTCAAGGGCATCAGGTAATTGACACGGCCGACCCCATCTGTAGCGACCACTAATGTTGCTCAAGGTTGAACGTTCATGCTTGTGCAATTGTCAATAAAAAGCAAATATTGCGCATGTCTGGGGCACCATAACAACACGCATATATTCTGCATATGCATGTCTTACTAGAAAAGGCATACGTAAGTAATTTTAAGGACCCTAGCGCTTATCACGCTGCACCTACCATGCAACGCTTGCACGGAACGGGGAGTGTTTCCAACGCTTTGATAAGACGAGATGGTGGTGGCACCTACCCATCGCCTCGCGTTCTACGCCTTATCGCCTCTGAGATGGGCACGCAGACCCGTCTCAGAGCCACGCGCTTTGTTAAAAAAAAACTGCCAGATGGGGCTCATAACTCGCGTGTGACGTGACTTGATGTGCTCATTTACGTATGCTGCACGCTCGAGGCACTCTAAGGCAGCGCTTCCAGAAAACCACTCACCGATTTTCTTGCGCAGAACATCAAATAAATGTGTTGTTCACTCTCTCTCCACGCAAGAGTATCGTCTTTCGACGATATTTGCAGAAACATGCAGATACGGGCCAATTTTTTTTTAACAGTTTCATTGGTCATGCAGTGGACTCTGACCCGTCAAGTCGGCTTGTCGGAAAAACTTCTGTTCCGCTACAAAGGTCTATATCAAGTCCTTCGTGAGGGTTACTCTTGTGAAATACGGAATTGCCGCTGCTGCCTCATCACCTTTAACTGCCGCACAGACCACCGATATTGTACATGTGACACGCTTGAAGCCTTACCACTCTCCCGCTGAAGTTGACACCTAGATGCGCCGAGACGGTGCTTCTGCCGCCGGGGATTATGCTACATGCGTGTTGACGTTTTGTGGGATGATGTGCGTGTGTGCCTGACGAAGAGGACAAAGAGTGGTCTCCGCTTGGTGTCTGGTCAACCGGTCACGCCGCTGCTGCCGGTTCGAAATACATTTCATCCACAGCCTCGTCGATACGGCGTCTTTTCTCTTCGGTAACAATATCAAAACACATTAATCAAAATACAAAAGCTGAAGCTCAGGAGAGAGCTGCGGCTTGCCTGAAGCTTTACTGGCCATATTACTGCTGTCCGAGTTGAATTTTCCTTAGTAGTCAGCTAGAGCAACCTCAGTAAGAATTCAGTTATTTAATACAACAGGCAGCAGTCTGTTAACAGACACCAAGTAGTGAGTTTCGTGTCTTTTTTATCTATCTTCTCGATGTTAAAAACTGTGCTAGTTAACCTTAAGGCGAAATGACATGTCTAACGGTGTGTGTCTGTACTCATCACATGTCGAGTGTGAAGATACTAAATAAAGAAGTTTCGATCAAGCTTGCAGGTTTTCTGAGCTGTTCTACAGTGTGTTGTTCATTGTTCTGTAAGCAAAAAAAAGAAAGGGTGAGTATAGAACGTTAGCACATAATGAACTCACTTTCCAATGAACTCACTTTCCAACCTAATCATTTGGGAAAATAAATTGTTGAAGGATGTTTTTAAACAAGTAAATTGTGTGAATTCTTTTGAGCCATGTTCATCATTGCATCAAAAGTGTCTAGGTCTGAACAAGGCATCATCCCAAGAGAACCTAAATTGCGCAAGCGAAGGACACTGTTTAGCAACCTTTCAGTCCCTGGAAGTTATCTGTGCTGATATTCTTAAGAAAAAGAATTGATGACGAAACTATTGCTTCAACTTCAGCCCGTTATTTACATTCCAAAAATATACGCTCACACTCTCCCATAAATTAGTGGTACCTTTTATTGCTTGTATGATGTCACCGCTTGTTTAACTAAGTTCCATATAGATTACAACGCATTGCTCTGTACATCACGAACAATAAAACACGAAACTACTACAGTTTATTGCAAAAGTTTTGGATTCTGTGTACCATATATAACAAACACATGTATATAAAGTGCACATTAGATTCGCTACCTAATGGTTGCGTGGGTCCAATATGTTTGTATTACTTGGATGATGTCAGGTGACGCTCAGTCACTTCTTTCACTTTTTTTTCCGAAGTGTGAAGCGCACGCTGACAAACCGGAGTACTTTCAGCTACTCACGTGTCCTAACACCGGAATACTGTTTCACCTCGCAGGCTTTCCTTCCCGCTTTGCCGTTTGTTGCTATCGAGCAACGCATTAACGCGATAGCTTTGAACTGCTCATCTCGTCGAAATTCCGGTGTTGGTGTCGGCATCAGTGTCGGCGTCATAATTTGTGAGTGAAAATTCATCATCTTGTCCACGAAAAAACATCGAGGTAGATGCAAATGAAATGAATAACAAGTTTTTTTTTTAAGTAAGAATGAAAATCGCACCGCCTACGTGGCAGGCAGGTTTTATGTTAGAGCGAAACCCAGGCCGTCTACGAGGCAAGCAGGTTTTATGGCACACAGCGACGTAATAGCTTGACACTGATTCAGAAAAAGCCCTATATGAATGCCATGTAGTGCATGAAAATGTAATGTTGCAAGGCAGATTGCTGGAATGTGAATTGCTGGAATGTATCTTGCCGGTACTTAGCTACGGAGCAGAAACCTGGAGACTTATAAAGAGGGTTAAACTTAAATTTAAGACGACGCAGCGAGCAATGGAAAGAAAAATGGTAGGTGTAATCTCAAGAGACAAGAAGAGAGCAGAGTTGATTAGGGAATAAACGGGGGTTAAGTATATCATAGCTGAAATCAAGAAGAAGAAATGGACATGGGGCGGGCATGTAGCGCGTAGACAGGATAACCGCTGGTCATTAAGGGTAACTATCTGGATTCCTAAAGAAGACAAGCGGGTTAGGGGGAGACAGAAGGTTAGGTGGGCAGATGGGATTAAGAAGTTCGCGGGTATAAATTGGCAGCAGCAAGAACAGGACCGGGTTAACTGGCGGAACATGGAAGAGGCCTTTGTCCTGCAGTGGACGTAGTCAGGCTGATGATGATGATGATGATGGTGATGACGATGATGATGATAATGAATTGCGCTATGAATGGTTAGTTTAAAGCTGCAAAATTTTCGGCTACGCAAATGCACCGCGTGACGTACGGGCTAGTGGGTGGTGCATGCCTCATCAATTACCAGAAGGAGTCACTTATGGCGTAGTAGACACCTAGACAGTGGCCGGCTAGTCTACATTCTAGGATGGCTTTAACCGGCAGCTGTTACCCGCAGAAGCATTCCTTTTCATGCAACCAGGTTTAAACCATTGCGCATGGGGCCCTATTACGCTATCCCGTCCTGCTCAGGAAGACTAATCTCAAGCGCCCTCCATGTTTACCTTGCTTCTGAGATGACCGTTGGTTCATTTTCTGTTTTTCAGATTTTGACATGTGTGTTTGTTGTCTCATATAAACTAATTAAGCTCCATACAACTGGTGACTCAGCACCTAACAGTAGCTGTGCTACTTCTTCATTGATATGTGGGGTTTAATGTCCCAAAACCACCATTAGATTATAAGAGACGCCGTAGTGGAAGGCTCTGGAAATTTTGACTACCTGGGGGTCTTTACGTGCACCCAAATCTTAGCACACGGGCCTACAACATTTTCGCCTCCATCGGTAATGCAGCCGCCGCAACCTGCGGGGTCAGCAGCCGAGTATCTTAGCCACTAGACCACCGCGGCGGGGCTAGCTGTGCTACTTATCACTTCTACTTCTGCTAAATGAGAAGACGCCATAAATTAGTCGACTGTATCGCAGAAGTTTCGGATCACAAGCATTTTTTTTGAAATTGTCGGAGTTGGGTTTGCGGCAGTACAGGCTCATTTAAAACTCCAATGTACCTAACAACAGAGAGTAAGATTGAAGAGCTGCGATACACTAATTTTTGAGCACCCTTGAATATTATTTTCTTGTATATTTACTCCTAAGCCATTTGTTATTTATTTATATTGTATTGATTTCATACAACTATTTAATCTTGCAATGATCTACAATGACTGAGCGAGCAGTATGGGTGAACGGCACTGTCGTGACTTTTCCCATACGAATAAAACCACCGAGCCAAATTTTCTGTTCCAGCGCTGCTGCACACTCACCAGCCGTGACATCGGAGAGTTGAGCGAAACAGCATAGTGTATTTTTATGCACAAAGTATTGTTTTCAATTTGTCAATACAGGTTGGCATACCAGCATCATGTGTGACGTTCAGTGCAAATGTCCTTGATGATGGAGGTTTCTTGTGGTTTATGGGGAACCATTCAAAATGCTTCACTCTTATCTACAGAGGATGGACCTGCAGCGCTGTGTGCATGCTGTATTTCTGCAATATGCCTGCGAAACTTGCAACGTGCTTGTAATACCTGACGATTTTTCCTTTGTAGTCTCGAGCTGACTATTCATGCTTCTCTTTCTTACTCCTCTTCTTTTCCATCTCTTTGTTTTCTATTTTTCTTCCTTTCTCCCACTTCTAGTGTAGGGTAGCCAACCGAGCCAAGCTTGGTTAACCTCCCTGCCTCTCCTCTCTATTTATCTTTCTCTCTCTTTTTCCCTGTGCCTAGAGAAGTCAATGCTGAGGTCTGTTATCACTAAGTTTCTGAAGACTCTTGCTAAAGCCTCGCGTTCTTAGCTTATTAGCATTTAGGGGCTTTCTCGCCATGTTTTTTCTGCGCCATGATTTTTTATACATCGTACTCGTGTAAATTTCTAATTCCTATTGGCAAAGCAACAGAGTGTATTATTGCGAAATGAACTACATAAAACTGAATTCGCATGGATTTGCCACACCAAGTTTCATAGCAAATTAAGTTGCTGCAACGTGTATGTGTCAGCATCCTGCATGATATATCCACACTGCCTTGGGTACCATATGTCAATTGAACGTGTTTGTGTGTATGTGCATATGCGTGTGCGTGTGTGTCTACACATATACACACATACAAAGTAACGTCATATTTATCAACTCACTGAGCATGCAGTGGATATACATGAGATGTTTACGCTATTCAGGACACCAAATATTTATATTTAATAGTATGACAATAATGAGCAGTCTGTATTCTTGTATATATAAGCAAGCTTACTGAAATGTATTGTCGTTACTAAGGCCTGTGAAGCTGAACTAATAGAGCACCTCTTCTATGATTACCGTTTGCAATCATCTAGAACATGTCTCGAGCATACCCATTAGAGGTCCTGTGAGAGTCGATATAGAAAGGGGAGCACACCTTTCCAACACCATTTTAGAAGTGTGTTGAAGTACAACCCCCACCTTATATCATATTTTTATTTTGATGGTATTCTGATTATGATCATGGTATTCAGATAGCACCTTTACAGGAGGGTGTAGGCCGGAATGTTCGTCTGGTGACAGGTCGATTTGCACCCTTAATAGCTCTAAAATTTTTACTGCAGATGCCATGCCAAGACTTGCTCATCCGCCAAGCCACCCAAAAAGTGCGCGGTGTTTTGACTCTCGCATGAGAACATGACTATTTAGGCCTTGCTTTCAGCGCATACATTATCTCAAATAATAAAATGTCCTCGATGGTCATTTTACAGATTTTAGGCAAAACTTTCTTTGGGTTGGTGCTCAGGTTGCCTTGATAAACAAAAATCAAAATTTTTCATGTGCACTACGTGCTTGGTGGGTTATCTGCCACACTTGTGTCGTGAGCTCCTTGTCGCAGACTTTGCTGTTTTAGGGGCGAAGCTCCTTATAGCGGCACCCGTTCGTGCCTCGTAGTCGTAGTAGTAGTCGTATATGTAACCAGTCTTACATTTTGGCCTCCAAGGTGATGCCGGTGAGAGATTTCTTCTGTGCGTTGTTGAACAATAAAAAATTTGCAGCGTGTGCGTTAACTAAAAGCCGAATTCTTCTGTCTCTCATCCCCCCTTAGTCACCATTGGCATGTACATTGAGCGCTATCGGACAAGAAAGAGTTGCTACATTATACTCGCTGGGCATGGCCTCCTTGGCTTTAGAAAGGTTTAGCGAGCGTCGGGACGCAGTGGCATGAATACAGTGAACTAGTATATACCATGAACTCGAAGTGGTTAAAGGTGGGAAGTAGACACGAAGCGCAAGCCGTAAGAAAGTGTGCGTGTGCCACCTCTCGTTTAGTCCTTAGAATGTCCGCTGGATGGGGGTCCATATGCAGAATATATGATGAAAAGATGCGAGATGGTGGTACTTGGAGTGTTGAATAGCTGGACCAATGGACGCACACAGACAGATGCACGGACGGACTCACGGATGGCTGCACCGATGGATGGACGCATAGATGGAGGCAGGGGTGGATGCATGGATGAACACAGGGACGGACACACAGACGGACGTGCGGACGCACGAAAAGGCGCACGCACGGACGGGCGAATGGACGCACGGACGGTCACACAGACGAACGCATGGACGGACGGAAGCAAGAACGAATGGACGGACGAATGCTTCGCCCCACTCTCTATCATTCACTCCGTGGATATGCTGCCATTTTTTTTATTTTCCTGCCAGTTTGTGGTTCATACGCTGAAGTGCGCCCAGCCTGCCAACTACACGTTGTCGTCGAGTGATAACTCGTGAACTATACTTGCTTTTTTTATTGCCCCGTCTAAAAAAGCCTGTTAAGTTCGTGTACGATGTGTTATAGTATGCCTTCTTAAATGTGGCTTATAACACAAGTGACCGTGGTTTATACTGTTAAACCCTGCGCAGAGGTAGCACACACGTAGGGACTGCAGGAGTGATCAAATGCGAAGGCAGAACCTGAACACGTTGTAGCAGAGATTTTCTGCGCGCCTTCTCAAGTTAGCGTATCTGTTGGCTCGTACGGAAAAACAATAGTACTCTCTTGACAGAGGGCGAAAGACGATCCGGACAGATTTGTGTGGGTTAAAGCCCACCTGTTATCTTTTGTCAAGCATGGCACTTGCAATTGTGATAGATGATCTTCTGAGCAAGCTGTTGACGAGGATTAACTTGGGGGGGTACACACGCCTCTGGTAAGCCTACACATTACAAACGGAGTACGGTGACTCGGAATAATTTGACCAAAAACGACAAATGCGTGAGTGTACGAGTTGAGATTTCTACAATGAGCAACATTTTTATACGGAAGATAGAAGACGTTACCAAGTCCATTTAATATAATCTTGAAGTTGCGCTGCGGCTTTAATTACCACAGAAAATTTTTAAATTACGTGGCTGAATATTAAATATCAGACACACTGCTGCAGACCTAACTTTGGCCGCGTGAGACGTATAAATTTTGTCATACTCGTAAACATTTTGTCTGATATATCACAATATTTCTCGCTCTTTATTTACTTTGACATAAAACATACGCACACTCAAGGCCCACTTTTAGCCACCAGCGTTGGTGTCACCATGACGCTTCATCTAAGGACGATAACATTGTTCAACGTTTAGTATGTTCCACATGCAAGGAAAATGGCACTTGTTTTCAAAGCCTTATCTACTTGGCTTCCATTAGTGTCGTTTAGCGCAAAACATCCCAGCTCTTTCCGCGACCGTCTCAAATGTATTAAAAAAATTGTGCTGATTCACTGCATTGAAAAGAGGGAAATGCTATAACAATTCGGAGCGAAAAAAAAACCATTTTTTTTTCACGTGGCTGCCCTCTGAATTTTGTCGAATGTCATCCGGGTGGGTTCTGTGGAAAAGTTTATTTTAATAGTACCACTTCTTTTTTCTATGCCACATTTGCTCTTCAAGTGAAGTAATTGTGCTTGTTTAAGCTATTTGGAGCTTTGTAATGTTAATGCAATTTTTCCGCCACATATGGCTTCAAGAATTTAGACAAAATGTGTTAAATAGCATTTTTTGTTATAATGCTGGATTCTGCATGAATATCTCAAGAGTGAGAACTTACTTCACAGAAGGTATATTTGAAGGAAAAAAGAGAATTAAACTTCTCAAGCTGTTAAATGTACGCAAAAAACACAAATTTCACAAAATTGTCATTTTCGGCCTATTGAGACGATGTGTACCATGTGATTGTCCAAATAAAATTCGTATTGAAAGCAAATAAACAGTTTTTATGGCAAGTTGTGTCATTATAGTTTTTGTTCTAAGAAGGAAAATAATTTTTGAAGTTTCGGACTGGCGGCTATCTTCCCATTCGGTCATGTGACAGCGGCCGTCTTGAAATTGCCCATTGCTATCAATGGAAAGCTTGAAAAAGTTTAGCAGCTTGAGATGATTAAAATTTATTTTATTCTCAAAATAGGACCATAGTTTTTTGTGCTGCAGCATAAAAAGACCTTAAGGACCACGCTAATTTACCTCCGACTTTTGCACTGCAAAGTATTTTTCTCATTTTTGCTGTACCCCTATTTAAACCTACCCCTTAAGTGAGCGCGCTTGGTGTATTCGTTCCTACGAGTGCTGCATGAACGTGAGTGCTGGACTATTCGAGCACGGCTTAAAATTGCATGCTAGTAATGCATGCTAGTAATGCATGCTACCAATGATGCAAAATGCTAGATTAATTTTCAAGCTTTATGTTTTTTTTTTGAGGTGCACCTCAATCAAAGCACTTGAATGCGCTTTGCCTTTCCTATGTTTTGGCATGCTCATTTTAGAGAAGTTGCAAAAAATATAACCTTTGCATATTACATATCTTTGCAACAGTGGGCTACACTGAGTGAAATCCGGGAAATAAAAGTGCATTTTGTTACAGATGCTTCAAGGCCGCTAAACGAAAGGACTGATGGATTGCATGAAAAACGACAAAATGGCTCCCTCACCTCCATGTTTGTTCACTACCGTTGTGCAAAAAAAAGGGGGGGGGGGGGGAGCTGCAGTGTACCTAAGCTGAGAAGCATGTGTATGTATGGGAAGATACATGTACCATTCTCACGTTAAAAAGGGCACATCAGAAAAAAAAATTGTAGGCTTTGAACAACATTTCAGTCTAAAAGCTATAGCCATAAGAGGTTATAAATACTACAAGACAGCGCTCGCGCTTTTCGTAACGGGAACTCCAACATGATAGAACTGAGACAATTTTTCTATGCATAACGTGCAATGCTCCAAGCAAACATCGCATCGTTTGTGGCACTTTTTATGCTCCCTGTGCATAACCCGAAACCGCAATGTCCCGGTCCCGCCCTTGCTTTTTTAGCTAGGCACTTGTTGCAATGACAATAATATTTGTTGAGATTGAGGACCATCACAACAATTTTTACTTCTTGTAAAAGTCCACTGCCGCCCTTTTTTCTCAGTATTTGAGCAGACAAACTTCAACGGTAAATTTTGGAGCGAGAGCAGGACCGGGAGCTGTAAATGAATAACTCGTGATAGGCGGAGCTATCACCTAATCGCATGCAGTAGGGAAGGTGAAGGAAAAGAAAACTTCGCTGAACCTTGTGGTATTGTAGCTGAATATTTTTTCACCTTAGAAAAAGAATTGACCTGATTATATTTTGACATGCATTATTAAAAAAGTATAATATAGAACGGTATATGTGTCATATTCGTATTGGAACCACAACACTGCAAACATTAGGACGCAATCTGGCTCAAAACATTTTCTTTCAACTTCGTCAGAATTTTAGCACAACGTTTTTGCATCCTACGTCCCAACACTATTTTCATCATTCATTAGAAGAACTTATGAAGTCTGCCGGGTGAATGCATTTCTCGGGAAAACATCTACGCTTTTTCTACAGGTGAAGTGCTTAGTATATATGCCGAAATCAGCGATATTTCGTCTGGGCCAAGAATAAGAAAAGCTGAAACAAATCTGTATAGACAGAAATTGTCATGGAAGAGAGATGCTTTGAAAATACCAAGTATTGTTTCTTGGTAATCGCTGAAAGGAGCAATTATTGAGACGACGACGAAGTGTCTCTTCATAGAACGCTTCTGCTTTCGGCTCCGAGCATTGTTATCAAGTTTTTCGCTTTCTACGGGAGACGCTGCTCCCTGCCCCAAGGCGACGGACGCGGAGTCATCCACTGGTCCGCCCAGCCAGAGGTCTGCTATGGCGAGCTCCTCGGTAAATCAGCGCGCCTGGCCCAGAACCAGTGAGGCCAACGGTGATAGTCACTGCATCATGGCTGTGGACGTGGAGCCTTCTGCGGCTATGTCCGACCACAGACCACTTTTGGCAAGCTCGTCGCGGAAACGAAGCACCTGTTCGAGCACCAGCGAGGACACGGAACTGTACTCGGCCACTGGCGACGACTCGTCGGATGACGACTTCGAGACCGTGAGAAGCAGGAAGGCCAAAAGAAGAAGTATCAAGTCGTCTTCACCAGCAGGGACATTAACGTCTCAGTCAAAAGGAGAATGCTGGCCGCACACCATCCTCTTCATGCCCGAGGACTCCACCATCAGCCTTCGAGCAGTAAACAGGCAAGCTCTCTCTATGTACTTTGAGGGGGTAGCACCAAACGACATTAAGGATATCCGGGTGAACACGCGGAAGAATATTCTAGCTGTGGACACAATGACTGCCAGTGCCATAGACAAGCTTCGCAGAGTATCAGATTTGGGAGGCATCAAAGTACGACCGGTTATTCAAATGGACGGTGCCTGCACGGCGGGAGTAATCTACGACATTGATTTGGCCATAGCAAACTCGGACCTCCCAACTCTCATAAAACCAGCGAACGAAGGAGTTCTCATCGCGAATGTACTTCGCCTCGGAAACACCCGATGTGTAAAGATAATGTTCAAAGGAGATTCCATTCCGTCGCATGTCAAAGTGGGACACTTCCGACATCCTGTTCGACCATTTGTCCCTAAACCACTCCAGTGCCATAACTGCATGAAAATTGGTCACATCAAGAGTGTATGTACAAACACCACAGTATGCCCCCGATGCGCTGAGCCGCACACTGCAGACGCATGTCGGGCAACAAGTCTGAAGTGCAGAAACTGTGATGGTCCGCATGATGCTGCATCCAAGGAATGCCCTCGGATTAAGAAGGAAATCGCCATTATCAAACAAATGGTTAGGGACAATTCAACCCACAGAGAAGCTGCTGAAAGGGTACGGCGGCGACGTAGTCGCCGACGGAGGCGTGTAGGACAGAGTGTTGCGCATAACCCATTTCCTCCGAGCACGAGTGAAGTAGTAAGCACGAAGCGAAAAGAAGTGGAGAAGCTCACAGCTGCGGATGAGTGGCCTACGCTTCCGCGTACACAGCCTGCAAAGGAGCCTCCTGCGAGGCCTCGCCGCCCTACACCTTCCACCGAGTCTACTTCCGTTGAGGATGTGTCAAGGGTCGATCGACAGATCATCCCGATGTTACGATCCCTCGTCGCTGTCATGGCAGACATACTAAGAAGCCTGGGAACTCCAACCGCTCGAAGCGGGTTACAGGTGTTGGACGCGCTGAGCCCATTCCTCGCCTCCCTCGCGTAGAGTCATGGCAGGAAATCAACAATCGTTCCGCAAAGACGTCAGAGAAGCATCAGTCATCCAGTGGAACGCAAGAGGACTTAGATCACGGATTTCCGATTTTCGTCAGTACGTGTCTTCTAACCTTTTCCCAATCATCGTAATATGTGAACCGAAATTATCAAACCCGATCAGGCTATCTGGCTACGAATCAATCCCGTCCAAAACCCGAAACGAAAGCAGCAAGGTCATTGTGTATATTCGTCGGGAGCTTACCTACATCATTCAACCTGTGTCGCCTCATGATGAGAACCAATATGTTTGCCTGACTGTGAAGCAGAAAACCCTCACCTTCACATTAATAGGTGTCTACTTATCTCCCTCAGCCCGTTTTGATTGCCAAAGACTGGATGACATTCTTTCGAGCGTCCCGGATCCGTGGATAATTATAGGGGACTTCAACGCCCACCACCCCATCTGGGGAAGTTCAAAAGTCAATACCACGGGCCGGAGGCTGGCTTCATTTGTATCGACTCATGAACTGTCTCTACTTAATGATGGGAGCCCTACATTTCTGCGAGGATCAACGTACAGCAGCTGTTTGGACTTGACGTTCGTGTCACGTCGCTTCGCCACAAGCGTTAAGTGGTTTTTAGACATCGAGACACATGGTAGCGATCACATCCCCAGTTATCTCACCATCGAAGGCTTTGCTAGCGACCACCCGCCGAAAACCGTACGGAGGATCGATCTTTCAGCATTCACAACCAACATTGAACACGCTTGTGAAAAAGGCTTAACCTCTGGCATTGAGCAAGCGATCAAACAAGCAGCGCAGAGTGCGATGCGCACGCTGGCATATTCTTCAAGGCCCTCAGAAACGGACATGGAGTTAGAGCGACTCCGTGCGACTCGTCGGCGTGCGGAGCGTAGATATCGACGCACAAAATCCATTCAAGATCTACGGATGGCCAGGCGCATGCAAAAGAAGATCCAGCGTCGTATAGACAAACTGGAGTTTCAACGGTGGGCGAAATTTTGCGCGAGTCTAGACCCTCGCAAACCGCTTTCTCAAATATGGCGAACCGTGCGAGGCCTACGCACATTTCCCCAACAACGTTTTCCGTTTAAAGCCTTGGCCCTTTTCCAAAATAGAAGGGATATCGAGGTAGCGGAAGATTTTTGTAGGAAGATTGCGGGCCCACCAAATTGCACAGAAGCCCTTACTGCTGATTACACGCCACATTCACTTGACCCGCACCTGGACCTGCCTTTTTCAATGGAAGAACTGAATGTGGCTCTTGCTTCATGCAATCGATCGTCATCGCCTGGGCCGGATGGCATATCATACCGCCTATTATGCAATCTCGGTGATCGAGCACGAAATGCTTTGCTGGAAGTATTCAATGAGTCTTGGAGAGATGGAACGGTCCCCAGAGAGTGGAAAACAAGCCGGTTGGTTGCACTTCTCAAACCTGGAAAATCGCCTCTAGAGCTGACATAATACCGCCCAATAGCGCTGGCTAGTTGCGTAGGGAAGCTGATGGAGCGAATGATCCTTGCCAGACTCGAGTGGTTCCTAGAACGCCATAGAATATATCCAGACGCCATGGCCGGTTTTCGTCGTCTTCGGAGCTCCATTGACAATGTCATTGACCTGGTGACCTACGTACAACACCAGAAAATGAGCAGACGGTTATCTGTCGCACTATTTTTAGATGTCAAAGGAGCATATGACAATGTTTCTCACGAAGCCATACTTGACGCCCTCGAGTCAGTTGGTTTGGGTGGGCGAGTGTACCGCTGGATCCAATGCTACCTACATATGAGATCATTGTTTATGCAAACTGATGATGGGCCGACTTCTGAACATTATACACACCGTGGTGTTCCTCAAGGTGGTGTATTGAGCCCCACACTGTTCAACCTGGTTCTGATCGGTCTCGTTGAACGCATACCAGATTCCGTGCAGATATCTCTCTATGCAGATGATATTTGTGCCTGGACATCAGGTGTAACACGTCCTCAGATACGTGCGAGACTCCAGAAAGCAGCGAATTCAATATCGGCGTACCTTAGAGAACAAGGCCTCGAGATTTCTCCTGAGAAATCGGCGCTGGTCGCGTTCACGCGGAAGGCAATGACCTCATATCCCATCGCCATCAATGGACACAGTGTCTGCTACGCCAGGACCCACAGGTTTTTGGGGGTCACGATCGATCGAAATCTTTGCTGGAGTCCCCATGTGGCCACTCTAAAGAAGCGCCTAACGGCCATCGCACAACTTTTCAAGTTCCTCGGAGGCAAAACGTGGGGCACATCAGTGCACGCGATGTTGCATTTGTACAAAACGCTGTTTCTGGGGTACCTGCGGTATAGCTTGCCGGTTCTGACGAACGCTTGCAAAAGCAGTATACGCACAATAGAAAACGCCCAGGGCCAGGCACTCAGAGTTTGTCTTGGATTACCACGCTGTACATCAACAGCGGAAACCATCGCAATCGCCAAAGATCATCCGGCCACTGTGCACATTACTTTGGAGGTGCTTAGAGCTCATATTAGACACCTTGCTCGCGCCCCTGCCCACCACCTAGCTTCGCTTCCAGAAGATCGACCGAGTGCCTCCTTCTGTAAGAGAGTATTGACTTTCCGTGAGTGCCTTACAACAGTCTACACACCTCCGGAACGGATACTAACCCCTCCTTGGTGCTTGGACCGACCAAAACTGCGCTTGACAGTGCCGGGGATTCGCAAGAAGGCGGAGCTCTCGGCGCCAGCTTTAAAGCAGATGATTCTACTCATGATACACGAAGAATACAAAGATCATGTCAAACTTTACACGGATGGCTCGACAACTGTTGGAGGATCTGCAGGAGCTGTGATCTTCCCAGCAAGAGCCGAAACCATCCAGTTCAGAACGTCACACAAGACGACATCGACAGCCGTGGAGCTCGCGGCACTCCGCAGCGCACTCCGCAGGATTGACCAAGAGACACCACAAAAATGGAGCATTTTTACTGATTCGAAACCAGCTCTCCAATGTCTACACAATACTCTACGTCGTGGACCTCAAGATCAATTGGCGCTCGAAATACGACAACTGTACCATCACCTAATAGACGAAGGACATGACATATCTTTTCAGTGGTTACCAGGCCATTGCGGCATCATCGGTAACGAGCATGCCGACAATGCAGCTAAGAATGCTCACGAAAATGGAGTGATGGAACCTATTCCACTATCAAGAAGCGACGCAGCAGCAAAGATTAATACGCTTGCGCAGGATGTCGCAAGGTCTATGCGGAATACGCCCGGTTTTCTCCACACCCGTCTTCACCGCCTGGACCCATGCCTACGACTTACTATTCCATCTGGCCTACCCCGATCCGAGACGACCCTTCTCTGCCGTATGTGGCTTGGGGTGTCTTTCACGAACGCTTTTGCCTGCCGCATCGGAATGAGAGACAGCGCTACATGCGATCATTGCGACAATGACGAAACAATTGAACATATTTTATGTCAGTGCCCCCAGTACAGCTCTCAGCGACAGTCCCTCTCAGCAGTGTTTGCTCGCCTCGACGACCAGCCATTTTCTGAGCAGTCAATCTTGGAATGTCGGAAAGATCGAGCTTCACGCCAGAAAGCAACGTAGGCGCTGATGAAGTTTCTGCGAGCGACCCGCCTCGTTGAACGATTGTGACACTACTGTGTGCGAGTGTGTGTATGTGTGTTTGTGCTTCTCTTCCTCCCTTTCCCCTTACCCTTTCCCCAGTGCAGGGTAGCAAACCGGATATGTTTTCTGGTTAACCTCCCTGCCTTTCCGCAATAAATTTTCTCTCTCTCTCTATTGTAATTGATATTGCGGGACAATCTTCAACTGCTGTGAGCAAAACACAAAGTGCCCTTTGGGTATTTGAATTTTTCCCCGGAAATATCACCTCAATAACTACTCCTCATATGATATAAGCAAGCACGATTTATATTTTGCGTGAATAAAGATGGTGAAAAAAATGTGGACATGCGTGATTTGGAAGGTTTCACGATACTGGTGCATATGGTAAGCCGTAACCTAATTATTATTAGGACAACCAAGATTCTTCACGTATTTCACATACATATTTTTAAATATATCTGGAAAACTAAAATCACTTGATCTAAATATTTGTACTATATATGGATTCTATAGATAATATAAATGACAAAAAACGAGCCATTCATTATTCAGCCAAGGAATTGATTACGCCATTGAAGGGGCGCTCACACCGGCTCTTGTTCTCTGTACACACTTTTTTCATATTCTGCGAAGCCATTTACGATTGGCAAACAGAGTTGGCAACAAGGCATGGCACTTGGACTGAGGAAGCCACCCAAATAGGGCTGCAGTACAAAGATCGCGGTCAAAAAGACCTCTATATCATATATCTATATCTTCTCTATATCAAAGTTCTGTGGGTCAAATACTAGAAAGCATGAGCACAAGAGAAACTGAATAATTCAATGAGAAAGTTCAATTTCAGCACGTCGACGGCTTTCCGTTGTCTTGCTTTTATTCACCGGGACCAAAGAGCGATGAATATTAGAGAAACAATTTTAAGATGTTTTTTTTTTCTTTTACTACGGCCAATATTCAATATTGCACAAAAATATAGAATGCGGACGATAATATTTGATTTTGTTTTACATTGATGCGACCCAGAAAAAAAGCATGGTAATGTAGGGAACTATGACAGTGAGAATAAATCTTGAATACGCTTTTTGAATAGACATATCTGCTGAAAAAGTAAGACAATATCGGCAGATTCATAAAATCCTTTGCAGCAGCCCCATGCTGCACATACCTAGATACCAGGGCCCGTCGTAGTCGGGTATGCGGCATGTGTGATCCACAGTCTTACATCATGGTGACCGCAGGCTTTCGAAATATGATACCAACCGCATAAACAGGCCGCATAGCAGAAAATAGAATGCCAGCACTGGCATCATTCTTGAGGGGAGAAATCTCCCGGTCCAAACCCAGGCTTCCTGCATAGCTGTGAAACATGTTGCCGTAAAGCAACGCCAGTACATTAGGTTGATTTTGAAAACCTATGCAAGCGCCATTTCTGGACAGCACCATTAGCTGTTGTGTTACCCTGCAAACTCTAGTCAGGCGTCCAAAGAATACGCCTGTATCAGTCTACAATTGTATGCACACCATCTTACCGTAGCGTTGGCTTGCTGGCAATAAAGAAGTCGTCAGTGGTTTAATGTCAGTGTCAACATAAAGCCATGAGCTACTCATCGCATGCCAGTGCATTCTTGGTGCCTCGAAAGCCCATGCTATGCTCCCAACCACTCAGTTTATAAAGTGACGATGATACAACTTGTAGCGCTAGGCTGAAGCAGCAAATCTTGCACAGACCACTACTTGTGGACGGTTTCACATGAAATCTATTCAACAATGTGTGAGATCGGCCGTATATTTTCTGCTTTAAAGCAACACTGAGGGGAAACCTGGAAGAAGTATACCATGAAAATAAGCCTTGATTGTATGTCTCCCACTAAACGAAACGTATTGTGTCAAAATATCTGGAGCATTCTTGTGGCAAGTGTAACGACGCCCACCTTGACAAGATACTAATGGTGCATTCAACTGGTCGTTTTGGAGTGCTTCGGAGGCTTTAAAAAGTGTACCCATAATATCAACTAGAAATTGCCGCTAAAATAATTGGGCACATGCGTGATCAGGAAGAAGGGACATGTCCTGCATACTTCCTCGTTCTCAATGTAGAGCCTCAAGACTACTGAATGCATCACTTTCGAACACGGTCAGAGCCCTCGCAAATGACCACCAAAATGTGCCTAACCTCTGTTCGCTGGCACGTTCGAAATTCAGAAAGCGGATCGATACTCCTGTGACCAAAAAGGCGGTGGGTGTCAAACCTGTTGCTGAACGTTAAAACAGAGTGTGAAAGTAAAAGGAGGGTTGTGGTTTATAGAAAGGATTTTGTTTCTTGGTCGCTGTTTACCGATAAAATTAGCTATCCAATATACGCTATAGTAAGAATGAGTTGCGTGCTTCTCAAAAGCGTATTCCTCAAAAAGTAGTATTAAAATAACTAAACAATGTGTAGTGTTTTTTCAAGAGTTAGTTATATTGTTGTAGGTCCTCCAACTGAGCATATCCAAGTTTAACGAGGAGAGAACAAGAAACGCATGCAACGTTTTATGATGGATTGTTACGACATTTAGTTACCAGCATTTTATTGCCATCCACACACGTTATATACTTGTTCTTGAACTGATAAGAACACATCAACGTAAATGAACAACAGTCTGGTTATAATTAGCAGGGACAAATTATATTACCTGTTTACTTATGCTTTCTTCGAGATATGAAGCAAAGTGTCGAAATATTGATTTATATACCTGATTAGTCGGTGACTAGAAAAATGATTTAAGAAACAAAAAGCACAGCCAGAAGCATTCATCAAAAAGGCGCTACGCACTTCTCGCTGTCACTTTGAAATAACCACTTTTTTGTCACTAAATTATTTGAGAAAATATGCACTTGTTTTAATCAACGTTTAAATGAGTGCTGAAGCCAGTCTAGCACTCACCGCAAATGCCAGGTCACTAATTAATTCATTGGCTAGCTTTGTCCCAAGCAAAGTTGAGCGTGCGATGTACTCGCATAAGCACGCTCTCAGAAAAAATGATATGCGAAGACTTGTTTGCCGAGGGGCTGGTTAATTTCAGGCTGCCGTGCAATGACTGAATTTAGCGGTGATCAAAAGTGACAGACATGCCCCGTTTACGGCAACCCTTGGCAATATAAATGACACTGTTCTGTCTCCGACCAAACCCTAGTGGCCCTATGAGTAAAATGACGCCATGCTAGAGTTTTGTTGCTGCTCTTCAGTCGACAGTTTTCACCGTCGGTATAGGGTAAAAATCAACGCACACTCCCCCACTTCTTCTCGCTGCCTCTACAAATGTGGGAGCAAAGCAAAAGAAGCTAACGGATGTTAAAACTTCAACCTGTTTAATATCATGCCGTCACAACCGCTTTCATGAACTGCTATAACTCATTTACGTGTAGTCAATAAAACATGGTCTCGCTGTGCGCATGATTGGTTCTCGGCCGCATAAGCATTTGCGAGGGGTGTCGTGCACCATCACATAAATACAATTTCGCCTCAAGATAGTGTCATGATGCAGAGATGGGCTGACCGTATCTGTGAAACTAGTATGTGGGGGCAGACATCCCTTGGCAAGCAAATTTTCTCAATAGGCGGGTTGGTAGAGCTACATTTGAGATGTCCTTTGAAAATTTTTTATCTATGATAGCCCTTCATAATAAATATTGTTGTAGTTAAAAGTCCCTAAACCAACATGTATTTATGAGTGACTCATGGTAGAGCGCTCCAGAAATTTGACGTGACCTTCAAGAACAGTTACATTGAGGCTGTGTAATGGCAACAGTTGAGTGGACTTGCGTATGAGCTAACATTTGCTGTGCTACATGAGAACGCTACTGCTTCTTGAGTATTCATCACTGTGAGTGATTTGCTGTATTTTTTTTTGTTCAACCCAGATTCCAAGGCATATACCTCCACATTTAGATCATCTCACTTTTTCAACAAAATTGCGTCTCTGTTGCTGCTCAGTATCCCGTGATATTGTATAAATGGTCACGCACTTCAGCGCGAGAGTTGAAATTTCCAAAGAGCAATCAATTTCATCCATGATTGAGTACGGTGCTGTGCCGAGCATTAGTGTGACGCTCAGTGCGTGCTATCATACCAAAGGTGATTGCTATGACTGTGGTCGAGTATATTCTTGATAGTCATATTGTATTGCCAGGCGTTTGCAACTGATCCACAAAAGAGCACCTCAAGTATAGTGACATTATACGATTGTATGTGTCTAACATAGCTTCACAATATCTTTTCAAGTATGATATCACATGCACTGCATCACAAGAAGTCGATATCAAAACCATACAATTGCATAGTTCGGACAGGTGTTTCTTGGTAAAGCGCTTTATAATATAAACCAGATAGGAAAAGTTGGTGTACAAGTTTCCTTAACCACAATATGGAATCACGTCTGTGCCAGTGAGTGTACAAAGCATCACTCCTTTGCACTTCAGGAAGCAAGACATCGAATGCTGTCCCTTCTACAGGTGACAATGCTTTATGAATTTAAATGTAAAAAACGTTCCTGTAAACGCGGGGACGGTATTCGAAACGAACGACGAGTCTTCTCACGTCCGAGGGGGAGATTGGAATGCAAAAAAGAAAAATAGCAACATGGGCAACAAGGCAGCAATAGAAGAAGCAAGCAATGTCTTATTCATGCTCGTCACAGAACACAGCACGGAAGCTCCTAACAGGGCAACAACAGTGGCCACGACGAGTGTGCAGGAATCGTTTACGAACGTGGCTTGAAGAGGGTAGAGCGTGTCTCACGTTTAAGCATCAAGTATGCCTACTTCAGTTTTTTTATTGTTGTACATTTTCACTATGTGCATTGCTGTCTGCTCTGTTTACAGTGGTAAAGGAGAAGTAGGAGATACGAAAAACATTACTGCGACTGCAAGCTCTCTGTCGTAATATAAAGCAGAAAACAACCTTTGGGGCTTCTCTACTAGCTCTGGTGGGAACTCGACATCAATACTGCATCTCTCATATACCTTTGGTAGTGTACGCAGAAGAGCTACAGTTACTAGAAAGAAGTCTACCATAATTTGTACACCTAGCCGCGCGGCGTATAAACAAGTACCTCCTTGGTCGGCATGCTGTCGCTACTGAGATATTACACTTTGGAGACAGTGAGTTTCTAAATAATTTGGTTTCAAACAATTTCTTGTTTAACTGCTGCATGAAATATTTTCCTGCATAGCAGCAGCCGAAATTTATCAGACGCTATTCGTACTAGAGTTTTTGTGCTAGACTATTTTGTACTATTTGTACCAGAGTTCGTACTAAAATATATATTTAAAAACATGATGTTTCATAAGCTATAACTGAGCATGGTACACTGGATTGCTTTAGGATTTCACCAGTGACGATATTACGAATAACATAATAATTTACACATGTGTGCAATATTATAGTTGTTAATTGCAGCCTTTCTTTGTGTGCATAGCTTACTTCTATCAGAAGTAAGCCATCAGAAGACAAAACTAATGATACTCAATATGCAGTCCCTGCCCCTCACAAAATACTTGCAAACGCGCATACACTAATCTAGCGCACCCCGGCGAAGATCCTCACAATAAAACTAGAAAACTATCTCTCAATGTTTATTTTTTGAGTGTGCACAAAGTTCTATTGATCTAGTGTCTATACGAGTGTGCTCAAACATCAACAGATCATTAGTAGTCTATATGTGCTAATTCTATATCCGAGCTTGATCTCAAAACTTTGCTCGAAGTAGTTAACAAATGCGTTCTACCACGTAAAGGTTTTGGTTTATGCTAGCATTCATTCTTGCAAGATCGTTATTAAATGGCTGAGGTATATGAAAAGACAAGTCTAAGTGAGTTTTTCTTAAATAAATATTCTTAATCATATGGCGTAGAGTCTTTTCGGTGCAATTACTTATTTTGAAGAAACATCTTTTTTGTTTTTGTCTGTTTTTGTTATTTGTATGAGCAGCTGCACCAATCAGTTATATTAATTTTTCTAACAGAAAGCATGTAATTGTGTGAATGGCAACGGTGACATTTTAAAAGAGTATCTATTGAGCAGTGCCTTCTGGCATGGCTCTGTAGTATATTATTTATTTCGCTATACATTTTAATATGTTGCCCGTGTAACCACTAAAAGACATAAACGTACAAAAAACTTGAAAATGTTGCAGACATTAATCAAAATAGCAGTTTTCGAATAAATTATGAAGAAATGTTATGAAATAAATATTTACTTAGACTTCTTGTGCTCCCTGATGACCTCTTTTGTAAAAAAGTTGGAAAATAGGTTGTGTTTTGCAAATTAGGTTGTAAATTGTCTTTGCGTACCGAAACACAAATATTGCTTGTCTATATTACGTGAATAAATATTTAATGCTAAGGCAGAAATCCAATCGGGCTTATATATTTATTCGTGAATCATATACTTTCCGTAACATATAGCTATACAATCTCTACAAAGGCATTTAACCATAACTCTGAATGGTGAATGACTTTTGAATTCAAAAGTTTTTTTTTTCTTTTAGGGTGTGGTTCGTGTCCTCGTTGTCTTACGCTGTAGGAGCCACATTTAGTTAGCTTTAGAAATCACTCACTAGATGGCGTGATGCGTATATTTGCTTGGAACTAATATCACTGGATGACTTTAGTGTTTTTTAAATAATAATGAATTCACAGCATATTCCCGGAGTGGAATATGACGAGTAGGCGAAGTATCCGTCATACGTCTGATCAGTGCTCTAGTGTGATGCGAGCGGACGGATGGTCAGATAGGCAGACAGACGGACTGATGGACGGACGGACGGATACGGGTGGATGCTTCACTCCACTCATCAAGATTCACTCCGTTAATATTGCCCCAATCCCACTACTGCCTTGTGGCAGTAGGGGGATTCCCCACCCACGCGACGTCTCGGTCATTGGTTTCTCCGACTCCAAGAATACTCCTTATCGATCGTGTATAAATCTGGACACCTCCATCAGTACGCCGACTGCCTACGGTATCCAGTGGATCCGCCAGACGCCACAAAGAGAGCTACTCAGGCTTCCGTCTTATCAATATCAGACTTTCTTGATATCGCTTCTGAGCGACGCCGCGACCCGGATTTGCTTCCCATCACAGAAGGCCTGAGTTCCGCTACTGCACACACTTCTCTGAACTTGTATTTCCTTCATGAAGGGGTTCTCTACCTCCACAGCATGCGCCCTAATGGTCCTAATCGCCTTCTCATCGTGCCTTCCCATTTGCATGTAGATGTTCTCCGACAGCTTCACGAAGAACCTGCCGCTAGTCACCTGGGAGTCACCCGCACTTATGATCGTGTCCGGCGCCTTTTTTTCTGGCCACGTCTATATCGCTCTGTGCAAACGTATGTCACCGGCTGAGCCCTGTGTCAACGCCGAAAACGACCAACATCGCTTCTAGCTGGCCTCCTTCACCCTATTGAGATCCATGCTGAACAATTCTACCGCGTAGGGCTCGACCTTCTTGGACAATTTCCCACTTCTGCATCCGGGAACAAATAGGTTGCCGTGGCGACCGACAACGCGACACCTTACGTGATCACACGCACTCTCCAAACCAGCTGCGCTACCGATGTTGCTGACTTTCTACTGCACGACATCATTTTGCATCACGGTGCTCCATGAAAGCTCGTTACTCACCAAGGCCGATACCTTTTATCTTGCGTTGTCCTGGATCTTGTACGTTCCTGTTCAACGAACCACAAGTTCACAACGGCATACCATCCACAAACTAATGGACTTACAGAGCGCCTGAATCGCACTATCACCAACATGTTGTCAATGTATGTTTCTCCAGACCACAGCGACTGGGACGCAACGTTACCCTGCGTCACCTTTGCTTACAACTCCTCCAGACATGACACCGCAGGCTATTCCCCGTTCTACCTTCTTTATGGGCGGGAAACCTCTCTGCCTCTCGAACACTCCTTCCCGCTGGTTCACGCTCCCCTATCCCATACGTCCGCGATGCCATAGAGCGAGCCGACAGATTTCCGGAGAACGACTCACACTTTCTCAAGCCTCTCAGAAAGATCAGTACTATCGTCACAAGCGTGAAGTTTTGTATGCACCCGGTTGACTAGTACGCTGGTCGACCCCTTGTCGTCACACCGGCCTCTCAGAAAAGCTCTTATTGTGTTATGATGGACCATACAAAGTCCCACGCAAGTTCACTAACCTCCCCTACGAGATACAGCGAGTCATCGATGAAGCGCACTCAACGCCACCACCATCTACTGTTGTCCACGTCGTGAGACTGAAGCCTTATATGTCGCACAACACTGCGCTTTCGTGACAAGCGCCGGGTCGGCGCTTTAACGCCGCGGGGTAGTGCCACAAGGCAGTAGTGGGATTGGGGCATAAAGCGGTAGAGGGTCTCGGCTTGGAAGAAAAGACTACGAAGTGGATAAATTGTGGTCTCAGCCCGCGAGTGTGTCAGCCATTGCCATCGCAAATAAACATCGCAAATATCCGCAATCGTACGTTTCCTTGTAAGATTATGCTATTATTTTGTGTGTGGAGGATGTTCTGTTTCTAAGCATAGTTATTTTGCTAAGCAAATTCACACACGTGGTAACCTCTCTTCGTACTCATCTTCTTCTGGGGTACGTATATTTTGCCTAGTCTGTAGCACCACCCTTACAACAATCACTTATAGTTCTGGATTTCGTGCAGAGATAAATTGTACCTAAACCACAAAAACTCACCAGTGCCGAGCTTTGCCTACAACTTTGTCTTTCATATTCTGAAACGGGAGCTTCATGTAACACACAGATAATGTTCCGAAGCAGAGCATTATGAAGTGTAAAGCGTACATTAACACGTTCACATAAGTATATGAATCAAGCTCTTTTCTAGGCATCACAAAAGAATCTACCATCCATAATTTTGACCCTAACTTTGAGAGTCAATTAAATCCAGAGCTACCACGACGTATCGTCACGCTCGTGCATCGCCTAAGACTCGAATCTACTTACGCAAAGCGTTTCTTATACTGAATTCAACCTGCGTGTGGCCAGGAAAACAAGAATTGGCATCTTCTGTCTATCAATCGTTTGAGCAGGAGCTCACTCACAGGACTTGGAGCGAACGTTCTCTACTTGCGAAAACCAGGCCTGTGACCTTCTTGCATAAACCACCAAACAATCAAAGTTCTTGAAAGCGTTGTTTTATTGCAATAATAATTGTGATGAACAGAGAGTGGGCTACATTGAAAGTATGTATTGTAGTCACATGTGCGCTGTTGTCAAAGGGAAACTTTTGAACTTATAAAACATAGGAATGTGTATCTCAAAGATATGTTATTTTCGATACTGAACTTGGTTACTCACCCGGTAACAAAGTGGAAGGGGTAGCTGTCGCCAAAAAATGACAAAAACCACTTCATTTTATTCTATTTCAAAACAAGGAGCCTGTTGGGTAAAAGCTATAATTCTCGGTAGTTTATTAAGACTATCGCTTAGAGTTCACGGCGCAAAGAAATATGCATGAGGTGACAACAAACTTATACTGCGCTTGCCTCTCGATACTGAACCCAACGCAATGATTACTTAAGTGCACAGGAAATTTCTGATACAGATCTAAGGAGGATTGAGAAGCGATGTCCTATCGGGAGCTCGCTTGCCTCTGATCACTGTGTTAGCTGAGATTGCAGGAAGATCAAAGCAATGTACTGTTTGCCGCAGGTAAACGTGGTAAGAAATCAGGGTATGGTTCATTATTTGTGTCGCCTACACAGTCGATGTTTCATCGAAGGTAAGGTGCTTTATGAGGCTCAATGTAGATTTTTGTGCTATTTGTTTCTCTGTGGCGAGACCATTGTTTGTGAAGAACCGAAAGTAAAAATGGATGTTTCATTGGTGTTTTAAGCCACACTGACCACTGTGTGCTTTTTAAAACTTTTATGCGAGTCACTCAGCAACATCAAAAGGCCTGATGAGTGCCATCATCTTGTCGTTTTTGCTGTTTATTTTTCAATCCCACAAAACCAAAAGACCCTAAGTTAGGTACACTAAAACAACGCACATTGGGATCACCAGATTTTATACTCTGCACTCCTGAGATCTGATGTATTCTGCTTCCATGAAATGTCACTCGAAGTCAAATAGATGCTCATCACCAGATCCAAGGAAATAAGAGCTTCGCGAAGCAAAAGAGAAGGCTCGCCATCGTTGTAGCCATTTGCACACCTTAGCCCGTCCAGATAGCACAGCAACGCGGTTTCTCGGTATGCGTCAGGTGTTATGAAATCTGTAGACGATGACGCTGACACGCGGTAGTATCCAGCACTGCAATATCTTCCATGCGGTTTTTGCATTAACTAAATCTCCTGCGTATACTGACCAAAGTTTCATTTTTATGTACAATTCCATGAAATCAACTATTATTTAAACGAAGGAAAGTACTGGTGCATTATTTGAAACATTTAGCTGCAATATGACAATTATATTAGAGAGCAAAAACTTTATAAAGTGGAGGAAAATACTAAACAATTTGGAACAACTTCATTGACTTTATTTCATTTACTTTTTCACAATAATACCTGCATTACAGCTTAAACAGCAATCAAAAATTATTATAATTGTATCAGCTTCATTTTCCGTTCGTTTAACTTGATTGTTAATCACGTGTCGCAGCTTATGTTTGTTGATGTTTGTTGTATATCTATGATACGTCTGATTTCTTTGAATATTAGGCTGATAATTTCAAAGAAGTTGTAGTATTAGCTATTTTTCTATATAGAAACGTTACGCTGGCTTACAAGGCTACCAGCGTTTTGTGTTCTATTGGTGGTCTCCACTAAATATTTGCTAACATCTGAAGAACACTTGATAGGACATAAAACAAAGCAAAAGGGCAATTTTAATAGGTTTTCTCTTTCCAGGAATCCGCAAAGCTGGTCTAGTGGCTAAAAGCACTTGCTGCTGATCGGAATCGTTGAATCGAGTCTATGCCGCGGCGGCTGCATTTTCGATGGAGGCGGAAACGTTTGAGGCCCGTGTGCCTAGAATTGGGTGCACGGTAAGTATTTCCAGGTGGTCAAAATTCCCAGAGCCCTTCATTACACGGTTCTCATAATCAGATGGTGTTTTTGAGACACCAAACTCGAACAATTATGACTGTTTATTTCCAGTAAGCCTCACTAACGCTTCGAATAGAGCTGTTCTCTCACGTGTACCCTACGTTCCTCTTGAGCTGTTAAGTTTTAAGCGTCTTGTGCGAAGACCCCCTTTCCTGCACCAAAAGACTAACCAGAAATACGTAGAACACCCAATAGAAATTACAACGTTCGTTGCTTTTTCACTCACTTTTTCAGTGTTCAATGATTGCCAACTACCTCAACAGTCTGTACTGCTGAAATAGCAGAAAGAAAAGACACGCGCGTAATCTGCCCTTTTGTGCGCGCTAACATTCCTCTGGTTTTGGGGTGTATATGGAAACAGGGAGACAAATCTCGATACTTCGATGCCACAGATTATGCATTTTACTACGCGATCCCGAGTGGCAACTTCGGGCTTGCGGGGTTGCGCCAATGAAGATGGTACCTGATGAAAAGTCGCGTCTGTCTGATTTTGGGAAGGTCTGCAAAGACCACGATGCTCGATTTCCTTGTAGATGTAGGCGAATCGAGGCGGCTTAGGCGAACTAAAGGTGGTTGCTTAAGCCTGTTGGTACGACATATTGGAGAAACCAGCGTGGCACACGAGAGACCGGCAAAAAAAGGACCCATACAACAGCGCTGATTTACAACAAATTTTTATTCGTCAAATCACGATATATATACGTGCGCAGTTCAAACGTAAACAACAAACAGAAATGACAGTCGAATATGAACGAAACATCAAGTTCTTCATAAAAAAACATACTCATTGTGCGTGCAGTCAACCTGATAAAAAGACAACCTTCTTTATTGACAGGGTAACATAAAGCGTGTTAACGCATGTGTCACCCAGCTTAGCTATTTTCAATGCCATTTCACGTGTAAGCTGCTCCCAATGACGCTTTACAGCCGCACATAGACGAGACTAAGGGACGCACCTAAAGTCTCTGCTAGGTGGTCAGCACAAACTGAGGCAAGCACTATTCAGGAAGCGAGAGCGATCAGGCGAAGTCAGGGTAATGAATTTGTGGAAATAAGAAGACAGATATGGATACTGCGATACCAAAACTACGTATTCTATCTGAAGCCATTTGGGAAGACACGAACAGGAACAGCTACGAGCATCTCGTGCTTGGGGCGTCGTTGGCATCGCTTTCTCCTCGTCGGATTTTTTCGTCCCACACTGGTGTATTACAAGGATATTTGAGAGATTGCACAGTACATGGTGATTCTTCTCGTGCCCATATATATTTTAGGTGTTTTTCTACTATACACGTGGGGTTGTCAGACAACACTTGTGTCGTAATTATTTTTCTTGTACGTGTTAAGTTATTGCTTGACGTCATGAGCCTCTGTATATGAAGTAATGTATTATCCTGAAATGTCAAACTGCATATATCCGATATAATGTCACGTGTCGCACGAGTGCAAACAATTATGTCATTGACTCCCGCTGCGGAGAAAATGCTAATTACCAATACTCGACAGTGGTGGTTCCTGAAAATACGCACTGAATTTACCCACAGCGATATGCTCCCAAATATCTTAGTTGATGAATCTTGTTTTTCTATTTCGGTTGCAATGACTTTCGAATGAGCTCTCTACGCTGTCAAATGCGAAGCGTTTCTTAGCGAACTTCGGCAACTTTGAGCGTATCTATCTATCTATCTATCTATCTATCTATCTATCTATCTATCTATCTATCTATCTATCTATCTATCTATCTATCTATCTATCTATCTGTCTGTCTATTTAGCCGCTTACGACATTTAGCTCTCCTGGCCGTTTCGATAATGGTTTCAATACCAAACTTAATATGGCATAACATGGCTGCGTGAAGAACATATTTGACCACTCATAACACGAAAATAATGGCATGTGCGCCATGAATGTAAGGATTTACATTTCATGGTCCTGCAGCTCTTGCGGTGGCTTCGTTTACATGACATGTTGCAAAACTGGTATAATATGGCATGACTGTATGGCAAACACAAGCGACAGAGCCTAACATGAAAATCATGACATGCGTGCCATGTAACAACATGACTACATTCCACGCTCATGATGCGCTCGCGGTCATTTTGCTAGAGTCACATACTGAGTTTTGTTCAACAAACTTTATTTGCCCAACGGTTGTTGCTGTGCCCGGGGCTAGGCTGCCAGGGACCCATCGTTCCAGGAACATCTTCTGAAGTCCTTGGCGACGGCCCTCGACCGCTGGACGGCCCACACATGGTCTGCGAGGGCCTCGCTGAGAAGGGCGGCTTGCCATCACTCAGCAAGGCGCCCAACTTCGGTGGGTCCCTCAGTTGGCGTCATCCTTTCTTGTGGCCCATGTTCATCTCTTTCGCACTGCCAAAGTGTATATGCCATATCGGCCCGTTCGTGCGCAAAACACGGGCAGCTAGGCGACGGGTGCAGCGTGGGCCATGGGCGGTGCAGATCGTAGAGGTTGGTGAACGTGCCCGCCTGCTGCCTTCTTATGTCCACCGCCTGCGATATGTCCAGGCGCACGTGCGGTTGCCGAAATTTCTTCCGGTCTTTCATATAGTGCTCAAGCACGTCGTCGTACGTGGCAAGAAGTTCTTCTCCATAGCATTCGGTGCACCTCTGTTGCCTTGCCCCTTATGCACCAACTTCAGCTGCCGCAGCAACGGACGTGGTGGGGGTGGTAATTGTGGCAGTGTCGGTGCCTGTGGCCACCACCGTGCCTCGGCCGGTGCTCCTGCCAACCACGGAGGCGGCTGCTTCCTGGGTGGCTGCGTCGTTGCGGGTAAGTTGCCTCCTGACAAAGTGGGCACGCTCGTTATTGTTGGGCGGGGTTGGCTGTTGGCTTTGTTGCTGCTAGTTTTTACATCACATATACCAAGTTTGATATTACGGTACCGGGATGGGTGACTAAGGTATATGCACTGGTGCAAATATAATAATCATGAGATGCGTGTCATGTAACATGACTACATGCCATGCTCATGATGCACTGGCGTCTGTTTCACTTCATTTACTTATACCAAATTTGGTATTACAGAACATGAATGGATGACAAAAGTATGATACTAGTGCAAACATGGTAAACATGAGATGCAGGTCATATAGCAACGTAACTACATGCTACCCTCATGACGCACTCGCGGCAGTTCCATTAGCTCCGCCTGTACCAAACTCGGTATTACGAGACGCAAACGGACGATATATCTAAATGACACATCCAAACATAATAATCACGGCATGCGTGTAATATAAAACATGACTACAAGCCACATTGATGATGTGCTCGCGGCCGTTTCTCTAGCTTCACATATGCCAAACTTGATATTACGTGATGCCAATAGACAACGAATTTATGTGGCTAGTGCAAACAGGATAATAATGCGATGCGTGTCATGTGAGAACATGACTACATGCCACAGTCAAAGCGCCAATACATTTCGACGTGATGCGGTGCGCGTGCTAGCCGGTGTTCATTTCATTGCGTCACGCTGGCGTTGCCATGAAAGGCAGCGGTCCTGCCATATACTCCCAGGTGTGCGCAGCGCTGGGTTGCTTTGACGCATGCGCGTTTCAGCGCGCTGGCGTCCCTCCGTCACGAAAAGAGGGAGACGCAGCGTTGTCTGGGGAACGCATCGGCGCGAAATGCAGCATGTCGCATTTGGCGCCGGGTGCCGTCGGACCATGCCGACGGACGCTGGTCGTGCACCTCGCACCTCGCGTCAGACTATAGAGTGCTGGCGTTTTGCTAGCGTAGCATCGCTGAGCCAAGCCTGCGCGCGCGTCAATGCTTCTATAATGTATATTGGGCCCTTCAGTATGCGCTTGCGGCTGTTTTGCTATCTCCACATATACCAAGTTTGGTGTTACGTGACATCAATGGATGACGAAATATACGGCTGGTGCAAATATGATAATTCTCACCCACGTGTCATGTAAGAACATGACAACATACCACGCTAACAGCGTGCTCGTGGCCGTTTCGCTAGCTCCACGTATACTCAATTCAGTATCACGTGACGTGAATACATGGCGAAGCTAAATGACACATATAAACATGATAATCATTACGCGGAAGTCGTTTACGGCATCATTTACCTCCACCCCGTAACGTAGAGCTGATTTTAAAGCGACATGTCAACATTTCTCATTCGTGCTTCGCATATCATCGATTCCCACTGTACGTGAGATCTCGCAATTTTTTTTCTGGCATCTAAACTAAACCATCAGACGCAACCATAAATCAATAACTACAGTCATTCATTAGCAGAACATTATCGCAGACTGTCTCTATTTGTAGCATATTGATTAGGCACATTGATGGCTGTTATAATAAACCACGTGATTGGCTCAAAATAGGCATCTATGATTTATATCTCCCTGTTTGTCCTTCTTACACTAAATACAGCTACGCAATGATGGAATAATTTTTGGGTCTTGATTTTTGAGCGTGTTTTAACCTTTGAGGACGTTTTCCGGTACTTAGCGTCCTCTAGTTGGAAATTTTGCAGCCAATGTTTACAAGCATGAACGCATATGGTGAAATGTGGCGGGGGCGTGGTTGTGAAATTTTTTCATATATTTTGTTTCTAAGTGAAAGGAACAACGGGAACACACAAAAAAAACTTGCAACTAAAATAATACTTATAGCCTTGCCGGCTCGTTTCTGTCTGGTCTCGTAAGTGTAGGACCTGGAACTTCGCACAATCAAAGAATTGAGTGACGCGCCGGCTAGCGAATGATCTGCTATGAGGACGAACAGCACACGAGTTGCGAAGCAACATGATTGTGGTCTTGCTCTCTTGGCAGCAAATCCGATAATCCGGATTATATCTGACCGTATGTGCCATTCCTCTAGCAACTTTGTTGTCGTGGGGTGCCGTTCCTCGAAGATCAAACTAGGCCGCTTACATTCAAGAACATTCTCCCTAAAGAGTTCTGTTTTTCACAGCAGAATAAAACCACGTGGCATCTGCCTAATGCGTGCGCTGGCCGTACACTTCCGATTACATTTTACGGACGCGTGTTCATATTTGTCGCATTTTAGGTGGTTACGCGCAGTGGTGCAGAGGGTGGTTCTTGGCTGCCGATTGAAAGGTCCCATGATTTATCCCGGCCATGGAGGTCACATTTCGATGGCGGCAAAATGGTATAAGCGTGTGTGCTCTGCGATGGCAATTAAAAACACATTAATAAACATCAGATGCTTCAAGTATTCAGAGCTCTTCACTAAGGTGGCCGTTCTAACCACATGGTGGATTTTGGCCATAAAAACTCAAGTATCACAACTACGCTTCTTGTGCTTTTTCTGAATAAATCGAACGTTAATACGGGAGCCGAAGTATGAAAAAACGAGGTGCCTATTTATTGAATGAACCGCAACAGTTGCCTCTGATGAACTTGCCAGTAAAGAAATATAAATAGGTGAAATACTTTTTATACACTATGCATTGGTATTTATCTATAGGTTTCTATAAATTTTCCGCCTCTATTTGCTTGTAACGGCTTAAATTACGCTATCACGATTTGAAGACTAAAGCTGAACTGCATCGTTAAATTCTATTGCTTGTCAAAATCTGAAAGAAGAGTGTTTGCGCCTCGATAGCTTCTCTAGTCAACCAATCTTGTCGGCCAGCACTGAAACTTCAGTTTGGGTTTGCATTTGACGCCAACGAGAGACTTAATTCAAAACCAAGTGTTACGAGAATATAGGCCGTAAATGAGTTGTGCAACTAGATGACAAAAAAATGGCAGCATATCCACAGGATGAATGATAGAGAGTGGGGCGAAGCATCCGTCCGTTCATTCATTCTTGCTTCCGTCCATCCTTGCGACCGTCTTTGTAACCATCCATGGGTCCATCCGCTCGTCCGTGCGTGCATCTGTTCATGCGTCCGCACGTCCATCCGTGCGTTCGTCCCTGCGTTCGGCCATGCATCCACCCCTGCGTCTGTCCATGCAGCCATCCGTGCTTTCGTCCATGCATCTGTCTGTGTGTCCGTTCGTCCATCTAGTCAACGCTCAAAGTACCACCATCTCGCATCTTTTCTTCATATATGCGTACGTCTGTTCATGCGTCCCCACGTCCATCGGTGCGTCCGTCCATACGTCTATCTGTCCGTGCAGCCATCCATGCGTCCGTCCATGTATCTGTCTGTGTGTCCGTTTGTTCATCTATTCAACAATCCACGTACCACCATATCGCATCTTTTCGTCATATAATCCCCACATAGAAGCACCGCCATCCAGCGGACATTCCAAGGACTAAACGAGAGGTGGCACATGCACACTTTCTTACCGCTTGCGCTTTGGGTCTATTTTCCGCCTTTAACCACCTCAAGTTCAAGGTATATAGTAGTTCACTGTATTCATGGCACGGCAGCCCAACGCTCACTGAACCTTTCTAAAACCATGGAGGTTAAGCCAAGCGAGTATAACCTAGACACTTTCTTGTTAGATAGTGCTCAATGTACATGACAAAGGCTGTTATTCGGGAATGAGAGACAGGAGAATTAGGCTTTTAGTTAAAGCGCATGCTTCGAATTTTTCATTGTTCAACAACGCACAGAAGAAATCCTCCACCGGCACCACCTTGCAGGTCAAAGCGTAAGACTGGTTACGCACTACGACTACGACGAGGGATGAACAGGTGCCACTTTAAGGAGCTTCGCCCCTAAATTATTGCCAACAACCAGAATAATAAGAAAATGCGGGTTTTTGCGTATCAAGACAGCGTAATGCGATCTGGCGATTCAGACCATCGGAGGTTCTTCAACGTTCGCAGACATTGCACCAAACATGCGTTTCTGCCATTTTGCCTCCATTGAAAGACAAGCTCTGTGGCCTTAACGGAACCTGCAACCTTCGAGTCTAGTAGCCGAGCACAGCAACTACTGGAACATCGTGGCTACTAAGCTTTAGTCACAAAAATCACGCACTAAGCCTATGCCACCAGGGTACAGCACTTATCCCAAGTATGAGCGCCCACTTATTGCTGCAATATATATCCTCAGGTTCTGGCATATTGCTTTTGAAAAAGAAGTGTGGCAGCTTGGGCTAGTTGGTATGGCATGATGATAGTTATAGCGCGAGAACAAAACGACGACACAGAGACAAGAAGGACACGAAAGACACGAGCGCTAAAGAGCCTCGGTAGAGAGAAGTCAAATAACATACAATATTTTTACAATATCTTGAAGCAACAGTTTTTTACTGATGCAAAAAACGTCAAATGCAAGCGAGGAGCTGAAAAGCGTACAAATTTGATTCGTTTGATCGAATAAGAGCATTCTAGCTTGTGCCAGCGCAACATGTCACAGTCACTACACGCTAAGAAGGTGCAGACATCACAAAACATTTCTAAGTTAGTCTCCAACCTTTTCAATAACTTAAGACTCACAGTCAACTGTGAATACGCAATTATCGAACTATAGTTAGAAGTTCAGCAATGATGAGAGCTTCCCAACACGTGTCAGTTTGAAAGGCCGCATAATGCCCCGACACCTTTATCCACAATTGTGTAAATAGAAAGATTACAAAGAATACAAGGGGTGTTCGTAGCAGGACAGGATGTCCATTGAGCGATGGACAAGCATACTGAGCGTGTTCGATCAATAAAAGCTGCAGAATTGTTCTATAGGCGTTTCAATGAGCTACGGCGAAAAGAATCGAAGTTTTGTCCACAGCACCGTTCGACCAATGGTTCGATCGCACCATGAAGAATGCATTCTGTGACCCGGAAGAAGGGTCATCACTGCCACATGCGTCGGGTCATTTGCCCGCAAATAGTTTCGGGATGTCGATTGAAGAGAGAGGTGGAAGAAAGCGAGCGAATTACAACTGTGGTCCATGTTTGTTTCAATCTTTGTACAGTTCTGAAGAATGTTGTCTTCATAGCTTCGCAGATACGAATGATCGACATAGGTTCTTCTATATATGCCCCAGAGCTCGACCAAAAACTTTGTATCGTATATCTATTCGCGTTATCCTTCCGTCTCCAGTCTTTCTGCGTCAGCAGTGCTGTAGAGATAATGCTTAAATTTGGTATACACGACAAATATTTCTAGTTTTAGCCGTAACGATCATTACAAAAGCCGACGTATATACATGCAGTCGCACGTGCTTTAACTAAGCAGTACAGTATGTTCTGGCTAGAAATCACTAAACCGAATTTTACAAGAATTTAGTGCGCTTTCTCTTTCCCTTTTATGTAATATTCAGTGTTAGTTGCTTTTATAATAATTTAATTTCACTAATTTTTTTTATTTTGAAGCCGCACCTTTTCTAGATGCGCTTAACGAAAGTGCGTTGGAACCGGGGCGATAGTATATTGTACATGGTTAGGCACGTAAATAAACAGGTGAAAATAAATAATTGAGTAATTATTAACGTACAACTCAGAAGTGTGACACGAGTACTCTTATACAAAAGCTTTACTTTTTTTTTCCGCAAGAGCATGCACTGTCAATTTTTATGAAAGGGAACACGCTAGCGCAAAACAAGCGCGTTCCACCGACTGCTGGCAGCCAGTTCAAATGATAGTTAGAGCAACCACGGCCTCATTTAGATTCGTCCCATGGCAAGCAGCTAAACAAGCAGTCACTATAGTGACATGATATCTTGCTCTGTGTTGCATATCACCAATGACTGCTCGTCGATTGCACGAAAGATCGAAAAACGAGGTATACTTTACGTCTCCGATTTGCCTGGTGAACTTGTATATTATACCCGTATGACAGAATAGCACATTTGATTTCTCAGGTATAACGTCCCAAACCACGATATGATTTTGAGAGACGCAATAGTGAAGGGCTCCGCAAATTTTGGTCACTTGGGGTTCTTTAACGTGCGCCCAAATCTGAGTAAACGGGCCTACAGCATTTCTGCCGGCATCGGAAATACAGCCGCCACAGCCGGGAATGGATGCCGCGACCTGCGGGTCAGCAGCCGGATATCTTAGCCACTAGATCACCATAGCGGGGTGACCGAATAGCGAAAAACCACATTTTCTTTTGAAATGAAAAAAAATAAAAATTTCGCACCATGAAAAAATTTATAAGCATTGCCAGGTGACAACAGCCATTTTACGAAGAGTGTGTTTTACGAAGAGTGGTCACTGCTACTTCGGCATTTGCAGTCAACTGACAAATTGCACGCAAGGGTTTTTCGAACTAATCGGCTACTTCTATATCATTGTTACGTTGAGCGTATGCGTCACGGGTATTTGGGGTGCCTGGAAACTTGACGCAAAAATTTTCTTACTCTAAAGAAAGGACAAGCGCTGCCTTTATGGCTGTATACTATTTTTTGCGTTTTCGACTGATAATTAAATCTCTGGTGAATATATGTAAACAGTGGCTCTTAGTCGGGAGTCAGTTATACGTTCTAGTAATTACATCTGCAGTTAGACTAATAACGGTAAATTGTGGGTGAAAAGGTAAGAATCAAATTAGCCCGTGTGCTCAGATTTGGGTGCATGTTAAAGAACCCCAGGTGGTCAAAATTTCCGGAGCCCTCCACTACGGCGTCTCTCATAATCATATGGTGGTTTTGGGACGTTAAACCTCACAAATCAATCAATCAAAGGATCAAATTATTTCTAGTTCTATGAAGTTGCGAACGGCAAGAAACTGCATATGAAAGTAATGACGTGTTTGCATCTTTCACCACAAAGCGTCAGCTTGAATTGCTAGACCCTGATTACTTTTGGCGCCTAACTCACACGCAACGATAAGTCCACGCGACAGGTGCTATAACGGGCCAATTTTTCACCAACATAGTATTTTCTTTCTATACACCAACGTCACACACATTTTTTTTTCAAATAGAACAGGACAAATCAATATGCCCTGTAGCACTGCCCATTAGGATGGCATGGTTCAAGCCATAGTAAGTAATTTTCTCAATCATCTTCAACAGCACAGTGCTGCCGAATATCTTCGTTTGTAAACTAAAAATCTCACAAAACGCTTGATATAGGACGAGATTAACGAGAACTATTTCCAGTAAACGCCTGTTGCAAGGCAACTAAGCTGAACGTGTTTGTTTGTGAGCAGTCGGACTAGAAACCTCGCAAGTGCCTTCAGGAGTTGTTTGTTTCAGCCGCTTCGGGCACACAGGTGAACACCGAGTAAGATACGCGTCTGTTTCGGTAAACCTCTTTTTGCCCTCTACCGAAATCTAACCAAAAGTCTTTGTCATAATCGCATTTTTTTCTTTTGAAAGGAAAAATAGGCATTTCTGTTCAAACTTCTTGAAAAACTAGTTAGTTTACTCTTGTCCGGCCCCTGCAATCCTGAAAGCCCTTGTGGTGCCACTTACTGCTTTAATGATGTTGGCTACTCACTTCCCCACATACACGCTGACTAGTCAATCTGAATGATCGTAATAGAACCACATCTAAATGACGTTAATTGTGTAGAGATGCCACCATAGCGCAAAACCTTCGCGTCCGTAGCTGAGCACTGTGAAGTAGTATGACGGGGGCCGAATACGGCCAGTTTTGTGCTTTCTACTGATCGTGCACATCATGAGAAAAGAAGCTTCGTCTAGCTATACAGAAGGCCATCGATGCCTCTCCAAAACTCATCTGCTCCTGTCGTGCATCATCTCAAATGAAGACGAAGATTACGACCAAATGTTGCATGAGTGGCTCAGCTAAAACTTTACTCATTCTTACGATTCCCCCGATACTTGTGAAAACTACTACGCTAATGCTTACTTGTGCTACTACTACTACTACTACTACTACTGCTACTACTACTACTACTACTACTAATACTAGTACTACTAATACTAATACTACAACTAATGTAAGAAAACGATGACTCTAAACCCTAACACTTCCATTACTTCTATTGCTGCTGCCACTACATCTCTCACACTACTGCTTGTGGTAACAAAGGTCATCTCCCCATTTTGCACCAAGTGATTATTGACGCCTTTGGAACTATTATCATTTCATTTTTACCACAGTTATGCCAACGCTCATTGACCTCTGCTTACAGGGTACTTTGTCTTAGTCCGAATGGCTCAGAAACTATTCCCATAATTTCTTTCAATCAATTTGAAGCAATGAATGACTGGAGAGAAAGCACTGTCCATTCCTTTATCATACAAAATTTTTGGCATGATCTCGGGACAGCCGAACGAGGGACATCCCCGAAGGCGCATTGTGCATTAGCTGTGCATCAATGACACTTGTCGAAAAAAAGGTAACTTTTAAGCTTAGTTGAAAGCTTCATGACGTAGTGTTTGTGATAACGCTCTTTGCCGCTTATGCGCAATTCTGTTATTCAAATAAACCTCAGCTGATAGTGCATGTCTGCCAGTAGTGCTTTCTTTTGTAATTACGTCTTTTGCGGCTTCTGAGGAGGAGAGTCTTTTTTTCTATATTCAGAAGCTTCCTTCAACGGGAACGGACAAAGCAATTATGCTCTTTGTGTCGTTATTCACTGTACCACTGCTTCAAAAGGAAGTGGGAGCGAAACCCGTAGAAGCGAAACCGGTTCGGTATCAGTTGCACGGTTTGTGAGCGCCTGTGGTTCAAGTGTGATTTGCGCGCCGCTTGGTTGATGCAATCCAGTATATCTGGAGTAGTGTGTCCAAGGCGCGAGTCGCTGGTTTTTGTGGTGTAGAACACGTGCCACCAGGTTTAAACAAGGGCTAACTTTCATAATGCTCCCCTCTATAATGTAACTATGTTTGAGACTTACTAACAGATTGTATTTTGTATTAGAGTGCAGTGCAGCACGGTTTTTTGTCTCATGCCAGGTGTGCTTGGTTTCACAGTTGTGTGCCCAGGTGTACACGTGATCTTATGCTTTGATGTGGAAGACCGTGAAACCAGGAAAACATGAATGTGCTCATAGCCACTTTTACTACCACCACTACTGCCAAACTATAATACAGCACTGTCATTGTCAAAATCGACATGCGAGCTTGCATCTGTGGCTGACTGCTTGGCATTTGGAGAAATCGCTGACATCTAAGATGGCTGCAACCACGAAACACTAGGAAGTTTTAGAATAGCGCACCGCGATCCCTTGCGGTGAGGTCGCTGCCACTGCGCGTGCGTCGTAACGCAAGTCGGCGCTGCGCACCGCACGCAGAAAATCTGAAATTACGTGCGGTGATCGCGGCCCGCATTTGGCCCGCAAGCGCTGCTTTCGAGACTACGGTGTCGCTGCGATCATGCGTTGTGGTTTCCAGCAGGGCCAACGCTATTCTAAAGCTCATCTGGCGCCCGCTAAGCCCGCAACGCCCGCAGCGTTCGCAAACGGTGTTTTAAATATCCCTACTAATAGACAACATACGAGGTGTGTTAGAAAAGTAATGAGAGAGGCAACCCTGCACATGATCTGATAACGTTGTGTCTAACTTAGCGCCGGAGCTGGACCAGCTTGTCTATCCCTTCTACTTCCTCGGTCCAAGTTACAACTCTGTATAAGTAACGCAGTAACTTGTACAATTTATTAAACTCGTGTTCTAGCGGCTAAGCTCCTTATGCCATCGGTTGTACGTCCTGTGTTTGACGTAGTGGCCCCCTCTCGTTTAGTCCTTGAAAATTTCGCTGGATGGGTATACTTGTATAGGATGAAAATATGATGAAAAGATGCGAGATGGCAGTACTTGGAGTGTTCACTAGATAAATGGACGGGCGGATGGACGGACGGACGGACAGACGGATGGACGGACAGACAGAGGAACATGTGGACGGACGGACGAACGCACAGACAGAAAGACAGACAGACATACAGAGGAACATATGAACGGACGCACGGACGAACGCACAGACAGACAGACAGAGGAACATACGGACGGACGCATGGACGAACGCACAGACAGACAGACAGACAGACAGACAGACAGACAGACAGACAGAGGAACATATGGACGGACGCATGGACGAACGCACAGACAGAAAGACAGACAGACAGACAGACAGACTGACAGACAGACAGAGGAACATATGGATGTACGCATGGTCGAACGCACAGACAGAAAGACAGACAGACAGACAGAGGAACATATGGACGGACGCATGGACGAACGCACAGACAGACAGACAGATGGACAGACAGACAGACAGACAGACAGACAGACAGACAGACAGACAGACAGACAGACAGATGAACGTATGGACGGACGCATGAACGAACGCACAGAGAGACAGACAGACAGGCAGACGTACCGAGGCACGGAAGAACGCACTGATGGGCATGGCCGCACGCATGGACGGACGCACGAATGAACGGATGGATGTGCACCCTACTCATCGTCATTCACCCCGTTTATAATCCGCGATTTTTTTGTTATATGTTACAGAAATGAAAAATCGGAGTTAGAGCAGCGTTGTGCCATAAAGATTTGTGTTAAACTTGCAAGTCCACGCGTATGACTAGAAAGGTTGAAACAAGCGTGTGGGGCATATTTATTATTATGAGCCCAAGTTTGCCGCTAGCAAAAGTCATTTTTGGAGGCCTAGAATGCGTTGAAGACGAACCTCGCTCAGGTATGCGTTGCAGACAAGTGGATGATTCATCATGACATTGCACCATGTCAGAAAGCTCTTAGAACACTGATTTTTTTATGTCAAAACACATTACAGTCCATGTTGAACCCTATATTCCCCTGATGTGAGTTGTGGCTTTTCCATTTTCCCGAAGTAGATACATGCCCTGAAAATACATCATTTTGTAATTCTCCGAAACATTCAAAACACCATGACCAACAGGTTAAGAGCAATACCAGTGGAAGACTTCCAGCCCTACAACCAAGAGTGTGAACAACGCCACCGGTGCATAGCTGCCCAAGAAAACTATTTTTAAAGATATAACATTATTGTTTGAAAAAAAAACTAAACTTTTGGCTAGTACAAACTCAGTCTCGTTAGTGTTGTAACACACCTCGTAAATCAATGTGCGAAACTGTTGAATTACTTTTTTGAAGACAAGTTTGACTTTCGTGTGTTATACTCATTGCTATATCAAAAGTATCAACCACATTTTTTAGGGGCGAAGCTCCTTAGGCCGTGGGTCATTCCCTCCTCCTTGCATAATACGTAGCCACCTCTAGATTATGACTTGCTCTATACATAGCATCGTGTGTATGTCTTTGGAAATAATATAAGAACGTGGCATTAGTAGTTTTCACAGCATATCCATGGAGTGTAGGGTGATAAGTGGGGTGAAGCGTCTATCCATACACCCGTGTCCGTGTGTTCAATTATCCAAGCGTCTGTCCATTCGCCCACCCATTCATCCGTCCGTGCTTCTGCCCGTACGTCCATTTCTCCTTCAGTCCACCGTTCATGCGTCCATGCTTCAGTCCATCCGTCCATGCGTCCATCTGACGCTGCTTCCGTCAGTCCATTCATCCGTCCATGTGTCTGTCGGTTCAACCATGCTTCCGTCCGCTCGTGCTTCTGTCAGCTCGTCTGCCTGTCCGTCCCTGCTTCCGTCCATTCATTCATGCGTGCGTCCATTCTGCTGTTCATCCATCCAGCCGTCCGTCTATTTGTCTGTCCGTCCGTGCTTACATCCGTCTATCCATCCATTCAATCATCCCTCAGTTCGTCGATGCTTCCGTCCATCCGTCCGTGCGTCCGTGCTTCTATCCGACCATCCATCCTTCCGGACGGATAGACAAAATGACGTATGCACGGTCACTTCGCCCCACTCATCATCATTTACTCCGTAGGTATGCTGGGTTTTTTCCTTTCTTATTATAATTGTTACGGGCGCAAGCTCTCGGCGATATAATGCGTTTAAGTAATATTTTAATATAATGAACCGATAACCTGTGAGAATAAAGAAAGATGTCAAACTATTTAGAATACTTAGTCATCTACTAAGGGAGAGCATAAAGCCGTCCATATGATTGCTACGATGTGCTTAGATAAAGTTGTTAACGATTTACAGTACTTGGCACACTACTGTGCGAGAGCAAAAAGCCATCCAGTGGTCTTCACATTTCATGAGGCCGCGTCGGCAGTGACGAGAACAGGCGTTTAGAAAAAAAAAACTGTTCAAAAATATAGAGTACTTGGTACTCTGCTAAGGGAGATCTGAACGCCGTCCCGTGGGCCCTACGTATATAGAACCGATATTGCTGCGGTCGATGAAGCCGAATGTAACATCGCACACTCAGCTTAAGTCATCCTGATAAACGACCGTGCTTGTTGTTGTTTTAACTCGCAGTTCAGCGACCGATTCACAGTTTTTCTACTTGCAACCTGCCTGTTATTGTGTGCATGACAAATAGAATTTCTGTTTGGTTTTATTATTTAAGCGAAGCGTAACAAGCTGAATAAAGTTTGAAGTGTTGTTATAGAAATGTCTCCTACAACATCACTCATGAAGGGACAGAATCTTTTAAATTAAGAAGTGATAGCCGTTGACAGGTATGCAGGAACTCACGAAGAAGTGAATAAATGAATGAATGAAAAAACAAATACAGGCACAATTATCTGTGGTGCACCGCTGCGGTGGTCTAGTGGCTAAGGTACTCGGCTGCTGAACCGCATGTCACGGGATCGAATCCCGGCTGCAGCGGCTACATTTCCGATGGAGGCGGAAATGTTGTAGGCCAGTGTGCTCAGATTTGGGTGCACGTCAAAGAACGCCAGGTGGTCGAAATTTCCGGAGCCCCCCACTATGGCGTCTCTCATTACTATATGGTGGTTTTGGGATGTTAAACCCCACATATCAATCAATCAATCAATCAATTATCTGTGAAAGTTGTTCACAGAGTTTTCCTTCAACCTCGGTGGAGTTACATGAGTTATGAGCAAAACATTGAGATACACTTCAGGTGGCTGAAGCAAAACTGCTGGCCAGGCTAGAAGAGATCAATTCATCTTTTACACCCACTTTGCACGAGTCATACAAGAACGTAGAAATGGGATGGTCAGGAGAACAGTAGAAGTGCCTCATACAGTCTTGCCGACGTTTCGATAGAAGGACCTATCTTTGTCAAAGGCAATTCGTCATTCTTATCGTGTTAGTTTTAAGGGGGTTAGTAGTGACGTCATCTCCTGGTGGTGGCACGTGTACTTGTTGGCAATCGCCATCTGAAAAAAAAACCTATAAAGCAGAAAAGTGCAGTCCTCGCTTCATTTCAAGTCAAGTAGTAGAGGTTCAAAATGTTCTCAGAGGATGGAAAAAAAGGGAAGGGGAAAGGAAAAAAAGAAAGAAGAAACACGCCAAGTAGAAGCGGTGTGCTGCAAAGTGGTGTCCGCTACCGTCACGAAAGAAGGAAAGAGCTTGAAAGTTCGAAGACTGCAGACGGTCGCCGCGTCAGGCTACCACAAAGGGTTGCCGAAAGGGCTTACGCCTGTTCTCAAACACCTGTAATTGGGGCACATAAAAAGAAAGTGGTTACAAAACGGGGGAGAAGTAGGCGGCCTACTTTTAAATACCATGATGTCGAAGGTAAGCGATACCGCATGGGGTCAGTAGAGCACTTGTTTGACGGGGAAGGTCATTGAGAAAAATATAGTTTTGGTATGCTCGTAGGTGGCCGGCTCAGCGGAATTGTCTCAAGAGTTTGGCGCCATATTGGCTGAGAAAAAGGGAAAATATTAATACAAAGGAAAGGAGCAACGACGAGAGAAACACAAAATTAAAGGGAAAAAAGAGAAAGGAAAATGTGCTGTGGGGGTAGGTAGGACCTTAGGGCTCAAAGACGAGACAAAAAAGGGGGGAGAGCACAGAGAATTTTCTGGGTTGTCGATGGCCTTACCTATGCAAGGCAGGAGTGGTTTTAAAAGCGAGGAAAAAAAAAGACATAAAAAGTTCGTAGTTGTATATATACACCAGCATATCTATATTGAAATTGAAAAATTGAAAGAGAATAATGATAGTGCAATATGTAGGCAAGGAGCGATTTCATGTAATACCGGTTATGTCTATTTGAAGACTGATCGTATCTGTTCTCTGTCAATATTGCCGCCATAACGCTATGGCTTTCAGTGATTATAAATTGACAAGGGCTACATTGATTCCTGATGGATGTAGGGTCTTATATTTGTGTATCAAAATTGATCCTATGTTTTTGCTCTCCCGTGGTGACCGGTAACCGAGAACCATCCCAGACACATCACATCAAATTTCAAAAGCTAGGAAAATTTACCCAAAAGCTCGCTACGTACACCTTCTACATCGCCACTTACAACCACTGGAAAAAAACAACATAATTCGCAAAGGACTTAAGTTAAAATGGACACCTGCTCTAGGCACGCTATTCTCGCAATACCAAGTAAACTAGCAAGCAACACTCAACAACGCTTCTTTTTCTCTCCTAAACATACTGAAGAATCACTGCATCAATCAAATTCAAGAATTTTCTAAAAAGTCAGATAATATAATGCTAACAACCAGTGAAAAAAATAGATATGGAACAGTTCGAAGAAAACCAAAAGAACAAAATTGAGGGAGAAGCAGAACAAGGAAATGATTTGCAATCAGGGAGACCTCCGCCGAGCATCCACCCTCATTAGTCGTCACGCAAGCAAATGACCGCACCAACAGAGAAGTACCAAGCATAGCTTACACCTCCATACAAACTCAAAAGCAATCCAATGTCGTAGAAATTTCAAAGTTACTGAGTCAAGAGCAAACGGACGTCCTTAGTAAAGGCCTAAACTATTGTCCAACCAACAACGTTATAAACGAGCTCGAGCTTCACAGACACCTCACCGATTTCTCACGACGAATGCGCATTAGACATTATTTCGCCGAAAACGACGGACCGAAAACAGGTACTACAACACTTGTGGCTCAGTCGACCTCGCTCCCTGAACCAGATTAAGCAGTTGAACTTTTACCTATACCTTAACGCTATTACTACAGAAATTATAAAATAATCTAAAACAGCTAAGCATTCCTAATATCTTGACTGCTTCAGAAAACCGCATAATTTCTATTAAGGAACGCGAAGGCATTATAACAAAGGAGGCTGATAATGGAGGAAGCATAATAATCTTGCCACTAGAGAATTACAAGCACAAAGCTTACAGACAACTTAACAAGTCTGAACCCTGCCATAAAATAGACAATGATCCTACAGAGCAATGCACACTTAAACTTACCAACCGGCTTAGTTCTTTTTTGGCATAAATGAACTGATAACTCGATCACAATAAACGTTTCTCAAACCAAACAGCAAAGCAGCAGGGCGGTTCTATCTCCTTTCTGAAATTAACAAAGTAGCGTCCACAGAATTACACAGTGCCAATATTGCACAGCGCTCAATAGTATCAAACAACGGCTGCAGTTGAGCTAATATTATCCCAACAGAACGCGCAACATTGTACTGAGGTATATTTAACCCTAATGAAATTAGTACAGTCACATAACTACTTTTAGTTCGAGAAAAACTACTACTTTCAAATACAGGAAACCAGCATGGTGACCTCATTTCCTCTCATCTACGCAAATATATTCATGGGGATTCTAGAAACCGAATTCCCGTCTCACTGCGACAACAAACGGCACGCATACCTTTGGTACATAGATTACATTTATAATATGGGGACATAAACAGCACATTCTTGAGTAGTTTACTTCATTCCTAAAATTATTTTATCCTACCATAAAGTTAACTTCCGATACCTCGAATCAGCACATCAACTTTCTAGACACGACCATTTATCTTGAAAATGGTGCACTAAAGACCACTCTGTATAAAAAACCCTTTCACATGCAACAACACTTAGATTATACAGGGCGCCGTCCGAGACACTGTAAACAAGGCTTTTTCAAGAGTCAGGCAACCAGGTTACGTCGCATATGCATAGAAAACGAGGATTACGAAAACAGACATACCGCCCTAAAAGAAACACTATTAGAAAAAAATCATCCTAACACATTCTTTGAAAAAGGCTACACAAACGCACTGGAACTGGGCTGCAATGAATCACTAAAACCACGCTTTATAATCACAACAGCAACTATGCCTCCTCTAACTACGAAATTTCCTAGTACACTCCCTAACATAAACAACATCCTCACAAATACTATCCAATTCTAACAAACAACCAGAAACTTAAAAAAAATCTTTCCCGAGCAACCTAAAATCACCTACAGACGCAACGCTAACTTAAAAGACATGCTTGTTCACACAAAACTTATAGTGACGACTAGGACAACGTCTGGTCCCTGTGGTCGGCCCAGATGCTCCACCTGCAAACACATACAGCCGGCTACCAGCGAAAATAGCACAGCATCTGATTAGATTCACAAAGTAACATCGAGTTTCACCTGCACTTCGAACAACCTAACATACAGTCTTGAGTGTGCCACTTGTAGAAAATAAGCGAAGCTGGTCTGCCAATTAGCGTAAAACATAACGGCCACCATGCATACACAAACAAAGCACAATTTACCAAAAGCCGTTTCCGGTCACTTCAATCAACAAGACCACAATTTTGACCAAGCAAAGCTTTTCGCTCTACAAACTAATTTCCAGTCACCTCAAGAGAGAAAATACATGGAATCTTATTCGATACACAAATATAGGTCTTTACATTCATCAAGAATAAATGTAGCACGTGGCAATTTGGAATCAATGAAACCCATAGCATAATAGCGGCAATCTTTACAAGGACCAGATACGTTCAACCTTCAAATAGACATAACTGGTAATACATAAAATTGCTTCTAGCCTTAATAGAGTACAACGAACATTCTCTTTCAATTTTGCAATTTGAAGTATACATGTATGCTTGTGCCCGTATACAACTGCAAAGTTTTTTTTTTTCTAGAACCTTCCAACGACTGCTTTCTTTCCTCTTTCCTCGCTTCTAAAATCAATCCTGCCACGCATCGTTCAGGCCATTGTCAACCCCAAACGTTCTCTGCGTTTCTGCCCCGCCTTTTTTTTTTGTCTCGTCTGTTAGCCCTAACGTACCGCCTATCCCCGCACCACATTTTACTTTCCCTTTTTTCCCTTTCTTTGTGTTTCTCTCGTCGTTGCTCATTTGTTTTTTATTGTTATATTACCTCTTTCTAAGCAAACATGGCGCCAAATTCTTGAGGCAATTCCGCTGAATGGGCCACCTACGAAGATAAGGAAGGAATTTTTCACGAATGACCTTCCCCATTAAACACGTGCTCTTCCGACTCCATCCGGTCTCGCTTACCTTCGACATCTTGACAATTAAAAGTACGCCACCTGCTTCTCTTTTTGTAACCGCTTTCTTGTTATGCGTCCCACCCATAGGTGTTCGGGAACAGGCGTAAGCTACTATCGTCGGTCACCCTTTGTGGTAGCCGCACGCGGTGACCATCTGCAGGCTTCGAACTTTCAGGCTCTTTTCTTTTTTTGTGTCTGCAGCGAACACCGCTTTGCAACGCACCGCTTCCACTTTGCGTGTTTCTTCTGTCGTTTTTTTTTCTTTTCTTTTTCCCCTTACTTTTTTTTCTATCCTCCGAGAACATTCTGAACCACTACCGCCCGAGTTGAAATGCAGCGAGGACTGCACTCCTCTGCTTTATAGTTTTCTTTTTCTATAAGTACGGCACTTGCTAACAGGGAGACGTGTCGCCACCAGGTGATGACGTCACTATTAACTCTTTAAAACCAACACGCCAAGTATGACAATGTGCCTTTGACGAAGATAGGTCCTCCTTTCGAAACATCGGCCAGACTGAGGCATTTCAATGTTCACCCAGAATATCCCACTACGTGTTTTCATGTGTCGGCTCCCATCTAGATTTAAGAATGCAGGAAGAAGTACACACGGATGAGTGGTATTTAACAACTGGTTTATTTTTCAAAATACATCTTCCTACAGACCCAACATGAAACCCATCACACGCGCATATAGCAATCACCTGGGATTACGATGCCTCGGTTCAACTCGTCAACAGCAGCAGACTACACAATATTCACGCACAGCAAACAACTTAAAAGAAGCGTCATTAAAGGTATGAAGATAGGAGCGAAATCTCTTCGCCTAAAAAGTAATGGCAGGATGGCTGATGAACTCTTCGAAGTTTACTCCTTCCTTCGGCTTTACTTGTTTTGGAGCGATGTGGCTTAAAGATGATCAAACAGGGTTCTGGTTTAAATAGAACTTTGTCCTATCGTTCTTATGCAGCGAGCGAGATGTTTCAATAGCCGCATTCAGCGACCACCGCAGGTTTGGCCGTCAATTTTCATAGCACAAAATTTTTTCTTGTATCTACTATCGCCTATGTGATCACAACATCTTGTCCTACATAAAGTTTTCACATACAAGAAAACAGTCCGCGCGGTCAGTTGTATGAGACGAAACAGAATCTTCGCTAGAAAAAACTGAACGTTTAAAAGCAACTTATTTTATAGCGTTGTTCAAATTAAGCCCACGCTTTGACCCTCATTATATGATCTCAACCATTTCCACTGTGTAGCCACCTTAGGTTTGAGATATTATTTATTATTTCATTAAATATTTACTCATTTGTTGATTTGTTTATGGCATACTGCAGGACAAAGTAACATTGTGTACCGCCTCACTATTTCTTATCACCACTTGTAGTTAGTGTTTACAAAGTAAGTTTGATAGGCTGAGGATACACATTGTTCCATCTTTTATACATCTGAATACAACAAGGATTTGGACTTTTTTTATGTGGAAGTTCCAACTGCACAAAGTGCTTGAAAGTATGAATTCTTTCAATTTTCCTAAAATATCAGCTGCTGCGACAATACTGTGGTTACGGTGCATGAATGCTAACCCGAAAAGCGTATTTATAATGTCGGCAGTGGCGGTCGAGCTTCAGGGGTGGTGAAACGCAACAGACCATTGCGCTGAATATGAGGTCCACGTGAAATAACCCCAGCTGGGGAAATTTCTCGAGACGTTCATCACACAATGTCTCAAAACCTTTTCGTTGTTAATGTTCGTTAAACTATAGATATTGAAGAACAATTTATAATGTATTCACCTAAAACTGTGATGACTCACTCAGTCAATAAAAAGCAGTGGTTTATTAGCGGTCGCTGAATCACAGCTACTTAGGCGAACAAATAATCAATATTGTTTGAGGAAACAAAACGTGCATTTCCATTTCGCTAAAACAGTTGTCATACCCCCAATGTGGGTATGACAACTGTGTCATATATGCCACTCAGAGAAATAAATGTTTAGGATTTCTGGTTAAAATGAATTGGTAAATTCATTTAACTTCGATTGTTAGAGTGAACATTCACGTGCGAACAAATAATCAATATTGTTTGAGAAAACAAAACGTGCATTTCCATTTCGCAAAAAGAGTTGTCATATCCACAATGTGGGTATGACAACTGTGTCATATGTGCCACTCAGAGAAAAAAATGTTTAGGATTCCTGGTTAAATTGAATTGGTAAATTCATTTGAGTTCGATTGTTAGAGTGAACATTCACGTGTTAACTATTGAAACATCATTTATACTTCAGTTCTCGATAATGATACAGCATTAAAGCTCGTACATCAAGGAAGATACTGGGGCGTATAATTTCACTCGTGCAAGCTTCTAACAAGGTCATAATGATGAAAGCTCTAAGCTTTAAAGCTCAAAGTATAACGTTGGGTGTCCGCAAAGCAATACGCTTATTCCCGCAAAAATAAACTAGTTGTAGGTGCAAACCAGCGGTCGCTAGCGCCTGTACTGGCGGGCGGCGAAGCTGAACGTGTCGCTGATAGCGGCGTTGCGCAAGAAAGAAACCTGGAAGGCGCCAAGCACGCAGTGATAGACTAGTGTTTCCTACTGGAACATGCCATTCACTGCTAATGGGGAATGGGTGACGGAAGACTGCAATTTTCTCCTCTCACCTCGCAACGCCAACGCTGACTGCGTCAGCGTTGGAGGTCAGAAATGGGAAGCGTAGGAGAGGAGGACGAGGTTTCGCGCATGCACAATGGCGGTGTAAACGTCGTGGGGGAGAGATGCCTAAAGTAGAGAGAGGGGCAAGCAAGCGTAGGCTAAAAAACGCTATCTGCATAGGCGCTGCAAGACGAGAGAGGGGGAGCGTAGAAGAGGAGAGAGAGAGAAGACACGCATGCGCGGTAAGGGTGGTCAAGCTGCACACCGGATTGAACTTGACCGTAAGATGCATCACGTATAATAACCCTCCGCACCACTTCTTACCAACCTCGCTCACCGATAGAGACAGTCCGCGCACCCGCAGCGCAGAGTTCGCACATCCGCGCAAGCCAATTGCGAATGACGAGAAGACCGGGCTACCCGATGTGCTACAGCCAGCTTTTAACGTTAGTTGTGGTGCTTTTGTTACTTTGCAGGAGCAGTAACGACTATATCTTGGATGGACTGTCATCCACTGCTGGACAAGTTTGTGGCAGAATTAAAAAAAACTGAAAAGCTGTAGAAAAAACTAAGAGCAGTTATTTTAGCTAGAAAAGAGTTTCACTCTCCCAAGCGTGCGCGCAATATGATCACACATTTCTAGTCTTGAAGACCATTGTGACCGTGCGTGCTATGTTCTACGTTGCTGCTGTGCGTGGAGCGCCCGCCGATGAATGGTCCCTCCTGTTGAAGCTGACTGGCCGGCTATAAGCTGGTGTGCTTCGAAAGTGGAGGACGTCGCGCCGAAAACTCGAAAGGCAGAATCTGGCTCAACAATCCGAGTAGTGTACGTGCGTTTGGATTTGGTGGGTGAGCGTATATGCACGAACCCCAATGCACACTTTGCTGCTAACCCACTACTTTAACAAGACTGGGAAAACAGCTGGCACCCAATACGAGCAGGGGTTTGAACCTTAATACATGTTTTATCACCCATACACTTTATAGTCGCTAGTGGGTTATCAACTCTTATGGGGGAGTAGCTCCCTACGCCATGGGTAGTGCATCACCGATGTATCTAGTCATCGTAGTAGTAGGTAGCCACCTCCAAGGCCGGACTAGAGGAGCAGCACACACGCACCCTTTTCAGCTGAGGAGGCAACCCGCGCACGTAATCATACATAAAAAGATAGTTGATTATGATGAAATAGCTTACAGAGACGAGTATTTGTCACTTAATCTCCAATAAAACTTGAATTTTATGCTTACTAAAAAACTAGTATCAGAAGAACGCACTTTGTGCACTACATGTTTGACCACAAAAGGTTGCCACGTTCAACTTTCTGAGCGTAATATTATTGCGTATCTGTCCTTTTGTGACACATTCTTGTGTGGCTGTGTTTGTTGATCCATCGAATGTACATGTTCGTTCCCCGTCATCTCGTATCCATGTTCATGTAAATGAATTCTGTTTACCATCATCGTTATTGTATGTCTAAGAAAGAAATGCTCTGTTGAAATCCTATTGACGTCTGTGGTAATACTTTTTTCTAAACAGGTTTAGCTAGGGTTGGGCCGCAGTGCTTTGAATATAGTGAAAGAGTATATAGCCATTAACTAGAGGCGGTGAAAGGTGAAAGGCAGACACGGAGCGCAGACCGTAAGAAAGTGCGCGTATGCTACCTCTCGTTTATTCCTTGGAATGTCCGCTGGATGGCGGTACATTTATATGCTGATTATATTGTTACGTGAAAATGACACGTCAGCTACGTAGCAATATGATGAAAACTTACGACATGGCAGTATTTGGAGTGTTTTAGATGGACGGACGGGTGGATGGACAAACAGACAGACAGACAGACAGACAGAAAACGCATGAATGAATAGACGCAGTGACAGACACACGGACAAACGCAGAGACGGGCGCACAAATGGATGTACGAACGGACGAACGCACGGACGGTCTCACTGACGGATGTACGGATAGACGCACGGATGGACGCATGGATGGACGCTTCGCTCCACTCATCATAATGCACTCCTTTGATAAGCTGCAATTTATTTTTGTGCTGACCTTGCTAAAATTGTGGACCATCTGCCCGAAGGGAACCCTGATGGGATGAGAAGCAGTAGCGGTGCGCACAGCGTTGACCCCGTTGAAACGGGCGTCGATGTGGGTGTTGGAAGAATGGTTTTGAGTGAAAACTCGGTGTAGCGTTTACTCGAGTAAGCGTTTGTTTGAAACGCAATGAAAAGGGAGGCTGGATGCGTTTTGTGTAAGTTTTATTGCAGATAAGCGAGGTGAAAGGGTAGAAAGATTCAGTCACGTGTCCGCAGCAGCCATTTGAAGGCAGCCTGCAAGCCCATTGCAATGACAGTTAAAAGGAGCGTTTGATAACGTCGCACACAGTTTGATTCTAAAGAATCTAGCAGAATCCCACTGCGGGATTACATTCGTTCATTTCGGCGTGACAGGACAGTTAGCATCGGGATAGGGCCATACTGTTCGAACACAATTCGCCTTACAGGTCGCGGCAGTCCTCAGGTATAACTTTTGTCCCCCATCCTGTTTAATATTACCCTGGCAAGACTTCCAAAGCAGCTCGATCATATCCCTGATGACGCCCATGCAATTTACGCAGACAACATAATAATCTGGACAACGCGAGGCTCAGACGGAGCTATTCATGATCGCCTACAGCAGGCTGCCGACATCGTTACCACCTAAGCTCGACAGTGCAGATTGACCTGTTCCCGTAAAAAAGTCCGACCTTGTTATTATCTGGGCACGTAGCATCACACCACCACCCCAGGTTGTTGCGCACGTGGATGGCGTTTCCGTCCCTCAAGTTGAGCGTGCTTGCATACTTGGCTTGCAAGTTCAAGCGAACAGAAGAGAGGACTACACTGTTTCTTTTTTGTCTCATCAAACCGAACAGAATATCGCAATAATACGATGGTTATCATACAGGCGCTCAGGATTACGAGAACGTGATTTGCTTCGGCTGTTGCAGGCCTGCGTTTTCAGTCGCATCACATACCATCTCCTTTTCCACATATACTTACCCAGACGAAGCAGGCGTGGGTCGACGTAACAACGTGAAAGGCAACCTAGTTCGCCTACGGCCTTTCGCACTTCACTGTCATGACACGTCTACTAGCCCTAGGGACCCATAACACACTCTCAGAGTGGACCAGCCAAAGGCAACGCCTCTTGCTCACACCCACTGGGTGACACTTGTTCTCGTGACTGGGATCCCCAGTCTTGCAAAATAACGTCGAAGACACCGCTGTCGGTGACCCACTTAGGGTAAGTCGTACCTTGAAAGTGCATCCTCTCCCCGGGAACATGAGTCCTGAGCATGACGTGGGACGCCGGCGCGCCCATGTTGGGTACCTGATTCGCATGCTTAGTGACAACGCTGAAGCAAACACATTATATACCAATTCTGCGTCATGGCGCAATGGGCATACCATGGTAGTGTTGGATTGCAACGCAACACTACTTACTGCTGCCTCTCTGCAGAGTTATACTCCCGCGGACGGCGAAGTCCTTGTTGTAGCGCTTGATGTCAAACCCGCTCTTGACAATCTTGTGGAGGTTTACATATTAACCAATTAACAACATGCATGCCGAGCCTTTTTGATGGGACATGGTTTTCCCAAGGGAGCCTTTCACATCTTACTCAAGGCAACAAACATCGACACATCCAGACCACAATGTATCCACTTGGTCTGGACTTCTCGTCACGCCTTTAGGACGGGTAATTATAGCGCTCACGTGGCCTCTCGAGAACTTACTCACCGAGCCGCCCGGCATGGCGAGGTCAAGAGTCCAGATCATCTTCACTTACATACCAAGACATATTAGCATAATACACCAGAGCTAGACGCACCATGCACCCGCCCTCACTGTCGTTCCAGCGAGAGGAAGAGGTGGCACTCCGCTAACTCCAAAGGCATACGTTCCCCAGCCTCCTCTTAATGCATAAATTATACCCTGACCATTACGCAGACTCTTTCGCAGGCTGTGGCAGCTCCTTATCTGTATTTGGTGTCATGGTGAAGTGCACCACAAAATTATTTCCTCCCCTTCCCACTATCCTGCGCCTCTTCCGCCTCAAATAGCTGTGGGACGATGCCCTGCACGACAGGCCTCCCGAGGTCCACCAGGCCTTAGTTCAACGGGCCCGGTTGGTCGCCGAGACCATCATAGAGAACCCGAAATAGGGTTATTTCTCACATGCTTTGCCCAAATGTACTTAATAAAATGTTTTTTCTCTCTCTCTCTCTCTGCAATGGCAGGCAGCCTCCCCACGGCAGCTGCGGACGCGCAACTATATTGTCTAATGCTTCCACCCGACGTATGGTTGAGCGTTTCAGGCGGTGGAGAGAGTGAAGTGAGAAAGAAGTAAGTTGCAAGCTGGCGGAGAAGCCAGCAGCTGCTGCGCCTGAGGGCGAGAGAGACGTCAACACGCAGCTGCGACTTGACCTACTTGTCATGGTTTCAGCAACTGCAGCAAAGGGAGCATGGTGTGGCGAGAGCACAGAGACCCGGACGTACAGCGTTACATAGACAAGTCACAGATCTGTTTCACAACTAAAATATTTAGTTCAGCAGAGCTAATAGTGTAAGGGTGAACCGCTTAAGTAATATTGTGTATAAGCTCGCTTTTCCAAATATCGTGATGAGTTCCATGCTATATACACAGCGATATCTCAACACAATATACGCATAAGATGTCCGTCGATGTTTCAAATATTTTTGCTGTTACCTATGGCAAACATTATATTAGTGTAGAACCGTCCAAGGAAGCGTTCAAAAGGAGCCACTCCTACTGTGCTCAAATAAGCTTCTTGCGCTACATACAATTTCTTCGACTTCCGCTGGTTCAGGAGGAGGAGGAGGAGGAGGAGGAAAAAAACTTTATTCAGGAAAAGAACAGAAGGTCAATGCTGGCAGTTGTGGATGCGCCCTTAGTCCAGGGCTCCGCTGGCACGAGTGGCTCACTGGGCCTGGTAAAGCAAAGCTGTTTGGCTCGGCTTGGCTTTGTCCGCGAACCATGCCTCCTACATCCTGTGTAACATGTGTGGATGGTTAGTAACGTGTGGATCATCTATGTGTGTGGGCCTTTTGGTGCACTCCAGTGCTATGTGGCTGAGGATCGGTGTGTCTAAACACCATGGACATGTTTCTTTAAATTGTGTGGCACATATTCTACTTAGGTGGTAAAATTTGGGAAGCTATTGATTTGTATGTGTCTGCGATCCCCGTTTTGTTGGCTATCCAAGTCTAAATGCGGAAGGCCATGCTTTCTTTGTTGCTCCCTCTGTTGTAGAAGGATGTCACGTGGATTAGAAGGGGTTCAACGACAGTGCCTGCCATCGCTCGCTTGGTGAAGCCTCGAGCTGTACGGTCTGCCATGACGTTAACCTCTAGACCTTCGTGAGCAGTACACCATTATATGTGATGATCTCCTGGTTTAGGTTTATTCAAAATGTTATACACTAGTTTTGGTAGCGTACATCGGAAAAACATTCGGTATGCCGCCTCGGAATCAGAGAGCACCACTACTGATTCTTTCCTGCTTTCTGCGTGATATATGGCTATGGCTACTTCCGCTGCCTTTGCCACTCGTGCGAAACGTGTTTTTACCGACGCCGTTGTGGTGTGATTTGGTGCTACTATTGCTGCTACATGTGTCCATCTATGCACTTTACTAACGTCTGTGAAGACGGCTTCAAGGTTATGTTTAAATGCTTTGCGTAAACAGTCAGTTCTTGCCTTTCTCTTTCCTGTGTGATACGTTGGATGCATATTTTTGTGGATAGGTGCTACAGCTCAACGTGAGCGTTTCTTCGCATTTATTAGCACAGTTTCCTCATCACAAAATAGCGAGCGCAATGTGAATCCTATCTTTTCCAGAATTCTCTCGTGAGCGCTTTAATTCAGCCTTTTCTTTTGAGAAAAGAGCACCGCATTTGCATACTCCTCAAATGTATGTTCCCAACTTTTCTACATTTTCTGTTTCGGCATTTTTTGCAATCCCCAATGTTGCCTTGGAGGCTTTCCTTGTGATAGTGTTGATTTGTATTGTCTTGTGGTTTGTCATTGTATTGTACGACAGCACGCACGTAACTCTGTGTTAATAACAAATGCATGAACGAGTACAATGGTTTCTATCTCTCCTAGCCCCGCTTTGCTATTTGCTATCCTTGATCATCCGGGCCCCATTATCTGCGGTTCCCCGCAGCCTCTGAAATGTGTGTGTCGTTCCCGAATTTTCTTGTATGTAGATTCCTAGGACGCGTATGACTTTTGCCTCCCTGATTGGTCTCCCATCCAGCAGTACTTCTATCGATATTAAGTCTTTTTTTATGCGCCCGAATTATAACTATTTCAGTATTTTCCGGCAAGCATTGCATCCCTGCGGTGGTGATGAAGCGCGTACGTAACTCTCCTGATAACAAATGCATGAACGAGTGCAGTGGTTTCTTTCTCTTCTAGCCCCGCTTTGCTATTCGCTATCCGCCTTATCGTCCGGGCCCCATTATCTGTGGTTCCCCACAGCCTTTCCAGTGTGTGTAGTTCCCGAATTCACTTGTGTGTAGATTCCCAGAACGCGTATGACTTCTGCCTCCCTGATTGGTCTCCCATTCATCAGTACTTTTATCGGTATTAAGTCGTTTTTCTTGCGTATCTCACCCGAATTATAATCATTTCAGTCTTTTCTGGCGAGCATTGCATCCCTGCGGTCGTGATGAATGCTTGTAGTTTGTTTATGGAAGCCTGAAGGGCGATTTCTTTGTCCGCATACGATCCACATTTTGCCCTTAGGGTAACGTCATCTGCATAAAGAGCTGCTCCTAAACCTTTCGTACTTCCAGCTCACATGCTAGCTTTTTCAGGCTGAAATAAATAGCATAGGGTATAGCATGGCTCCCTGGGGGGTGCCTATATTAGGGTAGTCGAATATTTAAGATTTAACCAAGCCCAAAGATATGTTAGCTTTCCTGTTTGTTAGAGTTGACCGGACATAATCATATATTCATTGGCCGCAGTTGATTGATTCAAGACCTTGCATTATCACTTTGTGAGACATTGTATCAAATGCTTTCTTGATATTCAGCGCTAGAACAAATTCGTCACTCGATCCTCTGTTCGAGTTTAATAAGCCATTTTGAAACATGAAGAAAACATTCTGGGCTGCTACATGGGGCCGGGAACCGAACATATTTACCGGTAGCAGACCTTCTTTCTCTACCTAGTCTGTTAATCTAGTTAGTATTGTTTTTTTTCTTTCAAAAAACTTACCCAAGCTTGAGGTAAGAGGGATTGGTCGGAGGTCCTTTATAATTCTTGTCTGCCCTGGTTTGGTCACAGAATTATCTGTGAGTCCTTCCAGTCTAATGGGTGGTCGCCTCCATCTACCCATACCTTTTCATAAAAGAAATCCGTGATTTGTCGTAGGGCTGCGTCACTAAGATTTCTAAGCGTGGCGTTTGATATTTTGTCTGATCCTGAAGCGGTATTCGTTTTTAGAGACTGGGCTGCAGCATAAACCTGTTCAAATATTATGGGTATATCTAACACCGGTTGTTCTTTCTCTGCGTATTTGTCAGACATCACTTCGCATGTGCTCTGTCCGACATATATTCTTGACTTCATTGATGAGTACATCCTCGTTACCTTCTAATTCATTCTCCAGAATCTTTAAATTCCTGTTCGTCGTTGTTTTTGTTGCCCCTAGATCAATCATATTCCTTAGGATATGTCATGTGTTTTTTGGTGTTTAACGTCCCTCTAAGTGAGTCACTAAACTGCCTCCAGTTACTAAAGTGATGTGCATATAGTGAGCTATATGCACATCACTGAGCTATATGCATATCGTCTGAACTTTCCTTATTTGCAATTTACGATTAGGCTTTTGTTTCCTCCAACTCTTTGAGAGGCTTCTCCTCGCGTCCCACAAATGTAGCAAGTGTTTGTCGACTGCTAGGATTGTGTTTGTCGACTGCTTCTTTGTCACTTTTTTATGTGCCTCCCTTATCTGTGTTACCCAGTTATCAAAATGTGTTATTTTCCTTGGTCTGTCATGTTTTCCGGAAATTTATTCGAGTCAGATATTATGGCTTTATCAATTCGTCTTGCCGCGGTGGCAATAATTGTTAATCCGAGAATGTAGTGGTCGCTTCCCAAGTTTTCTCCGAGGTTTGCCCATATGGCGTTCCCTCCAGCATTTGTAAATGTTGAGTCCAGTGACGTGTCTTTAGTATGATTGTTCCTGACCCAGGTCGGTAGGTATGATTGTGTTACTTGACAGAGTTCCTACCCTTTAACCAAGTCTACAACAAGCTTGCCCTCAGGGCTCCCCTGCTTATATATCCAATTTCGGCGTGGTGCATTAAAATCCCCCATGATAACAAGCCTGTCTTTCTTTTTCAATAAACTCATTGCATGCGCTATCATGTTCTCAAAGTTGGATCGTCTCTCTGTAAGTTGGCGATATACATTTATCTCCACTGTTTTTGGACCTCAACGTTTTTTGGACCACACCGGTATCTGGTGTTGCACTGCTTTATTACTCACGTTCAACGCTATATCTTTTTTGGTAAATGTCGCCGCTTGTGGGTATTTTTTGTTATTATGTCCTATGTACCTTTCAGATTTACCTGAAGTTTGTGTAGTTCTTTAAGGCAGATTATATCTGGGGGGATTGCAGATGCTCGTATATATTACTTGAAATTTTCAATTTTTGTTTTCAATGAGCAGTAATTTTACTGTCATTTTTTCATTTGTTCGGTATTTTTACTATTACGGTGTCCAGCCATGATTAGTATTCATGGAATCTGGTAATCCAATTTCTCCAGGTTGTCTGGTGGGGGCGCCCGGGCTCTGACAAGATATCTTGCGAAGAATCTGCTCCTGGATCATGTAGCTTACCATGCGTTCCGTCTGGCCTAGTTTGGCAAAAACAAGTTGAATTCATTGAACTAAGGACGCTATTGGCGGTGTTTGTGATTGCTGCGTTGCCATGGGCTGCGCAGCGAGCTACGCGGACAACAGGTGAGTTGGGTGGGCTCTGTGTTTTACTCGATATATTTAGTAGCGACTGTTTATTAGCGACTGTTTTGAGAGTTGTCTATTTTCAGCTACGGCTTCTTTGATTTTTGGGTTTTCTGTGATAGGTGGTTTAACACGTTTATGTTTGGCAGTCGCAGATAAAGCTTTCGCAAACTTCACCACGTTTGCCGGTGGGTTGCTGTGTGCAGCGCAGAGCCCTGTTGGCTTGCTTCTCGGCAAGGCGTGTGTGTTCGTATTGTCGAGGCAGATTGCTTTTGGTATCGATGTCAGCCTTGGATGCCACTGTCCTGGTAGCCGTGTCTTCAAAACTCGGTTTTTCGATGGCGTGCGCGTTCGGAAACTGCTCTTCAAGGTCGTTCCTCATCTGTACTCCCATTCTGATTCCTCTTCCTCCGACTGAAACCAGCGATGGGTTGGCTTCTGTGGTTTGCTGGGTGGATTTTCTGCTTGCTTACGTACAGGCTTGACGTGTTTTAGACAACTGCAGTCTCTAGTGACATGGATTCCCGAGCGAATCACGCATGTTGGAGATCGGTTGTGGGTTACTTCTGGGTTACGCAATCCACCTTGGCTGGACCCTGGGCAAGTCTTCAAGCCAGACTGAAAGTTTCGTTCATCGGTTGCCCAGCTGTCAGGGATGGCAGCCGGATCAGCAGCACACCACCTGGTCGCTGGACCAGTCATCCAGCTGTATTCCAGGAGCAGAACAGCATGTCGAGGACGTCCACGAGTTCTTCGGATCGGACGTCCAGCCGAGAACGGCCTCGATCGCTGCTCTTCCTCGAACGCTTACGAGCCCTGGCGTGCGCTCTTTTTTCGCCAGTGCGTGCTGCTCTTCTTTGTCTTCTTCGATGGCGGTCACGCAGTTCCGGTTTCGTTTCGAAAAAGTTGTTTGCAACTTTTCTGTTGGGTAGAAGAAACAAAACCTATTGTCCGAGAGATAAGCGGAAGTCACTGCGGGTTCACTTGTTTGTCCGCGCAACCACCGGACAACTCGAAGCATCAATAAGTGTCTACGTATAATAAAACACCTAATGACTGCGCAACACTCAATTGTGCGTTGTTGTTATATACTGCACAAATAATCATCTGTGACGTTTCCACATATTCTTTAAATGATACTTTGAAGTTACCCTTTTAACAATATTCGGACATCGGAACGCTGTTCATCTGTGAACGTTTTAAAAATTGGCTTCGAATCTGCGAGTTACACAGCAAATGTCGTCAAAAGACAATAATCTTGCATCTAGAGTGAGTGAACACAACGTTTGTTTGATGTTCTGCACAAGGAAATTGGTGAATGGTATTCTGAAGGCTCCGCGTTGAAGTGCCTCGAGCGTGTAGCGGAGGGGAACGAGCGCATCGAGGCACGGTATACACGAGTGCTATCTGGCATTTATCCAATAAAATGAAGGCGCGCGCGCGCCCGCAGAGAAAGATGCGCGCCTGTCTCGAAAGTGATAAGGTGTAGAACGCGAAGCGACGAGCAGGTGCCACCATTGTGTCGTAGTAGCTAAGCGTTGGAAACGCTTACCTTTTTGAGCATCGTGTTGCACTGTCAGCGCAGCGCGATAAACACTACAGTCCTTAGAGTTATTCGTGTGTGCCTCTTCTAGTGTAAAGGCACAGATACTAAACGTCGACGTGCTATTATTGCGCCTCAGATATGCGCAATAATTGCTTTTTGCTTGAGAATCACATAAATATTAACCCTGAATTTAGAGCAACATTCGTGGGCGCTGCGGATGTGGTCAGCCGTTTGGTGCCGTTTGAAATATCATTAAGGGCGGACAGACAGACAGACAGACAGACCAAAACTTTTCCTTCGAAGGTACCCAACAAGGACTATCGTCTTTAAAGACTTCATTTCAGTGACCGTTGGTTTACGGAAGAGATTCGAATAATGAATGCCGTGCCGAACATCGTCACTGAATGGCTACTGTTCTAGTGTAACACGACCATCTTTGGCCTCGGTGACCTGAGACACTTCATGCGTGAGAACTGGTTGACATTCCGCTTTTGGTGATAGTTGTCCTATCAGCTCGACTGCCATACGCTCGAGCGGTGTGGGTAATAAAGGCTCACTGCCTAATGGCGCAGCACGAATTTAACGTTTTGGTGTTGTTCACTGGCACAGATCACAAGACTTTGCCAAGCGTTAGACGTCGACATGCACATCTGGCCAAAAAAAAGTCTTCGAAGACGTGTTGTGTCGTTCGTCGTGTGCCGTGAAGTCCGGCCATGAAATCTTTTTCTGTCGATTCCAGAACTAATCCACAAAAAGGTGTCGGTATGACGAGCTGTACAAGGTCCTGCCTGGAGAAAGGTGGTATTGGCGATACAAAAGCCCAGCTTTTAGGGGCGGCGCTCTGTAAGGCGGCAACCATTCGTCCCTTGTTGTAGTACGTAAAATGTCTTCTGCTTTGACCTGCAAGGTGGTGCTGGTAGGAGATTTCTCCTGTGCGTTGTCGAACAATAAAAAATTTGCAGCGTGCGCGTTAACTAGAAGCCGCATTCTCCAGTCTCTCGTTCCCCATCAGCAGCCATTGGCATGTTCATTGAGCACTATCTGACAAGAAGGGTTGCTACGTTATACTCGCAGGGTGTAACCTCCTTGGTTTTAGGAAGGCTTAGCGAGCATTGGGCCGCAGTGCCGTGAATACAGTGAACTAGTATATACCTTGAAGTCGAGGTGGTTAAAAGTGGGAAGTAGACACGAAGCGCTAGCCATAAGAAAGTCTGCGTGTGCCACCTCTCGTTTAGTCCTTAGAATGTCCGCTGGATGTCGGTGCTTTTTAACGCGGAATATATGAGGAAAATACGCGAGATGGTGGTACTTGGAGTGTTGACTAGATGGACGAATGGACACACAGACAAATGCTTGGACGGAAGCACGGATGGCGTCCTGGACGAATGGGTGCATGGACGGACGCAGGGGCGGATGCATGGACGAACGCAGGGACGGACGCACGGATGGACGTGCGGACGCACGAACAGACGCACGCACGAACAGTCACAGAGACGGACGCATGGACGGACGGAAGCAAGAACGAATGAACGGTGGATGCTTCGCCCCACTCTCCATCATTCACCCCGTGGATGTGCTGCCATTTTTTTTTCAAAAATGAATAGCTGGCATTTTTTCTGTTCTTTCAAGGTTCTGCCCACTTTAGCGAACAGATACTTAAGCATCTTTTCGTTCTGTTGTTCTCCTGCCAGTTTTTCTTAATCTGTGTCTCTCAATGCTATGGTTGATACACGCACGGGAGTTTTCTTTTGTTGCGGGTTCCTCATGGCGCAAACGCAGCAACTCTTAACTTGTATGTCGGAGTTTATTGTTGTGGCGTCACCTTTATCGACCGCAGTACGTCTCGAATTGGTGTCTGGCTTGTGATGTTCTATAATACCCCGAGAGGTTGCCTAAAACAACATCGTGGAGGGACCGATTTATAAACAAGGTGTTTACCTCACCACTAAAGTGCGGTGTGTCTATAGTTACCCCGGCTTCCGGTAGATTTTACCAGACCCATCGCCGAGTACAACGTGCCTTTGTGTTCTTGTCAAGCAGTGGTCCAGAACCAAGTCTCGTCTTATAATTACAATATTGCTACCGGTGTCTCTGAGCATCTTGACTGTCCAACTGAAGACTTGTCCTTCGACGACTGCAGGCCTCTTACCAGGAAAAACAGGGTTTTTGCACGCCACCTCCGGTTGATTACTTGCTTGACGCTGGTTCGTTAGAGCCTCCTGAATACATGCAGAACTGTCTGCGTCTCGCGCGCTCACCCTCTAGGAAATTTCGCTCTTGTGTCCACTTTTCCACCACTTGGTACACATGGTCGCTTCTTTTTCGGGGCGGCGACATTCACGAGCTTGATGACCCATACGATTGCACAGCATACACCATAGAGGTTGCATCATTGTGGCTTCTGAAGTACTCGTGCTAGCCCCTTTGTCTTGGTCTGGCACTTTCTTAAAGTTACAAAGGTTGTGTGCTTCGAGAAATCAGGGAGTGGCTTCAGCGAGTTCCTGTAGCGACTTGCATTCCCGTTCTTTTACGAAAATGGTCATCCTCGGATTTCAGCTTTGAAGAAACTCTCCAGTGACAATGTGATCTCGAAGGCCCGCAAAGGTTCTTGGGCATTAGCCATGTCCACCCAGTGGTCAAAGTACACCGATAGTCTTGCAGCTAACGGCCTTCTGCTTTCTCCGTCCTTCAGTCGTGCTTTTCGGAATTTCTCACGATAGCCTTGCGCAGTGAATCGGAACCTTTGCAGCAATGCCTTCTTCCCCCTATCGTAGTCCAGCGAATCAGCAGAAGTCATGTGACCGATCACTGTCAGTGCTTCGCCAGTTAGACACATGCTAGCTACAGGGGCCCATTTATCTTGTGACCATTCCTACCCTGTTGCCACGTGCTCGAACCTTTGCAAATAGGCGTGCAGGTCATCGTGTCGCTCGTCAAACAACGATAGCAGTTTTTGTGGGTTGCCAACCGAGGAAGCGGGATTCACGAGAGGCATAGGGTATTGAATATTAAGTGTGAATACACTTTATAAGCGACCCCAAACCATCCACCGCCGTCGGCGGCGTCCGCAGTATTTTCTCTATCTTTAAAAGAAAGAGGACTTGGCGGGCCGCAGCGTGACGCTCTACCGAAAAAGCCACGGTGGTGGTGGTAGTGGTTAGAAGATGAGAAAGGCACCTAATTTCTGCAACCTGGTCGTGAACACGGCGCAGTGCCTAAGCCAAGGACGCAACGCTGATATCGGTGTCAGTAACGCGCCTTATACCCCCTCCCCCTTCGCTCGCTCCTTCGCTCTCCTCGCTCGCTGCAGCTGCGCGCGCACCCCTCTCTCTGGCACGACCGCCTTCTCTCTCAGTCTCCCGTCGAGAGCGGGACGTGAGGGGGAGTTAAGTTAAAATCCATTGGCATTCGCCAGTGAGTTAACGTAAACTCCCCCGTGTGATCAAATTGCAATTCCCAGGAACCATTACACCATAAAGGCACCATAGTGTTATTAATAAATATAATAGTGCGAATTAATAAATACCCCTCATAGCATCACCCCGTGTATTCGCACTTAACCATGTTCACCCTCAGGGAAATGCTTGGGAGCTTTTTTGTCTTCCCTTGAGAAGATGAAGAAGAAGAAGAAGCCGCCGAAAAGAACGCGAGAATACTCAAGAAAGAAGAGAAGGAAGAAAGTGTAGGCCATGAACAGTTCTAACTGCTATGTGTAAATAATGTGAATATAGTCTTCTTTCTTCAAAAGCCGTGACCAGTTATTCCACAAAGTGGTGCCTCAGCCCATCCGGAGTACTCCCCGGGATAGTACATGCTACCAGTGCTCATCAGGAACTTTTGAACGGAAAGCAGCTCATACGGAGAACAGCGGCAACCTTAGCAGAAAGCTCGAAAAGAAGTCCTGAGGGGACATATGCCGCTGCCTTTCGCCCTGACAGCAAACTGACCAGTCGATTGAGGTGAGCATGGTCACGCATTTTCGAAGCAAGATAAATCGCGTCAGAGCGCTAAAAGAGAAGCGAACGGCACGACGACAGATGACTATGCGTCTCATCAATGTAGTCAAATCTGTGATGGAAAGTGCTGACAGTGCAAAGATTTCATCTTTGATTGAACGGCTACAAGGCAACAACACAGATTTGGATAAAGTTAACACCGAGCTGGAAGAGCTTGTTCCAGAAGACGAGTTTACTACAAATTTTGAAGCTGTGTTGACATATCAAGACGCTGCGCTAGAAATGGTGGGACAGCTGAAAGCTCGTGAGTGTCAATTGCGTCAAAACCATTGTCCTACGACATCCCAGCCTCTACCTGCAAGGCCATCCCAGACGTCCGAGGATCGCACACCGCGCAAGGAAATCAAGCTTCCTACACTCCAGCTGTAGACATTTGACGGACAGCTCCACCACTGGCCTTTGTTTTGGGAGCAGTTTAGAACCACTGTCGAGGAAAACGAAAACCTACCAAAAGTCAAAAAGTTTCAATATCTGAAGACTCTTCTGAAAGAAGACGCAGCCGCCGCGATTTCTGGGCTGCAAGCTACGGCCGAGTCCTACGATGATGCCATGGAGATTTTGAGAAGTCGTTTCAGAGATAACCGGGGAATATTCCAGGACCATCTACGCCCATTGCGTGCTCTTCCAGCAAATTTTTCGAAAGACGTCTACAATCTTGGAAAGTTGTTGGATTATGTGCTGTGCCACATCATACGTCTGAAAGGAATAAACGTCAGTCCTGCCAGTTATGCAATAATGATGACGGAGATTTTGTTGAAGGCATTGCCAACAGACATCGTCGTTGGTTATTACCGGAAAGAAGCCAACCTATTGTCCCCACCATCTAGGACAGACAATGCAGGCTCGGGACAACAGCATGACTCATCTTCGACAGCTACAGCCGAGAAAGAATTGCAAGAACTGAAGTATCTTCGCGTGGAAGTTGAAAGCCGCGAAAAAAGTAAAGCACATGAATTTAAAGGAAATAAAGGCACTCATGCACTTGAAGGAAAAAGAACTTGAGTGCTACTCTACCAACTGCAGTGGTCTTGCAGTCTTCGTCGAAAGCTAAGGATAAACACTGTCTGTTTTGTGGGTGTACAAAGCACGCTACTCCAGTTTGTGACAGCAGTATTACTCATAAAGAAAAGTTTAAGATATTGGCTGCTGAGAAGTGATGTTATCGATCTACCGTAAGAGGTCATGTAGCCAAGGACGGCTACAGAAAAGTCAAATGTGGAACATGCGAAGATAGACACGTTTCTTCAGTGTGCGATCCCAAGTGTAACCGAGGAAGAAAGAACACAAAAGCTCCGTAACTGCAGACAGTCTGCATACCAGCTCTCCTTCGTACGTGGATTCTGATGTCTTACGGCAAACATTTAGGGCATGGGTCATACGGAAAACGCAAAAGGCCTATATTTGTGGCATTGTGCAAAACGAAAGCCGGCGTACATTTATTCGTGACGATGTATCCAAGACGCTTGGGTTGAAAGAACAACATCGCGCTGTCGAACTGAAACTTAGCAGTCAGTAAAAAACCCATGAGTACTGGTTAACCGCCTTTGAAGTACCATTCATCTGCAAGGATGTTGTGCACGTATCAATCAATTATGACTTCGTCAGAGACAGGGAAATCGGCGGTCAAGTCCTTGCTGATAAATTGGTGATACCGGGCATGGCTGCAGTTTCAGGAATCAGCCATTTAATGGGTGCTGATAAGCTTGGGCAATTCATGTCGGGAGAGAGGAAGCGGTATCGTGGACAGAAAAACTTGTTGCCTATGGGTTCTGCATTTGGGTGGATGTTGCAAGGACCACTTTCCTTTGACACCCTTTGAAATCAGCTCTCAACGTATGCGTCTTGCGACTAAGTACGTCTGCTGACTCTACTGACATGATTCTACGGAGGTACTGGGACTTAGAGAACATCAGAATTATGACAGCCGAGAACACTTTGACCAAAGAAAAGAATAGGGTACTGGAAAGATATGAACATGAGGTTACTTTCTTCAATGGTCGCTACCAAGTCGCACTTCCGTGGAAAGAAAGTTGTGGACAACTAGATGATAACCGAATACAAGCAATGAAGCGGCTGAAGTATCTGGTGAAACGGATGAAGAACAATGCTGAGTTTGCTGTGGATTATGATGCCACCATTAGGAATTTAATGAAGATGGGGCATGCCGAGAGAGTACCTCATCAAAGTGTGGAGCAAGAAGGTCGGATTTACTACATGTCACATCATGCAGTTGTGCAAACTGAGTCCATGACAACTCGGGTAAGAGTAGTTTTTGACGCATCCGCTCACAATCATGATTCTTCATCCCTTAATGAGCATCTCGAGAAGGGATCAAAGCTACTAGCTGACTTGGTGACTCTTCTCATATGCTTTCGCTTTAACCGTGTTGCTCTAACAGCTGACATCGGGAAAGCCTTTATTCAGATTAGCGTAAAAGTTGAGGACCAAGGTGCAATAAGATTCCTAGGTATGGTTTGAAGAAACACCCTCTGAGAGTAAGGCTGAGCCTGAATTAGAGGAATGGCGCTTGACAAGGGTTCTTTTTGGTACCATTTCAAGTCCATTTCTGCTCAACGCCACACTTCAGCATCACATGGAGGCAGTGAAAGTTCCAAAGGAAGAAACGGCCAAGCGGCTTGCAGCATCATTCTATGTTGACGACCTTCTTATTGGAGCCGAACATGAGGATTCAGCCGAAAAAATAAACAGAGACGCAAACGCCATTATTTAACGTGCAGCAATGCATGTCAGAAAATGGTCATCAATTTCCAAACTGCGGAGAGATCTCATTGGTGCAGCTGAAGGAGCTGGTGCAAGCGCAGGAGTTGTCAAGATATTAGATCTCTTGTGGGATCCTCTGACAGATCAGATGACAGTAGCGGCAAAATCAGCGTTAATGTTCTTGGAGAAAGGGCAAACACCTTGTAAAGGATATGTGCTGATACTCGATCAACTGGGAATGATTGCATCTTTCAACATTCAGGTCAAGATATTGTTTCAGAAGATGTGGTAAAGAAAAGCAAATTGGGAGGAGGATTTGCCTTCGGATATTGCTCTACAGTGGAAAATGGTGCTAGAATCTAGATGCAGTGCCTTCCTTCTATGACTTTCGCGCGATGAAGACCAGGCTAACAAGTCACTCTATGCAACTTCGCATATTTTGTGATGCTAGTCAGAAGACCTATGAAACTTGTGCGTATCTGAAATTCCTTGATCAAGAGAATGTCGCTCATAGTCACCTCATAATGCGAAGTCGCGAGTGGCACCTCTGTAGAAAGTGACTTTGCCAAGACTAGAATTACTTGGCACTTTGCTTGGAGCAAGGCTACCGAACTTTCTGAAGGAATTTCTTAATAACTGCAGGTTGGAAACATTCTTTTGGACGGATTCCAAGGTCACACTACATTAGATAAAGGAATCTGCAAAGAAATAAAAAGCTTTTGTCGAATATGGTGTGACTGAAATTCAAGCATGTCCTCTGAACGGCGACTGGTGACAGTGCCCCGGTACGAATAATCCTGTGGATTACTTCACAAGTGGAGTGCCAATGCATCTTCTCAAGACAAACAAAATTTGGTGGACAGGACCACCATGATTAAAAGAAGTGGAGAATAGAGGGCCCAAAACAGTCTTTAAGATTTACCTAGTGATTATGTAGACCTAAATGAAGCTAAAGTCATTGTGCAAGTTCTACAAGTGAGAACATATATGCCTATTTTTTTATCTTCAACATCACTCGTGCTTGACGAAAGTATTACGATTAACTGCCTGGGTATTTTGTTTCATAAAAAGTTGCAAAGAATCAAGTATCAGAGACCGAGCGCACCCCACAGCCGAATAAATCTGCGATGCAGAGGATTACTGGGTGAAGGTGGTTCAAGAGGATGTTTATGCGGAAGAAATCTGTCAAGTTAGAAAGGAACAACGGCTACATAACAAGTCTACATAACAAGTCTGATATATATATATATTCTTTTCTTGACAGAAAACACCGGTTGCGTGTAAGAGGACGACTACAATTCTCACAGGAAGCAGGAATAGTCAAGCATCCTATTTTGCTGCCTCGACTTCATCAGCTTACAAAACTTATAATAGATTGCCTTAAGCGAAAACTCCACGGAGGCCTACAAGATACCCTTGTCGAACTTCAAGAAAAATTTTGAAATTTTGGATACCACGCGGCATACAAACTGTGAAGATTATCAGAGCTTGCAATGCTTGTGTCAAGACACACTAAAGCCAAGCAGCACACCTGTTGCACCATTACCAAGAGAACGAGTACGCCGATCAGATCCCTTTCAAGCGGTTGGAATCTATTTTGCTGGACCACTCTATGTGATGAAAGGCAGTTACACCAAGACCTACATTGTTCTGTTTACTTGTGTTGTCACGAGAGCAGTAAATTTTGAATTGGCCACCGCCATGTCATCAGAAAGCTTTCTACTCACGTTTCGCTGATTTATAGCACGTCGAAGATTGCCTGATGTGATCTATACAGATGACGCACAGGCTTTCAAGAAAGCGTCAAAAGAAATCTCCTCTTTGGCTGGAGCATTATTCGGTGGAGAGCTTCAGGACTAGTGCTCTCAAAGAAGAGTTGAGTAGAAGTTTATTGTAGAAAGGGGAGCGTGGTGTGGCGGCTTCTGGGAGAGGTTGATAAGAACTGTCAAGGCCAGCCTACGGAAGATTCTAGGCAAAGCGAAGCTTTCGCCTGAAGAGTTAACCACAGTGTTGTATGAGATAGAGGTGGTAAATACCTCTCGGTCCCTCACTTACCTGTCAACATCAGCCGAGGATAGCGAAATATTAACGCCGACTCATTTCTTAAGCGGTAAACTATTAACAAGCCTTCCCTATCCGAACAAAAAAGCCGATACTTTGGGATCGAGATCGACGGTCACGAAAAAGTGGCTCCATCGTAAACGATCGTTGGAACATTTTTTTGAAAAGATGGAAGAAAGAGTAGCTGCTTAACTTGCGCTCTGCGCACTATGTCAATGTGCAGGCTTCTAATTATCTCAAAGCTTGTGACATCATTCTCCTTTATAAAGAAAGCATCCCATGGCAGCTATGGAAGATGGGGAGAATCCAGGACGTACATCGTGGTCGTGACCAAAATATACGAATCTGTTCGGTTAAACTTCCGACACGCTCTGTTTACAACGACCTGTCCAGCTTCTTAACCCTATGGAACTTTCTTAACTGTAAGAAACTCAAAGTGCGTGACTTTTCGGTGGGCGCAGGATATTAAATATTTGTCTTTACTTGAGAAGAAGATGAACAAGAAGCCGTCGGAAAGAACGCGTGAACTCTTAAGAAAGAAGAGAAAGAAGAAAGCGTCGGCCATGGATAGTTCTAACTGGTATGTGTAAATAATGTGAATATAGTCTTGTTTCTTCAAATGCCGTGAGCAGTTATTTCACAAAGCTCAGGGTTCACAGCGGCACTTGCAATTGCGCATTCTTGAAGCTTTATCATCAGCTCTAGAATTTTTTGAACAACTATTTCATCAGCTTCCTTGTTTGCTTCTTTTTCAGCAACATCTTCGCCTCTTTGCCTCGCCTGATCGCTCTGAATTCATTTTTCAGCTCTGCGTCTGACAGACCTAGCTGTATGACTACAGTGGCTAACTTCTCGGTATCCATAATCGAACTGACTACTGTGAGGGTGCATTCGAGGTACGATCTTTTTCTTCAAAACTTTTTAGCAGCGTTACCCTGGCAGGCTCGCCAGATTGTGATATAACGTAAGGGCTCTTGTTGGGCCTAGGACCGCTAGCCAAGGAATTTGATTGATTCACTAGTGCAAACGCACACAAACACAAGTATATTCACAGAAAAGTATGAAAATGGTAATAACTCTTAGCTTAAGGTAAGGTAAGGCTGTCCTGTGCAGTTCTTTCCCAAACGCGCGTGTGGATTAAAAGTTTCTCGCCTTGTTTACCAGTGGCTCATGTCACCGCTCACTCGGGACGGTGTGCATAGGCTCACTGGTGTCCTCAGCATGAGTCGGTCAACGGCAAGGCACGCCTGTTCTTTCCTCACCCGTGGTACTACGGTAGCAGTAGCTCTCTATCCACCATGCTCGTCCCGGTGGCACTCCAGGGTCATGCCAGCCACCTGGACCGACAACCGGAGCAGCAGCCAAAAGCAGACTGGAGCTTGCAGCCACACTGTATGGCGGCGGGGCCCGCGGCACCTTGCCTGAGCCATGGGGCAGTCGCTCAGCTGGACTGCAGGCATTGTTTATTGGTTGCACAGCTGTAAGCGACGTTAGCCGGATCAGCAGCGCACCACCTGGTCCCTGGGCCTGTCACTCAGCCGGACTCCAAGACCAGAACAGCATGCCGACGATGTCCAAGAGTTCTCGGGATCGGACGTCCAGCCGAGAACTGCCTCGATCGCTGCTTTGCCTCGAACGCTGGCGAACACGGGCGCACGCTTTTTTTCCGCCAGTGCGTGCTGCTCTTCTTTGTCTTCTTCTACGGTGATCACGCACTTTCGATTTCATTTCTGTACCTATATCACAGCCATGAATAACACCTTTTGGGGGCGAAGCTTTCTATTGCGGCACCCGTTCATCCCTCGTAGCCGTTGTACTGTGTAACGATCATATTATTTTGACCTCCAAGGTGGTGCCGGGGAGAGATTTCTTTTGTGCGTTGTTGAATAATAAAAGATAGTGCTCAACCTATACGCCAATGGCTTCTAAGGGGTAATGAGAGACAGGAGCATTCGTCTTTTAATTAACGCGCACGCTGCAATCACCATTAGCAGCCATTGGCATGTAAATTGAGCTCTATCTGACAAGAAGGGTTGCTACGTTATATTCGCTGGGCGTAACCTCCTTGGTTTTAGAAAGGATTATCGAGCGTTGGGCCGCAGTGCCATGAATGCAGTGAACTAGTATATACCATCAACTCGAGGTGGTTAAAAGTGGAAAGTAGACCCGAAGCGCAAGCCGTAAGAAAGTGTGCGTGTGCCACCTATCGTTTATTCCTAAAATGTCCGCTGGATGGCGGTGCGTCTATATGGGGAATATATGATGAAAAGATACGAGATGGTGGTACTTGGAGTGTTGAGTAGATGTACGAACAGATACACAGACAGATTCATAGATGGACGCATGAACGGACACAGGGGTGGAAGCACGGACGATCGCAGGGACCGACGCCCAAACAGACGCACCCACGGACGGTCCCACTGACGGACGCATGGACGGACGGAAGCAAGAACGAATAGAGGGACGAATGCTTCGCCCCACTCTCCATCATTCACTCCGAGGATATGCTGCCATTTTTTGTTACTTCACCTGCCGTAACGTAAACGTTGACCGGATGTGGTCTTCCGTTGATATTCAGAGACGTGACACCTATCATTGCCATCGCGATGGCATGCCTGTAGTTGACGCTATAGCTACGTGGGAGCCCTGTCGGATGCAGAGAGTAAATTGATCCCACCTGATCCTTCCTTGGCAAGCCTTTGCTTAAGCATCAGAGATCGATTGGGAAGTCACATTCTTCAGAGGTAGTCCCTGGTGAGGTCGAAAGACTATTTTCAGGTCGTCCATGGGTAGTTCAGGAGGTCTTAGTATTGTAGGTCGGCCACGGTACGTTGGCTGGTTGTTCGTGGGAAGTCTGCTGTCTGCCGAGAAGTCCCCTCCTTGTTGAAAGTTGCGCTTCCTAGCATGTTTCTTCTTTGCTCTGAGCGATTTGGATATTTGCCATCCCTCCTCACGGTTGTCGGTGTCAGTTGCGGTGGGAAAATTTTCGTTGACATGTGCGGACGCCACGTTGCGATTCTCAGGCACTGCTGCTTCATACCAGTTTTGCGTGACAAAGTTCATAACTTCTTCACCAAACCTTTTGCAAATGGTCCTATGGCTGCTGTCTGTGACTCCTTAGTCGAGTCCATAGCCGTCAGTAACCGCGCCAAGGCTGTGGTTGTCATCTTCGGGTGAGCGTCTTCCGGCACCGCCACCGCTTCACGGCCGCTCCTCTGCTGGGCGCTAGAGGTAGCGGGGCTCCCCATGAGTGCAAAAAGTCTTCGTAAAGACAGGAAGAAGGGCCCTGATTTCAGTGAAATTGGTGTCCACCAATGCCGGAAATGTCCCCTACTTGCTTGTAGCAAATTTGGACTGTTCAAGAGAGTGGACCACACACAAAATACGAAAACATACGGAGCTCAATGTGCACGCGTCTGCCCTTGTTCGCGTTCCAGCACCGTCTACTCCAGTTCAATGAGGCCTCTTTTTTTTCAACGCTTCTCGCAATTTGGAAAACGTCTTGGCTCCACAAAAAAAAGAAATTAAGGCATATCCACGGAGAGAATCTTGATGAGTGGGGTGAAACGTCTGCCTGTAGGTCTGTCTGTCTGTCCTTTTCACCAGGGGTCTGTCTGTCTGTCTGTTTGTTTTATCCGTTTGTCTGTTTCTCTGTCTGTCCGACGAGCGCAAACCGCCACAGCTCGTGAGATAGTGCTGGGTACGCCTAACGCAGGACCAGGTTAGTCTAAGAGGACCATCGTCTGTAAAAAAAAAGGGAGGGGGGCTTGTGTAAACGACATAGATCCTTATGTGCTCTTGTTTTTATGGGTTTAACAGAAGAACTTTAGTGATTTAGAGTACTTGCTTAAGCAGAGCTGTCATGGGTCAATTGTGTGTGCACAGAGCCAAACGAACTAAGACAGTCCAAACATATGCAGTACAGAAGAGCCCCTTTACATTCTCTCGCTTGCTCACTGAATGTTTCCACTCCGCTAATAAACTAATTGAGAAACCAGATCTCATGTATCCCTCGAGAGTCATTTTCGAAATTTATTCATATTCTTTAGTTTAGTATCTCACAATTAAGTATATATATATATACACATTTCATTTTGTTCCCAAACGCTAGTTCAACCAAGAGTCAACATTGGAGAACTTGTTGCGAAACGTGTCCAGCAGAGCAGAACTTTCGTGAGTCTGAGTCTCAGAGAGTTCGGCGGAGCCAGCTAAAAACTCGCAGCATATCCACAGAGTACATTATGATAAGGGGGGCGAAGCATTCGTCAGTCCGTTCGCACTTTCGTCCGTCCATTCGTTCTTCCTTACGTCCATCCGACAAACCATCCGTGCAGCCGTTCGTTCGTGCGCCCGTCCTTGTGTCCGTTCATGTGTGCGTCCATCCGTCTGTTCGCGCGTCCATTTGTCCCTCCGTGCATTCATTCGTCCATCCATCCATCCGTGCATTCAAATGTCCGTGCGTACATCCGCCTATTCATGCGTCCATCCATGCATCTCTCTGTCTCTCCGTCTGTGCGTCTGTCTATCCGTTCGTCCATCTAGTGAACACTGCAAGTACCGCCATCTCGCATCTTTTCATTTTATATTCATCATATAGAAGTGCTGCCATCCAGCGGACATTCCAAAGAATAAACGAGAGGTGGCAAAGCTGGACTAGAGGAGCGGCACGCGCGCACTTTCTTATGGTCTGCGCTTCGTGTCCTGCTCCCAGTTTTCAGCGCCTCTAGTTCATCGCACTGCAGCCCAACGCTCGCAAAACCTTGCTAAAACCGAGGAGGTTACGCCCAGCGAGTTTAGCATCCCTATTGAAAATCCTGGGTTGGTGGATGCTGGTATCGTTAGTGAATATGGTGGAAATAATGCTGGATATAGTGGAAATGATAGTGAATATGATGGAAGCTGTAGTGGTCTTAATGGCTGATGACGGTGAGAGTAGAAAAATGGTGGCCGATGGTTGGTGTGGTAGCAAGCCAAAGGTGGCGACGGTAGACAATGTCGGCTGATGACGGCGAGAGTGGAAAAATGGTGGCAGATGGTGATGTTTGTGGCATACCGATGATGGCGACGGTGAAAAATTCCGGCTGATGGTGGTGATTCAAAAGGTGTTTGGTGGATGGCTTTGTTAACAAGCTGGATGACGGTAAGCTTGGTGGACGATGGTGGCATGGTAAAAAAGCAGATACATGGCAGTATGCGAAATCACTTAATTAGTCGTAGTGTTTCACTCTGGAATGCGCAGAGAAATATGTTTACGGTCAAAAGAAACTAAAGCTGTTCATTACACTTTCTAGAATGTTTTTATCTGTGGTGTCAACAACGCTTCAATTTTCGTGAAACGTAGAATTAGGCCGTGAATGTTTACATTTTGTGCACGTACCCATCAGTTTCACATGTGTGATGGGGTGCTTTGTTGGGATGTTTAGAAAACTAGAGGTGTCGCTGTGAACAGCTACAGGAAATGTGTAACATCGTCGCGCAGTTGTCGAGGAATAAATGAGCTCCAGTTCGCCATTACCCCTTTCAACGGTACACCAGAATACAGTGGTCATTTGATGTCGCCATTCTAGAAACGCTACTCTGGCAATTCTTGCAGACCCAATTACTTGAGCCGTGCTTTTAAGTGACGCTAAAATTCATGAATACGCCGAGACGAATCCAAGCAAGTTTGACTGTCACCCTACAGTTCTACCACCATGATTTCCACCAAAGGTTAGGCTAACCAACCGAGCCCGTACAAGTGCAATCGGCGATTTTGGGCTTCGGAATACATAATTTAGATGAGTAGGAAATACAATAGAGTACATATGTGACAACATTAAACCTAAATGAAGCACTTTTAGTAGTGTGCAGTGTCCACGGAAAAAGCGACAAACATCGATGTGACGCGGTGCCAGCACTTTCAGCAGCGTACGCCTCCCGTCATCGACAGCCGCCGGTCGCACTCGCTGGTACTTGTCTGGCTTTTATGCGAGAACACAGACTTGTCCAATCGCATGCTTACTGAACCAATATGATAGAATAATGTTTTCTGCGCACTGCATCCATTTTGGCTAAGCTGTTATGTTTGTTGCTAACGATAGAGCTTCAGCACTGCGCCGACGCGACTGCACTGTACGTTGCGCGAAAAACGTCGCATCACTCTATCACTTGTGTGGGCGTGTCTATCAAATGACCTTATTAGACGTGTCATGAACCCTGAGCACATATTGCCTTTTAGTACGAGCGAGAAACAGATAATAAACTTGACAGTAACCGTCGGTAAACTGTACCTGGTCCTCAGTCCACTTGGGTTTATTCTTCTTGTGGTTGTGAATTGTAAGAAAAACAAAGCGCTGTTGCCATTGTCGCAGTGGAAATCGTTCTAGGCAGTACTTGTTTGTGTTATCGAATGTGCCAGTTTTACCTGCAGGTGCAGATTTGGTCTATATGAAGTAAGCAACAAACAAAACTGAATTTGAACGGTCAAATTATAAGATCACTTGCGACTTAACAGCAACTTCCCTAAAATCGGCATGGTGCAGTGGTTAGCATGTTCGGCTAACGGTTGTAAGGTTCCACGTTCGAATCATCCTGGTCATGTTCTTCTTTTTACGGGTGCTTCCTGCACTGTTTTTATACAATTCTGCATTTCATTTCTTTTTGTGGCAGCTCGTCAGGGGGTTTTTGACGCCGTTTCGTGCTGCAGCATTGTCGGCACTCCATCATCCACCACGTGCCACCAATATTTCCAGCACCATAATCCACACAGATGCTAGATGGTGGAATCCACCATTCCTGTGGTGGACGTGTTTTCAGTAGGGGTGGCAACCCTTTCTGGTGATATAATGCTCAAAGCATTACCCTTTCTGACGATATAATGCTTTTTGGATACTTGTTTTCTCTAGTGAGCATCACATTCAAGGCAAATTTTATTGGAGAATAAGCCACTGACACTCTTGTTTTTAGGTCGTTTGATCCGAAAGTATCCTTTTATTTGTGATTAACGTGAGTGGGTTTCTTCCTCAGTTCAAATTATTGTTCGCGTGCCGCTCTCTAGTTTGGCAGTGCAGGTGGCTACGTACTACTACGACGCACTACTACTACGTACATCGCGGATGCCCGACTCACGGCCTAAGGAGCTTCGCCCCTAATACGCGACGAATACGGGATGAAAACACACGTGACGACAGAATCGTGGCCGCCCAGCTGTCCCGTGATTGCGCCGGGAGGCTTGACCATTCGGTGCTGTCATGGCATTAGGCAGGCGCGCTTTTTACCGTGTTTTACCGGACCCAATAAAAGTTTATTCACTCACTCATCCATTAGTAATGTGCTAGTGAACAGTCCGTGGACAGCATTTGGCCCATGGGCTGCGTGTTTGAGACCGCTGATCTATCTCCGATTACCTAGATGGCTATGCTGTCTGTTTGACGATAACAACCACTGCTCGCAGTGGGCCAGCGACGCAACCCTGCGAGACCGAGAAAGCGATTGTAACTTGAGAATGATTTTGTAGCAGCAGTGGCGTGCGTACGTTGATTCGATAAGGAGGAGTAGGCGACCACAGCATGCACTGAGCCGGTGGTGAGCGGGTCAGAGGAATCAAGGCGGAGGAGAGGGAGGACTAATAGGTTTTTACGACACGTGCCAAAAAAAAGGGGCGGGTGGTGGCCATTTTCGGTTCCCTCCCATAGTCAGCTATCGGAGAACGTGGTTACTAACGGTACTCAGGTGTTCCTTTTCATGCTTGCCCGTTCGCCTACTCTACAGTCTGGTGGAGAATAACAGCATGCCCCGCCACGGTGGTCTAGTGGCTAAGATACTCGGCTGCTGACCCGCAGCTCGCGGGATCACATCCCGGCTGTGGCGGCTGCATTTCCGATGAAGGCGGAAATGTTGTAGGCCCGTGTACTCAGATTTGATTGCACGTTAAAGAACCCAAGGTGGTCAAAATTTCCGGAGCCCTCCACTACGGCGTCTCTCATAATCATATGGTGGTTTTGGGACGTTAAACCCCACAAATCAATCAAATAACAGCAGTTGTCATGCACTTCTAATGCTACATGCCTTCATGGAATTCCTTCGCCGTGGCTGGTTGGTTCTTTCAAGACGTTTTGTTTATGTGTATTTTTATGAACTGAACACTCGGGCGTCAAATGAGGCTTAAGGTTGCCACCACAATCAAGGAGGATTCTCAAAACACGGCAAAAAGAAAGAAGGAAATTACAGCATATACACGGATATAATGATGATGACTGGGGCAAGGCACCTCACCATCCATCCATACTTCCGTCCGTTCGTTCGTTCTTGCTTCCTACCGGCCATTCGTTCATCCGTGCGTTCATCTATGCGTCCGCCCACTCGTCTCTCTGTCACTCGCTGCGTCAGTCCGTGCGTCTGCCTGCTTGCCTGCCTGCCTGTCTGCCTGTCAAACCGTCTGTCCGGCCATTCGTCTCACACTAGCGCCACCTGCTGAGTAAGTTATACAACTAGGTGACTACAAACCAGTCACACACATTCATGGGCAGATCCACAGCTTGAGGATCCTCGCCCCTAATATCACCTGTACGTGTGTCTACAGCCAATGAACCTGTTAAGCTTTAGGAACGACGGTGTAATGTATACTACCCATGTTATCATGCTAGATTGCTTGCTCATTCTGAGCAAGTTTACGACGTAATATTCCGAATTAACACGAGCTACCACACGGCTAGTAATTCATTTACGCATTGCTATACATACACACACACGCACACAAACACACACACACACACACACACACACACACACACACACACACACAGGCACAAACACGCGGGCCAGAACACACATGGGGCTCGTGAATGTTTTGCTCTTACATGTCTGAATCATACAGTCAATATAGCACTAACCTCCCTACCACACGAAAAAGGAAATTCCACATACACAACGGGCGCTCCCTGCGCTGCGCTTGCATTTTTTTTGTTGCCTGAAGTGGTTCTTAGCGATGAGCTTTACGTGAAATGGCTTTCTGCCTATTTTCTTATCTTACTTGCTAACTTAGAGCTTCGATTAAGAAAGCCCAAGAGCCTTTGGGGAGAGTACCGATATACATCGAGTGTCAAAAGCTCTGTCGGGGGTATATTCTTTGTCATAACATTTATCGTATGTTCCTGCCGAGAGCTTGAATACACAAGCGGACATTTACTAAATGGATCAAGAGATTTTATCTCAGAAATTGCCACGTTCCCTTTCTTTATTTCTTTAGTAGCTGCAATCCAGTCAAGTTCCACTCACAAACTTGCTCTCTTATACACTTTCAGTTCACAAGTCATGCTTTTTAAACCTGCATTGAAATTTACGGGTTGCTTTTAAAACGAAATTATTTCCTAATCTCTTATTCCTTCAACAGTATGGAGTTAGTCTCTGATGCTGTACCTTTTAAGCGCAATAATTTATTGAGGGATGAATAACGGCTATTTGAAATAGCAAGCATTCTACACAATACGTTGTTTGTTTACGTGCAAGGCGAAGGCAACGCCCATGTTAGAAGGTTAAACAAAAAGTGCGTTTCTCAAAAAACTATGTGGTTTTTGTGCTCTCACCACTGTATAGGGCATTCGTGCAAGTAAAGTGAAGCTGTCAGACGAATGAGCCCAAGGAACCATAGAGTCAAAACAAGAACACGCAGGAGTGTGAGAAGCATAGCACTTATACCCCATCAACGAAAAAAAAGGTGTCTTCAATATACTTTGATTTCTATAGAAATAAGCTTACCATTCCTGCAGTCACGACCAACTACATGTCCACTCTAGCAACTCAATTTGAGCTTTTCTTTCAAAGCTATTCTTTCCTGCAAAGAATGGCTTAAAAAGCAACAACTAAAGCCATACATGGAAGAAGTTGTTTAGCAAGTATAAACTGATATATTAAAACAAAATTCAGCAAGATTTTTTTGATATTTAAAAAATTGCACCTATTATTGTTTTAATATGGCCCAACCACCGCTAACCTTTACAATTGAAGAAGCAAGTCCTAAATTTTTCTCTTTAAGGTCGTTTGTATCATAGAACATTAATTACGGAGGCAGGTTTGCAATATTTAGAGCTGTATACGCGTTCGCATAATATGATTGAAAGCAATGGCTCTCGTTGTGCAAAGGTCATTCCGAAAACATCGTCCGCGTAAAAATTGGAAGGGATTTTTTTGACATTATGTCACAAACCATCCAAACCAGTAAACCCCGCTTCCGTGATAGCTAATTGAAGTTAACGTATTTGAAATATTCTTTCAAAGGTTCATTGTGAATTCAACTTGAAAGATTTATGCCCGCTTCCATCAATACTTCATTGACGTATTTCCATCATGAATACACCTTGCCTAAAATTAACATGAACAGCATACAAACAAATGAAACATAAGAACAAACTTCGCATTCTCAACGACACAGGACTTGAACCAAGGAACTTTCGATAGGCGGAGATAGGAAGTGCGCACATGGCCGACTGAGTCACCGGCGCATTTCCGAAACCCTCTTCGGACGCACCTTACTTCACTCATACTCCTTCGCTCCCTAGCCGCGCTGTTCACTTGTCTGAGGTTTGCCACCGCCTGAGAGCTGTTAAGAGAACTACTGCCTTATGACGATATAAAACCTACAAAGAACGCTGTGGCATTCTCAGTGGTTTGGCGCCTCAATAATTGTCACCATATACGAACGAACGCTGCGACCAGAGCCGCCTGCCAATACCGCCTGTGTGGTGCTGGCTACACTTGAAAGAAAGTGCAGCGTTGTCTCATCAACCAGGTCCGACAAAGCTTCCGGGGCGGATTTCGCAATCCACAAACTCAGTCTTTAAGTGCGACTTGCTCTTCGCGCTCATTTGGATCAGTGACAACACAGTTACGTGCTTCGTCTTTTGCGTTGTGTAAGCGTGTGCAGTGTAGTGCAGCTATCATATGCAACAATGGTATGTCTCCTCCACCTGCTGATACGAGTGTGATGGTACCGACAATGAGAACTGTTTTAAGCGCCGTTGAAACACAACGGCGTCGACGGGCGCATATCACGCAAGTTAGTTCAGTGCAGCGATGGACATACATGGGCGGAAGGGGGAGAAAAATTTCTTAGGCTGAGCAATTTTTCTTTCGTGTTTTTGCAGTTGAGCGCATCGCCACCCAACTAGGCTGCCTACAGACATCGATACAGAGCCAAAATGATCTTATCTTGACTGAAGCGACTTATGAAGAGGACGCTGCATGCCAAGCGCCTATCGACAGAATGGTCGCTAACCCCCAAACCCTCCTTCGCTGCAGCGGTCTCTGAGTTGAAAAACGATTGAAGGGAAGTTCTTTCCGTTTCGCTTGCATGGTTTGCAAACGCCCGAGGTTCAGTTGCTATTTGCTTGATGGTCTGTTGCCTGATGTGCCTTCCGAAAAGTGTTATATCTGCCACGAGTCTTTCGCTTTGTCGGGAGAGAAGATGCGTAATCAGGTGTCATCGTGGGTACATCAATATCTGAGCGTGCTGTAGCGAATAAATAACTATGTACATTGTATATCAATGTTTAATAAACATTAAAGTACTTCCGTGAAGGCGTGTTTCACTTGTGCATGTTATACTGATTCAAATATCGCAGGTATCAACCACACTTTTAATGCTTGGCGAAATTATTGCATTACGGTGATTTATATGTATGGTTTGATATTACAGCACCAAGTTAACGATGAAATACAAGATATGTAGCCATAAGCGGTGCCCTTGCTCAGATTTTTCGCGTATAATTTAACATGTAGTCCCTAATGAAAACAAAAATACAAATCTTGAAAACAAATCTTGAAATATATATAATTAGCAGTGTGGCGACGTTTCAAACAAATGTGCAATGTTCCTTTCTAACTCTGTGACGCAATTATAGCACGTTTATTGAGCTGCTTTGGACTATATATAGCTCTTGTTCAGCTAAATGAACATTTAAATAAATAAAAGGTTAAATGGCTACACGTGTGCAGAGGATTTTGTACTTGCGTGATTTATAAGATTGATTATTGATCTCCCCAAAGCATTATTGAGAAACACCTAAGAAATGCAGAAAGCCAAGGGAGTATCTATTTATTGAAAGGTAATCACTTGCGAAATGACGTGAGGATTATTTTTCTATTTTGCCTTTGGAATTCAGTATTCTGACTTTGTTTACACTTATTTAGCTGTTAAACTCTTGTCTGTTTCAACCGTGTATTATATACTGTATGCAACCATGTACTCACCTCCTTGCTTCTGTTTGTAACAATAGGATGTCTAGTAAGTACAAAAATTCATAAAACTCCCATGCATTTCCCCGAGGTATGAACATGGTTAAGTGCGAATGCACAAGGTGATGTTATGAGGGGGAGTAAAATTAATATTCGTTGGCATTTGCCTGTGAGTTAACGCAAACTCCCCCGTGTGATCACATTGCGATTCCCAGGAACCATTAGACTCTCTCGGGAAATCTTGGTGAGATTACACGTATATGTGAGAGTAAATTTGCACTATAATGATGTTTACGTCCGCGGCCCGCTTCGCCCGCTTGCGCTCGGCATCACGGGCCCTTTACCGCGCTGGCTTGTCTTCAACCGGCACGACATCTTCAATGACGCGTGCAATGCTCGAATTCGATTGCGTTGTACTCGTTGTTGGAGGCATCGCAGTCGAGGTTGATGCCTGCCATGGATTCATACCTATGACGACTTGCCGATCTCGAGCAAGTCGTGGCTTCACGACTTTTGCAAATATTTGCAAATATTTATGCAACACATTTATGCAAATATTTGAAGCAGAATCAAAATGGTCACTTGTAATTCCTTTGTTTCTTTTCATATTACCAATTTCAATAGAAATAACACAAAAAGCTGGGAGAAGTACAATAGTATGTTGGAAAGTTGAAGAGAAGGAACGTGCGGAATATTGCTAAAGCCAGCATGCTCACAATTCGCCCATGTATGGAAAAGCGTTCAAACCACTCGGATCCACACTTGTTTGGAACGAAGCCCCTGAACAGTGTCCATAAACACCTTGATCGACAGTCACTAATTGTCTTTTAAATAGATGTCAATGAAAGTTGGCGTAACTGAGGTGTAAGTAGTTGCAGTTTCCAAAAAGTTCATCGTCACCGCTTGTATAAAAGAAAGTGTTGTACTATGTTACAATTAGCATTTCCAGAAGAAAAGTAGTGTCATTAGCAGTAGAACCAGTGTTAGCATAATTAGTAGCAGTAACAACAGTAACGGCGGTAGTCGTCGACCATTAGAAGGTTGTAGCAGTAACAGTTTTAGTAGTGTCTACGGGAGTCGGTTGAGTTAAGTGAATAAGCTGTGAACTACGCTACTGATGGGAAACCTGGGCTAAACCATTTTGGTGTTCTATCGAGCCGATCGGGTGAAAAGCAGACACTCGTTGCAGATACAACACATCAGGCTTTTACGTGTGAAACTAAATACATAAAAACTACCTTTTTTATGATGTTCTCTTTCTGTACAAAGCACACAAGTCTTTTTAATTCCCTCGCCTCCTATTTTACAGTACTCAGCTTAAAGCGTGAGAATATTTTGCAGCAGCAAACTTTCAGACTACTTAGCGTTGTTCACTTATAGTTCGAAAATATTACTTACACTTACTACTTCACAAGTAAGTCGAAAATCTACGAGCTAACGTCACCTGAAAAATGAATAGTGTCACCAAGGTTCTGAAAATTAAAGTTCTCCATACCATACCATACCTAAATTCTGAAGCTTACAGCAATGGGAACTACCCTATTCTAAAGAACGAAGTGGGTACATCGATTTGATTCCAAAACGCAAATTGGCCGAGGCGAAACTTTCCTTACGGATGGTGGAGGAAGCAACAAAAGGGAGAAGGCAGGCAGGTTAACCAGAAAGACATCCGTTTGGCTACCCTACACTGGGGGATTGGGGAAATATTAGGGCATTCTTCCTACTGTTTGAGACAGTGGGAAGAATTCCTTAGTTGACGAAAGAATTCCATTGCAAGATTATAAAGCAATATCAACCTAAACGGCCCAGACATTTTTTTAAGTGGGACTAACGTGCATACTTTTGCTCATTTTTTATTGTTCTATTGTCCGCCACGGTGTGTCAGTTGCTACGGCGCTCGGCTGCTCGCCGGAAGGGTGAGGGTTCAATTCTGACCTCTGGCATTTCAGTGTAGGCAAAATGGTATAGAGACCCGTATTATGCGCGATTTCAGTGAGAGTGAAACACTAGGTTGTGTAAATTTCCTGAGCTTGTCACTATGGCCTCCCACGTATATATATATAAAGCGGTTTACAGACGTAAAACTGCATGTATCACTATTCATGTCTTTTATTTATTTATTTGAGCATACTGTTAACCCACATTTGTGGGTCATTACAGGGAGGGAGTACATAAAAGTATTAATTGATCTTTTACCGATCATTCATTTTTTTTTGTAAACTATAAACATTGTTTTTGTAAAATAATGATATTTTTGCCTTTTCACTAGCGCATAATAAGTTTCTGTAGTACGCTTGAACAATAGATGTGAAATAGTCAGCCTCAGGAAAGAACATTAGTGCAGAATAGGGAGAGGCGGAGAAATCAATGGGAAAAAAGGCAGGAAGGCTGACCACAGAAGATTCCGGTTTCCTACGCTGCAATAGGGATTAAAAATAGAAAGAAAAAAGAAAGAAAGAAGCAAAGAAAGAAAGAATGAAAGAAAGCAAGCAAGAAAAAAAGGATGACAAAATTAAAAAGAACACTGCACGCTACCTGATTTTGTATGCAGACGCGCGCCACACTCGCTAGACAAGAGTGCCGTCTTTTTCGCATCTGATAATCCCACGTGCATACGTCTGGAACTACCGAATGTCATTGCGCAACGCGACAAGTGAGTTGTGACAAGCAAACCTTCCTCGAAGACAGGTCCGCAACGGTTGGCGTGGCTTGATATTTTTGATGGACGTACACCTCCAGTGAATGGATTTTTGATATGGAGAAACTTTTTCCTTTCTTTGCAAATGAAGCTTCACAAGAAAAAAAGTATTTTGGTAGATATAGAGGCAGAAGATGAATATATAGAAAGCCAGCAGCCGAATGGTGAGGAATCGACACTACGAAAAAAAAAACGTGGACAAAAAAGTAGAAGCTACAAAACGAATGGGAATTAGAGAAAAGTGCAGACGCCTTCGAGCATCCACGACTTGGAGAGAGGTGGAGAGTGATATTAGTTGAGAGGTCTACGCCGACGCGTGGGATGAAGTGACAGCGAGTCGGCCGGCTCCACCATCACCCTTCCACGCGACTCGGGCAATTCTTCGCATGACGTGACACCCACGCCACTCTCAACAAGGGACGCTGAGGATGACATCTTCCGCTGCCTGCGACTGACATGACTCCACCACTTCCTCTTTCGCCGGCTCATCTCGACCCAATGTGGAAGAGGCACGTCAACAAGCGAGACACGTGGCGACGCCCCACAAACACATAACGAAAAAATGAATGGGGACTTAAACAGTAGTCACTTGGGAGACGTCCACGTATTGCTGCGTGGTGTGTAGCTGTTGAAAATAAAAACTCTGCTGCACACTTCCCCTTCACCCTCCTCCAACACCTGGTTCGTTACTCACTCTTAGCCACTTCCACGCTAGAATCTATCAATTTTTGTTTTACACTCTTGTGTATCTTTCTTTTACTCTGAAGGGTTTATTACTTCTCCCTCATCAACGGCACCGCAAGCCCCAACACTTACACCGCGTGATGCAAGAACTGCAGGACATAAACTTATGTTTTGTTTGGCTTCCGCCTTCAAATCTTTTCATTTGTGGCTCCTGCTGTATTGTTACGGGGGTGGTAGTTTGATCATGCACCAGTATTGCAGTTCAAGAAATCAACCAATAAGTGCAAAAGGGCAGGAACAAGCCACTTAAGTGAGATCAATCGCTAACGGAAGTGCCTACATGACCATGCATTCTTAATTACGCATTGCGCTTTGTAGTGCATGCGCCAACGTTAAGCATTGTTAAGTGAGGAGAAAATGTTTCACTCTCGGATGGTTTACATATTCATTGAAACGTTAATTGCTTGTATGACTTATGGGGAGTGTGGTTTCTGTGTAAGAATTATGAACATTTGTCTTAAGGAAGGATAAATGTTCTTAGAGGCCTAGTGAAGATAAAGAAGAATTCAGAACAGCAGTGAAATGCGTACATGACTGTGTAAACTTCTCGTTTATTAGCGCTTAGCAGACAACCGACAGTGCTGAATACAATTTAAATGCCGAATATAAAATAATGGCTTCTCAGCACCAAAGAGAACTAGACTTAGACCGCCGAGACTTTCATATTGCCCTTGTCATCATATGTGTAGATATTGCTATGTCTTAATAAATGCGAAGAATTTCTCAGGGAAGTTTGACAACTTTCAGCATATCTATCTATCTATCTATCTATCTATCTATCTATCTATCTATCTATCTATCTATCTATCTATCTATCTATATATCTATCTATCTATCTATCTATATATCTATCTATCTATCTATCTAGCCGCCCACAACTTTTAGCTCTCCTGGTCGTTTTGACAATTGTGTCGATGCCAAACTTGGTATGGCATCAATTATTATATGATGGCATAAGGGACCAGTCATAACATGAAAATTATGACATAAATGTCATGAATGTTATTTATTATTTACATTTCATGGTGTTGCTGAGCTTGCGGTGGTTGCGTTAACATTACACATTGCAAAACTGGTACGCTATAACATGACTGCATGGCGAACGTGAGTGAGTGACAGACCATAACGTGAAAGATGACCGTCGAGTGATCCCGGAGGCGATCCGCCCTTTCATAAGGATTCACTTGGTAGAGATGCCTGCATTTTTATAGAAACAAAGCATAGAAGGACTCCTAAGTAATTGTACTTCTGGTGCCTATACTTGGCAGCCATAGGACAACGAACCGGTTCCTATCCTCACAGAAAACAAGGTCGTGGTGATGTCTGTTGAAATTCTGAAACAACGTGAATATTGCAAAATGGAACGCTGGCACAATCAGCTTACACGCCGAGAAAGGCTACAGCTACGGTGGCAAACGGAGTTTTTCGGCACGTGAGCGCCGATTCTTTTAAATGCGAGGAGGAGGAGGTAAAACTTTATTAGACCAAGGGATTTGGGCACTTACGTCCCAGGGTCCCCGCACGACCCCACTGCGCTATGCGTTCATGAGTTCATGCAGTTCCATAACATGGGCGGCCCGGTCAGTGGCGATTTTCTGCTTGGCCGGGTCCGTCGAGCATTTCTTAGCGAACTTAGGCGACTTTTAGCGTATCTATCTATCTATCTATCTATCTATCTATCTATCTATCTATCTATCTATCTATCTATCTATCTATCTATCTATCTATCTATCTATCTATCTATCTATCTATCTATCTATCTATCTATCTATCTATCTATCTATCTATCTATCTATCTATCTATCTATCTATTTATATATATATATAGCCACCTACACGACTTTTAGCTCACCTGGCCGTTTTGATAATGGTATCGATACTAAACTTGGTATGGCATAACATGACTAAATGAAGAACATATTTCACAAGTCATGACATGAAAATCACGGCATGTATGTAATGAATGTCATGATTTATATTTCATGGTCAGCAGCTCTTACAGTGCTTTTGTTCACATGGCGTGTTGCGAAACTGGTATGGTATGGCATGATTGCATGGCGAACACAACCGATAAACCCTAACATGAAAATCATGACATGCCTGACAGGTAACAACATGATTACATGTCACGCTCATGACGCGCTCGCGGCCGTTTCCCTAGCGTCACATATACCAAATTTAGTATTACAGTACTTGAATGGATGACGAAGCTGTGATATTGGTGCGAACATCATAAACATGAGATGCGTGTCATGTAACAACTTCACTAAGTGATACGCTTATCATGCGCTTGCGGCAGTTTCGTTAGCTTCACATGTACCAAACTTAGTATTACGCGACGAGAATGGACGACATAAGTTAATGACACATCCAAACATGATAATCATGACATGCGTATCATGTAGCAAAACAACTACATGTCGCACTGATGAAGCACTCGCGGCTGTTTCGCTAGCTTCACATATGCCAAATGTGGTATTACGTGACACCAATGGATGACGACGGTATGTGTGACTGGTGCAAACATGATAATCATGAGATGAGTGTCATGTGAGAACTTGAATACATGCCACAGTCAAGGCGCCAATACTTTTCGACATGACACGATGCGCGTGCTCGCCGGCGTTCGTTTCGTCGCGTCACGCCGGCGTTGCCGCGCCAGGCGCCGGTCCTGCCATATACTCGCTGCGCCGCGCCGCGCTGCGTTGCTTTGAAGCATGTGCGTTTCAGTGCGTCCGGCGTCCTTGCGCCATGAATAGAGAAGACGCAGTATTGTCTGGGTAACACATCGGCGTGAAACCGCATCGGTTACCTTCGGGCCACTCTGACGGACGCTGGTCGCGCGTGGCGTCAGACTATAGAATGCTCGCGTTTTGCTAACGTAGGGTCGTTGTGCCCAGCATGTGCGCACGTCAACGCTACATTGGAATATACTGGGCGCTTCATGATGTGCTCGTGGCTGTTTTCTTTGCTCCAGATATACCAAATTTTGTGTTACATGACATCAATGGATGACGAAATATATGACTGGTGCAAACATGATAATCCTGACACGCGTGTCACGTAAGGACATGACAACATACGACTCTCATAGCGCGCTCGTGGCCGTTTTTCTAGCTCTACATGCACTAAATTTGGTATCACGTGGCATGAATAGATGACGCAGGTAAACGACACATCCCAACAAGATAATATTGGCATGGAAGTCATCATTTTCCTTGACCTCGTAACGTTCTGCTGATTTTAAAGTGACATATCAATATTTCTCATTCGTGCTTCGCATATCATTTATTCCCACTGTACGAGGGATCTGCTTATTTTTGCGCTGTTGCTTGGAAACATGGGGTTAGGTTTTCTAAAAAGTGGCAATGAAGTTCTTGACCACATGCATTTGGTATACCATTTGGAGTGATTACCCTACACAAAATAATGGTGCTTACAAAACTTAGAGTGCTTGCCGAAACCTTTTGAATCGATTTTTTAATAACAGGTTGTAGTAAACACTGCAGCATGCTTTTATAAAAAAGTATTACAAGTATCAAGGAAGCGATCAAATAATGGTTGATATCGGGGATCGTGTACTTGCTCATGCGATCCACGAAGTACAGTAGTTCAGACAGAACACAATACTATGCTTCACTTGAAATGAGGTAGCTAGAACTTATTAACATTATCACTTTTGTTCTGAATTATGCATCTGTTCATCCCTCACATCAGCTGGCTGTATTGTCCAGGGCAAAGGAGTACTATACTATGAACAGAAACGTGTGTGTTCTCGCATTTTTACTGATGATACAAGTTTTCAGCAGCATTCAGCATTTGTGACACCCTAATTTCAATGAAGGCCAGCCTATATAATCTTTTACGTGGGTTGAATTACGCATTTATTGTAAGTGGCGAAACGGAAACACCGATAATTTATTACTTTAGGTGCGGCGCGTAGTCTCCACGTGCCACCTTCACCAGAAAGCTAGAAAACGCTGTTGCGAAATGTTCGTTTGGTGACATATCTGCCTAGTCATAAAGGCTTTCTTCACGTTCAGTGTTATGTTCTTGTGCGTTTGTTTGTTGCAAAGCTGCATAGGTCTCTTTACTGTATTAATAATTTTCAGCGAAACTAACAACACTTTGAAATAAAGGCCCACATAATCAGGCAAAGTATTAATTTTAAATAAAGAGATTCAACTGCATTACACTTTTTCATCCCAAGAGTAGATGACTGTGGAAGTACTTGAAGCACTCTCCTAAATATTTGCGTGCATAAAAATTTATATATTTAATATGCATGTTGTCAATCAAAATACCTTTGATTGCTTATCTTTCATTTCCTTGCGTTATCCCTTTAAATAATCTTAGATAATCTTCTAAGGTGAATAAAATAATATGTGCAATTCATTTGCTGTGCATCAGTTCTAGAAAAAAGGAAGCAACACAATCGGTGGCACGTAACATATACAAATTGCAGATTAATCGGAAGCTACAAAGTCTGAAAAACGTAAAGGATAATGTCTTCATAAGAGGTTCCACAGACATGCATATTGTAGATTAGTTATTAATAAAATACCTATAACAGTACGTACGTGTTACAGCAATTTGGTCCTCATTCACCGAGTGTCCTTTTTTTTCTTTAGTATATACCTTTCTTCTGTCTTTTGCAACAAATAAGGCTCACGTAAAACTAGTGAATATTGTTTGGGCACGGCCGCATTTCCCTTTCAAAGCTATTCATAGCCCACGTGAATGACGCAGATAAAATGTCGCTAAGCAATACTTCGCAGCTCTGTATTACAAAAGCGCCTAATGCGCGGTTTTCCGATAGCCTGAGGCAACGCTATTTTTCTCACCAGCTCAACGATTGTAGCAAGCCCAGGGGCTTTCCGTACAGTGTACCCGCAGGACGCATTCAAAAGAACGCTGTGGTTGTATTGCGACAACATGGCTTGCTGTGCTACGACGGTAATGCCTTCTCTACTTCCGCGTTCCCGTATAGCCACATTAGAGCGCTTGGGAACTTGAGATTTGCGTCTTCCTGGGTTCCGTAGAGCCTAGCTTAACTGCAAATCTTGGTGGGACGTGTCTTGTAAAAACAGAGAAGAAAGTCAAGTGCAGCAGGGAAAATATACGGGAACACATATGCTTATGAATATTTTATTTTTGTTGTTGTTAGCAAAGGGAGCAGCGCAACTGAATTAACAATGACCATAATGTTACAATTATTGCCTCAAAAACAATGACATACTCTTTTCGGTGAGAGAGCGGCGTCGTGCTGACAGGATTGCTCATGGAAAGTTTTCAAATGTCGACTCTTATCTTAGAATGTTATGTTCGTATGCCTGCTCACAGACTATATTGCCGTCAAACAAAACGACACCACAAAAAAATGAATATAAAGTGTCTAGCAAAATTTTTTTAACAAAAAGCGTGTGAAAAATATACCACAAAAAATCTTCTTATTTCTATTGTACAAAAAGTACTCCAATAATCAAGGAATGCACGAAGATACAATAAAGCGGAAAAAATTTGGAAGACAGGAAAGCTCAGTATCAAATAGCTGTGGATAGATGCACATAAGAGGCAGAAATTGTGTAAGGTTAATGCTCACGTATATGAATCACCACCTTACATGCAGCATCAAAACTAAAAGAAAAAATGAACGCATGAGGTTGCTACGGTTATTTTTAAGTGTGAATACACTTTATAAGCGATTCCAAACCATCCACCGCCGTCAGCGGCGTCCGCAGTCTTCTCTCTATCTTTAAAAGAAAGAGCACTTGGCGGGCCGCAGCGCGACGCTCTACCGAATAAGCCACGGACGTGACGCTGATATCGGTGTCAGTAACGCGCCTTATATCTTTAACGCCGCTGCGCGCGTCCCTCTACCCCTTCACTCGCTCCTCCGCTCTCCTCACTCGCTGCAGCTGCGCGCGCACTCCTCTCTCTCGCGCGCCCGCCTTCTCTCTCAGTCTCCCGTCGAGAGCGGATCGTGGGATGAATGTCCCGGAGGCAACGCTACCATCAACAACGAATGCAGTACAACCAAATGCCAGCATTGCACCCGTCGTTGGAGGTGACGGTACCACGGTGGTTTCGCCGACGTTTGAAGGCAAGGCGGCGCTGCGAAGGGCTCGTGAGACCAAACGTAAGCGGGCGAAGCGTGCAGCGGATGCCGAACTGCGTGCTCACGAGGCCGAGTGCAAGCGGGCGAAGCGTGCAGCGGATGCCGAACTGCGCGCTCGCGAGGCCGAGGACAAGCGGGCGAAGCGTGCAGAGGATACCGAACTTCGCACTCGCGAGGCCGAGGACAAGCGGGCGAAGCGTGCAGCGGATGGTGAACTGCGCGCTCGCGAGGCCGAGATGAGGCGTCAGCATCGAGCTGCGAACGCGGCCCAAGAAGCGGAATGACAACGCTAGCGTCAGGCGGAAAAGGGCGATGAAGGCTGGTGTCAAGACGCCGCTCGCAATCGTGTGATCGAATTGCGATTCCCAGGAACCATTACACCATAAAGGCACCATAGTGTGAATAATAAATATAATAGTGCGAATTAATAAATACCCCTCATAGCATCACCCCGTGCATTCGCACTTAACCATGTTCACCCTCGGGGAAATGCTTGGAAGTTTTTTAACATTTACGACGCTTCTAAATACGAACTGTGAGAGCACCTTTGTTTAGGGTGAAAACCTACTGTTTTTGAATCACTGGCTATTCGCTGTTGCAGCTTTCAATTATATGTTACAAATAAAGCAGTAAATGGGAACGCTGCAGTGATACGTATACAACTATGTGGATAGCAGGCATCACGAAACAAGCAGACAGCCCCGTTGGAACACTCGAAATCAGCCGCAGTAATAGTCTTCGCATGAGCTCTCGATCAGCAGGCCAGCTCGCGAGAAAGAAAGCCAAGGAGAGGCCAGTGCCCTCTTATATTCACAGACTCCGGGTTCTTTCTCTTTCATCCTCGTTCACTCTGTCATTTACGACGTCGCAAGCCAACAACGCTGACGCCGCTCAAGCAGGAGGTGACGCCTAGGAGCTGGGTGATAAAACATTGTGAAACAACCCAAATGAACTGCAGACGTTATTTAACTGCACATTTCACGAAGAAAGTATCAAACTTTCATTTTTTCTCTAAAATTGGGGTAACCCGCAATGAAAACATTTTTGTTCGCGAAGAATTTCTGTGTAATGCTTCCTACATACTCAACCTTTCAGTGTTTAATCTCATCACGCTGGAAAGCTGATCTAGATGATGTCTAGTTTTTGTGTTGATCTGTGAAAACTTATCCATTTATATTCTAAATGTATTTTTGCGGTGTCTTTTCATAACCCAGTTATTTCAAGTATTTACTTTCAAGGTTTATTTTTCTCTCGCTGAATGACCAGGTTATATGTTATTCAGCAGCGAAACTTCCACAGAAGGCAATGTTTCGTGTAATTGGGGGCAGAATGCTCTGTCGCCATCTGAATATTGCGGGGACAACTGACTGCAACAACTAAATGAATATATGAAAACTACAGTGTGGAGTAACAACAGGAACCGCTAGCACCGTCGCGCGTTTTCACTACATGACATGAAAGTCATTTTAATTGCTGACATTAAAAATGCTGTTTATTTATTTTTTTATTTATTTATTCATATCCTCCAAAGGCCCATTCGGGCAATACATGGGGGGGGGGGGTAGTTACAATACAGCAGGTTTATGTGCAAAACAGAAATATTTACACTGAACACATCAAAAATAAAAAGGTAAACGCGGAAACAAAGTTCGCACCAAAGGAGACATAATAAGGCAATGCAGAATTCAGTAAGACATGAAACGAGGTGTGTGATAACTGATGTTATATTGATACTAGAGTAAACAAAATGAAGCCACAAAATGTAACAGTTCTACATTCCACATCCCTATTAATTTGCTAACAAACGTGTCGTGATCATGCAGAATTACAACATCACTTGGTAGTTTATTCCAATAATAAATCGCAAGAAACAATGGTGAGTCACGAAGGGAGTAAGTACGGGCAAAAATGGCTTGTATTTTGCAACCATGATCCACACGGAGAAAAAGTGATGAGCTGCTTTAAGCAATGAATGTGAAAAGGACGACTCACTGAAATAAACACTGAGGTAATAAGACAGCAGTGCGATAAGCCTACGTATTTCTAGAGTAGGTAATTTAAATGACGTTTTAATAGCTGTTATACCATATAGCCGAGAATATTTTTCTGTGAAAAAGCGTGGTACTTTTTTTTTAATTGCCTCACGTTTATGAATAAGGTATTGCTGGTTAGGATTCCAAATAAGGCGGCGTATTCTATTTTCGAGTGAACTAAGGTTGCATATGCGAGAAGTTTGGTGGACGAGTTAGCAGAGTGCAAATTTTGTTTATTGAACACTAGAGCTCTTAAAGCCTTACTGGCTATTGCCTCAACATGAGCATTCCATGAGAGGTTGTGTGCAAGATGAAATCCTAACTATTATATTGTGGTCACTATTTCGACTAGCCTATTGTTTATCATGTAAGAATGCAGCTCAGGTTTCGTAGTTCTTGCAAATTGAACATACTTCAATTTTGAAAAATTAATTTCCATTTGCCATTGGGAGCACCAGCGGGTGATTTGGTTAATGTCAGACTGCAGTGCACTCGTATCGATATGACTAGTATTTGTCGGTAAATTACACAATCGTCTGCAAAAAGTGTGAATATATATATATATATATATATATATATATATATATATATATATGTGTGTGTGTGTGTGTGTGTGTGTGTGTGTGTGTGTGCGTGTGTGTGTGTGTGTTTGTGTGTGGAGGTTTAACAATGTTCGAAGAATGTTCCAGTTCAGCTGATTGCGAGCAAACAGCGGATGGCCAATCAAGAGGCCACGGATATGGGCGTGTCTTATGAAGAAATCGTGCGTGCGTTTCCCGAATTCGCTTAGCGCTGTACGCAGCACCAACAAGTGAGGCAACCCGTGTTCCATGATCACCGACAAGTAACTGAGGCGGCGAGAAGCTTGCGGTATTCGCGGCCGAGTACTCGCCATAAACGCTAGCTGTTAACGTTGCGTAAGTAAATATATACCGTCTATTTCATCATCTTTATTACCAATGTCACTGGCTGCGAATCCCCGATGTAAACTACTGCTTCTTTGCTATGGGTGTTAATGTGTGTACCTATTGAGCGCGCATACAGGCCGCTGTCACGCGCTCCACATCATATGGTGGTTTTGGGACGTTAAACCCCACATATCAGTCTATCAAATCTACCTATCGTGTTCAGAAAGCCGTCATGAGAAACAATGCAGACCGTGACATCCCTGCGAGCCGAGGGCGCCCACAGGATTCTAAGAAATAGTGTACCCTACTCTCTAGTCATTTCGGCAGTGTTCGTCCCCTTAGCTGACGGTCGTGACGTCAACACGTCATCAGCTTGTCGTTATAAACCTGTTTAACCACCCACACGTTAGTGCGCTTGACGCTCTTCCTTCTAGAACGGTGAAGTTGAGCCCTTGCCAAGCAAGAGAGGAGCCGACAAATGAAGGAGAAATCGAAACGATAGAGAGCTTTCTTTGTATCATCAAAGGCGCGTAACTTCGCTATTACTGCACCGTTTCAAAAAATTCTGACTATTAGCTGTTCGTACTACTCACAACAGGGGCAACCCTCCTAGTAAATATCCGTCTATTATAGGCATCAGGGTCAGTTTATGGTGTGTTTCTTTTAATAAGTCTTCCTGTGCTGTTTAATTTAGGGGTTGGTTCATTGTGAGCGCTTATAAAGCCTTAGCAGCCGTGTACATTTTATATGTTACTTTTGTTCCCTGTATTGTGTAATACGGTAACAGTAAACACTGTACTATATTACTGAGCAGGATTATCGCTTTGGGCACGCTTTCGAAAAAACCATAGCCTCAGCGTCCTCTAGCAACAGTACCAAGCAACACAACTACACGAAGTTGAAAGGCAACTGCGCACTGGTAGCCAGCAAACGCGTTCAGTGTCTTCGGATTATCGAACCGAATAGCGGTCGCACGTCGATGAGCGTAGACGAGACCAACAGACACCGGCTTCTCTTTCATTCAGTACTCGCTTGCATGTCTCGCTCAGACACCTTCGCTCTAATCGCTCTGTTTCCGAGCGCTGTTCTGTGTTACGTACGTGAATCCAACGCCCGCTCATACTCGCTACACAGCGGCTGCCGAGTCTGCCCTACCATTTTTTGCGCAAGCTGTAACACGCTTGTGATTCTTGCACATTTTATTCTTCCTTCATGCAAGTAATCCTCCACGCCACCTAGGAGCCCTTACTTTCACTATACAGCCGGTAATTGGTTTTTTTGTGGTTCACTGGAAAAGTCGTGTCACTTATTTGTCCCATAGATTGCGTGTAATTGAATTATATTTGTGCTGGTGGTCGCTCCTGTTCAGGGTATCTTGGTTACAAAGCGAAACGCTGAGAAGAGCGAATGGTCCCTAAAAAGGCTGTTCCCTGTTCATCATGTAACTTTGTTGATCTAACGCCATGCTAATAAAGAAGTGTGCTTTAAGGGGCCACTCACCAGGCCCCATAGAATATTTTGCCACACAAATTTTTGAGACCGGTTCATCACGAGCGGAGAAAACAGGTTTTTTGAAGCGGTGGGGAACGAGGATGAGAGGAGGCGAGTTCGAAACCCTTGCCGCTCTTCGGCGTAGCCTTCGTAAGGCAAATCTCTTCTTCACCATCTCCAGCATCTGACCACAAGGTGACGTGCGCATGGCGTGCTCAAAAAAGTTCAACCCCCGAGCATGCGAGCAGCGTTGCTTTGTTGACCAGCTTTATTTTTTGGTCTTGTGCATGTTTCTGTGGGATAGTTTGGAAACGCTGGCTCAGACGCGGTAGAGTAGATGAGCGCAATGAGTGCGCGAACGCGTAGGAGCGTTCCACGGCGATCATCTACTCAATGCGCTGACCGTGGACCACGAACGCATGCGAAACGCTGGCACATTAGTCCAGCATCTCGAAGCATTTCACGGGAAAAAAAATGAAAGAAAAACTCGCACAAATCTTTTTTGCGCCTCATTTATTATTTCAAGTTTTATTATTCTCTTAAAGCAACAAATACAGAAACTATGCATCTTGTGTTAAATAATTCTTCCCATGTCACGTGGTATACTGTCGATGGTTCCAAAGCATTGTCGTCTACGTAGAGGACCAACGTCATTGCATTGTCGTGTACGTAGGGCCCTTCATACGCCCACGTCATGTCCTCATTCCCTGGGCGCACGCCGGCAGAGGGGAGGGGGAGTAGCGTTCATCTTGAAATTTGACCCCTTTCCGGGCGTGTAGCGTTGCAAATTTTGGCAGATGTGATCATGAACACCTCGTCAACGCATTGCGTTGTCATCTCAAAATTGTCAAACCTGGTGAGTGGCCCTTTAGGAATGCGGTGTCGCAGTATAATACGTGGCGTGTTTATGTAGTGTTTTCAATAATGAAAATATTCCAATTGTTGCGGTAAAAATGAAATGATCAATTTGATGAATAATAGGTAAAATAACGGGAGATCTTCGACTTTCTCAGTATTTATTTGAGCACAAAACATCGTGTTCGTCGTACTTTGAGACACTGAGCACGTTATGTCAATTATAATATTGCCACCAGCACGTAGTGGGTTGACAGCAGGAGCGGCTCTCAATCTGGAAGAAAAAAGAAGATCGCGTGCTTCTTCTCTGCTCGAGAGCCAGCCACGGCTGACGCATCGTCCTAGTGCTAGCTACCTGGTGGTTTAATAAATCCCCCAGTACTTGTGACTCATCGCGACAAACTGGTGGAAGTGCTGGGTAGTCTCATGGATGCTGCAGACCCCGCCAGGAAGCCGCGATACGAGTCCAGGGCCAGTCAATACTCCCGTGCATCGGACCAGCCGCCGAATCAGGGGATCGCCTCCGGAAGCCGACGATACTGCTCTCACCACATGGACAAATAAGACCAGTGCTCCGGTGCAAACCTCGGCAACCGGCACGGGAAGCACGAAGTCGAACCGCTATACGTTCGAAAGCCCACGCGCACCAGCGACGTTCCATGGCTCGGAGCACGAGGACGTTGAGGACTGGTTGGCGGATTTCGAGCGCGTAGGCACCTTGAATCAGTGGGACGACACGGCGAAACAGGGTCGTGTCTACTTCTATCTCGAAGACGGGGCACGTACGTGTTATCAAAACCGAGAGGAACAGCTGACGACGTGGCCCGAATTCTCTCGTAGACTTCTGCGGACCTATGCCAGTGCTGATCGCCAAGAACGAGCTGAACGAGCTATTCTGGCCCGCGTCCAGCTGCCAAACGAAACTGTGACCACGTTCGTCGAAGACATGACGCGCCTCTTCCAACGGGCCGATTCAAGAATGACGGAGAACAAGAAGTTGCGTCACTTGATGCACGGTGACAAGGACCAGCTTTTTGCCGGCTTCGTGCGAAGCCCTCCGAAGACGATCGCGGAGTTCTTGTCCGAGGCCGTGACAATGAAAAAAGTGCTGCAGCAGCGATCCAATCAATACGACAGGCAAGTCAGTGGCATGTCTACTGCCGACATTTTCCCCGCCGCTAGAACCAACAACGACTGTCTACGTGAACTCATCCGTGGTATAGTACGTGAAGAGTTACAAAAGGCTGGTGTAACACCTCATCCTACAGTTAACTCTATTGCAACCGTGATCAAAGGTGAGCTGCACCAGGCCCCCCGGGAGACCTTGCCTCCTGATACAGCTGTGCCAGCTCCTGCTGAATACCGCCGTGAGACAACCTACACGGAAGCCTGGAAACGCCCTGCTGCATTGCCGTCATTATTCGTCCATCCTGTCCCTGCTGTTTCACTACAGTCAGCGCAGCACATACCGTACTACGAAGGCACGTACACGCCGCCACCGTTGGCCTTTGTCCCTGGTGCTTCTGTCGCCCATCGTTAAGTGCAACCAGTTCAGTACATCGACGATCGGCGCACGTCTCCTCGAAAGTCTGATGTTTGACACCTGATCGCCGGCCTCTGTGCTTTCACTGTGGAGAAGCTGATCACTTGTACCGCCAGTGCCCATATCGCCGTCCTGGGCTTCGCGGCTTCTCTGCGTACTCACCGCCACCCCGTTACGGCCAGAAACCGCGCGACATCGAAAACTACCTCTCCCAGCACCATGCACCACCATCTGCCGGGCGCCAGTCGCGCTCGCCATCACCGAGGCGATTTTCGTCAGCGCCCCAGCGGTATTCTACCACACGGTCTCCCAGCCCCCGCCGGGAAAACTAGCCCAAGCGACCTCTGGGGGCGGGGTCGCTGAACGGCGAAGCGCTGAAGACCTCCTATATACGCGGAACTGTACAGAAACCGGTCTGACATCACATACTGCTGCAAAGAATGGCCGACTTTCACTCGACATAGCAGTGACAATTGATGGTTGTGCAGTTAATGCGTTAGTGGACACCGGCGCAGACTATTCCATACTGAGCGAGAAACTGACAACGCAGCTGAAGAAATTCATCACGCCGTGGCATAACTCGCAGATTCGGACAGCTGGTGGCCACGTCGTTACTCCACTGGGTGCCTGCACAACTAGAGTACGGATTCAAGGGTATACATTCGTAGCAAGCTGCCTTGTTCTACGCGAATGTTCCCGTGACATCATTCTGGGAGTTGACTTTCTACAGGAAAATGGAGCTATCAATAATCTGCAAGAGCGCCGCGTCACGTTCTCAGCCTAGCGAGCAATCAACGTGCAGGATAGGGGAAGGCGTGTCGACGTACTCCGTATTTCTGAACAGAGCGTGACGCTTCCTCCACGAGCAAGTGTTCTAGTCGACGTAACATGCTGTGGTTTGGGCGATGGCGATGTGGTGGCTGAGACAAGTTTAGAACACCTCCTGCAGCAAGGCATTTGTGTAGCTAGAAGTGTAATACACCTTCGTGATGGCCGATCTGAATTGCTCGTAACCAACTTTAGCAACGAGCATCGACATCTTTTCCGTGGCACTTCGATAGCGTTTGCCCACGAAGTAGCAAACGTCACCAACTGTCTCACGTCGGAACTAGTGGATACCGCCGACACGTCAATGAGTAATATTGACATCAATCCTGATCTGTCCACCGTTAACCAGAGTGCGCTACGAGCGCTCTTGTTCGAGTTCAGGTCTTGCTTCGCGAGTTGCTCAAAAATCCGCCAGACGTCCGTCACTCAACACAAGATCATCACGTACGAGGACGCACGTCCGATACACCAGAACCCCTACCGCGTGTTGGCCAAAGAACGTGAAGCGATACGTACGCAAGTCACCGAGATGCTTGACGATGGCGTTATTGAACCATCTAACAGCCCGTGGTCATCTCCAGTCGTACTTGTCAAAAAAGAAGGCGGGTCACTACGCTTCTGCATCGACTACCGAAAGCTTAACAACGTGACGAAAAAGGATGTGTATCCGCTGCCGCGTATCGACGATTCGCTAGATAGACTTCGTCGTGCCCATTATTTCACTTCTCTCGATCTCAAAAGTGGGTATCAGCAAATCGAGGTAGATCAGCGAGACCGTAAGAAAACAGCCTTCGTGACTCCAGACGGCCTATACAAATTTCGAGTGCTCCCTTTTGGCTTGTGTTCAGCACCGGCAACTTTCCAGCGAATGATGGACACTGTCCTCACAGGGCTCAAGTGGCAGACTCGTCTTGTCTACCTTGATGATGTGGTGGTCTTCTCTACCACGTTCGAGCAGCACCTTCACCGCCTGCGCAGCGTGCTGGAGGCTATCCGATCGGCGGACCTCACACTAAAGCCACAGAAGTGCCACTTCGGTTATAAAAAACTAAAATTTCTTGGACATGTAGTTAGCGCCGAAGGAATCCGACCCGATCCGGACAAGCTTGCCGCTGTTGCCGAATTACCAGCTCCTGTCGATAAGAAAGCCGTCCGGCGCTTCCTTGGTTTGTGCGCCTACTATCGCCGATTCATTCATGGCTTTTCACAGATAGCAGAACCTCTGACTCGTCTCACAAGGGACGACACGCCGTTTGTCTGGGAAAACGAGCAACACGCAGCTTTTGATGAGCTGCGACAGCGCATGAAATCAGCGCCCGTTCTCGCTCATTTCGACGATGATGCTGACACGGAGGTCCATACCGACGCTAGTAACATTGGGCTCGGTGCAGTGCTCGTTCAGCGTCAAGAGGACATCGAAAGAGTGATAGCCTACGCCAGCCGCTCTCTATCCCGTGCCGAGGCGAATTATTCCACTACGGAGAAAGAGTGCCTCGCAGTCGTTTGGGCAATCACCAAGTTCTGCCCGTACATTTATGGTCGGCCCTTCAAGATAGTGACGGACCATCACGCGCTCTGTTGGTTGGCAAGCCTGCGCGACCCTTCAAGTCGGCTAGCACGGTGGAGCTTGCGGCTGCAGGAATTTGATATCACCATCGTCCATAAGTCCGGCCGTAAGCATGAAGACGCTGACACACTGTCACGCGCACCCCTTCATGTCGTCAGTCAGGAAGCAGAATGAAGACCAAGGCTTTCTGGGCGCCGTTAGTGCATCACACTTGAGCAAACGACAGCGAGATGATGCAGAGATTCGTCCAATCATTGATCATTTAGAGGGCCAGGGCGCAATCATACCACCTAATTTATCCCGCTCGTTGACGTCGTTCTGCCTGCGAGACGGTGTACTGTACAAGAATAACGCTCGTTCGAACAATCGTGCTTACCTCCTGGTGGTTCCTCGAGACATGCGAGACGACGTCCTCTTCGCTTGCCATGACGAACCCACATCCGGTCATCTGCGCTACTCAAGAAAACTTGCCAGAGTGAGCGAGAGGTACTATTGGCCAGGGCTTTCAGCAAGCGTCAAGAAGTACGTCAAGAGCTGTTCGGAATGTCAGCGCCGAAAGCAACCATCTGTTAAGCCAGCTGGTTTGCTTCAGCCCATTGAAGCACCCTGCACGCCGTTCGACCAAGTCGGCATGGACATTCTCGGGCCATTTCCTATGTCTGCGGACAGCAACAAATGGATGATCGTTGCGACCGACTATTTGACACGCTACGCTGAAACGCAGGTGATCCCACGAGCCACGGCTTCTGAGGTAGCACAATTTTTCATGCGCTACATCGTGTTACGACACGGTGCTCCTTCCAGTATAATAACGGACAGAGGGACGGCATTGACGGCGCAGCTTACGGACAAAGTTTTCAAACTGAGCAACACCAGACACCGAAGGACAACTGCGTACCAACCGCAAACCAACGGACTTACCGAACAACTGAATAAGACCCTCGCAGACATGATCTCAATGTACATCGACGTACAGCACAAAACATGGGACCGGATCTTACCTTACGTGACCTTCGCGTATAATACCACCGTGCAAGAGACCACGCGATTCACGCCGTTTCGGCTTCTCTACGGCCGCGAAGTGCAGACCATGCTCTACTCAATGCTACCGTGTCAGGACGAAGACGAGTTGGCAACAGACGCCGAAGAATTCGCAGAGCGTGCTGAGGAAGCCCGGCAGCTCGCGCGACGGCATTTCAGCCAGCAACAGCAGGCAGACGCACGACGCTATAATACCCGCCACAGAGAAGTGTTTTACAGCCCCGAAGATCAAGTTTGGGTGTGGACGCCCGTCCGCCGCCGTGGCCTTAGTGAAAAGTTACTGAGCCGGTACTTCGGCCCATATAAAGTGTTACGCCGCGTCAGTGACGTGAACTACGAAGTGGTTCCGCACTCAACACCCCATGCACGGAGCAAGACACGGCTGAGGCCGGACGTCGTTCATGTGTTGCGCATGAAACCATTTATTGCGCGTTGTTCGTAACTTTTCCTTTACCGTACAGCGTTCTTTGTGTTTTTTGTTTATTTTTGTGAACTTGCTTTCTCGTTCATTGACGTTTCCTATATTGGCACACTCTTCAACTTCTACTTTCACTTTATCTGAATTTCCAATTTTTTTTTCACGTTCCTATGTAGTAGCATCGCGGTGCTGCTATGTACTTTTCTTTCCTCTTTTTGGTACTTGTTTTTTTTTTCGGAAGGGGGGATAATGCCAGCAGCACGTAGTGAGTTGACAGCAAGAGCGGCTCTCAATCTGGAGGAAAAAAGAAGATCGCGTGCTTCTTCTCTGCTCGAGAGCCAGCCACGACTGACGCATCGTCCTAGTGCTAGCTACCTGGTGGTTTAATAAATCCCCCAGTACTTGTGACTCACCGTGACAATATTCAGTATGTTTTGGTGATATACGATGCACTAGAAAAATTGTGACCATTTCTGCGCCAATGATGAAAGCATAACAACAAAAATAAAAAAAAAACACCGTCTTATGGGATCATAACGTTACATTTTCACTCCAGTGTAAGAAACACTGCGGTTTTGGAATTACGCGTCAAAACACTTTCTGACAAAGAAACACACTAAATAATACTTACGTATTCATTTCGCGCTTCAGATATGCGTGACGTTTGTTTTTTTATCAACAGTGCCCACAAGTATGAGCGCAGGAATCACGTCAAGATAGCTGGGTGTTGATCAAGGCTTAAACTATACCCGCATGGCTAAATCGTGCGATAGGTAGGCATTAGCGCGTCCCTCTTCTACTTTGGATTTCTGCTCTCCCATGGTAGAGTATAAAGTACTCTGAGTAGCTACGCTTTTTAGATGCGGAGCATCTTATACTCGCGCCTTGTAGTACGCCATCCGCGCCGTCCGCGCCGTCCGCACCGCTTCTCAAACATTCGACAGCTGACGCGCGCGCATGCGCCGTCGCGCCGTCGCCCACTCTTCCACCATCTGTGCATCCCTTCCTCCTCTACACACCGCGCGCGCTTCACTCCTCCACCATCTGTGCACCCTTCCTCCTCTACACACCGCGTTCGACATCTACAATTCTCCTGATTCTCCAGTGGACGCGCATGTGGCGTCGCGCTTCGAGAACATTCAACAGCTGACAGTGCATGCGCCGTCGTGCTGTATATATACTCAAGGTCGGCGCTCGCTCACTCAGTTGCCGCTCGTCGGTTGGTTTGTACGGCGCGTCGACGTCCAAGGTCGCGGTGAAATGAATTCCAACGAATCCACAAACACAATGATCGACGTCCCTTCGACCAGCGCCGCCCTTTCGCATACGTGTGTACGTGTTCACTCATTTAACACCCCCTCCTACAACCACGTTAACCAATTTAGCCATCGACCCAAGTAAGTCGCAATTTAACACCCCATTTCACAACCACGTTAACCAATTTAGCCATCGACCCAAGTAAGTCGCACTTTAACACCCCGTTAACCAATTATGTGGTCCGCATCCTCCTCAATGTTCCCCCGAGGGAAGCTGCGGGCAATTTTTTATAAACACCAATTGTGGGGTGGAAGCCGTATTGACTACGAGCTAAGTGAGCTAAGCTAAGTGAGCTAAGCTTCAGGGCTCCTTGGGCTGGTGGGTGCACATCATAAAATGCCAGCCACTGAAGAATGTGTTAGCCTTCAATGGCATCGTTCCTGAGGGGGTAAGTTGTGAAGACGTCGTTGATGTGACGTACCTATGTGTAGGAATCGAAAAAGCATACCGTGTTCAACACTTTGAAGGTAGTAACTACCAAGGTACCGTTAACAGTGAGGCTGCTCTGGCCAAATTGTGAACGCGTCTCACCCCGATATCCGAGAAAAGCGCGTCACCATTTTGTGCGCCCTGGGCCATCAAGTTACGCAAAGCACTGTTCTTTTTATGCCATGCCGCGTCCCTAGTGAGGCCCTCGCCCAGGCGTTGTCTTCCTATCGGGAAGTGGTCCACATTACCAGAGGAATTATGGGGCCGTGTCTCCCCGTGACCACTGGAACGTGGTTCTTCCACATGGAGATTATATCTTCGCCCCTGAGCCAAACTATCTGAAGGTGGCTGGTCACTGAGTGACCTGCCACCTTCAGATTTGCTGCGGATAGAGGTGCTGGCATGCTGCCAACTCCGCCATGCCTTTTTTTTCAACTCTATGAGCTCAAAGCGGCACATAGTGAGAAGAAAAGGGGCATACTGCGAGGCGGAGACAAAATCACTGTAAACCTCTTGCTAATCTTCCCTATCCCACGTACGTGCACCTCCTTGATTATAATCTTACAAGGAAACGTATATTTGCAGATATTTAGGACGTTTACACCTGACGACAATGCCTGGCACACTGGCGGGCTGGGACCAGTCTCCATCCACTTCGTAGTCTTTTCTTTCAGGCAGAGATCCTCTACTGCTTTACGCCCCAATACCACTACTGCCTTGTGGCAATATTAACACTATCTGGAATGGTCACCACACCCCGAAAGACTGGCGGACCACCTTGATTGATTGATATGTGGGGTTTAACGTCCCAAAACCACCATATGATTATGAGAGACGCCGTAGTGGAGGGCTACAGAAATTTAGACCACCTGGGGTTCTTTAACGTGCACCCAAATCTGGGTACACGGGCCTACAACATTTCCGCCTCCATCGGAAATGCAGCCGCTGCAGCCGGGATTCGAACCCGCGACCTGCGGGTCAGCAGCCGAGTACCTTAGCCACTAGACCACCGCGGCGGGGCTGGCGGACCACCTTAATTACTTTTATGCAAAAGTAGAGTAAACATATTGTTACGAGGCAGTACGCAATACCCCACTGTCGCAGACGGTTCAACAAAAAAGTAGTGGACTAGCCGAGCGAGATACTGGCAGCCTTTAATTGACACAGCTCTTTGTATATTTTGTAAATACACTCGCTTCTGCCTTTCGTCTTATCTGGATTCCCGTGACGAATTCGGGGCGTGCTGGGTCAGTGAAGCACGTTGACCAACAAAGCGGGTTTGAAATTACCCATCGGTGTTCTCGTCGTTACTGGGTAGATATGAAGAGTCAATCACCTGCGGCAGGTTCACGCATACCAGTGGCACATACCCGCGAACGGGTATGTGCCACTGTCTAGGGGATATTGTTAGACGACGTGCGTGACGGGATTGTGACCTTATTCATGTCATGATCAGCGAGTCGTATTTGTCAAACCATCTTATTCTACCGTACTAATTTGGGTCACCATAGTTTAGGGATGAGAGCACCTCATATAAGCGGTGAGATAGATAGATAGATAGATAGATAGATAGATAGATAGATTGATAGATAGATAGATAGATAGATAGATAGATAGATAGATAGATAGATAGATAGATAGATAGATAGATAGATAGATAAATAGATAGATAGCGTCTCCGTGTTGAGAAACCGACGATTTTCTGTATTGAAAAAATATTTTCTTAAAAATTCCACATTTTTGACGGACTGCTATTATTTCTATCGAAAATATGCTTACCGTAGAGTGAATATGCATTACTCACGTGTCACAATTTAGTGTGAATTTACAAGGCGGAAAATATAAAAAACACATTTCGAAAAACTTTCTGAATGAACGTGTAAGAGTAAATTTGGAATATTATTTTCAAACTTCGATCACCTTATAAAATTGAAGTTGCTTAACATGTGAAACAAATATGCTTTTGAGACAAATAACAATAACCTCCGAATAAACTTTCAAAGAAATAACGCTCACACGATAGTCTGCCAAAGTAAAAAGTCTCCCACGTGCACAAAAAGTAACTTTATCCAAAATATCCTGGGACAAATTATTTTCTGAGCAATAAATCTGCATGATTTCGCCAGAATACACTTCAGGTGCTTGACAAAATGGCTGGAACGTTTCGCGGGAAATCACTGAGCCCTGACTGACTGTTCCGACATGAGTCTGTCGTCAAGACGTGCCAACACAGCACCGCAACAGCACACCGTGACGCAGCAGTCAGAACAGCACAAAGAAAGTCGTCTTTTTTTCGCAGCCACAATGCTTGCAATCAGCCCTGTGTTTCATGACGACGTTAAAGGCACAGGCAAATTCATTTGAAGTTAAAAAGCGCCGCTGCTGGAATCAAGAAAAACAGGAGGTTTCCACTCATAAGTATCATTGATTGCAAAAGTTGAAGTGAAAACCTCCACTGATGTCCATAAATAATTACATTTTCTGCGCTACAATGCGCAGAAAATGCTAGCTCAAAGCCTTAATGCATTTACGTTGTCTCCACACGCCTCGTTCTTTCTAACCATCCTGTTTGTTTTCAGGTTGGCACAATCAGATGTCCCATTTTAACGCCAAAACTTCATGGCCGGTGATCTCTTCTGATGTTTTGCGTAGTAGCACATAACGTTCGAGAGATCTTCAAGATATTTAGCAATGCCGTTTCAGTGTGCGACGCAGATATACATTTTGTTTTCTGCTTCTTTTCTGTGGGGTTGTTTAAGGTTAAAGCCTTAGGATCAGGAGTGATGATGACAGGAAAGAAAGGCTAAGAGCTCATTCAGATGCGTGTCCTAGAGTTATTGTATATGCTACCCTTAGGTAGCGCAGTTGCGCATAGGTCGGCCATCTTGCCCACTGAGACATCTGAATCATGCAGAAATGCCACCCCTTTCGAATGTAGGAGCCGATGCAGCCCAGCTACAGCTCAGCAACTCAGTGCGTTTTCTCGCTCGCTGATAATGCGTTGCTTGTGCAATTACTTTCGCTTCGAAGGAAAAAAGAAAAACTCGAATAAATATGGCTCACAATAGGAAGTATTTTCGTTTTAAATTGCAAAAAGGAATGCTTTGACTTACTTTGTCGGGAATCGTGTACACAATACGCGACAACGTAAGTTCCGCAAATCGCTCGTTTCGCATAGTTTTTCGCCGCTTTAAGCTCTTATACAGGGGGCTCGATAAAACAATCGCTAGACCTATCTATCTATGTTTCACAAGTAACGTAAGCAAACGAGAATTTCCGCAATATCTATACGTAGCTGTGGGATTCGGTCATCGTGGCAACTACGCAGTACTGAATCACGGCGTTGCGCCGCATAGACACCACTAGCACTGATGTTTCCTAAAAACTGACAACACAAGACACAATCACAACACCAACAAAAAAAAGTGGCCCAAATCTGCATTTTACACTGCAAATGTCGCCGAAAGACGATAGTCTTGCGTGTGGAGAGAGTGAACAAAACGTTTATTTGATGTTCTGCGCACGAAAATCGGTAAACGGTATTGTGGAGGCGCTTCGTTTGATTACCTCGAGCGTGCACATGTATCGGAGAAGAACCAGCACATCGAAGCACGTTAGACACGAGTGCCATTTGGCGGTTATCTTCGAAAACGAAGGCGTGCGTGCCCGCGGAGAAAGATGCGTGGCAGTCTCGGAGGTGATAAGGTGTAGAATGCAAAGCGATGGGCAGGTGCCACCACTGCGTCGTCGTAGCAAAGCGTTGGAAACACTTACCTTTTTGAGCATCGCGCTGCACTGTCAGCACAGCGCGAGAAACGCTGAAGTCCTTACAGTTACTTGTGTGTGCCTCTTCTAGTATAAAGGCAGACATACAAAACATCGGCGTGTTGTTATGGTGCCTCGGATATGCGCAATATTTGATTTTTATTTGACAATCGCACAACTATGAACGCTAAATTTTGAGCAATATTGGTGGGCGCTGCAGATGGGGTTGGCCGTTTGGCGCCGTTTGATGTATCGTTAAGGGCGGACAAACGGACAATTGTATGGACAGACAGACAGACAGACAGACAGACAGACAGACAGACAGACAGACAGACAGACAGACAGACAGACAGACAGACAGACAGGCAGGCAGTCCAAAAATTTTCCGTCGAAGGTACCCAAGAAAGACTATCGTCTTTAAAAGCACTTTTGCACTCAGCGGGATAGCCTCGCCGGACCACAGAAGCCGGACCACTTGGACAGTGGTGGCGGTGGTGCCAGTGGCGCGGTGGTAGCCAGCACCCGAGCGGCTGTAAAGTTGGTTTTCCCTAAAATAGCTGTTTTTCCCTCCCGTGAGCACGCTTGGCAAAGGGGAGCATGACAGGCGAGTTCATCAGCGTCCCGACTCTGCTACCTAAAGGTAGCATATAGAGTAACTCTAGCGTGTCCAGCTCTTTAACGCCCCCCGAGGTTTCAAATTTTAAAGACATAAAAAAAGGCAAAGAAGGCGCTAATGTAAGGATTAGGTATCATTTGAAAGGCCTTCGATTTCATATCCTGAATACTTGGCCAATCCCCCTGAGTGGGCAAGAGGTATAGTGGAGACATAATCATCATCATCATGCCACTAGGCATTGACCTTGCAAAGTGATTCCTTGACTGCAAGCCTTGACCAAGTCATACCGTGTTATGCAAAATATAGTTGAAAAGACGTTTCTTATGGGTTATGCACGAGCGCGAGCTGCGCGGTCGCTTCATCTTTGAGGTTCCCCTGACAGAGCAACACGGAGTGGCATTCACGTGCCACATCCTATTGAGTGCTTTGGTGAAACTATATATGGAGCGGCATAGTGGATCAACGCTTCTACAAGCACAAAATGAGGCTGGAAAAGCCAAAAGAGTTCTTAAATTCGACACGCACTTTCTTCTTTCCAGAAAGGGGCGGGCGGGGCTGATAGGCATCTATCAAAGAAGACATGATTTTATAGGATTTGTATCACATAGGAATTGGCATAATAAAAATTGAAAAATAGCAAAATGAAGAAACGAAACGAGAAAAAGGCACTAAGACTTTCGAAACTTGCTCGTAGGATTGCAGTTGACTATTCCTAATGTACTTCCTTTGGACACTTTGTCCCTACGGTTCCCTGACGGGAAACTTACCGATGCCTTGCAAGAGTTTATTAAAAGTTCAAAAATATGCAGACTGTATGACCTAATATTACTCCTAAATTACGTATTCTTTTCCAAATAGCTTTACTCATTAACTTAATTATTGTTTTTGGTGAAACCATCTGCTTCATTTTCTATATCCACTATTTCTAATTGCCCTTTCTTATTTTATTTTTGCCGTTTTTCAATAGTATGAAAACCGTGAGCTAACAAATATATTATTTCGTCGGAAATACCCAGTTCTTAGCCAATCTTCCAGCGTGGGAGTGTGCTACAGTTTCCAGGCACTTCCTTGCTTCCTTCCTTAAAATTTCCTACACTTCATTTCCAAGAAGGAAGTTTTTATCCAAATGATCGGCATTCGCTCAATTATGTTCTTCTATCGTGATGTAGCTACATTGTTTTAGTATGAGAGACACGAGCCTCCTGAGGGGAAGCCGCGTTTCATATTAATAGACTAACACGAATCCTACGTACATACAGGAAATAGGCGTTTGTTAATATAAAACCTCTGTTCAGATGCTCCTCCGTGCGGTGGGAGCCTGCTTAAACAGCCTCATCAGACACTGCTGGCTTTATAATACATGCACGGTTCCTCGCAACTCTTTCAAGATATTTTCCTATTTCGTGTATTCCTGTTAATTGGTACCATCAGCTCTTCGTCGAATACTGAGTCATGTGTTCTCGGCTGTTCTATGTCTTGAAATTGTTTCACTCGTTTACAAATTCTATATGATGAATTCTAATCATAATCCACACTTAGTGTGCGAGCGTTCTTAGAGACGTCTAAATAATGCTCTTTTTTGTGTGCTCGTTAAATTCAGACGCGCTAAGATATATGTGCTCTCCTTCGCTTGGTACTGATGCAACGTATCTACACATTTGGTCTGTATATCCTCCACCTTTCTCTCTTTTGTGGATACCTCCTACAGAAAATTTCGGTAGGTGTGTTCTCAATCAAGGGCGCGCACTCTCTGTTTCATGCTAGTATTACATTAGGTCTCTATGACGTGCGTTTGGAGGATATATTTTCTATTGTTGGAAGCAGTTTTAAAGATAGCTAACTGCTGCTGCTATATTACTCTGTGCTCTATCACATGTGTGGAAATGGCTGTACTTGCAAAAGTTCAGGCACAATCGCTGGTGAACCAACAGCCTTGTTTCAGCTTTGTCACATGCACACTGATTTTAGGAAGCTGTAGTTCGCTGACTCCTTAAATATTTTAAAAGTATTCACATTAACATTACAATTACTTTTAATAATAGCCCACAAACTTTCCCTGATGTCATCGTCTGTTAGTTTTTGTTAATACTGTGTGTCACGAAGAAAACGAGCCCACAAAATTTACTCTTTTCTTCAAACTTGAATTGAGCATTTATACAGTTTTGTATATAGTACACTTGATTCTGCCAATGTTTTTTTTTTCTCAAGGCCTTTAACCTGTTTGGACTCAGTTATTTGTAACCATTCCAACATGCAGATTTTTCATTTTTGTTACCTGCAAAAAAAAGCCTTTAGTTTTGTGCTTGCCTACTAAGCATTCTTTTTTAAGCATGGCATTTCACTTCAACAAGCATAAAAGCAACATCATAACAATGAAGGACAAAGCGCAACGTGTTGAAAACGTGCGCTTAAGTGTGTCTTGCTTTTATTTTTCGCTATTCGCTTTATTTAACAGGAACGTGAGTGAAGGTTCACTCAGCAAGGCATTTTCTCAGTGAAATTGATGGCCAGATCATCCTTCATGGCAGAGTTTAACTGAAAAGTCAATGTCTTGGTATACTTTTGCTGCCACTCGTTTGTAGTTTTCCGGCTCTTTCAGTGAAACATTTCTTATGCATAAAAATCTCATTCGACAAAGCTTGATACAATAATAATTTCACAGTGGTTTAGAGAAAAGAAACGGACGTTAAATGAACAACAGTCAGGAACTATTTGTGGTACACTCAGGCGTTTTTTTGCCGATGGGAGCACTGCTGTACAGCACACTTTGATGCTGGAGAGCATGAGCGTGCATGTTTAGCGATAACGATTGAGCATATTTTTGAGGAGGTAGCATATTGACCTTGAATATTAATGATTACTTAAGTCCGTGGCGGAGGCATATTAAGAAATTGAATGAAACGAAGCAATAAAGAAATAAGGCGAACATCAATACTACAAGCAACTGTTTATTTGGCAAGCGGGCTTCAGCTTATATGCTATTTCTTCACGCGAGCGCATACAGCTATAAAGTATAAGGTGACTACCAGAGGTTGTTGCTCGGAAATTCATATTTGTGCTCAAGAAGGCAATAGACAAGTCACTTATGCAGAGCTTGTCACGTTTCTTTTTGTTAAAGAAAGCTTCTAGGGCCAGTCTTGATAAGTCTTTGCCGGTCCTTCTAGACCAGACAAGTGCTGTTTTCGGACACAGAATGGCTGTGTCTAAAAACACCACTTGTCTGGTCTATTCCTCATCCATATTCTTTAGCGCCACGCTGTAGTTTGAACCGAAAATCCAGCCTCGCCACAATATGCCAAGACATGAGCTAACACATGTACACTTTTATCTGCTGTTTTTGAAAAGTCTTTTATAAAGCGATCATCTACGCAATCTTCCGTTTCGCCTAATATTTCTGAGCCAATTATGCAGGTACGACATACGCCCAAAATAATTGGCTTGTTTTGTGTGTATGCATACCTGCAGTAAGGCAGAAAATCAACATAAAATCAAGATCGTTGCGGCCTTGTCGGACTACTTTTGAGCACGCGGCCAACTAAAATAGCTGAAATGCAGAGAGTGCATGCGTTATTAGACTTTTATGCATCAACTGTGAATGATTTCAGCGCACTTATTGCAAATAAAATGCTGGTTTGTATCATGTTGAGGCTAACATTATCGTACGTTTGGCATATTTTCTAACAATTGTTTGCATTTTGTCACACATCAATATATTATTCTTGAGCGTCTCTTCTGTATTCTCTTAATATGCTCTATTGAATATAATGATGAAATGTTTCTGCATTTTAGGGCGAATGTGTTTTAGAAAGGGGTCCACGAAGAGTTAATTCACTTAGCTTCGAAACATAAATGACGCTTAAAAAAATGCCCAGGATCACATGGAGAAGAAAACCCATGACCTCTGGGTCCACTACAAGAGATACTGGACGATCTATTCACTGCCCCACGGTCATACATTCTGGACGCTTCGCAAAGTCGCCTTCGATATCTGACACGTTCCTCTTAGAGTACTGGTCGACGGGTTCATGTGGCCTTTGTGGAGTTGTAAAGCCAAGCGGTGCATTAGGATCAAGGCTTGAATGAGTAGCTGCTGCAGCGCGTAATGTGATGGTAATTTTTTCCCATGTATTGAGGTCAATTCTAATTGCTTTTCCCGTTTTATGCTGTAATCAAGCATTGATAAACTACAAATATTTTTGATACCTAGATTGCAGATGTGTTTGTCTCAATTATCTAGCTAAAAAGAGGTCACCTGTTTGGATCGCCTGCCACGGAATGTCAGGGCAATTCCTTTCAATTAGTACGTGGACGGTGTTTTGCGAGGGACCTTTAGTCGACGCCGGTGATCGTTCTCACTCTGTTTGTTATAGTACCCCTAACAACATAACGACGTAACACATTCACCACCACGATTAATGCTTTACGTTACAAACACTTCTATAAAAAAAGGTCGCTAATTATGACGTCTGTTATGGTTGTCTTTGCCCACGTAATTTTATCAGGAAAAAAATGGAGTCGAATCTGTTTCAAATGGGAAAAATTGGCTCTTTGAACGTATTATATCACATTATGGCTTCTTAGTAATATTTTCATGAAAAGACTTCCGCATACAGCAGAAATCTTGACTTGGTCAAGAAGGTCGTGAATAATCGGTAGTCGGTTGCCGTTCGCGGCAAAAACCGTCATTTTTAAAGAATATTACCGCTTTATAAAAACGCTCTGTATTTGTTCGCTGCCTCTACTTTCGTCACAAAGCGTGATGCAGTCTAGAATGGTTTTTCACTGTATCTTGACTTGTTCTATGTTATAGGACACCTTTACTTTTGCATCAGGTATACTATTTCAATATTATCTACGGAATGAAGAGAACCATAATCCTGTTTTTCCCCGCCGCGGTGGTCTAGTGGCTAAGGTACTCTCCTGCTGACTCACTGGTCGCGGGATCGAATCCCGGCTGCGGCGGCTGCAATTCCGATGGAGGCAGAAATGCTGTAGGCCCTTGTGCTCAAAATCGGGTGCACGTTAAAGAACCCCAGGCGGTCAAAATTTCCGGAGCCCTGCACTACATCGTCTTTCATAATCATATTGTTGTTTTGGAACGTTAAACCCCACATAATATAACCCTGGTTTTTTAAATGAAATATTTTTGGGCGATATTTTCTGGCGCGTACTTTGTTTTTTTTTTATTTAAAACATGTATAACATCTTTATTTTGTATTGAAAGACTGTTATTTCTTAAAACAGATATTTGTCTCTCGGCGAAACCTCTTCCTTAAAAGGAGCGCTAAAATAGTAAATTATTCAGTGTTTTGAGGAAACCGCATACCTTCAAACAGGCCGAGGTAGTGAGACTAGGTTAGTAAACGCAACGTGTATGCAGGCATAAATCGTTCAAATTGTAACTTCGGCACGAATAAAACACGCAACTCATAGCTTTTTGAAAAAGTAATATGTTTGTTTTTGTAACCAAAATATTTGATGTAGTCAGCGCTTCGGAGAAATGTCTTGAGAATTTAAAACAAGTGCGTAACCAATGAAACCTCAAGAAAAGCACTTGCCTTTCTCCTTACATAAGAACTCACTCCAGAGGCTCTATGGCCCATTTTCTAAAAGCACTCGGCAAATGTTCCCAGGGTATATGCATGACATGAAAAAATAGGGGAGACTCCCTCATGCTTGGAGTTTAATACTGCTAATAAATACAAAAACTGATAATAAATGACATCATCATTCACTTCGGAGATATGCTGAGTGTGCGAAACTCCGGGGGATTATTCGGGACAATGCCCTCTTGAACATGGAAATGAACAACACGCGTGTGCAGTACGTAAAATGCCGTTTTATTGGTCATATATGGTATGAAGGTGCGGAGTTCGTTTTCCTTTTATTGAGACTTCTTTATGTTTAGGGAAATGCATGCCGTGATTTACTTGGTAACGCCATATTGATAGAAGCTGACAATGATGCAAACAAAGTTATAGGGGATGTTATTACAAGTAATTGTATTGCAAATTTCAAAAAATAAAGTGGAAGGAAAAAAAAACTTACGCCATCGGGGACAAGTTCCCACAAGTGCATTTTTTTTTTCGGTCCACTTTTCTTGCCCTACCATAACAGTAAAATTTCTTATACTAACATCACCTGTAATTTCTTTGAAATTACTCTGTGATGGTAATTTTTTCCCACAGGCGCAATTTTTTTTCGGTCCACTTTTCTTTGCCTACCATAACAGTAAAATTTCTTATACTAACATCACCTGTAATTTTTTTGGAATAACTCTGTGATGGTAATTTTTTCCCATGTATTGAGGTCAATTCTAATTGCTTTTCCCGTAACAGTAAAATAACAATAAAATTTCTTATACTAACATCACCTGTAATTTCTTTGGAATTACTCTGTGTTAGTTTTTATATATTTGTGCGTAGTAAAGAAAACTAACCCTTAAATATACATTTTTTTCTTGGTGCTAACGCCAGTTATTTACGTTCTTCATTCAGTCACGTAGTCCAACGACAATTTACAAGTGTCTCGAGCTGGCTAAGCGGCCATGAGATTGCCATGAGCATGGCAGGTAAATTATGTGGTACATGACATTTATGATATAATTTTCGTGTTATGACTTGTCGGTTGAGTTTGCCATACATTTTGGCGTGGTAATGGCGAATTCGGTATATATGTAGGGTCGGTAAATTGGCCGCGAGCACACTGTTTGCGTGAACAGTAAGTCATACCGTGCATGACCTGCATTACATGGTAATGTCTTATGTGGACACCTATCATTTTTATTCGTACCACAGAAACAAAACACAAGTGGTGTTATAATATTGCTGTACAATTTGATAATTATAACATCGGGGTGAGCACCCCGTGGTCATTTGTTGTAGAAAATGTCTTACACGGTAAGCTTGTCATAATCTGCACGTTAGGACTTCTCATATATGTTCTTCATAATGTCAGACTTGATATATTTCCACAAAGGTCATGTGATCCCCTACCAATTTTGATATACCTCCCGGTAACAAAATCACCAGGGAGCACGAAGTTCAAGTGGTTAGATAGATAGATAGATAGATAGATAGATAGATAGATAGATAGATAGATAGATAGATAGATATATAGATAGATAGATAGATAGATAGATAGATAGATAGATAGATAGATAGATAGATAGATAGATAGATAGTGATATGAAACTCGTTAAGGAAGTTTTCGCATTTAATAGATTCTGGAATGTGAACTTCGATTCTCCTATATTCAAAAAAAAATAAAAGGAAGGGGTAGAAGGAAGTTTGCGATAAAAGATTCGTAAATGGGAAAGAGTGCTGAAGCCGATATATTTGCGTCTTATATTCGCGTCTGAGAAGGCTCTGCCTAAGTATGTCTGTCAGCGCCGGTTAAGAAATCTCTGGTATCATTATTATGCAGGCACCTTAGGACGCCTACACAGTTACACATATTGGTCCATGTGTCTTAGTTTGCGCTTCATGTGTCCACTAAGCAAAACAAGTACACGATGCTAAATATTCGAACACACTAATGGTTTTACATATGCTGACTGAACAACGCATGCAACTGGCATTTAGAAAGCGATGTTCAGAAGAGGAAAAGGGGGATAAAACGATGTTTTCCTGATGATAGTAATCTTGATTTTTCATACAGGTGTGGCTATGAAACAATTACCTATTATATGCGTGCGTGTTTAGGCAGCCACAACTTAAGCTTTATGTTCTGTCCATAGTCAAAGAAGTAATGTTATGGCAGCTGGCGAAAGGCCAGGTTTTCCGGCTCTCTCCTCGTAAAGATGTCTCTCGTGAATGAGTCTATAAGGTAACGCTGGAGGGGCCTTGCCGGTTCCTGCTAAATTTACAGACGGCCAATACTTCGCCTCCGTGTCATGGTGTGTGCTGCGGCACCGTCTCAAAGACATATTGCTGCACAGGCCCGGTCCTTATCACCACCGCCTCATTGGCACGTCGGCGCACACATTCGAGCCTTCATGTTATGCAATCACGTTCTTTGTTCCGCGCTCGCGCCCGTCTTCCTCTGTATCTCAATACTTCCCCACGCCCATATTTTTTTTCATAGTTTAGGTGCTGATGAACGACCAAAGCTCCTCCTGACCTGGCATGTTGTCTCACCTAGCCATTGTGCACTTGTTGTGTTTTATTTTGCCTGTTATTAACGAGTATAAGCCTTTCTTTATGAGGCACGTACTCAGGGAATGCATATTGATGGTCCAATAAAGAGAAATGGGTCGGTAAGATGAGCACATTTTTGCGAAAAGCCGTTCTGTTGATTCGTCGCCACCTGTTTTGTTTATGTAGGTCGTCCTTTTTTATTAGATGATATGCTTTGAACACCTGTAGCGCGTTTTAGTTTTTCCTTCTTAATTTTTGTTCAATACTTTCAACCCTATAGACGAAGCTTGTTCGCACCTTCGTAAAGTCGTTTTTTTATTTCGTTATGAAAATTGAAACCACAATAATTTGTGATTCTTTTATAATTGTTTTAATGCAAAAAAGTATCATCTATTTCATTTTTTTAGAACCTCGAGAGTGATATTTTTGTGCGGCACTGAAGGAACTTTTTTACTTCAATACACATCGATGTGAATAAATAATGAGTACATGAGCGAACTGCTCGAGTGCCACGCCCACTGCGGAGAAATCTGCTTTATACTTCAAAGAAATGAAAGAGGTGAAAATAGACCATGGAAGTACAATAAGCACCACACGAAGATCAGTATCAAGTGAGTGGTAATATATAGCAGACGCATGCCTAAAGCATGAAGTATACAGCATTTTAAACAGCCACGGAATTTTCATTGAGCATGTATTTCTATTATTGGGAGCGCTCATAATCCGTCATGGTCGAAAGCATTACATGCTTTGTACTGTACCACTCCCCAAATAAGTATCTAATTGCGACCAAAATACTTTTCGCATCTGTACGATCAATACTTTAGTGGATGCGGACGCACTTTCGGGAACAAAAAAGCATGAGCTATTTAAGTTCGTTTTGAAGCGTTTAATGTCTGCATCTGCACTCAGTCTGCTTTTGAAGAAGAAGCATGGCAGTTTCTGAGATTTATTCCTGCCGAGTGTCTACAACATCGTGCCGTCAAATTTGAGGTGAGGTATTATTAAACATCATCAGCCTTTACATTCCAACGTGGCTCTCAGCCGGTGCGAGCTTTCTTTGTCGGCCTCAAGTGCTAGCACCCGAGTGGGTGCGGCTGGGTGGTTAGTTATTAGGCTTGCCGGCATTCTCGGCAAGTTATACCAGGACCTGCTATGACCAAAATAATTAAGCCAAGCTGTGGTAAGACCCGAGGTAACTAGGCCACATCCTAATAAGACCATGATAATCAAGTCATGTAAAGCTATAATTGTGCAAACTGAAACATACAAAATCACATGGTAGCTAAATGATGCTAATTAAGGCCACATCAATTACGAGCACGCTAAGTAAAACCATGCTGACTAGGCCTTACTAATATGGTGACAATTAGTATGGCGTCGAAAAGAATTACGTTAGATAGTGGTATATGATGGCGTTGCTAATTTAACCCAAAATAATTGATGCCATTTTATTTCAAACCTCATTCAGTAAAACAAAATTGTTAGGTGTTATGTTCATTAGGTCATAGGCCATTAGTACGATTGAAATAAGACATGTCTGATATCTTCACTTCCCAGCAGAACAAGCAGATTCAGATTCAGAGTCTTTATTTCAGCATTTATATTAAAAGAAATGCTAGGACAGGAGCATAAAGCCGCTGTTAAAGTGGCTTGACGAAAGCCGCTGACCCTACAAAGTTTGGCTGGAGACAACACACGTACACAAAAATTGCAATGCATTGATGTAGACATTATATTTCACGAAAAAAATATGAATAGATGATTGTATTAAAATGCTAGAAGAAGCTAGGTTATCACAAGCTCCTCTATGGCAGTGCAAGATGATCAATTATTTTATATGAAAAGAAGCAGCTGCTTAGTACCCACCGCATCAAACGCTCGAGAACCCCACCGCCGCGGTGATGTAGTGGCTAAGGTACTCGGCTGCTGACCCACAGTTCGTGGGATCATATCCCGGCTGCGGCGGCTGCATACATTTTCGATGGAGGCGAAAATGTTGTAGGCCCGTGGGCTCAGATTTGGGTGCACGTTAAAGAACCCCAGGTGATTGAAATTTCCGAAGCTCTTCATTACGGCGTCTTTCACAGTCATATGGTGGTTTTGGGACGTTAAACCTTACCTATGAATCAATCAAACGCTTGAGAGGTACACAGGCACCATGACAGTCACGAGTTAAACTAGAGCCCTCCCAGAATCAACGAGTTTACATCTGGATTCACACGTCAACCAGCTTATTGACAGATGAGCGCGGCGAAGATTAAGTCCTCCCACCACTTTTGATCTAGCCGACGAGCAGTACTCACGCCGCAACGCCAGTTAGCGACACGATTTATCTTTCAGCTTTATCGCGCAGACTATGAAAACACGCACGCAGACTTAAAATTTACATCAACACGTGGTTACTAAGCAACGCATTCAATTTCACCGCGCTCACGACATTTCCACTCATAGCTGCGTTACCACCAATATGTGAGTGCCCCTGGGGATAACCTGTCATTGTATTTATCTGTAATCACGGCTGTCGAGTTGGCCGCCACGAGGAGTTCAAGCGCTCGTCATCTTGGAGGCCATGCCGTATTATTTTTTAGAAGCGAAACTAGCAGTACGACAGTGCTGCATGTGCCCCCTTGCTTCTTTCGAGAGCGGAAATTTCTATACTGCAGTTGGAACGAAAGACCTTGCTCGAACGAGGACAAACGCCCACGAACACGCCTGTGTGAAGTGCGTGTTGAGTTGGCAGAAGAACTGCAACAATCACGGTGACATCTGTGCTTTGTTGAAATGTTGACGTGGGTGGTGGCGCTTACGTACACGCACGCGGTGTTACTTTGATAACCACCGAAAATTACCCAACATGCATTTCTGTCGTCACGGGTGTCCTTGTAAAAACTTTCGACAGCGCTGCTATTACGCGCTCCAGAACTTTCTTGATGCCATGGCCACCATAGAGTGAGCTCGTAGCTCACTTGTCTGCTCTGGAAGCTAGGACGATCCTGCATAGCACCGAAGATGACATACTACGTGACGCCAAACGGACAGAAAACAGTGTTCCACCTTCGCGTTAATGTCTACTGGCGACGTAGTTTTACACGTCCGCGTTTATTGCATATTTACACCCCCAAAAAGTGGATTGGAGGATAGCCGCCGGGGTAGATCACTTGGTAGAGCATCTGACATGGTATTCGGAGGCCGCGGGTTCAGTCTGGGCTCAAGGTAAGTTATGTCTTTGTTCACTTTTGAAATGCGAAGCATTTCTTAGCGAACCTCGGTGACTTTGCGCGTATCTATCTATATAGCCACGTACGACTTTTAGCTCTCCTAAACGTTTCGATAATGGTATCGATACCACACTTTGTATGGCATGACATGACTGTATGAAGAACATATTTGACTAGTCATAACATTATAATCATGACATGTATGTCACGATTGTCAGGATTTAAATGTTGTGGTCCTGCAGCTCTTGCAGCAGTTTCGTTCACATGGCATCTTGCAAAACTGGTGTGGTATGACATGATTGCATGGCGAACACAAGCGACAGTCCCGAACCTGAGACTCAAGACCTGCGTGCCATGTAACAGCATGACTATATGCCACGCTCATGATGCGCTCGAGGCCGTTTCGGTAGCGTCACCCATACCAAATTTGGTATTACGGTACGTCAATGGATGACCAAGGTATGTGACTGGTGTAAACATGATAATAATGAGATGCGTATCATACATGTAACAACATGACTACATGCCAAGTTCATGATGCGCTGCCAGTTGTTTCGCTGGCTTCACTTATACCAAATTTGGTGTTACGAGGCGTCAATAGATGACGAAGGTATAATACTGGTGCAAACATGATAAACATGACATGTGTGTCATGTAACAACAAGACTACATGCCACGCGCATGGTGCGCTCGAGGCCATTTAGCTAGCTCCACATGTACGAAACTTAGTATTACTCGACGCGAATGGACGACATAGGCAACTGACACATCCAGACATGGTAACCAAGACATGCGTGTCATGAAAAAAACATGAGTACATGCCAAACTCATGATGCGCTCGCGGCCGTCCCGCTAGCTTCACAAGTGCCAAGTTTGGTATTAAGTTGAACTGGTATAGCGCATTATGGGGAAAAATAAACAGCTGAGCTGACCGACACAAGAGAACAGAGCGCTATAGCGCTCTGTTTTCTTGTGTCGGTCTGCTCAGCCGTTTCTTCTTCCCCATAATGCGCTATACCAGTTCAAGTACGACGAACCAACTCGCCCAATCTTCAACACTCTTGGTATTATGTGACACCAATGAAAGACGATGGCATGTGACTGGTGCAAACGTGATAGTCATGAGATGCGTGTCATGTGAGAACATGACGACATCCCACAGTTAATGCGCCCATACATTTAGACGTGCCGCCGTGCGCGTACTCGCCGGCGTTCATTTCGTCGGGTAACGCTGGCGTTGCCCCACCAGGCGCCGGACTTCCCATATACTCGCAGGCGCGCGCCACGCTGCATTGTTTTAAAGCATGCGCGTGTCAGCGCACGCGCCGTCCCTCCGTTACGAAAAGAGGGAGACGCAGTGTTGTCTGGGTAACGCATCGGCGCGAAATGCAGTATATCGCATTTCGCGCCGGTTGCCGTCAGGCCGCGCCGACGAACACTGGTCGTGATTGGCGTCAGACTATAAAGTGCTCGCGTTTTACTAACGTAGCGTCATTGTACCCAGCGTGCGCGCGCGTAAGCACTACGTTGGAGTATATTGGGCTCTTTATGATGCGATCGTAGCCGTTTCGCTAGCTCCACATATACCGAACTTAATCTTACGTGAGATCAATGGATGACGACATATGTGACTGGTGCAAACATGATCATCTTAGACGCATGTCATGCAAGAACATGACACATACCACGCTCATAGCGTGCTCATGGCCATTTCTCTAGCTCCACATATACTAAATTTGGTATCACGTGACTTGAATAGATGACGAAGCTAAACAACACATCGAGACATGATAATCATGACACGGAGAGACATGTTCGGCATCACTTACCTCGACCTCGTAACGTTGTGCCATTTTAAACGGACATTTAAAAATTTCTTATGCGTGCTTCGCATATCATAAATTACCACTGAACGTGGGATATTCCAATTTTTTTCTTTCTTTTCAGTTATATTACAATCACTTCTCATAACGCCCCCTATACTTTCCTTCGCATGATTTTCTGTTAGGTCTCATTACACTATGTTTCACAAAAAAAAAATTCCTTAAAGGTTCACTTTTCTCTTTCATACACACTGAAGTGAGGTGTAACTTTAGCTTAACAAAGTCAGATGACATGTCCCACATAAATGAAGCAGAAATATCTGCACCTAAGGGACAACAAGCAACCTTTAGTGCTCGAAACGATATTTAAGTATCTTGACCTCACTTGTTACAATGGTACGTACATAATTAGTGGTTATATGTTAGCATCGTGAGTGCTCACACGGAAATGAATAGAAAAAAAAACTGCAGGAATGCTTTCTCTCTATTGCAGCGTCTTCAAAAATGCCCATCTCTGCTCCCATTAGGTCCTACGGGTAAGATTCGGACCCTCATCATTGTAATAACCGTGGGTAGTGATACATTACGTGTAGTAACACGTACATCTAAATTGTAAATGGTTATCTTACATATGTGGCTCATTGCCGCTGAGGAATTCATCTCGCCGACGTTAGTGAAGTGACCGGAAATAGTAGGCAGGCCATCGGAAGCCGGTAAGTTGATTGACACCTCAAACTAAGAGTTTTGTCAGCCCCTTCTTTGCCGGAAACCTCGCCGTCTTTGTGCATGAAAGGTGTATTATCGGGGCCCGTTCGATGTACACGAATGACTCCGCCTCGATCCGTATTAGCCGTGTCGGTTATTTCAAAGGGTATTCTGGCAGTCCGACGAGTGACTCACCCTTTCAGAATAATAGATCTGACTAGCTAGTAAGCACAACCGGTTCGTTCGTTCGGATATCTTCAAAGGCCGGCAACTCACAGGAGCGTTCGGCGATACAGTTTTGGCTTGAGAAGTTAGGAGGGCTCTTGGAACCTGGCCGCATGTTTCCCATCCGAGTTATTGCGAAACTGAAATGAAGGCGTCGAGGGTACACGAGTGAAAACTGATCTGAACCGACTAGAAATTAGATTCACTCATGAAGCAGAACTTTAGAAACGCAGCAAGCAAAGGCCGAGAGTCAAACTTGGATAAAGTTATGAGTCAGACTTATTAAATGCGTCTTATTGTGACAAAAGTTTCTGTACCAATGCGAACCCTATATTTAGTGTTATTCAAGAGAAAATTACAGACAAAAGGAATGATTGTGCCACCAAGTAAGTTATCAGACACTTTTCGCATATTAATTACGACGTTTGTCAAAGATATAAGAGTTGTCTCAAGATGCGCTTGAAGTTTGCCTACGTATTGGTGAACGAGGTGCAGAAGAATTTTTAGAGAGAGTATTCAAAAGTATTGTTTAAATTGATGAGAACTGGATGTTCTTGTGGTTGCCTCATAACAGAAAACGGGGCGGGAAAACAGCGCAGATTACGCATGTCACGATTCGAGTCGAACACCTAGTGTAGTAACATATGCAAATGACTAACTCAAATAAAAGTAGGCATTTGGGAAAATGTCATAATGACGTGAGATTTAGTACCGGTGCGTTTTCTCATGTTTAGTCTATTCAATAAAACAGAACCAATGATCTTTAGAGCTGATTCTTCAGTAATTACTGAAACCTGAATAATCATAAAAACGATCTAACATAATGAAGATCGAGAAAGGCACATATAGGGGTTGTTTTGCTCGCAGAAAAATTAGCATGATGTCCCAGTGTTCATAAAAAAAAAACATTCCACTTTGACACGGCTTCCTAGTGACTACACTTCAATGCCTACACATTACCTCCAACTACAACACTCTCTTCCTTGAAAAAAGCAAACTCATTTGACAAGAACAAACATACGTATCTAGTTCCCGCTTCTTCAAACCTTCATACTGGCCAAATATGAAAAGTTTGTGATGAATGTACCACTTGTGGTGTCACTAAAAACACTTAGTGAACATAAAGACTGGAGCCTTACGCCGCCTTATTTAGGTAGCAGCACTTTAGTCTTTGTCTAGGCAAAAAAATATTACGAGCCCATTAACCACACAGAATTATATGTTCAATACTACCAAAATTAGAATCGTGAAACGCAAGAAAAAATTCGTGAATTTCCGTTCGAGCAAAACTAACTTCAAAAGTTGTGCACCGTAAATCTTTTTGTTGAATAATGCTTACTCTGCTAATTGCGCCCATCAATGCGCTCTTTTATAAATACCGTGGGTATACTTATGTTTGGTTCGTACAGGTAGTATTGCAGAAAATCTGATTGTAATTTATTAGGCCCTTCGAATCTCTGCGTTTTTGATGCAGCAGAACACTCGCATGGCTTCGAGTATATAGGCCCCGTGCAAACCATTCTCGCAATTGTCTGGTCAATTATTCACACTCTTGCTGCATGGAAACAAATGCCACTGCCGGTATTTGTTGGCAGTTTGAACTATCTTTGAATGCAAATTGCAAACGCAGTTGAGCAGTGTCCACCTCACCACAATTTTTCAATTTGCAAATCAGCGGAAAATTATGTACAACACTTGATTTCGAATCACACCCGAATCAAAGATTTAGATATATATTTTATTTTAACCTTCCGAATGCTTTCGTCACGCAAAAGATAGTGATTTCTTCTCACTTTGAAGAATCCCAACACTGACATCCACGTCAACGCCGACACCATAATATCTGCGAAACGAGTTTTTGATGCAACAGTCTTTCTGCCAGAGGACAGAAATGAAATATCCGAAAGACCCCCTCCTCTTCGTTCATTCACTTTCACATTGTTCATTGATCATTCTTGCAACTTCCTCAATAGTCTAATAATTCAGCAAACAACATAAACAAGCCCCTTATCAGTGCGACGCCGCATTCTTGAAGCATGCTCCTCTAATAGTCTAGCGTTATATTTTTGAATTACCAGGATACAACAAAATACACTAATTCCAGTGACCATTGTCTCTTCTTTGCGCTTCTCCTCGTGTCGCCGAACCACTGAGAGGGAGCTACAGGCAGCGCAGATGTAATTACATTACACGCAATTTGCGGGACAGAAGTGCGCGACGCTACCATTCCAGTGAACCACAAGAAAATCAATTAGCGAGCGTATCAGCAGAGTTAGCGCTGTGGGGGGAGGGTGTGGTGTGTGTGTGTTGTAGGAAAGAAGAGAATGTACAGGAACTGCATGAACTGGCAACGCGATAGGTGGAAGTGCAGACTCAACAGTCGCTGCTCAGAGAGTAAGAGCGAAAATAAACACACTTCCACATAACACAAAACAGCCCTTCGAAGCGGAAGAATAAGTCTCAAAATAGGCCAGTAATGTATAGGACGGGTCGTAAATGAAAGCGGCACCTGTGGTTTTTATCTAAACTCATTATCGAGCAATTCTATAAGGTTCGATCGTCCGATGACATCGAGTTCACTCGCTAGCAACGGGCAATTCTTTTCTGACATTTTCCTGTTGTGTGGCTTGGTGCTGCAAGTAAAACACGCCGTATCTCTGGCTTTCTGGAGAGTGAGATGTGAGCAAGGGTCTTGCTCTGTACCGAAGAACTCAGCTTACTGTTTGCAAAATACACAGCGCATGTGAGAGCAGGCACGCATGGAATGCAGACGGCGGCTGGGTCTGTGGAGGTGGTTTCCTCAGGAAAATCAATCAGATAACCGAAACTAAAACATTACCGAAACTAAAAATTACAAAGTTCCTTATACACTCACATAGGATGATGCAAAAGGCGAAATTCAGCCGGCAATGCTATCTTACTGTGCGCCTAATATCACATTAATCCAGCTTTTTCATACTTCTTTGGTCCCAGAAGCGCGTGAATGACAAAGGAATGTGCAGGTCGCGCTGTGATATGGAAATGAAATATTTAAGCTTTCCGAAGCCGTGTCTTTACAGGTCAAGGTTTTTTACACGACAACACCGACAGCAAGACCATGCAAAGCGTTTTACGATGCTGTCGAAAACGCATCCCAGCTGCCTTCGAATCGAAGGCTCCTCTTGCATGAACTAAAGTGAGTCCTACAAACTCTACAGCCATCTCAATACATGTGTAACAATCATAAATCATATTCGAACAAATGAGAAACGTTTGTCGTAAACTGTGACATTTTGCCAACCTCCCCCCCCCCCGACATCGCTTTTCTTGAAGGCACCTCATCTTTTTCATGTTTTAGTATTATGTTTTTTAAACTCAAGAGCTGTTTCAACTTGGGTACACTGTGCCAGTTGTGCAAAAGTATAAACATCATGAGCACAGTAACTCAGCCGGGTCATGTTCTTTTCGTGTTCATGTTCATCTTCTGCTTCGCTAACAAAACATGTCATTCGATAAGCTAGATATGAGAGAAAGTGAGTTCAGAGGGACACAGTGAGATAGAGGTAACTATAAGGTAACTGAAGACAGCAAGAAATAGGAAGAAATACAAAGCGAAATTTAGAAAGAAAAAGTGTATATAAAGAAAAACATCACACAAATAGTGGTACAGAACCCAATAAAGAAAACTGATATAACCTAAAGCAATAAAAAGTAAGAAACAGAAAAACAGGGACAGAGACAAGAAGAAACAACCTTGAAATTAGAGATAAATGAGGAAACTGTCTAGTTACACTGTTCTGTGAGGCTTGGCACACTAGTGCGAAGCTGCCTTACCTTATTGCTGGCACTGTGACAAACAATAGCCTTTTTTATTCGACAAGGTATCAGTAAGAACACGGCTACACCAGGCGTGTTCTCTGACATATTGTGTTTGAACAAACCGAGAGTTCTAAATTTTTCAGACTGCACTTTGCTTTTTCTTCATTTACACCGAGTCATTTATGTATTACACCAACAACAACAAATAAAAACCTGTAGCAATCTATAACACAAAACTGCAGTATTCTTTTTTCTAAAATATTAGTGATTTTTTCAACAATCCATGTACAAAAAGAAGAGAATATTCAAATATATATATATTGCCACGAGAAAATTTAGTGAATCAAAAATTTACTGAAGATATTTTTTCTTTTCTTTAAGAGAACAAGAGTAGTGTTTTTATTACTTTGCAAAACAATATTGATTCAGGTCCGCAGTGAAAACTTTCGTAAACGAGAACAGCTTGGCGAAATCAAGGATTTACTTGACACGTCGATAACATCGAAAGTCATTATTGCACTTTCAAAGACCTCTCTACCTGTGCTAAGGTAATCTGCTTTTTAAGGATAATATTTTGAAGTTCCTCAACTTGTGGGCTTTCATATTGCGCTCGTGTTATTTTCGCTAAGCATTGGTCGTGCAGTAAACTTAGTTATTTGATTTCACAACAAACGGACAGATTAAAAAATACAGCAGCATGGTAAAACTGTACTGACTGACAACCTTCGTTATAATGCATAAGCTCCACCACAGGAATGTTTTGTGACAGCTTTTTAAAGCATTCTTTACGGAAATGTACACAATGCTCGAAGTAATTTAATTTGAAGCGATTGCGTCTGCCGACTCATCTGAAATAACAGAAAGCAGGCGGCTGCTTAATGCAGATAAGGAAACACATATGCTGAGTGTTTCTGAAATTCTGAGTTATCAATGAAACTGCGCGTGCAGATACCGTATTTATGTACATATAACATGCGTTACATATTACATTCGAACGGTATGTAGAAGCATATATGCGTGCCAGGTGTCTAGCACTGAGGATTCTTGAACAAGTGGACGTTTTAAAGGCTCGCACATTACAAAGCGCTGAACCATATTTCATGATAACCATCACCAGTATGCATGTTAGCATGTTAGCTTACATATGCATAGTGGGTCATATGCTAAATCACAAAGGCAGCAATCATGGCGTAGTCAGTGCTGCGTACAGCTATTTGCAGTAGACCTTCAATGTCATTCGAAGATAGGCATTCGAGTGTTTTAAGTACAGAAGTTTATTTTTTTCTGGCATGATTGAGTTGAGTGAGAATCTAAGAAAGGCTGGCCTTTGAGAAGGTGATGAAACCGGGTTCCGATTAAGCTCGAGCATTCTACACCCGAAGACGAAGAGCAACTGTGTTCTAGCAGTTTTTTACCTTGATTTCTACATTCCTTTTTCGCTTAGGCTTTGGTGTGGCATATTCACTGCCGTATCTTCTTTGGTTCAGAGAAGAAGTTTAATATGTTCTTCTCAAGAACATATCTACTTACTGAACATAGAGAAATGCCAGCGGCTTACAAACTTCACCCGCTAAGCTGAACCAATACTGCTTCGCGTCGAGCAGAGTTGCTGCAGGAAAATAGCACTTGGTCATGTTTTTCCTACTTTTATCTCCTGAATAAGTATACAGGGCAAGAACAAAATAAAAAGTAAAAAGCAAAATATCAGTCAGAAGTAAGGTATTTCAATGAACCTTTTTTCGACAGAGATGATGACCTGCAAACAAAAAACAGTACCTCATCAAGTCATTTATTGCGTTTAGACTTCTGCATCACTGTGACCTGCTAAACTTTCATACTCACATAATGCCAGAGAAAAAAGAGGTGCAGAGATTGTCAAGAGGATTCTATATTGTTCAAAATTATCAACAAGTACCTTACGTTGTGTTGATGGCCTTTTCGTATATTTTTCCTACTTCTCCTTGTCGGAGCAGATAAATTTCAGGTGAATCCGGAGGCAGTTTAATTTTTTCTCACAGGTAACGAAGCCCAAGTACACAAAATTAAAGCAATATATACGCAAAAAAAGGAAACGTAATCAACAAGCACTGCAAGCGAAATTAGTAGATAAATGAAAGAACATGATACATTCGCGAAAGTTGAGCACAATTGATATCGAACAGTGGAGCCATATTTGCTACAAAGGGGGACTTAAGCAACCCAAAATTAAAAGGAACAGGAATTTATTCAAAATTAGTTGACCGACGTCGTCCTGGCTTGACGACTGGTCCTTTTATTGCTTTTGAGCAGTGATCAGAGACTATAAAACGCCGCTAATGTTTAGAAAACTACGAGTTAGAAAGACACTTAAGGGCGGCGATTTCCTTTACTGTCAGTAAACTTTCTGTCTCAGGGTACCGTTTACAAAAAAAAAAAAATCGGCAGATCAGACATACCTGGGAATCGACGTTATGCGAAGCACGCGGAGGGGAGGTGACCGTATTGCATTGATTTTATTGAGTGACACGTGATAAAATGACGCTAATATATGTACAAAGGTTGCATGCACAGGCATATGTTGAAGAGTTGCAGATGTTCATATGATCAGTTGTTGGAACTTGCGATACGTCGCCAACTGGGACATGCGTATTAGCAACACCAGTAGCTGATATGTAGCGCTGATGCTCGCGAGGATGCTGGCCCTGGACATTGCTACATAAATCGATTCCGGTGCATGACAACTAATCGCAATTGACGTTGACCCGACGTCACAGCTGTATCAAAAAAAGTACATATGTAATGTTTATAAAATTGGGTAGGCAGCACTGAAACCACTATTGAAGTTTAACGAAAGTTAACGTCTATTAAAAAAGAAGTTCTGAGACATGACATAGCCCTGTGGTAAGATGATTCACTGCCACGAAGAATGCTTGGGTTTGATTCCAGCTGGAACCATGGCTTTTGTTCTTTGCATTCGGCGGGTCGACGCTGCCGATGTCGGGTATTTCTTAACGCTGGCGCGCTAAAATTGCCCATGCGTGTTCTCGTCGTTCCTAGGTAGATACTAAGTGTCAATCATCTGCTCCCTTGGGTATGTGCTGATGTCTCACCGGAAGTGTTTCACGGCGTACGCGACAGGATTTTGTCATTATTGATGCCTTGACTAGCGCGTCATGTTGGTCAAACCATCCTACCTTCCCATGCTAATTTTGGTTCACGCCAAGTTAAGAGGTGCCCACGACAGCACCCAAACGTGAGCGGCTAGATAGAGAGATAGATAGATAGATAGATAGATAGATAGATAGATAGATAGATAGATAGATAGATAGATAGATAGATAGATAGATAGATAGATAGATAGATAGATAGATAGATAGATAGATAGATAGATGCACTCAAAGTCGTCGACGTTCGCTCAGAAATGCTTCGTATTTAAAAAAGAAAAAAAAATGGCCCCGTATCTGCATGTTAATTTGCAAATGTCGTCGAAAGACGATAGTCTAGCGTGTAAAGAGGGTGAACAAAACATTTATTTGATGTTGCTTGCAAGTAAACCTGCGCATAACCACGCAATATCCACAAAATCACACATACATGCGCCAAACGGCCTACCTTATCAAGAGCCAGTCATATCAGTGGGCTCCAGGTAAATAATTTCAGCGCCGTGAAGAAACGTCAAGGGTACGCTAACTAAGAAAGCACCAAGTTTTTTAATGTGTGATCATGGGGCGATATAAAAATCAGCTCGCGCTGATTTTTATATCGCCCCATGATCACACACTTGTTAAGAATTGGCTGACAACAATGGTCTACCAAGTGACCATGGGAACGGAGCCTTTCAGAGAGTGAGCGTGCTCCCTCAACCGATCATTTATGCATCGGCCTGTTTGGCCAATGTATCAGAGCCCACAAGGAAACAATATCTTGTATACAATCGCTAAAACACATTCAACATAGCACTTAGCATATTTTTTAGTGCATGCTTCTTTCTTAGGTCCTTCGCTGTTGACCCTGCGACATAGTCCAGCGAGCTTGTCGCGTGCGCAAAACACAACTCTTACACCTATTTTGCCAGCGACCATCTTCAACCTATGGGAGACCTCGTCTGCGTAGGGAATAACAGCCGTGCTAGAATAAGGCTTGTTGTGTTTGCTGTTGCTTTGTCCCTTAGCAGGCACACTTAAGGAGGTAAGGAGAGTTTTGGCAATGGAAGTTAGTTGAGATTAGGAAAACCTGCTTTTTGATGGTGGTGAACTTGGTGCAAAAGACTGCATTCTATCTTGTGGTGACAAGAGCAAGTTAGAGCTGCCTTTAGGCAGAAAAAAGCGATGCTTCGCTTGACTAGCTTAGAGTGGGCGGACGTAGAAGGAAGACGAATTTTCTTTGGGCATGGCTCGTATCGACAACAGACATGGTCTACCAAAAAAAGCATTTCTAAGCCTAGAAATGGTAGCTTGTCATCAGAAATAAGCTCGGACTTTAATTCTAGTTGCTTCATTTCTTTTCTATCGCCTCCGGTCGTTTGCGTTGTTAAGTTCTTTCTTCGTCTACCTTGTAGTACCAAACAGCCCAATCAAGCACTTTATTAAAGCTATTGCCCGCGCTTATCGTGCAGGCTCGCCAGCTTGCTCGCAACAGATTGGCGGCTTCTCAGCAAACAAAGAAGCACTGTTACGACGAGCAACATTGCAGCGAATGAATTGCAGTGGGTTTCCTTTTTTTTTTCCTGGTTTCTGACGTGGCGTGTCTGCAGTCTGAGAAACTGCTTGCTCTTTTCACGGATCAGTACCGCGTGCTTAAGCGAGAGACAGAGGTTAGGTACGGCATTGTCCCTGATAATTCCACAACGTCGTCGGCTGTGCTATGCTGTGACGCCATCATCGCATCAAGGACAAATTGTTACTACGTTCCATCTGCTGTATCCCCACAAACTTGCCGCATCGGCTCTTTTGCCAGCGAGATTTGTACTGCTAGGTTTTCACCAACGTTAACATCACTTAGTGACATATGCTCCAAAACCCATTGAAAAGGAAGGTGTACAAGTCGACGTTCATTTTTGAGGTGTGTTGTTGCTTGCTATTGACTTTGTAATATTTCTACGTAAAATATTGTTACGAGTCAGGAAGCGTTTATTGACAGCGATACCATTTTTTCGGAATGTTCAATGCCCGCACTTATCAATTGCAATGCGCCGTTAGACGGTAATGTTTTGTCTATAAACAAGTAATGACGTACGAAGTGTTCGATTTAGTTGGAGTTTGTGCAATTATCTCCTATAAAAGAACAAAGAATAGATAGTATTCGCCTGATTTTATTTTTATTTCGCAATGCTTGCTACGTGAGTGTCAAAAATTGCAAACATGCCGAATGTTTACACGCCTGGTCTAAAATTTACTCGATGTACGCTTGATTTCTGTCGAAATACCATGACATTATAACATAAAACAAGTCATATTTCATGTCATATTTTCATTTCAATTTGAAGGTGTATACTGAGTAGCATGCCAGTGGTTGTTATATACGAGCAGGCAAAAATGTAGGCCTTTCCAATGAAGAGTATCTCTGCCACTAATATCGATCAAGTGCGAATCCCACCACTACCACCACATTATTTATTGCCATGTTTTGATAAGTGCCACAAGTTAGTATCATGAAAAACCTACCAACAATGAATATTGTTCGCTCTACAGAAAAACTATACTGGCAAATTATTTTAGACAAAAATGCTGGCGAAATCAGGGCGCAAGCGACTGCTATTTCAGGCTGCGCATGTATTGTTTTAAAGCCCTTAAGAAATTTCGCCAAACGCTTAAGAGTTTATTATTAGTACAGCCTTACCGTAACAAGCAATCACTTCTTAAATTGCCTCAAAAAATTTTTCTTTTCAACACATTTTACAAATCAACTTACTTGATCGCTGTTAAAAATGGCGGTATTGATTTAGCCCAGCAGTCGTATGCACGCGCAGTGCCCTGAAACTGCACTGCCATTTGATTCCCCTGGAAGTAGCATTGCTCTTGAATCGGCTTTCGTAATCAGCGAATGTACGGCCGCAACATTTCAAATTCGATTCGCAGACGCCGACACAACGACGAGAGTTGCTGACGCCTACTGATTTCCTGCCTCGCTCAATGCATGTGCCATGAACGCCACTAAACAGTTTTAACAGAAGACAGCCGCAGTGTTGAAAAAGTGCCCTCGCAGTAATTAAGAGCGTGCGACTCTAGCTTGACCATATATAATAATAAAACGGTGTTTTTGAATAAAGCTTGTTAGGCACTATCCAGTGGTGTAGTTGCGATGTATTGGCCATGAAGTCAGAGAAATAGCATATTAACTGTCAATTTCAAATTGTTCTTGGAAATACCCTCACTCATAATCTTTCTTTTTCTGCAAACAGTCTTGATCGCTTTCTATGTGCAAGCCTCGCCACTGGAGCAGCGAAAGAAATTAAAAATGTTCTGCAGTTTATTTTTAAGGCAAGACACTGAGATCTTGGAGCACCTATGCTTGAAAGCAAAGAAACACAGCAATGTAAAAGTGACCATTGTGGCTTATGTATAAAAATATTTTGATTACTCTAAAACCATCACAGTATTGTTCGTATTCCCGTACGTAAGGACGTGCATTTTGATTGCTGCTTGAATACCCTTCACAGGGAAATAACACAAATAGTAATAACTGAGATTTCTCTGCTATATCAAAGAATAATGGGAGAGATCTAGCATGAAAATTTGGTATTTGTTGAATAGGAGTGTTACCAGCACTGCAATTACAACAAATTAAAAAATTCAGGGGCTAATGTACGCGGATGGAGACTCTGCAAGCTCTGACATTGAACCACCGTTCTTCCAAAAACGTGGTTCAAGTACACAGCGTTACAGGAGAAAGTACAGCCCCGCATATTCTTCCAACCACAGAAACTACGGAACGCGTGGAAATGGAGACTACCCAATCGCCCGTCTATCTGGTGATGTCGTAACTGCCATTGAACAGTATACTAAAAATACAGTTACTTATAAAACACCACAGCCAAATATGCCATCATGCCAAAGCAGCAGTTCACAGCCCTCATTGAATCCAATTCTCTAGGTGAGAACAAGCTCACTACTGTGAAATTACGTGCATAAAACACTTCAGTCTACCAAACAAATTAGAAGGAAGTATGAGTTGTTCCGGATAACTTCACAATGAAAATTCAAAGACGTGCATAGTCTGTGTGCCTGTTTAGCAAAATATTTTTTACTCCCCAAGTTCCCTTGTGCGACCAGTCACGTCGCATTTCTGCACTGAAGACAGTTTCGCAGAAAACAGTGCCCTGGGGAACAACCGTGGTGTGTGTCCACAAACAACCCATAAAACATAAAGCACCAGGACGATTAGCCTAATGTGAGCGTTACTTTCCGCTGACAGGTCATTATGTGCTTTGCGGAAGTTGACCTGCATTCGTCGTTAGCAAGCACCGTTCCCGCAGTGTAATCGCGATTCCTTTTATACTGCGTCAATTCGTTAATATCTAAACAATGTGAGTTATAGCTATGCACAACACATGCAGCTGCCTACGAAACGTAAGGGCTTGAATACACTTAGGATGTCACATGGTTCTTATTTTATTTTTTCCAGCCGACACTAAAGCACCGCAAAAAGCTGAAAGGATGTGCGGAACGTGCCTTAAATGTAACGAGTAAGTTTTCTGTACGTGACCTGCCTCCACGGAAGGCTCACAAGAAAGTTTCAGCAAAAGACGACACCTGAATATGTCCTAGATTGTTTGGTGGCGTAAAATGCAGATCATAAATCACCACCTGGAAAAGGTTTTACAACTTTATTATGGCGTTCAGCCAAATTTCTTTCTACCAAATCTTCGCCAGCGAGGACTAAACGGACAACATCATGTTAGACATAAAGTGTTCCATATGTACTTCTTTATCATGTCTCCGCGAGCCATTTGATGAGGAAGTAAATATGGAACACTTTATGTCTAAGCATTCACAGAGCAGTAAAGAAACGTGCCTGGAATATTATCACTTGTGTTTCAAATTATCAGGCATAATGCATGACAAGCAAATACCTCGCCATAACTTCAAACTTCAACCTTCATATCCCCATGTACAGCAAGCGTAGCTTACAATTACACTTTGTGGATTGAAGGACGCCTCTCAGGCACTCAGACAGCGTATTCCCGAGGTAAGTGGAAATTTTCGGAAATCTGAATTTCCGTACGTAGTCTATATATAATGAAATCATGACTTTGTACTTGAGTGCCTACAAACGTCATTATTATAGTGCAAGATTCTGTACAGTGTTGAAATGCTGTGAAGGTAACTGGCGTAACATCCATTTGTCATATTACGAGTATCATATTACGAGTATTCATTTGTCATATTACGAGTTGTCATATTACGAGAAGTTCTTTACTTCGGTAAGGTGAGTCATACGCAGTTTTAGGGACGAAGCTCCATATGGCGTCACCTAATTGTCCCGTCATCGTAACCACCACTTGTATGCGGGTATGTGCCACAGGGAATATTCGACAGAGTTTGTATATGCCACAGAGGATAGACTTTTAGGGGCGAAGCTCCTTAAGCCATGGGTCCGCGATGTATGCAGTAGGTAGCCACCTCTCGTTTAGTTCTTTGAATGTCGGCTAGAGGGCGGTACTTGTATATAATCAATATAGGATGAAAAGATGTGAGATGGTGGTACTTGGAGTGTTCCCTAGACAGACAAACGTACAGACAGACGAACACATCGACCCATGGTTAGACAGATGCACGAACGAACGCGCATGCCGCAATTTTTTATTGTGATAGCAATTATATGGACATTCTAGGCGGGATTTAGCCTTCTGAGTCGATGTCGCCGTCACTCCGTATCTATATATATGAAGTATCGTATATATGAAGTATACGTATTGTGAAGAGGTTTATTAGCCGTTAAAGGCAGCGACGAGACAGCGTGATGAACCGTCCAGCGATCGGCACAGCAACGAACCGAAGCACGAGCCGAGAGAGCCGGGCGTTGGCGATGCTGCTCGCTGCAGGCACATCTTCTTCTTCACAATCGCCCCCGCTGAAAAAGGAGCCATCCTGGCGACTTAAGAAGTTTCAGGCAAAGGCTCATGGTACGGTTTCAGTCGGGAAACATGGACGATGTCACGTGCACGCCGGCGCATGTCGTCCGATCGGGAAACTGGTTCAATTAGGAAATTAACCGGAGAGGTTTTCTCCAAAACGGTGTAAGGCCCCTCGTACCGGGGGACAAGTTTCGAGGAGAGTCCCGGTGTTTGGTATGGGATGGCAAGCCACACAAGAGACCCTGGGGCGTAGCTGGGATCCGGAAGAGAGGTGCTACGGGTTTCTTTCTGGCGTTGTTGCTCTTCCGACGTGAACGTACGGGCGAGCTGGCGGCACTCTTCGGCTTGTCTAGCAGCATCGGAGATAGGTGGACACTCGGAAGCATCAGGACGGTAGGGAAGTAGGGTATCGATTGTATGGGAAGGCTCACGTCCGTAAAGAAGAAAGAAAGGTGAGAATCCCGTGGTGGTTTGTACTGCGGTGTTATATGCGAACGTGACGTATGGGAGAACACGGTCCCAGTTGCTATGATCAGATGCCACGTACATTGAGAGCATATCACCTAGCGTGCGGTTGAACCGTTCCGTTAGCCCGTTAGTCTGCGGGTGGTATGCTGTCGTTTTCCGATGAATGACGTGGCATTCCGAAAGCAGAGTTTCGATGACCTCGGAAAGGAAAGCGCGGCCTCTGTCACTAAGGAGCTCTCGAGGTGCACCATGTCGAAGGATAAAGCGTTGCAAAATGAAAGAGGCGACATCCTGAGCTGTAGCGCTCGGCAAAGCGGCTGTTTCGGCGTAGCGTGTCAGGTGGTCAACCGCCACTATAATCCACCGATTACCATCTGGTGTCAATGGAAGGGGACCGTAGAGGTCAACGCCGACGCGATCAAATGGCTTGGCAGGGCATGGAAGTGGCTGCAATGCGCCAGTCGCACGTGGCAGTGTTGATTTACGTCGCTGGCAGTCAGGACAGCACTGCACGAATTTGCGTACAAAATTGTACATGCCGCGCCAGTAATAGCGGTGGCGAAGGCGTTCATATGTTTTGAACACTCCGGCGTGGCCACATTGTGGATCGTCGTGAAGGGAGGCGCATACTTGCGATCGTAAAGTGCGTGGAATGACCAGCAACCACCGGCGGCCATCGGGAGCGTAGTTGCGTCGATGAAGAAGTTGATCGCGGATGGCGAAATGCAAAGCTTGACGTCGGAGGGATCGAGATACTGGAAGGTTGGGCGTGCCAGATAAATATTCGATAAGAGAGGCGATCCACGGGTCACGACGTTGTTCGGTGGCAATCGAGTCGAGATTTAGCGATGACAAGGTCTGGAGGCAAGTGTTTCCGCACGTCTGATCTGGTGGTAAAGGTGAGCGGGACAGGGCATCAGCGTCAGAGTGTTTGCGTCCGCAGCGGTATACGACGCGAATGTCGTACTCCTGGATGCGGAGTGCCCATCGCGCAAGGCGGCCAGAAGGGTCTTTCAACGTGGAGAGCCAGCAAAGCGCGTGGTGATCAGTTACTAGATCGAACGGGCGGCCGTATAAGTACGGCCGGAACTTTCCGAGCGCCCACACCAGAGCCAAACACTCTTTTTCTGTCACGCTGTAATTAGTTTCGGCTTTCGTCAGAGTGCGGCTAGCGTAGGCTACAACGTATTCTGAATAGCCGGGCTTTCGTTGAGCGAGGACCGCGCCTAGCCCGACGCCGCTGGCGTCGGTGTGCACTTCGGTAGGAGCCGTCGGGTCGAAGTGGCGAAGAATAGGTGGGGAAGTGAGCAGACGGCGCAGAGTAGTGAAGGCAACGTCACACGCAGGGGACCAGGAGGTGAGGTTCACGTCACCGCGAAGAAGCTGGGTTAACGGTGACATGATAGATGCAAAATTTCGAACAAAGCGCCGGAAATAGGAGCATAGGCCTACAAAACTGCGAAGTTCTTTCATGGTCGTCGGCTTGGGAAATTCTGCGACTGCTCGAAGTTTTGCTGGGTCTGGTAATACGCCGTGCTTGGACACGATGTGGCCTAGGATGACGAGCTCGCGTGCAGCGAAGCGGCATTTTTTCAGGTTAAGCTGCAGACCAGCGTTGGTCAGACAACTCAAAACGTGCCTGAGGCGAAGGAGGTGCGTAGGAAAGTCGTGGGAGAAAACCACGACATCGTCGAGGTAACAGAGGCACATATTCCATTTGAGGCCACGTAGCGTATTATCCATAAGACGCTCAAACGTGGCAGGCGCGTTACAAAGCCCAAAGGGCATGACGTTAAATTCATATAGTCCGTCTGGTGTAATAAATGCCGTTTTTTGGCGATCGGCTTCTGCCATTGGGACCTGCCAGTAGCCAGACCGCAAATCTAGCGACGAGAAAAATTCCGCTCCGTGAAGGGTATCAATGGCGTCATCAATGCGCGGCAAAGGATAGACGTCCTTGCGGGTTATCTTATTCAAACGACGATAGTCCACGCAAAATCGGATAGATCCGTCTTTCTTACGCACCAGGACGACGGGAGATGCCCAGGGACTGTGGGATGGTCGAATGACGTCTCTACGAAGCATATCTTCAACTTGATCGTTGATGACGCGGCGCTCTTCAGCGGAGACACGGTATGGTCTTTGACGCAGTGGCTGGTGTAGGCCGGTGTCAACATGATGTTTGACTTGTGATGTGCGGCCCAGTTGAGGTTGCGACACATCGAACGAACTCCTGAACTCACGCAGAAGATTCAGCAGGTCGGCATGTTCGGTGGGAGTGAGAGTGTCGGCGATGGCGCTGGAAAATATATCATCGGACGACTCCCCGAGTGCCGACAGTGCTTTGGGGTGGTCGCAGTAGTCGTCCGGGACATCAAACAAAAACGAAGGGTCGAGATCCTGCACGCGGCCGAGACATTCCCCCGCAAGCAATGTGACAGGTGTGGAAAGCGGATTGCTTACGAACATGTTGCTTCTTCCGGCGGCAAGATCAATTGTTGCGAAAGGCAGCGGCAAAGCTCGACGACATTTGAAGATATCGGAAGGCATAAAAAGAACTGTAGCGTCAGTGTAGGCGTTGCATGAAACGGGAACAAGGGCGAAATTTCCAGGCGGAATATCGGTATCTTCATGAACGAGCAACTTCGGCGGCTGATGAGGAGCGTCCAGTAATGGGACATCACACAAGGGTGAAAACTCAACTTCGGCGCGTGCGCAGTCTATGACGGCATTATGGCGGGATAGGAAGTCCCACCCGAGGATGACGTCATGCGAACAGACAGGAAGAACAATAAAATCCACGATGTAAAGAATGCCTTCGATGGAGACTCTTGCAGTGCAAGCTGCGAGAGGCGTTACTTGCTGTGCGCTTGCGGTGTGAAGCGACAGTCCCGAAAGCGGCGTCGTTACTTTGCGTAATAAACGGCAGAGATTAGCGGCAATAACAGAAACAGCGGCGCCAGTGTCGACAAGGGCGAAAGTACAATAACCTTCAACAGTTACTGCGACCACGTTAGCAGGAGAGGAGCGAGGGCTTAGACAGTTCGAAAACGGCGCAGTTCTTGCCTCTTGAACTGCGTTGCTTAGTTTTCCTGGTCAGAAGGTCTGGGCCGGCGACGCATTGGGGAGGGCGATCGCCGACGAGGAGAGGGTGCGCGCGGCGTCACGAAGTCGGGGTCGTTAGGAGGGGCATAGCGAGGTGACGACACCGGCCCGTATTGCGCGAAGGGTTGGCTGCCGGGTTGCGACGATCGGACATAGTCGCCGAACGTCTGAGGTCGACGGCGGCAGTAGCGGGCAACGTGTCCGGGAGTAAAGCAGGCGTAGCATATCGGTCGGTTATCACGCGTCCTCCAAGAATTGGCTACTGGTGGTGCCGCCCAAGGTGCAGTATAAGCAGCCGGGTGTGCGGGCTGTGAGCGCGAGGTATAGGGTGGTTGCGGAAGCCTACGCACAGCGTCTGCATATGTGAACGGCGCTGCTACAGGCTGCATCACTTGCGAGCAGGCGACAGGAGGAGCCACAGGCTGCGCTGCATACGTTAGGGGCGCGGCCACAGGCTGCACGGCTGGCGGATAGGCGACAGGAGGGCCTACCAGCTGCGCGGCACGCTGGCAGTGGGCAAGGCTGGATATAGGCGGCTCGTGGTGCGCAACAGGAACAGCTTGGGCAACCTCTTCCGAAATAGCAGTGCGAAGAGGGGCAGGTAGACGGGTGGTGGTCTCGTGAGTGAAGGGCACTAGGGAAAGTTGGCGGGCGACTTCCTCACGGACGAAGGCTCGAACTTGCTGAAGCAGCGGTGAATTGTCGGGCAGGGTGTCAAAACTGCACAGTGACTGACCACCATGCTGAGGCTGCCGAGTCAGAGTGCGTTGCTTGTTCAACTCGTTGTAGCTCTGACACAAGCTGACGACTTCGGAAACTGTGCTCGGATTCCTTGCCAAGAGCATTTGAAGTGCGCCGTCATCGATGCCCTTCAGGATGTTTTTGACCTTGTCAGATTCGGGCATGGTGTCATTCACACGTCGGCAAAGGTCGACGACGTCCTCAATGTAGCTGGTAAAGGTCTCGCCAGTTTGCTGAGAGCGGACGCGCAAGCGCTGTTCTGCCCTCTGCTTGCGGACAGCCGGCCGACCGAACACTTCAGCACATGACGTCTTGAAGACGCTCCATGTGGGGATGTTGTGTTTGTGGTTATTAAACCACAATTCAGCGACGCCAGTGAGATAAAATATCACGTGGCCCAGCTTGTCGGCTTCGTCCCACTTATTGTTGGCGCTCACCAGTTCGTAGTGCTCGAGCCAGTCTTCTACGTCGGTCCCATCCGCACCGCTGAAGACCTTCGGCTCCCGTAGCCTGGGATGGCCAGGGCAGTTGAACTGGAGCGAAGGCGTCGATGTAGTGGCGTTGGTAGTCATGACAGGTGGTAGCGTGCGGCTTCGCAGCTCCAGGGTGTAGCAACGGGGATTAACAGCACCTTCCACCAAATGTGAAGAGGTTTATTAGCCGTTAAAGGCAGCGACGAGACAGCGTGATGAACCGTCCAGCGATCGGCACAGCAACGAACCGAAGCACGAGCCGAGAGAGCCGGGCGTTGGCGATGCTGCTCGCTGCAGGCACATCTTCTTCTTCACAGCATCTATATATATGAAGACGCAAGAAAGAAAAAAAACAGAAAAACACTCCCGGGCACGGAACTGAACGTGGGACCTCTGCGTCGTGAAAACGGGGCGTTAATCACTCACCCACCCCGGAGCACGCCCTTCAACGTTCAAACGACCAGGTATTTATATCTACCACTTACCGCTGCTCATGGTCTTCTCGAGGGAAATTGTGTTTTCAGCATTACCAGCAAGATGGCGCAATGAGCCCGCGTCACCACATGACGTGGTGGCGCCCGCTCTAAGCTTCTACGCGTACTTTTCCCAGCTTAGAGAAGGGGAGCGACGCTATCTCGCGCGTCCTTAACTCGCGGTGGCGAGGAGGGGAGAATCGTAGGTCTTGGCTGCCCTCGGGCTTTACCTGGAATCATTCTGCTGTAGTTACCGGCGCCCAAAGTTCACTGCAATCATTGCAGTCTCCGTTTGCGAAAAGCGCGTGCTTTTCAGACACAGCGAAGCAACAAATTAGACACTCATTAGCGTGTTTTCGCACCTGTGAGTACGTTTTATGCGTCATTTGTGCGTCAGACAGGCAGACAGAAAATTTTTATTGGCATGTGTGTTTGGACCCGCCGAGGTCTCTAACCACCACGTGGTCCCGCATCACGTCTGCATGGCCATGCCTCTCGCTGCGATGACGTTGCGGCCCTAGTCACCGCAGCAAGCTGCAACGCCGGATCCCCTGACGAGAGCAAGACCCTCCCAATCCTCCCAGCTTGAGATGTCATGCGGTCCTTGCGGGGGAAAATTAGCAGGGCAGCCGAATAGGATGTTGGAAAGGGTGGCGTGAGGACCGCTACACAGGGATACTTCCGGGAAAGTGCCACAGTAGGGGAACAACAGCTGAGGGGATGAAAGAGAGCGAGTCTGGAGACAACTGCATTGAATTTGTAGGGAGTGTATAAGAGAGGGAGTCAGAGGAGCGTAGATCCGACGTTGGAGGGGCGCGTTTCGACCTGCTTTCCATTCTGCGCGTGACCTTTCGATTTGTTGCTATCGCGTTCATTGCTTCGCCTTTGCGTCAAAGCTGTGACTTTTAAAGGCGAAGGTCCTTATAGCGGCACCCGTTGGTCCCTCGTAGACGTAGTATGAAGCAAGTACACCACTTTGACCTCCAAAGTGGTGCCGGTGAGAGATTTCTTCTGTGCGTATAAAAATAATGCTCAATGTACATGCCAATGGCTGCTAATGGGGAATGAGAGACAGGAGCATTCGGCTTTTAGGTAATGCGCACGCTACGATCCCCACTAGCAGCCATTTGCATGTAGAATGAGCACTATCTGACAAGAAAGGGTTGCTACGTTATACTCGCTGGGTGTAACCTCTTTAGTTTTAGAAAAGTTTAGCGAGCGTTGGGCCGCAGTGCCATGAATGCAGTGAACCGGTATATACCATGAACTCTAGGCGGTTACAGGTGGGAAGTAGACCCGTAGCGCAAGCCGTAAGAAAGTGTGCGTGTGCCACGTCTAGTTAAGTCTTTGGAATGTCTGCTGGATGGCGGTGCTCCTATATGGGGAATATATGATGAAAAGATGCGAGATAGTGGTACTTGGAGTGTTGAATAGATGGACGAACGGACACACAGACAGATGCATGGATGGACGCATGAACGGATGCAGGGGCGGATGCATGGACGAACGCAGGGACGGACGCACGAACAGATGCACGCATGGACGGGCGGGTGAATGCATGGACGGTCACAAAGGCGGACGCATGGATGGACAGAAGCAAGAACGAATGGACGGAGGAATGCTTCGCACCACTCTCCATCATTCGCTCCGTGGACATGCTGCCAATCTTTTTCCTTTACGTTGAAACAAGAAAGGTTGCGAAAGAAGCATTTTATTTTTCTGTGACCACAGCAGCGTGATAGCGGTTAGACAGCATCTCTTTTTATAGCAGTAAATATGAAACTAAGATTATGCCATGGGGGTGGGGATGGCCCCGCCAACGCCAAAGTGCGACATCGTGCGACGAAGGAATGCCCCGCGTTTAAAAAACGGTCCTTGAAAGGCACCAGGAAAATCTCACACTCAAAAGGCGTACAAATACCATCTTTCAAGTGAGGCCTGGGTATCTCACACACTGCCTCTTGTGTGTGGAAAAAATGACACCAACTCCCGCCGAAAAAAACCGTGAGTAGCATGCGAAGCGCAAATGGGTCGCCTTAAATTTACGTTCATTAGGGGCACATTGACCGATGGTAACGCGTCCTTGTAAGTGCAGCACGCCATGGATTTCCAGTAGTTGCTGTTACTCGTCCCGAAATCTTCTTGGAGCACACTACGCGGATTCATCGCCATGCCACACGGAAGCAAATGGCTTCAGGGAGCGTAAGCAGTATCTCATTATCCGATGCCATCACAAGATTGCTGAAAGAGCGTAAGAGGGAAAGGCCACAGCGTATTACCTAGCCCTTCACTCAGACTGGAACGCGCTTGAGCGCCAGCGTGTTCTGGCAGTGGGTGAACGAGCTGTTGCACCTGCTCAGCAAGGGTGGTAATGCAGCACACCGGATTGGACTCCGCTACAAGCTGCTTTGCTTTAAAAAAAGTAAAGAAATCTTAGCAAATTCTATAGTGTATTCTGTGAATACCTGTGCCCATTGGTGATGTCTTAGTCATCCGCATGCTTATTCTTGTTCTGGGGTTAGGTGCCAGGGGAATTTACGTTCTTTGGGTGCTTCTGTAAACATCTTTCCGTGGAATCGCTTGCCGGAGCACCTTCCCTCTCATGTGAAATATAGCGCACTAGTATTTTTCGCTCCAACCTCATGTGCTGTTTCTGTGCACTTTGCGTACTACTAATTGAATGTTCCTTGCTATTCTTTATAATACTACGTTTGGCTAAGGAATCGGGTTAGAATACCAAAAAAAAATTCACTAGGAAGTTGTAGTTTCTGAAAGAAAACCAGCGACATATTTGTGACTCTGTATTGAATCTAGCCAGATGAGTGCAAGTAAGTGCGTTTTATGTCATTAAGAGGTTAACTTTGACAGAACGGACGTCGTCGACTTTCAAAGTAGTACCGCACTGAGGTCCACGGGACGGCTTTAAGCTCTCCCATAGTAGAGTACCCTGTACCCCTAAATCGTTACCCACTTTTTTCTAACGCATGACCGTTTACTATGTTACTTTATGGTATGACATGCTCATGCATGATCGGTAGGGACGGCCTTCTGCATTTCGTTAGTAGAGTGCGAAGTACTCGAAATTGTGAAATACGTTTTTAAACAGATTTGTTCTTATTAGTTTTCGGGGCGTCACATTGCTCCCCCATAGTCAAGTACAAAGTACTCGAAAATGTTAAATGCATTTTCTAAATACACATTTACCTGCGTTGAACATATCTGACTGGGAGAGCTTTGTGCTCTCCCGTAATAAAGTACCAAGTACTCTAAATTGATGAACACCTTTTCTAAACAGAGTAGGGCTTGTGGTGAGTCGTGCATGACCAACAGAGGTTATTGTTCTCCCGTAGTACAGTGCGTACAGCGTTCTAAAGCGTTCACTACTTATACTAAACACATCGCCCTTTCCTGTCTTTTGAAAAGATATCACTAACCGTCATTCCGCTCCATAATGGGCAGCCACACTTCCAATGCAGTGCGAACAACCTTTTGTAAAAAAAACCTAATGTAGTGTATTTTTCCAAATAGTACGCGCATTCAATGAGTACACCACGAACCAGCGAAATTTTACAGTTAATTAGTTCAGCACGCCTAATCTAATACACGTTCTCCTCAAACAAAACACCAATACTTTTACCAAAATGCACTGTTTGAATGGCTGAATTGTTATAGTAGAGCATTCACACCGCAGTCTTATGGTCCTAACAAAAAAGCCTTTGTTTTCACAACAATTACTGGAAGAGAATCGTCAGCACTTCACAGTGATAGTATCAGTATTGTTGCATTGGCATCGTTTATTGCATCAGCAGCATCACATGCGGGGTAAAGTAGTGTGGTGTAATATGCGCATATGATGAAATATTGTGAGCTACTTATTTTGACAATGTCATTTAGCTACAAACTGCAAAAAAGGGCCATTAATTTCTGCCACGGGGCGAATCGGCAGGCACTACCTTGAAATCTCGGAATCCATGATTAACCTATACCTGCTGGCGATTTCAAAGCACTAGAAGCACCCTACAAAAACCATACTGACTTCTTAATCAAAACAGAATGTTTTCGAATACCCCGCAACGGTAGTCTAGTGGCTAATGTACTCGGCTGCTCAACCGCAGGTCGCGAGATGAACTCTCGGTGGCGGTGGGTGAATTTCTGATGGAGGCAAAATTTCTGTAGGCTCGTGTGCTCAAATTTTGGTGCACATTATTGAAGAAACCAAGGAGGTCGAAATTTCCGAAGCCCTCTACTATGGTATCTCTCATAATCTATGGTAGTTTTGGGACGTTAAACTCCACATATAAATCAATCAGAGATTTGTGTTCGCTCAATAAACGTCACTTTTGTAGCGTTCATCATGATGGTTTGACTTGCAGCCCGAAAATTCCAAGTCTCATTTTTTAGTAGCCCAAATATAGCCACATTGCCAACTAGCCTGAGGCAACGCCAAACTTTTTTGGCGATTTTTTTATATCTTTTGGTGACTACTTATCACTCTTTCATGGTAAAGAGCATAAAAACTTATCAACAATGTTTCCGAGCAAACAAGAACTGGTGATTATCAACGTACCAGTTTTAAAAGGTGGCACACTATTATATCGCACTTGAGTACTCCCATTGTTAGTAATTTGGCTGATCTTGTGGGTAAGCCATGATACGGTTCAGTAAAAAAGCAGTACGAATTGAGATCTTAGCGTCGAACCTTTCTTCTGGCTTTGTGTAACACACCTGTGCTCTCTAACACCGACGCGAAAAGGCCGCAAGTGGGCACCTAAGTCAACGAATATGTAGGCTCACCTTCAGAGTTATCTTTTCGCGGGCATATAAATGAGAAGCGGCGTGAGACAAGATATCTTCTCGTCTTCATTACCATCATCCTGAATGCGTGTTTATCATTCCACATATTCCCGTCGTAATTTGCCATTGAAGTGATTCGACATTGAACTGCTTCTACAATACAAGGGTCTCCGATTGGACACCAAGAGGAGGAGGAGGATTGAAAGAGGGACATGGAGGTTAACCAGTAATGAGACCGGCTGGCTACCCTGTACTGGGGAAGGGGGTAAGAGGGATAAAAGATGAGAGGAAAGAGACGTTGAAAAAAGGGGGAGAAGGTCATCAGACGATCCACGACGCTGCTTGCAGTTTGTCTCTAAGGCCACTTGCCCGCAGAAAGCGCAACAACGCTCTCAATGCCTTGCCTGCAGAGGACGATCTCGGCCAGTGTCCTAATACCCTTTCTTCCGACAATATGGCGATTGTCTAGTCTACGTAAAACTTTTGATAGTTCTTCTCTTGGCGCACTGAAGCGAGGACACACGCATAGAAGATGGGAGAAAGTCTCTGCGCAGCCACAGTTGTCGCATGTCGGGCTGCTGGCCATTCTGATTCGAAACGAATAAGCATTCGTAAAGGCCACCCCAATCCACTGACGGCACAGAAGTGTCTCCTCAGCTTTGGTTATTCCTGATGGAAGACGGAGTTGTAGGTGTGGGTCCAAATTATGAAAGTGGACGTTGGTGAATGCCGGTGAATTCCACTGAGCGAGTGTCAGTTCTCGTGCAAGTGATCGAAGCCTTGCAGCGGAGTCCGTTCTGGATAATAGTATAGCTGCGAAAGGGGCATCATCATGAGCAGATCGGGCTGCTTGATCTGCACGGTCGTTTCCATCAATGCTGCAGTGGCCTGGTATCCATTGATACGCAATGTAATTTTGTTTCTCTATAGCCCAGTGATGAAGCAGTCATATTTCAGCAATTAGCTGTTCGTTTGATCCATGACAATATGGCGAGGCCATGCCCTGGAGGGCTGCTTTGGAGTCGGAGAAGATTGACCATGTCTGCTGCGGTTCTTCAACTAGGAACTCCAAAGCAGCACGAATGGCGGTGAGGTTCTGCCGCCGTGGATGAGGTCAGATGCGAGGTCCTGAACTTTATCGTGATTGATTTCTCCGGAATTACCACTGCGTCTGCTGAACTTGTTGAAATGACCGACCCATCCGTGTAAATGTGAATGCGTCCACTGTTTTTTTATGCAGATACAGTAATGTTGTTTTTAGGGCCAAATTTGACAATCTTTTATTTCGCAATCCGAGGATTGTTATCAGGGCTTCCAGTGGAAGTAGACACCACAATGGTAACGACGGTCTTGCTACGTGCGTGAAGTTTGTGGGAATCCCCGTGCTATGAGGGGAAATAATAGAGCAGAACGCAGAGCGTGGCCTCGAAGTTAAAAGGGAGGCGAGGCGATGCGATTAAATCCGGGTGGCATGTCTTATGTGCGTTCTCAAAGCATCGACACGAATGTAGGTTGTGATATAGTGTTCGTGAGCGATTGCGACAGTGGCTGCTGAGGATGCGCATCTCGGAAGCCCGAGACATATTCTCAGTGCTTGGGCTTGAAATGACTGGAGGACGCGTACGATTGTTATGCGGGCCTTGCCAAGCACAAGTAGGCTGTAGTGCATGAAGTCAAAAAAAGTGCAGCATAGAGTTGAAGCATGGCTCGTACCGATGCACCCCATGATTTTCCCGCAAGAAACCTTAGGACGTGGGTGATCATGGTTAGTTTTTTCTTGATGTGAGCGATATGAGGGCTCCAAGACAAGTCACGATCTATTATAACTCCCAAGAAACGGTGGGTCTTTTGATAGTTGATCGTGTATCCATTAATTCTGCTGCAGTATGGCTTCATTGTCTTGCGTGTAAACGCAACCAGTGAGCATTTCTCAGATGACAGTTCCAGTCCTCATCCTTGAAGGTAGCTTGACGTCAGTGTAGCCGCTGTCTGAAGCCTGGCTCGTACATGTAGACGCGTGACCCCTGGTGACCAGATGCAGATGTCGTCCGTGTATATCGACAGATGTACGGAGTGTGGCAGGACGTCAACGAGGCCGATGACCGCAAGGTTGAAAAGTATGGGGCTTAGGACCCCACCTTGAGGTACGCCGCGATAAGTATGATGGTGCCTTGTTGCACCATCTTCTGTCTGAACGAAGAATGTTCTGTCCTTCAAATAGCTGTAGATCTATTGGTAAACGTGGCCTCCCAATACAATGCTGCCCAAGGCGTTCAGGATGGTTTCATGTAGTACATTGTCATATGCAGCCTTAATATCCAAGTAAAGTGCCGCTGATAATCTCTTCAGGCTTTTCTGCTGTTGTACAGACGTGACAAGATCAACATTGTCTATGGAAGACCGTCCACGTTGAAAGCTCGTCAAAGCATCGGGGCATATATTGTTATGTTCCAGGTACCACTCCAGGCGAGTCAGCACCATTCTCTTTATCACCTTTCCAAAACAGCTGGCAAGCGCGATGGGGCGATAGGAGGCATGTCCAGAAGCGATTTGCCTGGTTTGAGCAGGGGCACAAGGCGGCTGCACTTCCACGAAGGTGGAACCAAACCGTTGCTCCACGAGTCATTGTATACAGCTAGGAGGGCACGCCGAGCTGTTTGTCCTAGGTTAGCAATGGCCATGTAAGTGACTCCATCGGGTCCAGGAGAAGACGAGCGCCTGCATGCTGCCAATGCTACCTGAAGCTCCTCTAGAGAAAACATATTGTCCATCCGAGTGTCTCTGGACGCCGGCGCGTTTCGTAAGTTACTCATGTTGATCCCGGACCCCTTGTTTGCAACCCTGGCACAGAAGTCTTCTGCTAATTCAATTTCGCGTCAGCTTTGGTGGAGAACAAGGCATTGGAACGGGCGGTGCTGTTGTGGCAATGTTCGTAGGCCGCGGATTATTCTCCATATTTGCGAAAGAAGTTTGTGGGGATCAAGTGACTCACATGTTGACTGTAGTGCATTGATTCGACGTCGAATCTTCTTTTGTAGACGTCTCACTTCCCTCAAGTCATAGATGGATTTCGTGCGCCTATAACGTCGTTTGTCACGACGACAGATTGCTCGAAGTCGCTCCAACTCATATTGGAGACCAACTCGCTATTGCAATGCTAGATCCCGTCTATAGCCTAATTTCTTTTGCTATATATTTATCACTACCACTGTTATTTGGGAAGGTAGCTCAATGCGCAACGCGCCACGCTGCCACGCTTTAAAATCCCAGAATGATTCCCGCATATGACGATTGCATTAGGATGCGGCCGAAAATTTCACACGTATAGCTAAGTTAAGTTTTACATTTAATAACTTAGCTCCCTTCATCCTAACACACATCAGGGCTAGTCACTTATTTTTGCATATCACTTACCCCAGGCGCACCAATTTTTCATTTGGAAGAAAGTTCGGAGGAGTTTGAACAAGCTGAAACACAGTCGCTATGTGTACATATACAGTTATGGAGACAGACCAGCGGGTGCTCTTCTATGCAGTACGAGGAAACAAAAGCACTGTAAACAGTAAAAGAAAAGAAAAATAGATAAAAGGAAATTCGACATTCTTAGGTTTTCTAATCTAGTTTCTAACGTGACCACAATCAATTGCCCCGCCGTTGTGGTCTGGTGGCTAAGGTACTCGGCTGCTGACCCGTAGGGCGCGGGTTCGATTCCTGGCTGCGGTGGCTGCATTTCCGATGGAGGCGGAAATGTTGTAGGCCCGTGTGCTCAGATTTGGGCGCACGTTAAAGAACTCCAGGTGCGCTCCACTTTGGAATCACGCATAATGATATGGTGGCTCTGGGACGTTAAACCCCATAAATCAATGAGAAGATTCTCAATATTTAAATGATTATTCTTGTTCAAATTTTTGTCATGTTTTATCTTGTTTCTTTGTCCATATATCACCCATATTTTTATTTTGTCGTTGGCGAACGCTATCTTCCCTGGGAGGATATCGATCGCAATAGTTTCCGCCCATTATAAGAAAGGTGACGTGAATTATACCAAAAAAAAACAGACGTATTTCAATATTACCTTCATTATCCAAAGGTCTGGAGAGGCCTATACACGTTAAATGTCTAATCTTATCTGTACAGCCAAATTGGGATTTAGGAAACGCTTGCCCACTGAATCACCTCTACTTGAGCAAAATAAATTCATTTTATCACAATTCGAAACCAAAAGTCTTGTGCTCAGCCTTTACATTGATTTCACTAAAGCACTTTATTGCATCCATCATTCAATGTTACTTAAAAAGCTTGAAACTTGCGGCATCTGTGGGCACAGTCTAGACCTTGTGAAGTCTTACCTTGATCATAGTTATGAATACGTAGAAATTGAAAATCGCCGCTCGAATCGAAAACTTATCAGGAGGGGCCTTCCTCAAGGCAGTATTCGCGGCCCGTTTTTCTTTATCGCTTACATCAATGACCATTAAATATATACGGTGATGCGAAATACGTTATGTACGCTGACGACACTCGCCTACTCTTATCCTCCACTTAACTTGGTAGCCTTCGAAACAAAGAAAACGCTGCTCTAAAAGCCTTTTAACAATGGTCAGTAGCAAACTTTTTTCAAGTAATACAAAAAAGACAAACACCGTGATTTTCAGGCCAGAATCTAAGCAGAACAGAGAGGTGAGTGAGTTGGAAATGATCTATAACACCGTAAATGTAGCGCGAAAAAACACGGAAAAGAAAGGGTACACCACAAACGCTTACTCTTAACTGAAAGCTTTAATGCTTGAACTGAAAATATAAAACACTTACGCTAGGTGCCCAGAAAAATGCCATGCATGCACATTGCGGGCAAACCAAAAGGCACTATTACAAACCAAGAACAGACCTCCTGCACCCGCCTCCCCACCAGGTTACCCCACCAGTCGTGCTACTCATGGAAAGGGGTAGACCAGTGGGGAGGGGGGCTACGGTGGTCTGTTCTTGGTTTGTATTAGTGCCTTTTGTTTCGCCCACGAAGTGCATGTGTGGGATTTTGTTGGGCACCTAGTGTAAGTTTTAAGACGTACAGTAGCGAGGTTAAGTTCTGTTACTGTTGGGACGGCTCTCCCATAGTGGAGTACCAAGTACTTCGAATCAATGAAACACTTTTTCCGCACACACACAAGTTTTATAAATTTTTGGAACTTTTAGAGAGAAAAAGAGGGAACTTTTAGAGAAGAACTACACACAGCGCTGTGTGTGTGTTTATTTGTTAAAAGTTCTGTCGTTCTTTGCGCTAATAAATCTGCCTAAGTATTCATGAACCAAGTCGACCATGCAGCAGATTTAGCAAACATGATAATCATGAGATGCGTTTCATGTAAAAAACATGACTACATGCTGCCTGATACCGTGCTTGTGTTCGTTTTGCTAGCTCCTCATATACCAAGCTTGGTATTACGTGCGTGAATGGCCGGCGAAAATAAAGGACACATCAAAACATGATAATCATGACATGCATGCCATGCAAAGCATCACTACATGCTACGTACTAGCCTGCTCACGACCGTTTAGCTAGCTCCACTTATACCCAACTTGGTATTACATGGCGTGAATAGACGATGAAGGTGAACTACTTGTCAAAACATGACAATCATGATATTGAAGTCATGTAGGTCATAATTTACGTTCGTCTCGATACCTTGTGCTGATTTTAAAGGGACATATCAACCTCCATTATTCTTGCTTCGCATTTGAACGATCCCCATTGTACATGGGACTTGCCAATTTTTATTTTCATAGATTTCTTTGCCTGCAGCAGAAGTTATCGCCGATGTGCATTTCGAGAACCAAAATTACCGCGTAGCTTTCTCCTCGATGGATCGATTGATTGTTCTCTCTTCACTTACCTCACTGCGGTCACGATTGAATATTTCCCAAATTTATTTTTTATGTTTTTGTTAATGTGATCACCAAGCCAGACAATTTATTTTTTTATTGCCGCTGAGTACGCAGCCTTTTTCGTAACGCAGGCTTCTACGCATTTCTTACATTGTTTTTAATTTCACGCTTAGCTTCTCCTTCATTCGCCTAAGTGCTTCTTTGCTGGAAAGAAGTCTGATGCTTTCTGCATATGAGTTTGAGAATCGATTATAATCTGGATCAACGACTACACTTTCGTTCGCAGAATTGAGCCGATTTCTTTGGATAAACAGAACATAGCCAGCCTAGAATTTCTTTTCTCGTTCAATCGCACTATGCACTTCAAGCTTGGCTTATTTCTGCATGCAACTGTTTACATCGCAGTGCCACTTCAACCGAAAAGGAACAATTTTTTCTTTATCCAGCAATACAAGTTGCCTGTTTTGGTGCTTTTAAAATAGACATTGTATCACGTACTCGCAACGACGGTGACATTAATTTCAAAAAAGAAGATGTTCACTTTAGATGTGTGAAGCCTAACGAACAGTGACGCTGGTTAATCCTCGATGCCTAAAACGGCTGTCTTGTCTGTTTCTCGGTGTTTCCATGGTCCAGACAGACTGTTGTGGTGCAGACAGCCTGTCAGAGGCAATGCGCGAATGTCCAAACTCCAGCACCAAGAAGTAACGCGCAAATATTGCTGTCGCAATTCCTACAGGAACGTGGACCTTTCTTCGCTCGTACTCGTCTCCTGCCACGTCGGGCAAACTCGTCGTGGTGACCGGGCGGATCACCTCGGTATCTGGGCGTGGTGGTGGCTACTCCTCGGCACACGCTCGTCTAGGTGAGGTCAAGTCGAGGTGGCGAGCGGCTTTGGCTTGGTTTTCAATAAGCAGTTGCATGGAGTGTTTTTTACGGACACTAGAGCTCGAGCTTTAGGAGGCTCACCCTTAAACTGAAATCTTAGGTGTTTCTTTTTCAGGAACAATATTTTTACAAATGGAAAATATTTTTTTACATTTAATCAGCATATAATATTACGATCATTCTAGCGAAGCAGCGGAGCTTAGCATCAAAACTATTTGTTATAAATCATTGGGCGTTCTCTTATAACATCGTCTTTCACCTTAAAACAAAAAGATCAAGTAAAAAATGCGTTTTCAATACGCTCTTATCGTACGCTCAATACAAAAGACGGAAGCTACGCACCAAGGTTACCGCATTGCACGCCTTGGCAAATCTAGCCCCAACCCACTTTATACTGTCAATTTATTATGTTTAGTGAAGCTTTTACGCCCTCACTCGGGTTCTGGAAGTTGTTATATTACATGCATTGATGCCATACATTTTCCGTGACCATCACCATGAAGTCCATAAGTGGCACATTCCAGTATAATCATTCAAAAAAGTAAGTCTGCTTCAAGTTTTTGATCCAAATTCAATTTCGCTTATAAGTTACTGACCCTGTCCCGTTCTTTTTGTGACATTATTTTGTTATGCACTTTAAGGCCCTACAGAAACTTCCAACGAGCGCCGTTACCATGATAGAGTTCCATTACCTTTAGATATATATCTACACTTCGTAATTTTTTTTATAAACTAACAACGCCTGCCTATTGCAGTCACCTGCCTGCTTACATCTTTTCAAGCACCCTGCATAAATGTGCGACACAGACAGCAGCTCCAGAATGTGTTGTTATTTCACAGTATCCTCCTATATCTGAGCGCATGTCTGCTTCTCCTATTTTATTTAATGATGCAACTAGCATGTTCTCTTAGCTTTAGAGCTCTTCGTTTGCCTAATTCCTTCAACCTTGAAGCCCTGATAAAGTTTACTTCTTTTGTTTTTCTGATGTCTACCACCCTCGGGTATGCATTCTTTTACGTTGTTGCTTTCTTTATTTACCCGCATTAACATTTTGTAGTTTTGACAGACGTTGTCAATTTAAGCCTTGCTTCCTTTCGTTGTCTGTAGTTAATGTTCATGCAAGCGGTTATATTGTTTTTTTACAGTATCATGTGATAGCTGTATGCCTAAATATTAAAAAGCTAGCCTTCTTGTCAAAGGCCGTTATGAATAAAGAAAGTTTTAAACTCAACAATCTCGAACCTACGTGCCCAACATTGATGAAGGGCTTCTGGTTTTGGAAAGATGACTTACGCTGTTGCTGCAACATAGCATGGAAAAAAGGCGAAGTTTAGGAAAGCAGGTAAAATTTCTAGTTGCCGTCACTGCCACATCGAATGCAAGTCACTTTGTGCTTTGCAAAACCTTATCTGTTCAGTTTTTGGTATATAAGCCAAGCTGTTACGACAAGCTCCTGCTTTCTTGAAGTTGTAAGATGTTACGCACTACTCCGTACCCAAATACTCCTCGTTTCTATCATCCGCGGTACTTGCGCCCCAAGGCATGGGACTATCGTATTCTGAGCCTATAGTGTTTCAAAAAGGAGTTATTAAAAAAATGTGTCCGAAATTGTGAATGTCGAATTTTTCGTTGTCAGCCTTGAAAAAGACTAGTCATAAATAGACCTAGGGACGGTGACACTAAGCATTAAAATAAGACAGCTGTGCATCACATATATTACGAATCGTATGAGTGGACTATCGAAAACGGAAAGCCACCATGACACGCAACAGTAAGTAAAGACAGCGCAGTATCTCCACCGGCAACGGTAAGATCGTTATGTCGTTCGGCTTAAAATGTTAGTTTGTGGTTGTAGAGTAGTGAGTAAGCAATAGTAACACAATCTAGTCATCTGCATTTGCGGGCCTGTCAGTATTTTTTCATCCACGCCAGTGTATCGAAAGCTTCTCGCTTACTCGTCACTTGGTTCATGTTTCGTGGACTGGGCTTCGTGCACTGTGCCATAAGATAGTGCCCCGACATATTCCGACTGACAGGTGCCGGAAAGAGCTCTCTGCGAGACCCTCTGTTGAAGTGATCAGGGTCTCCTTGTGTACATTACTTTTCAATTCGCGCTGATGGTTCACTTAAGCCATATTTGGTGCATACACTGACGACCAATTATCCAGCCGACACCCTTTTGTGTGCTGCTCAGTACATCAGTCTAGGTATTGTTATTTTCAACACCTTTCAATTCCCCATCTTCGTCTTTTTTCTTGTTGTAAGATCAATCGACTCATCATGCTCTTATATTGCTGTGTCTGGGAGTCGTAAAACTATAATTCAAGGAGGAGGAGGATTAAACTTTTTTATAAGGAACCAGCAGGTTTAGGTAGCCGGGCCTAGGCCTCTGACGAGGGGACGTCAAGGGCTTGCCTCGATGCCGCCTCACGGGTGGGCTGATCCCAGCTTTTTTTTTTGTCTATACACTTGAAGGGCTTATGTAGCTTTACTCAATTTCTTCGAGTCACCTTAGGTGACTTCTATTCTGTCTCAATCCAAGTGCATAAAGTATAGAGTTTCATATACTGCCTAAACTCAATGCCACAGTTCACGCTGACAAAGCAAGACAACCTTGTCCCATGTCGGATGTGTTTCGAGAACCCACCACCAGGTGAGGTGTACTGCGGGTGTGTGTGCGCTTGCAAGTGCTGGCGTGCGTGTGTCCGTGTATGTGTATGCTCACACGCGCGTGTGTCTGGCTGTGATGTTTTACAAGCCGATGTGCTCTAAAGCTATGCAAAGGCAGCTCAACGCTTACACAACGATGACCAGGAGAAGGCATGTTTAATATGTTGCATTCCGTAGGCTACTGTCGATGTGAACGTGTTTATTTCTCTGCGTCATATGCACAGAAGACTCTTATTCCCATTTACCGTCTTTCTCTACGCCTGTACTCAACTTCATACAAAAAAAAATTAATCTCTCAGGACGGTATTAATGGAGACCGGAGGTTGAGTGGTTGCAAGGAGGTTTTATTAATCACGAAACCCTACGAAGAAAACTTTTCCTGGGGACTATTGAATGAGCGCTGGGTGCTCGATGGGGGTATTTGTTTCCTCTAGGTATATAACAAAAATAGGTTCAAATCTTGCTCTCGTCTGGACTAGCCATCCTAATCTCAGGCTTGTTCAGAGAGGAACAGGATTTCTCCAAGAAGACATAATTTATTATACCCTCTCAGGCCTTTGCCGTTAGGATAAGTTTTCGCTTTTGTCTAACGCGAAAAGAGAAAATTGACTGGGAGCAAGCTTACGTACCTGTCAATGATGGATTACCTGATTCTAGGGGTAACGCCCGCCTTACGTTTGATAATTTCGTGCCAGTGTAATGAGACTCTGTTCCAATCGAAAGCGTCGTAATGTTTTCTACCAGAAAATAAGATTAGTTGAAACCTGACATAATTACTGTTTGGTCAGAGAGTGATTGAAATAATAATATTAGCATAGGGGGTTTTACGTCCCTAAACTACGGTATGATTGTCAGGGGCGCCGTATGTGAAGGACCCCGCAAATTTTCACCATCGAATGTTCTTTCACGTGCACTGACATCGTACAGTACACGGGCCACTACCATGTCGTATCCATTCAAAGGCGACCGCCTCCGTCGGGATTCAACCAGCAACCTTGGGGTCAGCAGCCGAGCACATTAACTAATGACCCACCAAGGAGGAGACGTGGTTACACTGCACACAAAACCTGTGGAAGTATGGGAATATGTGTAAAAAAGTATTATGCTTTGGAAAAAATAGAACGCAAAGGGATCACTTGCATGACCCAAGTGAATTGCACTGACTTTATGCTTGCATTTGTATTTTGATTGCAGTGTTCGTCGTTGTTAGATACAAAACATAGTTGCATTGAAGGACCTACGTTATAGCTGAGCATGCAGTTTTCCACTGCAGGCTATGACTACTTTTACATGCTACTCCACAATAGAGTATATTCATTCTATCAAACAGGTAATAGAGCAATGCGGGGATTGCAGCCAACCGCTATACATAAACTTCATAGATTACGAAAAGGCATTTGAGTCAGTCAATACATCAGCATTACTGTTGGCACTTCTGAATGAGGGCATCGAAGGGCCCGACATAAATATGCTGGAATAAATTTATGGTAGACCCACTGCCACCCCAGTTCTCCATAAATAAAGCGGCAGAAAGGAAGGTGTAAGGCAGGGAGACACGATCTCTCAAATGGCATTTACCGCGGGCTAACAGAACAGTTGCAGGACTGTAGATTGGAAGAGTTAGGCTTAAGAGTTAATGGAGAGTATACGTTAGTAACCTGTGATTCTCTCATGACATTTCCTTGATAAGTAACTCAGGGGATGACTTACAGCTCATGATTACTGAACTAGACTCAGAAAGCAAGACAATAGCTCGGAAATTATTATGCACAAAAATTAAGAATAGGGTAACAGTCCCGGCAGAAAACAGCACCTTCCAATGACTGGAGAGACACTCGAAGTTGTAAAGAAATAAACATGATGTGGATCCCACACAGCAAGCATTTTCAAATAATGACTGGCAGATTGCCACTAACCCTGAAAAGGAAGCTGCATCTCCAGTACTTTACTACGGAGCAGAAATCTAGAGGCTTACAAAGAGCGCTCAGCATAAATTGAAGGTAACTCAACCAGCGATGTCAACGAAAATGATAGGTGTAACCTTAATAGACAAGAAGATAGCAGAGTGGGTCACGGAAGAAACCGGGGTTAAGGATGTCATAGTTGAAATTAAAAAGAGAAAATGGACGTGGGCCGGGAACGTAGCGCGTAGGCAGAATAACCGCTGGTCATTAACGGTAACTGACTGGATTCCCACAGAAGGCAAACACACGAAAGGCAGACAGGAAGTTAGGTTAGCCGATGAGATCAAGAATTTCGGAGGCGTAAAGTGGCAACGGAAAGAACAAGAGCAGATTGATTGGTGGATCAAGGGATTCAGGGTCTTTGTTCTGCAGGGAGTGTAGTTAGGCTGAAAATGATGAGGAGTTTTCCACTGCAAATCTCGAAGGTGAGGCTTCGATTCTCTGCCATGGCAGCTGCATTTGGATGCCCGCGAACACAAAATATACCCTTGTGCTTAACTTTAGGTCCACATTAGGGAACTCCAGGTGGTCTAAATTGTTCTACAGCCTCAAACAACGGCGTTCCTTGTCATGATATCATGGTTTTCGTAAGTACAATCCAAGCAAATATTGTGTTATTTACATATATCAGTTTTGACTTCATCTGATTCATTCCTGAATTGAGTGGTTTTGAATGGAACACATTTCAATTGAGTTCCGCAGAATAAGATCATTTTATCATGTCAAACTTTTACTGGGTGGCCAGTGTGACACATTTGACAGCCACCCTTCGCGTTTGTTTTCTTCCTGTCCATTGAAAGGAATAACAAATGACACATTTCCGCAATCATACAATAACAAGCAGCTCTTCACTCTACCAAGGTTAAATCTTTGACATGCTTTTAACGGCCTGTCTTGAAATTTCCTACAGGACACACATATTAAGCCGTGAAAGTAACCCATGCTCACGATCATTCATTTGAAAAGCGCGTAGAAATCAGGGTAAGCCGCTCACAAAATATATAACGTCGGGACCTCCACCTCATTAAAATTTCATCACGCAACGTTCATTAGTATAATAAACTTCACCTACCTTCTTTGTCCTCTGTGTCCTGCTTACTAAATGTAGGTGGTCAAAAGCATTGTTTATGGTGCATTGTCATTATCGTGTTCTCGGGAATATGTACATGAATATATTTGCGTTTGATTGTGCTTGCGAACTCTTTTCGCTGATATACTGTTAGCTACGTTCAGTGCGCCTTGAATCGCTCAGTAAATAAGCTGCAACAAAGGCTATCGACCGCATCAGTGCTGAAGATTTCAAAAGTATTCTAAATATAGCAATCGGTTCTTCAGGCTCAAGTTAAGAGATATGTTGGTATAGTACTATATCATACCATAATTTTACTTACTGTAAATGTCAGTTAACTGTCAGGATAATAGAATAACTGAGTTTACTGAGAATGCACACGCTGGTTATGTGAATGGCTGGGATCAATTGACACATTGTGGAGCACAACTGAACCACGCACTTCTTCGTACCTGGCCTAAGGATCTACTTAGGCGGTGCGACCGAGTAGAAAGTGAACCCAGGGATACCTCAGAACACGCAAAAAGCGAGGTCCAAGTGTGACTACCAGACAACTAATTAAAAACCTAAAGTCTTTGCCTTTTTTTTCACTCATTACAGCCTACAAGCTTTTTTCCAGTGCTGATGCCAAGTTGCTTTCTGACATAATGTAACTGTAGGAGTAATTCTCAGTCCAAACGTTTCAGGAAAACCGTTAATTGCACTTTTACGATCTTATGCCTAGGCACTTATTAGGTTCATCCTGTTACACCTGTGTGCTTAACGAACAATAGATGCAAGGCGCAGTATCAGTTGAATGCAAGGCACAGTATCGGATGTCGGTTGGTCAACTACCACACTGTCGTAGAGGTAGAGATTTTGGCCGACGCGCGAGCTGGCAGAGTAGGGGTCTAGTGTACGGGGTCTGGTGAAGAAGCTCCATGTGGCGGAGGGCATAGAGGTCAGCTTTTACTGAAATAGGGCATGAGCGAGCATCCACAAATACTTCTACCACACGATAACAGCGCTGAAATCAATGAAACATGCGGATCACTCCCAAGTATTCGCGTTTCGGTGAGCGCCACTATATCTCACGAGCACTGCACATTGGGAGGGCCTTGTCCACCAATGCAAGTCCCATTGCCTCATAAACAGTGCACGCGAATGAAGGAGGGCAGCCGTCACCATAGGCGAGGAGTCGTTACACACAGGTTTGGAGACGATTGGTGGCCTGACGAATGCCACCGCAGTCGGTTTTCGATCGTGAGCCCGAGGTAGCGCACGCAGCTTGGCCAGGCAGTCGGCGCACCGCGAAGTTGAGGGTACGGGAGATCGTGGTGCTGAGTAGCCCTGAAATGTACCACGAGCTCCTCAGTCTCTGTAAGAGAAAGCACCAAATCGATGCCCTCTAGGATGGCAGCAACACACTTGCGAGTTGTCTATATTGCGTTCGCTCACAGCACTGCACTTTCGAGTGCACATCCCCAGCGTTTCGAGGGTTCGTTTTCTATACGGCCTTAGGTTGCCAACTTCTTTGCCGCAAGTTCTAGCTGCTGCCCTTTGTTAACAACCGTATAGCTACTCTGGTTACGTGCAAGGTCCACACGTCGCTGGGGCGTGGTGTGCTTGCGTCGGCTTCAGAACTTCTCTTCAAAACAAGAAGTCCACCAGAGCCCATTTTGGCCCTGAATACGCAGCCGCGCGAAACGTTTCAGGGCTGCGCGCAATAGTGTTTTAAATGAGAAGCATTTCTTAGCGAACTTCGGTGACCTTGAGCGTATCTATCTATCTATCTATCTATCTATCTATCTATCTATCTATCTATCTATCTATCTATCTATCTATCTATCTATCTATCTATCTATCTATCTATCTATCTATCTATCTATCTATCTATCTATCTATCTATCTATCTATCTATGTATCTATCTATCTATCTATGTATCTATCCATCTATCTATCTATCTAGCTAGCTAGCTAGCTAGCTAGCTAGCCGCTTACGTTTGGGTGCTCTCGTGGTCACGCTCTTAACTTGGCGTGAACCAAAGCTAGCATGGGAGGGTAACATGGTTTCACAAATGTGACGCGCTGGTCAAGACATGAATAATGTCACAATGCCGTCACGTACGTCGTCAAACACTTCCCGCCAGACATTGGCACATACCCAGGGATGGTTATGCACCGCTGGTATCCGGGTATGTGTCACAGGTGATTGACACTTAGCACGGAAATGTTGTAGGCCCGTGTGCTCAGATTTGGGTGCACGTTAAAGAACCCCAGGTGGTCTAAATTTCCGGAGCCCTCCACTACGGCGTCTCTCATAATCATATGGTGGTTTTGGGACGTTAAACCCCACAAATCAATCAATTGACACTTAGCATCTACCGAGGAACGACGAGAACACACCTAGGCGATTTAAATGCGCGAGCGTCAAGAAATACCCGACACCGGCAGCGTTGACCCGATGAATGCAAAGAATAAATGTTAGGGTCCCAGCAGGAATCAAACCCAGGCATTCTGCATGGCAATGAAGCATTTTACCACATAGCTACGCCAGGTCATGAAATGACGTTTCAAATAAACGCTAATCTTCCTGAAATGTCAATGTTGGTTGCGGTGCTATCAACCCGATTTTATGAAAATTACATATGTACTCATTCGAGACAGCTGTCACCTCAGGTGAAAGTCAATTGTGGTGAGTTGCCATGCAATAGAGCTCATCTGTGTAGCAGTGTCCAGGGCCAGCATCCTCGTGAGCATCAGCGCTTCATATCAGCTTCTGGTGTTGTTAATTCGCATGTTCCAGTTGGCATCGTTGCTCAAGTGCAGACAACTGGTTATGTAAACATTTGCAATCATTCGACACATGTCTGTGCATGCAACATTTCTACATTTATTTAGTGTCATTTCATGGCAGGTCGCTCAATCAAAAATTGTAACATGGTCACCTTCCTTCCGCGTGGTTCGCATAACGTTGATTCCCAGGTACCTGGTATCTGCCAAACTTTTTCTTTAGGTATGGTGGGCGAAAATCGAAATAAATATGCTTGGATGCATATAATGGAACGCCAACCTATGCGGACTGAGATGGCTTAAGTGAAGAGGTGACGCTACAATAAATAACAAAGTTCATTAGACATCACATTCATAAAAGCATTATTCGTATCACGAGGTATTAATACACCTGCAGACTCTCATAACAAAAAAAAAACCGAGAAAAGCGCACGAGTTCACTTGCGTCCCACGAAAAAGTAAGCAATGCTTCGCCACTTGGCAGGAGCAATGAAGCAGCACTTCGGTTCCCATTTTCTTTGTATATATGTATAGAAACAATTTGTACACTATTTATCATTTTTGATACATCTACTCAGTCATTTAACTTCGAAATGTATAATCACAGTTTTCTTTGTTTTGAAGATCTTTCGCACATGTAGAGTTTTTTTCTTGCACAGTTCATCAGCAGACATCCAAGAACTTTCCACGTTTTTATTCATTCGAAAATATTTCTGACTTTACAACATATATATATTTTAAAAGAACATTTCATTGTCCGAAGCTTCGTATGTTGTAATGCGTGCCAGAATACGTTTCAAACTGGCGAAGGCTATCTTTCCCGGACATATGAAAATAACTATTTTCACGCGGTAACGAAAGAGTTAAGACACACTAAACTCAAGCACACACGAACACCTGGTAGGTTTGCAATAAAGCTTCAACTTTTAAATAAAACACATTTAAGCCTGAAAGTGTCATTGCGCTATTTAGTGATGCTATCGACGTGCAGCCAACCACGCGTTATAGCTTTTACACTTTCGCTATTTAAATTATCTATTCTGCTCAAAAGTTTGTTTTATACTTACTCTCCCCAGGTTTTGTTCAAAGCCTGCATTTTTATCATGACATGTACCTTGCTGTGGTGTACTAGCGGCTAAAGTACTCGGCTCCTGACCTGCAGGTCGCGGTATCCGAGCGCGGCTGTGGCGGCTGCATTTTCGGTGGAGGCGAAAACGCTATAGGCCCACGTGCTCAGATTTGGGTGCACGTTATAGAACCCCAGGTAGCCGACATTTTCGTAGCCATCCGCCTCGGCGTCTCCCATTATCATATAGTGGTTTTGGTTCGTTGAGCCCCAAATATCAATCAATCAATAAATCAATCAATCAATCAATTATCCCTCTTATGATGACCTTTTTATCATTTATTTGGAAGCCCTCCTACATGTGTAATGCCAACGATACACCTTAAATGTCTAATGCATGATCTTGATGAGCAGGTCATTGGAAACCGGTTATTTGCACATAACAACCCACTGCGCACTTCACGTTTCGCGTTGGTCGTATGCGAGAGATGGGCGATGGGCAATGGCCGCCGGTCAAGGTGAGGAGAGTTCCAATAGTCTGCACGGAAATGCCAGCCCTTCCACTTCTTTTTTTAAGGGATGACGCTGCGGTTCTTGTACTGAGTTACTCTGCATGAGAGCGACTGGGAGGCTCGGTCGCTCGATGTATCGCAGGATCGCTAAATTGGAGGGACAGAACACCACTAGGGGGCACTGGGAGCGGGAAAGGAGGCCCCCAAAGTTAATTTTCGCTGCAGAGAGCGGCGCCATGTGAGGAACGAAAACGAGTCAACAACAGCGCTGAACAAATGGCCGCATGGGCAATTTGTTCATTGCTGTGCTAGTGTTTTGCTCGTTAGGCGTGCGGGCCACACGAGTGCACAAGGCTTGGGAACTGCTGCAATGGTGGCGTTGTGCACAGACGCAGGGCGTTGCATCGAACAGAAATTACAACCAAGGTTGTGTACACGCATAGGCTACCTAAAGCCTTCACACACACAATTCTTTCCCTCCCTAGTTTCGTCAACCGATGCTGCAATGTGAATAATGCTCGGCGCGATGTAATGAACCGCCGAAGCTATGGCCAATGCAAGTGAAAATGGTATGTGCTGAGTAATCAGTGCAGAAATTAAACCAACGAGAAAGTGTGCACACGAGTCACAAAAACTTCATTGTGGCTGTGGGGTTTCACAATTTCCTTTTTTGTAATCTGTTGTTACCTAATGTTTTTCATAAAGAGCCTGTGACTGCACCTCCAGGGTCTTTTCGTTCTATTTACTTTGTTAATTAGTGAATCGATTCGTAACCCTTAGCCTCGCGGTATTTGCTTGCAGTTATGCGCAAATGCCTTTCGACGCATATGGCGTGGACGAGGTAACCAAGTTGCGTGCATTTTAACCTAGGTCAACATGTCTGAGTAATATTTGTACAAGTCAAAAACATAAGATACCATATTTATTGATTCAATGTTTCAAAGTTTCTTTCTTTCTTTCTTTCTTTTTTTGACCACGAAACTGCGGGGCTCTATTACGCTAGGTCGTGTCATAGTTATTTGATCACTTTTCTTTAGCAGTAAGGATCACAGAAAATAGCACAAGAAAAGTGTCAATATAGTAAACGTTAAAAAAAGGTTGAGCCAGCGCTGCAGCACAAGATTGAACTAGATTTTCCATGATGTACTGGTCTTAATGCGTATGTCTGAGCAAAACTTTATTCATTCAAAATAGCAAGCTCATTTTAAAGTGAGTATTCAGAAAAAAAAAACAGCAGTGTATTTGCGTGCGGCTGCACTTATGCTGCACTTGAGCATTTCTGATGCACAGTAGCGTAACTGTATTTCCAGCATGTTTGTTATGCAGGCCTAGTGAATAATGATTTTTATGGTCTGTAAAGTGATAAAAGTGCATTAGCACAGACTGCTCTCGCTTTCTGATCGGAGCAAGAACCTAACTGGCCGGAAAGATGGTAGCCTATAGACTAAGTGAATGTTTATGAAATTAATACGATAGTGCTAGGTGGTCGCCATGTGCTCCAGCGGACCCTGGTCGCGCGGTCGCGTCTCGCGTTGGACTCTACACAACGCTAGCGCTTTGCTTGTATAGCGTCGTTGTCGGAGCGTGTCCAAAACACAAAATGGGAGACGCGCGCATCGCATTTCACCCGCCTCAATGGACACAGGCGCTCGCTGAACCTATTCGACAGATGAATGGACAGGGTCTATAATAAATTCAAACCATTGCTGAGTGATCTTCGACGACTGTGACCGTATCTATCTATCTATCTATCTATCTATCTATCTATCTATCTATCTATCTATCTATCTATCTATCTATCTATCTATCTATCTATCTATCTATCTATCTATCTATCTATCTATCTATGTATCTATCTATCTATCTATGTATCTATCCATCTATCTATCTATCTAGCTAGCTAGCTAGCTAGCTAGCTAGCCGCTTACGTTTGGGTGCTCTCGTGGTCACGCTCTTAACTTGGCGTGAACCAAAGCTAGCATGGGAGGGTAACATGGTTTCACAAATATGACGCGCTGGTCAAGACATGAATAATGTCACAATGCCGTCACGTACGTCGTCAAACACTTCCCGCCAGACATTGGCACATACCCAGGGATGGTTATGTACCGCTGGTATCCTGGTATGTGTCACAGGTGATTGACACTTAGCATCGACCGAGGAACGACGAGAACACACCTAGGCGATTTAAATGTGCGAGCGTCAAGAAATACCCGACACCGGCAGCGTTGACCCGATGAATGCAAAGAAAAAATGTTAGGGTCCCAGCAGGAATCAAACCCAGGCATTCTGCATGGCAATGAAGCATTTTACCACATAGCTACGCCAGGTCATGAAATGACGTTTCAAATAAACGCTTATCTTCCTGAAATGTCAATATTGGTTGCGGTGCTATCAACCCGATTTTATGAAAATTACATATGTACTCATTCGAGACAGCTGTCACCTCAGGTGAAAGTCAATTGTGGTGAGTTGCCATGCAATAGAGTTCATCTGAGTAGCAGTGTCCAGGGCCAGCATCCTCGTGAGCATCAGCGCTTCATATCAGCTTCTGGTGTTGTTAATTCGCATGTTCCAGTTGGCATCGTTGCTCAAGTGCAGACAACTGGTTATGTAAACATTTGCAATCATTCGACACATGTCTGTGCATGCAACATTCCTACATTTATTTAGTGTCATTTCATGACAGGTCGCTCAATCAAAAATTGCAACATGGTCACCTTCCTTCCGCGTGGTTCGCATAACGTTGATTCCCAGGTACCTGGTATCTGCCAAACTTTTTCTTTAGGTATGGTGGGCGAAAATCGAAATAAATATGCTTGGATGCATATATTGGAACGCCAACCTATGCGGACTGAGATGGCTTAAGTGAAGAGGTGACGCTACAATAAATAACAAAGTTCATTAGACATCACATTCATAAAAGCATTATTCGTATCACGAGGTATTAATACACCTGCAGACTCTCATAACAAAAAAAACTGAGAAAAGCGCACGAGTTCACTTGTGTCCCACGAAAAAGTAAGCAATGCTTCGCCACTTGGCAGGAGCAATGAAGCAGCACTTCGGTTCCCATTTCCTTTGTATATATGTATAGAAACAATTTGTACACTATTTATCATTTTTGATACATCTACTCAGTCATTTAACTTCGAAATGTATAATCACAGTTTTCTTTGTTTTGAAGATCTTTCGCACATGTATAGTTTTTTTCTTGCACAGTTCATCAGCAGACATCCAAGAACTTTCCACGTTTTTATTCATTCGAAAATACTTCTGACTTTACAACATATATATTTTTAAAAGAACATTTCATTGTCCGAAGCTTCGTATGTTGTAATGCGTGCCAGAATACGTTTCAAACTGGCGAAGGCTATCTTTCCCGGACATATGAAAATAACTATTTTCACGCGGTAACGAAAGAGTTAAGACACACTAAACTCAAGCACACACGAACACCTGGTAGGTTTGCAATAAAGCTTCAACTTTTAAATAAAACACATTTAAGCCTGAAAGTGTCATTGCGCTATTTAGTGATGCTATCGACGTGCAGCCAACCACGCGTTATAGCTTTTACACTTTCGCTATTTACATTATCTATTCTGCTCAAAAGTTTGTTTTATACTTACTCTCCCCAGGTTTTGTTCAAAGCCTGCATTTTTATCATGACATGTACCTTGCTGTGGTGTACTAGCGGCTAAAGTACTCGGCTCCTGACCTGCAGGTCGCGGTATCCGAGCGTGGCTGTGGCGGCTGCATTTTCGGTGGAGGCGAAAACGCTATAGGCCCACGTGCTCAGATTTGGGTGCACGTTATAGAACCCCAGGTAGCCGACATTTTCGTAGCCATCCGCCTCAGCGTCTCCCATTATCATATAGTGGTTTTGGTTCGTTGAGCCCCAAATATCAATCAATCAATAAATCAATCAATCAATCAATTATCCCTCTTATGATGACCTTTTTTATCATTTATTTGGAAGCCCTCCTACATGTGTAATGCCAACGATACACCTTAAATGTCTAATGCATGATCTTGATGAGCAGGTCATTGGAAACCGGTTATTTGCACATAACAACCAACTGCACACTTCACGTTTCGCGTTGGTCGTATGCGAGAGATGGGCGATGGGCAATGGCCGCCGGTCAAGGTGAGGAGAGTTCCAATAGTTTACACGGAAATGCCAGCCCTTCCACTTCTTTTTTCAAGGGATGACGCTGCGGTTCTTGTACTGAGTTACTCTGCATGAGAGCGACTGGGAGGCTCGGTCGCTCGATGTATCGCAGGATCGCTAAATTGGAGGGACAGAACACCACTAGGGGGCACTGGGAGCGGGAAAGGAGGCCCCCAAAGTTAATTTTCGCTGCAGAGAGCGGCGCCATGTGAGGAACGAAAACGAGTCAACAACAGCGCTGAACAAATGGCCGCATGGGCAATTTGTTCATTGCTGTGCTAGTGTTTTGCTCGTTAGGCGTGCGGGCCACACGAGTGCACAAGGCTTGGGAACTGCTGGAATGGTGGCGTTGTGCACAGACGCAGGGCGTTGCATCGAACAGAAATTACAACCAAGGTTGTGTACACGCATAGGCTACCTAAAGCCGTCACACACACAATTCTTTCCCTTCCTAGTTTCGTCAGCCGATGCTGCAATGTGAATAATGCTCGGCGCGATGTAATGAACCGCCAAAGCTATGGCCAATGCAAGTGAAAATGGTATGTGCTGAGTAATCAGTGCAGAAATTAAACCAACAAGAAAGTGTGCACACGAGTCACAAAAACTTCATTGTGGCTGTGGGGTTTCACAATTTCCTTTTTTGTAATCTGTTGTTACCTAATGTTTTTCATAAAGAGCCTGTGACTGCGCCTCCAGGGTCTTTTCGTTCTACTTATTTTGTTAATTAGTGAATCGATTCGTAACCCTTAGCCTCGCGGTATTTGCTTGCAGTTATGCGCAAATGCCTTTCGACGCATATGGCGCGGACGAGGTAACCAAGTTGCGTGCATTTTAACCTCGGTCAACATGTCTGAGTAATATTTGTACAAGTCAAAAACATAAGATACCATATTGATTGATTCAATGTTTCAAAGTTTCTTTCTTTCTTTCTTTCTTTTTTTGACCACGAAACTGCGGGGCTCCATTACGCTAGGTCATGTCATAGTTATTTGATCACTTTTCTTTAGCAGTAAGGATCACAGAAAATAGCACAAGAAATGTGTCAATATAGTAAACGTTAAAAAAAGGTTGAGCCAGCGCTGCAGCACAAGATTCAACTAGATTTTCCATGATGTACTGGTCTTAATGCGTATGTCTGAGCAAAACTTTATTCATTCAAAATAGCAAGCTCATTTTAAAGTGAGTATTCAGAAAAAAAAACAGCAGTGTATTTGCGTGCGGCTGTACTTAAGCTGCACTTGAGCATTTCTGATGCACAGTAGCGTAACTGTATTTCCAGCATGTTTGTTATGCAGGCCTAGTGAATAATGATTTTTATGGTCTGTAAAGTGATAAAAGTGCATTAGCACAGACTGCTCTCGCTTTCTGATCGGAGCAAGAACCTAACTGGCCGGAAAGATGGTAGCCTATAGACTAAGTGAAAGTTTATGAAATTATTACGATAGTGCTAGGTGGTCGCCATGTGCTCCAGCGGACCCTGGTCGCGCGGTCGCGTCTCGCGTTGGACTCTACACAACGCTAGCGCTTTGCTTGTATAGCGTCGTTGTCGGAGCGTGTCCAAAACACAAAATGGGAGACGCGCGCATCGCATTTCACCTGCCTCAATGGACACAGGCGCTCGCTGAACCTATTCGACAGATGAGTGGACAGGGTCTATAATAAATTCAAACCATTGCTGAGTGATCTTCGACGACTGTGACCGTATCTATCTATCTATCTATCTATCTATCTATCTATCTATCTATCTATCTATCTATCTATCTATCTATCTATCTATCTATCTATCTATCTATCTATCTATCTATCTATCTATCTATCTATCTATCTACGATTTTTAGCTCTCCTGCCCGTCTCAATAATGGCATCTGTACCAAAATTAGTTTGGCATACCATGACTGCATGACAATCATAAAAGACTAGTCATAACAAGTAAATCATCCTATGTATGTAATGATTCGTAGGATTTACAGGTCATGGTCTTGCGGCTCTTGCGGTGGTTTCATTCACATGGCATATTGATGATTTGTGGGGTTTACCATCCCAAAATCACCATATGATTATAAGAGACACCACATGGCATATTGCAAAACTGGTATGGTATAACAAGATGGCATGGCGAACTTGTGTGACAGGCCCTAACGAGGAAATCATGACACTCATGTGATGCAAGAGCATGAGTACATGCCACGCTCATGATGCTCTCTCGGCCACTTCGCTAATTTCACATATACGAAATCTGGTATTACGAGACGTTAATGAATGAGATAGGTATGTGACTGGTGCAAACATGGTAACAAAGAAATGGATGTCATGTAAAAACATGACTACATACCACGCTTATGGTGCGCTCACTAACTACACATGTACGAATTTTGGTATTACGTGACGTGAACAGACGACGAAGAGCATGATTAGTGCAAACATGACAATCATGATATGCAGGCCGTGTAAGAACATGATTACATGCACACTTTATGATGCGCTTGCGGCCGGTTTGCTAGCTTCACAAATACCAAATTTGGTGTTATGTCACGTGAATAAATGACGAAGGTAAATGACTGCTGCAAACATGACAAAAATGATATGCATGCTTGTAAGAACATGATTAAATGCCACGCTCATGATGCGTTTGTGGCCATTTCGCTAGCTTCACATATGCCAAATTGGGTATGACGTGACGTCAATAGACGACAAAAGTAAAAGGCATGTCCAAAATGACTAAACATAATAATGATGACATGCGTGTCATGTAACGCATGGCTATATATACGCTCATAGGGCGCTCGTGGCCATTTCGCTAGTTTCTCATATACCAAATTTGGTATTACGTGACGTGAATTGACGACGGAGGTAAGTGACACATCAAAAGAGGATAATAATGATATTCGTGTCATATAAAACACGACTACCTGCGACGCTCCTAGCGTGCTCGCGGCGCAACCATTATAATCATTTTATACAATATATACATTATGAACATTATAATCGCAAACCTGTCGCAAACATTAAAATCAAGACATTGAAGTCATGTACGGCATGATTTAAATGCCTGCCACTGCTGGTGCTGGTAGTGAAAACGTTAATGGTGCCGTCTTTACGCTACTATAAACAACATACTAGCGCCTTATATGGATACGCAAGTGTGCATAACATTTATACTTGTTTTTACTGCGTTTTACGTGTGTTCGCATCGTAAGGTTGTGCTAATAATAAAGTCACCTTCCTCATTCGTTCTCCGCATATTATTGATTCCAGCTGTATGTGGAATCTGACAATTTTGAAATCATATTGGCACTATGAAAGCTATATTTATATCATGTGCCACACCTGTCTTCCTGTTCAACAGGAAGCAAAAACAACGACGACGTAATGGGATGTCAAGCGAGAGTGAAAAGTTTTGCTCTTAAAATTTTTGGGTGGATGCTTTCAATGTGGCGCACATGTTAGTGCTAATGAATTAATGTTAGTGCACATGTTTGAGTCTATTTCGCTGAGCCAGTAAAAAGCAAACATTAAACAGCAAGAAGAGACGTTGTATAAAAGAACGAAAATAACTCGCATAGAAAACAACGCAGAAAATTTCACAAGCACAAAATTTTGTCCTGCTCACCGCAGTGTATTTGGATGCATCACTCATTTTCGTTATGTCAGTAAAAGTCCGCCTTTGCCTATGTGCAGGTGTGAAAGCAGAGGAAAGCAAGCTGTGTTAAATTCGTCTATCCCACTCTCATAAACTTCATTTGGAATGAACAAAGAGGCATGTAAAAAGCCCAATCGCTAGGCCTGTACAAATACAATCACCAGCACAAAAAGAATGTTTTGCGGACGGAATCTATGTTCTTACCAATGAAAGAAACCTTTGAGTTTGAGACAGCATTCAAGTTACGCTTAATACTTAATTCAAAATGTTTGCACAGTCATGCACGCTAGTCACGGCACTTCCATTATTTTCATTCACTTCGCTCGGTCACTTAGCAAAATGTCCATTCCCGGTGGAGCAAAGAGCATCAACACACTGTGAAAACAAACATGCGCAAAATTTCAGCTACTTCCACATTCTTCGTAAAGTAGTGATGCAGCCATGCAATGCGTTTATACATCATCACTGTGTGAATTTTTTTTCCTCCACTGTATACACAACTCTTAAGAGTGACACACGCTTTAGAGAGCACAATTGTTGTTGAGAATATTTTCTCTAGTTACCTGGTCGTCTTGCAAACTCCCTCATCCCTGTCCCCAGTGTAAGGCTGCATAACAGTCGTTCTAGACTGGTTGACATCTCTGCCTTTCCTTTCCCTCATGTTCCTCCTTCCTTCCTTTCTGTCTTTGCGATCAGTGGCTTGCTTTAAATTTGCCTTTTTCTCTGATAGATTTATTTCTTTGGGGAAATTTTCACGCATGATTCAGTTATGCTCCTAATATACAGCAGAATACTAGAAAAAATGAATTTTGAGGCGTATACGTACATACGAATATACCCGGCATTACCAGCATTTGGTGTTAGGTTAAGTAGATGGGCCTGTGAGGCCTTTGGCGAGGGACTAGTAATGAACACTCGTGAGTAAAATAAAGAATCTCCTAGAGCGAAAGCGATATGGGTTAGAGTAGTGAGCATGGTAGGTGGAAGGGGGAGGAAGTACGGAGCGGAGAAGGCAGAAAGTGAAGCGTACCGCAAAAGTTTCGTAGTCGACAGCCGACATGCCACTCTGTATTACGCGGATGAATCACGTGTGACTACTACTTAAGTGTCCTTCTTTCTTTTGTTATGTGTGTGTTGCGCGTCAACAAGTGTCTTGCTTCTTGACGTGCGTCTAGCAAATTGGGTCGTGAAGCGCCGGCGAAGGGGGAAGCGGCGGAGCCATGTCAGTCGCAGGCGGTGGAAGATGTTGTCGTCAGCGCCCTAGTTGACAGTGACATGGGTGCCGCATCATGCGAGGAATAACCCAAGTCTCGAGGAAGGGTGATGGCGCAGCCAACGGGCTCACTGCCACTTCACGCCTCGTGTTGGCGTCGACCTCTCAACTGAGCCTACATCTTTGCTTCTCTTGAAGTCATAGATGCTCTGGTGCTTTCACATTTTTTTCGCATCACCATTCGTTTTTTTCATGATATTTGTACAGTACGGATGGCTTGCCATTCGTCTTCTTACTTTGTTTCTGATGTTCTCTCCATCTACTCATCGAAGTACTTTTTATGTGGACGTTCATCTGCAAAGTTGGCCCATAACTAAAATCGATTCGCTGGTTGTGCACATCGATCAGGCACATCGATACGAGGCAACCGTTTCAGATGTCTTCGACGCACGTTGGTTGTCGACTCGTACTTGTCGCGTACCGAGGCGGATTTCATTTGCCGCTGATGCATGCATGCGTTTTTATCAGATGCAAAAAAGACGGAATTTTCATGAAGTTGTTTGGCACGTGTCTGCATGCCAAATGAGATAGCGTACCTCAGTAGCTTCCTTTCTAGCTGCTGAGAGCATCACGTTCTGAATATCTAAGTGCGCAACAGAAAGTTGTTTAGCGCGCGTGACGGGGCAAAATTTTGAATCTTTGTGAGGAAAGACTGTTTGTTAGTTGAAATTCGTTGAACTACAAGGTCCCGTTTTTCTTTTTTTATTGAACTGCGCATCATTTCGCTTGCATTTTCAACTTGTAAACACAGGTATAATGTTAGCTGAGGTTGCACAATGCGCAGTACAGTCACATTTACCAGGCTTACTGAGATAGATATTTGCTTTGGTGCCTCGCCAAAATATATCACAACTGTTTTATGAATATGCCACACGGAGCGTATATTATGCATCAAATATATAAGCTAAGCTTTATTTCTACAATCAAGTCTCCGGAATTTGCATTATCTGCGTTTGTATAGCTTCAGTGATATTCAAATACGTAGAATTTTTTGAAAACCACACTAATATTCTGGTTTGACTTGTTTGTGTGTCTCTTTCCTAATTTAATAACACTCCCTTCGGTTCAATAGCGCTTTAGGAGAGTACTTTCAGAGCTTGAGTAAACGCTTGGGATAACACAATTAGTGTTGTTTTAGCAGAACGACTGTACCATGAAAAGGTTGCATGTGTTAGAACAAGTAACCTAATTCACTTAGCATTGCATACCTTTCGAAAGATTACGTTCCTAAACAAAGCGTATAAATTATATAAAAATGGTAAGCCTTGGTGTCCGTACCAATACAAGAAATTTGAAATATAAAAGTCATAAACATATAGCATGTAGGTCATAGTCGCACAATAGTGTGAAAATATGCACTATTGTGAAGGTTATCGTACTTAGTCTAAGAGACCAATTAGTAAGCTGTTTCTTTGTGTAAAAATAACAAATAATTTTTTGAAAAAGCTGCTCAAATAAAACAATTGAAAGACATACTGCCAATATCTGTCAAGTTTATTTCTGAGAGACTAAACTTGAAGCGCACGATTTCCATGGATGCTCATAGCTTGGATGCATACCTATGACTTCTGTGGCAGATGCAACTAACGCTGGCACCTTCGCATTTTGAGCTAAGAGGCTTACAATAAGCCAGATGGAAATACCTTACGATCTAGACATCTTGGGAACTTTGTTGGAGCGTATAACAAGCATTAAAGGATCACAGGCCAACCACTAAAACCACAAGCGGGCCCCTACGTAATTAGTGTGTCTCCGTGTTGCAAGCTTAATCCACCATCTTCCGTCATAATAATACCCTTTTCCTGAAAAAAATGTATAGGTACTTTTAGTGAATAGAATATGTGCCCGTGTGAAAAGCTTAGTGCCCGAACTAACTGGGTTTTATTGAGCTTGTTGGCAGAGAGTACCATGTTACTGGAATGCATTAGGTGGCACTCAAACAATTGATAAATTGCGGCATGATGAAAAAGCAATTACTAGTTCTTCAGTTCGTTCAGCTTGTCTGTTGAAAGGAGCAATGACAACCTGGATGAGTCTCGCACTTTTTCATTTGCAAATTCTGAAGTAGATGTTGTTAACTATGTTGGAGTATACTAGAAATATAAAAAAAATTTGAACTGCTATGCCAGTAAAAGTATCATGCTTCTACTCACACGATAGAGAATATAAGATAAAAGTGCTCAACTAAATGAAACATGCTGCCAGTATTGCATGATCTTAAGCTGTTAGTCAAACCGCATGACCACTCCCAATCGGCTTCATGCGTTTAATTACGAATCTCTACAAAACCTAACACTCAATAGTGTGCACACAAACTGTGATTTATGAAGGTAAATTATAGAAAAAAACGTTTAATTCTAGCTCTTTAAAATATATATTTCGTTCATTTTGAGCAAATAAGTTTGATTACTTGGTCATAGTCCACTTCATGAGAAGCTTACAGTAATGTTTAAAAATATTTACGAGTCAAAATGTCGCCATCGCTCAAGTCAGTGGTTAGCTGCAAAAAAAAAAAAAAAAAACTGAGCATCCAGAGAAATTGTGCTGCACGCTGTTTTATTGTCTATTCAACAGTGGTTGTCGGTAGTTGAAAGAAAGGACCTGAGGTGCCAATTAGCATAACTGTCACCTAGTGCGTCACTGCATTTTGCCCTTAATAACACATTTTGCAAAAGATAACGAAAAGACAGCTTTATATGGCTAAGTGTGAAATCAGATTTAGCAAAACAAGTCATAAGGGCAACATTGACGGCACACTTCCTGCAAGCTAGGAGACGACTGTCGTAGCTTTTGAACATTCGAGTCATAAAGCTGTCAAGTCGCGCAACAAGTTGAGATGTCGCAGATATATTTGTACAGTTCGGCTTCCATAGTGCTTAATATGTTTTATAGATAATACCCTTAGGTTCACTGTTGATATCAATAAAAACTATCCGCACAATCATTCAGAATGTAGATGTTAATGCCTCAGTGGCTCCAAAAGTTCTAATTCTTGCTTAGAACACCGTGTTGGCAAAATCAATGCTGCCATTCAGGACACTTAGAAAACTAAGGTGACTTGTGAAACCCAGTGATGTGTCAAGTTCCCTCCTTGGTGGGTGGCATTTTTGGTGGTCGTCACTAAGCATCGCAATAACTTTGGTGTCTCCTGTTACAGGGCGGAATTGATTTACGCCAGACTTCAATTTTTAACCCAGATTGCTCAAGTTCTTCTGTACAACTCACTCTGTTACGAAGACCCCCAACTCACAGATCACAACCCCCAACTCACGTAATCAGACAAATACACATGTTACGCCATAATTTCGCTTACGCGGAGGAGCCGATTGACGTCGTTAACGCGCGCCCGTTTCCCAACTTGGTCAATGTCCATGTCAAGGACGTCTGTATGTTCTACGAAGAAAAGGCTGAGCTGTTACTAAGCACAAATGCGCAACTATCAGATGTCAACTGTAGCAATGTACGCGCTACTGGAGTTGCATACGTAGCACATCTCTCACTTAAAACATAAACTGGCCAGAATTACGACTACGCTTATAAAATGCTGGCAAGAAAATAAAGATAAGCGAATATGACGCAAAAGGTTAGGTAAGCTCGATTTATTTTGAAAATTGTGAATGCATAGGGCGTTTCTATTTTTTGCGTCAAGCGATGCACATCCAACCGTTCTTATAAGCAAAATTTCCGAGGAAAAAATATAATGGCCACTTGGAACCGCTGTTGTTTCTAATATTTTCCCGAATAGTTTGTAGTAATTTGATAGCCTTAAGCTCACTTCAAAGAAATTTTGTGTATGCATCACTTCTTGTAAGCGAAAAACCATCATGGTGCGTGAGATATTGTAATAAAGCAAAGAAAAAATATTTTGTTCAAGTGAAAATTGAACCATAGATACTGTGTGTAAGCATGCGTTCTACAATCCAGCCACGATGAAGATCAAAATTGCTTTTGGAAGGAATGGCGCAGATTCCTGTACCAGAGGAACCAACGTTATGCAAACCGTGCAGCGGGAACGTGACTGCTGTTTTTTTTTTTTTTGTAAAGCGCAACGTTACAAAATCCCACCAAACATATGAATACATATGGGGAACACACCAATATGCATGTCGGGCAGTCGCACATGTTTTAAAAACCAGTTGTTTACAGTTGCAGAATCCAACCCCAACAGTTACAGTTTAAATCCAACAGCAACACGGGCATTAGAAGCACGAGGATCGCTAAGCTGATAAGTAGCGCAAGCACTCGCGAGGATGCTAGCCCTGCATAGTGCAACGTAGACCAACTGCAGAGAACGACGCGCTTAACAACAACTTACACTGACCCGGCATGAGGCTTGTGTCATTAGAGCACATACGCAATATTTTTATTATTATATGAACAGCCCTGCAAACACAAATCACTGTTCACTAATATTACGCCCGCACAGGGTCTTTTCCCCAAGTGGTTCCTAGAAATGCGTGGCTCTGTGGTAGACTTGATTGCCACGCAGAATGCTTGAGTGCGATTCTGGTTAGAACATAACACATATTCTTTGTGGACTTCATTGCGTGAACGCTGCCGTTGTAATTTGTTCATAGCGCTCTAGCATTTACACTGCAAATGTTTGTTGTCAACGTTCCTCAGAACACCTTTAGAGGAGACCCGCATACCCCGCCCCGTGGTATACAGATATGGGCCACATGAATCTGGAGTAAAGCGTTTGACGTTGTGCATGACGGAATTTCATGTGTCAAATAAAAGTTGATACCACAACATAAAGCTGATGTTATCACCAGACAGTAGTAATTAGAAAAACGTCTTACCTTTCCACACTAATCTGGCCTACCCAAAGTTGACGTGGTGATAGGTGTGATCACAAGAACACTAAGACGTTGGCAGATCGGCAGATAATATATATATATATATATATATATATATATATATATATATATATATATATATATATATATATATATATATCCGCTTACGATTCGGTGCTCTTGTGACTACTTTATTAGAACCAACCGAAATTAGTCTAGGATATTAAGATGGTTTTACGAATATGATGCGCTAGTCAAGACTTGAATATTGTCACAACCTGTCGCGTACGTCGTCAAACACTTCACGTTAAACAGTGGCACATACCCACGGGCGAGTATGTGCCACTAGTATGCGGGTGTGTGCCACAGGTGTATTTACCAAGAAATAGCCAGAACACACAGGGGTAATTTTAATGCTTTAGCGTTCGAAAAAAGCTGAAATGTAAAGCCTTGACCCAGAAAATGCATACAATAAATATTATAGTCTCAGAAGGAATTGAACTCAAGCATTCTGCATGGCAATTGAGTATTATAACTCATAGCCATGCCAAGTCTCGCAACTACTTTTCGAATAGACTATATTGCTTGTGAAATCTCAATTGTGGTTGCAGTGCTTGGAGGGAGGGGATGGGGTATCCAATTTTATAAACATGATGTATGCACTCCTGTAATGCAGCTGTCACGTCGCGCTAATTTCAATTGCATGTGCCCCGCCGCGGTGGTCTAGTGGCTAAGGTACTCGGCTACTGACCCGCCGGTCGCGGGATCGACTCCCGGCTGCGGCGGCTGCATTTCCGATGGAGGCGGAAATGCCCCTGTGCTCTGATTTGGGTGCACGTTAGAGAATCCCAGGTGATCTAAATTTCCGAAGTCCTCCTCTACGCCGTGTGTCATACCCAATTGGTGGTTTTGGGACGTCAAACCCCACATACCAATCAAATCAATCGATCAATTGCGTGTAGGTGACATTCGCTGAAGTTGAGTTATGCAGAAATATCCACCATCATCGCGAGCATCAGCGCTGCATACGAGCTCATTGCATCTGTTGTTACTAATACTCATGTTCCTGTTAGCATTGGTGCGCAAGTGCAAAGAACAGGTTATATAACCATCCGCAACTGTTCAACATAAGTCTATGCGTACAATTCGTGTACAAATTTTGAGCATAACTTCATTACGTGTCGCTCAATATGAATTACCACACGGTCACCTTCCCCGCTCATACTTCGCATATTGTCGATTCTCGAGGTACGTGGGATCTGCTGAATTATTTTTTTCTCTCACCGCGGTCTCTGAAAAAAAAAAAAAACGCCAGCCCTGCGCTTGGCGCAGCACAGTCACAGCGATAGCTAGAAGAGTGGCCTTTCAGAGCCTTTTCAAAACACTCAATGGGTAATTAATGCAAGCACACTTTTTTGGTACCCACTGGAGCATTATTAATAAAGTTTTGGGTAGTAGGCTGGCATTCGCTATGCCACTTTTCGGCGTTCTTAGATGCGTGGTATCCGCTAAACATTTGCAAAAAAATTTGTGCCCATTGTCCATGCAGTGGCTGACGACGATGAGGAATTATGGCTGTAGTGGGTATGTGCCACAGTTATTATGGAAATAAGAACACGCTTCTGTGATGGGTTGGAGCATTGAATGGCCCACTCGTTACGCTATTCGCATTGCGGGATGATTGGTTGTTCTTTCGCTGTTGTAAAACGCTTTATAAGTCGTATAACGCGATTGCTTTCCCGACGTCAAGCCTGCTTAAGCCAAGTTTGACATCAAGTCACAAGCACCGGTGTAGCTCCGTGGTAGAATACTAGGCTCGCATCCAGCGGACCCGGGTTTGAGCCCCACTGTGCCTTTGGTGCTAGGTCATGCCTGTCTGAGGCAAGTTTGACATCAAGTTATAAGCACTGGCGTAACTCAGTGGTAGAATATTGTCCTGGCACGCAGCGGTGCCGGGTTCAAGCCCCACTGTCTTGTTTCGCGCGATGTGCTTACGGACACTGGCAGCGGCGGTGGCAGACAACAAATGCGCGTGACCCTAAAAGTCATCTCACAACAGATTTCACTGTAAAATTGCACCGATAATTAGCGATACTTAGAAAACACCGTGAACTATATTTCATATCACCCTGAAATAGGCCTTCTTCATAGGAACATGTACATTATCCGTAAGATAAAAACCATGTTCGTGTAGGAGTTTATGCCCCTTTGCTTAGATGTGAAATCTTGGGATATTAATGATAGGGACTTGTCTTCAATACGATTACGAAGTGTATTGGGTTGGTTCGGTACCATTCGTAACACTTATCTGTTCAATTTCACCTTGATATGACCCAATGCTTATAAATCCTTTTTGATTATACATTGACCCGAGAATTTCATACTGAGATCGACATGACGTTCGGTGTACAATATCTTCAATTTGCTTGCACGTTCGACGGATATATATGCACTTCCATGAGGGAGCTTTGCTAGCTAACTGCTATATAAAATGTATAAGGGGTACACTGGCTGATATCGTGAGCCAGCACGCACACCCGAGTCGGAGCCACAGCTCTGTAAAGGCCAAATGAATGGTATAATGTGTTCCCTTAATGATTCATAACGCATGAAGGAATATCATGAGACCCCGTCCGTAACGACCTTCTCGAGAGTGCCTGCCTGTTGAGTGGCGTATTAATGATTCATATCGAAGGTTTGGAAGCGGAGGCAGCAGCGAGGTACTTTGTAAGCAGCAGCGAGCTACTTAATGACTGTGGGCAAAACAGCGGACATTGCGTGCTCCTGCTTGTGTCTTTGATAATGCTTCGCGTCCGCTCATCAACTAGTGGGAAGCAAGTCTCGAACACGGCTTGGTGAGCACCATGACCAGCAGGCGTGATACTTCAGAGGCTCTATTTTACGAATCATTCTATTTCCGAAGGTTTGTTCTCAGCTCAATGAAGTTTCCTCACCCGTAATCGCTATCAAGCTTCCCTAACATAAAGGCTGAAAATCCTTCGCTTACTGAAAAAAAAAAGATAGCCAGCGGGAACGCGAAGCACTGTCACAGCGAAAGCTAGAACAGCAGCCTTTCAAAGCTTTTTCTTAAGCCCCTCTGAGTAAGTGCTACAAGCACCCTTGCGGAGTATCTACTACGCCATAAATAATTATAATTTTTGAGTAGTAGGCTGGCATTCACTAAGCTATCCGTCGTCATTTTTCTGAGAAGCGTTGTAGCCGCCACACACTTCTTAGAAATCTTGTGCAATATTTTTATGCATTGGCTGACGATGATGAATTATGCGTGAAGTGGGTATGCGTCACAGTTGATAGGCGAACAAGAACAAGCTTTTGTAATGCGTTGGATCACGGGACCACGGACGCTTCACTCAATTCACAATGTGGGACGCTCTGTTGTTTCTTTTCATGTTCTAAAACACTTCATTACTCATGTTAGCGCGAATCATTTGCCAATATGAAGCCTGCCTAAGGCAAGTTTCGAAATTAGATTCAAGCGCCGGCGTGGCTCAACGATAGAATACAAGGCTGGCAAACACTGGACCCGGGTTCAAATTTTATTGTGTCATTAATTTTTTGTACTTTTACTAAGTTCATTATATTTATTGCGATATTGGTGATGGACACCAGCGGTGGTGGCGGAAAACTACGGTGCCGCACGTGATCTGTTTTCTGATCACATAACAGCTTTCGCTGTAAAATTTCCCTATTGTTGATTCTTTGTGACAGGTACTTAAAACGAGACAAGTGCATTCCATTCTTATTACACCAGTCATTGTCTTTGGCGTTAAGTAATAAGATTGACGAGCTGTGCAGGCACTTAACGTGATTTTGGTGACGGCACTAGAACATCTGCGTTGTAGGTTTTGATGTATTTGTAAAGCGTCTCTAAGTGCTTTTTTATGCCGCTCTGCTGCAAGCTGGAAAATTACCGCACACATTTGAACTTATACAAGTTGGTTGGGTATTCAGCCTGATACGTTTTAGATGCGGAGCATCTAATACTCGAGGCTTGTAGTGCGGCGCCGTCCGAAAGCTTCCACCTCCTTCTTCCACCATCTGTGCATCCCTTCCTCCTCTACACACCGCGCGCGCTTCACTCCTCTACCATCTGTGCACCCTTCCTCCTCTACACACCGCGTGCGCTTCTCCTCTTCACGAACATTCGCTAGCTGTATAATGTAGCGCGCATGCGCCGTCACGCTTCGAGAACATCGGCAGCTGACGCGCGCGCATGCGCCGTCACGCTTCGAGAACATCGGCAGCTGACGCGCGCGCATGCGCCGTTGCGCTTCTCCCCCTTCTCGAACATTCGACAGCTGACAGTGCATGCGCCGTCGCGCTGTATATATACTCAAGGTCGGCGCTCGCTCGCTCAGTTGCCGCTCGTCGGTTGGTTTGTACGGCGCGTCGACGTCCAAGGTCGTGGTGAAATGAATTCCAACGAATCCACAAACACAATGATCGACGTCCCTTCGACCAGCGCCGCCCTTTCGCATACGTGTGCACGTGTTCACTCATTTAACACCCCCTCCTACAACCACGTTAACCAATTTAGCCATCGACCCAAGTAAGTCGCAATTTAACACCCCATTTCACAACCACAATAGCCAATTTAGCCATCGACCCAAGTAAGTCGCACTTTCACACCCCGTTAACCAATTATATGCTCCGCATCCTCCCCAGTGTTCCCCCGAGGGAAGCTGCGGGCATTTTTTTTTTCATATGGTAAAAAGAAAGCTTATGATTTTTTTATGTGGGGCTGAAAAACCATCCCTGAAAATAGCCGCATCTAAAGCACCTAGCGATTATCTCTGAACTAGACATTCTTACCCAGAATACCTGTCTTCGAACAGAGGAGATCATTGACCTAACAGGTTTAAAGCCTATGCACTCAATTTCTGCCATGAAAAGACATCATTGCTTTTGCAAGCTCGAACTTTTTTTCTGAAGGAAGCATCAATGCGCAGAATAGATAAATACTCATCGCTTCAATTTAGAAGTTGTAGTATGCCAAAATATTATAACACTAATTTGTAGACTCTTACATAAATATTGTGTTGGTGCCACAACCTGGCAGGCGGATTATGAATGAATATTTGCTGGATGAATACATTTTTAAAAACAACCGGAAACATGCTTCCTTCTCTTACTTGCAACTCATTGTTTAATTATAATCTCCTTCAAATATATACAGCTGTGAAGCGTTCCTCTAAGATCTAGATTAACAAGCATGAGTATACTTCCCACAGAAAAAAATTTGCCTAGCTCACAATTGAAGCGCAATGCTAAAAGGACAGTGGAGCTCACACGTCCCTATTTACTCCTAGCTTTTGCTGTTTTGCTTAGTTGTGCAAAACTTTCTCTTTTTTCTTCATTTCTTTCTTTTCTTAGTTTGGCTGTACGCACTTTTATGTGTTTTTTCCCTCTTAATAATTTCTCAATGTAGTTTTTTTTTGTTTCATGCAGTTTCTATTATCCTTCCTTTTTTCATGCTTTTTTTCTAATATTTTCACTTTATTTCTTACTGTCGCAATCTTTGTAGTGTATGATCTACCCTCCCTCTCCTCTCCTTTTTACCCTACTTCTCAGGATGACATGTCTCCTCACGCTTCCTTCTCTTTCACTCCTCCTTGCGACTATATAATATACAGTGCTAGACTATTCTCTGGATAGCCGAGTGCTCAGGATGCTTGCCTTGGGATCTAAAGTACGTCGTTCGCATCTCAAGTCGAGTTGCATTTTTCTCGGCAAAAATTTCTTCTTTATTTTTCTTCTATTTTATGCGTTTTATTCAGAGGTGCACCGCGGCTCTCTTGATGTACTTACGTCATGGATATGACGTTTTAAAATTTATACTGACAGATAGCAAAAGACAACAGTACAAAGTAACTAGCCCAGCGTCAAAGATACGACTTTTTGTTCTGCAGCACACGGTGCGAAACACATAAAGCCACAGAGCGTAGGTTTGCCGTCATGCTAACGCAAGCCTATTTATATACACTATATGCCATTGGCTGTCCTCTAAGCTTAGCAACCTGGGCGTGTTGTCATCCTCAGTAACGAGATCTCACGAAGGGTGCCCTCTAAATGACCTCGCCCCGCACATTCGAATGAGCACACGCTTCCACGGAGTGTTGCTCGTTCGCACGCGCTTATCTCGTGGTTTGGCCACTTGGTACTTCTTCCAGACAGGCTCATCCCCTTCGCGGGGATTTCTCAGTCGTATCTCACAAGAAATTGATTCAAATTGTGCGGACTGCAACGAAACTTACTGTTCTTCATCGCACATGCTTTGGCAATGCCCCGCGTTACCTGATGGCCCTCTATCCAGTGAAGCTGACTGAGAAGTAGCCCTCTGAAGCTTATCGCTCCGTGCGCAACTTCAGGCTATCCAGAGGACCCAAGAAAAGGAGGAACATCATGGTGCCCATCCCCAACTCGGACGCGGCCAGCGGTTTGCGCGGGTCCCCCATAAGTGTTCACGTGAAAGCTCCTCAGGATATATTAAACTTGTCTGTCGGAATGTCTATTGTGCTTCTAGCGCAAGTTCTGTTCGTATTAACAGCGGGGGAAGAGAGCACCAAGGTCACTGCACTCGCTGCCGGGCGGGTGCGTTTACGAAGGAACCACGCTGTTCACTCACTAAAAAGTAAGAATTGAGATAGTTCGCCCTCATACTGTGTGTGTTTGTGGGTTTGTTTTGTGCGCCTCTATTTCCGTTTGAGCAGTGTGCTTTAGGTACCGAGCTGTGATAGGCGTTAGTCCGCGCTTGTGCATGCTCATTTCCGGCGTACTGTCTGCTTAAAGCTCATGCTGCAAGTTTTGAGCTGCTTGCCGTTTTCTCCAAGCCTTACAAAAGGTTGCCGTAGCATTCATTTCTTCACCCTTGTGGCAAAACATTACCTCATATGCGCTCAACTTTCTTGATAAAGACACGTCTCACTTTCGTATTATTCCGATTCCTAGACAGAGAGATCAGTCACTTTTTTTTCACTACCTCTCTCTGTACTCGTTCTATCATCATAAGGTAATTACAGGTCATGCAAAAGAAATTGGAGGTTGTGTTATGACAGTCAAGCTGAAAAGGGAGATGATGATGTAGATAATGCAGATAGCACGAAAGTTCATGATGTTGTACCCTTCTGTTTCCGTCAGGGTGATTGCGATAACGTTTGATAGATTCGCTATTAACAAATAGGGCGGAATGGTTTGACATCGTATGCACTCAGAACAGTCCCGGAATTATTTACATGTCTTATGTAGCAACCTGGGTTCGCAGACATGGCAAATACATCTTTGTGTGATAAGCAGCCTGGAATCGTAGGTGCATCACGGTGTCATCCATTGGGGGATTCGGAGTGGTAGATGAACTCCTCGCCTGAGAACTCAACTCTAGCGGAGAGCTAGAGTTGTAATCTACCAATGGCCTACACGCTCACAGGGTAATCACAGGGCCTACACAGGTTAATCTACTAATGGCCTATACGCTCTTCCTGCGGAGCGATTGGCAGGGTCGGAATGGAAAGCGATGCGCAAGTCACCCTTCTTGCATGAGTGACCACTCTGGGCACAGCGACGCAATGCTTGCAAAACCCAAACTCCCCCGCGAGGCGCAACCGACGCTACCGGTGTCCATTCGATTCTGGGCATGGTGCACTTGCAACTTCCGGTAGAATCTGCCGCTCTTCATGAAAAAGAAAAAAAGTTGCTACGGGGGGGGGGGGGGGGTCGTGCGGAGCTGCTCTGTGTCTGCCAGTAGAACTTACATGGAGCACTATCAAGCTAGCAATGAAACAGACATGCTCCGCACGGAGTAGAAAAATTGGCCCCGTATCTGCATGTAATCTGCAAAGGCTGTCGAAAGACGACAGTCTTGCGTGTCGAGGGAGTGAACAAAACACTTATTTGATATTCTGCGCAAGAAAATCGGTGAATGGTATTCCGGAAGCGCTGCGTTAGAGTGCCTCGAGCGTGCAGCGGAGGCGAACGAGTGCATCAAGTCACGTCACACGTGAGACATGAGCGTCATCTGGCATCTTTTTGGAAAACAAAGCGCATGGCCCTGAGACGGACGTGCACGCCCGTCTCAGAGGTGATAAGGTCTAGAACGCAAGGCGACGGGTAGGGGCCACCACGGTGTCTTCTTAGCAAAGCGTTGGAAACACTCGCGTTTTCGTGCAAGCGTTGCATGGTCAGCGCAGCGTGATAAGCGCTATGGTCCTTATAATTACTTATGCATGCCTTTTCTAGTAATGACGAACATGCAGAATATATACGTGGTGTTATGGTGCCTCAGTTGTGCGCAATATTTGCTTTTTAATTGACAATCGCACATTTATGAACGTTGATTCTTGAGAAACATTGGTGGGCGCTGCGGATGGGGTCGGCCGCTCGGGGCATCGGCATAGAACACCTGTATCAGCTCTTGCTGTTTCGAGTACCCGGTTCACGGTAACAGTGTACAAACAGAAAATTGTACAGACAGACAGATTGAAGTTTTTTCGGTCGAAAGTCTGCAAGAAAGATTATCTTTTTTAAAGAAGTGCAACCAGAAGTGCACCGAATCGGACAGAGGATCACACAATGAAAGAAAGGTACGGGTTATTTCAGTGGAGCACCATAACGCCCAGTAAACAATATATATTTCAATGGTTAGCAGCGTAGTCAAATCTTTTTTAAGGTGGCTGAGAAAAAAGCAAAATTTCCCGTCACTAATTCTCGACACACCTTGTAAAATTTGTAAAAAAAAAAGAACAGTGGCATCACACTCACAAAAGTCACGTTTTCTGCGTCCTGGTGTAGCTACTGACATTTTATTACCTATTAACTTCTGATAAGGCCACAGAGGGATGAATAATTATATCTGATATTGCTTAGTATGACCAGTACTGCACCCCAATCCAAAGGAATGCAATTGTGCAATGTACCCGCTTGGCAGCACTGTAACCGAAGCCGTGTGGTCAGCTCCCGAAGTAACGCCCCAAAAGAGCCCCATGTAATCACGTGGCCACTACCATCAAATGCGCCACTGTCACCAATGTCTACAATGAATAAAGAATTCACCAAAAATAAGTAATTATTCCAATGTTTTATTTGATTCTCTGGAAGCCACAATTTTCAAATTGGCGTACGTGCGAGCAGCTACATGGAGTAGCCAAATATGTAGATAACAACCACGAAACTTTCACTTGGTAATAGCAACTAGTACTGCAACTATAACGCGTAAGTGTAGGTACATCCTGCCTTCGCGCAACAAGAATCATAAGCCGATGCAAATTTATGGCAGAAAATGCCCACACACTACCCCATAGCGACTGCGAAAAAATAGACCAGGAAAGCGGTGCACTAGAAAAGCGATATACGGCAGGCGAAGGGCATAAAGTTTTTCAAAAAATTGGTGTTAGTTGCTGTAGTAACAGGCTTAATGCAGAAAACTTTGTCTTTATATGACCTCGTCTACTTCATTCTTACACCTTACGTAGTATAACATAATAAAGATGATAACCGCAGAGCAAAATAAGCAATGCAGTGGAAAAGTAAAAAAAAAACAAAGAAACAAAAAAACATCGCAATCGGCCGTTTGGTTGCATGAGTTCCCTTTACAATAAAACGTTCACACGTATAAAGTTACGTTCACACTATATGCTCACAGTGTTCTTGATAACACCGCACTGCATGGGCTTTAGAAGTTCTTTACAAGTACATCTCTTTATAAAAAACTCCACACAGTCCTGGCAAATGCTTATCTAATTGCAATTTGCATGAGTAATCTACAAACAGCGTATAGAAAACTAATTTATGCTGAGACGAATCCTGAAAACCATGCTATACGTAGGCGGAAGGGAGAAATGTGGCGTGAAATAGCAACTTGGAGAGAGATATAAAGCTCTTTGCGAAAGACTGTGCTTCTTCTCACGCATACGGATGTGCAATTCCCAAGTAGTACGATGACAGTCTTTCTTTCGCGTCAGTTAGCAGAGCATCGGCACGGAAAGAATCAGCGCAGGCTGTCGCACGCAGTGCATGAGTGCACCCACGAAAGTGTCACTCATCGTGCGAGAGAGCTCTCCGGACGCGTCCGGTACGCTTGGCTTGGTAATTCGTTTCCCGAGAGGAATGGACACTGCCACTGACTTTTCTTTTCGCAATAATAAACGTATGGACTTGAGTGAATACTGAGCATTCGAAAAAAAGAGAGAGAGAGAGAGCTGAAGCAGTGCGTAATAAACGCACACAAGGAAAGGCAATCTAAACGCAGTGACTGAAGATTTGTGGAAGAACTCGCGGACGCAGATGATAGAGCAAGGCAAGAAAATGAGCCATAGTGCTTCAGAATGATATATATGAACCATCAGCAGAAACAAGATATTTAGTGGTGGTGTGTGGAAGAGAGATGAAAAGAAAACAGGCATGATATAGCCTGCTGTTGCAATGGCGTGTTGATAACGCAAACTAAACCAAATTAACTGAGTTGCGCGAAAAAAAAATTGGTGTTTTTCAATGGTTGTCATACTTGTTTGATGTACGCTTTAAAGAATTGAAAGCCTCCCCTTGATTTCTGGCGCGGGCGCTCTGAAGTTGTAAAAATTGCTGTCGCGACGACTTGTTTGAAGGCGGCGCTCAAGAAGTCTTGCCGGCACAGGATGGGGAAAAGCCTTGGGAAGCTAATTGACAGGCTCGAGCGTCTGGGTCTCTTGAGGACCAATTGTCTAGGCCTGCCGAAAGAGTTCTGTAGGATTTTAGAGCACAGGAAAGAGGCTCCGTGCATAGTAGGCGCTCGAAGGAACTGCCGGTTGCCAGCATCTCATACCTACATGTTGTCTCATGCCATTTAATGAAAATTGGAAGGTACTGTCGCAATGTTTCTTTTGTGTGAGTGTTTGACCGGCAAGTGTTTGGGTAGCGTTCGTGCGGCTGTTGCGAGGAGGATCAAGGGTGAGTGGCACGGCAAGGGTACTTGCCAGGTGAAGCACTGGGCCAAAGAGGTCGACTGCACCGTCGCTGTAGTGTACGGCACTCCGCTGTCGTGTGGAAAGTAATATTTTGTACAGACGGTACGTTGTTTTATTTATTTATTGATTCATTTATTTACCTATTTATTTAGTTATTCAAAATACCTTACAGACCCAACAGGGCATTGTGTAAGGGGAGCCTAAAAGGAATACATACACGAATTCGTACGATTTCCAATATTAGAATCATGATCACAAGTCCTCTCTAACAGGAACAACCATGATCTAACATATCGTCGCATGGTAGAAAGTGCGGCTGCACGCTTTTGTTTGGTAATAAGGTCGCTAAAACTAGATTCAGGAACAAGGTAGCGCGGGAAATTGAAAAGGCGTATCTCATCAACAAGGCTGATGGTTCATGTGTCGCGCAACCCTCGATTTTGTTACTAGCCGTGGATGTAGCTTTTCTAGAAGCACAACACTAATACAATCTGTCTGCTCATCTTATCATTTTCTTTCACCGCACGTGTTCTCGTAACCACATATATATGTCTGTTTTCTCCAATAAATTTTTAGTTCTTAGTGTGGGCTGTATCCAGGTGTGTTCCTTTTGTACTTCATTTTTTTTCGCGCAATTCGTTTAAAATGAATTATGAACTAGCCCAGCAGAGGTGCTTCCCGAGGCCACATAGTTGTTCTCCGGTTATGTTTTGTAGAGAGTCATCACCCAACAATGATTCCTTGTACGACTAGTATGATATTTGCCAGCAGCAGTTGGAGCAATTAGCGATTGCACTTCGTTCTATTCAGCAACCAAAAAAAAACATGCGAATTACAGCCTTCCTCATTTAGGTCACAAATAAGAATACAGTTGATAGCGTGAAAGCGCAGAGACGAGCATCTGGAAGTGTGCACCAGAACATAAAACTCATGGCGGTAATTAAATTATAATAGACGTTACAGTCATATACGGCAGTATACAGTGTGGCGAATTCGTTTTTGGTCAGCATAGTATTGTGATGCCTCGATTGGCACCGTAGACTTCCCAGCTTTTACATGGCTTTTGCAGTCTGTAATATATGCGGAGCACATCTATCAAACGTACACAGAGAGCAAATGGACATATAAATTAAGTGTGAGTTAGCTAAAGCAAGAGAAGTATAAATAAATACAAAAATCGAAGAAGTCAACCAAATAGGCGGAGAAATATATGAAGTGAGAATGAAAGAAATAGGTCAAAACAGATACAAAACAGAAAAGTTCACCCAGTTGGTAATCTGGCAGATTGGTAGTCCGTTTTCATAAACGCTGAAGGCGTACTGGACACGATACCACAACAAAGATATGTGTGTGTTGCAACGTTGTGTTATCGCCTTGAGTGCACGTTTAGAGTTCATAAAAATATAAAAAAACAGACAGTACGAGAAAGATATCGAAGATGAAAGTCAGAGAAAAGTAAAAACAACAAATGCCGGCCTGCTCCACCCCTGCTTTAGGCTTGGCCGAAGGAGCCTCCAAGCTCGAAGGAGCCTCCAAGCTTTACAGCAAAGTATGTAGTGAGAACTCATTGAGAACCAGTTTTGGGGCAGTAGTTGTCCACCACCATTGTCACCGGCAGTGTACGTAACCACTGTCATTCGAAATAACAAAAAACACAATTAAAAAGAACAACCAGCATTGAACAAAAGAGGTTCCAACCATGGTCCTCACTGTAGCAGTCTAGTATTTTGCCTCGCACTCATGCTATTTTTTTATTTCATACCGTAACTCAACATGCAACAAACATGGGCAAAGGCTGTCGCTCAAAACTTCGTAAAAAGACTCTACGCAGGCGTAATATGAAGTGGGAACGACGTTATCATCTGTAATAGAAGGCTGTATAACAGTAACAACCAGATATCATAAAATATGAAATATGAGTATACGATATCCTAAATATGAAATATGATATCCTAAATAGTGAAAATATCTTAAATTGACACGTCTTACGCCTATATAAAATATACACGTCAGGCGTGCGAATTGTTGAATGATGTCAACATATTACAAAGGGCTCAGCCATAATTCATCCCAGCCACCGTATCAATAAAGGGAATATATTGCTTTGTAAGCCCACAGGAGGTGCCTCGCTTCCCCACAGAATCTCGAATCATGACGCAGTGCGCATAGGTCGGCAAAACATTTAGAGCTCACCCGGACTCACTCAAGAAACATATCTCGTTCTCGGGACTAAAACTCATGGATGTATTTCTGAACCATACTCGTTCGCATTAATGCTTACTTATTATATTTTACTGAGTTGAACTCACTCGGACGCAAAATCACCAAACCATTACTTACTTGGCATCGCTCAGACTGCGAGTCTGTTTTTTCTGATTGTGAGAGAGTCGACTAATGAGCCCGTAAGTGTAGTGTTATCTGTTTCATCCCAGACGTCAATGCTTTTTTAGCAACAATATCTCGCATAATCAGTGCTCTATTTGGCGCTTTCAATCTCGCATCTATAAATACAATTTTCCAGTGGTTGCAATGAACTGAGGACGTTTTTATTGAAAGTGTTGACTCACACGAGATGTTTTAAACAAGACCTTCTTTTACGAAGGGTGAAGCTACCCACCCCTCCTGTAACTTACGCACCTCTTCAATCGCCATTGAACTGGTGAATGGGCCTGTTGATGCGTGAGTAGATAAAATATGCCTAAACTTGACCCGTCATAAGGCTGATAGAAAGTAACACTGAAGCTAAGTAGATAGAACGAGAGGTCGGCAAAGCAATGTGGTGCTCAATCAGACTCACTCATGAAATGAACCTCGTCCCTGAGGCTCACTCGAATTCACAAGAAGTGTTTCTCAACAAAATGAACTCGTACTCAGACTCACTAAAAATGTTTTTCAGTCGGTCTCTCTCAGATTCAAACTCACTAATACAGTACTCACCCGAACTGACTTACTATGACGGCTCTATCCGATTTGGAGTAAGTCTGAGTGAGTCGACCTACGAGTGAGTTTGCCAATCTATGCTATTAGGTACTTCCCAACTTCACAAAACTTTGACATAGGTCATAGTGTGTACCTTGCAAGCGTACTTGTGTTAGCAGCCCAAGGGGAGTTGAAACGGGTCCTATAAATGCCACTCTTGCACCTTTCACTGCGACAGTGCTGCGCTTCCCAAGCACGCCTGGTGTCTTTGTCAAGTGTGGTACACTTAGGGGGACCTGCTGTCGTATTTTAGTCGTATGATGTCCTTCCCGCTTGGCGCTACGCAGGTAAAGCCGTGTATATCATATAGCCGGCTCTAAAATATTGAGCGTGCGCTAGCGCCAAAGGAAAGTCTTCTTGTACTCTTGTACTTCTAGCACCTTGATGATGATATAGCAGCTCTTATTCCTATTTATGTTTGCAAGCACCTTGATTCCGGGTATTAAAGCGGGCACAAAAACAGATGAAGCATAGCCAAACGTAGCATAATGAGCACGCAAACACACCAACGTGAAGTATACTTTTTCTTTTTTTGAGGTCCTAATTATGATCATAATTGCGGGCATTAAAACTAAGACCAATGAAAGATAATAGCACAAAGCAACTACAGAAATCTAAAGAATAAGCAAGCAATAAATAGCAAGAGAGAGATAGAAAATTGCGAAGAAACATCCAACTAATTAAAAAAACCAGAAAAAATATCAGGAAATAAAAGAACAAAAAATCGGAAGATATAAATAGTAAAACCAAAGGAAACAAAAAAGGCTGTGCCGCTTAACAAATCCTCCACCTTCCCGCCAGCGGGGTCAATCTGTGTTTACTTTTTTTTGTCATAAGAATAAACAATTCGAACAAAGTAGAGATTCTGCTCATTGGACGCTGTATACACTGATCTCAGAAGTCATCCTGCCCTTACTGTCAGTTTACCATGAGAGACGAAGAATTGTAAAGAGTGCAGGCCTCTGTGGATGTGCTGCATCCTCGAAACTTTCTTAGGATACTGCGTAATGCTCAATAAAGTTTTTAAGGAGTTCATCATACTGCTCAACAGTGAATTGACTGCTATAGCACAGTCACACTGGGCGCTCAGCTCAAGAATCACGGTGGCTGATTGTCCATGTAGCCTTGCTTAGGAAATGGAATAATGCACCGCTGGAACCCAGTACGTGTATGTCACCTCACGGTACTTGAGCGCGACACCTGAGTGCATGAAGCGGGACAGCACTGGCCTGTATTCGCCGTTCTTTAGTGCCACACAGAAGCTTATTTAAACAGTTGGCGTTCCGTTCTGGCTCGGTACGAAGAAAAAAGTATTGCAGCGCTTGTGATAGCATCTCCTCTTGAAACTGGCCACATCATAACTTTTCGTATTTCTAGTTTATGTCTAACGATGGGAAGTTTTCTGCTTATAAAGACACCAATGACATATAGAACGTGACCAGCTATTAGGTTACCTACACAATTATAAGGGTTACATGAACATAGCGCAACAATAAAGCGCACTGTCTTCTGAGTGCTCCTTGAACTTTCTAAACATCGTTCTAGAGAAAACTGTCAACAACCTTCTCTAGCCCAAGCCTATACTTCAAAGTGAAGTCGTAACACGCTGGGTCTATCTATCTTAGGATGTCGGAAAGAAAACACTCGTAAAAAAAGACACCCGTTGCTACCTCCTAATTCAGAGAAAGACATGGCTGCATACGAAGAAAGATATTGCACATACGAATAGTACCTACTCGTGATATTGTCTGTCGTCTGTGGCAATGGTGCCCATACTTTTCTTTGATGTACGATGGAGCCTAGACTATTGCGGTACGCAAACAATAGGAAGAACGGAAAGGAATAGTGGAATCTGGTATGAAAAAAAGATAGTATACAAGCAGGTGCAGCTGACGTCAATCACATGTAAATAGCACCGCAATAAAAGAGAATAGTGGTATACATCGAGAGAACAGCGGTAATAGCAAAAAAAAAGAGAAAACCTTTATGGTGAAAGGCGTTTCGGAAAGCTCTCTAATGAAGCAGCGAAGCGAATCTACTCTGAAGAAAAAATAAACAAATATAAGAAATGCCCATTCCAGCACATCAAACCAATATTTGAACCAACCTACAAACAAGCCGGCTCGTCATAGCCAAGTCGCATCAAAAAGCTCTTTTCGAAAAAAAAAATAGCTCGACGCTATGTGTAGCGAAAGTTCTTGGTACTGAGACGCTGGAAAATAATTTGCATTACAAGAGACAGAGTAGCAGGGAGCCCACTTCCCTGTTCTTACGACGGTTGAGTTTCTTGGTTTTTGGATGTGAGAACCTTGTTGTCAAGCTCGCCTTAAGATCTTTTTTCACGTTTTTGAGACATGAATGGCAATTGTTGCACGCAGTAATAACTGCCTTTGTATACGTACTCTTAAAAAGACCGAGTTTTGCTGGTTTTCAGTACGTTTTTACATGTTTCGCTTTCCCAATATATGGTGCCGATAGCTGTCAACTACAAAATAGATGGTTCGCTTTCACTATTCATTCGTTCTCTGATACCTTTAATGCACTACATCCGAGAGCATAAGTTCAGGTGGTATAATTTCCAAGCACATTTGAAACTCTGCCCCATCTTCTGTTTTATGCAAACTAATAAGCCGTCACAAAATTCCGTGAAAGTTATGTTTATTTTATTGCCCTCTGTAGTCTTTCTTTTCTGCTTCACTGCAACCGAAACACAATCGCGGCGTACTTTAATCCAAAGTTTCTTTCATTCTTACAGCACCCTAAATAAATGTAAAGGAAAATGCTCAATGACGTATCATAGTTTATCGGTAAAATATATTTTCTTGTAAATTTGTGTACAGTATCCACAGTAATCAAATTTTTTTTCAATTGCACCTTAAACCGTCAGTTTAGTTGGAACATCAAGAAAACTAATACTTGAAGAAGCATAGCCATATTTAAATAACATTTATTGTCGTGTTGACTATTGGTTGGCAACCCTCAGAACAACAGATAAAAAAAGAAATCTCCACCAAAGCTTTGCCTAAAAAATGCTAACCAGCAAAAACAGAAACGTGCGGCCCCTTTGTTTAATATTGGGTTCAACAAGATGCTCAACTAAAGGCTTTCACAATTATCGGTCACTTGATCGTGCTCCTTCTGATCATGATCATGGAAGAGTGGAATGAGTGGTTCAAAGCGTTTCACAATGCGTTAATCACAGTGGTTGTTATCACACGTCGGCAGTCACACGTCGCTGCCGTAGCCAAAGTGCCCTGGAGAAAGCCCCACAAAAGCAGACGCTCCCGCATTTGTCAAGACCGAACTGTCATGCGCGCAACGGCACTTGTTGCCAGGGTTTAAAATTGTGAGTTATCACGATGGCTTTGTTTGCAGGATCCACCCACCACCGGCCCTTTACTGCTGGATTAATCGCACGCAGTTCCTGCCGGCACTCGGGCTCCCGTGCCTGTGTTTGTTCTTCTACTGTACCATGGGTTTGGCACGAGCTGTCTCGCGTTTTAAATGCGAAGCATTTCTTACCCAAGTTGAGCGATTTTGATCTATCTATCTATCTATCTATCTATCTATCTATCTATCTATCTATCTATCTATCTATCTATCTATCTATCTATCTGTCTGTCTATCTGTCTATCTATCTATCTATCTATCTATCTATCTATCTATCTATCTATCTGTCTATCTGTCTGTCTGTCTATTGTTGCGAAAGACGGCGACGCCAACACGGTCCCGAAGGCGCCACTGCTTCGAACTCCGCAAGGAAGGTCACCAGCCGTTTGGTAGCGTAGGTTTCTCAGCTCGCGACTGCTTCTGCGCAAAGCTGATAGACGAGCGGACGAGACGACGGTGAGTTTAAACAAGGTTTATGTACAGCATATATACAGAGGCGTTACAATTCGGCACTGGGGCCGACAGAGACTCGAAGAGCCGAGCTCTCCTCTCTAACACATAGGTCTGCTCTCAAACGGGTCCGCTCTGACACACATGTCAGCTTTCACCTAGGACCGCCCGATCGCGACGCGCCGCAGGGCTTCTTTTATATGCACCGGGTCCAACCAAAATGTCCAATCAGAAGCGCCGCTGGTCGTCAGGGCAGACTCCTCCAATGGGGTCGCCGCTGGGCCGCGTCATTCCCCCAGACAGGAAGACGCCGGTTGTTTACTCGACAGGCTCGCTTGCACGTGCGCTGACTCACTGCACGTGGGCGCCAGAAAGGCGCCGCGCGTGTTTACGCCGTTGAGTTGTCCGTTGTTCGCGTCAGGCGGACTGTGGGCTGGCCTTGACACAGATTGCCTTTTTGAGAGGCACGGCCGTTCGCTGTGGACTCGCAGGCATAACAGCACTCCCGCCGCCAGACAATGCGCCGAAAAGACGAGCTGCTTCCACGGTGCTCGTATGTCAGGCGCGCTCGTTCGCCAGGTCCCTCCAGGTTCGCCTGCAGGGCCATGGGGAGAATACAGCTCCAGACTGTTCCGGGAACACATCCCATTCTTGACGACGGATCCCAGCTCCACTGGCTTGTCGCCACAACTTGCCGGCCAGCTTCGCTCGTCTCTTCTGACCATCTTCAATTTCAGCACTTGTCGATGGTTCTGCAACTTGTCAAGAACGGATCGACAACAGACAACACACGACACGAGCAAGTGCCCTCGGTAACCCGACAGAACACCAGACAAAGTATAGTTCAACATATACCTAGCTACGTGTCTATCTGAATTTAGTTCCCTCTACATCAAGAGGCACTTGTGGGACACAAGACTCTTAAAATGACGACTCAATTTTTTCCCCACGTACAACAACGTAACGAATTAGAATACAACATAAAGTTGGCTCCTTGAGCTCACTCTGGACGAGAGCGCTCAGCCCCGGTCATGATGAGGTCAAACTTTTGCCCCGAATCACCAGCGAGAAATCGAAAGGTTGAGAAGGTACTAGCTAGAACGCACTGCTCAATGCACGTGCATTAGCGTTTAGCTTTTCCTTTTTTTTGATAGCGAACGTCAAAGTTGCGCTGTGGAGCAACATGCTCCACCTCAGTAACCGGCCACTTTTAGGCGACGATACCTATGCGGCACCAAGTGCGGCTCACACTTGCGACGTTGCACAGGGGAACAACGATACGGCTTGCTACGGATTGACTCCTCACCGCTTAGCTCGCTATCGTGTTCGATCACCCTCGTGTTTCCGGATCGGTCCGAAAACACGTCTCCAAACTCGGAAACAATCTTTCTCAGGTCCTCCTTCCGGACTTCACTTAACCTAGGCTCTAGGTTTATCTGCTCCCAGATTACTTTCGATCCCCCTTCGATTACCTCACTAGAACTCAAAACTTCCGCTCCCTCTTCCTCTGAAGCACTTAAAAGTAAATTTACGACTGCTTTGAAGTTACTGTGATAAATTTTGTTCGGCCGCCTTCCTAACTTCAATTCGTAATTCGTATCGGGAAGCTTCCATATCACTTTGGCGGGCCCTTCCCAATGAATTTCAAGCTTGTTTCTTTTGAACGGCCGCAGCAGCACTACCTGATTTCCTACTTCAAAAGCGCGCTTCTTTGCCGATTTGTCGTAGTACTCCGACAACATTGGTGAAGCTTTCGTGTGGCTTTCCACTAGCGCATTAATTGAGAGGTCCTCACGTTGCTCTCAAATGAGCGTTTCTCGATCAACTCTCGGCAGCTCGCTCCAACTTTCCGCTACAGGCGAGAGCGTTGCAGCCCTCTCGCTCTGATTCAATGGCGCCATGTCGTCTCCCCTTTCTACGGAAACCGCGCCGGTCGGTTCGGCGACGGGCCGCTCGCGCGACTGCTCACATGACTCATGCCGAAAATTTCCTCTCTGAGGTTCCGTCGACCCGCCGACAAGGTCACTTGAGAGTTCGCCGCATTGAACAAGGTCAAGCTTCCGCGAAAGCTTCCGCGCTTGCGATCGCGTGAGGGCCATGCACGCTAAGTTGGGGAAGAACGATTTACCCTGCTCTTTGAGAAGCTGCTCTGAGTTGTTGGAGAAAAGATAAGGAAAACGATCGTTTAGCGCGGCAGACACAGCCGCTTCGGTGCGAAGCTTACCGAATGGGCCTTCAATGACAACGGTGGCGATTGGTAAGCGAACACTCTGCTCCTCGGCGACTTGCCTGATCCACGCGCATTCTCCTGTAAAGTCATCCGGAGACACCAATGAAGGATGGACAACATCCATGGTTGCCACTGAGTCACGAAGTGCTCGTCACGTTTTCCCATTCACCCTAATTTCTTGGAGATACGGCTCCAACAACCGCATGTTTTTTTCTGATTCTCGGATTGTTGCGAAAGCAAACTTTTGCTTACAGTCTAACGCGACGTGCCCTTCCTTTTTGCAGTTGTAGCAGATTAGCGGCTTCCGTGATTCAAACGCCCGTGTGGTATCAGTGCGTTGTTTAGGAACCTTACTCGATTTCTCCGCTTCCGTTTGCCCTTCTCCTCCAGTGTCCGTAAGAGACGGGTCCTTTTTGAAATTACGGTGCGGAGCGGGTTTCCGTTGATCAGGTTTCTTTGAAAAGCCCTCTTTTCTTTCATCCTTTTCAACGCGCACTGCCTTGCTATGCAACTTTCGGCGAGTATAATACTCCTCAGCTAACTCTGCTGCCTTGTTTAGCTGTACTTCACCAATTTTGTCCTGCAGCCAATGTTTGACATCCTCCTCGATGCAGCAGTAGAATTGCTCCAATGCAACGCATTCCACCACTTTATCGCGGTCGTCATAAACACCTTCGCCCTTGAGCCATTCAATTAAATCGGCTTTAAGACGAAATGCGAAGTCAACGTGTGACTCGTTCCCCTTTTTAGCATACCGGAACCTTTGCCTGAAAGCCTCGGGTGACAACTTATAACGTCTTAAGAGCACTTCCTTAACCTTGTCATAGCTCTCAAATGCTTCCCTCGACAAGCAAGTTATCGCGTCGGACACTTCGCCGGGAAAAAGAGCTAACAGGTTCCGCGCCCAAAGAGACCGCTCCAAAGCGTTTCGCTCACAGACGTGTTCAAACTTGACTAGATACTTCGCCATGTCCTCGCCTAGTACGAACGGTGGCAGTTGGTCCCGAATTCTAAAACCGCTGACCTGAATCGTCGGAGAAGCTACGCTAGGCGCCTGCGAACACTGTAGGATTGCCAATTCTATTCGTTTCAACTCGAGGCGCTCCTGTCTCTCGGCCTCCTCGCGGCGTTCTCGCCTTTCAGCTTCACGAACTTCTCGCCTTTCAGCTTCTTCACGTTCTCGAGCTTCTCGCGTTTCAGCTTCTTCACGTTCGCGAGCTTCTCGCCTTTCTTCCCGTTCGCAAGCTTCTCGCCTTTCAGCCTCCTCGCGGCATGCTTTGATATCCACCCAGGCCTCATCGACTTCCTCAGCCGACACTCCCTCATCCTTCATGATCTCAAGGATCGCTTGCTTTCGTTTCGCACAGCCCAAAGTAATGCCGAGTTCCTCACAAATTTCGATGAGTTCCTTCACTTTAAGGTTTTGCATCGTTCACACTAGCCTCTTGCTGTTTGCCCCTTTTAAGAATCTACTTTCCGTACCCACTATAAGCCTACTAGCAAGACGCGCAAGCAATTTTAAACACTCCCGTGTTTACCCACTCCGCATTACCTTGGTTTCAAAGCACTTCCGACTTTGCTTGAAACGATCAAAGCTCACTCTAATGCTTCACACAGCCCTTCTCTAAACTACTACAACCTGAGCTAGAGTAGTCTGGTGAACTGAGGGGAAAACATCAGGCAGTCACCGCATTGATGTCGCTGACGCCGGCCGATCCCGCAGCTGCCAACCACTGTTGCAACGCGCACCTCCGACGACGTTACGAAGGGCGCCTTGAAATCCAACCGCTGCCACCACTGTTTCGAAAGACGGCGACGCCAACACGGTCCCGAAGGCGCCACTGCTTCGAACTCCGCAGGGAAGGTCACCAGCCGTTTGGTAGCGTAGGTTTCTCAGCTCGCGACTGCTTCTGCGCAAAGCTGATAGACGAGCGGACGAGACGACGGTGAGTTTAAACAAGGTTTATGTACAGCATATATATAGAGGCGTTACAATTCGGCACTGGGGCCGACAGAGACTCGAAGAGCCGAGCTCTCCTCTCTAACACATAGGTCTGCTCTCAAACGGGTCCACTCTGACACACATGTCAGCTTTCACCTAGGACCGCCCGATCGCGACGCGCCGCAGGGCTTCTTTTATATGCACCGGGTCCAACCAAAATGTCCAATCAGAAGCGCCGCTGGTCGTCAGGGCAGACTCCTCCAATGGGGTCGCCGCTGGGCCGCGTCATTCCCCCAGACAGGAAGATTCCGGTTGTTTACTCGACGGGCTCGCTTGCACGTGCGCTGACTTACTGCACGTGGGTGCCAGAAAGGCGCCGCGCGTGTTTACGCCGTTGAGTTGTTCACGTCAGGCGGACTGCGGGCTGGCCTTGACACAGATTGCCTTTTTGAGAGGCACGGCCGTTCGCTGTGGACTCGCAGGCATAACACTATCTAGCCGCCTACGACTTTTAGCTGTCCTGGCCGTTTGGATAATGGTATGGATACCAAGCTTGATATGGCATAACATGACTGTATGACGAGCATATTTGACGTATCATAGCATGAAAATCATGACTTGTATGTCATGGATGTCATGATTTACATTTCATTGTGCTAATGCCCTTGTGGTGGTTTCGTCCCGCCGCGGTGGTCTAGTGGCTAAGGTATTCGGCAGCTAACCCGCAGGTCACGGGTACAAATCCCGGCTGCGGCGGCTGCATTTCCGATAGAGGCGGAAATGTTGTAGGCCCGTGTGCTCAAATTTGGGTGCAGGTTAAAGAACCCCAAGTGGTTGAAATCTCCGTAGCCCTACACTACGGCGTCTCTCATAATCATATGGTGGTTTTGGGACGATAAACCACCCATTACAACCAACTGCGGTGGTTTCGTTCACATGACATGTTGCAAAGCTTCTATGGTATGACATGACTGAATGGCGAACACAACTGGCAGATCCTATCGTGGAAATCCTTACATGCGTGTCATGTAAATCATGACTCATGACTACACGCCACGCTTTTGATGCGCTCGCGGTCGTTTCGCTAGCTTCACATATACCCAATTTGGTAGAACAGGACGTGAATGTATGACGAAAGTATATGACTGGTTTAAGCATGATAATGATGAGATGCTTGTCATATAGAAACAAGACTACATGCCACACTCATGTTCTGCTCGCGGCCGTTTCGCCAGCTTCACATGTACTAAATTTAAATTACGTGACGTGAATGGATGACGAAAGTAAACGAAACGTCCAAACATAATAATCATGAGGTGGGTGTCATGCGACAACATCACTAGATGCTACGCTCATAGCACGCTGACGGGTGTTTTGCTAGCTGAACTAATACAAAGTTTAGTATTTCGTGAAGTGAATAGACGATGATTGTAATAATACGTCCAAACATGATAATCAAGGCATGCGTGACATGTAAATCTTTACTACGTGCTACGCTCATAGCACACTCTAGGCCGTTTCGTTAGCTCCCCATATGTCAAATTTAGTATTAGGTGACGTAAATAGATGACGAAGGTAAATCACACTTCCAAACATTGTAATAATGACGTGGAAGTCATTAATGGCATAATTCACGTACACATCGTAACGTTGCGCTGATTTTGAAGTAACTTATAAACCTTCCTAATTTGTGCTTCGGATATCATCAATTGCTGCTGTACGTGGGATCTACCAATTTTTTTTTACTGTCGGTGTTCTTTTAGAGTTGTCCGCGGCCTACTCATGTGGACGGGTTCAGCAAGAACCAATGCGCGCGTGCTCACCGCCGCTCCTGGTGCGATGGGATGAACGACGTTTCTCAAAACGCAGTCAATGGCGCTCATGCTTAGGTACAACGTTGAGAGCGACGTTACTGATAGTACAGCCAATAGAGATTGCTCATAACATCGCTGCCGGACAGTTTTTTTAGATGCGGAGCATCTAATACTCGAGGCTTGTAGTGCGGCGCCGTCCGCAAGCTTCCTCCTCCTTCTTCCACCATCTGTGCATCCCTTCCTCCTCTACACACCGCGCGCGCTTCACTCCTCCACCATCTGTGCACCCTTCCTCCTCTACACAACGCGTGCGCTTCTCCTCTTCACGAACATTCGCTAGCTGTATAATGTAGCGCGCATGCGCCGTCACGCTTCGAGAACATTGGCAGCTGACGCGCGCGCATGCGCCGTCGCGCTTCGAGAACATCGGCAGCTGACGCGCGCGCATGCGCCGTTGCGCTTCTCCCCCTTCTCGAACATTCGACAGCTGACAGTGCATGCGCCGTCGCGCTGTATATATACTCAAGGTCGGCGCTCGCTCGCTCAGTTGCCGCTCGTCGGTTGGTTTGTACGTCGCGTCGACGTCCAAGGTCGCGGTGAAATGAATTCCAACGAATCCACAAACACAATGATCGACGTCCCTTCGACCAGCGCCGCCCTTTCGCATACGTGTGTACGTGTTCACTCATTTAACACCCCCTCCTACAACCACGTTAACCAATTTAGCCATCGACCCAAGTAAGTCGCAATTTAACACCCCATTTCACAACCACGTTAACCAATTTAGCCATCGACTTAAGTAAGTCGCACTTTAACACCCCGTTAACCAATTATATGCTCCGCATCCTCCTCAGTGTTCCCCCGAGGGAAGCTGCGGGCAATTTTTTTATCTGTCTAGGTGGCTTTGGCTCGTCGCTCACGGTGCGATGGGATGAACTACGTCACTCAAAACGCAGGCAATGGCGCTCGTACTTGGGTACAGCATTGAGAGGCACGTAGCTGCAAGTACAACCAGTAGAGATCGCTCGTGACAGCGTTGCCGCACAGGAGAATTTTGTTGTCGCACGTAGTCGCAAATACAGCGTCAGTGGCGTCATCGACACTCCCACTGCCTGTGCTCTCGTCTCGCTCTCGTCCAAGGAGGATTAAAGAAAAATTGCTGGAGTGGAAGCTCCCGCAATGTCTTTCCAACAGAAGTGAAGCCAACTTTCGCCACTGCCAAGATGGTGGAAACATGCTCTTTTCTGATAGTACCCACTTAAAGATGAAGTGGCTTTGATATTTCATGTAAATGCTACGTTAGTTCTATATTAGAAGATAGGTGTCCCTACGATATAACACACAGAATTGAGTAAGAATGACTGAATCTTCAAAGATTTTTGCCTCCAATTAGAGGCTCACTAAGAAAAACTAGCCACTGTAATACGCACTTGGAGCACCATGTGACCCGAAAAAGTTCCCACATCAAACTTGTTGGGCGTGCTAGGAAAATGCTTCGATTTTAATCGCTGAACGGTGATAATTTATCACATCCCTAGTAAGATGGCTGCCACAGCTGCAATGTTTGCCTCGGAACGGCTTCACTTTTGCGCAATTATTTACACTCCAGCCACTTTTTCAACCCTCCTTGGTCTCAACGGCCGCTTCCCCACCCCTGTCTCTCTGCCTCGCCTCGCAAAGCCACCGCAGGCAGCTTCTAATAGTAAAAACCAACTGCTCGCGCCGCGCGACCATTCACAGGCACTGGATCGCACATCAGCGTCTTACCACCCGTTCAACACAACGCTTCTTCATTGTTGAATAAATAAGAATAATAAAGACGGAATACCAATTGAGCCTAACCAAACCATATTAAATTACACAACGTTCACGCCATACCCCTAACACTATGCAATGCATTTCCTCGAGTTCCCCCCGTGGGTAGATATGAATGACTTTTTGTCGTTTCCTCTTGTCATACACAACTTTCGCTGTGAAATGCATGATTGTGCCTCAAGAAACGTTAACTATACATAATTTCTTGCCGCATTACACGATTGCAATCGTTACTAGGAAGAGAATTAACACATTTGAGAGACGAAAGGACAAGTATCTTGTGATTCCGACATAGCGTGGAATACTTAACTGGCGATGTTCGCAAACTGAATTTTTATCTGAGACATTTTTTGGAGCGACCCTGCTTTGAGCCACCACTTGGACCGAAACGAGTACCAGCGTCTATCGGTCACCTCTACGTCGGCCGGCTCACTGATCAGGTGAATCAAAAAATCAATAGCCATCCTTCTTCAGTGGCGAACCGAATTCCTAATGTAGTGCAAAAAATGATACAATGGACACAGGTGGACTGCTGATGGTCGCGTTCGTCCTCGGACAATCTTGACCATCAACAAGTGGTGCGCCTGAACGCGAGTGAGTAGAGGTGGGAAAGATATTTTGGTTTATCGCACTAGCATGTCACGACATTTCTTTTTGCACATCAGTTCTGTGGTCTTTAGCAAAATCGTCGAAGGGTTTCAATAAAAGAAAACAAGTTAGCTACATGAAATCCATAAGAAATTTGTGAGGGTTTTCTTGTGGTTTCGTGCTACGAACGTTTGGTTGTGTATTCTCCCTTTCACATGAAGTTTTTTGAGGAGAGTACCAGCATTCGTCTCCAAACAACAACGTTTTGGTCGTTCGCTTGCATGTTATGGAACCCTGATTCTCTCCCCCATTCCAGAAAAAAGTCTAAATAAAAGAGGAGACAACTTGTCAGGTTATGAAAAACAGGTATTATTCTTAATTGCGAGAAAACAGTTGCCCTTCATTTCACAAGATTACGCATTGAGAGATTTAAGCTTGAGATAACCTGGACAAGACGACGAGACGCTAAAAGTTTTCTCAGAAGAAAACGGCAACATTGGTTAGGAAGTTCATTATGGAAAAGAAAAAAACTCACACATGGTTGCCATTTGGACCTAAATATCACCAGTCTAAAATCGGGTGCTTTGAACACCAGGACATGCTCCTGTGCTTGCCCGATGTAGCTCGCACGAATTGTTTATAATATGGAAAACCCTACTTGATCTTCACATCTTCATAAAAAAAAGAAGACTCTGCATGAAAAAGGTGGAACACGACTAATAACTCTCCTTATCAAAAAGTGGTACTACCAAGCAGGAATGCAGAGCATGCTTGGGAAAATCATGTTGAACGCCTTTTATACGTAATGCCTTACACGTAGTTGAAGCAATGTAAATAAAAGAAAAAAATCATAGTGAGAAAACCGTGCTACAATGTTTCATCATTGAAGGAGCATTCAGTGGCCTCGAAGGCAGTGAGCAGCAAAACTCACTAAAAATCACTCGCTTTGCCGCCGAAGCAACTAGAAAACCACGCCACGTGTGCAATTCGAGAAAATCGGTCCGGAACCGATTTTTCCGCACCGTGACGGTGGATCACCTTTCCAATTCACGTCTTTGTTTGCGCTAGCCCAAACCACGTGGTCCAACAAACTGTCACAAATTCAACGAGGTGGCAAAGGCGTCGGTGGTAGCTCACGTCGGCGCAATAACGAACTACTGGCGCACCACGACGAAGCTCACAGCTTTGACAAGGGCTTGTTCACCGAGAGCCTGGTTTGAATTACGGTCGCTAAGAACACCGGTAGGAGAACATGGTGCATGCAGCAGCAGGGAGTCAGCGTGCTTCATCATGTCTCGCTTTTGCACAGCCGGCTAAATTGATCACCAACACTGCCGGTGTTTCCACCCATGCCTTTTCAGCTGATGATGTCTCCCGAAACAATGCTTTAGACGGTGAAAAATCTTTCTTTTCAGTACCTACATGAATAACCACAATTTGGCACAAAATTCACGGCTACAGAAACGGACAAAAAAGAATGAATTTTCAAAGTAGTGAATGCAGTGGTCATGACTCTGGCATGCACGAGAGGTGAAACGATTGTAAAGGAAAGTTTTCGATGCACGCGGACGTGGTTTCCTGACTTCTCTGGCATTTCACCTAGGTTCGGTTCTCAAGTGTGAATGTGTCGCGAAGACACAACAGCTTCGGCACGCTCGTGAATGGAATAACAACACAAAATTATGAATTACTGCTCTAAAAATATAGAATCCTAAAGAAAACTACAAAAATAAGCATTAAAGCCTAAATTTTTTATACTACGATTGTCCTTCTCACTTGTTAGGAGCTCATATGTTTTGGCCTTTTTTTTTCTTCATCATCGGTGCAACTTCCATTATTATTCTAAACTGACCCCACTTGCGGCGTTACTTTTTCTTTTGCACCAATGAACAAGAGAAACAGAAATACAAGCATTTCTTTAGGCCGACGTCAGTTCCATAACCTAAATCACGTCAGTAATTCATGGGTTTACTCCAGTATGAAGCGTTCGTGATCCCATTTCAGTATTTAATTAAGATGAACTTGTCACACAGAAGGCTCATCAAAACCTAAATTCAACCTCTCGCGTTGGCGGTGGTGTTTTTGCATCGCACGAGTGTTGCGATAAAATCATGGCGTGCTATCGTAACCGTAGGTGTGTAACATAGCGGCTCATAACTCCATAACGTATGACCGGTCATGGCGTCACTATGACGTCTCATACTGTGGTATGATGTGATGAACTCATCAAATGACATTGTCGCTTATAGAGAGGGAAGTTGATCACGGAGGCTCCTAAAAGCAGGTGGCGTGCCAAAAGCTTGCAATGCCTCTCATCTTGGAGGCTGTGTAATTCACGTGCGGCGCAGAAAAAAAATTGAGGGGTGGCGGACCAGGATCAATACATTAACAGAAAATAAAAACAAACGGCTTCTCTCTTCGAGCAATCTTAGGCGATACGCTCAGGGATATTTATGTCCTTGTTTATTCGTGAACGTAGTAATCGCCGCATTTCACACTGTGAACTTACTTGTTTGGTGTGTGTGACTTTAGAGAAGATGGTACATTGTGGCATTGTACTTGAAGCCGGCCCTGATGCATACGGCTCGTTTGGGTTACGCAGTCCTGTAGCCCACCATGGTAGATCAGGGGCCACGATACTTGGCTGCCAACCCGAAGACCTCGGGATTGAGCCAGGTTATGAAAGTTGTGTTTCGAGGGACGCGAAATAGCAGAGGCTATTTTCGCAATCCATGCACAACCACAGTGCAGGTCGAAAAACATGAGGTGCTCAAAATTTCCGTACCCCTTCACAATGGCGTTCCTCAAGATCATATAGTAGTTTAGTGATATAAAACCTAAATTGCTATTCGTGTTGCCATCTGTGAAGCCACTATAATAACACTGAAGAGACCACTTCAACGTTTAGGTTGTGCAGCTGACGACTGATCCAAACAGCTTGATCAGATTGTGTGTTGTCTTCTTTCATTTATGCGGCTTGATCTTCTTATTCGACTGGTCCACTTTTTCGGAAGTATAGCTCCGTTGTTGATGTGCAGAACTTGTGCTTGGTTTACGTCGTAATCCATTTCCTTATCCGCCTCATCTCTTTCAATATAAAAAGGCTTCCTTAATAAATCACGCCAACGCAACTGTTTTTGTCGCGTGTGTATGCGCCGTCTATGTTTGTATATATAAATATATATATATTTACTGTCATTTCTACAACTGTTCGAACAATATTATTATTCCAATTTCACTTTACTTCTTTCGGCGCTAAGAGAGATCTATGAGCAGGAAATCCGCCATAATGTGCAAACAGCCATACATGAGAATCAATGATGAGTACATCAAGTTTGTGTGAAATAACCTAGGCTTAACTTCATGCCAGATATTTAGTGCTCTATTCAGGACCTTAAATGTATGACTTCAACGAGCGCATAGCATTCATTTTTTTTTCAAAAGATGAGCCGCTAGAAAAGTAATATTAACTTTTCTGTATAATGTTTTAAAAGAATATGTGTACACGCCTTGGCGCGTCGTATTTTGATTTTCAGCAGTATTGCTTTCTGTATTGTTTGCTGTTGTTATTCTTTCAATAACTAACTATGCTGCTTCATTTTCTCGCTGAAGTTTCATATTTATTACAAGCGGTAAAGAGCGCAAAGAAAACGCGGACAAAGATATAGGTGCAAAAAACCTGGCGCAATAATTTTTCATTCACGCACACGTACGTAATGCTTTTCTCTCGGTGAATACATTAAATAACTAGTACTTAATGATGCTCTACTACGTACGACGCTATTTCTGGCCTAAGTTAAGGGGATGCTAGCAAGAATTCAAAAGAGAAGGATTCATTATGCAGTCGCTCAGACCAGACTTACGTGTTTACATATGCTTGTATTCAATCAAGCGCATTTCGCCATTACAAAGGCTTCGCAGATGAAAAATTGAACATTTGCACAACAAATGCTTTATTCCGTGCCCCTTGTTTAGACAGAGGACATGTGGTTGCCCTATTACGCGTGCCTTGCCGTCCCCACTTAATACGCGTGTTCAGAGAAGACCTATTGATTCCTTGATCGATACAGAGCTCTTTTAGTTTGCTGGGTTTCTTTGACAATACTGCAAGGTGGGCGCCCTGCGAACATTCAATCGAGTGGGTTCTGACTGCCTGATGTCTCATAGGGTTTTTGGTGTATGTTTATTTTCTTTCACGGGCGAAGATGAAACAGTGGCGCTGGTACTGTAGATGTCCAAACGATGTCACATAGACGCTAACCCGGCCATGATTAGTTTCACCTCAATACAGTCGTTCCAAAGATTTTCATTTAGGGCCTGTCATTCTTGTTTCTGTCAATAACTCCTACTTGGTTCACTAGGGAAGAAAAAAATAAGTACGGCAGTTTGTATATGCGTGCATATGTGTCTTTTGACATGGTGGATTACTAGACGTTGCGGTCATTGCAAAATTTAATATATAAGGAAGGACCTGTAAGAATTATCTGCACCAGATGTGCATTGTACCTTGATAAGTTAATCCTGATTGGTAACATTTTGGTTGCAAGACTGTTACTTCCAAGCAGAGCTCAGTCAGTTAATATGACATAGTGAAAAGTCTACTATATATCCTTCCGTTTATTTTTCCCCCTCCTACGATCTACCGCTTCTTTTCGAGTAACGAGCTATATTGCGTCAAATACGGTAGATAGCTCCTTCACTTTGGCATGTATGTTTAAGTATATTTAGGGCCATGTTCGACCATGCTCTAGGTTAGGTTATCCGTGATGAAGATTTCTATTAGAGCAACTCAAAGTAACTAATCACAGCTTTTCAAAGAATAGACCACTAAAGGCTATATTTCCGCAGCTCCTATCATTAAAACCTCTAAAAGCCTCACAATGAAGATATTAGTTGGAGAGGGGGCTCAACCTGCCCCCTCTCTCTCCTCTCAAGGATCTGTAATTGTTTTTTTACAGAAAACAACACATAAAAGTAAATGTTTTGCTATGGAAAACCATGACCTAAAGCAACTTGGCTGCCCCCACAGAAAAATATTCTCACTTCTAGTCTGCTCACTACCAATCATAACAAGACCTCCAGCTGTCAACGTACTGCTTACAGGTATTGCTATATTTTTACTTCTCTCTCGAGTCTCTGCTGTCTCTTGTTTCGCCGTTTCCGTTTATTTCACTTTATGGTGATTCAACTAACTTATTCCTGATAAAATGTTCTAGAATACACATCGTACCTTTATTCCTTTATATTCTTTGTTTTTCTACCTCTATGGCAAATCAGCCCCAGTCCCTGTGATAATTGTTTTCTTAAGCAAGCATAAATACAACCCTATGTAATTAAGATGTGAGCATGTGGTAGTTCTTTGTTGTTGTTCGTTGCTGTAAGGACGCGTTACAGATGACACGGAAAAAGGTGTTACAAAAAATTGGCACCATAACTGCATGTTTCTCTGCAATTATAGTCGAAAGACAATAGTATTTCGCGTGGAAAAAGTGAACAACATGTTTTATTTATACTGAGAAAACTGGTGAATTGTATTCTGGAAGCACTGCGTTAGAGAGTACTGATATTTTCTTAGAAGGCGAACGAGCGCATCGAGGCACGTTAGACACGAGTGCTATCTGGCAGTTATCTTCGAAAACGAAGGAAGGCATGCGTGACCATGGAGAGAGATCTGCGCCTGCCTCGGAGGCCATAAGGTGTAGAGTGCAAAGCGACGGGCCACCACCATGTCGTCCTAGCAAAGCGTTGGAAACACTGGCTTTTTTTAGCACCACGTTGCACTCTCAGTGCAGCGTGGTAAACGCTGTGGTCCTTAGAAATACTTATGTGTGCCTTCTTTGGTATAATAACACGCATACCAAATATTGACGTGTTCTTATGGCGCCTCAGATATGCGCAATTATTTCTTTTTAATTGACAATGGCACAAGTATGAACGCTGAAACTTGAGCAATATTGCTAAGTGCTGCGGATGGGGTTGGCCGTTTGGGGTATTTTTGGTGCCGTTTGGGGTATCGTTACAGTGGATAAACAAACTGATGTACAGAAAAACAGACAGATAAAAATTTCGGCGTCGAAGGTCCCCAAGAGAAACTCTCGTCTTTAAAAATGACAGCATATTCATGGGGTGAATGATGGAGAGTAGGGTGAAGCTGGGTCCGCACACCGCTTCGGCCTCCGGTTGTCGTACTGCAGGGTGCTCGCGGCACGCTTCTGCCTCCCCCACCCGCACGTTGGGGTTTCTTCTTCGACCGCGAGCCGCCACCGCCCTGCGCGCACGCCGCTCAACAGTCTCCTTCATCCTCCTCCGCCGCTTAGCCTCTGAATGCGCGCGTGCGCCAAAACGGCGCTTTCATTGTAATATAAAGCGTTCCTTGGCGTTCGGTGCCACCGAAAAACACGCGAGCGTAGTTGCGTGGTCATCTCTCTCTCCCTCTGTACGTGTGACGTCAATCCTTATTTTCTACAAGTAATGCCCTCTAGTGTCGTACCAATTCCAATTTACAGCGTATATTACAACTACCTTCTATGGCCGGTTCAAGAACTAACGAGGGGCGGTCAACGGGGCGCTCAAGCCACTCTATAAGGAGATTCACCACTGAAACGCGCGTTGTGCTAACGTGTAGCTTTGCTCACGCTTTCTTATTTTAGGAATATACAATCACAGCATTTAGGAAGCGCCACCATGACCCATACATTAGTGATGGTAACGCGCGATAGCGTACCAACAATTTATCAGGAATCGTACACTGCGTCCGCACCACATTCCTGGAGCCTTCTTTTTCATTCAGTTGCGCGAACTACTACGGCGCGATTTAGACGCACTCTCACGAAACACCGAATACGTGTGTTGTGGCAGTGTAACTTTCAAAACTCTAACTACCACCACAATCACCCTATTGATATCATGTCTGACACATCACGCAAGCAAAAGCCATTACTCTATTTATATGAAGAAGCCATAACATTCAGTAAACCCCGGCAATTTTGACCAAAACAGTGTTTTTATTCTCTAAAGAAAACTTTTGAGGAGGTTCGCAGTTCGCGCGGCTGAGGAACTCTATTCATTTGTGTCCCCCACCGGGTGCTCTCAATGTACGGTGATTCTCTAGAGCTGAGGTCCAACCCGTATATTCCTCGGGGCACTGGAGTTCAAGCCTGTCTGGATTATGTATATAATAAAGTTTTGTACTGCTACTACTACTACTAGAGCTGAGGTCGGCAAACGGCGGCCCGTGTATACTGCATGCAGCGCACGTGGCAGTGTTATTCGGCTCGCGCACGACTTCACCGGCTCTCTCCACCCATTGTCACTCTCTATCTGAAGGCCAACGTTGCGTTTTTGACCTGAAACAGGGTTTTGCTATTATACCTATGTCGGTAAATTGTAAACTTCTACACGCTTGCTGAAAAGACACGTGAATTATACTCCCGATCGTATACGTTATTTTCATTTATAAAGCGCGAAATGCTTCCTCTGCTCACGCACAGACCCCCCCCCCCCCCTCCCTTAATTGGTCGTCTGGCCCTATACGCAGTGTTGGTTTCATTCATAACGGCCTTATGCCGCAAAAGGCTCTCGACACCCTCACAAGAACATTCACTTTCTGGATGAAACATACTCAGTGCTGTCTTGTTTGCTTGCGAAGCAATAGACACACCTAAAGGGGTACTAAATATGAACGGTGCCTTGATTTCAATTGACAAGCTGCACTCTGGCAACATTGATGCCGTAAGTTTAATTATCAAAAGTTCTTAATTCGCGCAGCAATTCAAGGTTGAAGTTTCATTTTTAACATTTACGCCAAAATTCATGGGTGTAGTCTAGACAAGGCCAAAATATTGTCGCGGGTTATAAATGACAGGGGGGTTTATTTAAAAACACGGACAGTAGGACTTGTAGAGACGCTCTCAGAGAAGGCCGCTAAGATTGTCCTCTTCTTCACTCTGCTGCGCTGCGCCTCTCGAGCGAATCCGCGTTCTTCGTTGTCGTCGCTATCTCGCCGCTAAATGCAGCTATGCACGCAGCATTACCCTCCCGCCAGAGTGAGCGTCGTCCCGACGCTCAACAGGTAGAGATGCGGCCATCGAGTGTTTATATCACTGAGAGTGGTAAAGTTTCATGCGGACCACGTGCACTGTCTCAGGCAGACGCTGGCGACGTTTTGAACAGGAGGAGGCGTCGGGCACGACTTCGTACGTCACGTCGCTAAGACGACGCAGAACCTTGTAAGGTCCGAAGTATCGGCGTAGAAGTTTCTCTGAGAGGCCTCGTCGTCGTACAGGAAACCAAACCCAGACTCTATCTTCTGGTTGATAAATGACGAATCGATGGCGAAGGTTGTACCGTTGGGCGTCAAGTTGCTGCTGATTCATTATTCTGACGCGGGCAAGCTGCTTTGCTTCTTCGGCGCGCTCAGTGAAGTCTGCGGCGCCTGTCTCTGAATCATTGTAATCGTAAGGCAGCATGGCGTCAAGCATTGCCGTAACTTCTCTGCCATGAATTAGTGCGAACGGCGTCATTTTTGTTGTTTCCTGGCGCGCCGTATTATACGCGAATGTGATGTACGGCAATATTCGGTCCCAATTCTTGTGTTCTACGTCGACGTACATGCAAAGCATGTCTGCGATTGTCTTGTTAAGTCTTTCTGTAAGCCCATTAGTTTGTGGGTGGTAAGCTGTCGTCTTCCTATGCGCTGTGCCACTGAGCGTAAGCACAGTGCGCAAAAGCTCGGCTGTAAACGCGGTACCTTTGTCTGTTATGACGACAGCTGGAGCACCATGTCTCAGAACAATGTTCTCAATGAAGAACTGAGCCGCTTCAGCTGCAGTGCCACTCGCGATTGCCTTGGTCTCCGCGTATCGGGTGAGGTAGTCCGTCGCCACTATAACCCATTTGTTGCCGCTGTCCGATGTTGGGAATGGGCCCAGCAGATCCATTCCGATTTGAGAAAACGGGGTTTCTGGCACGGGCACAGGATGTAATAGCCCAGCGGGTTTGACAGGTGGTACCTTGCGCCGCTGACAGTCAATGCATGTTCGGACGTACTGTTTAACCTCTGCTGCGATTCTTGGCCAGTAATATTTTTCTTTGATGCGTGTCAGTGTTCTTGTGAAACCGAGGTGGCCCGCAGTGGCTTCGTCATGGCAGGCTTGTAAAATTTCGCTGCGGAGAGCTCCAGGAACTACCAGCAGATAGCTTCTACCTGTTGATGAAAAGTTCTTTTTGTACAGAATTCCGTCCCGTAAACAGAATGACGATAAGTTCTTCGAAAACACTCTTGGTGCATTGGCGGCTCGTCCATTCAAGAATTCTATAAGCGAGTTGAGCTCCCGATCATCTTGTTGTTGCCGAGAAATAATAGCTGCATCAACAACTCCTAAAAAACCTGGGAAATCATCATCCTCTATAGCCGGTGATTCAATCGGTGACCTTGACAAACAGTCGGCGTCTAAGTGTTGCCTTCCGGACTTGTACACTACGGCCATGTCGTACTCTTGGAGCCGTAAGCTCCACCGTGCTAAACGTCCAGATGGGTCTTTCATGTTGGTCAACCAACAAAGAGAGTGATGGTCGCTTACGACTTGGAAAGCGCGGCCATATAAGTACGGGCGGAACTTCGCAACTGCCCAAACGACGGCCAGACACTCCTTCTCCGTTGTTGAGTAGTTGGACTCGGCACGTGTCAACGTTCTGCTAGCGTAGGCAACCACTCTCTCCACACCATCTTGGCACTGGACAAGAACAGCACCTAGGCCCACATTGCTGGCGTCTGTATGGATGGCTGTTGGTGCATTCTCGTCGAAGTGAGCGAGGACAGGTGGAGTTTGTAGACGCTGTCGCAGCTCGTTGAATGAAGCTTCTTGCTCTTCACCCCATACAAATGCGATGTCTTCCCTTGTAAGGCGGGTGAGTGGAGAGGCGATGTGTGCAAAGCCTGCTATAAATCGCCGGTAGTAGGCGCAGAGACCCAGAAAACGCCTGACCGCTTTCTTATCAACAGGCCTTGCGAACTTTGCGACGGCTGCTGTTTTATCTGGGTCAGGCTTCACACCTTCGCGACTGATCACGTGTCCCAGGAACTGGAGTTCTTCGAAGCCGAAGTGGCATTTTTCCGGTTTGAGTGTGAGTCCAGCGGACCGTATGGCTTGCAGGACTGACAGTAGCCGCTTTAGATGCTCTTCAAACGTGGCCGAAAAAACGACCACGTCGTCGAGGTACACAAGGCATGTTTTCCATTTCAGGCCGGACAGAATGGTATTCATTAGTCTCTGAAACGTGGCTGGGGCTGAGCATAGACCGAAAGGGAGGACTTTGAATTCATAAAGCCCGTCTGGCGTCACGAAGGCGGTCTTTTCTCGGTCGCGCTCATCTACTTCTATTTGCCAGCATCCACTTTTAAGGTCCATTGACGAGAAGTAGCGTGCATGCCGTAGCCTGTCCAAAGAGTCATCGATCCGTGGTAATGGATAAACGTCTTTTTTTGTAACATGGTTCAGCTTACGATAATCGATGCAGAAACGCAAGCTGCCGTCTTTCTTTTTCACGAGTACCACTGGAGATGCCCAAGGACTTTTTGATGGTTGGATAACGTCATCCTCTAGCATCTTCTTGACTTGCTGCTGGATTACCTCACGTTCTTTCTGAGCGACGCGATAAGGGTTCTGTCGGATCGGTCTTGCTGTGTCTTCTGTAATTATACGATGCTTAGTCAGAGGCGTTCGACCCACTCGTGATGTCGATGAGAAACAGTCCTTGAACTGGTCGAGCAGCTCCATAAGACGGCATCTTTCAGTCGGTGTTAGACTCGGACCGATATCAACTGGTGGTGTATGTGGAGGTGATTGAACTGTGGCTTCCCCTTGCATTAGAAGACAGTCGTGAGAGTAGTCCAGCTCTTCGAGGTACGCCACAGCCGTGCCTTTACCGATGTGCCGGCGCTCATTCGTGAAGTTGGTCAGAAGCACGTCTGCGCGCCCATCCACTAAGCTGACAATACCGCGAGCGATGGCGATGCCTTGGTGAAAAAGAAGGTCAGTGATGCGTTCGACTATGGCGTCTTCATTACAGTGCACGGCACAACACACGGAAACAAGACTACATGACAGTGGTGGCACGCAGACGTCGTCGTCGACCACACGTAACACCCTGGGTTCTTGGTCTGGATCAGTGGTCACAGACTTGTCAGCGGCAAATGTGATCACACCATCGCGTATGTTGACCACAGCACCGTACTCTCTTAAGAAGTCCATTCCCAGAATCATAGGTTTGCAGCACTCCGGTAGGATCAGAAATGTGGCTACAAAAGCCACATTCTCAATAGTGAGTCTTGCTGTACATTTTCCCGTGGGAGTCATTATCTGGCCTCCAGCACTTCGGATATAAGGGCCCGTTCATTCCATCCTGACTTTCTTGAGTTCGTCTGCCAATCGTTCACTCATTATGGAGAAGTCTGCACCCGTATCGACTAAGGCCGTCACTTCAACGCCGTCAATCGTCACAGCAAGGTCGGCAGCCACAGTTTTTTCGGCGAAGTCTTCATCGTCGTCTCTCACGTGTTTCGGCAGCAGTGGGGGTTTTTCGGCAATTCGACGGCTTGCAACCTTCCCCCCAGAGGTCGCTGCTTTCAGTTTCCCCGCCGTGGGCTGGGAGACCGACCTATGACGGCGTCAGCAAAACTATGGCGGCTTGGTGAACCAAAGCGAGCCGGTGATGGTGACCGCGTCCGGAAGGTAGAAGAGCCTTCCCGCCTGCCAGCCTGGTCGTCGTCGATGGGGGCACGGCTTTCGTCGAACTGTCGGCGCGTAGCTGTAGGTGCACTACCGCGGTATTCAGCTCGGCGATGTGGGCAAAAACGGCAAATGTGCCCTGGCTCTCCACAGTTGTAGCAGAGTGGTCGACGATCCGCAGTGCGCCATATGTCGGTCTTCCGCATATAGGGTCGCCTGACAGAATCCTGCTGAGCCCAGGCTGCCACAGGATACGGTTCGAGGTACTGCGGCGCTGGCATGGGCGTGGGTCGACGAATAGCGTCTGCATAGCTGTATCCGTTCGGCTGGTACGATACTTCTGGAGCCAATGGACGACGCACAGCATCTGCATAGGTATACGAGTTTGGACGGTGCGGTGGAGCAGAATATTGCTGAGGAGAGGCAAACGCTTGTCGAAGTTCATGGCGAACTATTTCAGCGACGGAGGCTACCGTGGACTCCTGCTGCGGGGGCGCCTGTGACTGCAATGTGTATTTCGCGTTCTCCTTCGCGATCTCCTCACGCACGACCTGTCTAATCAGGTGGCGTAGAGCAAACTCGTCGTTTGCGGTAAGTGCGGCGGCGCCTGCAGCTGCGCCGGTGGCCGGGCGATCAGACTGTCGGTACCGTTGCTGTAGCGCACGCTCTATTGCGGTGGCCTCCCTGGTGAGCTCGTCCACTGTTGTCGGTGGATTGCGCACAAGACCAACAAATAGCTGCTCTTTGACGCCCCTCATGAGATGGGTTAGCTTTCGAGCCTCGGGCATGTTGGGGTCCGCGCGGTGGCACAGGCGCACCATATCCTCAGCAAACATGGCGACGCTTTCATGCAGCTGTTGGGTGCGTCCTTCAAGAAGGCGTTGCGCGTTTTCGCGTCGGTCCGCGTTACCGAAGGTGTCAAGAAACCGACGACAAAACTCCTCCCATGTCGTCAATGTTGCCTCCCGGTTTATAAACCATGTCTTCGCGCCGTCTTCAAGGGCGAAGTATACGTGGAAGAGCTTTCCATCGAGACTCCAGTAGTTCGATTTAGCTACCCGTTCGAACTGCTCAAGCCAGTCTTGTGCATCTTCGTTCGGCCGGCCATGAAATGGTTCAGGAATGCGCATATTCTGGACCGTCACCTGTGCAGGACTCCTTGCCATTTCTTGAGTAGGGGTGGTTGTCGGAAGTGTTGCTCCCTTTAAAAGGCCAAATTCTGGTTCAAGACCTTGAAGGCGACGGCTTGAGCGGTGCACAGGCGTCTCCACGCGTGGCTGTCTCGTAGGGCTGGACTCGGGGCTTCTCACAGGGGTGCTGATCATGGGGTGGTAGTACCCAGCTGCTCCACCAGTGTCGCGGGTTATAAATGACAGGGGGGTTTATTTAAAAACACAGACAGTAGGACTTGTAGAGACGCTCTCAGAGAAGGCCGCTAAGATTGTCCTCTTCTTCACTCTGCTGCGCTGCGCCTCTCGAGCGAATCCGCGTTCTTCGTTGTCGTCGCTATCTCGCCGCTAAATGCAGCTATGCACGCAGCAATATACTTTCAAAATTTTCGTGGCATTAGCTCTATAAAACTTTATGGAACTTCGCATACGAAGACTAACCCCCGTATTCACAAACGCTCATCGACTCGACTTTCATCTTTCACTTGACAGAGTTGAGCACTGCGCCGCCCCTCGGCTGAAAATGGCGCTTCGCTACTCAAGAATCGCACCAGATTATCGCTGATGTGCAGTGACTTGTCGTGAGGAGAGACGGCGCTCCCATCGGCTTTCTCGAGTGAAGGTGCAGCGTTGAGTGAAGGGACATTCTAGAATACGGGGGTAAGGCACCAACTAATGACAATGTACTACTTTTTTATCAATTGAACACTACAAGATCCTGTACATGCACTCGAAATTCGTTACGTCATGGTGTTTGGTGCCGGAAGCCCAAGGAGCGTTAACATTCGCATTCTCCTTTTGGACTTTTTTTTTCTTTAGTAAGCGTTGTGTCATGGTGATAGTAGTGTTTTGGGGATTGCGAAATTGCACTTGAAAAATAAACGAAAAGTTGTTTTTTGTGTCCTTTGTATGTTCCCGCAACCGTTGCTGTAGGTTCGTATTGATCGAAATCTTGTCATGCTTACGTTTTCGGATCAATAAAGATTGACGTCAACCGTGTACATTTCTGTGTTTCCTGTAGTTCAATTTTTCAGGTTTGCGTACCGAGTCCTGGTGGTTCCTACAGCGTTTCGTTGCAGACATGCTTTTTTTTGTTCTCAGTTTGTTGTCTCCACATGAACGTGCGATATGCACGCCAGCCGCACTTCGCTTTGGCAAGGCAACTCTTCAACATAGAGATGTATATACAAGTCTGCTTCAACATACAACTTAGTTTCATTTTTTATGAAAAACGAAGTCCCTTAAGTCAGTACGTGTTGTTCGCTGTTTGCACTGCGTTTTACAGAACGAGTAGGACTGCTTCGGAAATGGTAAATCGTGTGCAAAGGCAATGCACACGCAATTTCCAGTGGTGATCAAATGAGAATTCATAAACTAAACATGCTATAGCAGGGATTTCTATTTACGCATGGCTTCTCATCTTATCTCATTTGATAGGGAGTATGGATAAGTATCCGTGTGCTTTGTAGGCGAGGCGAAAGACGATTCTAAAAGAACGCAATAGTGTTTGAAGAGCCGGCCCGAAAAGTTCCTGCAGCTGAAGGCTTTCAATCGTATAGATAATCTCCTGAGCTGGCCGTTCAGCAAGGACTTATTTAGGGAGGCATTTACGCTTCTAGTACGCTTACACAATTCAAATCGGAGTTCTGCGAAACGCATTGTTTCTAAGAAGACCGATTAAATTGCACAAACAGCGAAGGTACGGTTGTGTTGTTGGACAGCTTTAGGGAACTTACTGAGACCATTTGAAAGCGATACAAAGTGGCATAGCACCTCTAATTACAACGGGGAAGTGCCTCTAATTAACTGCAAGCGTACAGGTACATTAATATTTTTTGCTGCGTGATACGTAACATATTTCTAATTCACGCAGGATAAATATTCATATCACGAGAACACATATAATGTCTCAAACAAAACAGCATTAGCCGTGCACATTCATTACTGTGATAAAAATAATATTGGAATTAAAGGCTAACTTTTTTCTTTGGTGTCTGCATCACCATGAAGCTCTTTATGTAGTCTTAGGTACGATAGAATTGCCCAAGGCTTGATGGGTTCTACGTGGAAGGTATTATCGATACGTTCTGGCGTACCATTTGTCCAAATGCTATCTAGCTTTGAGTACGTGTTTATATGCTGCTTGCTCTGGCGTGCTAGAACTGATATTTATTAAAAAATATGTGGTGAAACAAAAGTTTAAGCTTCATATAAAGTAGAGTATTGTTTCACGCCCTTCGTCTTGCAGTCCTTTAATACCTATTTTTTCATTATCTCGAAGCTCGTCGGACGTGTTTTCTAGTAGCTTCTCATATTCTATCTCTAACGGCCTAAGAACTTCTCGCCTTGAGCCATTAGCGACGATAGAAAGGACGTTCCTCAAGTTACCTGCAAATCTGAGCCGCGGGAAAGTAAACAGATATGTTTACCAGGAAAAGGAGATGAGTAAAATACGAGGAAACAACAGGAAATGTATAAGTTCAGGTTTCTTTTTCTGCTGATTTTTAGAGTGAAGTCATTTTTTGCAGTGTATTATACCCTGAAGAAACAAAATGATTTCAAATTAATAGGCTACAAACTGAAGGGATGATACGCAGCAAAAAATTTCCACCATCGCGTATGTCGGTGTCATACGTGCATTGCATACATCAACACGTAGTACGCATTTGCAACGCTGCACGCACCTCTATCAATCTGGCAGCATCATGTCTGTTTTCTGCGCATTTATTTTAACCGGTTTTATCAAGGTGGAGTGTGCCCTGAAGCAGGTCTGGTATGGTGTGTCGAAATGCCAGCAGCTTGCCCACAGACGATTGACAACATGTTTGAACTTCTATAAGACGTAAAGTTGTTTTTTACGTGACAGCGTTAAAGAGCTCGTGTCGATGGAATTCTGGCGTCAGTGTCGGTGCTGTTGGTTCTGAGCGAAAAATTATGTGGCGGCTAATCGGAAAAAAAAGATGCAAATAAAATTAACAATGAAGATGCCGGGTCCGAGTGAGGATGTGAGGATCGAACCAAGGCCGCTTGCGTGGAAGCTGATGCTATACCACACAGCCACACGCCTACTTAGGAGTACAGTCAAAAGAACATTCATGGTTTACAAACACACACGTTCTGCATACAGACCTAACAACACGTGTATTATCACAGTAATCATGCGTGGCACAAGCCACGTTGCCAGCGGGCGTCAGAACATGTGATTAGCATAACTACTTCGTGGGTTAAGGTCGTCCACCTATTCCAAGAGGCATGCGTGTTACGGCACCCTTAATGCCACGTAGTAGGTAAATAGCCAGTTTGAAAATGTATTCACGTGCATAATTGCTCACGGTTTAAAGCTTGCTACCCATTACACAGACTGCAGGCATAGGCGAAAGCTTTACTAACACAAGCCGCTTTCAACTTTAATGAATACAATCTAGTAACACACCATTTAAACTTCATGATAAACATCGTGCAATAAAACTATGATTCCAGTATGCACTAGAAACAGAATCTTGCTATCACGTTCAATTCTGAAAGGTCTCCCGAATTTACGGGGCGAAGCTTCTGAGGGTGTAGGCTGTCCCTCTAGGGTCTAGGGTGCAGGCTAGTTTGTCTGTCTGTTTATTTATTAATTCCGGATGGACAAATAGGCGGCTAAATAGATGGACGGACTGATGGGCTGAGTGACTTACTTATTGACTGAAAGACGGACCAACAGAGCAAGCTATTTGATCATCATTCACTTCGTCGATATGGCGCACTTTTGTTTGCTCATTCACCTTTTCATTTGTATCATTCTGATATCTTGACAAAATGTGCATGTCTGTAAATTTTGTTGGGCTTATTTTAGTTTTATTGAATATAAAAAAGATATTCATACGTGTGGGGTTGAAGTTGCCGTTGCAGACGCCGTAGTTAAGTGCGACACAATCGGTTCTGAGCCCGAGACACTTCAGCCTCTTCTATATCTAGAAGCGTCCTCTAGTTTACACTGGCACCAACACGTACGTAACAATATTAGGCTAAGATCCTGGGTTTGTATAGATTACAATAAATTTAAAAAAATCACGTGTTCACAATGTGACCTATTTGAATAAATGTCCATACGTGAACTAATAACCACAACAACAATGATAATAATGTTAATAAAACCAAGGCATGCTTCCGAGCACCACTGAAATGAGCTCTAAACATGGATTAATTTCGAGCACTAGGGATTGTAACATGCAAATATCTATGCACATGAGTGGATTTCTGCGTTCTTCAGTACTGATACTTCTCTGTAAAAAAGTGATGTGCCTAAAGCATTACTTTTCTGAGGAAGCGTAGGAAGACCTCAATCTAGTTTTTGACACGAGTGCATTCAAGCACCGATGCGCCTATCACTAACAGCAAAATGACAAGAGTGTCTCATCGAAGGCAACAATATTACTCCTTTGCCCCTCTGCAAACCCGGTTATTTTTATCTAATCTGAGCTGCTCAAAAGCCTAATTTTCTGCTGTTACAAGTGAGCCCTGCGCAAAGCACGTTTCAGAGGTGTAACCACGGAGGAAGAAAAAGAAAGGAGGAAGTGTGAAGTCACGTGGGCAGCCTTGGAAAGCCGTGCCGTTTTGAAGCCAGCCTTGTCGGCCCAACACCTGATTTGTTCGCAAAATCACGCCAGCAATGACACTCGCCGATACTACAGACTACAGTGCATGACACCTTTTAAAAGGAATCGACTTGTTGAGCGCGGACCAGTCAACTTTAGCAGATGGTTCAAAGACGGACAGCACCGAGACTACTGAAGCGTACCGCAAGTTGTGACGTTTTGATCACGTGTTGCACTGACAATGTTGGCATCAATCGTGTGACGTAACGCTCCCTCCTTTCTTTTTCTGCCTCCATGGATGTAACATTGTGATGTCACAAGAGTGCGAAGCTTAAGAATAGAAATATGGAAGCACTTTCAAGACACGTCACGATGAATTTTGGAAGACAATATTAGCGCTGTGCGCAAGAACTCGCCCATCTTCTAACCACAACTGCCACGGCAACACCCGGCCCGGCAACATAATAGCCCTGGAAGCAATTTCGTACATAACGTTCAACGCTCGCAGGAAACTTCCCACCACTTTGTGACAATTTCGTTCTCCTCTCTAGAGCATATATATATACCCTGACACCGCAATTTCGCGGTTGCCTTCTTGTACATTTACCTTCGCACTTTTTGAATAAAGATTACCATTGCCGGTGTTCTGCGAGCCAGCGGGATAATTCTTGCTTCGCGTATGGGTCTCTGTCGCAGTTTTCCTAGGTGAAAGTGGCGCGCACACTTTAACCGTACTAGGTGTAATTTCTTTTGGCAAAAACAAATTTTGTGCTTTCGAAACGAACACGGCTGCATGTTGGTGTAGCTACTCGTAGCATGTTGATAGTGAGCAGTTCTCGCCAAAGATGCGCAAAATTTTCAAGGAAGAACGTCACGAAACGCCACAGCCGCATGTTTACAAAAATGAGGTGGCATTTCTGGAACGAAGGTCTGGCATTAATGGCGACGAGTGTCCACCGCGTGACCCAATACCTGCAGCTCGACTTAAGAGCTAACGCAGTCGAGCTTGCAATCGGTATGCAAATAAGCCCTGTTTCTCAAAGCTGAGTACACCAGTACAAAAAACACGCTTTGATAACATTGTTGAAGAAGCCAGGCCATTAGAAGGATTTTTTGTCGCCCTTGTTCCGAACATATATGCACTCTCTTTCTACAGACTTTCTGAAGGAGGTGTTTCGGAAGAGGAATTTGGTTTGTTATTTCTTCAGCTTCTTTTGCTTGACATAAGCACTTTTGATGCGTTTCGGCCGTCTAAAATGTATCATACATTCGATGTGCATATGATTATTATGGCGTTTCTCAGAGAGTATTTTTGGTCAGTACACTGCTCGTCAAGTGCTATGAAAAGTAGGTTATGTGAGGACGCGTGCTATTATTTATTAGGACACTACGGCGGGCACGTGTTAGTGCATTGCTATGACTTCAATTTGCTGCCCTTGTTTACGGAATGTGCCGTTTTGTATAGGAACTGTGCTAAGAATGTGTGAGACTGTGTCGACGCCAGTTTTTGTCCTAAAAATTGTCAACTGTGTCAGCACCTTTTTTATTACTCTACGCCATAAATAAATAACATGCCTCGATGATGCAGGCATATTTGATAAGATGAAGCGTAATGAACGGGACAACAACAACAAAAAAGAGACACACAGGACCAAGCGCTGGCTTGTTTTTTTCATAGTTTTGGTTATCTTGATCTCTAGTGTAAATACAAGAGGCTTCAGATATAAGAATTCAGTTTTGAAAGCACATGGCTTGCCTTCTTCTTAAGTCGCCGTCGTGTTAGCGACATGGTTTCAACATATATACGTAACAAGCCAATTGACCAAAAAGTCTGTTGTCATGAGCTTTTGGTGCACTTGCTGCTATGTTTTACCCCTCCAAACGTGCAAGCCTGCTTGAGAAATATGAAAGGTGTTTTTAAAATTCTGTGCTCAGTTATTGCGTTGAAAAAAGTGAACTGTCACAGTATTTTTAAGAATATCTGTTTTTAAAGTGTGTAGACGCTTTCTTAATTGCACAACACGTCGCATACAGGACACTATTTAGGAAGATTAACACCCCAAAGTGTTGATAGCAATGTGGCAGACGCTGTAGGGGAGGGCTTCGGTAATTTTTAATACCCAGTGTTCTCTAACGTGCAAATAAATTTATACGAGGCTCGAGCATTTTCGCCTGCATCGAAACTGTGGCCGCCGCAGCCGGCATTTGATACCGCAACCTGCGAGTCTGCAGTTTTAGGAAAAGTGGTCTTAGTGTAGCCACTCTCATTTCAATACCGAAACAAGCTTACGCATCAAGAAATTGCTTTTGTTTCTAAAGGCGGTTGAAGTTGAATATTTTGTAACTTTCTGCCGTATAGGCCTCCTTAAAATTTTCCATAAAATACTTTTTTGCATTTTCCCTTTTATTCTTGTGCTTTCTATAGATATCGTCGTGATTACCAGGCACCCACCAGCACACCTATTTTCGAAGTTCCCCATTGACGCGAAGAGGAACTTCACCAACGTTTCTGACGTATGAAAAAGGCAGCAATGGTCGTCCGTACACAACTTCAGATTAATTTTTCGCCTAAAAGAAGGAAAACTTGACCCGTCAGAATGTTTCAGATGTTCCGTGAATGAAGCTGATTTTTATTTCAAGCCCTAGAACGTGCAAACTGAGTTTAAATCATAATTAACTGTTGCCTTTTTTTCTGGTAAGGCTTCGAATTCTCAGTGATAGAAAATTGCAAGCGCAATAGCCCTATACAGCCCATTTCAAAGAAATCATGGTGTGAAAAACGTCGGTTACTCGGAGCTGGAACTCGATATAAATATACATAAATAATATAACACTATAGTCACATGTTTATTAGACCCATGTCCTTTCATGGCAACCAAGCCCCGAAACGGTGGCCTTTTAGAATACGTGAGTCTCGCGCAACGTAATATTAATTAAAAACCCGAACAAAGCCTATTCCAAAGCTCCTAAGGGTGGTATACCACACACCCGGCCCACCCCTTTTATTCCTCTATTATGCCTGCTGCTGGACTCAAAATGCAACCGTGATTGCCGAGTTCTCTTGAAGGTCGCTTTGCTTTCGGTGCGTTTTATTTACTGGTTTTGGGAATCTTCTTTTATAATAATAAATAAGAGAAAACATGAGCAATAACCTGTTAAGATTCTGTGGAATAATTTTGCGTAATATGTCCAACAAAATGTTAGGGCATAGCAGCGAAGAAAGGAAAGATCACATATACTATATATGTACATTATACCTGAGCTTCTGTATTCAATATTCTATTTACCCATTCGGAAATGTTGTAGGCATGTGTGCTCAGATTTGGGTGCACGTTAAAAAACCCCAGGTGGTCGACATTTCCGGAGCCCTCCACTACAGCGTCTGCCATATTTATTGGGTGGCTTTGGGTTGATAAACCCCACATATGAATTATTTACCCACTATTTTATCCACTTTGATCTTTCTCTAATCAATCAATGTTTGTTTAAAAAACAGCCCGTAAGAGCTCACTTGCTAAATCACAGATTTGCGTATTACTTACCGAAATACTAAAACGAATAGAATACTCGGCTTTGACGTCTCGCTGCAGCTAACAGAACCTTTCAAATTGTTTTGATGTATCCAACACTCAAACCCTCACAGCGTCACAGTATAATTAGATTCCTCAGCAAGCTATGTTTTTCATCATTGTAGATGCAATGAATATCGAAGTCATCGTACTACTCGCCTTGATGTTCTGGGCACTCAATTGTTCATTCAATGTCTTGGTCAAATACTGGTACAGAACACTGTGTGATGGTCACGCGAAAGCACACTATGTGATCAGTGGGCGAGTGACTATTGACTTGTCAAATAGCTCGTAAATTTGAGTCCGCCACGTGAATGCCGAAGATCGCGATAATTAGATGAGAGAGCCATGTTTCTCGGCGCCGGAAAGTGGGCGCTGCTTTGTCTCTCGCGCAGCCATGACAGCTCTGTGAGTAATCTGACTTCACACCAGAGCGCTGTCGTAGCCTTGAGACGACAAAGCCACGCCTCATCCAGAAGTTATCACTGTGGTTTGCGGAGAAGGAAACGCGCGCTTGCATATTTTTCAGAGTGCCTTTGTGGCTCAGGGAGAACGACCACAGTAAGACCAACTGATGGCAGAACGTCCCGCTTGCATGAGATAATTTTGTTTCAGCGGATTCATAAACCACTGCCATTCTATATTATATACTTTTTAAAATTCCGTGGCTTAACGAACGCGCTGATTTTAACAATTTGCCTTGAACAATATACGTTTGTGTGACTACTTGAGTACACCGGTGCTTTCCTACGCTTTTCCTCCAAGATTGCTTCATCACGCGGAGGCTCACTTGTGAATTGTCGCTCAGAAATTTAGACATGGTTGCAGTCATGAGCGTGTACATGTGGCGTAGCCCCCGAATTTCTCCAGTAACCGCATTAGTGGGGCTTCTAGGTGTGTGCCAAACGTGCGAAAACACAAGCTTTACTAACGTTCTGGCAGGTGGGCCTGCCTTCGTCGGAGTGAATCTTGATCACTCCGACGAAGGCAGGCCCACAGCCCACATGCCAAAACGTTCGTAAAACTTAAGTTTTCGCATGTTTGTCGACCTCCTTTTCTGCCATATATATATATACATATATATATATATATATATATATATATATATATATATTGCGATGATGTTTTCTCGAACAGAGGAGTATAGCAACGAGGTCGCGACGAAAAATGGGCGAACAGCAAGTCTGGCAAAGGCGGCACAGGTTCTCGCGCAATCAGAGCACAGGGTTCTTCGTTCTCTTTTGCAGGCGCATACGCGTTAGTGCGTATGCTCCACTACAATACCCCCAGGGTGAAGAGTAGCCATCCTGGCGACTCAGGGAGTAGGCACAATGAGGGGGTCGTAGTAGGGCTTGAGACGGTCGACGTGTACGGTCTCACGTCCCCGACGGCGAAGTCTGGCGATTGTGTTAGGGGCTCGATGATGTAATTCACCGGCGAGGTTGCGTCAATGACACGGTATGGACCATGGCACCGGGCCAGAAGCTTAGAAGAAAGGCCAGGAACGTGCGGGGACACCCAAAGCCACACAAGAGAGCCAGTACGAAACCTAGGCGCTATGTGATGAACGTCGTCATGTCGGGTCTTTTGTAGACCTTGAGCCTCACTTGTCATAGACCGAGCCAACTGACGGCAGTCTTCTGCGTTTCTGGCAACTTCTGAAAGCGGCGAGCACTCCGATGCATCAGGGCGATACGGGAGTATGGTGTCGAGTGGGTGGGATGGTTCGCAGCCGTACAACAGAAAGAACGGGGAAAACCGGTAGTCGCTTGCGTTGCGGTGTTATAAGCAAATGTAACTAATGGTAATACAGCGTCCCAGTTAGTGTGGTTGGAGGAGGTGTACATCCTCAGCATGTCGCCAAGTGTGCGGTTGAACCGTTCAGTGAGACCATTCGTCTGTGGATGGTATGCGGTAGCTTTCAGGTGTATGATGTTGCATTGAACGAGAATAGCTTGTATGACCCCCGACAGGAACACTCGACCCCTATCACTGAGTAATTCGCGTGTAGCCCCATGGCGGAGAATGAAGCTGCGCAGAATGAAGAGTGCAACTTCGTGGGAAGTCGCTGCCGGTAGAGCTGCAGTCCCAGCGTAGCGTGTCAGATGATTGACGCCGACAATAATCCACCGGTTTCCAGAGCGTCTATATGGCAGGGGGACATAGAGCTCGATACCCACGCGGTCGAATGGGCGAGCCGGGCATGGGAGCGGCTGTAACATGCCAGTAAGTGCCGCGGAGGTGTCTTGTTCTGTTGGCAAGTGGTGCAAGACTGAACGTATCTTAGCACAAAGCGATACATTCCTCGCCAGTAATATCGTTGGCGCAGCCTTTCGTAGGTTTTCAGGACACCTGCGCGAGCACTTTGGGGATCTTTAAGGAAATTCATGCAGATGTCAGAGCGCATATGAGTTGAGACAGCAAGGAGCCACTTCCGACCACCAGGCATATAGTTGCGGCGGTACAGAATGTTGTCTCGCACGAAAAAGTGGGCTGCTTGCCGGTGTAGCGCTCTCGTGGAAGGGACAGCAGACGGATCGGTAAGGTAGTCGAGTAACAATGCATGGTATGGGTTTTTACGCTGCTCCGAAAGCATGTCAGTGGTGTCGATTGGTGACAAGGTGGCCAAAAAAAGTGACAGAGAAGCCACATCTGGTGTTAATGGCGATCGCGAAAGTGCATCGGCATCTGCATGCTTGTGACCGGAACAATATACGACACGGATGTCGTATTCTTGCAATCGAAGTGCCCAGCGCCCCAGGCGTCCGGACGGGTCTTTCAAGGTGAACAGCCAACATAGAGCGTGGTGGTCTGTGACCACGTCGAAAGGATGGCCGTAAAGGTATGGGCGAAACTTCGTCAACGCCCAGATTATGGCCAAACACTCCTTCTCTGTCCCGGAGTAATTCAATTCAGCCTTCTTGAGAGCGCGACTTACATAGGTGACTACGTATTCAGCTTGGGTGCCTTTCCGTTGTGCCAAAACTGCACCAAGACCGATGCCACTTGCATCGGTGTGAATTTCTGTGGTAGCAGCGGGGTCGAAGTGACGAAGATTAGGTGGTGAGGTCAGCAGGCGGTGCAGCTGGTGAAATGCGTCATCACATGCAGGTGACCATGCAGATATGCCTTTGCTGTTGGAAAGCAGACTCGTGAGAGGTGCGAAGATGGACGCGAAGTTGCGCACGAAGCGACGAAAGTAGGAGCAGAGACCGACAAAACTTCTTAGGGCTTTCAGTGTTGTGGGCAACGGGAAGTCAGCGACAGCTCGAAGCTTATCGGGATCCGGAAGAGCACCATCTCTTGTGACGACATTTCCCAAGATGGTTAGTTTTCGTGCGGTGAAGTGGCCCTTCTTGAAGTTAATTTGTAGGCCTACAGAAGTTAGACACGTCAAAATCTCGTGGAGGTGAGCAAGATGTGTCGGAAAAGCAGATGAAAAGACTGCGATGTCGTACAGGTAACACAAGAATGTTTTCCACTCGTGGGCACGCAAGATGGTGTCGATCATGCGCTCAAATGTGGCAGGCGCGTTGTAGAGCCCAAATGGCATGACTTTGAACTCATATAGGCCATCCGGCGTTACAAAGGCTGTTTTAGGGCGATCACAATCAGCCATTGGCACCTGCCAATACCCAGAACGCAGATCGAAGGATATAGAGTACTCGGCGCCTTGTAAACTGTCAAGAGCATTGTCCTTTCGTGGTAGCGGGTAGACATCTTTTTTTTCGTAATATTGTTTAAGCGGCGATAGTCCACGCAAAATAGTACGGTGCCATCTTTTTTCTTTACCAGAACCAAAGGTGATGACCAAGCGCTTTGAGAAGGCTGTATGACTCCACGTTTAGGCATGTCATCTACTTGCTCCGTGATGACGCGGCGCTCTTCGGCGGAAACGCGGTAAGGACGCTGTCGCAGAGGCGAATGTGAGCCGGTGTCATTAGTATGAGTGATAGTCGTGGTGCGGCCCAAAGCAGGTTCTTGAAAGTCGAAAGAAGAACGAAACTTGTTAAGGAGAGCAACAAGTTGGCGGCGATGCGAGAGGGGAAGGTCTGCGCCAATAGCATTGTCGAAGGCTTACGAACTTGATGGCTCAGACGCATGAGTGATTGCAGCAATGTGGCACGGCCTTTCGTCGGGTAGAATAATATCATCGATATGGTCCACAGGTTGCACATATCCTAACGTTTCACCACGAAGTAAGCCAATGGGGTAGTTGCAGTGGTTGGTAACCAACATTACGGTTAAACCAGACGCAATTGTAAGAACAGCAAATGAGAGAACGATGCCCTCGCGTTCAGTAAAAACCTGATATGGCGTAAACACCACCATGCTGTCAGGTTGCGCCACACATGAAAGGCTAATAGGGACCGAAGCTTCAGGAGGCAAGGTGATGTCGTCGTCAGCGATGAGTTTGCAGAGCAGAGGAGAGCGGTCGGGTGGTGGAAATTCATATGTTGGCACAACTGACACTTCGGCACGGGAACAATCTATGATGGCTTCATAACGTGATAAGAAATCCCAACCCAGGATAAGGTCATGAGAGCAAGATGGTAGAACAAAAAACTGTACGGCGTACAAAACGTCTCGGATGACGACGAGCACCGTACACACAGCCGAGGGATGAATGCGTTGCGTGCTAGCCGTGGACAGCACGAGGCCACTGAGAGATGTGGTCACTTTCTTCAGTTTTATACAAAACTTTGCGTTCATCACAGAAACGGCGGCCCCGGCATCAATTAACGCTAATGTGGCGACTCCCTGAACATCGACATCAGCCACATTTTGCTGCGAAAATGGATGCCTTGGGAATTGCGCACAAGTTGCAGTTCTTGCCTCCGGAACTGCACTGATTAGTTTCCCTCCTCAGGAGGTGGTCGACGACGCGTAGGCGATGGCGATCGGCGACGAGGTGATGGGAAACGAGCAGTCGATGGGTGGCGATCCGAGTCGGAGTGCCTCTGTTCATATGCAGACGTGGTGGTCTGCGGCGGTGCGTAGGTAGGAGCTCCGAAGTATGCGTGCGCAGGTGTGGGACGGCGGTGGCAGAAACGTGCAATGTGGCCAGCGATCCCACACGCGAAGCAGATAGGAAGATTGTCTCGGGTGCGCCACTCATTAGATGGACGGAAAAAGCGAGGTGGGGGCCTGTAAACTGGAGGCGAGGCCGGAGGAGGTGGAGCCGATAAGGCGACTGGATGCGTAGGGGGCCGCACGACCACAGCTGCGTAGCTGAGAGGTGAAAGTGACGCAGTTGGTGCTAGCCAGCAGTTGAGAGATCAGATGGCACCGAAGTGCATGGGTAAGAGGCCGGAACTGTAGGAAGGGCATTGCAAATTTCAGTGCGTATGGCCTGCTGCATATTCGAAGAGAGGCTTGTCATGGGCGCGTCGCTATGCGGCAGCAGGGAGAGCTGTCGGGCGACTTCCTTCCTGATGAAGTCTTTAATCTGGTTCGACAGAGTTCCTTGGTGAACGTTGCCATTTGCGAGTTCGACGGCCGAGATCGAATCTGGTGATAGGACACTCTGTTGGGCGATGGAACGCTGACGACGCAATCCATCGAAGCTCTGGCACAGGCTTACGAGGACTGCCACCGTGGTCGGGCTTTTCGCCAGTAACATCTGGAATGCGCCATTATCGATTCCCTTGAGAATATGTAGAAATTTCTCTTCTTCAGGCATGAATGAGCTAACACGCCTGCAGAGGTCGAGCACATCCTCAATATAGCTAGTAAAGGTCTCGCCAGGCTGCTGGGCTCGGTGGCGCAGACGCTGGTCAGCGCGGCGCTTGCGGACCTCTGGTCGGCCGAACGCTTCGGTCACGAGGGTCTTAAAGGTGGACCAGCTGGTGATGGCGGTTTCGCGGTTGGTGAACCATAGCTTGGTGACGTCAGCCAAGTAAAAGATAACATAGGCAAGCTTAGGGTCGTTGTCCCATTTGTTGCTGGCACTTACGCGTTCGAACAAGGAGAACCAGTCTTCGACGTCTTGCTCACCACTGCCGCTTAAGATTGGTGGGTCCCACTGACAGGTAGCACTGGTGCAGGTCGACGGGGCAGCCGGTGGTGCTAGATGTGCTGGGATGGGCTGGTTGGCTACTGCGTCAGTCATGTTGTACGGTAGTCTTTCGGCCAACTTGCGAGAGCGGAGCTCCAGGTCTGCTTAGCAATCTCAGCAGCCTGCACCAATGCGATGATGTTTATTCGAACAGAGGAGTTTAGCAACGAGGTCGTGACGGAAAATGGGCGAACAGCAAGTCTGGCAAAGGCGGCACAGGTTCTCGCGCAATCAGACTACGGGGTTCTTCGTTCTCTTTGAAGGCGCATAAGCGTTAGTGCGTATGCTCCACTACAATATATATATATATATATATATATATATATATATTTATATATATATATTATGAATAATAAAGTTGAGATCTAACAGACAATAATGCCTAGGAATGTATAGGGCAGTATTAGACCCAAGTGTAATGTAAATGTGAAGAAAGAAATGTGGATGAAAAATAACTTGCAATAAGTAGGAACCTGCTCGGCTCCTGCTCACGGCAAGTTATCTTTTTACCAACTTTTCTTTTTTCACATTTAAATTATAGTTGGGTCTAATAACTTCCCCTGTGCACTCCTAGGCATTATTGTCTGTTAGATCTCATTATTATAAAACACGAAAAAACGAGCCTTTAACTATACACTTCTTTCCCTTATATATTTTATACACACACACACACACACACACACACACACACACATATATATATATATATATATATATATATATATATATATATATATATATATATATATATATAAGAGATAAAGGAGCACACTTACGGAAATTGGAAATTTGATAAATGTTTACGTTTCGTATATACATATATATATATATATATATATATATATATATATATATATATATATATATATATATATATATATATATATATATATATATATATATATATATATATATATATATATATATATATATATATATAGATCTGTGACGGAGTGAAACTTCTGCATAGACTTAGTGTGCTGCATTTGAATATACACGATCACTTTTGCTAAAGCTGTGCGATGTTTGACGGGTCTTGTAAAGGTTCGTTCGACGTGGCACATTTAAAAAATATAGGCAGAAGTACTACTTCTTTTTTCTAGATGTCAATAAAATTTTCAAATATATAAACTAAGACTAGTTTTACACGCAAATGGAGCCTACGGTTTAACCCTTTTATATCAGAACGAAATAATACTGGAATCAAAATGAAGTAATGAAATACATGTTAATTACCATTAGTTATTAAGGATATAAAGTACCACATTACTCGACATTCTTTCTTGAAGGGTAATAAATACTGCCTTGGAAATATGATACGTGAATTGAACACATACATAGACTTTGTACCAATATTCGCGCCTCTAACAGACTTAAGGAAGCATATAAAAAGTCTTTAGGTGGGCCAACTTTTACTATGTTGCGATATAATTTGACTATTTTCTGTGACAACTCTTTCTCTTACAATCAGCTTCGATGCTTACCATCTGCATGTTCATTTTTTTTATGAATGAGGCAGGAATATTTTGCTGCTGTTAAATATGTTGATATTGACTGATGTGTCAAATAGCCATCAGTTTAAGCAAGTGTGTTCATTCTCTCATATGGATAGTCCGCGTGTGCGTTCATTACACCGCGTTTTGCCATTTCTTTGCTCGGCGCAGTGTGCCCGGCATCAAGCATTTTAATTTCTCTGGCGGAGATGAATCCTTCGAGGCATTAGGTTTACGTATACCGAACATGGTCTCACTACACATCTTTCCATGTCAGTCTATAGCGCAGCATCACTACATTTTGTTATGAAAGAAATGAAGTCATTTGACACCAAACAATTGTGTACTCCGAAAGATGTTTACACTCCCATTCACATGCTGCTAAAAGATTTAACGTACACCTTCGACAAGGACACGCCACATAGAAGTTGCTTTGGTTAGAACATGAAATTGTGTCTGGGCCAGTGAGTTCATATATCATGGCTCCTGCACACGGCCGCTATGAAAGTAGTTCACACTGCGCTTGGGTGAATGTCGAACTTCGATAAATGTCAGCACAAAGAAATCCACAGCGAACATGTAGGCAGTATTCGACAGGAGTGACGAGATTGCTCACAGCTGAAAGCCATCTTTGTATGTGAGCGAAGACACACGTGAAACAGGGTAAGAACTAAAAGAGAAAGCATCTTACCACGTATTCGTGACATGAAACACAGCAGAGAAGCTTGCTACCGGACGACAACTGTGGCCACCACAAGTGTGCAGGAATCATTTACGGACGTGACTGGAAACAAGAAGAGCGTGTTCTCTCTCCCCTGTCAGCGTTCAGTGGCTTCTTTTTCTTCTTTCGTTCTTTTTTGTACACTTCAACTTGCTCTCTAATACAACGATAAAAACCAAAATAACGGAGCAGTTCTGCTGGATGCTGCCTAGCAAACAAGCGAATACTTGACACAAGACAAGCCCAAAAGAAGTGATAAAATAATGAGTTTTTCATTATTAAAACAATTCAATATACGATTGAAAGATCGAACGGAAGTATAAAGGGGAGTTCAAAAACCAAATAATTAGTTTGTTCAGAAAAGCTAGGCGCAACTACTACGAAATCACATAGCTATTTTGTATTACTGTCACTATTGAAGCGTCATTTTGACTGAATTGAGTTTGACAGCGCGTGATTATTTGATTATTTATATGCAGGATTTAACGTCTTTAAACCACCATATGATTATGACAGATGCCGTAGTGAAGGACTCCGAAAATTTCGACCACCTGGGGTTCTTTAACATGCACCCATATCTGAGCACAAGAGCCTACAGAATTTACGCCTCCATCGAAAATCCAGCCGTCGCCGCCGGGATTCGATCCCGTGACCTGCGGGTCAGCAGCCGAGTACTTTTGCCACTATACCATCGCGGCGGGTGACAGTGCATGATTACCGTAATTCGTTTGTTACTCCAACGTATGCTTGAATTCAACACTCAATCATGGGCATGCACACGGGAGTGGGTTAGTGGGGACAACAGCCCTCCCCCCACCCCCTCTAGTAATCTAAAGGGGCACACAAAATGTGCCACATGCACTGTAGGGCGAGGGGGTGGGGTGACGATGGCTTTTCGTTTTCACTGATAAGAAACCCTGCACATGCCTGTGCACTCAACTGCTTAGTCATCGACAAACAAAGTATTAGTGAACAATGAAAATGCATAGGTGAATGGGGCAATCAAAAGATAACTACATTTGCTGGTAAAATGCGATTACGGCCCCTTAAAATTGATAGAAGACTAGAAAACTGTACAAACTGCTCGGCGATGAAAAAAACATAACAAAACCCGTTTACTATACCAAAAACTGGCCACTGTGATATTGAGTCACAGTAATATCAAAATAACTGCAACTACTCGAAAACAAGCTTTCCGGCTTCTGTACTTGCTCTGGAAGAAAGTGAACATCAAGACTGTGATTGCCACATATGCTTGGAGTTAACGAACGAGAGCTACAGCAACATGAAGTTTTTCTGCCGTACATCTAGTGGTAAGGACTATAAACGCTTACTAGTTTGGTCGGCGTGTTTTTTAACTGATACTTTACATCTCCAACACCGCGGCTTTCTGAATAGTTTGGTTTTGTATTAATTCTAACTTACTTGCTACATGTAATCAAGTAGGATTACATTGACGTTTTTCTCACTTCATTGTGGTGAGTCATTTCTACAGTGAACATCAATTGTACGATAGCGGTATACAGAATAACAGATAATTTGGCACAGTATACCTCATTTCCGTGTAACTTCACCAGTTGTCATGTATCAACGTTGGAACAATCGGCATAAGTGTAAAAATTGCTGATATCTGCGGCCCATATATGTTGACAGAACTTACTTATCTCCATAGCTATAGTATATAGAAACCAGCTCACTTTAATTGGGCATTGCTCACTCTTTCGCCAAAATGTCTGCTTGAGAAAGTAAAACAAAAAATTGCGTAGCTTGCACGAGAGGCGCAAAGCTAAAGAGGTATCGGGCTGATCGACCCCTACGTAGTGCTGGCTTTTGCTGTGTTGTAAGACTGCAATGACGTACTATCAGCATCAAATGAAACGCAAACAGCGGAGCGCGAGGCACAAGCCTTATCAACGGCATATTGTGCGCCGTCCACCAGTGATTGACACAGACAGGCCCGCATATCCAGTGTGGTAGCACTGCACGATCCCCCTATAGTGCAATATTTCTGCTTGTTTTCCAGGTATGGTATTTGAGTGGAACAAAATAAAAAAATACAGAGGGTAAACTACTGCAGCCGAAGGCGAGTATTATAGCACGGTTTGTCATCATGAAGTCTATCATCCCGGAATGCCTGGCAAATTCCATTTAGAGTAGAGAAAGGTCGGTTCATAATGCTCACAACTTCACGCTGTTTCATTTCGTGCCGGTATAGCCAAACGATTTGCGCTCTCTTTTCCGAAGAAACGCTCGGCATTTCCAGTTGAAGTTGTGTCGTTATTTTTCACGATACGAAAGTGAAGCCTTTTCGGGTCGGTTTCTGAAAAAGGCTGCAAGTGAAGCAGTGCTGGCTAACAAGATATGATGATCGTTTCAAATCAACCGCAAACCGATTATATTTTTCTTTTTGTTTTATTGTGCTAAGACACCTATTGCACTGCGACGCTGAAGTAAAAGCAAGGAATTGCGAGAGATACGATAAAAAGCGCTTGGCATGCCCAAGGTGGCCACTTTTATCACCATACGAAAACTAGAGCTGAAACGGAAATTATGCCCTCTGGGGGATCGCATAGTGCTTCCAAACCAATTGTGCACGCCAGTCAATGGCGATGACTGGACGGCTAACAGTATACTGTTTCTAATGCTTGAAACACGCGCTCCACTGTGCGGGTTTCAATTGACGCCGATAGTATTTTTGTTACGAAAATTACGTCAAAAATGCACATGACACCATGCCAAAAAAGGTTTTTAACGGAAGTCGAACACACACTCTCTTGGTATATGAAGTAATGCTCTAATTCAGAGTGGTCGTAAGAAGCTTGTGATTAGTCAAAATAAACAACTGGCGAGCTTTGGGTAAAGGTAGTTGTGCTTGATGGCAAGCTTCTTGAAAATTCGCAGCCAACAGGGCTGTAGAGCTTTTCTCGGGGTTCATCTTTCTAAAGAAAAGAGGGATTGCCATGCGCAGGTGACAAACATTTGGAGAGAACAAACAACAAACACATCCTCAGCGTTTCTCATAACAAACGTGATACTCTCGGGTATAGGCGTAACGAGGAGCATCGCCTCGGTGAGCTTAAGTTGTATATCCTCGAAAGCCTTTGCGGTAGCGTTGGTCTGAGCTAAATAACTCCGTGGGCTCATTTGTACGCCCAACAAGTCACGAAGTGGCTGTAGGATTGTGATGCAACGTGACACGTACCTTCGGCCATAACATACGAGTCATAAAAAAATTCCTCTCTTCAGTGTAGGAAATTCGGAAATGGCAGTGACACGACTGAACAGTGGTCGAATACTACAACAGTTTACACAAGCCCAAGGAAACTTATTTTAAGACGCCGACTTCACCCTTCGTGGCTTCGGGAACAACACCACACTACCAAAGTCATAAGAATAATTGACGTAAGTCACCATTCTGTTTGACTGTACAGCAGCTGAAGAGGAAAATTTCATGTAAATCAGACGGATCAACAACGCAGGCTCCAAATTAACTCGCCCACACAACGTTCAAATATCTGGGTCGAGTTGCGTAGTCTGAAAAGCATACGAGGGTACTCCAACATGCTAGAAAGAGTGGTGATAGCAGTCTTCTGTATATCTGATTGCTCAACCAAGATCTGTTGATGCACTTCTGCGAAGTCACTTTTACTGAAAGTTGTGCAGCCATAAAGGACACAAGTAACATTCTGCATATGTGTGATTACTTTAAACGTTGGCAGATTCGTTGATGTTTCACTTTTTAAAACCTACTTATGACTAAAGAATTGTATAAGTGACCAGAGATTTCATAAAATATAACCACAGAAGACGGCTGCTGTAGCTTGATTCTCGGCGTGCTTCGGATCTTGGCAAATTTGAAAACCTCCTAATTTTTCCTCATTGAGATCCAGTGGTCCAGCAGGTACTTCTTCTTTTGTTTCTGATATCGCAGCCTGCATGATTTACTCCGGCCTGTCATTTGCGTTGAAGTGCATGGACAGACTAGAATGATAGTCACGGCAATAATCAGTGACCAAGCACCGACACGGCAACACTTACAAGTTTTGCTTGGTTACGTGGTGCCGCATTGGCTAGGATCCGAGTAAGCACAACTGTGGCTTTCCTCAACCATGAATCACGTGGCATGACTTGAAGTGAGAGAGAACCCAAGAAGAATGAGGAGCCATTGAGGATGTATCCTCCAAGCTGGCCGAGGGCCAATACCATTCTTTAATTTTCGTGGCTGGCCCCCAGAGGTAAACGGCTCTATTTGTGCCTCACTCACCTTGTGCTTCAACAAATCAAGGTCACTGCGGCTTCAACAATGACGCTATGATACACTGAGTAGCAGAGGTTTTGCTCAAAAACAACGATCACTCGATATGTGAGTTTGAAGTCATCTAGAAAAAAATGCCACAGCAAAGGTTTCCGCTATACGAAACGCACATTCACTCACTCACTACGTTGCCAACTCACTCACTCGTTCACTCACTATCTTATTCACTGACTGACTGACTGACTGACTGACTGACTGACTGACTGGCTGGCTGGCTGGCTGGCTGGCTGGCTGGCTGGCTGGCTGGCTGGCTGGCTGGCTGGCTCGCTCGCTCACTCACTAACTCACTCACTCACTCACTCACTCACTCGCTCATTCACTCATTCATTCACACTTCCGTGAGCAGTACGCGCGCCAATAAAGAGAGATAGAGCAAGGCCGACATCGTATATGACGCGAAGGCACATTGATTGAAGAAATATATCAGTCGATCTCGTGGACGACACCTTCCCGTACATTGTTGAGCATCTACTGTAAAAGATGATCGGTAGAAATAAATGAACTGATAGATTTCATCATCATCATCATAATATTCATCATCGTCATCATTATCAGCCTGACTACGTCAACTGGAGTATAAAGGCCTCTCCCATGTTCCGCCAGTCAACTTGGTCCTGTGCTTGCTTCTGCCAGCTTATACCCGCGAACTTCTTAATCTCATCTGCCCGCGTAACCTCCTGTCTCCATCTAACTTACTTGCCTTTTCTAAGAATTCATTTAGTTGCCCTTAATGACCAGCGGTTATCCTGTATACGTGCTACATGCCCCGCCCAAGTCCATTTCCTCCTTTTGATTTCAACTATGATATCCTTAACCCTGGTTTGTCCCCTAGCCCACTCTGCTCTCTTCTTGTCTCTTAAGGTTACACCTACAATTTTCTTTGCCATTGCTCAATGTGTAGTCCTCAATTTAAACTGAACCCTCTTTGTAAGTCTCCAGGTTTCTCCTCCATAGCTAAGTACCGGCAAGATGCAGCTGTTATAAACCTTTCTCTTGAGGGATAGGGAAAATCTACCTGTCATGATTTCAGAGTGCTTGCCAAATGTGCTACACCCCATTTTTTTCGTCTAGTTACTTCAATCTCGTGGATCGGCTCCGTGCTTATTACCTGTCCTAAGTAGACATAGTATTTTACAACTTGAAGTGCACTATTACCTATCTGGAAGCACTGCTCTCTTCCGAGGTTGTTGTACATTACTTACATTTTCTGCAGTTTAATTTTAAGACCCACTTTTCTGCTCTCCTTGTCTAACTTTATGATCATAAGCTGCAATTCATCCCCTGGGTTACTCAGCAATGCAGTGTCATCGGCGAAGCAAAGGTTACTAAGGTACTGTCCACTAAGCTCTTATGCCTAACTGTTCCCATGCTAGGCCTCTTAGACTTCCTGTAAGCACGCGGTAAATAGCATTGGAGAGATTGTATCTCCCTGCCTTACACTCTTCTTGATTGATAATCTGTTGCTTTCTTTATGAAGCACTATGGTAGCAGTTGATCCTCTGTATATTTTTTCCAGGGTATTTATATTGTAATTAAGAGGAATGCCCACTACTGCTGAGACATCAACACGTTGGCGCGAGGCACGAGCTAAGACTGCCTGGTTGCTGCTGCGACGCTGCCCGTATACTCGGCCTGCTCTTGCTGCTTCGGTTCCGACGCCGCTACCGCTGTTTACCTTGCATTTACATTATATTTTGGTGGAGAGTGCTGCGGTCTTCCCCAGTCCTGGAACTGCGTAGCCGAAAGCTGCCGTCCGTCATGCCTGACGACGCTGTCTTCACACCCCCACCGGCTTCACCACGCAGGAGCTGTCCCGGTGCCCAGCTCTTGCGAGAACCAGACATCTTCAGCAGCACCGATGAGAAAGACGTTGAGGATTGGCTGGAATCTTTTGAACGAGCCAGTGCTACCAACAAATGGGACGATCCCGCGAAGCTTGGTACCGTGATGTTTTATTTAACGGATGTTGCCAAGCTGTGGTACAGAAACCATGAGGCGGATATCCCCACTTGGACGACCTTCAAAGCCTGCATCACAGATGTTTTTGGACGCCCTGGTGTGCGGAAACTTCGCGCAGAACAACGTCTACGAAGCCGGTCCCAACAAACTGGTGAAACTTTCACTAGCTACATCAAGGACGTCCTCGACCTCTGCCGGCGTGTCGACCCGAAGATGGCGGAAACTGACAAGGTACGGCACATTATGAAAAGCATTTCCGACGACGCCTTTCAAATGCTGCTCTCGAAGAACCCTGTCACTGTCTCTGAGCTCATCGAGTTGTGTCAGAGTTTCGACGAGCTCCGACGACAGCGTCTCCTCACGCGACGCCCTAACGTCGCGGATGACACACACTCAAGCCTAATCACCACCTCTGACCTTGAGTCCCTACTATCGCAGATCAAGGAGTTTGTTCGGGCTAAAGTCGCTCGTCAGCTATCGCTGCTATCGACAGTCGGCCAACCACAATCACCTCTTCCAGCAAACCTTCACCAGGCCATCCAGGAGCAAGTTTGCGCGGCTCTGCCATCTGCTTGTGACGCTTCATCATTGCTGACCCCCGTTGCCTGTGCCGAGGTAACTGCACCTCTAAGCTATGCTGAAGTGGCCGCTCGACCACCTCTTCAGACTTTTACGTCACTGCCATCAGCCATGCCACCACGACCTACTCCTCGGTTCGCTCAGCCAAGGTCTCTCCAGAGTAGTGGACAATGGCGTACAGTCGACAATCGGCCAATATGCTTTGCCTGTGGCCTACGTGGCCACATAGCGCGATACTTCCGTCGACGCGTCCCTATCTACCACCACCAGAGCTACCACCAGAGCTTCGAACCTGCCCCTTATGTGTCACCGCGCCCTTCGTTCACAGGATCTCAGCCTCCTGACCAGATGTCATCATACGCCGACTACCACCCTCCAGTTAACCGTCGCTCACCATCACCTCGACGCCGCTCGCCATCCCCGATGCGCCGTCGTCCTTCATCGCCGGAGCAGGAAAAGTGATTGCCGCAGTTCCAGAGGCAGGAACTGCGTCGCCCGCGAAAAGACCAAGGCCTCTTTCTTGCCCAACGAATGTTCTCGACGTATATGTGGAAGGCGTCGCTGCACTCGCTCTTGTCGACACTGGTGCCGCCGTTTCAGTGATCAGTGCCAGACTCTGCCGCTTGCTCAAAAAAGTTATGACGCCAATAGCAAGTATATCACTTCGTACAGCCAGCGCAGAGCACGTCACGCCAGCCGCTGCCTGTACTGCTCGAATCGCGATTGATGGCCTCATGTATGTCGTAGAATTACTAGTTCTAGATTCCTGTTCCCATGACCTCATGTTGGGTTGGGACTTTCTCTCCGCTAATAAGGCCGTCAACGACTGCTCTCGCGCCGAGCTACCCTCACCCTTCCACCACACTAGATACAATTCTGCCCTACCACCCCGATTCCTCCGAGTCTACGACCATCTCTGAAGCTGCCCACCGCGCCAAGGAATGCCGTAAGCTCGCCCAGTCGTTCACAACAATCGACCAATGGAGACAAAAATCTCGGCGTGACGATAACCACCCGTACCCTGACTTTGTTCCGGACACTCTTGTTTGGCTTTGGGTTCCCGCTGTGCCTACAGGCCTTTCCTCGAAGTTTTTTTCAAAATAACAGGGACCCTACCGCATTGTCTCGCAGACTTCACCAGTTAACTACGTCGTCGAACCCGTTACGCCATCCACAGACCAGCGCTTTCGGGGACGAGAAATTGTTCACGTACAGCGGCTGAAACCTTATTACGACCCGCTCGTACTCTGTTCACCATGAGTCGCCAGGATGGCTCCTTTTTCGACGGGGGACGAAGTGTAGTGAAGAGGAATGCCCACTACTGCAGAGACATCGACACGTTGGCGCGAGGCACGAGATAAGACTGCCTGGTTGCTGCTGCGACGCTGCCCGTATACTCGGCCTGCTCTTGCTGCTTCGGTACCGACGCCGCTACCGCTGTTTACCTTGCATTTACATTATACTATATGCTTCGTTGACGCCCTGATTCCGCAGTTTCAGCATGACTGCTGACATTTCTACTGAATAAAATGCGTTTTCGCAATCTATGGAGGTTATGTATAGTGGTTGGCTATATTCTGAGCATTTCTGCATTACGTGATTGATAGTATGAATGTGGTTGATTCTTGACCAGCCTATTCAAAATCCTGCTTGTTCCTTTAGTTGATTGAATGTTAATGTTGCCTTACTTCGTTTAGCAATCATCTTTGTAAAAAGCTTGTACACTACGGAGAACAAACAGATCGGCCTGTTTTCTTCAAGTCGTTGTTATCTCCTTTCTTATGTATTAAGATGATGTTAGCATTCTTGCAAGATTCTGGTATTCTTCCCGTCAGGAGATGCCTCGTAAACAGGGTCACTATTTTTTCTAACACAATCTGTCCTCCATCTTTCAGCAGATTTGATGTTACCTGATTCTCACCAGTAGCTTTGCCTCTGTGCATGCTCTCCAAGGCTTTTCTCACTTCTTCTAACATTACTGGTGAGGTGTCATCTAGATTACTGCTAGCTCTTATATAAAGGTCGTGGTTGTCCTGGCTAGTGTAGAGATCTCTGTAAAACTCCTCCCCTAATTTTACTACCCTATCCTTATTGGTAGTTACTTTGCGTTCCTTGTCCCTTGGTGCATACATCTCATTCTTACCTATTCCAACTTTTACTGTTTTGACGCTTTCTCCGTTCTTCAGAGCGTTTTCAATACTCTCCATGTTATACCTTATGGCACGTAATGATTCCAGTCCTCACCCTCTCCAGATTCGCCCTCATTACGGTGCAACTCAATAGGGCTCGATAATTCAATGAAGCTTCACATCCTCTTTCTAATCATCGCGGCATTTATCTAACAGCTTGTCGCACCCACGCGAAAAAAAAAGTAGCCAGGCCTGAGGGGAACGCGCCCCACTGTGACAGCGAAAGCGGGAAGAGCGACTTTCTGATCCTTATTTCGACACTCTTTGGGTAGCTGCTGCAAGCACACTTGCAGGATACCCAGTACGCCATAGATCATTGTGTAGTTTGCCTTCCTTCTTCATTATTCACTTTGCCTTCCTTCGTCATTTAATTTTCACATTAGATCAATCGACGTAATTTCATCTAACCAGTTTAGAAGCAAAATGTTTCAAAATTATACGAGCTGTGGGCATCTACTTTTCTTGCCTAGGTTTAGCCGACCATCAGCGAGAAACTTGTAGGTTGATTGCTTCTGCTTATTAAAGGCATAATCCTTTCACACTTTAATTCATTGTGTGCAAGTTGTATTTGTGACATGTTGGCGGTGAATGAATGCACAACAACGGGAACAGTCATGCCATTTGTTTTTCTCACTGAAGCTCTATCTTTCAAAAGCTAGTGTGGTGGAAGTCTTGGGGGCAGGTTCGGCTTCCTTAGTTGTGTTGAAAAAAAGATCACCGTTTGTAAGTGAAAAGAAGGAAAAGATGCCTTCAAAAGGAATCATCAAATCATCGCCTCCTATGTCATCAAATACAGTATTCCTGCGTGGCAAGCGGGTATTCTACTACAGACCCCTGCAAGAGTTACAGGCTGTTCGGAAAAAAGTTGGCAATACGAATTTTTCGTAAAGCAAGTAGTCATCCTTGAGCATATAATATTGTGTGGCAGAAATTATGATCGCTACAGCCATCTACTCGTACGTGTTTCACACGAGTATTAAGTTTTAGCCCCCCCCCCCCTTCCCGCTTCAAAACACGCGTGTTGACTTGCGAAGAAGTAGTGATTACTTCGTCAATTCCCAAAAAAGAAGAGTTATGGTGTAGTTGGTTTTTCGCAGCTGTCATTACACCATAGCTTTCGCAGTGGTCATTATAAGAGACGTTTAAACAAACGATGTTACAAATACTAGCACAAACAAGCTTTTACCTTGGGGCATGTTATCGAGAAGCAAAGCCAAGAAAACGACGCAGAAGGCTGTGCCATCTGTGAGACAATACGCGATAAAGTTTTATTCTCAAGCTCAACTGTCATCTATGTTTCCTGAGTGACCATTTTCTTTGACTTATAATGAGCACCATAGCATTATTCAAACCGTTTTTATGAAAATCTTTCCATAGCTGCGGAAAGATATTGTTTTAGTACATGTTTAAGAGCATATAGCCGGACCCTAAAACATATCCTTCCAATCCCGCTTGGGAGACAGACCAATGAGAAATGACTGTGAGAGCAGGGTTTTGTTAAAGGCAGGGAGGTCGCCCAGAAGAAAACTTCCGGTTCGCTAACCTGCATTGAGGAAGGGGATTGACAGGTAAGGAGTGAAAAATAAAAGAGGAGTGGATAAAAAAATAGAACGCCCACAGATACTCAGACACGGAAGTGTCATTGTCACGTTGCGAGTTCGGATGATTTTTTAAACCAACAGCGTCTTCATCGCTTTCTGGTTGGAAGATCGAACGTACGGCACTCTAAAATGGACTACTCCGAAAGCGGCCGGTCATCTAGCCGTATTAACATTGCCAAAAGTTCTTGTCTTTCGGAGCTTTACTTAGTGCAAGCACGAAGGATGTTTGTCATGGTTTGCTGATGGTTGTTTCGGATCAGATTTCCAATCGGTCTATAGCCCGGATGGAAATTCGACTTGAAGTGATAGTTCTAGGTGGTGAAGGCAGTAATGGAGAAAACCATTCGTGTTCCACATCAAATGTGTTATACAACGTGCGAGTGGGCGAATCTTTGATGCTGCTTTCCTTCTTAATAAAGGAATGAATTCCTACACAATCCTGTCATGAGCGTTCCTGACAGGAGAAAAAATGTCACGCTTGTTGTGTGGGCTGCGGAGCACCTAAGGGTAACACATACCTCATAATGATCCGCAGGTCACACAAAGAACTACTGGCAGGTATACTTTTTTCCTCGTTTCCCGCCTTTACACAGGCCATGATTCACTATGTACGTTCAGAGTTGCGTATAACATTTTTAAACAATTATAGTTACGCTCTTTATCAATACAAACAGTCACAGTGAAGAGAACGTGAAATAAATGTCGGAATGTACGCAGTAGCTACTCCTCTAAATCGATGGCAAAGGTCCGTACGAAAAGCACACACCCCCAGGGAATAATCTTAGGAGCCAAACTAGCAAGTCTTCTACCAATGTTTTTACTTCAACGAGACCGAGCGAACCAGACCGAGTGCCTTCACGAGCATAATTTTAAGACATATGGTAATAAAAAAATTGTTCATAAACAGCAGATCTACATTCAAGCTTACATTGAAAGATTTGCTCAAAGCTGTTTGGTGAAGTACGTACGACCAGAAAAAAATGTTCACTTTATACTATGGGTTTTTTTTTGTAAGACGGTTACAGCGCTGCCGAAGACATGAGATCAGAGATGAAGGACAGTGAGTTTGCCCTGAATAATTATTCCGGCAGAGTGATCCCATCACACAAAGTATTGTGGGTGTCTAGTTGATTTGAAGTAACCTCTTTCGCTTTCGTCTATGCATGTAATTAGTATGGGCAGCTGTTGACAAGTTTGTATAGTCAGAATAGCAAATCAAAAGCTGTGATGCATAGAAAATTAAGATGACGTTTCAAGTCATTGTAACGCATATATTGGTTACAGCGGGGTGTTTTTATATCTGCGTGAATGGCCGTCATCAGAAGACCCAGCCTGTTTCAATGTTCATTCTCCTATCCAAGATGTGCAGGAGACCATATTGTAGGTAACTAGGATAAGGCCCATTCGGATCCCTCAGTCCTATTAAAAACGCCCCTCTCATATGCTGGATTTACCTTCAGCGAGATGTCGCTTTAAGCTGATTCGATGCTAATGCAGGATCAAAGCTAAGATATATCTTTATCGAGGAGAACACTAGGCTAGCGACTGTTCCAACTGTTCGTATTTGTTACACTGCCTGGAGAGTGGAGTGATGCGATGTGTCGATACGCATCAGGTTACTTAGAATTACTGACGATTACGCCAAGTCTCGGTAATCTACAGCACTGGCATAGGTTCCATGCAGCTTTCATATTGTCACATTCAGTACATCTTCCAAAATGAAATAAGGGCTTGTTTTCGTCACTATGTGCAACCTAATGACACCAACAAGTAGTACTGAAGCAAAGGAAAGTGCAAGTACATTTCTTCAAATTTCAAGCTGAAGTTGGGTAACTAAAATACCCATAAAAATTCACTTTGAACAGAAAGACAACTTGTTGAGGGGAAGGGAAGGGGTTATGGGACCAACTTGTCTACCTTGACTTATTTATATCAAGAGCTTAATTACCACATTACGATGAAATTATGCAAATATCAGCGCTATGCTTTCCCTGACAATATTATCTGTTGCCTCCTTTGGCCGTTAACTGAATTCGGCAGCTGGTGTTTGCCAATGCTGTTCAGTAATTATGGTGCACATCCTATTCATCGGTTCATATAGCGGTTAACTACAAAGAGCCGAAGAAGCAGCTACTTTACTAGGCAGGGAAGTCACGTGATTCTAGTACTGTCACAATATTTTGTGTAAATGGCGTTGAGCTCGGCCTTTATTATTTAAGACCAGCGCACGAATACAAACAGGAAAAGCACGAAATGACAGTACTAATTCTTAATGTTTATTCCTTTACACAAAGCTTTACTAACAGCTTCATAGGTGGACGGTCATCTCTTTTGTACCCTGTGGTGAACTCTCGGTGATTCTTAAGCATGAAGTGCAGATTTTGCCATTCCAACGCTAAATGAAAAATCACAAAGAGTGATTAACACAGAAAAGGGAAGCAGAAACGAAGGTACTTGCAACATTCACGCTTATTCTCTTAGAGCTGATGAGCAGCCGAAAGCTGTTACGAGTTACACCTTCGCCGACACTAATGCGTAGTGCACCGAGGTTACGGACTGTCAAGATCAGCAGCCCCTTGACAGGGCGCGTTTCTCTGCTCGTGGCTGCTTTTGTGCAGAGCTGATAGACGAGCGGACAAGACGACGGTGAGTTAAAGCGATGCTTATGTAGAGCATAGAAATAGAGCCGTTAAATATTCGGCACTGGGGCTGACAGCTTAGGAAATCGAAGAGTCGGGATGTATTCTCTCCGACTCATACGTCGCCTGTTTGTCGATGCGCCACTTGGCATTTTTTATAGGCCCTGGGTTTTTTCTTACGTCAAGCATGTCCAATCGCAACCGACGCTAGTGGAGTCAGCTTCCTCAAATCGGGACCCACTGCTGGGTGGCATCATGATCTTCCAATCCGGAGCCACTGCCCTGAGTTGCACACAAAGAAGAGTGATGTTGCCATGCATTGTGTAAGACTCGCCAGGTTGTACGGCGCCGATTGCTTCATCGGGCTGCTATTAGGCCCGTGGGCTGAGGGAGCTCGCCGTGCATTGCGTAAGACAGACCAGGGGCGCCGCTAGACATCGTTGAGTTGATGGCGTCAGGTGGACTCGCTCACTGGCCTCGACCGCGATTGCCTTTGCTGAGGGAATGACGTTCGGTCTGGACTCTCAGGCGTAACAGCACCCCAGCCGCCAGACAATGCACAGGAAAGACGAGCTGCTTCCACGTGGCTCGGATGTCGAGCGCGCTCGTTCGCCAGGTCCCTCTAGGTTCACCTTCAGAGCCGTGGAAGAAGATATAGCTCCAGGGTGAGCTCTTTGAACACATCCCATTTTTGAGGATGGATCCCAGCTCCACTGCTCTGTCGCCGAAACTTGTCAACTAGCTTCTCTCGTCTCCTCTGACGATTTTGGTCTCAGCAGTTATCGATGGTTCTGCAACTTGTCAAGAACGGTTCGACAACAAACAACAAACGACACCGGCAAGTGCCCTCGGTTACCTGACAGAACACCAGACAAAATATAGTACGACATATACCTAGCTACGTGTCTATCGGAATTTAGTTCAGTCTATATCAAGAGGCACATGTGGGACACAAGACTCTTGAAACGAGTACTCAATTTTTACGTACAAAACCATAATGAAATAGAATATAACATAAAGATAGCCCCTTGAGATCAATCTGGACAAGAGAGTTCAGATAAAGCCGCAATAAGGACAAAATTTTGCCCCAACTCACCAGCGAAAGAACAAAAGGTGGAGAAGGTACTAACTGAAAAGCAAGACTCACTGCATCTGCATTAGCATTTAGATTTCCTTTTTTGTAGCAAACGTCTACGTTGTGCTGTTGGAGTATCATGCTCCACCTCAGTAACTGGTTACTTTTAGGCGACATGTTATTTACCCAGATTAGAGAACAGTGGGCCGTTTCGACCAGAAACCTCGAACCGCAGACGTAACACGCTAGCTTTTGAACGGCCCACACGAGGCAAGCGCATTCCTTTTCAGAGGTACTGCATGTCTCTTCCCTGCAGCTCAGTTTTCAAGATAAATATGAAACCGGCCTTTCGATTACATCTCTAGAAGTTCAAATTTCTGCTCCTTCTTCCTCTGAAGCATTCAAACGCAGATTTATGTCCACTTAACGTCGAACCTATGGTTTTATTAGGTTACTGTGGTAAATTTTGTTCGGCTGCACTCCCAATTTCATTTAATAATTGGTATCAGAAAGCTTTAACATTATTTTGGCGGTCCCTTCCCAAAGAACCTCAAGCTTGTTCGTTTTGGACAGCCGCAGCAGCATTACCTGACTACACACCTCAAAGGTGCGTTTATTTGCCGATTTGTCGTAGCACTCCTTCGACAACGCTTGTGCAGCCTTACTGTGGCTTTCCAAAATGTCTTTCGTTTTTACAAGCCTCTAAAGGAGGTGGAGAACATACGCAACTACATTAGGGTCCTCACCTAATCCCTCCCAGGACTCGCGTAGCATTCGCAATGGTGTTCTCTAACTCATGCCATACACAAGCTCTGACGGGCTAAAACAAATGCTGTTATGAGAAGCTGATGAGACACTGTTATGAGACACTGCTTTCCTGGAGATATGGCTCTTATAACCGCATGTTCTTTTTCGATTCTCAGATTGTGGTGAAAGGAAACTTTTGTGTACACTTTACCGCAATGTGCCCTTCTTTTTCGCAGTAGTAGATTAGTGTATTCTATGGTAGAAACGTACGTTTGGTATCATTGCGCATTTTAAAAACCTCACTCGATTTCTGCACTTCCGTTTGTCTTCCCCTAAGTTTCTTTCGTGAAAAACGGCAATTTTCTGAAAATATGATGTTGAGTAGGATTTTATTCGTTATGTTTGTTTGAAAAGCTCTCTTTTTGTTCACCTTTTTTACGCGCACTGCCCTGCTATGGAAATTTCAGCGAGTATAATAATCCTCAGCTAACTCTGCTGCCTTGTTTAGCTGCACTTCGCCAAGTGTGTCCAGCTGCCAAAGCTTGACATCCTCCTCGAGGAAGCCGTTGAATCGCTCCAATTCAATGCATTCTACCACCTTATCACGATTGTCGTAAACATCTTTGCCCTTGAGTTATTGAATTAAATCGGCTTTAAGACGAAACACGAAGTCAAGGTGTGACTTATTGCTATTTATTTGCATACCGGGACCTTTGCCGGAAAGCCTCGGGTGACAACTTATAACGTCTCAAGAGCACTTCCTTAACCTCACCATAGCTCTCAAACACTTGCCTCGACAAGCGCGCTATCACGTCGTACACTTTGCCTGAAAGTAGAGGTAGCAGGTTCTGCGCCCAAAGAGATCGCTCGAAGGCATTTCGCTCAGAGATGCGTTAAAGCTTGACAAGACACTTTGCAATGTCCTCGCCTACTACGAACAGTGGCAGTTGGTACCGAATTATATAATCATTCGCCTCAAGCATCACAGAAGCTACGCCAGGTGCCTGCGAACACTGTAGGATTGCCCATTCAATTCGTTTCAACTCAAGGCACTGTTACGAAGCACGCCGCCGACGAGGTTACGAAGGGTGTCACGAAACTCGCCGCGTACAAGGATACCGGCCACGCCGACTGTGAAAGGGCTCGAAGCAACGAGATGTCTTCTCTGACGCGTACGCCGACGTCTCTCTAACGCATAGATCAACTGCAGGCGACGCACCACTTAGCTTTTTTATAGGCCCCGGGTGGATCTTTTGCGTCGTCCACGTCTAACCAGAAGCACCGCTGGCCGTGATGTCAGAATTCTCTAATGGGGACCCTTCGCTGGACTGGGTCATGATAATAAAATCCGGAGCCGCTTCGTGGGGTTGCACCCAAGGACGAGTGATGTTGCCACGCATTGCGTGAAACTCGCCAGACTGAAAGGCGAAGATTGCTTCATTGGGTTCGTGGGCTGAGGGAGCTCGCTGTGCGTTGCGAAAGACAGATCGGCACCGCCGCTTGATGACGTCGTTGAGTAGATCACGTCAGGTGGGCTCGATCGCTGGCCTTCACAGAGATTGCCTGTGCAGAGCTATTGACGTTCGGTGTACACTCCCAGGCGTAACGGCAGCCCCGCCGCTAGACATTGCGCTGGAAGGACGAGCTGCTTCCACGTGGCTCGGATGTCAGGCACGCTTGTTGACCAGGTCCATCCAAGCTTGCCTCAAGACCAATGGGGATAATGTAGCATGAAGTCTTGGTTTGGAAGACCTTTATTAGGCCAGAGTAACCGGCAGTCGGCAGCTACGATAAACGAACCAAGATGATGATGCTAGGCGACAACGATGGGCGTGCATGAGCAACACATGATAATGATGATAATGTACAGATGAAGAATATAGGTATACTGAATGCTCACAGTATCTCTAGGCTCAGTTGCGTGAACACATTCCATTCTTGAGGACGGATCTTAGCTCCACTGGCTTGTCGCCACAACTTGTCGGCCAGCTTCGCTCGTCTTTTCTGACGATTTTCGGACTCAGCACTTGTCGATGGTTCTGCAACTTGTCAAGAACGGTTCGACAACAGGCAACACACGACACAAGTAAGTGCCCTCGGTTACCCGACAGAACTCCAGACAAAGTATAGTACAAGATATACCTAGCTACGTGTCTGTCAGAATTTCGTTCCCTCTACACCAAGAGGCACATGTGGGACACAAGACTCTTCAAACGAGAACTCCAATTTTTGCTCGTATAACAACGTAATGAAATAGAATGCAACATAAAGTTGGCCTCATGAGGTCACTCTGGACGAGAGCTCTCAGCTAATGCTGCGATGAGGACAAAATTTTGGCCTTGCTCACCAGCGAAAGACCGAAAGGTAGAGAAGATACTAGCTAAAACGCACGGCTCACTGCGTCTGCATTAGCGTTTACCTTTCCCTTTTTGTAGCGAACGTCAAAGTTGTGCTGTTGGAGTATCACGCTCCACCGCAGTAACCGGCCACTTTTAGGCGACTTGTTATTTAACCAGATTAGAGGACAATGGTTCGTTTTGACCACAAACCTCGAACTGGAGACATAACAGGCTAGCTTTTGAATAGCCGACACAAGGGAAGCATGCGCATTTCTTTTCAGAGGTACAGTATGCCTCTTCCCTGCAGCTGAGTTTTCGACTTAAATACAAATGTGGCCTTTCGTTACCAGCACTGTCTTGCTTGCACAATGTAGCTCCCATGCTGCGGTCACTCACGTGGCATTGAATGACAAATCTCTTAAAGAAATCGGGTGCCATGAGAACGGGCTTTTCACTTAGGGCGTATTTCAGCTTGCAAAATGCATTCTCCTTTTCTGCGTCCCATACTACTTTAACCGGCTCGGACTTTCCAAGTGCGTCAGTTAAACGGCTGGCAATCCTAGAGTAGTGTTGCACGTAAGGCTGATAGTATCCAGCTACGCCCAAAAATGCCCTTATCTCAGATTCTGTGGTTGGTCGTGAATAATTCACGATGGCGGCTACCTTAATTTCTGAAGGTTTACACCAGCGATGCCCCGCAACGTGTCGCAGGTAAGGCACCTCGCCGCACCCTAGGTGACATTTATTAGGCTTCATGGTAAGATCACCTCCTTTACACCTGTTCAGCACGACGCGTAAATGTTAGACATGTTTATATAAGATGTTTCAGAAGATGGCGACATCATCAAGATACGGCAGAGCGAACTCCGAGAGGTCATTAAGAACGCGTTCTATTAAGCTTGAAAAACAAAAGGGCGCATTTTTCAATCCATAACTCAGCTTAAGTGGACGATACGTTCCGAATGGAGAAACGAATGCGTCATTGCGGCTAGCACGTTCCAAAAGGGTGCATGCCAACACCCTCGCATGAGGTCTAACGTGGAAATGTAGCTAGACTGTGACACAGTTTCTACCCTGTCCTCCGGATTCGGCATCGGGTAAGTTTGGTCTTGAGTTATGGCGTTAAGACACCGACAATCGATGCATGGCCTCGGATCTTTTCCCGGCACTTGAAGCTATATTAGAGGGTATGTGTGGTGACTCTCGCCCGGTACTAAGACTCCTAACTCCAGCATTTTAATAATCTCTTCTTTCATGATCTGCTTTTGCACAGGGAAAGATCGATGCGGTTTGCTACGGATTGGCTCCTCACAAGTTAGCTCAATATCGTCGTGTTCAATCAACGTCGTGTTTCGGGGACGGTCCGAAAACACGTCTTTAAACTGGGAAAAAATCCTCCTCAGGCCCTCCATCTGTACTTCACACGACCTAGTCTCTACGTTGAACTGCTTTAAGATTACTTCCGATCCCCTTTTGATAACATCATTAAAGGTCAAAATTTCTGCTCCCTCCTCCTCGGAAGCATTCAAAAGCAGACTTACGAGTGCTTGACGTTGAACGTATGGTTCCATCAAGTTACGGTGGCAAATTTTTTTGGGCCGCCTTCGTAATTTCACCTAATAATTGGTATCAGAAAGCTTCGAGAATAGTTTGGCGGTCCCTTCCCAAAGAACCTCAAGCTTGTTTCTTTTGGACAGCCGCAGCAGCATTACCTGGCTACACACCTCAAAGGTGCGTTTATTTGCCGATTTGTCGTAGCACTCCTTCGACAACACTTGGGCAGCCTTCATGTGGCTTTCCACAAGATCTTTCGTTTTTTCAAGCCTCTGAAGGAGGTCTAGAACAAACGCAACTACATTATGTTCCTCATTGAATCCCTCCCAGGACTCGCGTAGCATTCGCAATGGTGTTCTCTAACTCATGCCATACACAAGCTCTGACGGGCTAAAACAAATGCTGTTATGAGAAGCTGATCTCAAAACAAACATAGCGGGAGGAATACACGCTTCCCAGCCGCATTTGTGCTTGTAGCAAAGAGCTCCCAGTATCGGTTTGAGAACGGAATGCATTCGCTCTACCAGATTAGATTTCGGGTGATAGATCGAGCTGTGCACTACATTTATTCCGCATTTATTCAAAAAAGTAGAGGTTACGCAGCTGGTGAAGACACTACCGTTGTCGCATTGAATTTCAGAACGGAATCCTACACGCGCAAATATAGATATCAGTGCATCCACGAGTTGAGGGGAATTTAGCTCCTTAAGTGGTATCGCGTCTGGGAATTTCGTGGCTACACAGAGGGCCCTGAAATCATGGGCGCCTTTCACTTGTCCGTGAATTTCCCCGCTCTCTGACTAGTAATGTAACCTAGAAGTGTGGCAGCTTGGGCTAATTGGTATGGCATGACAGTAGTTATAGCGCGAGAACAAAACGACGACACAGAGACAAGAAGAACACGTGTGTAGATATAGCGCGAGAACAAAATCACGACACAGAGACAAGAAAGACACATGTCATTCGTGTCCTTCTTGTCTCTGTGTCGTCGTTTTGTTCTCGCGCTGTAACTATCGTCTCTGACTAGTGTCGCATGAGCGCACAAAGTCTTTGATATCATTCTAATATTTCGGCCAATAAAACTCAAGGGAAACTCTAGCTTTGGTCTTTTTTATGCCGGGATGCCCTGCCCACGTGATTTCATGCGCCAATTCCAATTGTTGGCGACGATACTTTTGTGGCACCAAGAGCTGCTCATACTTGCGACCTTGCGCATTTGTGTAGCTCCTATAAAGGAGCCCAGCTTTCTCAAAAAAAGAAACATTATTTTTTTTTTCCAAGGGTACGCTTTCCATTAGCGCTTTAATCGAGAGGTCCTAACGCTGCTCTCGAATGAGCGTTTCTTGATGAACCCTCGACAGCTCACCCCAACTTTCCGCTACAGGTGAGAGCGTTTTACCCCTCTCATTCTGACTCAATGGTGCCATGTCCTCTCCTCCACCGACAGAGACCGCGCCAGTCGCTCTGGTGACGGGCCCCTCGAGTGACTGCTCAAATGACGCACACGAAGAATTTCCTGTCAGAGGTTCCGTCGAGTCGCCGCGAAGTTCACACAGATCATTAGCTTTGGCAGGTATTGCTTCACCGCATTGAACAAGATCAAGTTGCTGCGAAATCTTCCGCGCTTCTGATCTCGTGTAGGCCATGTACGCTAAGTTGGAGATGAACTATTTACCCTGATCTTTGAGAAGCTACTTAGAGTCATTAGAAAAAAAGATAAGGAAGATGATTGGGAAGCGCGGCAGACACAGCCGCTTCGGTGCGAAGCTTACCGAACGGGCCTTCAGTGACAACCGTAGCGATTGGTAAGCAAGCACTCTGCTCCTTGGCGACTTGCCTATCCCACGCGCATTCTTTTGTAAATTCGTCTGGAGATACCAACGAAAGATGGACAACGTCCATGGTAGCCGCTGAGTCTCGAAGTGCTCGGCACGTTTTCCCATTCACACTGCTTTCCTGGAGATATGGCTCTTATAACCGCATGTTCTTTTTCGATTGTCAGATTGTGGTGAAAGGAAACTTTTGTGTACACTTTACCGCAATGTGCCCTTCCATTTTGCGGTTTTAGCATATTAGTTGCTTCCGTGGTTCAAACGCCCGTGTTGTATCGGTGCGTTGTTTAGTAACCTCCCTCGATTTTTCCGCTTACGTTTGCCTTTCCCCAACAGTGTCCTTCGTAAGAAACGAGTCCTTCCTTAAATTACGGTGCAGAGCGGGCTTCCGTTGATCAAGTTTCTTTGAAAAGCCATCTTTTCTTTCATTCTTTTCAACACGCACTGCCCTGCTATGCAACTTTCGGCGGGTGTACTACTCCTCAGCTAACTCTGCTGCCTTGTTTAGCTGTATTTCACCAAGTTAGTCCTGCAGCCAAAGCTTGACATACTCCTCGATGCAGTGGTCGAATTGCTCCAATGCAATGCATTCTACCACTTTATCTCAATCGTCATAAACACCTTCGCCCTTGAGCCATTTAATTAAATCGGCTTTAAGATGAAACGCGAAGTCAACGTGTGACTCATTCCCATTTTTAGCATACCGGAATCTTTGCCTGAAAGCCTCGGGTGACAACTTGTATTCGTCTCAAGAGCACTTTCTTAACCTCGTCGCAGCTCTCGAACGCTTTTTTCGACAAGCACATTGTCACGTCGGACACTTCCCCGGGAAGAAGAGCTAACAGGTTTTGCGCCCAAAGAGACCGCTTCAAGGCATTTCATTCACATACGTGTTCTAACTTGACGAGATGTTTCGCCATGTCCTCGCCGACTACGAGCGGTGGCAGTTGGTCCCGAAATCTATGACCGCTGACCTGAACCGTCGCAGAAGCTACGCTAGGCGCCTGCGAACACTGTAGGATTGCGAATTCTATTCGTTTCAACTCGAGGCGCTCCTGCCTCTCGGCCTCCTCCCGCTCGCGACGTTCACACCTTTCAGCTTCTTCATGTTCGGAACTTCTACTTCTCGCCTTTAAGCCTCCTTTCGGCGTGCTTTGATATCTGTCCAGGCCTCATCAACTTCCTCAGCTGACACTCTTTCATCCGTCATGATCTGAAGGATCGCTTGCTTTCGTTTCACACGGCCCAAAGTAATGCCAAGTTTCTCACCAATATCGATGAGTTCCTTCACTTTAAGGTTCTCTATCGTTGACACTAGCCTCTTGCTGTTTGCCCCTGTTTAGAATCTACTTGCCGTGCCCTCTATAAGTCTAATAGCAAGTCGCGCAAGCAATTTTTAACACTGCCGTGTTTACACCCTCCGCATTAACTTTGGTTTCAAAGCGCTCCGACTTGGCTTGCAGCGATCAAAGCTCTGTCACTAATGCTTCACACAGACTTTCTCTAAACTACTCTAACCTGTGCTAGAGTAGTCTGGTGAACTGAGGGGAAAACATCAGGAACTCGCCGCATCAATGTCGCTGACGTCGGCCGATACCGCAGCTGCCATACACTGTTACAACTCGCACCGCTGCCGACACTGTTGCGTATTGCGCCGAGGTCACAGGCCGTGAAGGTCACCAGCCGTTTGGTAGCGCGTGTTTCTCAGCTCACGGCTGCTTCTGCGCATATCTGATAGACGAGCGCACAAGACGACAGTGAGTTAAGTCAATGTTTATGTACAGCACAAAAATAGAGCTGTTACAAGCTCGGCCCTTGGGTCGACAGCTTAGTGACGCAAAAAGTCGAGATGTCTTCTCTGACGCATACGTCAGCTGCTTGTGGACGCGCAGCTTGGCTTTTTTCTTTTATAGGCCCCAGATAATCTCTTACGTCCGCAACGTCTAATCAGAACCGCCGCTGGTGGCGTCAGCTTTCTCAAATCACGACCTGCTGCTGCGTGGTGTTATGATCCTCCAATCCGGAGCCGCTGCGCTGGGTCGTACTCAAGGACGAGCGATGTTGCCACGCATTGGACAAGACTCGCCAGACTGGATGGCACCGATTGCTTTATCTGGCTTGTATCAAGCTCTTTGGCCAAGGGAGCTCGCCATGCGTTGCGTAAGACAGACCAGCGCCGCCACTTGATGACGTCTTTGAGTTGATGTCATCAGGCGGGCTCAGTCGCTGGCCTTGCCAAAGATTTCCTTTGCGGAGGCAATGACGTTCGCGCAGGTTTTTGACGTGTAACAGTACAGAAGGTGTCAGTTCATCTAAAGCTTGTTTTTTTTCCTTTGCTACTGTAAATTGATGTTCATTATAAGGCCTATTCTGGTAAGCTTTCAATATATGCTTATTAAAAATGTGCCAAGAGTGTTCTAGACAAGACCCCGTTGAAAACACTCGAAGGTAGCCAAATACTTTTCCTTGGAAGACCTAACCACATAATAATGATGAGCAGCATAGGTAGAGCAAGATAACGCCCCACAGAAATAATTTCAACAGCGCATAAAACATCTAGCAGCTTGTTCTCTATACCAGGGACATAATTTCCACTCGAGAGACGCCAACAAAGCCTAGAATAAAATATAGGGACATCAAAATCAAGACACGAGGGCTCTGCCGAATGAGGTATTTCAGGTGCAACTCCCACATTATTGTTAAGTGCTAGCACAAGAGCGAAATACGCAAGACGACACCCAATAGTACCACCAACTTTCAACAAAATTTAATTAGCTGAACTATACAGCGGTATTGTTGCCTTCTGTCATTTATGTACGCAGCTTACGTTATTTCACGGTAGCTGTAGACAGAAGGAAGTCTTGCACACAAAAATACACGTTCATTGAAAGGTGGGTTCTCGCGAGACCCATATACATACATATTGTAAAAAACCTGAAAAGTGGGATCACACTGCACAGGAAGTGCGCTAGATGACTCGTGTTCTCTGTGTCTTTGAAAATTGTGTTTCTTCAAGTGTCAATACGCCTAAAACCATTGCCTTTTTTACTTCCATGTGCGTTGCGATATCTAAAATTAGCATGAGAGAGAATGAAGAGGTTTCATTTTATTCAAAAAAGAACCTCCGATCAACCTGTCGGTTCTTCCCAAGACCATCCTTAACGGCGTGTGCAAATTCCTCGTCACTGTTTTATAACCTATCGCAAAGCGCTGTTCTTTACCGAGACTTTTGCACCTTACTTTTGTTTTTATTTCTGACATAGTCTACACATTCATTTTTGAACCTACTCTTCTAATTTTCAATTTTTATGTCGAATACAGTAATCACGAATTACGAATAATTCCCTGAGGCACTCATATCAGTGCAATATCATCAGCCACCATAGCCCTGCACAAACAAAGGGAGAAAAGTGCAAAAAAGAAGTGTGTAAAAGAGAAAGACACCATTTCTTGACTGTTGTTGACCACTTGTTTGAAGGAGACTTCCTGCGTTCTAGATTCCAGAGTTAGGAGCACGATTCAATGAGAAGTAGCTTAGTAAGCCGTGAATCTATGAGTGACTAAGTAGAAGAATTGCAACTTATGACTATTGAAAGGGCCAAATGAAGCGGAACGATAAGTCTAAAAATAGTACAGAGAAAACTAAAGTAATGCCCAATACTATCAGTAGAGAACCATGCTTGCAATAGGGTACCAGTCAATGAAAGTGATAAAAGAATGCGTAGAGTTAGAACTAAAATATAGGAAGTTCACAATAAATGAGACTGAAGGCACTGGAAAACAAAAATCAGATGGATCACACGCGGCAGCCGCAGAACATGTAAAATAGTGTATAAAAAACGCAGTGCCATTGAAAATGACAGGGGTAAGCTTAAGGGACCAGAAGGGAGCAGGGGTCAGACTACGAATGTGTAAACGATATATTAGACTAAATTAAGAAAGCAGGATGCGGATTGGTAGGCCACATAGCGGGGAGACAGCATATCCAGGGGTCGTTGAGACCACCAGACTGCGTTTCAAGAGGAGGCATGGACAAGAACAACAAGAGAGAAGGCAGGGAGGTTAACCAGGCACATGCCCGGTTTACTACCTTACGCTAGGGGAATGGGGAGGGGGCATAAACATAAGAGAGAGAGGAAAGAGAAGAGGGAGAGAAAATGGATTGCCAGTCAATCGGCTGGCGCGTATGCAGCGGTGGCACTACACAAAAGTTAAAGGTGTTCACATAGGCCTGTAGTCCTCAAAAAGCACAAGATAGCTTTGACTGCTTTTTGAGCCGACCAAAAGCGAAGACGGTGTTCCAGTAGCATCTGCATAGAGAGTGGCCGATCGTCTGATCGTTGCAATGTGGTTGCAGATATACAGAAAGATAGATGGGCTGATGAAATGAGCTGAGGCGGTTATAACATGACCGCAGCATGCCGAGGAGTGGGTTGGTTGGTACAACAAGGGAGAAGCCCTTGGTGATGTTGCTGATGAGAATTATGAGCTACATCTATATCATAAAGCCTGAAGAGTTTTGATGGAACACGGATAATATTGTGTGGCAATATACATAGCCAGAGAGTGGGAATAGGAAATGGTGAAGTTAGCCCTTTATTGCTTAGTGTCGCAAATTCACGACATACTGATAAGCTTCAAGCGAGCAAGTCACGCAATGCGTGCTGCCTTGAATGCCGTTTGTCTTGTACTCGCAAGGAACGTAGATTTGAAAGATCTAGCGCACCCTCGTCTAAGAAATTCTATGCTAAAACCAGTTATTTGGTTCTAGAGTTGAAGACAGACAGACAGACAGACAGACAGACAGACAGACAGACAGACAGACAGAAATACAGATGCATGGAGGGATCGATGGACGTAAGCATGGACGCATGGATGCATGGACAGAAGCACGAATGAACGGACGGTTGGAGCACAGATGGACAGATTGACGGGCGAAAGGACGGCCAGGTGATTGGATGGAGGCACGGGTGATTGGACACACGGCTGAAAGTACGGACGCTTCAGCCCACTAATGCTCATTCACTCCTCCGTGGATATGCTGTGATTTTTACTTCCATTCGAAGGCCCTCACTTCTTGTCGATAAAGATAATTTGCGACATAACCAAAAGTGTGCATTAAACTTGCGTTTCAGATCATTTTACTGAAGAATTAAATACCTGTTGCTGCAAAATAGTCAGTTAAGAAATACAATTTTTACTTTGTTTGGCTCTCTCATAATTAAAGCCTTAAAGGGTTAGCTTGGGGTAAAAGGAAAGAAATGAAGAGTGAAGAAAAAAGATTAAGATGCATAGGAACTAAAGAACACATATATACAGAAATGAGGCGGGAAGGAGGACGTGCAATAGTGGCTAAAAATTAATGTACAGAAAAGGAGTAAAAGTAGGAAAATAGGGGAAGCAGGGAAGAGAGATTGGTTATGCGCATGTGTGAGACGACGACATTAAGACTTGATGCCACTGAATATTATCCGAGATATCGGAATTATTTTGCTGTTATGATGAGCGAAGGAGCACTGACGCAGTACTCGCCTTGCACATCATCGCGTACGTTTAAAAAAAAGCTTTTCTTTAAGAACGTAAAGCAAAACTAGCCTTGCACATTATCGTGTACATTAAAAAAAGAAAACTTTTTAAAACTTAAAGCACAGCATCGCAATGCGTAGCAAAGGGCGTGCAGAAGAGAATTAACTGAGAGGAAGACATGAAGCAGAAGGATGAATCCTCTGTTTTTCCTCGACCTTTGCACAACTAGTGGGTAGCTGCTTCAAGTTTTCTTTTTGTGTGTTCGGTTGAAATAAATACGATCTTTGGCTGTCCGAGGTTTGCTACTCTCCAGCAGCAGGACTGGAGCTTGGCTTCATTGCGTCCCTGCAGCTTTGTTGTACTAGCAGCTATTGTTCATTGCTTATCAGACTTGGTGCTTCTCTCAACGAAGATTTTCCAACGCCTGACCAGCGACTTCAGGTTTGCTTTCCCGGGTCAGGTCTTCTGCCCTGCAAGATGTCACATATTGCTTTTCTCTTTGGCACTTCTCCCGCTCTTCTGGTTAAGAAGTGCTTCGCTGCGGCCATCGAAGTGATTGCTCGGCAGGGTGTAAGCATGAAAGGGTGAGTGGGAAACTGCCCATTAATTTTGCTTACACCCCTGGAATTTTCATGAGTCCTTTAATTAAGCACCATTGATCCATTCAGAGGAATTGTGGACATCTGGACGTGGCGCCATCTCTCGAAGGCAGAGATTGCAGCCTGCGATAGTTAAAGAAAAAATAGGCGATAAAAATGATATCTTTTGAAAAGAAATGTAGTCATGAAAAGCGACTCAAGCTTATATGTTGCAGACACCTATTGGTACACTTCGTAAAATTGTGGTATAACACTACAAAGTATGCGGCTTCCCAAGACACTCCAACACCGCCCACAGCAATACGTAGGACACCATACTTAAATATAAAACACTTCAGGACGCCACGTGGTTTGTAGTGTGGTGCTATAAGTTTCCCTGACTGCTCTGATAAATGTCTGCTGTTCAGAGCAGAGAATTGTTTTTGATAACTAGCCTCATTCGTGAGACATCAACATTTTCGAAAAACTTCTCATTCAGTTACAACAGGCCACTGGCGTCACCGACGAGAGATGGCACAACGTGCATGATGTCAACCAAATTCCGGTCATGATAAGCGCAAACTTCGCTGTTGGTTTTTATATACTTTGTTAATGAACTTTTGCTCAGCGCGTTTCATTCTCTACTCGCTTCCATCTCTAGCAGCTTGAAGATAAGACTTGAACATTTGCTTTTCAAATGTCTACTTGTACAAAGCTTGTATCAGTTCAGCAACCAATGATACTTGAAGTGGTTGGCTACACTATATCGCAGCGCTGTGAGTTGAGAACATATGCTTTTGTGTTTTAGGTAACCATTCCAAATAGTTAAGATTTGTCGAGATGTATAAATGGCGGGTACAATGGAACGCTCTTTCTGTTTGTATACTCTCACATTGTTTCGACATGAAATCAAAGAAACTTTCCGGTTTTGAAGCGAGAAGCAGTGTCCAGCACAGTAAAACATAGTCAATGACACGTCTCGTTATCGTCGTTTCTTTTTATTCTTCATACTCACATCGAGTACTATGTGGCTCGATATCTTTATTTTTCTAGTCGATAGACCAGGGAAGCAAATTGATCCGAAATAGCATCCTACGGCTCGATATAATATAGAAGCTATAGTATGTTTTGTCGTTGTTCACTGCTTCGAGAACATCAGACACACGATAATCGCACCGAAACGTGCTCTTGCAGAAAGAGCTAACACAGTTCTTCCTGTCATTTATGTATTCCCAACGATCTCCCCTATGGCACTTCAATTTCGTCCGATATAAGCACAATCTTGTCAGGCTGTGCTTTAACATAGTTTGGGAGGATGGCTTCGACAGCTACTGTCATGTATGAAGAGCAACTTGACTAAAGATACTCGAGAAAGTTTCTCTACGTAATTGTGGAGATGTATATATACAGGTACAAGCCTTAGCAAGTTTGTTGTTTATACCAGCCTGTCATCTCATTTCGTGCGTTTCATCACAACATGCTTAATTATTTTGAAAAACACTTATTCTAAAATTATTTTAAAACAATTAAAGCCGGAGAAACTCGATCATTGAGACATTCTTTGTTCTAATTTTATTTCAAAGAAAAAGGTAATAAAATTTTGAAAAAAGGAAATGGTCAGTATTTACAATTGATGCACCCTTCAAGAAGAGCCACCTTAACAATGCACTTCAGGTCAAAAAGTTAATTCTGGCTTTCTGAATATTGAGAAAAAAGGCAATCAAAATTTTAAATGCCAGGATATTGATAGTTTTCATTCACTTTATTAGTTTCATTGTATACAAAGCACACCGGAAGCTATGTCTTCCTTAAAGAACAGCCAATTAACTGTCCAAATAGCAATTAAAGAGAATTCAATGAGTGCGCTAAAAGCAATGGGTTTTCTCGTCAGCGCCTGCGCTTGTTGCAGCGTCTTAAGAAGATGATCTTAACGTCACCCTTCTAGAAGGGAATACAAATATCCCGGCTGCGATAGCTTTATTTTTGATGCAGACGAAAATGCTGTAGGTCCATGCGCCTAGATAGGGGCGCACGTTAAAGAACTTCAGGTGGTTGAACTTTCCGGAGGCAGAGTCTACCTGAAGAATTCACTAAGGTACATGAACGTTGATGTTCAAGTTTGACTACGAGACAACTGAGTCAAGGATTAGGCTGTCCTTTTTCTTTGCGCAAAAAACTCCGCACACTTTGATTCTTACATTTTTTTAGTCTCTCTAATGCAACAAAAGCGTTTAGCTGCGAGAAAGAACTGATGCTCTAAAATGTTTTTACATCTGATTGATTTGAAGAAAAAATCATTGCTTTGGGAACAGACGGAAATACTGTCAGCTTTCTGTGGAAAGCACTGCTACGCCCCATTTATCCAATATGCTTAAGAATTTCAGACATAGCAGCCGTAATGAACAGCGATTTGCCGCGAACACTGTCAGCGTGATATCATCGCTTTTACACCAAATTGTGAAGATGCGTCTTGATGGCTTCTTCTTCAAACACTTTGACGTGGACTCATTTGGACAGACAATATAATACAACGCCGAAAGAAAACTAGAAATACTGTGCATTCGAGAACGCATTAATGGCGCTACCATGATCGTGGATATCTTATGAACGTCAAACACATGTGTTAGACTGCTTTGTCAAACACATGTGTGTAAAACATGTAAACACATGTGTAAAAGTGCTAATAGTGCACCATTAGCGCTTTTAACGAAGCAGTCGGAAACCGGGGCACGGAACAGCAAGGCATGCAGTTTTATTGAAATTTCTGGTCAAATTACATCGAAAGTGGTTTCGCTGTTTTTTTTTTTGTCTAGTATCTATAGGGTAATTTTTGTTGCATGCCCTTCTCAAGTATTTTTCTTGCTTTTGTTTTATTTGCGTGTTTGTCGCAATTGTTATTGACATGTATTATTTGAAAAGTCGTTTATTCAGTATGCGAGTGTGTGCGCCATTATATTACTTAACACTTTTTTCCCTCCCACGAACACCGTTTATTCTACGTTTTGCTTCGTTGCAGTTAAGCGAATCCTATGAGTTTATTACAGAACAGACGATAACTTCCTGCCGTCATAACCGCAAATGAAGAAGATAAAATTTGAGCCTTGTAACGTGCGCACTCATTAAGTTATACAAATGTCGTCCGCTTGTGTTACAGAACCACTCCTTGTGCATTTGTTTGTGCATGGGGGCCGTATATAGTTGTCAGTCGCCGTCGGTGTCCGCAAGCACTATTGCATGAAGTAAGAAAATATTCTCAGTAAATAAAAACACCAGAACACAGTGGGGTTCGAGCCCGAGTACACTGCGTACCAGCCTAGTATTCAACCAAGAAGCCACACCGGCACTTGGCAGTTGTTCACTAATTTGGCTTAGGCAGGCTTGATCCCGAGAAAAGAATCGCAAAATTATGAGTATTAAAGCATTTTAGAGCAGAAAAAAACAACCAGGCGTCACACAAAGCGAATAGCATTACGAGTGGTTCGTTCAATGTGCTAACCGAATACAAAAGCTCATTCTGTATAACCTATTAACTGTTGCGCATACCCACTTCAGGCATAATTCCTCATCGTCGTCAGCCACTCAATGAACAATTGGCACGAAATTCCTTGCAACTATTTAGCGTACTACCATGCTTGTACGAAGAATGACAATGAATAGCGTAGTGAACGCTGGCCTACTCCTCAGAAATTATGATCAATGATGGCGTAAATGTAACCCAGCAAGTGCGCTTGTAGCAGTTACTAAAAGTGTTTAGAAAAGACTCTGAAAAGCCGCTCTTCTAGCTTTCGCTGTGATTGTGCTGCGCTTTCCCCACAGGCCTGGCGCTTTTTTTTTGCAGTACTTATGCTAGTTTTTTCTGCACTCTCTTTTAAATGCACAGGCGAAGTATTTTAGCCCCACCTGTCTTATCGCTTAGGGCATGTGCACTACGAGCAAATCAAGCAACACAGTGCTGTTTATTGCGAGCTGTTCTTGCAAGCAGTATTTGCTTAGAAAGTCCAAAGAAACTTAAGCTGTCAAGAATGACGTGGCGGCTGTTACAAAATGTCACTGAGTATTTTTACGTACATATTAGGCACACAAATGTGACAGTGATATGACTACTTTCAGAATGACGCACTCAAAATTAGAAGAACAAGTGGCGAACCACCCATTAAACCCTTATGTGGGCCCTGTCATTCGGGCTATATGATAAGGGGAGAAAAATCAACCAAATTGATGCCACGTGATTACAGGTTATGGTGAGTTTAGCAGACACTTCATGAATATGGAGCATCCGCGAAACCTTGCGGGGTTCTAACAAATACTTCAGCTAGGCTGCCTTCCCAGAAACATGAATAGCTGCAAAAGTTTTCTAAACAAACACTGCTGAGATCAGAACATGAAGACGTTTTTTTTTTTCTTTCACTTGGTTGTGGTTGCGCATCAGTGCAAGGAGCTCTGGAGAGGAAACCACTCTTTCCCTGAGGCTGCAGCTTATTACTGCGACATTGTGGGGCATACTCAAGTAGGGGGCTTGCTTTAAAATTAAGCGGGAACACGCTCTTGCGTTAGCCCCTTTGTGGTCGTCTCGGCTTGACTAATTTAAATTATTCAGCAATAAAGTATAACCAAGATTCTGCCTATTTCCTGCAAACAGCACTACACGGTACAATACGGCCGGAAACTTCATGATGCTTCGAAAGTGTCTTCAACTCGCTAATAAATTAAACCAAATATGAGATTTCGAAAGGTACAACACAAACTTTGATCCCTCATTTCTACACTGAAATAGTGGATCCCCGCAGTGGCAGGATTATTTGTTCGGTGAAAATAAAAAGGAGTCCTAGTGCCTCGTGGCATTGTTTCTAGCTCCTACTTCATGGGCCGTGGTTTGTCTCACTTGCATCTTCTTTCTCCTAGCTTCGACACGACTGCGAAGTCTTGTCAAACGCTTTAATTAAACTTGCACAAAACTCAACCCGCCTCCCGTGTGTTTGTTTTTGTAAAAAAAGTTTAATCGAGTAAACGCTACACCGAGTTTTGCTTTAAAGCATTCTTTCAGCACTCGTGTCGACGGCACTCTCAACCGGGACAACGCCGTGCGCACTGCTTCTGCTTCGCATCCCAGCAGCGTTCCTTTCGGAGAGACGGCCCGATATTTACAGTTACCTTCTGGGAAAATTTGATGTGGATTATAATCTCTGCTCTCCGCACGTGTCTTTGGCGAGTTTCAATAGGTACTCAGTTGAAAAACAGCGCTTTTGTCACCCTTATTTTTCTCCTTCGTGTTTCATCAATAGTGTCGGTAGTTAAGATGAAAAATGATTCAAAATTATCACTCTTCTTATATCCGAAAGGATGTCTTGTTTTGTAGGTATACGAAAAATAAGCGTACCACTCAGTTTCGTAGCGAAAAAATGGTAACCAAAAACACTCGACAACGATGGATCGAGAACAGACTCAATGCAGGTGTACATTTCAGGATTGATTGATTGATTGATTGATTGATTGATTGAATGATTGAATGAGAGACGCCGTAGTGGAGGGCTCCGGAAATTTCGACCACCTGGGGTTCTTTCACGTCCCCCCAGATCTGAGCACACGCGCCTACAACATTTCCGCCTCCACCAGAAATTCAGCCGCCACAGCCGGCATTCGATCCCGCGAGTACATTTCTGGATCAAGGTGCAATTTTTTACGACTATATCATTTTTATTTCTATTCCAATAACATTCATGTGAGCTCTCTCTACTTTTTCTTCGCGTCAGAACACGACCGTGCGACCAGGCACAAGTCACTCATTACGTCCATTCATTACAGAGACAAAATTGCAGCCTGTCTCCATTGGTGACATATTGACCCGAAATAATGACAGGGGTTATGTTACAGCTCGTCGTAATTGCCTCAAAATTGGCTACGTTGCCTCTGGATAGCTGTCTTATAACTCCACCTCTGTCTTGCTGACGCGAAACACAGCACCGCAATGAAAACGATGCAATAAATTGGTGTCTCTTGTTGCAAGGCTTCTTTTATTCTTTCAACAACATTTGGCTGGTCTTTAGTGCACTCAAAATGAAAAAGTCAGTCAAGCATGAACTGGTGTCAACTATAATAATCAACGAGTAGTGCGACACGCTACTGGTGGGGATAATATAAATTTTATATTCGTTCTTTTTTCTCATACATAGGGATAGGAATGAACGAAAAAAAAAACTTGATACAGACTGCAGTCCTTCGAAACTTGTCACGGCATGTGTGATTATTCTCCTGAACTTCGAGTCGCAAGCAGTGCGAGAATGCGGAAAAGTACCGTCACAGCCACGAATAAATCTCAAGAGTGTCGGTACTCGCACTAATTCGCGGGACATTTTTAAGAAAACCGAGTTCGAACAATACCCCCCATTCATTTAGTGTGAGGTTTTGTGCTTTTTCTCCAGAACCGAAGCAGTTCGTATTTTTTTACTATCCCTGTAATTGGAAGTTTTTCTCTTTCATTAAAGCATATTTGTTTTGAAACTTGTAGTTCTCACATTTTCGTATTTTTTCATGTACCTGAATATCACTGATTGGTAGGTATTAGATTCGTCAAACCAAAGCACTTCTCGACACAACAATAACTACGCCGAAATGTCATCCCTAGCACGAGATCAAAACACTAGCCGAAAGCTGTGTTCCTATAAACAATGGTTTCTGAGATTCAGGAACACTTGGACGAAAATTCTAGTTTTGAAGTGTTTGCTCTCAAACGCAAAATGTGATTTATTACAACACTACAATAAAATTATGGAAGAGCCAAAGGCCAACATCCATAGTCTCCAGCCAGGTACTCGTCGCTGCTATTACATTTTCGTTTTTGCAATAAGACATTTTGCCTGGGGAGCTATCTTTTTGTGCTAGCTCTCCAGTACTATAAGCGAAGTACTGTCTGTACATGGTCAGCGATGCCTACGCTCCGCACTATGTAGTGTCCAGGTGAAAGTGCAAAGAAGTTAAGCATGTTGGCCAGGATTATTGAAAGTCGGCCATCATTGAAACAGGGCAGACTGTCAAGAGTGCATAGTTTGAATGTTTGATGTCCCAAGAAAACATTTTTTGCAAAACCTGCTCCTTCTCAATATTGTTGAACTGGTCGTTTGGGTTATGAACATTCTTATAATGATTAATACCAGATGTTTCTGGCTGATCTAACAACGCATAGCTGTAGTAAGTAAAAGAAACAGTTTTACTGTGAATACACGCTGGGCAAACTTAACATCCTTTCAGACGCCGCACTAGTCATGCGCTTGTCGTCGGGCTCCTCTAGGGATTTTGGTTCATGTCACCAGTAGGCGCCTACTGATTGACACAGAAGCAAAATTTTCTAAATACCTTCTTGTCATCGCATGACGTTGCAGACCAAAAACCAACCACCCTGTCTCACGACATGACACCGACTGAATTCACGTGCAAACAACCTGCTACAAATGTGTTGGTGGCTATAGAGCTGAACTCGGCCGAAGAGGCCGTTTTTGCCAGAGTAATTGTTGTTCACAGTTAAAAAAAGGTTGTCTCCACCGTCTTGCGGATTTTTGACCCTCGAACGTGTCTAAATATGGCAATTTTCTCTAAATATAAGACCTACGAATAAAAAATGAGTGATTTTGTCTGCGAAAAGGCCGTGGATTTTAAATAGCACAAAACTTAAAACGTTTTCGATGATTGTGATTACGTTGTTGTCTTATGCGCAAGCAAATTACTCTGGTTCAGCGCGGAAAGGCTGTATTTGTTATCTGTCATACGTGCGTGCTAACAAGACTAAATCACGCTGAAGAGGCAAGACAAACAGCGCGAAAGATGACGCAATTCTATGATGTGGGGCACACCCCCGTTCGCCATCTCGGCTTAGGCTTGGCGTCATGCAAATATATCTCAGCTGTCACCTAATTTCCCTGTGTGCCCTCTCGTAACATTTTGGTGAAATGTGCTGGGTAGCAAAGCAAGAAGGAGCTTCGCAGAAGAGGCCAAGTTGCCACTTCTACTATGTCTATCGAAAGGGATGCTGTGCCAACAGTCATGCCTCACGCATCAACGGCGCCCATCTTACTTGTGGTCATTGTGACCACTCCACCCCACGATCATGGCAACTTTTCGGGAACTGACGGCGAACAAGTCGATGTGTGGTTTCAACTCTACGAGGTCGTGAGTGAAAAGCACAGATGAAACCCAACCATGATGCTGGCAAACCTTATCTCTTACTTGAAAGGTACGGCAAAGGCGTGGTTCAACAACATCGTGGAAGAGCTCGCAAGCTTGGACGTCTGTAAGACGAAGTTTCGCGAGTTGTTCGGCCAATCTACCGGGTGCAAGCAGGCCGCTACGAAAGATCTTAGTAACTGTATCCAGACATCCATGGAGCCTTACCTGGCCTATATTAAATATGTATTCACCCTCTGCCGTAATGCTGATACCACCATGACCGAAGCCAACAAGATTACACACGTACTCAGCGGCATCAATTATGATGCCTTTAGCCTCCTTGTATATAAAGACTGTTCGACAGTTCAAGACGTCATTAAGGAGTGCCGACGCTTTCAAGAGGCTTAAAGCCGTCGCATTGCCCACCACTTCACCCGTCTTCCTAACACCACTGCAACGTCAACTTGTGAGAACCCCCTTTTGAGACCCAGCCCAAGCCACCCTATGTTGACATTACGAGGGTAGTTTGACGCGAAATCGAAGCAATGTCAGCAGCACCCTTAAGGGTCCTGACGCCGAATGATCCTCAGCCCACCATATTCCTCATAGAGAGCGTTGTGCGCAAAGAAGTGGCAAACGTGGGCCTTTAGACGATCTGTTCTGTGCACCAACTCGATGTCCATCCACATATCTTGAACACCCGTCAGCACTGCCAGCGTCCTGCTCCGCGTAACCGAGATCCAATTGCATGAAGGACGCGTGAAGACCAGCCAATTTGCTTCCGGTGCGAACGAGTGGGTATATTGTGCGTCATTGCCGAAGCACGTGCACCTCGCCCTCACACACAAGCCCAAACTTCAGGAACTTCGACGCATCAGCCCGCCCTTTTGACCAAGAACCACCCTGCCGTGTTGAATCAGCTCATTACGGCATGACAGCCACGACCAATGCCCAGTACAGCCACACGCCTTCATTGCAAACTATATTCTCACTGTCTCCTCTGCCACCCCGTTTGCTATCCCCATCCTTCGCCCGACGGTTTCCTTCGGGAAACTAACTGGTGCAGCTCACGGAGGTGACGCTGCTGCGACGACTTGCCCTACAATGCCTGTGTTTACCCTACCGACCAACCAGAACTTTACTGATGTAAACGTGGATGGTTTCTCTGTTAAAGCTTTAGTCGACACTGGCGCCCAAACTTCTGTTGAGAGCTCGCACATTCGTGACCGCTTGAAGAAAATCTTGACTCCCGCTCTTGACGCTGTGGTCGTGTTGCTGATGGCAGTGCAGCCGCCGTCGTTGGCGTCTGCACAACACGCGTTACTATAGCCAGCCGTCAATCCTTCGGCCTCTTCACCCTTCTCACCAACTGTAGCAATGATGTTATATTCGGTCTAGGTTTTTTGTTCACCCATTCGTCTCTCACTGACTGTTCAGCTTGCATGGTGTAACATGACCTGCCCTGTACGAATGATACGCCCAGTCCGCCCCGAGTTCGCCTCTGCTCTGCTGAACAAGAGCGTTTGTCACCGCAAACGCTCTTGTTACCTGCATTGCCGTAACAGTGTTGCCACCTGTACCTGATGGAGACTACGTGCTCACGCCCATTATATCCATCCTTCTGACTTGCAGTGTTACTTTCCGCACACTAATATTCCGTTACGGGAAAACTCAGCTTGCATGTTTTTGCTGAACTTCGCTCTGAGTCCGCAGATGCTTCCGTGTTTAATAGCCCTCGCCACGCTAACACCCTCTGAGGATTGCGTCATCCCAGCTTTGAACCCCAATTATGTGCGTCGCCCCAACTGCACGCAAGTCTGTTCTTCGACAGAAAGTACATCTTCTAATGCAGAAAAAATGATCGCTGTGGACCTTTCGCCACATCAAACTGACACGCTGCATCACGTCCTGAAATCGTACTTGGACCTATTCGACTTCTGTGACCGTCCGCTAGGTCAAAACATCATTGTGAAGCACCGCTTCAACACCGGCGTTGCATCTCCGGAACATCGAAGGCCGTACCGCGTTTCTCCTGCGGAGCGTCAGATTATTCAAAAGGAAGTCGACAAGATGCTCGCCAGAGACATAGTTTAGCCATTTTTAGTCCGTGTGCTTCCCCTGTTGTTTTGTAAAGAAAAAGGACAACAGTTGGCAATTCTGTGTCGACTACCGATATCTGAACCGGATCACTAAAAAAGACGTCTACCTGCTACCGCACAATGACGACGCCCTGGATAGCCTCCATGGCGCTAAGTATTTTTTCTCTATCGACCTTCGCCTAGGGTACTGCAAAATTGCTGTCAACGACATGGACCGCGAAAAGACTGCTTTTGTGACCCCTGATGGTCTTTACCAGTTTAAGGTCATGCCGTTCAGATTATGCAATGCTCCAGCCACCTTCAAACGAATGATAGACTCTCTCTTGCACGGGTTCAAGTGGTCAATTTGCCTATATTACCTCGACGACGTCATTGTGTTTTCCCAGATTTTTGAAACAAACCTCGACCACCCTTTTTTCATTCTATCTGTTTTTTTGCAACGCAGGACATCATCTCAACTCATCGAAGTGCCACTTCGGAGGCCAGCAAATAACCATGTTGGGCCATTTCTTCGACTCCTCTGGCGTACGCCCTGATCCAAATAAAGCTCGAGCTGTGCAGTACTTCTCTGTCCCGACCAGCACTAAGGAATTCCGCAGCTTTTTAGGTGTACGTTATTACTTCCGACGTTTTGTAAACAAATTTGCAGACGTGGCCCGACCTCTTACGGACTTACTCAAGAAGGATGTTCCATTCTCTTGGGGCACTGCACAGGATTCGGCATTCTCTATTTTCATCGAGTTGGTCACAACACCACCTATTCTGGCCTATTTTTACATGTCTGCCCCAACAGAAGCCGGCACTGATGCTAGCGGCCACGGAATCGGTGCTGTTTTGGTCCAGCATCAAATCGGCGGCGCCCACGTTATCGCATATGCCAGACGTCTGCTCTCTGTGGCCGAGCGGAACTACTCGATCACCAAACGGGAATGCCTTGCTCTAGTTTGGGCGGTTGGCAAATTTCGGCCCTATTTACATGGTCGCCATTTCACCGCCACAACTGATCACCATGCCCTCTGCTGGCTCTCGTAGGTAAAGGATCCCACTGGGCGTCTTGGTCGCTTGGCACTACGGCTCCGATAGTATGACAACTCAGTGTCTTACAAATCTGGCCGTTTACACCATGACGCTGACTGCTTGTCCCGCAATTCAGTGGACCTCCCTGAGAAGCGTGATTTATATCAAGTGTGCTCTCTCTCTCTCTTTCTCCTTTGAGCAACATCTGTGATGAACAGCGCCGAGATCCCCTCTTGCGTGACATTATTGAGAAGCTGAATTCTTCGACGCCCCATTCATCTACTCGACTGATTGTGCTTAAAAATACAACTTGTACCACTACAATGTAAACACAAGTGAGCGCGAACTGCTCCATGTGGTGCCTTCCCATCTACGTTCGAGTGTTATCGCCCAGCTTTATGACACCCCCACCACCGGCCACCTTGGCCTCTCTCGAACTTATGACCGCGTTCAGCACCGATTTTACTAGCCCAGGCTTTATCGCGCTGTCCGGTGCAACGTCATTGCATGCGACCAGTCCCACCGTCGAAAAAAAGCCCCTATGAGTCCTGCTGCACTCCTCCAGCCAGTTGATCTTCCGATTGACCGCTTCTTTCGAGTTAGTCTTGACCTCCTAGGCACATTCCCTCAGCCTACCTCCGGAAACAAATGAATAATTGTCGCTACGGATCGTACAACCTGGTTTGTCATCACGCAGGCTTTGGTAACCAACTGTGCCGAGGATGTAGCTGATTTCCTTCTGTACGATGTCATGCTCCAGCATGGTGATCCATGCCAACTGCTCACAGATCGTGGACGCTATTTTCTCTTCCAACTTATTGACGACCTGCTTCGCTCTCGCGAAACCAAACATAAATTTACGACGGCCTACTATCCACAAACTAATGGGCTTACCGAATGATTCAACCAGACTTTAACTGCTGTTATCTCCAAGTACGTCTACTCTGACCACCTAGACTGGGACGTTGCATGGTCCTTTGTAATATTTGCATACAATTCCTCACGTCACGATACCGCTGCGTTTTTACCATTTTATGTCTTCTTTGGACACGACCGAACTCTACCTTTCGACACAATCTTTCCTACAGCTGTCGATTCGCCTTCTGAATACGCCAGTGACAATATCACCAGAGCTTGCAAAGCCCGAGAAGTCGCCTGGAAGCGCCTCTTAGCATCGCAAGAGCAACAGGTGCAACAATATGGCGCAACTCATCGAGACGTCTCCTTTGCCCCGGGTTCCCTTGTCTTGTTGTGGACTCAGACTCAGCATGTTGGTCTCTCTGAGAATCTTCTTTCCCGGTACTCGGGGCCCTACCGCGTCTTGCCCCAGGTGCCCGATGTCAGCTACGAGATAGCCCCGTTGAAGTAATCTCCCTCCGCTCCACTGTCCACAAACATTGTGCATGTCTTCCGCCTTAAGCTCTACCGTTCCTCAACACGTAGAAAGCACCGAGACGGTGCTCCTGCACCCGGGGGTCATGTTTCAAGACTGCATCACGCTGTAGAAGCAAGACACACAGCGAGAAACACGACGCGATTCTGGGATGTGGGGCGCGCTCTCACTTTACATCTCGGCTAAGGCTTGGCGTCGTGCAAATATATCTCAACTGTCACCTCGTTTCTTTGTGTGCCCTCCCGTAACAACACATATATGTATCCTGATAACGGCCAGACTCTGGATGAAACTTCGAAATAAACCACGTTGTGAAGTATATATATATATATATATATATATATATATATATATATATATATATATATATATATATATATACTTCACAACGTGGTTTAGGCTTTATCGCCCATTCATCATATATATATATATATATATATATATATATATATATTATGAATGGGCGATAAAGCCTGGCTCATATCCCCTGTTTATTCTACTGTCACTTCTTCCTCCTCTGCTTCTACCATCTGTCGCTACCTTCTTACGTCACATGATTACCCTCCCCCCGAAAGAATGCGCGAGCTACAATCTAGAAAGCATGTACAAATGGAGTTTTATAATAAAAAATAATGCCAGAAAATGCAGTAGTTCCATGCCACACGGCAGTTCTATGCACTTGCACAAAATGTTCACAGGAAAGGCAGACCGGTGATATCTAGGAGACCTCAGGTGGGCGAGGTTGGCTGTTGCGTTCTGGAGAGTATAACCATGCCTTCAGCGTTAAAAATGATGGCACAACCTTGTTAGTATTGAGGAACGAACAAGGTTGGGAGTCCTTGTAGCGTTGGAAGGTCGGATGTCGCATGCATTGGATTCTGAGTCGTGGCTGCGACAGACGCTTTGCTTCTAAAATGCATGCTTCTTGACAAATCGTGACGGCTAGATGCCTGCGGGCTGGCGGTATGCAAGAAGTGCTTCCGCATCTTTCTCGGCGTTTTCCGTGGTGTTGCAGTCTGTGTAACTGCCGGCGCAGGGAACGTCTCTGGCGACTTTCCTCTGTGCGAGAAAATTTGACGTCTTGGAATACTTTTTGGGTTAGAGATCTTATTTTCCGCTGTTCTTTAATTGGTGACTGCGCTTCTGTTGAATTTCGCGTTCGTCGATGCCTTCGTTGCAGTGTGTTTTGTTGTCGCATGAGGTTGCGCGCTTGGCAATGCTTGCTTTCCTGATGCTGCTCAGGAGATGGCTGTAGTGGCAAGCCTTCCGGAATGGGACATTCATTTACTTTGAGGTTTGACGCGTCCTGACGACAGCTGATGCATGGTGAACAGGTTTCTTGCATATCGGGCATGGTTGGTGGTGCGCCATCATTGCTAGCCTGCTCTTCAGAGGCTTCTGTGACGTGGTTGTTCACGGACGCTTCTGAAAGACAACTGTGTACGAGGTTTGATGTATGATTTGCTTCTGAATTGGTTCGATTCTTAGAATGGTGACCACTGTATAAGGGTACCACATGTGACGTCGCATCATTAGGTTTAAAATGCAAATTTCGGCAAGTGTGTGGTGCCGTGGAAATGAACTCTTGCGACAAAAAACATTCAGAGTTGAAAGATAGTTCACCAGGGGCTTCTTCTTCGCGGCTCACTATGAGTGGTTCTTGCGCCTGGTAGCATGCGACGTTCGATGCGTCTGAGCCTTCTGTGTTTGGAGTTTCTGGTGGCTGCGCACTGGACGGAAACATTGCAACAGGTGCACTTTGGTAAGGTTTGAGTTGTGAATGGCCCTCTTTCTGTGCAACTAACAATGCGAGCTGTTCTGGCACATGAATCTCGGTGGTAAGTCCAGGGCTTGGCGTAGCATCGTCCGAGCTCCGCAGCTCTATCCCGACCATTGTGAGCGTGCTAGATAGGAAACGGGCATTTTGAGTCACGAACGAGCCAAGCGATGGAAAACCATGAGGCGGGCCAAGTCTGCGAAATGGGGAGTAAGCTGCTCCAATGCGTGAAGTCTGATTTTCACTTTTTGAGTCATCTTGGCGTCGTTTCGTATTTTCGCTATGTGTCAGCTGGTCTACCATGAACAAGGCGTCCTTTTGACACGAATAGTGACCGTTAGGAGCCTTTGAAGAGCTGCGTTGTAGAAAACCAGGTAGTGGACCATGTATGCGAGACGAAGCATGAAAGGCATCAGTAGGGTGAGCGACGTCTCGTGTCGTATGTTGGTGCCACGACTTTGAAAATGCCGACTTTCGTGAAGAGAAACCTGGTGAAACGCCATAAACCTGGTGAAACGCCTGGTGAAATAAGCATGGACTATGACGGCCGAGTGTGGTTGTATGCAGATGATCGGTAATGAGGAAGTCCTTGTCGTAGTCTTTAAAACGGGCAATCATCTCTTCCCTGATCTTTTGCCATGATTCATCGTTTTCGAATATGTGTGTCAGGTAAAACTTCAATGCCTCACCGGAGATGTAGTCAGTGAAGTTGGTGATCATTTCCCGTTCCGACCATGATGAAGCGGTTGCGTGGTGCTCGAACAGGTCGAACCAGTCCTGTACAGGTCCATCGTCCACTGCTCCAGTGTACTTGGGGATGGGAAGGTCGTCTGATGGTGCTGTGATAATGCTGGTCTTGGTGTAGAGTTGGAATGTACTTTTGGGGTTCACGTTTGGGCACTGCGTCTTGCTGAGACGTTCGGAGATGGTGGCCGGTTGATGAAGTGGCCGCTAGGTCTTCATCCTCTCGACTCGTGTGACGCTATGATGAATGGGCGACGAAGCCTGGCTCATACCCCATGTTTATTCTACTGTCACTTTTTCCTCCTCTGCTTCCACCATCCGTCGCTACCTTCTTACGTCACATATATATTCATTCTGACGAAGGCCGGTCTGACGGCCGAAACGTAAAGAAACCTTTCTGTTTTTGGACGTGTGTATGTATATTTTTCGACGTGTATTTTTTCGACGTGTATTTTTCGACGTGCATTTTTCGACATGTGTTTTTCGACGTGTGTATGTTTTCGACGTGTGTAGTATGTAACAAGTATAACATTTTGACCTCCAAGGTGGTGCCAGTGAGAGACTTCCTGTGCGTTGTTGAACAATAAAAAATAGTGCTCAATGTACACGTCAATGGCTACTAATGGGGAATGAGAGACAGGAGCATTCAGCTTTTAGTTAACGCGCAGGCTGCGATCACTATTAGCCGCCATTGGCATGTACATTGAGCACTATCTGACAAGAAAGGGTTGCTACGTTATACCTGCTTGGTGTAACCTGCTTAGCCTTAGAAAGGTTTAGCGAACGTTGAGCCGCAGTGCCATGAATACAATGAACTTGTATATACTATGAATGAACTCGAGGTGGTTAAAAAAAGGAAGTAGATACGAAGCGCAAGCCGTAAGAAAGCAAAAACCGAATTTTCCGCCTCTCATTTCCCATTAGCAGTCATTGGCATGTACACTGAGCACTATCTGACTGAAAAAGTTTGCTACGTCACACTCGCTGGGCGTAACCTCCTAGATTTTCAAAAGGTTTAGCGAGCGTTCGGCCGCAGTGCCATGAATACAGTGAACTAGTATATACCATGAACTCGAGGTGTTTAAAGTAGGGAAGTGGCCCCGAAGCGCAAGCCGTAAGAAAGTGTGCGTGTGCCACCTCTCGTTTAGTCCTTGGAATGTCCGCTGGATGGCGGTGCTTCTATATGGGGTATATATGATGAACAGATGCGAGATTGTGGTACTTGGAGTGTTGAATAGATGGACGAACGGACATATACAGAGATGCATGGATGGACGCATGAATGGACGCAGGGGCGGCTGCATGGACGAATGAAGGGACGGACGCACGAACAGACGCAAGCACGGACGGGCTGATGGACGCATGGACGGTCACACTGACGGACGATTGGACGGACGAATTCTTCGCCCCACTCTCCATCATTCACTCCATGCATATGCTGCCATTGTTTTATTCATACTATTGCCACGTTCCATTTCCCAAGCTTTTGTTATCGTCCCAAAACACCACACGATTCTCAGCGCAAACCGTGCCTGCAGTTTTCGAGAGGGTTCCGGACTGTAGTAGATCATTTCGATAAGATCACGCCCACTGTGCGAATGGTACAGATTGTTCTGGAACGTACGCCGCCGCCAGCGGTAGCGCTAGAACATTCGACGGCGGTAGTATAAATGCCGACGCGCTTCGCCGCTTGTCAGTTGTTGATCGAAGGCTGACGCTCCGTTCGCCGCTATCAGTCCGAGAGTGCTATCTGTGCGAGACTGCTGCTGTAATTGGACTTTCCGTTCACCGGGCACAGGTTCGCCCAAATAAACAGTTAAATCCCAACACGAAGTCTCCTGTCTTCGGCCACGTCACGACCCCGTGACATCTGGTGGAGGTGCTGCTTCGTTCATGTACCGCACGCCCCCGTCAAGCCGTGAACCCAGCCCACGTCGCGGAGAAGACACCGACGCCACCCAGGAGCAGCGAACAAGCCGCCGACAGCAAGGGCTACCACCGGAGTACGGGATTCTAGAAGACAAGGCGCGGAAGACCAAGGCCATGACCGCGACTGCAGCGACAATGACAACCGCCGCATCCCTGCCCACGATGGTCATGCATCAACCCAGGGAACCAAACAATTTTCCATGGGTCATCGTTCGAAGACCCGGAGTCCTGGTTAGAAACATACGACCGTGTGGCCGCCCTCAACCACTGGGACAACGAAGAAAAGCTCCGGCGTGTGTACTTCTACCTGGAAGACACCGCAAGGATCTGGCTAGAGAATCGTGAGTCCACTCTCCGAACGTGGGATATCTTCTGCGGCGCATTTCTGCAAACGTTCGCGAGCGTCGCTCGCAAAGAAAGGGCCGCTGCTCAACTAGAGAACCGGTTTCAGCTACCGAATGAGAAGGTTGGAATTTTCACAGAGGAGATGACCCGCCTATTTCGTCACGCTGACCCAGACATGCCTGAGGAGAAGAAAGTTCGTTTCCCCATGCGAGGGGTCAAACAGGAGCTCTTCGCGGGACTAATGAGAAATCCACCGAAGACCGTCCAAGAATTTGTATCCGAGGCGACCACCATCGAAAAAACCCTTGACATGCGCACCAGACAGTATAATCGTCGCCTGACTCCAGAATGCGCAAACTGTTGCCTTCGGCGCAATCTCAAGTGGATTCGATCGCCGACATTGTGCGAGAAGAAGTTCGGCAATCACTTCAAAATACCCATACACCGCTGCCCGAGCCAGAAACTATGAGCTACGCCGCTGCATTGCGCCACAACGCTCCCCCCGTCCACGCCAAAACACCGCCCCGTCGCACTTCCGTCGCCAGACACCACCGCTGCCACCACCCCCACCGACGACCTACCGTTCACCAGCGGGCCAGCGCAATGCGCCGAGAAAAACAGACGTTTGGCGCACCCCTGACCACCGCCCACTGTGCTACCACTGCGGCGAGGCCGGGCACACTTACCGCCGTTGCCAGTACCGACAGATGGGACTGCGTGGCTTTGCCGTCGATGCACCACGTCCGCAGCCAGGAGAACGACCACGTGACATCGCCGACTACCTGACAGGAACTCGGTGGACACCACGAAGCCCTTCGCGTTCGCCGTCGCCCAGCCGCCGCACGTCACCGCACCACCGACAGTACTCTGGCCCAACGCGGGGCCGGTCTCCTAGCCCGTATCCAGGAAACTAAGGGCAGCAACCGGTGGAGGTGCGGTTGCTGTGCGACGAACTACCGAAGATCCTCCGACGATGACGACGCCGCGACGGAGCTTTCCGAACACAACGCCAACCAGGCAAAGCCCTGACGGCGAAAGCTCACTTACTGAAGGTGGCCTGACGACGCAACATGGAATCAGCGGAACAAGCCGACGCAGCCATGACCCGACGCCACGCCCTAACTGTAATGGGAGACGGCGAACTAGCGACCTCGACGTTCTTATCGACGGCCACAGTGTGACCGCTCTCGTCGATACTGGAGCCGACTATTCTGTCATCAGTGGGTTGTTCGCCGCGAAGTTAAAGAAAGTTAGGACAGCTTGGAAAGGCCCTGAAATCCGCACAGCCGGAGGTCATCTCGTAACACCTGCAGGAATCTGCACAGCAAGAGTCACCATTAACGGCCGTATTTATCCTACAGACTTCATAGTCCTACAGCGTTGCTCGAGATATGTCATCCTTGGCATGGACTTCTTATGCATCCATGGTGCTGTCATCAACCTAAAAACAAAGTCGATAACGTTATCCACAGAAGAAGCACTACCGCCGCGCACGCCGTCTGGACACCATGCCTTGAATGTGCTGGAAGGACAAATCACCATTCCGCCTCGCTCAAGCGTCATTATTTCAGTCGGCACTCCTGAATCACCTGACTTCAAAGGCGTCGTTGAAGGCAGTCAGCATCTGTTGGTCACCCGAAATATTTGCGTCGCAAGAGGAATTGCAGAGCTGCGGGGAGGCAAAGCAACGGTTATGCTCACGAATTTCAGCAATGAGTACAAATGTGTGAACAAAGAAACAACGGTCGCATACATCGAAGAAATTGTCGAAGCCACCAGTGCTTTCGCCCTCGCCGATTTTGCGGAACCTGCTCAGAGGAACCAAGCCCCTCCCATAGCTTTCGACGTCAATCCCAGACTTCCGAACGATAAGCAAGAACAGCTAAAGGCCCTTCTCCTGCAATACGAAAATTGCTTTTCGTCGTCATCGAAAATTCGGCAGACCCCAATCACGAAACATCGCATCATAACCGAAGAAAATGCCAGACCACTCCGTCAGAGTCCATACAGGGTTTCGACGCGAGAACGTGAAGCCATGAAGAGACCAGTTGATGAAATGCTGCGGGATGACATTATCCAGCCGTCCAAGAGCCCATGGGCATCCCCCGTGGTGTTAGTGAAGAAAAAGGATGGGACCCTACGTTTCTGCGTCGATTATCGCCACCTGAACAAAATCACAAGAAAGGACGTGTATCCTCTCCGACGAATTGACGACGCACTTGATCGGCTCCATAACGCCAAGTACTTTTCGTCAATGGACCTCAAGACTGGCTATTGGCAAATCGAAGTCGACGAAAGAGACCGAGAGAAGACGGCGTTTATAACACCGGACGGCCTCTTCGAGTTTAAGGTGATGCCCTTCGGCCTTTGCTCAGCGCCTGCAACTTTTCAACGCGTTATGGATATAGTACTGGCAGGATTGAAGTGGCAGACTTGCCTTGTGTACTTGGACGACGTCGTCGTGTTTTCCTCGAGTTTCGACGAGCATCTTCGGCGCCTTGAAGCTGTACTTCAAGCCATCAAGACTTCCGGACTCACACTGAAGCCAGAAAAGTGCAGATTTGGGTATGAAGAGCTCTTGTTTCTGGCGCACGTTATCAGCAAGTCTGGAGTTAGTCCTGATCCACGGAAAACAGCCGCCATCGCCGACTTCCCGCCGCCCACTGACTAGAAAGCCGTGCGCCGATTTCTGGGCCTGTGCGCCTATTATAGGCGGTTCGTGAAAAACTTCGCCCGCATCGCCGATCCTCTCACTAACCTTACCAAGGCCGATGTGGAGTTCAAGTGGGAAACGCCACAGGAACACGCTTTTCAGGAGCTTAAACATCGCCTCCAGACGCCTCCATTACTTGCCCATTTCGACGAATTCGCCGAGACAGAAATACATACTGACGCAAGCAGCGTAGGTCTTGGCGCCGTTCTTGTGCAGAGGGCTGATGGACTTGAAAGGGTTATTAGTTACGCCAGCCGATCGCTATCCAAAGCAGAAGCAAATTATTCCACAACAGAAAAGGAGTGCCTCGCCATCATCTGGGCTACGTCGAAATTTCGCCCATACCTCTACGGCATGCCCTTCAAAGTTGTGAGCGACCACCACGCCTTGTGTTGGCTAGCCACTTTGAAGGACCCTTCAGGTCGCCTCGCACGATGGAGCCTGAGACTTCAAGAATATGACATTACTGTCATTTACAAGTCCAGCAAAAAACACTCCGACGCCGACTTTCTCTCTCGTGCGCCTGTCGACCAACCGCTACCCGACGACCCGGATGACGACTACTTCTGGGGAACGATCACTACCGACGACTTCGCTGAACGACAGCGGGCCGACCCGGAACTTAAGGCCCTAATAGAATACCTCGAAGGCAGGACCGCCGAAGTCCCGAAGGTATTCAAGCGCTCACTTGCGTCGTTTTTTCTACAAAACGGTCTTCTACAAAAAAAAACTTTTCACCGCTTCGGGCTAAGTACCTCCTTGTGGTGCCTTCAGCTCTGCGACCAAAACTCCTGCAGGCCCTGCACGACGATCCGACGGCAGGGCACCTCGGTGTTTCTCGCACGCTCGCGAGAATACAAGAAAGGTACTACTGGTCGCGTCTTACCACCGACGTCACTCGTTATGTGAGGACATGCCGGGACTGTCAGCGACGCAAGACACCGCCGACAAGGCCAGCGGGACTTCTGCAGCCAATAGATCCACCTTGCCGACCTTTCCAGCAGATTGGTATGGACCTACTGGGGCCGTTCCCGACGTCGGCTTTCGGAAACAAGTGGATCGTGGTAGCTACCGACTACCTCATTCGCTACGCCGAGACAAAAGCCCTGCCAAAAGGCAGTGCATCCGAGGTAGCTAAGTTCTTCGTCGAAAATATCGTCCTACGTCACGGCACCCCGGAGGTCCTTATCACCGACAGAGGAACGGCATTCACTGCCGACTTAACTCAAGCGATCTTGGCATACAGCCAAACAAACCACCGCCGGACGACAGCGTACCACCCACAGACTAACGGCCTCATTGAGCGGCTTAACAAGACGATCGCCGACATGCTGTCAATGTACGTCGATGTCGAACACAAGACGTGGGACGCCATTCTTCCGTATGTGACCTTCGCATACAACACGGCGGTGCAGGAGACGACGCAGATATCTCCATACAAATTGGTCTACGGGAGGAGCCCGACAACGACGCTCGATGCCATGTTACCCAACGTCACCAACGAAGAAAACCTCGATGTGAGCGAGTACCTTCATCGCGCCGAAGAAGCCCGACAACTTGCGCGGCTCCGTATCAAGAATAAACAGACGACCGACAGCCACCGTTACAACCTTCGACGACGCTTCGGGGAATACCAGCCCGGTGAACGTGTTTGGGTGTGGACGCCGATACGCCGACGTGGACTAAGTGAAAAGTTTCTGCGACGGTACTTCGGACCGTACAGGGTGGTTCGACGTCTCGGCCTACTTGATTACGAGGTTGTCCCCGACGGCATCACGAACTCTCAACGACGCCGATCGCGACCTGAAGTCGTCCATGTCGCACTCCTAAAGCCGTTTCATGCGCGTTAACAAACTGAAACAGTGCTTTTTTGTATTATTGTTGTATTGTAATTTATTCATTGTACTTTCTTGCATTATTATTGTACCTCCATCTTTAGTTAAAGCATCGAGAAGATGTTTTTTTTTGTCAGACGGGGGCAATGCCACGTTCCATTTCCCAAGCTTTTGTTATCGTTCCAAAACACCACACGATTCTCAGCGCAAACCGTGCCTGCAGTTTTCGAGAGGGTTCCGGACTGTAGTAGATCATTTCGATAAGATCACGCCCACTGTGCGAATGGTACAGATTGTTCTGGAACGTACGCCGCCGCCAGCGGTAGCGCTAGAACATTCGACGGTGGGAGTATAAATGCCGACGCGCTTCGTTTCTTGTCAGTTGTTGATCGAAGGCCGACGCTCCGTTCGCCGCTATCAGTCCGAGACTGCTGCTGTAATTGGACTTTCCGTTCACCGGGCACAGGTTCACCCAAATAAACAGTTAAATCCTAACACGAAGTCTCCTGTCTTCGGCCACGTCACGACCCCGTGACACTATTTACCGGTGTCCAAGATTTCATTCCTTGCAATAATATATATATATATATATAAATATTTATATATATATATATTTATATATATATATATATATATATATATATATATATATATATATATATATATATATATATATATATATATATATAATTATATATATATATATATATATATAATTATATATATATATATATATATATATATATATATATATATATATATATATATAATTATATATATATATATATATATACAACATGTCATTAATGTGTCAAAAACACGGAAAAACGAGCCCTTAGTAATACACTTCTTTCCCTTATATATATATATATATGTATATATATATATATAGGGGAAAGAAGTGTATACCTAAGGGCTCGTTTTTCCGGGTTTTAACACAATAATAATGAGATCTATCAGACAGTAATGCCAAGAAATGTACAGGGGAAGTTATTAGAATCAATGGAATGTAAATAAGAAGACAGAAAAGTGGATGAAAAAATAACCAGCCGTGAGCAGAAAACGAACCTACGACCTTCGAATAACGCGTTCGATGCTCTAACCACTGAGCTACCACAGCGGCCTTCCCTCCATCCACTTTTTTTGGGTTTATATGTGAATGTAGAAGTAGGAGTGACAGTCAGCGCCATCTATAAGGCAAGCGACGAGTGTGACAACACTCTTTTATGCGCATATTTGGCGTCATGTAGCACGTGAACTTATTATGAGCGTTCAGCTGATTATTAGTCCCTCGTATGCAACCTAATGACACCAAGTCTGCCAGTACGACACCCTCGTTTAATGAAATAAGGGAAAGAAGTGTATACCTAAGGGCTTGTTTTTCCATGTTTTAACACAATACTAATGAGATCTAACAGACAGTGATGCCAAGGAATGTACAGGGGAAGTTATTAAAATCAATAGAATGTAAATAAGAAGAAAGAAAAGTGGATGAAAAAATAACCAGCCATGTACAGGAATATATATATGTAACGTGAATATATATATTATATATATGTTACATATATATATATATATATATATATATATATATATATGTATATATATATATATAAATATATATATCAATATAACGAGAAATATTCTTCTTTATCGGTGACAAGGTTCGTCAACGCTTGTTTTGCGTGTCGTGCGAAGAGAAATGGACTTTGAGAAAACGTGGTGAGAACACACACCACGTTTATGACATAGCACGAAAGAAAAACATAGAACACAGAACCAGAAAAACCGTGAATAGGCCGAATACTTAACAACACTGTTTGATCGAACGATAAAACAAGTAAACGTGAGTTCAAGGCGCAGAGTTCCAAAACCTCAGAATGAGATGCGGGCCCCGACGAACGCCGAGGTGCAGGGCAGGAGGTGGCGACAGGCAATCGGGAGCGGGGTGCGTCTCGATGTGCGATGCTCTGGTGACGGTGGCGCTTGGCGGAGTTGGGGCGTGGGTACGACTACGGAGCAGTCAACCCGCATCGGAGACGCGATGCTCCATGCGGAGAATGGCCAGCCCGTCCACAGAAGAGCTTGCGACGTGATGCTCTCCGCAACCGTGACCATTAGCCAGGCCAGGTACGTCTCTGTGCCAAACGTCTGACCATGGAGACGCCTCGCCGAGATCTGCGATGCCCTCGGCAAGCAAGAGAACAGCAGGCCAGGCCGTGGCCCGAGATGCAGTACTCGTGCCGACAATGCCGCCCCAGATGGTGGTTGGACGGCAGCAGCGTAGACGGCCGCGTTCCCTGGCCAGAACCTGGATCACCTGCGTCCGACGCTTCGGCCCGCTGTCTCCCGTCTGCCGCTGCTTCGGCTCGTCCCCAGCCACATAGCTTACCGTCACGTAATGATCACACGTGGCCCAATCGTGGCACACCACCTCTATGGGCCACCACTGGTCATCAGCTGATAAGCTGACCTCACGCTCACATTTGGCTCGAAATCACACGCGCCTTGCCCCGCACTTTCGTCGTTGTCCTCGTCTTTTTCATTCATCAGAATAACCCCCCACACAAGAAAGTTGTTTCAGTCAAACAACGTTTCTCACAACACACAGTGATGAGGAATAAAAGCAGGTGTCAATTTAGCCTTGGTCCATTCATAAATGTCTCCATATCACAATCCTACCTGATTTCACAATGAGAAAGTCCAGAAGAATGCTAACTTTTAAAGTAGACATGCATACGGGCAACACAAACCAATCACTGCACAAGATTTAATTTTCTTATGTACTAAACATTCTAGAACTTCCTGGCATGCGCTCATGAGTTCTTAAACAACAGCAACTCAGTCTTCCCGTATAGGCTGCCTTCACTCAGTCTTCACACAGGCTGAGTTTTTCAAGTCCAGCTTACTTGATATTCTTCTGGAAGCGTAGCATGAAACTAAGCAGCACTTTCAAACCCTCAAGCCTAGCGTCTTCCGAAACTGCAAGGCGCCAATGCGAAACGCAATCTCACAATGTCAAGCGCTGTTCACTTACAATGTCCTTGAGACTGCCGTGGCCGTCACCCTTCAAGCCACGTTCACCGCAAGCTTAGCGTGATCTTTCACATGACCTAAGGCTCCTGCATCACCAACTGTGCTAGAGCCAGGCGCATGGCTGTGTCGAGTTAGTCCAAGACGGCATACCATCGTGCCCATTCCGCTATTACATTAGAGCGTCAAGCCCTCCCGCACAACAACCTCACTACCCTGACGATCACACAACTGCCTCAATGCTCCTGGCCCTCTCGTTAGCTTGCACCTAACCGCTTTACAACTAATACTTTTTCCCTCGGGCGAATTATTACTATGTTCTACAGTGAATAGTGTAACCATTTTCGGGTCCGTATCTCTGCCACAGCACACAAACAAGGTGAGGCTCTTAAAAATATTTAAAACAAGAGCTTAATCCTGGCAGGCTCGCCATTTATTATAATGAAAAGTATTCTTCTTTATCGGTGTCAAGGTTCGTCAACGCTTTTTTGCGTGTCGTGCGAAGAGAAACGGACTTTGAGAAAACGCAGTAACAAAACACACCACGTTTATGACAGAGCACGAAAGAAAAACATAGAACACAGAACAAGAAAAACCGTGAATAAGACGAATAAGTAACAAAACTGTCTGATCGAACGATAAAACAAATGAACGTCAGTTCAAGGCGCAGAGTTCCAAAACCTCACAATGAGATGCGGGCCCCGACAAACGCCGAGGTGCAGGGCAGGAGGCGGCGACAGATGATCGGGAGCGGGGTGCATCTCGGTGTGCGACGCTCTGGTGACGGTGACGCTTGGCAGAGTGGGGGCGTGGGTACGACTACGGAGCAGTCAACCCGCATCATAGACGTGATGCTCCAAGCGTGGAGGAGGAGGAGGAAAAAACCTTTATTGATGCTGGCTGTGCCAGATAGCCCTTATCTCCACCGGGCTGGTTGACATCCCTAGTCCGGGACGTCATTAGTCGAGGCCGCCACCCGAGCCCGCTGGACTAGAGTTCGCTGTTCCTCTAGTGTGGTGCTATTGAGTAGGGTCGTCTCCCAGTCCTCTTTGGTGAGGTTGGGAAAGCGGGTTAATTTTGGGTTAATTTGGCAGGCCCAGACCATATGGTAAGTGTTGGCCACTTCCCCAAAGTACTGGCACTGCCCACTTGTTTTTGGGTCGTAATATTTGAGTATGGCTGGACAGAGCAGCGTATTTGTCTGAGCGCGCCGCAGGATGCGCTCCTCCGTTTTCGAGAGTCCTTCCGATGGTGCGGGATACAAGCGGCGTTGCTCAATGTAGTATTCTTTGATTTCTCGAAACCGTGTTAAAGGTGCGGGACGTTCAGGTTTATCAGGGGAACGGGGAGTTTCCCGGGAAGTAAGCACTTGGGCCGCTGTATGTGCAGCCTCGTTACCCTGTAGACCCTGATGTCCCGGCGTCCATATAAGACGTTTTGTGGTTGGATCGCGGTTCCTGATGCTGAATTTTTAAAGTCTATTAACAATGGAGAGATTTCTCCTGCAAAATAGCTCTCGCAGGCTCTTCGAGAGTCTGTAACTATTTGTTTTGAGTTTGAATGAGATACTGCCAGTGCAATGGCCACCTCCTCCGCCTTACTTGAGCTTGTGGCTTTGAAAGTGAGGCCGTCCACCTGCGTTCCTTTATGTATTACCGCCGCCGTGTAGTATCCCCTAGGTGACGGCCCGGCCACATCGACGTAATAGACCCTATTACGTAAGCCAAGCCGTTGTTCAAGTGCCTCAGCGCGCGCTTGCCTTCTACCCTGGTGCGCCTCCCTTGTCATATTGCGGGCAAGCGGGGACACCCACAGTTTTGTTCTCCAAAGTTCAGGTTGCGTCGAGTCGGGATGCTCGCAGCAACCGTGACCATTAGCCAGGCCACGTACGTCGCTGTGCCAAACGTCTGACCAACGGAGACGCCTCGCCAAGATCCGCGATGCCCTCGGCAAGGAAGAAAACAGCAGGCCAGGCCCCGCCCCGAGATGCAGTACTCGTGCCGGCAATGCTGCCCCAGCTGGTAGTTGGACGGCAGCAGCGTGGACGGCCGCATTCCCTTGCCGGAAACTGGATCACCTGCGTCCGATGCTTCGGCCCGCTGTCTGCCGTCTGCCGCTGCTTCTGCTCCTCCCCAGCCACAAAGCTTACCGCCATGTAATAATCACACGTGGCTCAATTGTGGCATACCACCTCTATGGGCCACCACTGGTCATCAGGTGATTGGCTGACCTCACATTCACATTTGGCTCGAAATCACACGCGCCTTGCCCCGCACTTTCTTCGTTGTCATCGTTTCCTTCACTCATCAGAGTATATATATATATATATATATATATATATATATATATATATATATATATATATATATATATATATATATATATATATATATATATATATATATATATATATATATATATACTGAAGAGGTTTTTATAATGAGCAAAGTGTACTTTGGAAGAGAAGGAACAAAGCTCAGCCGTTATATTCACTCACTTTTCAATGGTGTCGACCGGCGGAACAAATGGTCTTCGTCCGGGTTTCGCACACTTGTTCTCACAAGCCCACTGCAAAAAAGCATCTGTCAACATTCGCCGTCGCGGACGCTTTTGAAAGGCTACTTGGTAAGGCTGACAGACTCGAGTGTTTTCAACTTTAAAGACGATAGTCTCTCTTGAGGACCTTCGACGCAAAAATTTTGGTCTGTCTGTCTGTTTGTCTGTCTGTCTGTTTGTCTGTCTGTCTGTCTGTGTATACGTTTGTCTATTTGTCCACTCTTAAAAGAGCCGGTTACTTCAAACGGGTAACTCCATCCGCAGCGCCCACCAATTTTGCTCAAGGTTTAGCCTTCCTATTGTGCAATTGTCAATTAAAAAGCAATTATTGCGCATGTCTGGGACAGTATAACAACACATGTATATTTTGCATGTGTGCCTTTTACTAGAAAAGGCATTCATATTCATTTTAAGGACCATAGCCCATATCACGCTGTGTTGACCATGCGACGCTTTCACGAAAAGGCGACTGTTTCCAACGCTTTGCTAAGAAGAGACGGTGGTGGCACCTACCCATGGTCTTCCGTTCTACACCTTATCACCTCTGAAACGGGCGCGCACACCCGTCTCAAAGCCCCGTGATTCGTTTTCCGAAAAAAAACTGCCAGATGGCGCTCATATCTCCCGTTTGACGTGCTTGACGCGCTCGTTCGCCTCTGCTGCACGCTCAAAGCACTCTAACGCAGGGGCGAAAACTATCTTTTTTAAATTGCATTTCGGAACTCTTCCCGTAAAGCAGTGGCCTGCGGACAAAGGAATCGATGACCATGGACAACCAGTTGTTTACTTTGTAAATCACCTGAGACAATAGACCATGTGTTTACTCACTGCTGGGATGCTGTCTTACACTGGGATCTCCTTCAAAGAACATTTAAAAAGATCTCCCCATTACAAGCGATGGCATTCGTTTTTTCTGTGTGGATGATGAGCACGGCATACCGCACGACATGGTTATGTTAATTTGCCTTCACAGCATCTGATAGACCACAATGGCTTACAGACATCTTGACTAGAACATACGTCCAGTACGGGAGAACTGCATTGCAAATATGTGGTATATCACTGAGGTGTTAAACAACAAGAACATCCCAGCTGGCCAACAATGTTAGAGGAATTGTGCAACCTGAAAAAATTCTAATGTGAGCACTTCGGATCAAACATTCGTCAAAGTGTATTTTCTCATTCATGTTTCTGCGTGAACACCTGTAAAGAAAAACAGGTAATAAAGCAAAAAAGCACTCTAACGCAGCGCCTCCAGAATACCATTCACTGATTTGCTTGCACAGAATATCAAATCAATGTTTTCTTCACTCTCTCCACACGCTCTTTCGACGACATCTGCTGATACGGGGGCCATTTTTTTCCTGGGCACTTCGCTTAGCACAAAGAAAACCAGTCCACTGTTCATAACCGTTGGAAATAAAATCAGACAACTGCTAAGTTGTGCCTATAACACGTCATTCGAAGGTATTAGTTTCGATTCCTGGTCACGGCCAGTTATTTTTTCACCCACGTTTCCTTTCTTTCTATTTACATTACATTGTTTCTAATAACTTCCATATGCTTTCCTTGGTATTATTGTCTATTAGATCTCAATAATATTATGTCAAGCATGGAAAAACGACGTTCTATGTGTGCACATTGCACTTTGTGCGTGTATATATATATATATATATATATATATATATATATATATATATATATATATATATATATATATATATATATATATATATATATATATATATATATATATATATATATATATATACGTGCGCGCACGTGCCTGCGTTTCGAATGTTCTTTGGCATACACAATAAAAAGTTTAACAATATACACAAGACTTTTGAGCACGCAAAGACTTCAGCGACGAGGCCGCCGGTGGAGCAATCCACTTTGAAGCCCGACACCCCAAGAGCAGCTAAGCAACATACGTGTGGTCTTGCCTGTTTAGTGAGAAATCCGATAATCCGGATTATGTCTGACCACACGTACTGCGCTTCTTCCAACCTTGGGGTGAATGGGCGCTTGTTCCTCAAAGATCAACCTAAGCCGCTTACAGCGAAGAACAGTTTGGCCTAAACTGTACTTGACTTTTTTTCAAATGAGCGAAACTACGTAGTGTCCCCTTAAAATGTGCCCTGGCTCTACACCCTCAGTGATCTTTCACGGCCACACTTTAAAGAAGCTCCTATTGTATTCGTCCTCCTGAAGTGTTTGTCGTGCGCATCAAAAAAGGAGATGGGAGCTGGCGGATAGAAATATGAAGTGCAGATACATTCAATGAGCAGCGGAAAGCGCCTCCAAGCATGTGACCAGTAAGTAATTTAAATGGTTCTAGAATGGTCACTAAACGACTTGAGACTGTACGTAAATTCTAGTGTGTATATATATATATATATATATATATATATATATATATATATATATATATATATATATATATATATATATATATAGGTCTTGATGCATGTTAACAGCGTTAAAAATTATAAACTAAACAACTGCGTCATGAGGCACAGTGAATGTGCTGCCGCCACAGCAGTACTAAATTATGAAAAGAGCTAGGACACAAAGCACTAGAAAAGGAACACACATGTAACAAAAAGAAAGAAAATAAGTCGTAAATGTATCAAAAGCCACTCTACAATCGATTCATGACGTGAGAAATATGGCTTGAGTTTTCAAACATGCATCACATCACTTCGTAGAAGACGACGGAAACGTCTTGGGTGCCCTGTGGGAGAAACCTTGTATGTCACGTCACTGCCACGGCGTAGAACCTTGGACAGGTCGAATTAGCGCTGTAATAGCTTTTCTCAGCAGCCTCGCTGTAAGATGGGGGTCCACACCGAAACTTCATCGCGTGCTTTGAAGGTAACTTCTCGATGTCGAAGGCTGTACCAGCCTGCGCCTGCAGTTTGTGAGTCGGGATATGGCATAGGGCGAGTTTACGGGCCTCCTCGGTGTGTTGAGCGAACGAGGCAGCGTCCGTGTTGAACATGCCCAGGTTGTCTGGAAAGAGCATTGCATCGAGCATTGCAGTGACTTCTCGACCATGAATTAATTCAAAAGAGGTTAAACCTGTATTCTCCTGAACTGCAGTATTGTAAGCGACAGTTACGTAAGTGAGTATATCGTCCGAGTTCTTGTGGGCAACACCACATACCTTGTCAGTGTGTCTGCGATGGTCTTGTTCAGCCATTCAGTGAGTCTATTTGTTTAGGGGGGATTACCAGTGGTTTTCCGATGTTCTGTACCACTTGGTTTCAACACTTCTTGCAGCATCTCTGCGGTGAAAGCTGTTCCGCGATCAGTAATTATTACAGGTGGCTCTCTGTGAAAGAGGACAATACTGGTGACAAAAAACAGGGCAATTTCAGTGGCTTCAGAGTTGGTCAGGAGTTTTGTTTTCTAGTAGCGTGTTAAATATTCGGTGGCAACCACAAGCCATCAATTTCCTTACGAAGACATGGGAAATGATCCCAAAAAATTATGCAAGACCATACCAATTAGTTGTCCCGCTTGTAAGACAGGTGGAGTCGTACGGCGTTGGCAGTCATGACATGTGCGAATGTACTGCTTGACTATCTTCGCCAGACGTGGCCAGTGATAGGAGCGGTGAATTTGTTCCAGGGTGCGTGTGTAGAGAGCATATCAGGATGATGGTTTGTCATAACAATCATTTGAAATATTGCCACAAAGTTGGCCAACATGCAACTAATAAGCTTCCGTGGGTTAAATGTCTTCTTGTAGATGATACCATCTCGGAAGCAATGGGAGACCAGCGAGCGTGTGACATTTCAAGGGAGGCTGGTATCGCAGCCCTCAAGGTAGTTAACGAGCAGACTTAGCTCCAAGTCGTCATGCTGTTGTTGAACCATGTCGGTTGCTGATATAGAGGAAATCGATGTCAATGTTGGTACTGCTGACCACCACACTGAGAGATAGTCAGCATCGGTGCATGTACGTCTTGACTTGCGTATGATTGTACCGTCGAATTTTAGTAGCAGAAGGCTCCACCATCCACGGATCCACCAAAAGACTCCACGGATTTTTGAGGTTGGCTAGCCACCATATAGAGAATGGTGGTCGCTAACTACTCTCAATGGGTGACAGTACAAGTAGGGCCAAAACTTCGTTATAGCTCAAAGAGCGGTTGAACAATATTTTTCTGTGGCAGAGTAGTTTTTCTCTGCCGATGATAGTGTTCGACTGGTATAGTTATTCACACGCTCAACGCTGTTTTACCCTTGAGCCAACTTTACTCCACGTCTGACGTTGCTGTCATCGGGGTGTAGCTCTGTGGCAGTGTTGTCGTCAAAGTGACCAAGTACAAGTAGAGCTTAGAGATGGTTTCTTAGTGTGTCAAAGGCATGGCGCTGATCCTTAGCTGGAACAAATTATACGCATTCTTTTGTATTGAGCGGTTGTTCAGTGGCGTGATTTTTTCTGTCATGCATTTTAATGGATTCTTTCAAATCGTGCGTAGTCAATGAAAACGCTGCGTATATACTTGACTGCTGTCATGGTTTGAGTCAGGGCTCAAAGTGGCGCAGATAAACGCTGCCAGGGTTCGAATGCACACAGATGCCAGATAGCACAAAATGGGGAACGACCAGCCCAGTAGCATAGTGAGTAAGAGCATCGGAAGTTTGCTTGTTTAGTCCCTGATAACGGCGAGTTTTCTTTTATTCCACCTGAATAACCTCACGTATACAACACCTCTATTACCAGGCACTTAAAGCAGCACAATAACGCCCCTCTACCTCTACCATGTCTGACTTCATTATCTGCGGAATTTTTTTATGAGGTTGTTGAACCAAAAATGAAACCTCCGAAATTTCTGTCCACAATTTCGCCTCTGTGTGTATCATGTCATCAAAATGTGTGCGAAATAAAATAGTCATATTTGCTTCAGTCAAAAGGCAACTGATTATCTGCAAGAATTACAATCCACGCAGTATCAGTGGTTGAACATGCAAGCACCCATCGAACGAGGTGAGGCATATTCGCCATGACGTAGGTTTAGATCCGTGCACGTCAATCTGGCAGAAATAGCCTTGTTGTCCTTGATTTATAAGCAGTAAACAAAATTACATATCAATGAAATAAAGCAAGTGTAGCTAACGTTCGCATATCACACGTATACTACTAGCAGAGAGAAAAATAAACTTATATTTTCTACCTTGTAACTAAAATAACACGGCTACACAATGACACTTCACATTCTGATACTGACAGGTGTCACACGCATGATGTGCTACGAAGATACAGATCTCAACATATCTTCGTTACCACTGCCCACTCTGTTTATCAACGGTGAAGTGAAGCCCACTAATACGTGTGGATACAAAACTAAGCTCGTACAGTTGTTCAACGATGGCGAGTTCTTGGTGATGCTCGTGTGTCCGGAAGGTGGCATTAGTTTTCTGGAACGTCTAGTCACAAGGTATATGAAGAAACACCACAGAAAGTACAATACTAGTTTGCGTGATGACCGGTTGCTCACCGAAGGATCTACATGCAAGCACCCTGTGCGTGCTGGATGAGAAAAAGCAAACATGTAGTCGTATGTGTGCTGGGACCCTGCACAATAATGAATCAACGCACCTTCGCACGATTCTTTGTAGAAACAACGGCATCAAATGAATCAACCGAAAGTGTAAACGAGTGTGACGTCGTCTATTTTCACCATTTATCACCACACATTATAGAAGCCTTCAATTTGGCATCTTGAATGTGGGTATTGTGTTTTGGCTTATTCATTCTTAGGAATTAGCTATTTTAGGCACAACCAAGCAAAATTTGCTTGTTCCCATTACGATTGATGTATAATCATGCATATAAAAACAATTTAATGGACATAAGTGTATTGAATAATGAAAAGTTCAAATTTGGCCTGAACATGAGTCTTGAGTCTTTCAACACAGAAGCTTCGTGCTGCATTTTGTAGGGCTCAGATGAAAGCCAGTGTACTCTGCTTTTGATACTGTAAATACCTGTTGGAGACCAAACACATTTGCAGTAATATTATAATAGCCTTCAGCCAGCTGTGTATTGAAAGAGTTTTACGAATGTTTTCTCTTTTTTCGCGAATTCGTGTTAGGAAGCCCAGTGTATAGTAATTTTGCGCAGGTACAGCATGTGCTAAAAAGTTGTTGACACAGTACGGGAGAGAGAAAACACTGCCATAAAGAATTGTCACAAGTCAGCTCACAGGTGGCGCAGAACGCATACAATTCTAATTAAATCTTAGTGGAGGTTTTAACATGATGGAGATGACATACCGTGGTCTCCGCTCTGATTCACACAAGAATTTTAGAAGCGTATACCTAAAGCTTACCAATCATTGTGCCGTTTCTAGTATTATATACATTGTCATGGGATGAATTAGGCTTGTTCGCTAAAGGCCAAAACATAAAAGCAAAAATAAATTATTAAATACACGCAGCCTACATTATTTTATTCCTCCAACTTGGCGTTCTTTTAACCAAAGCAAGATCATAAAACTTTTTGAAGTGCTGATAACGGAACGACTTAGATTTTCGCGGTATCAATGCGAAGTTAATTTTCAACCTCGCAGTACCTACCCAGTGAAATACTGCCATGATGAGAGGACACCTATGGAAGATTAGCGAATACCGAAAGAAGCAATATGCTCTTGATCAAGAAAGAAGTGCAGGCGAAATTGATTAGGAACGATGCTTTGTGTGAAATACAACTCTTCTAAGGGCAGTAGAACGGAATATGTTTAGTGAAATACTTAGGCAAAACTGTTTTTACAAAAATAAAACAACAGCGTGAATTGCACAAAAAACCCTATTGCGAAAAGCAGTGGTGGAACCAAAAATTGCGAGTAGAGACAGGGTCTTGTTGTGAACCGATAGAGAATCATCTAAAACCCTACAGCCCTCAGCCCTCCAAACGCTCTTGCACTTCTTTTTCTTTGCGGTAAATAAGCTAATTTCCCCCTTCAAAGGCGAGATTGTTGCATGGCCCAATAAAGGGCAAGGGAAATCTTTCAGACAAAGCACATTCAAAGTGATTTTGTGGCAGTGATTGCAAGAATAGAAGGGAAAATGACAGCAGGAGCAAGAGAATGAGAAGGAGAGGAAATAGCTGGGTTGAAGCCAACTGAAGAAAGCTGCATTTTTGTTATTCTGGTTTTCTTGGCCACAATGCGGCACCGCCAGGTCATCAAAGAAGAATGAAATTGAACAGCAAACATGCTTTCTTTAACGCCATCGCGGTACGTCCCAGAAATGTGGCCGTCCGTAGAAACGTTTTATCATAAAGCAACGGCGGTAGAGGTTTGTGAAAGCACAAACCGTGTCTCAATTCGCACATTCGGAACAATATTGAACCCGTGAAGTGCTCTTATAGGATGCAACTGTGGGCTTCATACTTCCTTTGCGATAAAGGCTAACATCATATACCTTTTCATCTTTCGCTGAAAGATCGTTAAAAGCACGTTCTATAAAACTGCTACCAGAATGCCACGGTTTGTGACAAGGCAGCAAATTTACGCAATCGTTTTTTTTCAACTACACGTTCTTTACAAAACACTTAACGGAGAACAAGATGAACACTGTTCAGTTGCCGCAGCAGCTTTTTTCATGAATATTCAATGTTACTTAGCTGAATGCGTTTTTGACTCTACGATCAACCGTGGAATCTTGCCAGTGGCCTTCATTAGAAAACACGGGCAGAAACAAAACAGAATATCCATGCGTTTAGGCTAATTACAGCAATTTCTTTTATTCTGCTTCTTGTACACATTGGCTTTTATTAAACGACACAGATACATCTACGCAATATTATTGCAGGCACTATTTTCTTAAGAGGCGGTGAAAAAATATGTGACTGCGAAAGCAAACATCGGCGAACGTTTCACAGTTACCCTTCTGCGAAATTATGGAAAAAGGGCATCTTCACACTGGTTCACTTCACCTACAGAATAAGTACAAAGTATTCAAACTATCGATACAAAGGCGTCAAATACGCCACTAAAGCGAAGTGCTTTGTCCTAAAACGAAGAGCACTCCTGAATCGAGGTTGCATCTATGTTTGTGTCTATACATCAACATGGGGGCACCCCTTGGCGTAGTTTGGCTTGCAAACTGTGAGCGCTAAGGAGTGAACAAAGGTCTTAGAAGGCAGGCCAAAAGAACAATTGATACAGTCCCCAGCCTTGGATAGTGCTCCCATGAGGCCTCTTCCAACGACTTTCATCTCAATCTATCTTTATTCTAGCACGACGTACTTCTCAACCTTATTTTCTTTCTCTCCATTGAGTGGGAGCGCAAAATTGTCTGTAGAGTTTCTATTTTCTGCCTGTTTGGGCTCAGAGGTGAACAGTGATCAAGCATGCACGTCGCTTTTGACAAGAGAGACATTGGTTTCTGTTGAAATAGTCCGTAAGGAAGACCAAGCCTCTCTCAATTCGCGCTTCCTTTTCGAATGAAAATGCCCACTAAATGCTAAATTTTGCAAGTGCTAGGCTGTATATCTCGTACCCGTAAGCCTCAGAGCCTTTTTGTCGCTATTCATAAATTATATAAAGTTCGATACAATATAAAAATCTTACCTGCCAAGTGCAAATAACCACCATCTGTAAATAATCCAATCTAACAACAGTATATAGATGTTGAAAATTAAGAAAGGTAGCTACAATGTAACAACTTTATGCTATAATTTAGTACAATAATATATCACTTGAGGAAACCTACACGACAAGTTGCGTACTTCTTATATAAAGCGAGCACAATTAAAAACGTGAAACGTTTCTTTAGATAATTAGGTAGCCCCTGAAAATCATCTTAGAGTGCTCGATACATCTGCGTAAAGAGGCTCCTTTTGTGGCAATTCAGCTCAGGATAAGACGAAGTGGATAAAGAAGAAAATTATTGCTTCTCTTACCATGGCTACTTCTATTAGTAGTAGTAGGAGTAATAGCTGCATTAATAGTAGTGGCAATAAAAGAACTAGTAATGAATTAGCGGTAGATATAGTAGCATAGTAATAATACTAGTAGTTGTAATAGTAGTGCGAATACTCCTAAAGCTACAGCTGCTTCAGCAGCTACAAGATAATTACCAACACCGTTGTTATTAGTACTATTTATAACGTCATTACTTCTGTTAGCACACTGTCACTACAACTTGTCTGCTCCGATTGCCTAGCGTAACTATAGGGAACCAGCACTGAAGTTTCCTCGGTTGCCCTGGTGGTGAGGGCGCGCATTTTTCAACTGCCCTCGGAGACAAAGAGTAGCGGCTGGTAGAGGTGGTGCGTGTGCGCATCGCCACAACTAAATCAAAGGGCGCTGGCGGTACTGCTGCGTATCGAAGTGCAACAATATATAAAAAGAGGAAGAGCGTATAGAGGAATAGGAGGACGTAGAAAGACGAGGCGTGGTTGCATCCAAGCGGTCAGGCGATCAAAATTTTGCTCTAGCTCTTCTGTATATTGCTGTCGGTATCGTTTCTAAACCGAATGGCGCATGCCTGCTATATTTATTCGATTGTGAAGACAGCCACCAGGGAAAACCACGGCCATACAGTCGAGTTTAAATGGCGTTTCGCTGGAAATAAAACGAGTGTATTATGCAACATACGGCATATGTAAACTTTTTTTTTATCTGGCCCGCTGAGTGTCTAGTCATGCGCCACCACCAAACCATAGTCATACTGTGGTTTTGGGATGTTAAACTCCACGTATCAATCAATGCCACCACGTGAAGGGAATGATACGATAGCCAGGTAGTCTTTATTATTTTTTTGTAAACAGTTGCGTGTAAAGCAAAGCTGCCTTGTCCACAAGACTTGTGTGGGGCCTCGTTCACCAACGCCTCTGAGCTGTTATAAAAGATACTCGCAGTGAACACTCGAGGCCGAGAAGCCTTTGTTCAACTTAATTTGTGCAAAACACAGGGTTCTTGTTACGAACAAAGCAGCGGGCAGTACACTTGAAGCTTAGCTTTCTGGAGTCATCCGATGCAATAAGCGTTTTTCTCACTGGCAGCCGTGACTAAGTAACATGAAAATTTGTCCCTTGCTAGAGAAGTATCAAATGTCTTCGATTTTTACTCGTTGTTTAGTTCACTTAACACACAATCACAGTATTTCCGCTTGCCTGTGTCGGTCTTAAAAGAAGGCGCCTGTTCAACATCAATATTTGCTTGGCCTTCAAGTGCCAAAGAAGATATCATTTTGAGGTACGCTGTAGTGTGCGTATCAAGATTATGACCACTTAGGGCTCTTCAATGCACACATATCTCTTGGTTCATGGATGTTCTTTCTATATTTCACCTCCAATGAAGTGCGGCCGCTGTGGTCGCTAATCTATCCTACACCCTCAAGAACAGTAGCGCGACACCACACGTGCTATGCTGCCACGGTTGTTTTCTTGATCAACGTCCCCGTGCATACACTGCGGTAGGGCGTACACACAATGCCAGAAAACAAATTGACGCAGCTACCACTTACTCTGCTTTTGTTTTGTTTTACTGCAGATGTTGTTAGCGTGGTATCGTCAAAGCACGGATTACTCAATGGGGGCATGTCGGCTAGCACTAGCATTAGCCCGATACTTAGCATGCAACCAGCAAATTAGGACGAAGGAGCTGCCATCACGGCACAGCACTATCCCTTCGGTTCTATATGCATAGACCCAGTTCGCTTTGCAGGGATTCTTTCTGTTTTCTAGTGTTTTTTATGTGAGAGCAGCCCTCGGACAAAGTTATTTTTCTAAACCACTGTGCAGTATTACTGGCACTATGGCTTTTCGAGTTCTTCGTTCCAAAATAAAGCAAAGCAGCAGCGCACGCGCGTGCTCTCAAAGTGGTACACTGCGGCCGGTCGTCTTTGCGCGAGCAGCTGAGTTGTGTCGCGACTCTCCGCCAGGTGCTCTTTTTCGGCACGCCACCTATCCAGCACTGGTCTTTCATAAGGACATCACTTTATTTCCGAGTAGTGAATATGAACAATATTAAAAATAAAGTCACTTATCCCTGTGTTACACAAGCTTTATTTCCGTCTACCTAAAATGTATTTCATCGTAGTTAAACCGGGTGTCAATGGAAACTGTCCAGAACTTTCGTTCAAAACAAGTGTATAATCTGGCAGCTTCAGATGAAGGCCATTCCATACATGCGCAAAGCTCGAAACGCGGGGTTGTTTGTGGCTTCGGCGACATCCAGTTTGCGCGAATCTTTCATATACGTATGTTCTACGAGCGTCTGAACTTCTGACTCTTTTTTCTATTTTCATTGTGACGGGGTTGTGAGGAGGGTGAAAATGAGAGTTGCTGTGTTGAAGGCAAAGCTGTTTATTTGGCTGAACTTCTGTCAGCAAATCGAATCTCAGAATCCAGCAATACATGTTGGCACTGATAGCGAAGAACAGCGTCAGCCGCCGGTAAGTATTACAAGCGGTGAAGCTCGTCGGCTCATCTATCTATCTACCTATCTATCTGTCTATCTATCTATCTATCTATATAAATATATATATATATATATATATATATATATATATATATATATATATATATATATATATATATATATATATGTGTGTGTGTGTGTGTGTGTGTGTGTGTATTAAGTTTTATAACAAACTTCATTGTTCGCGTGTTGCACATATGATGTGTTGTGCGCCTATCAGAGATTCCAAGATTATGTTCCAAATTCTTCTGGCCCACTTTGCACAAGGCAACAGTTACTTTGCAATGTGGTGGTAACATGACATTAGAAACGGGCATAAGTGGAATTATGGTTTGTCTTAAGGGAGAGTATCGGTCAGTTCAATGAGCTGTAGTGGCACTTTGAAAGCACGTGATAAGTCACTCTGTCAGCACACGTTCCCATCTAAGAGAGAAAAAAGTCAGTCTGCATAGCTTTTTTTTAATTTTAAAACTCTCTATCCGTGTTTCGATTCTTACCTTTCCGATCTGTCTTCACAAGTCTTCATTGAGTGCGTTCCCTGGATGTTGACTGCTAGCCAGGTTCTTTATTATTATATGATTGTTGTTTTTTCTGAGTGCGTTTTCACATTCTCACCCGTATGTGACAGATTTGTGATGAGTTGCTGGGAAGCAAAGCAAATACGCAGAAGCCTATTAGCAGGTACGTGCTGAAGGTTTTGAAGGCGGTAGGAGTGCACTGTCTATTATTGTCTTATTGTTGGAGTCATGTGAGTGCGCACGCTGAATAGTAGGCAGTTCAGAAGCCCATGCGGCAAAACACTTATTGATAGGATGATTCACTTTGTTGTCACAGCGTCATCGACATGGAGGAAGCTCTATTCATACATTTTAGATTTAGAGTGAAGGCTGATATTTTGAGCGGTCTTTCTATATGCAGTTACAAAAAGATTTAACGAAAACCGGAGTAGAAGATTTCATCAAATAAGACCATTTCAAAGACGAGAATAGTGGTACTTCTCAGTGAGCAACATGAAATGCAAAGGCTGACCTAATGTACATAAAAAATAAGCAGCAAATAATCTAAATTGACTCATTCATTTTAAAACCCGAGAGGTATACCATCGTGGCTTTGCCAAAGTAACACATTGCGATGTAACCTTCTCGAAAAGAATGCGGATAAAAGAAGCGCCAATGCGATCAACTTGTTTATTGCAGCAATGACAATACGAATATTTCTAATAAAGGAGAATAAAATAAATTTGGTAGATCCCAGCTACCTTTGGATTTGATGTTTTGTGAAGCATGCAGAGGGAAGGTGACTCAGTTGTAATTTTTTATTGAGAGAAATGATATGAAATGAAGCTTAATGTATGTACAGATGTTGTACGGCTAGACACTTGTTGAACAGTCTGAACTTCAGTGGATGACACTTCACTACAAATGCTGTTAACCCAACATGACGGCTGTATGAAAGCAGTACGTATGTACTGTTTATAGGAGTACTTCAACCACACTTGACATTTCAAGAATATTACGCTTTACAATGAAAACAGTTTCCTGACCTGACATGGCTCTGTGGTAAAATACTTCATTGCCACGTAGAATGCTGAGACTCGACTCTTCCTCGTACATGGCATTCATTCTATGCGTTCCTTGAGGCAATGTTGCCGATGCCACCTTTTAAGAGTGAAGCTCCTTCGGACTACCGTCGTTTGCGTTCATCGTAGCTCACAAAACTGAACCTGAACGCTTGCATAGCGAAAAACGAGAACATCTGCGTGAAAAACCTACTTTATCTGTGCATCATTCAAGTATATGGCAAGACAGTACTTGATCACCTCCACCATGGTGTACTGGAACAGGGGCAGTGTGCCGTCTAGCACCCCAGAAGTGGCTCTTTTTGCGATGATGGCCACCGCTGCCAGAAGACAACGTATTACTGTGTCGCCACAGGTTAGCACTCTCTGAAGTAATTTACGAGCAGCCGAGATACATTGTCTTCTAGATTGATTCTTGTTGTTACTTCGCTGGTCCTAAAATGCATAAAAATGATTACAAACGTGTAAAGGAACATTACGTCCTTGAGCGCTATTGTTTTAACACGCGACTGCTTACTCTTCTGGCTCATGCAGGTAAGTGGTGGTCGTGGAATTCGCCCATTGATCACGTTATCCTTCACTCACTAACGAAACAAACAAGGACCTATCACTAGCGATTCGATTCCTACTGGGCCATGGCACTATTTTTTGCATTCGTCGGGTCAACGCTGACGCTGTCAGCTTTTAAGTGCGAAGCAGCTTGTGGTAGAGCTCAATCTAGTATGTGCGACCCGCCTCATTGCGCATGCGCAACATCCACCACGAGCACTGACAGCAACTGCACACGCGCTAGCGCATCCAGACCTGGGCAACGGTCTGGGGAAGACGCTGTGGCCTCTCCCCCTTACACTCTCTCAAGAATCGTGTAATGGCGTCGCGGAACGAGATTCTCTGGACGCGCAACGAGCCAACGCGTTGTATCCTACACAAGCTTACGTGTAAGTGGCTGTGTGAAAGGCTGTGGCCTGTTCCCTATCACACTCTGTCAGCCATCACGTGATTGCGTCGGGAACGAGATTCTACAGACGCGCCATCAACGCAGGTGCTCCGGCGTGGCGGCGGGATGAACCTGCGTGGCGTGCTCCAACTAGAGCTGAACGAATAAGAGCAACGGAGCCTACAGTGCTTTCATGCTGTGCTCCGCTTGCGAAGCCTCGTCAACCTCTGGCAAAGTCCCGTGATGAACGGAACTTAAAGTTAATCTATGTGCTGCTTCGCGTGCTGCTCATAGGTACGTTTAGTCGGAGATGGTTTATTTTTTTAACACGCGCATGTTAAGTTTACCAATGTCCGTCTGATCTTGGTGTTCCTAGGTTGTATAAATTGTAACCCACCTGTGGTACATACCAGCATACCAGTGGCACATACACGCCCGCGGGAATGTTCCGCACGTCTGGCGGCTAGGCTTAGAAGATGTATGCGACGAGATTTTGACATTATTCATTTCATAACCAGCGAGTCAAATTTGTCAAATAATATTACCCTCTCATAGTAATTTTGGTTTTCACAAAGTTTAGGGGGTGGTCACGAGAGCACCCAGGCGCATGATAAATAAAAAATAACTAAATAAACAATACTGAGGACCTAATGGGAGCCCGGGAAGCAGCGTTCAAATGGTAACACCGACAACAAGCTCCTACACCTGAACTGAGGGCGTGGGAGTGAACAAAATCACGTTTATTCAACTTTGTCTGTGCCAAAGGAGCTGCGTTGGACAAGGACAGGGCCCTATAGCACAGGGAGAAGGTAGAGCGCGCGGGAAGCGTTGGATGGATTAATGGCCAAAACACACTGTATATACTGTACACAGGCGTTGTCACTGTTTTACATTCGCCAGTGCGCAATATCACGGGGGATCTATAAGGTAAGAGTCATACTTCGTGTTTCGCAAACTCACGACGATTAACTTCATGGAGGTGCGTGAACTGTTTCGTTGAAACTTTGGCGAGTGATCGTTAATTTGCAAAAAAATGCAGGCCCCCTTTTTTGAAGGTGCTCCCTCTAACCCTGGACTAAATGATCATTAGGCCACCGTGACGGGGACTTCAATAATGTGGCGCAAATGTTGGCGTGAGCTTCCAAAGGCTTCAATGTTATGGCGCGATTCTTTTTTTCTTTTAACTACGTGTCTGCATACTAGCTGAGTACCAGCGATTGCGATGCTGCATTACAAGAAGAGCTGTTAAGCTTTCATAAAATGCTTCAATTTGAAACATATACATTCACTAAAAGCTCAAAGAATGCTAAATCATGTCGAAAGAACGTGCAGGGGTGCCGCAATGCGAACTAAATGCAAGTATTTGAGGCACAAAATTGGCCATACGAAAACCCGTAATCGTATGGGGATCCAATGTCGCACAAGCCAAGTGTGTTACTTTTTGCTACTTGTAATGATTAGGAAGTTAATGCACTCTGGCGTGTCATATTAACTGTCTAAGCCTCATTAAAAGAGGGCCAGATGCGAATGAAAGAGCAGTGTTGCGTATAATGCTGTCGTAGCTAGAGCAATCGCCGGAACGCGCAACACTACTCTGAGGTCGCTGTAGTATAGGCTTCGAGGTAATGAAATCAACGTAATGCGGTGTAACGCGAAGGTATTTCAACCTAATGCTTTACGCATCGCTTAGACGGTGGAGTGTAATACGAAGCTTTATGGCTCGTGCTTCCCCGAAACTCTCACGTGCCCCGAAAAAGCCGGCACCACCCAACTAAATGATTATTGACGGGACGGATCCGACACATATGTTTATATAATTTTAATAAAAGAAAAACATTGTTAAACATACCGAAATGTGAATTAATAAAGCCATTTTCGGGGGCACCAACAGAGTTTATATCGACGCATGTGTTAGGGACTTCAATTTTGACTGCAAGCCATTAGACCGAGAACGTTATTCCTGTACCCACATACAAAAAAAAAGGCAAAGGTATTGAAGGGCTTTATCCATTGCATATGACGCACATTCTCAATATGTGCCTATGAGTTAGCTTTGACCGTAAGAGAATAAATTTGCTAAGGTTTTTAACATATATTTGGTATTACCATATTGCTTCCTCGCTGATATGAATGTCATAATTCTGACTCTAATCATTCAAATACAACTTTTGTATGAAAAAAAAACTTCCACCATCACTATCGTTCTGCGTCGTTTTCGGAAACTACTAGTGAGTTGTAGGCTCACTGCAAGAAGCAAAAATCTATGCGATATTCGCCAAACCCTATCAACCCACCTATAGGCTACTCAGAAAGTTGGCATAGCACTTCTATATACAGCGCTTCTGAGCTATTCGACTAGGATTTGCTGAAGAGAAATTGAAAGGAAAGAAGAAAAAAGAATACTAATGTGATAAGAGCAGTGTATTTCACAGCAATTATGTCTGTCTTTAGGCACTCTTGTCCTGACTAAGTGCCACAAAACTTAGATCGCCTTTTTTCAGCGTTGGCATCACCTTCTTCACTCGAATGGTCTAGACAAGTTTCTCGGAATTTTTTCTCTCAAAAAGGGTAAGCCTGTCAATGCTGTCTCAAAAGCACAAAGAAGTTTTCGTTTCTGTATACAATGACTCGATGATATTTTAGTAGAAAATACGCAAAGGTACTTTCGAAGTAGGAAAGGTAATACTATTAAATTATTATTCGATTCATTGGCGAGACGTTTTCGACGCATTGATTGATGCAATGATTGTCAATAATACAGCTTGCCTGGACATTCGCATTCGCAGGCAGTGATAGCGGCAGAATTTTTTTGGTTATCACTCTCATTTTACGGTATAAAACACACCTACATGCATACTCACATGACATTTAAAAAGTGTTGTTATTTGGATTTTTTGCCAACCGGTGAAGCCCCCGCGATCTCCGATGACAGCACAGCTCTGGCCGACTGGCTCGCCCTACGCCATGTTCTGCCGCCGAAAAGAACTCTTGCCGAGTGGTACCCCGTCCTCGGACTCCTGTGACCGTGTCCGCCTTTCCTATCTTCTCCTTGCTTCTGGGGCTCGCTGTCCGTGCACCACGCTCTCTCCTTTCACTCTCTATCTCTATACATTTTTATACTATTCTTTTAACCCCTTGTGAGCTACTGTTGATGTGTCGCACTCTGATGCAGACAGTTACGTGGCTCACTTTTCTCTTCTTTTTTCTTTAAGAATAACCTAAAAAACCGTTGCTACTTGTGATCTCGAGCATTTGGCTGACACGTGTGCCGGCGCCTCTTCTTCGCACGCCTGGTTCACCATATGAAAAAAAAAATGCCTTGAATATATACACCGAATTGGTGACTTCGAACATTGAATATTGGCTGGTGACTGTTATTGAAGCGGAATAAATAAAGTTGCCTCTAGAATAACGCATGCTGCATGACCTCCGTGAGCTTTGGGTTTATATAGAACACTTCTGTGGTGTATCCAGAAACGCTTTTTAATTGTATATAGAAGAGTTAAACCTACTATGAAATAGTGAAATCCTAATTTTGTTCGTTAGGATTGATTGATTGATTGATTTGTGGGGTTTAACGTCCCAAAACCACCATATGATTATGAGAGACGCCGTAGTGGAGGGCTCCGGAAATTTCGACCACCTGGGGTTGAATTTTTGTTCGTTAGGAATTCTATTACAAGATAAAGAAATGCTTGAAATGGTGCTGGTTATACATCAGGACCTTTTACAAAACCACCTCGCCTTCGCGGAACGCGCACCACTCTCACAGCGAACGCTGGAAGAGCGGCCTTTCGGAGCCCCCTTTTTTAATGCTTTTGGGTAGTGGCTGCAAGCACACTTGCAGGGTACCCACTACGTCATGAATCATTGTGTAGCAGGCAACAACTCGCTATTTCATCCTTTGTCCGTCTTCGGACAAGCGTGGTAAAGCTGCACACTTGCATGAAAGTCCCTGCAATATTTTCGTGCTGTGGCTGACGACGATGAAGAGTAATGCCAGAAGGTTTTGTAATTCTCACAATTACCCAAAATGGCTATGCGCAACAGTTAAGAGGTGAACGAGATCAAGCTTTTGTAAAGGGTTGGCGCATTCAATGAACCACTCGTTACCCACTTTTAATTGTGTGACACCTGGTTGTTCCTTCGCTCCTCTAAAGCGCTTTATTACTCATATTAACGTGGATTCTTTCCAGAGATCAAGCCTGTCTAGGCCAGTTTTCAAAGAAATTCCAAGCACCGGTGTCTCCGGGCGTCAAACATCAGTGTTTTTTACCTTAGTTGTTTTTGATATTTAGTGCGATTGTGGTTACGGACACCGCTGGAAGGGGCAGTGGCGGTGCACAACTATGGCGGCCGTGACCCGCCTTTTGATGTCAAAAGGCGGGTCACGTTGAACTTTGAAAAAAACTTGGCACCTAATCCACGTAGTTGATGATGGTTCGAAACTAGGTACTAAGGTGCATAATGTCAACTTTGAAGTCGCCGACTAATAAGAACGACATCTGGATGAACAGATGCACGAACAGACAGGCGGGTGGACGGATGTTCGGACGGATGGACAGATGCATGAATGGATGGACACGAACTAGATAATAAGCGCACGGACGGATGGACAGACGATTGTACTGATGGATGTACAGATGCATGTATACATGGATGGATGGATGGATGGACGCACAAACGCACGAATGCACGAATGGGCGGACAGATGGACAGACATATAAAGGGACGAATGCAAGTTCGGACGCGCGAATTTACATCTACACAAATAAATGAATGAATGGTCAGACACACGGATGAACGGATGGGTGGGCGCACGCGAGGAGGCAGGACAGATGCACGGACAGAGTGTGGTCTTAAGGTGCTCTGCTATGATCGTTTTATAACCAGCACAAAGGAACAAAGGATCTTTCCTACGACTGAGTAACCTCGTTGTACGCGTAGTGACGTGAACTAGGCGATTCGCTAAGCAGTTTTTCTGTTGAGAAATACTGGAGCCACCAAAACTCTGGACTGATGTTGCTGAACAATGGCACTGGCACTCGGCGGTTGTGGGCCCTAGCGTATCACTTTGTTTTACTTTCGGTTACACGTGCTTCTGAAGCTTATCTCGGAGGCCGTGTCAAAATAAGCATGTGGCATAGATAATCTTCCACCAGGCGCCACAATCTTCTGAGCTGCTGACAGTTTTTAGTGAAATTAATGAAATTCTTTTCATTATTCATCCAAAAGCTCATTAGTCTGAATAATAAGTATATTCACACTGCTGCGTGTGTCGATTATAACGCTTAGCAGGAACTAAAACTACCAATCTCCTTCTTTATAAAACTTTCAATGCATATGTGGAAAACAGAAAGTAAGAGCTTTACCGGACTGGTTGGCAGAAAAACAGTACCGGCGCTCGGTCCTCATTCTACGAACAATACCGTAAAGTTTTAAGTCTCTTTACTAATCTGACAAAACTACCCTGACACTGCTGCAGGTTCTCAATCCAGTGTTTTCAGCGCTCACTAGTCCTCATGGATCGCCCATGACTCTCTCAAAGGTCGCAATTACCCGGTCGCATCTCTTAATGCTGAAGTCTTGTTGGTCAGAGAAGTTCCAGCCTCAGTGACTGACTGCTCGTAGATCTTTCTACGTGCAGTGCGCTCCTTCTCTCTCCATTCTCTATTCACTTATCCCCAGTGCAAGGTAGCGAACCGGGTGCTCATCTGTTTAACATTTCTGCATTTAATATTCTTGTTCTCTCTCTCTTTCTCGTTGCCCACATCTCTAGTGCATTGTCTTAGTCAGTGCTCCGTTCGTTCAGCCAATTATTTCTAAGCACAGGCCTAAAAAAACGACGTCGACGTGTTTATGACCACTAAGCTCTTAGAAGCTTTTTTTGTAGGTCTGTCTGCTTGTTTTATTTGCTGTAAACGTCTCGCATGCACCAGAGCGTTTTCCAAACCACGGCAATTAGATCAGAGAGATATTGTGCAGCTAGCAGACCATAAAAATATTTTCATTACCTTTTTTTACTCACCATACCAAGTTTAGCTTTTATGTTCAGCAGAGCAGTTTTATTTTATTTAGGTTTAGAATGTTCACACCTTTCTTGTTCACTAAGTATTGTGACGATCGGCTTCTTCGAAGTATGCTTTTGTTTTTAATACCACTTATACTTGTCTGCTATGCTCTATTGTAGAGATTGCTTTTAGGATATTTCTTCTTCTTACAAGTTTGTTACATTTAGAATCGTGCAGCCCCATTCTAAAGAATGAGCAGCCTCCGTAAAAAGTTGCATTGTCGTAGCCGGCATAGATTGCGCTATCTTAGTCGAAACGGGAACGCGCTTTCAAAACAACAAATCAAGTCTGTGCGTCTGTTTCTAAACGAAAATAATGTATTTTTGAACGATAAAAGCAGCAGCTTAAAAAGGAAAAAAAAAAGAAAAGGAACGTCAAACGAAAAAAGCTCTAAGTTTTGAGAATTTCGAAAGGCACAATATCGAAAATAGCAATAATAAGAACCCCTCGTCTTTACCACCTGCTCTCGTTTTAGTTTCAATGTTTCACGCTGTTGTGTTAGCATTGTGGTTGTGAGGATGATTGGCAATCTTTGCACGATAGAACCACATGTTTTCGCTGCCACCGCTTCCTGTACTGCTTCCGTGCTCCACAAAAGCACGGTTTATTTTTTCATGCCCTTTAATGTTGTATTGTACACATTTTTTTTCATCACGGGCACTCTCTGACCAGAGAAGCGGGTTAGCCTGTCGGTGCCACAAGGTGCGTGAGTCTAGCACTCCAACAACAAATTGACTAAAGTCGTGCTTCCAGATAAGATGGGGCACTCAAGAAACAATAACCTTGTATAAGAATGTTCACACCATGCTCTTTTCACACGTTATACATTGTGTGAGTTGTAGCGATACCAAGAAGTGTACCTTCGTCGGTAAGTTTTTAAGGCATGTTTATAATAACTTGCGCAAAGGGTTTAACTCCATGAGGCCAAATGTACACAGCAATTATTTGCCCGACAAGACCAATGCGTGAAGGGGCGACAGAAGATAAGGCAGGCATATGGGATAGAGGGTTTGAAAGTGTAACATGAAACCTGAAAGCACAGGTCTGAGTTGATTGACGATTCATGGGGGAGACCTTTCCCCCAGACTGCATGTAGTCTGACTCATGATTATGGTAAAACACTGATATTCCTATGGGTATTGTATGCAACAAACGGGCTGCAGTTATTAAACGGTCCTCGTGATACAACCATGGTGCTTCCAAGCTTCGGTGTTCTATGCAACGGAGTGCCTCAATATTATAGTGGTTAAGGCATGAAAAACACTGTTATATTTTCTTTAAAAAACAGACTTTATTACGACAAAGTTGGTGCCGTTCTTCGAACCTCTTTGCTCATGACAGGAGAAGCCTCAGAATTGGTTGCACTTCGATGTCGTTAACTCTCCTTGTGAAATGCATTTTGAAGTAACGCTGTGCAATTATCGTACTGAAAACCAACGGCTAGTAGTGACAAACTTAAGACGCGCCATTATAGTTGCGCCATTTTTCACGTTTACAAAAGAAATTGTGTTCAACGTACGTACCTGCGCACTAAGAAGAAAAGAGAGTATATGTGGCTCCTTTTTACAGAGAATTCTAGCATGCTACGTGTACGACTCTTTTTAAGAGACACACGAATTGTTTTGGTGGGTCAGAGTCTCTTCCCTCTATGAAAGCGCCTGGACTAGAAAATGTGAAAGTGTTGTTGTCTAAGTGATAATATTAGCACTTATGACTACTCCTGCCGGTAACACTCTCACGTGAGTGAAATGACGCACACCGAAGCGTCAAGCAATAGTACAACTGTTTAAAGTTACTCCATTGTCTCATGATCTTCTTTTTAACGGCTACTGTTGGGAATAGTGAAGTATTTGTTTAAGCAAGTTCGATAATACTTGCCGTGGGGCAAAACGAGGAAAAAAAGAGTAGTTCACTTTTAGTTATATTTTAATAACTTTATTAAACAACACACCTTTCCTAATATACTAATAAAGGAAACGCGAAAAATGGTCCGTCAATTTTCAATTAAGCAGTGCTGTATTGCACGACAACGCACTTGTATCAGTAAAGCCAATTAAAATGTGTGGCTGTCATGTGCACATTATTATATGCTGCTAAAGGGACTGCATAGAGTGACATTGTTTCTATAGTTATTTGCCATGAATACAAATAAATTAAGAAAAAGTTTTGATTGCTGAAGGCGCCAGACTTCTGAGTTGCTATGTTGTCACTCATGTTCATCGGGAGCAGCCATGAAAAGTGCTATCTGAAAAAAAAACAGCAACCTTGTGATTCAACGCAAGCTTGCGTTGAAGCTAAAGCGTGCACTAAGATCCCTTCGTTCACTGCAGCGACCGCGTTTGCGAACGGAGCGCACCGCTCAAACACAAAGAAGCAGCTGCTGGGGCAGTTTGTTCGCACTCTTCATTTTTGTCTTCTTGTTGTGTGTCCTTTGTGGTTCAAAAGCCCGCTGCGCTTATCGAGATGCTTACCGTTCTTCACATCCTTCACATGCTTACCGTTCTTACTAACTTGGTGCAATGGCATTCATCGCTCCGCCCTTGCGGTGAAACAGTCCACAATAAACACTCAACCACCTCGGCGAAGGCACGTTTGCTTTCCGTGTTATACCGATTGCTATGACGAAGGAGTCAGTCATGTTTTATCTACACCTACTCTCGGAGAAGTTTTATCAAGAAAAATAGAGATACTCGCATACGAAAGCCAGCCGTCTATAGCTTTTCTGAACCCCAAGCTTGCAATCTTGAGCAACTGTTTTTGATGCACACTTGCTACTTGATTTCCATAAGTGTGTACGGGAGAAACAAATATACATGAAGCTTTCCCTGCTATAAATATTGATGTGTGTTGCTTTTCTTGAGGTTGTTTGTTCTGTTTGTCATTCCATTCTCTGTTTTGTTATGTCTAAACTAGTTACATGTCCACAAGGCCACCTACTTGACAGAGTGCCTCATCAGGCAGACTGCCCTGTGCCTCCACCACTTGTGACGCAATACTTCACACGAATTTATTATGTCTGGACGAAGGGGCAAAACCCGTGGCATTCTAGGTGCAGAACAAACTCAAGAGATGTCTTCACAAACGGTAAAGACGAGGAGCACCGTGCGATGAAATTTTGTACAGCTAATGAAGAAGTCTCTTAGAAATGCCCACACTAAATGTGCTTCAAAGAACCACTGTACAGATGCAAATACCTGTCCTACTGCATGAATGTGGCGTTTTCAGAGACACTACTTTCCGATTGAGTGTGGAACAAAAAGCACGAGTGAGCCCTAAAGCGTTCCATAATGTTTTTTTTTATTTAGCATCACTTTCTTTATAAGCCACTGTTGAACTCCCTTCCTAACGGGATTCGCTGGAATAATATATTTTCTTTTTCACAGACATGCAAAAAAAAACATTTACTCTACCAACCAGAAGTACCTCAAACATAAAGCAGCTAAAGAAAGTTGTACATTGAGCTTTAGCCTGAACTCCGCCATGAGGGATGGCCAGGCCATCAATTTCGCAAAGCTTGAGCCTTGTTTCGAGCACCCTTGCTTGCCTGGACCTTAGATAAAGCAAATGATAAAAATAAACTTCAAAACACAAAGTTGCACACACCCTCAACTATATACGCGTCGTCCTGCACCTTTCAGATGATGCTTTTTGCGTACATAAATCAAGCCCAATATACCAAATAAATACCTCTTCTTAAAATCCCCAAACGAAAAAAAAAAGCCTTCTTGTGGCAGTCAAGCGTGAGTGGTATGTCGGAATTGAGACGGATGACCAAGCTCGAACAGTTTGAAGGCCTTAAGAAAAACGCCGGCAGAAAGAGTGGTAGCTGGAAAACTAGAATTCAGAAAGTGTGCGAGCTCTGCCAGTGCTTAACTCAGGCTAAACATGGCACAGCACGAGGCGGTATTGAGGTTTACCATATGAATGTGCCTAGTTTATTACTAGTTCAGCTATTCGCCTCTCTCTTTTGTGGATCATAGTATAATGTAGTGATGTGTCACGCATTTCTTAAACAAGTTTCTTTAGTAGAAAGTATATTCTCGAAACGCACCTAATCTACGCCTCATCTCACGCAATACTGACACGAGAAAAAGTGGACCACACCATGGCTCGAGAACATACAAGCAGGGCTTTTTCTGAGCGAAGTCCTCTGAGCCGATTACATCAAAAGATGAAAAAAAAGAATATTCAGTAACTTCTCATCTGTTTTTTAGAGAGCATATAACCTTACGCATCTCAACTCAACCAATGATTAAACGGAATTCGGACAACACCTCCAACGTAGTCGTGAGTTACCTGTTTATATTCATTGCAATTCAATTCTCAAGATTCAAATACGCACGGATGAGCTTCGAAAAATCGATCACTTTTCGATCACCTGGTGGTTACAAAAACTTTGAATATTGAAGCCTTTTTTTTTTTCGCAAAGTTGAGTGAATGTGTTTGCACAGCTGTCACCAGAAGACAATTTCTGTTCAGTGTATATATATATATATATATATATATATATATATATATACACTGAACAGAAATTGTCTTCTGGTATATATATATATATATATATATATATATATATATATATATATAGTGAGCATTAGTCATACGCGTCATCTTATGTACATACTCATCATCATAAGTCTGACTTCTCTTGTGGGGTAGAAGCTCGGCGAGTAAATGACATGTCGTGCAGCCAAAACATTGCCTTACAAGTGATGTACAGTGATTTACTGTTCCCTGGTCCTCTCCCTGCAGCAATTTTTTGTCATCTTCAACTACAAATCATCCCTGGAGCTCTGGTCTGGTCGCCGTCTGCTCAATCAGCCCGCGGTCATATCGCAAGACGAGCACAGCAACACGGCTCCACCCATTACACCTGCACCCTTGGGCATGCCTTTTTGGAGTGTCACCGCCCCTCACAAATATCCTCCGATGTTCACCACCCTTCGCAGTGAAGACGTTGAAGACTGGTTGGATGAGTACGACCGTGTGAGTGCGCTTAACCATTGGCATGATTCTGTGAAGCAGTCTCGCGTACCGTTCTATCTGACGGGGGTCGCTAGTACTTGGTTTTGAATGTGAAGCATTTCTTAGCGAACTTCAGCAACTTTGAGCATATCTATCTATCTATCTATCTATCTATCTATCTATCTATCTATCTATCTATCTATCTATCTATCTATCTATCTATCTATCTATCTATCTATCTATCTATCTATCTATCTATCTATCTATCTATCTATCTATCTATCTATCTATCTATCTATCTATCTATCTATCTATCTATGGTCCTGCAGCTCTTGCAGTGGTTTCGTTCACGTGGCATGTTGCAAAACTGGTATGGTATGACAAGATTGCATGGCGAACACAAGCGAAAGACCCTAACATGAGAATCATGACCTGCGTGTCATGTAACAGCCTGACTACATTCCACGCTCATGATGCACTCGCGGTCATTTCGCTGGCTTCACATATACCAAATTTGGTATTACGGTACGTGAATGTATGACAAAGTCATGACACTGGTGCAAACATGATAAACATGAGATGCATGTCATGTAACAACATGACTAGATACTACGCTCATGATGCGCTGGCGACTGTTTCGCTAGCTTTACTTATACCAAATTTTGTATTAGGAGACGTGAATGGATTGCCAAGGAATGATACTGGTGCGAACATGGTAAACATGAGATGCGTGTCATGTAACAACATGACTACATGCTAAGCTCATGATGCGCTCGCGGTCGTTTCGCTAGCTTCACATGTACCAAACGCGGTATTACGTGTCGCGAACGAACGACATATGTAGATGACACATCCAAGCATCATAATCACGACAACCGTGTCATGTGACAATATGGCTACATGTCACAATGATGATGCGCTCGCGGCCGTTTCGCAAGCTTCTCATGCGCAAAACTCGGTATTACATGAAGGCAGTAGATGACAAAAGTATGTGACTGCCCCTCATGTGGGAACATGACAACATGCCACAGTCAAGGCGCTAATATATTTAGACGTGACGCGGTGTGCGCGCTCGCCGGCGTTCATTTCGTCGCGTCACGCCGGCGTTGCTACGCCAGGCGCCGGTCCTGTCATATATTCGCAGGCGCGCGCCGCATTGCGTTGCTTTGATGCATGTGCGTTTGAGTGCGTCCGGTGTACCTCCGTCATGAAAAGAGGGAGACGCAGTGTTGTCTGGGTAACGCATCGGCGTGAAAGGCAGCATGTCGCATATCGAGCCGGTTGCCGTCAGGCCGCGCCGACGGACGCTGGTCGCGCCTGGCGTCAGACTCGCGTTTTGCTAACGTAGCGTCGCTGTTCCCAGCACGCGTGCGCTTCAACGCTACATTGGAGTATATTGGGCCCTTCATGTTGCGTTCGCGTTCGGTTTGCTAGCCCCACATATACTAAATTTGGTGTTACGTGACGTCAATGGATGACGAAGGCATATGCCTGGTGCAAACATGATAATCATGACACGCGTGTCATGTAAGGACATGAACACATACCAAGTTTATAGCATACTCGCGGCCGTTTTGCTAGCAAAACGTATACTAAGTTTGGCAACACGTGACGTGAATAGATGACGAAGGTAAACGAAACATTCAAACAGGATAATCATGACACGGAAATTATGTACGGCATAATTTACCTCCACCTCGTAACGTTGTGGTGATTTTAAAGTGACATATTAACATTTCTCATTCGTGCTTCGAATATCATCGATTCCTACTGTACGTGGGATATGCCAATTTTTTCAACCATCAGCTGCATCTCGCAGACTATCCTACTTTTAGGCAGCAGCTCTGTCAGATCTTTGCCAACCCTTCTGTACGTGCAGACAGGGCAAAACGAAAGCTTGATGAACGTGTACAGCACTCCTGCGAGTCCTATACCTCGTCTATTGAAGGTGTGCTCGCCCTATGCCGTCGCGTCGGCAGCTCATTGGCGGAGCATGACCACGTTCGCCACCTGATCAGGTGCATAGGCACAAGCGCGCTCAACGCTTTAGCGCTAAGAACGCCACCTTGGTCGCGGATATCACCAGTACGTGTCAGCGACTCGATAACCTTCAGCTCATCCGTTTACTCCCTGACACAGCACATCTCAGGCCAACGTATGGCAGTGAGCTAGGTGCGTTGATACGGTCTATGATCTGCGAGGAGCTGCAACTTCAGGCCAACTCATTGTCTTATGAACTCCGTATGACGTCTTCTGCAGGCAACCTCCGAAACATCGTGAGGGAAGGACTAGCGTTCATGACGTGGGAGCAACTCCCTAGCCCGCATACCGCTCCAGCACCCACGCACGCTCTTGTGGCTGCAGCGTCACCTTCTCAGCAATCACCACAGCGTGGGTCAATAGAGAGTTTTAGTACTGCGTACGCTGCGTACGTGGCGGCGTTGCGTGCGTAAGGATGCCACATTCTGCGTAGTGCGCATGCGCAGACCGCAACTCGCACGTATCGCGTTACGTACGCAGCCGGTACGTACGCACGCATGAGATGCGTGCGTGTGTACGTATGAGGTGATCGCGCCGCTCTCGAACAAGTTCGCGAAAGCGCGAGACTTCGTTTTGCAAAATGGCGGCATCGAAGGCAAGCACCGACCGGCTCTGGGGCTTAAATATGGCCGTAATCTGGCTATAACACTTGGATTGGCTCACATTGGCTGTCAGCAACACGTGCTTCTGTTTTGATCTACCAGATGACGCAACACGCTTCACGCTCGTTAAGTACGCGGGTACTACGGCGTACTAAAAGCTGATTAGTGGCAAACGACGCCACGTAACGCAAGGCGCTTGCGTGATGCGTACGTAGCACCATTCCGCAGTACTAAAACTCTCTATTAACGTAGGCTTCACTGAATGCTCTCGCCCCAAGGGCAACACCTCCTTCTTTCCGTGACTGGCGCCTGTCTCGACCGCTTTGCTATTATTGCGTAATACGTGGCCACATTTCACGGTTCTGTCGTCGACGTCAACAAGATGAAAGGCGCGGCTATGGTGATTTCGAGAGGGATGAGTTTGGCCCTATTCCACAACATCGCCGCCCATACCAACCTTACCAGCGCCGCTCACTATTTCCACACCACTTTCTTGCAGCCAGCACCTTCAGTTCCTCGCGCCGTCGCCACGGCGCATATGAGCCGTTCCTCGTCGCCCCTTCGTCCGGCTACAACGACGTCTGATAATCACCCAGGAAACTAAACAGTACAGCTTCAGGAGTTAAAGCTGCATTTTACAGACTGCATCGAACTCCCCCCAAAACGCCCTTCAAATGCACTTTCAGTGTGTGTAGAGGGTATATGGACTGAAGCCTTGCTGAACGCAGGTGCATCGCTCTCAGTTATTAGTGTCGACTTGGGCTTCCGTTTGCGAAAAGTGAATACACCGTATGATGGCCCTCCCCATCACTGGGCTAATGTGCTTTTTGTTCGGTGTTCTCCTGTTTGCACAGCACGAGTTTTTATTGAGGACATCTTTCACCATATACAGTTTTTCGTTGTGTCATCGTGTACTAATTCGCTCATTTTAGGATGGGAATTTTTCTCGTCAGCTTCGGCTGTGATATCTTGCCATCAGAGGGTCATTCGCATGTCAGATACTGCGCTTTCGTCTGATGACGATGCTCATAGCCAGCATATCGTCATAACTGGTGACTGTTCTATTCCTCCAAGTAATGAACACATTCTAACCTTGAAATCAGATAAAATCAGTAGTGGTGATGTGTTCCTAGCACCGTGTGGGCGCTACATCTCTGGTGGACTTACCACTGCTCCTAGCCTGGTGCACTTTCGTGGTGGCAGAGCATTCGTTACGGCAGTTAACCCCCACTTCTTTGCCTGTTGCTCCGCCTCAGGGCACCGGTGTGGTTTGCTTCACAGATACAGAACCACTTTCTTTGGTGCCCCTTCACGCAGACTCGCCATCTTCCTCTACGAGTACAGATGACCATGCTACAATGGCTGCTTCAAAAGCCACAAAAAGTCCTGATTTCACGTCAGTGCAAAAGGAAGAGCAATTGGGTATACTTCAAAAACATAGCGCTTCATTTCATGTCAGTTCTAAGCTTTTGGGTTGCACTTTCGTCGCCGTGAATCGAATTCAAACAGAAGGCAATACAATTGTACGCCGCCATGCCCAACGGGTGTCGTGTGCAGAGCGAAAAATCATTGAAGACAACGTTGCTGATATGTTCAAACGAGATGTTATCCGGCATTCGTCCAGCTCGTGGTCATCATCTGTAGTGCTAGTATGAAATAAGGATGGTTCGTTGCGATTCTGCGTCGATTATCCAGCACTTGATAAGATCACGTGCAAAGACGTGCACCTGTTGCCACGAGTCGACGACGCACTTGACTCTCTGGAAGGCGCTGAATTTTTCTTCAGCCTCGACCTACGGTCAGCTTGTTGGAAAATACCCATGCACGAAGCGGACAAAAAAACTGCCTTCGCAACACCAGACGGGCTCTATGAATTGAACGCCATGCCATTCGGTTTATGCAATGCTCCTTCTCTGTTTGAACGCCTGATCGACACAGTTCTATGCGGCCTTAAGTGGGAAACATGTCGATGCTGTCCAGATGACATCGTCATTTTCTCCTCTTCTTTCCTTCAGCATCTTGATCGTTTAGACAAAGTTTTGACGTGTATTTCCAACGTTCGACTTCAGCTAAACACAACGAAATGCCATTTCGCCAACAGGAACATCAAGCCATTAGGCCATCTTGTCAACAAAAATGGCATTCGGCTGGATCCTGACAAGCTTGCTGCCGTGATACGCATCCCTCAGTGACAAAATCAGAAACACCTACGAAGTTTCTAGGGCCTGACGTCCTACATCCACCGCTTCATCAGTCATTTTGCTGCCAGCGCATCGCCCCAGCATATTCTGCTGACATCAGGCTTTACCTTCGCTTGGAAAGACGACTGCGAGCGTGCCTTTCAAGCCCTCGAGCATTATTTACCGTCTAAGCCTGTTATGTGTCACTTCGACGAGAACGCACCTACATGTCTACACGCCGACGCGAGCGACCATGGCATTGGTGCAGTTCTTCTACGGTGGGATGCCACTTGACGAGAAAGAGTTTTTGCGTATGCTAGTCGTGCTCTTACGACTGCTGAACAGAACCAATTCATAACTGAGCAGGAGTGCCTCGCTGTCATTTAGACCATACAAAATTTCGACCATATTTTTACGGACGCCATTTCACCGCTATTACAGACCATCACGCCTTATGCTGGCTATCGTCACTGAGAAACTTGTCTGGTCGCCACGATCGTTTGGTGCTGCGCATAAAAGAGTACGATTTAGACGTTATCCGCAAGTCTGGCAAAAGACACCAAGAAGAAGACGCTATGTCTCGCTGCCCCCTTCCACTGTCCTGACCGAATACGTCTGCTGACTGCGTCTTGAAGCCATAACGTAGTCTTACAATATATATATGTATATATATATATATATATATATATATATATATAAATATATATATATATATATATATATATATATATATAATATATATATATATATATATATATATATATATATATATATATATATATATATATATATATATATATATATATATATATATATATATATATAGTCACGATTGCTGACGTACTGACAAAATTGACCTTTACGCCTCTTTTTAGCTTGACGTATCGATACGTGCCGTAAGTTCTGTATAAAACCAAGAACTTCTGCTTGCCTATAGTGCATTCAAACTGAAATCAATTGTATTGTTGTGCAGTCATAATAAACATAACAGCGTATAACTATACAGCGTGTGTTGTCCACGCGATGGGTTGCTTGTATCTGTTCTGCTCCAAGAGAACAAGACAGTTGGGAAGCACCTGAACTGTGGCGGCTACATGGATGCATGAAGTGGTAAAGAGAAAAAAAGTGAAAAACAGCCTCTATTGTATTGAAGAAAATCAAGAAACTTGAGTCAGCCTCACATATAGGCCGAAATTCTCGCCCAACACAACTACAATACCCGCGCTACCCTGCATAGATAGCTATTGACATCAGTGAGCGCTGTCAGTGAAGAGTCCCCTTTTTGTTTTGTTTTGTTGCTGATTTTTGCTGTAGTGCTTTTTTTCATTAAAGCTTTGGTGCATCGCGAATTTTCCTGTGCACTTGGCTTCGAAAATATATTTCATTACCGTCTTTCTTCGTGTTCTGGTTCATGTCGTCATTACTGCATGCAGAAGCAAAAACTTGGTACTTTCTTGTCAGGCCCCGTCACTTATGTTACCTTTCAAGCGTAAGGAACTCTCTAAGCGTTCCCCTTGTCCCTCAAAAGTTTCAGTAAAGTTGAGCAGGGTTTGCCATCCAACAGGTTCTGGAACCTGCTAATTTCAGTGCTTATCATACTTGTCGCTTACGCCAGGTTCCCTTAGAGACGCTTTCCTCTTTTGCATTCGTGACGAGGGCATGTTATTAGGCTATACTTTCAGGCATTCGCCTATGCAGTTTATTGTTTTGTTTATTTTTCCTTTAGGTTTCGCTAGTCATCGCACTATGAAATTACTGGGGTGCTTGCCTTGGGGCCGATACATCACCGTGCCTGCTTTCATAATCAGGGGGGCAAACTCTGGTGAGTAAAGCTTGCTCCTTGCGTCTGTTGATGAGCGTCCATGTTTCGAGTTTCTAAAGATACTTTTCTATTCGCGATAGCATTTGCATAACATATAATTATATCTTGCTTTCCTTCAGACCCCATTTAAACGGAATGCTGGTTTCGCGCGATGAAACCGAAGAAGTGGGAATATTAGATGGATCCATGAACTGTATACATACGCAGAATCATTTTGAGACTTGTCATTTCGACGCATTGATTCTTTTTTCTCTGAGAACCACATGAAGTGAACATTTCAATGCCAGTATAACGCTGCAATATAGAGCAGTTTTCTAAAAAAACACGACGCAATGTTTACCATGTCCGTACTTTTGAGAGAACCAGGAGCTGCCTACAGAAGGAGATCTGCACTTGTGAAAGAATATGCCCTTTTGAAGGCTGTACTTAAACGACGCACAGCTACAAACAATATACTGAAATGACAGAATTAAACAGTAGAACCTCATCTCCGAATTTTCCAACTAGCAGGAGTAAATACGCAAGGCGTATTCTCTTTTGATGCACACGAAACGGATGCCGTCGAAAGCAGTCCTTTTGACATGTCTCGAGCAAATTGGGTGTGACATTTGAGTTCACTACAGGGTTACCGGCCGATATTAAGACGCCAAGATAGGCTGACGTGCCTTCAACCTGCTTTAAAGTTGGGCGTCACGTAACTGTCTCTATGTTATTTGACACTCCTCTCGTGTGCTCACCTGAAGCAAATGCTGGCGCTTTGTATCCCAACTGAAACTCTGCTTGAAGTCTCATAACGCACTAAGGTAGTAGTCAAGACTGCACGATGTTGGTGTGGCGCACCGTACGACAAGCTGCCGCTACTCTTAGATCCTCTGTGAACGTGGAGGGTGTTTTTCTTCCTTGTAGAACGTAGCTCACACGTTTATTTTTTATTTCACTTTATCTGGTGCGCCCAGTGTATTGTAAGGCCCTCTTCTCCTGCACCCTTTTTAGTGGAGTGGCTTGCTTACTTTGTTGTTACTTACAGTTGAGCTAAACTCGCGGCGGCGTTTGCTGAAGCCAATCAATGTCGAGGGTACTTGGTTTGAGCTCGGCAGTTTGCCGAGTGGTAGCTTCAAACAGTGGAGAGTTGGTGACCGAAAACATAATACGGAGTTCGGTAGAAAAACAGTCGTAGGAGAGAAAGAAAGCAGTTTTTCGGCTTGTACGTAAAGTTAGTTTTATACTGTGCAAATAATAAGCTCTTGTGACCTCTCTAATGTGGAAACCGCATACACTCTGCTAAATTCAAAAGGAAAGACTGTAGTGTATAGGAATTTGGGCACTAATGTCATCCCAGATTAGCATAAGTGCCATCAAAGTGCCACAGCAGTGTTAAGAAACACTCAGTAACCGCTCTACAGCCAACGTTGCAATAGCGATGCAAAGGCACGGTAGATTAAGATCGCATCAGCGTGGTTCCAGTGACGACAGAACGAGTGACCAGTCGCCAATTTCTATACTGATTGCATATTAGCCATAGTGCAAACATCTGTGGTTAAGGACCTTGTAAACAGCTTCGTAACGCTACCGTCATCGGCGTCTTCTTTTTTTTTTTTCAGCGTTTAATTGCGGCCTATTACGTACTCAGTACAGAACGTTCAAATTGAGTTGTAATTTAGAGGAAATGCGGAGACGTGTTGACCGGGCACGTAGGCAGAAATCAGGAGGCACTTCTTAAGTTGCTCATTTCGTTTGCCTGTATGCCTATCGGAAAATAAATTTCGAGGGTGGCACTGGTCCTGTGTACCATGACCTGGCTGCACCACTGGTATCGGCTACTGCAATAGGACTGAAATATAAAATTTAGTAGTAGAAGCAATCTAATCTTTATTCGGTAATGGTCGTTCGACATTTTATGCTTTTGATTATCAACCCCCTTAGAATGGTACCTAACTGCATCAGTGTTCATGATGTTATAACTTATACATCAAATCAATAATTCTATTTGCGTGCTATTTGTATATGTCACAGTAATAAAACTTTACTACAAATTTTGAATTCAATTTTATTTGCAGCGTCATTGAATATTTTGATAAAAATAATGACAATATTCTGCGCAAAAATAAAACGATTGTTCTTTCTTCTGTCATAACTTGATTATAAGTTATAATCATCTTATTATCGTAAGCATAACAAGAAATAGCAAGTTCTTTACTTGATGTAGCACTACGTAGTACTTTACACGCCTTTATCAGGCAGAAAAAATGTGGCATAACCAGTCATTTCATAAGCACAGAGCAAACTCAAAACTGTGTTTGTTTGTTTTACTTTAATATATATGGCACGTACCCAGTTCGGGGGATATTCCAAGAATGCGTTGTTGAGGTTTTGAAATGTTAGTTTAGGTATGATATGTGAATAGTAATAAAAAAGTGTAATGGCGTTATTAAGTACTGCATTAAACTTAAACTACAAGCCTTAGCCTTTGAGCTGTATTTCAGACTGCCGTATTAACCTGATGGTGCCAATTTAGAAAATATAGTAATAGTTTGCCTTGTTGAAATGTCGAAAAATTTTAAATACCAGAAACAAATGATACTCGTTGATAGTTACAATGAAACTACACGCGGAATCGAAGACATCCCTGCGGCAGTATCTCAAGCTTGAAGCACCAAAATTTAAAAAGCTTTCCCCCTATAAGGTTAAGCCTATTTTAGAAAGGGGAGTAAAGAGAAGTCGAGTTCCAATGCGGGAACATCTTGAATATGGGAAAAAGTAATGTGCAATATTTTCTACTTCTCCACTGAACTGGCAGAGGAATGATATCGTCAGACCAGCCTTGTACAAGTAGAAGGCATAATTTACGTCCACCTAGTAACGCTGTGCTGATTTTAAAGTGATTTATCAACCTTCCTCATTCGTGCTTTGCATATCATCGATTCACACTGTACAAGGGATCTTCCAATTTTTTTAAGCTTTCGTGGTAGGTCCCTAGCAGGCCTCTAGCTATGAATGACCTTTTGCGGGGAGAGAGGGGGAGCTTATTGCAGGCTTTGAAAAGGGCTTATTTTCACAATGTATTTTGTGTAAAACACCCTCCTGCCCAAACCAAAACTCGGAAAAAGTGCATATTAGGATCCTTAGGGCACCCCACCGCCCTGTGTACGGTATCTTTTCTACATAGAGCGAAGGGCTGTGCCAGAGTGGCACTGCACTAGGACAAACATTTAGCTACCACCTAAAGAAGAAAGCGACATGGTGTTCTGAGAGCCGGGCTAGAAATAAAGAAACATACTTTCAGGAAGTACGGGGAGCAGAGCTTATCAGTGGAAGCCAAGTAATACAATGTAAAAGAGAATTCGATACAAAAGCGCACTCTCAGAACTGTGTTTCAGGTTCTTGTCGTGAGGAAACCAGAAGGAAACCGGAAAGTTTGGGCTACTGCCGAAAAGGAAATTACTGCAACCCACAAAACAAAATGCCAGCGAGATAAGCGGAGCACTCCACTACTTTCCTCACAGTCGGCAGAAGCTAGGGTTAGACCTAAGCCCGGTTTGAAGCCGTGTCACTGTAGCAAGACAAAGATTATTTTGTTTACGCTGCTCATTTCTTTGCTAAAAATAAAAGTGTCGAGATTAATCTGATGTGAATTATGATTCGAAGAGATAAAACAAGTCGTTTTGTGTCGAAGAAATTTACGTGAATTTGGGTCGAAGAATTTCAGTGAATAGTATTACAAGCTAAAACTTTCTTTTTGTTTTGGTCAGGTGTTACCTAATGTTTTAATTAATGCGTTAGTTAATCAATATATGCATCTACATACGTGGATGTTACTTTTCTGTGGTACTGTTATACATTTGATCAATATTTTTTGCGATCTGAGCAAAATAATCTGAAAAGTCTAAGGAGCAAGAAAAAAGCATAAGCCCTTACAACTCTAAGTCGGAATAGACCCACATGGCGGTAACATATTGTTAAAAAAACAGCGCTGCTCACATTATGCCTCAGAAAAACAGTCTGACGTTCTACACAAGTCGCATCTTCAAGCATTTCCAGAAAGACTCTGTTGAGTTGGCAGCTTAAAAACTGAATTCTTAGAGGGAATAGTGTTGCCACTTCCGTGTTTGTCAGTTCGTTGAAGGCGTTTCTGCACGACGTAAAGCCTCTCAAGCCCGAGAAATTATGCAAAGTTTCGCGAAAACTGAAGACGCTCTATAGCGAGTTCGCCCGCGGTTAAAGCAACATCTGCTAGTCTTCTCAAGATGCTCTCCTTAATTCAGCTGCAGAAAAATGGGTTGCACCTAGCATTAGGATTACTAGGTTTCAACGGAAGATGCTGTCAGAGTCAGATACTGCTCCGAAGCTGGATTTTTTTTTAAGTTGACGTGTTCCTGTTTCCGCAGTTTTTTTTTTTTCGTAAACCTCCTTGGCATGAACGTTTTAGTGATGCGCACAGAAACAACAACGGCAAATAACAGCGGAGCGTGGCCTTGTACTGTCTTTGCTTTATCAACTGCACGTGTAGTGGGCTGTTAGCACAAGTATTTTTTTTATATGAGTAAACTTATATATCTTAAAATTACTGCGGATCCATGAAATAATACTGACGTTGGAGTGAAGCTAGTTCCTAAGATGCCTAATAGGTACGTTGAAGTCGCCGACTATTATAAAGAAAATACAAATGGACGGATGGGTGCATGGATGGATGGACAGAAGGAGTAGTGTACGGACAGTGAACGGACAGGCAGATTGACGGACAGATGCACGTACAGACGGGCGCGTGAATGCACATATGCATGGATGGACGAAAGAATGGACAGATTAAAAAACAGATGGTCAGACGGACAGACATAGGGATGTATGGACAGACAGGCACATGCGCGGATAGAGTATGGACCATTTTAAACCTTAATGCGCACTATGAAGGTTTTATGCAAGGTTTATGCAGCACCCATGTTTTAGTCTGACGCGAAGCAAGGACAACGGCGTCAACGGACATCGTGAACGACAAAGGAGCTTCACTCTAAATAATGGGCACGTTGAAGTGCCCTTTCACTACTGAGTGGACGACGAAGGAGCAGCGACAACTCGAAAGTACATGTACTGACTCAACAGAGGTTCTCCCGCCTTGAAGGCACTTCCACCATGCATGCTTCTAAAAGGCGCTAACAAAGGATGTAAAAGAACAGGCCACTTAGATGAAGCAGACGTTGCCATCAGCTGAAGTGAAGACGCGTTGGCTTGGTCGCACGAAGGCCTACTTTGTAGGAGGTACCTCGTGGGATATCTGCACACGAAGGACTTCGCAATGACACGTTTTCTGCCTCGGCACCCAGTGAGCGCAGACCCTGCAACAAGCTGCCTTGTAGAGACGACTCAAGTGAATTCCTTTCTTATTAAAGCCTTAAACACATTGTTCGCCCTGTGCTTGAACTGTCGCCTAAAGACGCTTTCTTAAGTCATTGCACGTTTTTTGTGTCATTTGTGAATTTTCGTGTCAGAATGCAAGTTTCTGTTCCCTGCTAGTTGCCTCTTCCTTGCGGCCTGAAAAGGCATCTAAGACACCACTCAGTAAGCCTTCTCTCCAAACCCATTTCCTAACAATGTGAATGCTTTGATAGCGCATGAGCTACACTGGCTGAGGTTGAACAGTTCCGCGTAGCTTGTCGAGAGCGGCGCTGATAATGCCCGAGGAGCAGTGATGTCACATGGCGCACAGCTGGCGCACTTGAGAAAGCGCGGAGGCTCCTAGAATGACGTGTCACTTGTGGGCTGCGCCTTGACTCACATGAGTTCCCGCAGTCATCCTCCCGCCCATCCGCTTATCCATCCGTTCATTTGTGAATCCGTCCATCCCGTAACTCACACTACGCATAACTTGTCATAGCCGAGCGAAGCCACGGCAATTTTTTTTTCGCTAGCTCCTTCTAGAAGTTTGCCTTCTATGGCTGTTACAGAAACTATATCAATAGAAAACGTTCTTATTTTTTCATGCTCACAAGATGGTGTTACTAATTTGACTCTGTTTTATGCTAGGCTTTACCAAGAACTTCTCGCGTGCTTGTGCTTCCAAAAACGAGAGGGAAATGATTGAACATGGCACACAATATCGCTGTGCAGATGGCGAAATTTCTTCACGCCGTAAGATTTTTCGTGTTGATCATTCCCTTGCTACCACGGCTGCAATGTTCGGTAGCCAACCCCTACATCTTGGGTTCGATCCCCTTCACAGAGGTTACTTTTTGGTAAAAACACAATTCTACAGGTCTGTTGACTATGCGATGCCAGTGCGCGTTAACCAACACATTATTATTATTATTATTATTATTATTATTATTATTATTATTATTATTATTATTATTATTATTATTATTATTATTATTATTAATATTATTATTATTATAACATGTGTCTTTGTTACATTGCCAATGTATTCTGCCAACAGTGACAAATATAGTTCTTATTAAAACTAACGCTGAAAATTGACGGTTTTACCACCGTTACTTTTTTTCCTTTTTACTTTCGGTTGGACTATTAGTTGTAAATTGGGTAATGCTATAACCTCTTTTCTTCATCTATCAGTTGTCTTTTATTTTCCTGTCTGAAAAAAAAAGCGTAGTGCACAATGCAGCCATAAACATATACAATGAAATGTTGCACTGAGTCCTGAAATCTGGGGAATTCGTTGCTTTGTTCCAGTCACGTCTGTAAACAGTCTCTGCTCGCTCGCGGTTCCTGCTGCTGTCGCGCCTTCTATCGGCAGCTGCTTCGCCGTGTGCCGTGCCGGGCATAAGTGAGGCTATGTTTGCCTCTTTGAATTGCTGCTTTTCTTGCCGGGTTCTTATTTCGTAGCTGGAGCCTGCTCCTGTCACGACGTGTGCAAGCTTCTTGCCCGTTTCAAACATGGTCTCGGTGTATATTTTCCTTTGTAAAAGCAGCAGCACGAAATGCCTTGCTTATAGACGAGCAAAATGCTGATGTCATCTTCACTCTCAAAGGAAGATGAAATCTGGTATCAGTTCAAATTTTTTTTCTTGACAAATCATGTGTTTCTTTGGCTAGTTTTTTTGGGATGTGTTGAAAAATACTCGGCCTGCACCAAATCAGCAGTACCCTCATAGCAAGCTCTCTCAGAGTGCTGGTGGCAGAGATACAGTTGCGAACTACCCACTAGTTGTCAGGAAGGCAAAACGCACACTTCCGTGGAGGCTCATAATTTTGACCATGCGCTTCATAAACAAGTAGAAGAAGATAACGAATTTTATTGGAGCCAAATATGCCTGAGGCTTTAGTAAGAAATCACAAGCTCAAAATGACCCAACTTTGTAAGATATAGCTCCAAATGACCCAATTTCTACAAAACTTGGATTATGTGGTTGCTGCTGCAAGTCGTTCTTTCTGTCACACACCAACACATTTGCACATGTGATTTCTTGCTCTACGTGGCGCATTTACAATCTCTTTTACATAACACCTGCATATGGCTTTTTGGCTTAGTTGCTTCGCGTGGGTCGTACCATACTTGACTGCGAGGCAGAATTCATGATTTTGTTATCCACACCACTACTATCATTCTACAGACAGTGCACGATGACTCCAATGATTAAGATCGCTTTAGAACTCAGCTGTTGTTGTGAGTTCATCACAGCGCATGCTGCAAAGCTAATTAGCAGGCTCGAAGAACTATGTAGAAGTTATTAGAGCTGCACAAACATGTTTGCCGTGTGTCAATGTGTGTAACCTCAAGCCGCAATGTAGACTACATTTTGGCTGAATGTAGGAGACAGAGTGATGGAAGACAAGCTTGTTAAACTGTTGAGGCGTCTGGTAGGCTACTGTAAAACGGGAAATTCAGAAATAGGAACGCAAATCATGCTTTTTCAATGCTTACAGAATAGCAGGCTTTGTAGCATACTAACACTTCACTTTATTTTTTTACTGGATTTCGCAGCCGCCTGTCTTTAAATAGGCAATTATGTCATCAGCTAATGCCACCACGTGACCTTTACAAATAACATGATCCACCACGTTAGAGTGACGTCATAGTGCTGACACAAATTTGTGTGATCTCTGTCTTTCTGGTGACGCCACGTCGCCACGGGAACACGTGATCAAGATTGTTTGCATTAGTCATAGTACACTCCGTGCACCCCTATGGTGCTTGTGCTGCAAACCAAAGCTGCGCAACGAAATGAGATTCAAAACAGGATTTTCAATACAAAAACAGTTTCGAGGAGTACATGCTATTCGTGCTATTCATATCTTACGTAGATTGATATGCATATGCTACGACTGTCACTGACACGTGGGGTGAAGAGTTTTTCGAGGTATCTTTCTGATCTTCATAAAAAATGGGTAAATACAAGTGCAGGACTGTTTTACCATTGTATTCATTCCAACATGTCATTAAGGCATATTCGACAGGTCCCAGGTATTTGAGATGAAAAAAAAAAAGCTCATAACTTCAGTTTACCCTTCATCTGCTAAGGAAACCGTGATGTGGGACTCTGCACGTGCGTTCAGAAGGAGCGGCATTCTACTTTTAGAAAACGCGCTCAACACAATATTTTATTCATATACAATGCCACAAACATGTAGCTTGGCTTAAATAGACTATTTTTCTAGGAATATACTTTTTGTCCATGAGACTACATTTAACTTGGCAAGAATGCTCAATAAGCCAAACTGGCCGTGCTGATTGTCAACAATTTTATATAGGAAGGCCCATTATTAGTTCTACACACTATATTCAGCTTTTGAAGCTGTTCACTTATGCTTTTGTTTACGGGGCTCCCTTTTCTTTTCATTTAAAATCGGCAACATTTATGCCTTTGTCCAGCCCAGATAAGATCATATAAATATAGGAAAATTTCAGCAGCTTATGAATATTTATAGCGTCGTTTATTCTCTAAGAATGAAACTATTTCTTAAAGGTCATGGCATTCTGTGTAAAAAACAGTGCAATTATTGTCACATCACCATGACTTGTCCTAAAAGCAATAGCTTTTTAGGCAAAAGCAAGCTAAAAACAAAAAAAACGGCGCCCACTGTGTTCTTTTTCTCAATTTTTCCCTTTTCTCAACCTCTGATGTTAGCTAGCAAAGCAGCTGTTAAAGCAATTTTGTCATTTCAGTACTTTTAAATAGATAAAAAGGCAGAAGTACCGCCTAAAGTCTTCACATGATCTAATTAACCACAAGTTCACCCTGAACGTTTCACTTTTTGTAAGCCCTATTTGCACAACGCAAACATGGCACCGTCGATGTGATGGACTAACGCCATCTATGCTAGAACAAACACGTACTAGATTTTTTTTTCATGTGCCTTTTAGGAATGTAATTATCAGTCTTCACAGTAGAACTTGTGATAATCTACTCAACATACACTTTTTTTGTTTTCTCATGAGCACTGTAATTGTGATTCTGTTACGTTTTTTCTTGTTACATACATGCACACGAATGTAGGAATATTCATTTTTATGTCGACATATATTCAGCTTTGCACACAATTATGTGTGCCCATTCCGCAAGGGTAAACATGTATTGCAGTAAAAAAACTTCAAATATGTATCACATTGTGGACTGCAGTATGAAATATCTCACCCAAATCAGCTTTTTGTGGTGTTTGCTTGCTCCTTTATCATGGTGCATTTCTCAGGTCGTTCTCGACACGGCAATGTGTGCCAAAGCTCAAGAAATATCGTGCAGTTAGCGAAGGCACTAGCATAGTGAGGATTGAAATTATTCATTTCTTTTAGTACGAGCACTTGACGGAAACGTGTGGTCATGGTGCCCGTGTTGCTGACTGAATGACATGAAATGTAATGAACTCCCACCATTGCCTGACCGCATTTGCGCGCTTTACTTTTGTTTGCAGACAAAACTTTTAGTGCAAGAAATGCACTGGGTACTCAAACCACACATTCTTCACTTCTCAATAGATAAAGATATGTGAGATAAGAGAAATCTTGACCAGTGCTTTTGGCAGGAAATGATAAGCTACAGATACTGCAGAACTTTGTTAAAAGTAGGGTAGCACTCGCGTTATATTCATCGCTGAGAGGAGTTGTCGTCAGTGTGTTACTGTCATGGAAAATTGCGGAGTAACGCCAGTCATTGCTGCACAGGAGGAGGAAGCAACAAAAGGGAGAAGGCAGGGAGGTTAACCAGAAAGACATCCGGTTGGCTACCCTACACTGGGGAATTAGGGAAGGGGACAAGAAAGATGAGAAAGATGATTCACAGAATATAATTATCGTCACTGTGAGCTCTCAAATGAGCTGCCACTTGGCTTCGTCCGAGAGAGCACGCTTGCTCGTGTCCAATGACATACATGTATAATAAATACTAGAACTTTTCATGAATAAAAATAACACAAACAAATTGAAACAACCTAATTAAGGTATACGTATACGTATAGAAAATCTAATTTCAGATGATATTATTGATACGTGGGGTTTACCGCGTCAAAACCACCATAGGAATATGAGAGACGTCGTAGTGAAATGCTCTGGAAATTTCGACCACAAGGGGTTTTTAAAGTGCACCCAAATCTGAGCACACGGGCCTACAGCATTTCCGCCTCCATTGGAATTGCAGCCGCCGCAGCCAAGATTCGATCCCGTGACCTGCGGGTTAGCAGCCGAATACCTTAGCCACTAGACCGCCACGGCGGGGCAATTCTAATTTCAGTTGCGAGGAAATAAATAATCAAATAAAATAAACAAGGCATACCGCAATAATGAAGTAAGTAAACTATAATGAAAAAGTGAAGATATATTACTCAATAATTCACCTTCGAATTGTTTAGAAGTAATTTAGCATAATAAACGAATTGAATGCATCAATTTGTGTGTTTAACCGCATCATGCGCGAGTCATAATACACACGTTTGCAAGTGCGTCAGATTCGCTTGGTAAAATGCCAGGGCACTCAGTATTGCATGCTACGAAAATGAAGGAATGTGTTATTTTGTGTTAATAATAGTAATTATTCTTGATGATTGTTTACATAAATTTTCTATAAATCGGCAATCAGCCTGCTTCAATTTCGGCATAACAAGTATCAAATGTTAGGACCGAAATGCACGCACGGTTTTTTTTTTGTTCAAGATAAGTGAGAAAAAAAAGATAGTGCCCTTCACTTTGATTCTCAAACATAGTAAGTCGAACTGTTGATGAACTATAGCCCTGTGCAGATGTATGCAGCGCAATGATGCTCAATGACTGCTAGTTGTTCACTGAGAGCCTTTACGAATATGCACACCACCTTCCAAGCCACTTGATAGAAAGCAAGTGCTTGGCATTCCTCCGAACTAACTCATTACTGTTGTACAAACCACAGCTCAAAGGGTTAGAGAACAGCTTAGGTTATTGAGGAAGCAAATTACGCAAAAGAAATAAGGCAGCGAGCACACTTCGAACCACTCGAGACAACCTTTATTAATTTCTACATTATCTTACCCATCTTCTTGCAAGTGTCATCGATACCACTGTTTGCTTTCTGAAAAGCAAAAAAAAAAACAAAACCACTGCATCAGTTGACTCCTTACGTACGTTCAGATCATCAACAAGGACCAGTGAGTGAATCGATGAAAAAAAATCTAGCCAGTCTTCTAGTTTGAAAAAGAGTCAAAGAGTGAAAAAGATATAAGTAGCGGGTGAAAGTAATTGTTGTACACATGGTTCTCTAATCAAACCAGTATATGAAACTGTCCTTCATATCGAACGTCGTGTACCTACATCTATCTGATTTTCATTCTGGCCTTAGTCGTATAGACAACGGTGTAACTGTTCGTTCACTACTTCCTGTAGTTTTTTTTTACGGCATTGAGTGCAGTATTACAAACTTCATCAGCCGGTGTATGGTATGTCTACCTCTAATTTTTATTCAGCATGCAGTGTTTCAGGAACAGTCGGAAGCAGTGGCGTCTTATTTGCAATAAGGAGCCTCGTCCTTCTTTGTTTCCAATTAACCATGAAGTTCAGATGAGCCGGAAACTCAAAGGACAGAAAATTCAATTACCTTATGCGCTGCTCTTACTTCGTAAGAGAAGCCTCGAGAAACTTTACCCCAAAGCGCTGGTGCAGCTGTTCCCATGCATATGTGTGATCTTCCCGGCTTTTATATTCAAAATAGTACGTCATTCATCTGAAACCACGAAGTTATGTTATTCGCTTTATCTTGTTTGTTGTTTAGCTAACACAATTATTCTTTAAGGCAAAACTTACAAGAGGAGGAACTTGAATATATAACCTTATAAAAACCAGTATTTAGTTTTTCAACAAAAAAAAATAATACTCATCGAGGAATAGAATACACGTTTTTTAATGTCAGCACGTAACATAATTCGTCTGTTTCTTCATGCGGTTTTCTGTTTAAAACAACATTCACTTTTCCCGTCTGCTCATACTGCTTTGCTTTTACACAGTGCAGCTTGAGCTTAGGCCCGCTGCGTGCCCGCCCAGTATTCTAGCACTGAGCCGCGCTGGTGCTTGGGACTTGTGCTCAAATTTGCCTCAGGCAGGCTTGATGTTGGGAAAGAAATTGCGTTATTATGAGTATTAACACGTTTCAGAACACCAAAAAATGAAACAACCAGTGATCACACAATGTGAATAGCGCAACGAATGGGTAGTCCAATGCTCCAACTCATTACAAAAGCTTGTTTTTGTTGAGATATCAACTTTGCCGCATACCCACTTCAGGCATAGTTTCTTATCGTCGTCAACCACTGCATGAACAATTGGCACAAATTTTGTTGCAAGTGTTAAGTGGACATTAGCTTTCCAGAACAATGATGAAGCATAGTACAGCAAATGCTGGCCTATACCCAGAAATTATTAATAATAATGTTGTAGTGGATACACAACAAGTGTACTTGCGGCAGTTACCCAATGAGTGTTTTGAAAAGGCTCGAAAAGGCCACGCTTCGAGTTTTCGCTGTGACTGTGCGGTGCCTTCTTCGCAAGCCTGGCGTTTTTCGCCTTAATAGAAAAATACCGTATTCTTTTATGCATAATAAGGAATATGTGCAATGAATTTATTGCATACCAAAATAGCTCTGTGAAAAACTGTTTCTGAAACAAAAACATTGTGTACGTGAAAAAATATAGAAACTGGGGTCTGTAAATTCAGTACAAAATATCTATTTTTGTTACGACAATTACAAGCATCCTTCATAGCTTAGTAAGAAAAACGTACAATCGCGATCAAAATTATTCGTAGCATGGGAGATTGAGGTCTCACGAATTAAAAGACTAGGCATGGATTCCACAAGCTGTTATTTTCATTTCTACACCCGTTACTTTCACATAGGTATGATACCAAATAAGATAATATTATTTAGTTGTTGATATCAAAACAAGTTGAAGCAATGCACAAGTTAAAGCAATGCAACAATTTGAAGCCAGGCCACGTGCTCCCGTTTTGCAAGTCATATTAAGCACGCCTGTACATGTGTGCGCTTTGATCCTTGAGACATGGCATGTGTACTTGCTGTGAATTTATGTACTAACGATGAGTAAACATGTGCAAATACAACTGCTCAAAGAGCAGCTATGTCTCTTGCTCCCTAAAAAGAATAGTGGGACAGGCTAAGTTCCTCCAAACAGATGAAGTGCCTCAGACTGGTTGGCCGACGTTTCGATAGGAGGACCTATCTTTTTCAAAGGCGCCGTGTCATCCCTTACGTGTTTCTTTTAAAGGGGTTTTTGGTGACGTCATCTTGCGGTGGTGGCACGGGTCTCTGTTGATGATCGCCGTCAGAAAGCAAAGTAGTATAAAGCAAAAGAGTGCAGTGCTCGCTTCACTTAAAGTCAGGTGGTAGTGATTCAAAAATGTTCTCAGAGAGTGAAAAAAGGAGGAAAAGCGCAAGGTTGCAGTGGTTTGCCTTTGGCGCACATACCCCAGGGCACAGTAACGGGAAAGCGTGCACGGCCGTGCAAGATTTTATTGTACGGTCTACGAGATTTACTTAATAACCTCAATACCAAAAGGTTTTCAGTTGACCCATGTAGGCTATTGAAAAATTTTGTTTGAAATCAATCATTTATTGCTCAGTCAGTTGGAACTAATTGAGGAAACTTTTTCTCAACAATAATTTAACAAAAAAAAAGATTTCTGTTAATTTTCATTCGCCAGTATTTATTTATATACATTCATTTTTTGATAAGCTACCTGATTTTTGGCTGACTTCTCAGGGTGAGTGTGAGCCACGAGTTTAGGATCTACATCTACATCTAATGCTGCAAAAGGGGCGGCTGCTTCAAACACGAATAAGTAATAGAGCTTAAAGCTTCGGAGCCGGCAGACCGTCACCGCGTCTGGCTACCAGAAAGGGTTGCCAACAATAGTGGTGTATGCCTGTTCCCGAAAACCTATGAATGAGACATACAACAAGAAAGCAGTTACAAACAGGGGGGGGGGGGGGGAAGCAGGTGGCGTATTTTTAAACATCAAGATGGCGAAGGTAAGCGATACCGGATGGGTTCTGAAGAGCGCGTGTTGAACGGGGAGGGTCATTGGCAATATGCTCTCCGTATCCTCGTAGGTGGCCTGCTCAGTGGAATTGATTCAAGAATTTGGCGGCATGTTGGCTAGCAAAAGGGGAAATAGAGAATGCAAAGGAATTGAGCAAGGAGGAGAGAAACACACACACTCGAAAAGGGGGAGAATATTATTAGTACAGTATTGCCACGTTCCGTTTCTCAAGGTTTGTTATCGAACCGTTACACTACGTAATTTTCAGCGCCAACCACGCCCGCAGTGTTTGAGAAGCTTCAGGACTGTAGTAGATCATTTAGATAAAACCACACCCACTCCACGAACTGTACAGATTATTCTGGAACGTACGCCACTGCTAGTGATAACGCTAGATCATTCGATGGCAATTGTATATATGCCGACGCGCTTCGCCGCTTGTCAGTTGATCAACGGCCGATGCTCTGCCCGCCGCTATCAGTGCCATTGCCTCGCTGCAATCTTATTTTTCATTCGTTAGCCACAAGCTTGGCCTGAATAAACTGTTTCATCTTCGGTTTGTAGTCGACTCATTCGGCCACATCACGGCTCTGTGACATCTAGTGGAGGTGCTTCCCGGCCCATGTACCGAACACCCCCCTCCAGCTGTGAGCCAAGCCTACACTGTGAACAGGATGCCAACCTTGATCAGCGAGCTAGCCGCAGGCAGCGAGGACTACAGCTAGAATACGGGGCTCTAACCAATCACTTTCGCAAGTCCAAGGTCGCCGCCGCTACAGCGACCACTATGACCACCCCTGCGCCAACGCCCACCACGGTCTTAATGCAGCAGGCGAGAGAGCCACTGACCTTCCACGGATCATCATCTGAAGAAGCGGAGACCTGGCTCGAGACGTATGATCGAGTGGCTGCCTTTAAGAAGTGGGACTCAGAGGAAAAGCTGCGCTACGTCTACTTTTACCTCGAAGACGCGGCGAGAACCTTGTTCGAGAACCACGAGCCGTCGCTTCAAACCTGGGATCTGTTCCGTGGCGCATTCTTGAAAACGTTCACGAGCGTCACCCGAAAAGAAGGGCCACTGCTGTGCTGGAAAGATTGGCGCAGCTTTCAGAGGAAAGTGTCACAATCTTCGCAGAAGATAGGATTCGTTTGTTGCAGCTCACCTAACCTGACATGACCCAGGATGAGACGGTTCGTTTGCTCAAGCGAGGGTAAAGTAAGACCTCTTCTCTGGGTTGGCGCGGAACCTACCCAAAACAGTTCAAGAGTTTGTGTCGGAGGCTACGACAATTGTGAAGACTCTGGAAATGCGTACCCGGCAGTACGATCGCCGATCAATTCAAGACCGTGCCGCTTTTCATGTCCTCGGCTCCGACGACATACGTCAAACGATCCGACAGATCGTACGAGAGGAGCTATGGAAACTGCTGCCATCATCACAGCCCCAAGGAGACTCCATTGCCGACATGGTCTGCGAAGAAGTATGGCAGTCGCTTGGAGTTTCCGAAGCGCCGCCGCCTCAGCCGCAAGCCATGAGCTACGCTGCTGCTGCCTGACGCAATATTCCACATCAAGAGGCCATGCTGCCGCATTTTCGTCGCCAGACACCGCCACCGCCTACGCCGTACCGTCCACCCGCCGGCCAGTGCAATGCTCCGAGTAAAACCGACGTGTGACGCACCCCCGACCACTGGCTTCTCTGCTACCACTGCGGGGAAGCTGGCCACACCTACCGCCACTGCCAGTACCGCGAGATGGGGCTACGTGGATTCGCCATGGAAGCGCCGCGTCTAAAGTGGGGTGAAAGACCACGTGACATCACCGACTATCTCGCCGAAACGAAGAGAACACCCCGACGATCTTCCTGCTCACCATCACTCAGCCGATATACTCCACCGCACCGTCGTCAGTACACTGTCCCAAGCCGAGACCGGTCACCTAGCCCGTATCCTGGAAAATAAAGGCAGCAACCGATGGAGGTGCGGTTGCTGTGCGACCAACTACTGAAGATCCTCTGACGGGGACGACGCCATGACGTAGCTTTCGGAACACGACGCCAACCAGGCAAAGTCCTCATGACGGAACCTCACTTACCGAAGGTGACCTGACAACGCAGCATTGAAGCAGCGGCACAAGCTGACGCAGCCGTGACCCGACGCTAGCGACCTCTACATTCTTATCAACGGCGACAATGTTACCGCTCTCGTCGATACCGGAGCTGACTATTCCGTCATAAGTAGGTCATTCACGACGAAGTTGAAGAAAGTTGGGGCAGCTTGGGAAGGCCCTGAAACTTCGGCTTGGGAGCCGGAGGTCATCTAATAACGCCGGCAGTAATCGGCACAGCGAGTCCCATTAACGGCCATATTTACCCTGCAGACTTCGTAGTCCTACAGCGTTGCTCGAGAGATGTCATCATTTGCATAGACTTCCTATGCCTTCATGGTGCAGTCATCAACCTGCGAACATTGTCGATAAGGTTATCCTCAGCAAAAGCACTGCCGCCACGCATGCCATCAGGGAACCACGCCTTGAATGTGCTGGAAGAACAAGTCACCATTCCGCCTCGTTCCAGCGTCATCATTTCAGTCGGCTCTTTGAAATCGCGTGACTTGGAAAACGTCGTTGAAGGCAGTCAGCATCTGTTGGTCACTCGAAATATTTGCATCGCAAGAGGAATTGCCGATGTGCGGGGAGGCAAAGCAATGGTTATGCTCACGAATTTCAGCAATGAGTACAAACACGTGAACAAAAGAATGACGTTCGCATACATAGAAGAAATTGTGAAAGCCATCAGTGCATTCGCGCTCACCGGTTCTGCAGAATTTGCTCAGAGCTACCAAGCCTCTCCCTCAGCTTTCGACGTCAATCTTAGCCTTTCGAACCATAAGTAAGAACAGCTCAATACCCTGCTCCTGCAATACGAAAATTGCTTTTCATCGTCGTCAAAACTTGGCAGACCCCAATCGCGAAGCATCGCATCATAACCGAGAAAAGTACCGGACTAATCCGTTAGAGTCCGTACAAGGTTTCGACGCGAGAACGCTAGGCCGTTAAGAGCAAGTTGATTAAAAGGTTCGAGATGAAATCGTCTAGCTGTCTAAGAGTCCATGGGCGTCCCCCGTGGTGTTAGTAAGGAAGAAGGATGGAACCCTACGTTTCTGCATCGATTATCACCACCTGGACAAAAACACGAAAATGGACGTGAATCCTCTTCCACGAATAGACGACTCGCAGGATCGACTCCACGCCGCGAAGTACTTCTTAACGATTGACCTCAAGTCTGGCTATTGGCCAATCGAAGTCGACGAAAGAGACCAAGAGAAGACGGCGTTTATAACGCCAGACGGCCTCTTCGAGTTTGAGATGATGCACTTCGGTCTTTGCTTGGCTCCTGCCACTTGTCAATGCGTTATGGATACAGCACTCGCAGGATTGAAGTAGCAGACTTGCCTTGTGTACTTGAACGACGTCGTTATGTTTTCCACGACTTTCGACGAGCATCTTCGGTGCCTTTAAGCTGTACTTAGAGCCATCAAGACGTCCGTACTCACCCTGAAGCCAAAAAAGTGCAGATTGGCGTACGAGGAGCTCTTGTTCCTGGGACACATGATTAGCAACTCTGGAGTCCATCCCTATCCGCTGAAAACAGCCACCATCGCCCACTTCTCGCCGCCCACTGACAAGAAGGCAGTGCGCTGAATTCTAGGCCTGTGCGCCTATTACAGGTGGCTCGTCAAAAACTTCACCCGCCTCACCGATCCACTCACTATCCTTAGCAAGGCCCACGTGGAATTCAAGTGGGAAACGCTGCAGGAAGACGCTTTTCAAGAAATAAAACAGTGCCTCCGGGCGCCTCCATTACTTGCCCATGTTGATTAATTTGCCGAGACAGAAATACACACTGACGCTAGCAGCGTAGGTCTTAGCGCCTTACTTGTAAAGAGGGCTGAATGACTGGAAAGGGTTATTAGTTACGCCAGCCGATCGCTATCCAAACCAGAAGCCGATTATTACACAACAGAAAAGGAGTGCTTCATCCTCATCTGGGCTACGTCGAAATTTCACCCCTACCTCTACGCAGGCCCTTCACAGTTGTGAGCGACCACCACGCCTTGTGTTGGCTAGCTACCTTGAAGGACCCTTCCCGTCGCCTCGCACGATGGAGCCTGTGACCTAAAAAATATGGTATTACCGTCGTTTACAAGTTCGGCAGGAAACACTCTGACGTCGATTGCCTCCCTCGTGCGCCTGTCGACCCACCACCGCCTGACGACCCGGATGACGACAACTTCTTGGGAACAATAACTTCCGACGACTTCGCTGAATGACAGCGGGCCGACCCGGAGCTTTGGGCCTAAATAGAATACATCGAATGCACGAACACTGCTGTTCCGAAGGTATACAAGTGCGCACTTGCGTCGTTCTTTCTGCGAAACGGTCTTCTTCAAAAGAAACACTTCTCACCAATTCGAGCCAAGTACCTTCTTGTGGTGCCTTCAGCTCGGCGACCAGAGCTCCTGCAGGCCCTGCATGATGTTCTCACGGCAGGGCACCGCGGTGTTTCTCGCACGCTCGCGAGGATACAAGAAATGTACTACTGGCCGCGTCTTACTACCGACGTCACTCGTTCTGTTTGGACATGCCGAGACTGCCAGCGACGCAAGGCACAGCCAACAAGGCCAGCGGGATTTCTGCAGCCCGTTGAACCACCTCGCCGACCGTCCCAGCAGATTAGTATCAACATACTGGGGCCGTTCCCGACGTTCTCAGCGACGCAAGACACCGCCAACAAAGCAGCGGGGTTTCCGCAGCCCATTGAACCACCTCACCGACCGTTCCAGCAAATCGGCATGGACCTACTGGGGCTGTTCCCGACGTCAGCTTTCGGAAACAAGTGGATCGCAGTAGCTACCGCCTACTTCACCCGCTACGCCGAGACAAAAGCCTTGGCCAAAGGGAGTGCATCTGGGGTAGCCAAAATCGTCTGCTAACACATCGTCCTGCGACACGGCGACCCTCAGGTCCTCGTCACCGACAGAGGTACGGCATTTATTGCTGAGCTAACCCAGGTGATTTTGGCACACAGCCAGACAAGCCACCACAGCACGACAGCGTACCACCCACAGACGAATGGCCTCACTGAGCGCCTATACAAGACCATCACCAGCAAGCTGACCATGTACGTCGATGTCGAGCACAAGACGTCGGACGCCATTCAACCATACGTGACCTTCGCATACAACACGATTGTGCAGGAGACGACGCAGATATCTCCATACAAATTGGTCTACGGATGGAGCCCTGCAACGATGCTCGACGCCACGTTACCCAACGTCACTGACGAAGAAAACCTTGATGTGAGGGAGTACTTTCAGCGCACCAAAAAAGCCCGACAACTCGCCCGCCTTCATATCAAGAACTGTTGTGACTGGCCTCCCTGGCATGGCACCACCTTGACCTAAGATGGTTGCAGGGCAGCGCTCTTTTTCCTAAAAGCATATCAGACCGATTCGAAAAAATGTAGGGCTAATGCTTTGGTAGGTTCATTGACATGACGGCCTCTGTCACGAGAAGTCCGAAGAGTCCCTCAACCTCGATGCGTGCTATCAGCAGGCATACACTGTTTTCCTCGACTACTTGCCGGATCCACACGCACTCGCCAGTGCAACTTTCAGGACTCTCGTAGGAGGGATGTACAATGTCCATTGTTTAGGCAGAGTCCCGCAGTTGCTGACATGGCTTTTCTTTGACTGTTAGCTCGTAAAAGTAGACCTTTAATAGCTCTAAGCTATCATCGCTTCTGTCGGAAAAAGGAAAAACAGCTTTGGGCTTTTGGCAGCTTGTTGAGAAATGACCAGGCTCATTGCAAATGCAACAAACCATTGGCTTTTTTTGCTTCAAACGCCTTCTCTTCCTTTTTTTTCGTTTTTTTAAGACACTTGTCACAGCTTCAGTCTCGGCAGCTGCGCCTTCCTGTGGTTCTCCGTTCACGGTTTCGTTACCACTACTTTGAAAAGGTTGCTTTCTGTCGTCTCTGAGAAATTTTAACAAAGGCTTACTGCGCGCTTTTTCGGACTCACGACGTGTCAAGAACTCATACGCTAACTCTGAAGCTCGTTTCATGTCCCCCTCGCCTATTCTGTCCTGTACCCACAGGCACATTTCGGGGCTTAGTGAGCTGCAAAACTGTTCCAGGCATAACCCTCAACTACCCCGTCGTGGTTTCCAAAAACGTACGCCCCCATCAGCCACTGAACTAAGTTTGTAATGAGTTTTTGGGGAATTTCCAAAATGACTCATTCGATCTCTTAGCTGCATCTGGAAAACGGCAGCGGAAGATGTCGGCTGAAAGACGGTATTTCTTCAACAAGGTCGTTTCTACTTTATTGTAGTGACCAGAATCCTCTTTCTTTAGCCTCGCGATTATCGCGGCCGCTTCACATGGGAGAACACGTGACAGTTATGGCTTTTACAGAGCCTTTCAATATTTACAAGAAATAGGCCCATGTCGTCTTTGACTTTATAAGGTTCCATGAGACCATTCATTTTTTCGGCTGCAGGTCTCCCGTTATTCGAGTTACTGGTTGCCTGTGACTCTTGCAACACCAAATCACTTGATTCGTTTTTCCAGTCTTCTTCAGACAATCTTTTGTTCTTCTCAGCTTCCTCTCACCTTTCCTAAATTTCATAACTCTCCGCCCCGCATTCCTGAATAGCCTTAATCAGCTGCAACTCTCTTCACTCCCAACCTTAATTCCCAGCTTTTCACGAAAAAGCAAGAGGCCTTGTTTCTCTAGTTTTTTTGCCAAATGCATGGTATTCACGAGTGAGGACTTTCTTACCAGTCGTGACGTTAGGCAGCAAACAAGCGAAGCCTACACGCACGGTAAAAACAATGCAAGTTTAGAACATGAAAGCTAAACTGGTGATTAGTTGTGACGTATGGTAGCGGTACAATGAAACCTATTCGCACAGAAGATTACACAGTTTAAGAATACTTCAAAAGCTAAAAACTGGCAAAAATCTATGAAAGTCAAGCACTCACTATATCGTTGACGCCCGAGTCAACCATGATTCATCCTACCACTGCCACCAGTTGATGTAGTCGGGGATCTGCCCAGAGGACACGGAAGCTCTCACAAGCTCCAAAAAGCTCCCATCATGCTTCCATCGAGAGCTTCCATGATGATACCACCATCATGTAACACGCTACCCGTAAGCATTGTAATTAAATGTTACTGGTAACAGCTCCGGGATGCTCTCCTCGACATCTCCCCGAGACTCTGGCTGGCTCGTGTCCGCTGGGCAGAATCCCGACTACACCAGAATCAACAGACGACCGACAGTTGCCGTTACAATATTCGGTGACGTTTCGTGGAATACCAGCCCGATGAACATGTTTGGGTGTTGACGCCAATACGCCAACGTGGACTCAGTGAAAAGCTTCTGTGACGGTACTTCGTAGCGTACAGGGTTGTTCGACATCTCGGCCCACTCGATTACGAGGTTGTCCCCGACGGCATCACGAACTCTCAACGATGCCGATCATGACCTGAGGTCTTCTATGTCACGCGCCTCAAGCCGTTTAATACACGTTAACGAACTGAAACAGTCGGCAAGGTTCCTCTTGGCGTGGCATAATGATTGCCAGACTGGGAGGGTCAGTGTTGCCAGACTGCCGCTAAATTTGACTGCAAATTTTTTTGCCCTGTAGTTGTGGCTTCTCCGTGAGAATTTGATGCCATCCGCGATGCACTTCGCGAACGAGCGACGCTGGCCGTTTTAATTAACGAAATGAACCGCGCCTAGCAGAAGTCGAGCGCGGCGCTGCCGTGCAATTAAGAGGCCGTTTCAATTAACGGAATGAACCGCGCATTACAAAATTTGTTTTATTTACGGAATGAACCACGCCTAGCAGAAGTCCAGTGCGGCGCTGCTGCACAATTAGAAGGCCAATTTAATTAACGGAATGAACCGCGCATTACAGCATTCGTTTTAATTAACGTAATGAACCGAGCCTAGCAGAAGTCGAGCGTGACGCTGCCGTGCGAGTAGGAGGCCAATTTAGTTAAAGGAATGAACCGCGCTTAGCATATGTCGAGTGCGGCGCTGCTGCGCAATTAAGAGGCTAATTTAATTAACAGAATGAACCGCGCCTAGCTTGAAGTCCACGGCAGCGCGGCGTTCGACTTCTGTGGTGCGCGGTTTATTCCGTAAATAAAACGAATTTTGTAACTCGCAGTTTATTCCATTAATTAAAACGAATTCGACTTCAGCTAGGTGCGGTTCGTTTCGTTAATTAAATTGGCCTCCTAATTACACGGCAGCGGCACGCTCGACTTTAGCTAGGCTCAGTTCATTACGTTAATTAAAACGAATTCTGTAATGTGCGGTTTATTCCGTTAATTAAAACGGTCTCTTGATTGCACGGCAGCACCACGCTCGACTTCTGCTAGGCTCGGTTCATTCCGTTGATTAAAACGACCAGCATCGCTCATGCACTCGCGAAATGCACTGCGGATGGCACTAAGTCTTACGGAGAAGCCACAACTACAAGAAAATTTTTTCAGCCAAGTTTAGCGGCAATCTGGCAACAACCACCCCAACGTCTGGCAACTGACTTATGCAACGCCAAAAGGAACCTTGCCAAACAGCCTATGTTGTTGTATTAAGGCTGTACCGTAATTTATTGCTTGTACTTTTTGGCGTTATTGTTGTACTTTCATCTTCTGTTAAAGCGTTGGGACGATGTCTTTTTCAGAGGGGGGCCATGCCACGTTCTTTTTCTCAAAGTTTGCCATCGCCCCCTTTCACTACGTCATTCTCAGCGCAAACTGCGCTTGCAGTCTTCAAGAAGCTTCAGGATTTTAGTAGATCAGTTCAATAGGACCAAGCCCACTCCGCGAACTGTACATATTATTCAGGAACGTACGTCACCGCTAGCGATAACACTAGAAGATTCGATGGCAAGTGTATAAGTGCGGACGCGCTTCGCCGCTTGTAAGTTGATCGACGGCCGCTGCTCTGCCCGTCGCTATCAGTGTCATTGTCTCACTGCAATCTTATTTTTTCATTTGTTGGCCACTAGTTCGGCCCGAATAAACTGTTTCATTTTTAATCTGTACTCGTCTCCCTTCGGCCACGTCACGACTCTGTGACAATACGTGGCGCCTTTAAAAAAGATCGGTCCTCCTATCGAAACGTCGACCAGCCAGTCTGAGCCACTTCACCTGTTCATCTTGCGATTATCCCGCTACGTTGTTTCCATCTGTCGGCTCCCACCTGTATTTTGGATTCCTATAAAAATAGAGGACATAAAAACACCAGGCCTGCGCTGAAGGACAGCGCAGTCACAGCGAAAGCTTAAAGAGCAGCCTTTCAGAGCTTCTTCTAAGCACTTACTGGATAGCTCCTTCAGACACACTTGCTGGGTTCCCCTTTCAGGATTCACAATGAAAACTCTAGCGCAGAAGGCCTGCATTCACTATGCTATCCTTCGTAATTTTTCTGAGAAGCAGGGTATCTGCTCAATCATTGCGAAAAATTTTGTACCAATGCAATGCAATCGCTGATGACGATGAGGAATTATGCCTGAAGTGGGTATGCGCCACAGTTAATAGGTGATCAAGAACAAGGTTATTAGTGGGCTGGAATATTGGAAGACCCACTCGTTACACTATTCACATTGTATGACGCCTGGTTGTTTGTTGGCTGTTCTAGAACGTTTTTTCACTCATAATAACGCGTTTGCTTTCCCAACATCAAGCATGCCTGTAAGGCAATTTTGCCAGGAAGTTGCAAGCACTGGCGTAGCTTAGTGGTAGAATACTGAGCTGGAACCCAGCGCACCCAACGTCGGTCCTCCCTGTGTCATTGGTACTAGGTTTTTTTGCAGATTTCGTGAGATGTGCTTACGAACACCGGCGGCGGCGCTGGCGGACAACTACGGCACTGCGCGAGACCCGAGTTGTGATCTCATAACAGCTTTCACTGTAAAAATCTAAGGCAGAAACCTGCAGCCAAAGCACTTACCAGAAGAAAGAAAAGGCTAAAAATTGAAACAAATTATTCACAATTCATATATATATATGGGCAATGTTGCTGTATACAAACGAACTTATACAGTTGTTGTGGACCATACCGCCACGATTTCATCACGACAAAATCAACTGAATGACGCTCATCATCAAAAGCTGTGGGTAGCTTTATGACTAAGGGGCTGGGCAGCTAAGCTTTGTGACCTGGATTTGATTTCCAGCCGTAGCAAGCTCCTATTATCATTAGGGCGCAATTCAAGAAAGCGCCGATAATTATTGTGTATAGAATTGATATAACGTGAAAGTGAGACTTCTTCACAGAGATGTTTGATTGATTGATTATTATGTGCAGTTTATTGTCCCAAAACCACTATACGATTATGAGCGACGCCGTAGTGAAGGCCTCCGGAAATCTCAACCACCTTGGGTTCTTTAAAGTGCACCAAAATCTGAGCACACGGGCCTAGAACATTTCCGCCTCCATCGAAAATGCAGCCACCGCAGCCGGGATTCCATCCTGCGACATGCAGATCAGCAGCCGAGTACCTTAGCCACTAGACCACCGCGGCGGGGTTGTATTCACTGAAGTAGTTGAAGGTGTACTAAGCATTGTTTCACCGAAAGCAATAAATTTCAAAGCCATGTGAAGAACTGCAAGCTGCTCAAAACTCGCAGCGCACACCTAAGTTAGCATACGCAAGACGAGCACGTACTAACAACTGTCACAGCTCAATAATTAAAGCACTGTTCAAACAAAAAGAAATGTAATGGCAGCCTATCCACGGGTAAATGATGGAGAGTGGGGCGAAGCATCCGTCCCTGTATTCGTTCTTGCTTCCGTCCATCCATGCCTCCGTCTGTGTGACCGTCCGTGCGTCCATCCGCACCTCTGTGTAGTCGTCTGTTTGTGCGTCCACACGTCCATCCGTGCGTTCGTCCTTGCGTTCGTTCATGCATCTATAAATACTTAGGCTTAACGTTAACAGGTACCTTATCCTGGAATTTGCACATAAATAACATCTGCTCTGCCGCTTTCCGTAAATTATGCCTTCTCCGCCACAAGCTCACGACTGCTCCGCCTAGTGTTAAACTCCTCTCCTAGTTTTCCTTAATTAGGTCTAAACTTGAGTACGCCTCCACAGTTTGGGATCCCCACACAAAAATTAACGTTCAAAACCTAGAAAGAATTCAAAGAAAAGCAGTACGATTCATATATAGTAAATTTATGTCAACCGACTCCCCCACTGCATTACTAACGGCAAATGGTATAGAACTATTACAAATTCGAAGAACAAAAAGTCGGCTACAGTTTCTTTCAGACATAGTGAACCACAGGCTACCCTTAGAGACTGCAGCATACGTATCCCCCTTGTTAAGCAGACCCACTCGACACCACTATCCTCATTCCCTAACGCCAATCTTCGCAAGAACTGATACTTTTTGGTACTCCTTCTTCCCACAAACAATAGATGATTGGAACAAACTAACCGGAGCATTTCCTCAACGCCCTTGACCATTTGTGTAAATACTCTTCTTTCATGACTTCTTTGAATTGTATTATCACCTTGTTGTTCAGCTGTTACTTATTTTTTGAAGTCATAACCCCTCTGTCTTATAGCAAAGAAATTGTGTAAAAAACGCTTTGCAACGTTGTTTCATTCTGCTATTTAGTGTGTTTCTTCTATGCTCACCCTGCTTGCATTTTTTGTCCGCAGTATTCTCTAAATAAAATAAATAAATGAATAAAATAAATAAAAATCTGCCCCTGCGTCTGTTCATGCGTCCATCCGTCCGTGCAGCCATCCGTGCGTTCGTCCATGCATCTGTCTGTGTGTCCGTTCGTCCATCTAGTCAATATTCCGAGTACCACCATCTCGCATCTTTTCATCATATATTCTGCATATAGAAGCACCGCAATCCAGCGGACATTCCAAGGACTAAACTAGAAGTGGCACACGCACACTTTGTAACGGCTTGCGCTTCGTGTCTACTTCCCACCTTTAACCACCTCGAGTTCATGATAAATACTAGTTCACGGTATTCATGGCACATCGGCCCAACGCTCGCTAAACCTTTTTAAAGCCAAGGAGGTTATGCCCAGTGAGTATAACGTAGCAACCATTTCTTCTCAGATAGTGCCAATGGCTGCTAATGGGGAATGAGAGGCAGAAAATTGGGCTTTCTGTCAACGCGCACGCTGCGAATTTTTTATTGTTCAACAACGCACAGGAGAAATTTCCCACTGGTACCACCTTGCAGGTCAAAGCTTAAGACGTGTTACGTACTACGACGAGGGATGAACGGATGAACGGGCGCCGCTTTGAGGAGCTTCGCCCCTAAAACGCACGAAACATACGCTCAAGTGTACACAGGACAAGTGCGAAAACCTGTCTCAAGTCCTACGTCCTTGCGTGTCAGCAGCACACTCACACGGTAAACGTGACCATGGCAGCGAGCGAAGCACCTTCATCCTGTCTCGAATTAGGAGTCTGATAAGTGTACGCTCAGAAGAAGTTACGCTCCGTGAAGGCGGAGCTCCGCACAGGCGAAGAACTTTAGAGTATGCCCAACGCCAACCCGTTGCTTCATGTCGCTTCTGATCACACAATATGCGCCAAAGTTTCAGAGCTCTGAGGACCGTCAAACGGTGTATTTTTATCTAAACAGCTTGCCATTAATATCCTCACCAACGTTCTCTTCATTGCACAGTGTTAAGTGCTGCGAATCGAGAGGTTGCCAGTTCGACGCTACACGAAAGAATCTTACCTTCTTGTTTTTTGTTGAATCTGTTTGTATGTATTTTACAACGTCATATTCGTGGCAGAAATGGGTTAGTGGAGCCTTCGTGAACTCCGCCAGGAAACACTTTCGTGTTAAAATCAAAGTAGCTTTGCAGCAACGGCATAAAGCTTGAAGAAAATGCGAAGCTAGCGAGCCTTGTTTGTTTCTCTTCCTGTTTTTTTGTCCTTTTTTCGTTTTACGTCTCAATCTTTTTCGCACTTCTTATTGTCCATTTGTCTAGGTTCTTTTTTTGCTGTTGTACGCCTTATTTGCGGTCACCTGATGATTATAAGTAATGGTTATAATCAAGGCGCTCAAAAAATAAGAAGCCTTTTTGGCGTGAATGCACGCTCGCACTGATACACAGGGAGTGTTACGCCAGGCGATGACGACAACATTCCCATACATAGTCGACAGACCGGCCCCGTATTGTGATAGGCACTTTGAATACTGCTATTCTTACATTTGCGCGATGTTAAACCTAATCCAGAAGTGTCAAACTTTTCTTTGGTTTCTAACCACGCTCTTCACCTTGTTCTTAGACGTTAAACACTAGAACTCAAATTTGTAATTGCAAATTTGTTGTCTCGTACTTACCCAAAGAGCTAAACATTTATTTTGTGATGAAAAAGCTGCCGATACAACAAGGACGTTGTTTGGTAGCATATTGGTCAAACAAGCACTGTCGAACCGTGAGAAAGCACATCACTAATTGAAACGAAAAGCCGAGGTGCCTTGCCCGAATAGTGTTTGCTGTGGACTCTGCATCTGTGCTTGCTAATGAATACATTCTTACCAGCCCTAGGATAAAAACATTACTTTCTATTACGTAGAATAGGGACTCCTGCGCTAGCGGAAACCTATTACTACGCAACCTGCAGTGAAACATTAGCCGGTGGACCACCTTTGGAGAATCAGGGATCTCTAGTGTATTTAGGTCAGACTTTTTTCTCAGTAAGAGTCGTCCAGCAATGAATCTATATTACTGACTAAGGTTGCACGGTGGGCTTGTTGGTTATTCATGTTGTTCGAGGTATAGCGCATTCAGGACGGGATAGAGAAGAAGACACAGAACACATACATGGCACTAACTTTCAGCAATGCGGTTTAATCCGAGAAACTGCAATACTTGTACCCAAACATAGCGCGTCACAACCACGTGCTAGAACCTGAAAATTGTGATCTACTGCAACTCATGCGACATCCAAATAATGCAATTTTTTCAATTATTATAATACCGATGGCTTTCTTATACAGGCGTCCCCAAACTTAGCATTGAATTTCGCTTCTATAATGAGCCTTTTCATTTGGTTAGTGCTTCTTCCGATTATGCTGGTGTGATTAAAGTGGGGTTGGCACCCACATTCTTTGCAGTGAATTGCAAGAAAACCCTCAGGCTGTGCCTTGACCACGTTATTCTTGTGTTCGGAGCCGCGGAAGCGCGTGCTACGCGGGCAAGTAAAGGATTAGCTGTAATCCCATATATTCATGGTGTTTCACATAACCTGACAAAATTAGCGGAACATTGCAACGTACGAGTAGTTTTCTCGGCACCTATTAAGCTGAACAGTCTTTGCCGAATGACGAATCCGGAGCGCTCAGAGAAAGGTCTGTGCGAGAAGAATCACCGTATTAGGTTTGTTGCGTGCATCACAGGAGTCATCTACTGGATCCCATTAACGTGTGATGCATGCTATATAGGCCAAACCAGTAGATGCATCAAGGATAGGCTAAACGAACACAAGAATAACGTGGCCAAGGCACAGCCTGAGGGTTTTCTTGCAATTCACTGCAAAGAATGTGGGTGCCAACCCCTCTTTAATCGCACCAGCATAATCGGAAGAAGCACTAACCAAATGAAAAGGCTCATTATAGAAGCGAAATTCATTGCTAGTTTGGGGACGCCTGTATAAGCAAGCCATCGGTATCATTATCATTGAAAGAATTGCATTATTTGGATGTTGCATGAGTTGCAGTAGGTCACAAGTTTCTGGTTCTAGTACGGGGTTGTGACACGCCATGTTTGGGTATAAGTATTGCTGTTTCTAGGATTAAACCGCATTGTTGAAAGTTAGCGCCGTGTATGTGTTCTGTGTCTTTTTCTCTGTCTCGACCTGTATGCGCTATACCTCGAACAACATCTATATTACTGGCCGGTAATTTTATCAGTGTTGGAGACTATAAAGAGACATTCTCATGCTCGCCTTTTGATAGCGCACTTGAGACGCGATTTTGTAAGCCATTTATTCAACAGCCAAAGGCGACACTGTTTTTATGAACAATTGTATAGGGGCCAGTTGGTAAGGATTCATCTTGCTAGGAAGCGCAGCCACTATTACACAGAACACACAACACAAGCGCTTAACTTCAACTAAACGCTTATTGCAAACGTCAGAGTTTTTAAAGGGGGTGAAAAGAGAAAAAGAATAATAAAAGGTAGACAACAAAAAGCACACCTGCCAGTCCCATGCATTACTATCCGTTATTGTCTATCACCCCATCCAAAAACATAGTTCATTCCGCACGAGCGAGATAGAGAGTGCACTAACATACTCAAAATCATCGCGTGTCATTTCCGCCGCTTCTACTATCAAACGGGTTAATAAATCTCTGTCCCGATATAAGACGTACGTGTTATAGAAATAAGGTACACAACCGCACTTCTTAAAATGGATCACCAAAAGACCATCAGTACCCTTCTGCACTTTATTGTGGTGCTCTTTTAGCCTCTCATTAATGCATCTTTCAGTTGTTCCCACATAAACAAGACCACATGACAAGAGCACTCTGTAAACAACCGAATATGCTCACTCAACATATTTATTGCGATGCTTAACTCGGCATCATTTCTTCTCTTTTGAAACAAGACAAGTTTTGTGGCATATTCTGGACAGTTTTTCAGGAGCAGACATGACCACTCGGACGCCCACCTTATTGCCAATCTTTTTAAGATTGTGTGCCACACTATGCATATAGGGACAACAGCTGTTTTACGCTGCTGCTGGGAAGTGTTAATAAGCTGCCTATTTTGTTTCTTTAGGTCCCTATGTAGCGATTCAGCGACGCTTATAGCCATTCGTTGCGGGTAACCTGCTGCCTTCAGTCACAAAACCTGTTGCTCAAAGCTCTTCTTCATGAGGTGAAAACAGGACTTCTTCAACGAATTAAAAAGGCACATTCGTGCAACAGACCTCTTCACTACTTTGGTATGGGCAGAAGAGAAAGGCAGCAATGACTTTTTGCTCCTGGGCTCATAAAGCAAACAAACGTGGTCATCCTGAAGTTGCAACGAAAGATCTAGGAACCTGAGCGTATATCACCATAGGGCACTTCATGTGTTAGTTTCGGAGGCTGACAAACTGTCTCAAATACTCCAAGTATCGAAACAGCAACACTTTGAAACTCTTTGGCATCACACTTCAAATAACCAAATAATCATCCACAAACTCGAAGATCTTTAAAACCTTAGTTCCCGACAACCTGTTATCCATTGTTCGATCTAAGTGGGCCATAAAAATATCACTAAAGACGGGGGCAATAGCCTAACCAATACAAATACCCTGTTTTTTGGATATAGGTGTTCCCATTTCAGTTAACGAATGTAGACGTTAAGTACAAAGCCAGTAAATCCAGAAAACCTCTCACTGACATACCACAAGTGTTCTGAAAGGTCACTGCACCGTGCTCGAGTATGCACTGTTCGACAAATTCTAGAAACATTTCATGAGGTAAAAAATAGTACAATTCTTTCACATCTATGGACAATGCCTTAACGACAGTTTTGGCATTTGATACCAAAAATTCACAATCTGCTCAGAATTCTCGGTGTGAAATGGGTCATTAATTTGAAGGAGATTCAGTTTATCCTGTAGAAAGAACGCCACAATTTTTTGCCAAGAACCTTGTTCTGAAATATTTACCCGGAACGGCATTCTATCTTTGTGTGTCTTGCAACTAAAAACATGTCTAAGTCCAGTTTATCCGTTTTCATAATCTGTTTAGCCAAATAATGCAATAGAAGGCTGTTTCACAAGTTTTTTGCAGTTGTTCGAACAGATTTGAGTGACACCTTTGGCTTAATATCAAATACCGACTCAATCACCACTTGCTCTTTTCGAAAAAAAGAACCATTCGGGAAAACACAAAACCCACCTTCTTTGTCAGAAGGAATGACACAAAGTCCCGATTCTTTAATGTATGTGACCACCTTCCTTATGGGCAACACTTGACGCTTGGGCCTGAACTTTTCAAGCACATCAACGCCCTCGGAAATACACCAATCCTTTTTACAATCCGGAGCACAACCCGAAAGTTGTCTCACAAGAGACAGGAGCTTAGGCACTTCAATTCTTGGTTCAACAGCGTACTTGGGACCTCGTCTTAGGCGCTTGTGTTGTGTGTTCTGTGTAATAGTGACTGCGCTTCCTAGCAAGATGATTGTTTTTATGTTTAGTGTCGCCAAAAAGAGCATCTTTTGCGTAAAGACTGTTTGCACAGCGTTCCCTCACCAACAGAAAATTTACATATAAGTTAGAATATACCGCGTAATGCGAACAAGCTACCTGTGTGAGGGAAACTCTGTTGTGGTAAACAATAGAGAAAGAAAGAAAGAAATGCAACCACTAATAAAACATTGCAAACAGCTTTAATCAAAGAACATGAGTTCGTGGCTGAAAAGTGGCACTGAATGGTATCTTTTTGATGAGTCCTAACATAGTGCATGGTACCATCGAGTAGTCACGCTTCTATTCATGAAGAATGTATAGATATACGTTATTGAACATGGTCAATTCCGCTGCGCAACTAATGTTTGCAAAAACCTACCGAAACACCTGTATGGCACTTTGCTCGTTTTGGAAGACAAAATTATGGACTGAGATGCTAGATAGAAAATATTATAATGATGAACACTTTCTCCCTCTTTTTCTTCCACGTCTACAAAATCGGTTCAAAACAAAAACGTTAAGCCAATAGCATATGAAGACAACCTTCTTTTCTACGATTGATTGATATATGGGGTTTAACGTCCCAAAACCACTATATGATTACGAGAGACACCGTAGTGGAGGGCTCCGAAAATTTAGACCACCTGGGGTTCTTTAACGTGCACCCAAATCTGAGCACACGGGCCTACAACATTTCCGCCTCCATCGAAAATGTAGCCGCCGCAGCCAAGATTCGAACCCGCGCTCTGCGGGTCAGCAGCCGAGTACCTTAGCCACTAGACCACCGCGGCGGGGCTTTCTTTTCTACGATTAACGTGGAGCTAATTTGTTCATGGTAGTTAACAGTGACGTATAACCACAAATAATGCTGATTTCGCAAAATGTGAAGCCGCGGGCAAGGAAACATGCACCACTTGAAGTCCGCGTTTTGAAACAATATACTATGCTGGTTTATCTATAAAGAAATGTTTGAAGATAGCAGTAGTCTTTCTGAGCAGTGTAGAAATGAAATGATGACGAGTCATTTCTTATCGTGCATAGCCAGTGAGTTTTCGCCACTTATAGCATCAAAGCTTGTTAGTTGTTGAGGTTTAACGTCGCCGCATGATTATCAGAGATGCTGCACTGCAGGACTCCTAAAAGTTTGACCACCTGGGCTTTTTTTTATCGTGCACCTAAATTTAAGCACATGGGCCCCAAGCATTTTCACCCCCATTAAAAATCGAGCATCAAAACTCGAATAAAGCTGTGCAGGAGAAGTAACACGAGTATGTTATTTAGACAAGACAAGTACAGGCGTATTTCAGTTTCAATATTGTATAAACCAGGCTCTCATCTTACTTTATTCACTTGAACAATTCTATTGTATAAGTGATCACTTATCTCTTATGACCATCTCGGACCTTATTCAACAATTATCTAAGAACCGTATAATGCGCCCAAAAGAACCTTCTCAAATATCGCTGCCGAGAAGCTTTGCCAGGAAAACTGTTGGCCTATTTATAAAATCAAACTGCACAACAGGACACCTTGTGCTACCACCTGTTGAGGTAATTGATATTTCTTTCTTATGTGAATGCTTTTACCATAACCAAAGAACTACTTAACTTCTGTGCAACGTAGGCCGTGTTCAGCACGTGGAGAAGCTCTTAGTTTTTAGAGAACTAGTGTGAGCAGCCTTACAATCTTTGCGTAAAAGACGTGGATGGAAATTTGTTTCGCTTGGCCGTATGCCGCAATGCTGGAAAAATTGTGGTTGTCATGATAAAGAGATGACACGGTCCTGCCTAAGTGAAAATCAAGAGCAAAATTTTGCCTAAATGATTGATAAAAAAGGTTGTCACTACAACTAGCATCCTAATTCCTGTTATCTTCATGCACCCGGCCTAATAAAGCCTTTAAAAATTTAAGCAGCAAGTTCCTCGTGGCGCAAGCTACTCTGCAAAAAAAAGAAAAAAAAACACGTTGGCACGTATATCAGCAGCAGTAAAGCATGTTACTTATATGCAAGGTAAAAAAAGAAATAAATCTAAAAGCAGGACACCAGTTGTGAATGGTAGGCGCCAAGAATTACTCGATAGACTGAAGCGCTGTTCTGAAAAACAAATGAGCACTTGTATTTGCTGTATGTTTTCTTCTCTTCTGGCGTACGGCAGGGAGTCATAACTCGTGCACGTGGCGATTTATTCTATCTAATTAAGAACAGAAGTGATTTGTGCTCGCCTAAGACACCTCACTTTAGAAAATAGGGAAGAACACTGCAAGGACGTGTAATTTTTTTTGAGCCAATATACACACGGAAGAAAGACAAGGACATGGAAAGAATAAATTCTGTTGCAAAGAGAATTTTTTTACATTTTACCGCGTTTCGTACTCTCTTAGTTTTATAACTAAGGACAAAGTTTTGGTTTACGAGAATTACACAATGTTCCTGGCGAATCTACGAAGATGTCGACAGTCAGTTTCCGGAGCAACAGCAGAGTTAATAGGGTTTTTTTTTCACACACAAGCCAACCTTGCGCGGAAACGAGGCTTGTTTCTTTTAACAGAATAGAATACACTTTGGCAAAAAGGCAACTGCAGTTTTATTATCACTAGTTTTTCTCTCTGTTTTTGCCTTCATTAGTCGCTTTCTCCACGGCTTTGAGCCAAGCACAATTTTCTAGAAGTTTTGCTTAATGCTTGATTTTAGCGAAAACTAAGATCACAATAATTACTCGTACATTCATTACATTCATTACATTCTTTCGCGCTTCAACTTAATATCTCGTTTGATCCGCTTGAAGTTTAGATAACTGCAAGTTGAGTGAACACCTATGCTCTAAGTTAAAGAAAGCCTAAAAATATCATAGAATGTATGATCCTGTCCACATCTGATAAGTGACAAAAGAAATTTTTCATAAAGTGCAGCAGCAAAGGAATAAGTATAGAATAGCTCCCAAAGGCGTAGTACACCATTTGCTGAAGCACTTATTGCGTATACGGTAAACGTACCGCTTTTGCAGTGTTTATAGGTGGCCTAGCCTTGAATACTTACACGTAGTGAGATAAAGAAGTGATGAAATCAAGAGAATCGTGTGAGGGCCTTGTCGTATTTCGGTTACGGCTTGTTTACATGTTCAATTCATAACGAATATGCAATCTTCTCAAGTTTTTTTTTATGGATAGAGAATGTGCCAAAGACATGCTAGAAGAGCACGCGAGCAAATGTTGTGCCTTATAGACGGAACTCAAGGCTGCGAAATATAACCATATTCGTGACTCCAACTCTGCGCTCGTTACCTAGCGGCTATGCTTTAAAGTGGCGCTAACAGGGTCTACCTTGAAAGGAGGTATTTGGCCATGTTTCGCGCGTTGAGAAGCGCCCCCAAAGTTCCTTTATTTTCGCTATGCCAGACGTGTGAGACCGGAAAAAAGAAAGCGATGTTCAAAGACCATTGCAGCGTGCCGCAATGTATGACATTGCTGTGAAAAAATGCCAAGGTATCATTCTATAACCTCCCGTAAGGGGCACAAGATGCTCGAAAGAGAACGGCGAGGATAAGAAACTTACTCATTGGAAAGAAGGTGACGGACACTGCGGTAGTTCATTCTAATCAACTCGCTCAAGACAAACTAATCCTCTTCGATGAGTACCATATCATTCAGCGATTCTGCATTCTCATCAATATTCGGTCTGTTCCAAGCGCGGAGTTTAGCTCTTTTTCTATAAGCAAGTGCTTTAGCTAATTTGTCACATTACGTGTCTGACAGTACTAATTGCGGATGATTATTTTCTGTGCAAGTCATAGTGCTACCAATTCTCATATTAAGCTACTGTAACCCTTCCACCCAAACATTTATCATTTTGCTTATGTTTATAAAAACATAATCATCATCATTGCCACCAACACCACCACCACCACTATCATCCTCCGCCTCCTCCCCCTCATCATCATCATCATTATCCTGCCTACGCTCATGGCAGGGCAAAGGTCTCTCCTATGATATGCCGATGAACCCAGTCCTATGTTTTCTGCTGCTACGTTTTACCAACAAGCTTTTTAATCTCATCGGCAAACCTAACTTTCTGTCTCCCCCTTGTGCGTTTGCCTTCGCTGGGAATCTATTCAGTTACCCTTGATGACGAGCTGATATCCTGCCTATGCGTCTTGTTCCCGCCCCACGTTCATTTCTTCTTGATTTCAACCACGATATTTTTAAGCCAGGCTTGTTCCCTGACCCACTCTACTCACTTCTGGTCGTTTAAGGTAACACCTATCATTTTTCCTTTTCATCACTCGCTGCGTCGCCCTCAATTTAAGCTATACTTTTTCTGCAAGCCTCCAGGTTTCTGCTCCATAGGTAAATGCCGACAAGATGCAAATGTTATATATACCTTCCTCTTTAGGAGTTAGTGGTAAATCGCTATTCTGATTTTGATTATGCTTGCCGAATGTGATTCACCCCATTCTTGTGCGTCTAGTTATTTCACTCTCATGATTCAGCTCTGCGGTTGCTACCTGTCCTAAGGAGACATATTACTTTCCAACTTCCAGCGTCTCTCCAATTATCGCAAAGTGTTGTTTTTTGCAGCAACGTGACATTACTTTAGTTCCATGCATATTAGCTTTAAGCCTTAGTCTTCTGCATTCCTTGCCCAGTACAGTAATCATGAGATAATATTTGACCCCTGAGTTACATGTCAAAGAAATGCCATCAGCGAATCACAGGTTACTACGATACATTTTATATCTAATTCTTTCCAGCCTGTAGCTCGGAAAACGTCCTGTAAGCACGCGATGTGTTTACACACGTACACAAATGTACGCGCGAAGGTCGCGCGTGTGTAGCGTGCGTGTATGTGTGTTTGTGCGTATATATACCATCTCCGTGCGTTGGTAGCATGTGAAGTGTGAATGCATGTATCTGATTTAAATATACTACGGTCAACACGAATGAGTGAGTGTTCAGAAGCACACAACCTTACTCAATAGAAATTTAATTACATAGATAGGCGAACGAAAAAAAAATCACTCCTAATGCAATCAGAAGTACGATTTGCCTTATCTCAAGATACACTGGCCCAGGCATAGCTTCGTTCTTCCGTGAAGTGAATGGCTGGCGTATTGGGTTTTTGACGGGATAGCGGAACTCAACGGAATACATCCAATCGGAAGCACGAGTAACAGTCTAGCTGTCTCAAAACCTGTTAAGGCCTTGCCTGTGGCAGTGTCGCAACACAGCGCGAAAGTGCTAGCACCTCTCCGAGAAGACCACTGCACATCATCAGTTGCTTTTTGCAATCTCGGCGTTGCTAGACAGGTTTTTTAACTTGAAGTAATTGTGAAATGATTCACCAAAATGGCTCGATGTTTGCGCGCACAGCACAGCTAGTCCCTCTGTTTCGCCAGTCAAAACCTATATGCCGAAGAGAATGAGGCGGTCCATGGCAAGCCTCCTTTGCCCTTCGACGAAGCAACGCGAAGGGATGCAACAATCAAGATACTTGAGCACAGCAACGACCAAAAGTGCCAAGTTGACCCTCTTTGGCGCAGTCGTTTTTGTTTTTTGGAGGAGTGTTGCCAGCACACGGAGAGTTTTATGAAGTTGCGAACAAGTGGCAGTTGTCAGCCCTTGCCCTTCTTATTTATTTTGTGTATTGTGTTTTCTGTGAATACAAAGCAAATTTTTATAATATTGATAAGGCTCGAAATTTTCCTGAGCTCCCCACAAAGGCGTTTTTCTTTGCCTCGTAAGTTGCGGGAATCATAAATCCTACAAAAAACAACTAGCTTTAATTCATCAATCATAAGTTTGATACATATTTGTGAGTTAGGGAACAGCTTAAGATTTTAATATTCTTTGATTATGAGCAGCGATGGAGATGCAACGATGGTGTAGTGGTTAAAACATCAGCCTTGCATACAAAAAGTCCGTGGCTCAAATTCAGGTGCCGCGCAGTTCTGAACCGGATTAAAAAAAAAGCCCGCGTGGTGATGGAACTGCCTAAAGAGGCCTGGGGTGCGACTTCACCGGTGACCACCGCCGGTAACGCACTCCCTCACCAGAAAAGAATTGGCCCCACTGGTGCAGTATCGGGCCACTACCTCCCACATGCATACGTCAGTTAAGTCACGGCCCTCAGTCCCCAGCGGTGGCGAACCATTTGACCATGGCGGCGGTCAGATCGGCAACGTAGCAGAGGGTGCTAAGAATCTCTGGATCTGCACAGGGCGCCATTGGAACCTAAACTTGGCAAAGTTTATCGCTAGAACCTCATCTAGTGAGGCATATACTATTCGAGGAGCTAGAGGGCATTATATGGGGTGTAATAGGGCTCAGTGAGGTTAAGAGAACAGATGAGGCTTATACAATGCTACAGAATAGGCACGTCCTTCGCTATCGGGCTTGGCTGACAGAAGAGAACAGAGAGTGGGGTTCCTAATTCACAGAAACATAGCTGGCAACATAGAGAATTACTGTAGCAATAATGAAAGGGTGGTATGTATCATAATTAAACTCCATAAGAGATAGAAGATGAAGGTGGTACAAGCTTATGCGCCTACGTCTAGCCATGATGTCGCGTCAGTTGAAAGCTCCTATGAAGACGTGGAATCGGCAATGAGTAACGTAAAAACACAGTATGCTACACCTATGGGAGACTTCAATGAAAAAGTAGGGAACAAACAGGCTGGAGACCATGCAGTAAGAGATTATAGCATCGGTACTAGAAATGACAGAGGGGAGGAGCTACTAGTATAATTCGCAGAGCGCAATAATTTACGGATTCTGAATACCTTCAACCGAAAGCGAGGGCACCGTAAGTGGACTTGGAGAAGCCCCAATAAGAACGAAATAGACGTTATACTGAGTGCAAACCAAGGCATCATGCAGGATGTAGAAGTGCTTGGCAAGGTACGATGCAATGACCATAGAATGGTATGGTCCAGACTTCGCCTAGACTTGAAGAAGGAACGGCTGAGACTGATACGCAAAACGCCAATCAATGAGCTAGCACCGAGAGGGGAAGTACAGAAATTCAGAGTCTCGTTTCAGAACAGATACTCGGCTGTTATCGAGGAAAACAGCCTTAGCGTTCACGCAATGAGTGATAATCTAACTAGTACTATCACGGAGTGCGCAGTAGAAGTTGGAGGTACTGTAGTTAGACAGGACTTTGGCAAGATGTCCCAGAAAACAAAGAATGTCATTAGAAAGCGTCAAAGCATAAAAGTATGAAATACAACAGACAAAATAAAGTTGGTAGAGCTTTCGAAGTGTAATAATATGCGTAAGGTATCCTATGTAAGAAGGTATGAGATGTAGAGAATCTAAAACGCTCGGAAGAACGAAGGAAACGTCAAAGCACTGAAGAGAAAACTTGAGATAGGCAAAAACCAGATGTATGCACTAAGCAACAAGGCAGGCAAAGTAGCTACAAATATGGATGGGATAGTAACATTAGCGGAGGAGCTTTACAGAGTTCTGTAAAGTAGCTAGCACAACCACGACCTTAATATAAGAGCTTGCAGTAACCGAAATGACACCCAACCAGTAATGATAGAATAAGCCAGAAAAGCCTTGGAGTGCATGCAAGGAGGCAAAGCTGCTGGTGAGGATCAGGTAACTTCATATATTCTGAAAGAAGGAGAGCAGATTTTGTTAGAAAAATACTAGCGACCCTGTTTACGAGGTGTCTGCTGACGGGAAGAGTACCAGAATCTTGGAGGCATGCTAACACCATTCTAATACATTAGAAAGGAGATGACAAGGACTTGAAGAATCACAAGCCGATCAGCTTGCTCTCCGTAGTATACAAGCTATTTACAAAGGTAACTGCTAACAGAATTAAGACAACATTAGAGTTTATTCAACCAAAGTGAAAAGCGTGATTTCGAACAGGCTACTCAACAATCGACCGCATTCATACTATCAACGAGGTAATAGAGAAATGCTCCGAATATAGCCAACGAATACGCATAGCCTTCATAGATTAGGAAAAGGTGTTTGATTCAGTAGAAAGATCAGCAGTCATGCAGACACGGCGATATCAGGATGTCGACGAAGAATACATAAACATCCTGGAAGAAATCTACAGGGGATCAACTGCCACCACAGTGCTTCATAAAAAAGCAACAGAATACCAATCAAGAAGTGTGAAAGGCACGGGATACAATCTCCCCAATGCTATTCACCGCATGCTCACGGGATGTTTTCAGAGGCCTAGAATGGGAACAGTTAAGAATAAGAGTTAAAAGAGAGTACCTTAAGAACCTGCCCTTCGTCAGTGACATTGCATTGCTGAGTAACTCAGGGGACGAATTGTTACTCATGATTACGGAGTTAGACAAGTAGAGCAGAAAAGTAGGCCCTACTCTTAATCTGCAGAAAACTAAAATAATGTAAAATAAACTCGGAAGAGAACAGCGCTTCGAGATAGGTAAAAGCGCGCTTGAAGTTGTAAAAAACTACGTCTACTTAGGACAGGTAATAACCGCGGAGCCGAACCACGAGGCTGAAGTAACTAGAAGAATAAGAATGCGGTGGAGCACATTTGGCAAGCACTCTCAATTCATGTCAAGTAGATCGCCACTATTCTTCAAGAGAAAGATTTACAACAGCGGCATCTTGCCGGTACTTAGCTATGAAGCGGAAACCTGGAGACTTCAAAGAGGGTTGAGGACGACGCAGCGAGCAATGGATAGAAAAATAGTAGGTGTAACCTTAAAAGACGAAAAGACACCAGAGTGGATCAGCGAATAAACCGGGGTTAAGGATATGATAGTTGAAATCAAGAAAAGGAATAGGACATGGGCCGGGCTTGTAGCACGTAGACAGGATAACTGCTGGTCATTAAGGGTAACTAACGGGATTCCCAGAGAACGCAAGCGGGTTAGAGGGAGACAGAAGGTTAGGTAGGCAGATGAGATTAAGAAGTTTGCGGGTATAAATTGGCAGCAGCAAGCACAGCACCGAGTTGACAAGAGCTCTCGCAAGTGGTGCCCCATCCTCGGACTCCTGTGATCGTGTTTCCATATTTCTTATCTCTCCTATCCCCTCGATATGTCCTTGCTTGCAGGCTTAGCGCATCTCTGTGAATACCTTTAATCCTATTCTTTCAATCCCTCCTCACCCCCATCCCTTGTGAGCTACTGTTGAGGTGTCTCTCCCTGAAGCAGACAGTTACGGGGCTCACTTTTCTCTTCCTTTCTCTCTTAGAACCACTTTGTGACCGAGTTGACTGGCGAAACATGAAAGAGACCTTTGTCCTGCAGTAGACATAAACAGGCTGATGATGATGATGATGACGATAATGATGATGATGATGATGATGATGAGAATTGTTATGAGCATGTGACCACGTATTATTGTTTGAGAACTATAGAACGTGCATTAGAGTATTTCTTCTGAAGTGATAAGCCAGTAACTTTCTCTTGTTCTTTAAATGTAGAATAAAATTCTGGGTATCAGAGTTGGGGTATTATGCACGATGGCCCGACCTTGGTGAAACTTTGGTTCTTTTCAGCTATAGGGGACACCATTCAACAGCGAGAACTGGTATGGGATCGAAACTTGGGTCACGCGTGGCGCCATAGTTGTCCGCCGGCGCCGCTGCCAGTGCCCGTTACCATTATGACGAAATAAAAAAAAACATGGTACCGATGACACAGTGGGGCTCACACCTAGGTCGACTGCGTGCCAGACCAGTATTCTACCGCTGAGCAACACCGTCTTGGGACGTGCTCGCAAACTGGCGTTAGGCACGCTTGATGCCGGAAAAGGAATCATGGTAATATGAGTAATAAAGCGTTTTACAACAGCAAAAAACGACGAGGCGTCACACAATGCGAATAGCGAAAGGGGTGGGTCGTCCGATGCTCCAATTCATTACAAAAGCTTTTTTCGATCACCTATTAACTGAGACGCATAGTCGCATACCTACTTCAGCCATAACTCCTCATCGTCTTCTGCCACTGCATGACCAATTGGTAAAAAATTCCTTGCAAATGTTTAGCGGACACAACGCTCTTCAGAAGAATGACAGTGAATATCACAAGAAATACTGGTCTACTACCAAACAATTATAAATAATAATAATGTAGTGGGTGCTCAGCAAGTGTGCTTGCAGCGGTTACCCATTTCGTGCTTAGAAAAGGTTGTGAAAGGCTGCTCTTCAAGCTTTCGCTGGGACTGTGCTGCGTCTTCCGCGCAGGCCTGGCAATTTTAATGCGAAGCATGTCTTCGCGAACGTCAGCGGCTTTGAGCGTATCTATCTATCTATCTATCTATCTATCTATCTATCTATCTATCTATCTATCTATCTATCTATCTATCTATCTATCTATCTATCTATCTATCTATCTATCTATCTATCCATCTATCTATCTATCATCTATCTATCTATCTATCTATCTATCTATCAAGCCGTCTACGACTTCAGGCTTTTCTGGCCATTTAGATAATGGTATCTATACCAAAATTGGTATTGCATCACACAAGTGTATGACGAGCGCAAGTGACTGGTCATAACACTGGATAGAAAATCATGACATGTAAGTTCTAAATATCATGATTTACATATGATCGTCTTGCTGCTCTTGTTGTGGTTTCGTTCACATGACAAAGTGCAACACTGGTATTGTGTGACATGACGGAGTGGCGAAGATAATTGACATACCTTAACATAGAAATCTTGATATGCATGTCTTGTAAGTCATGACTACCCGCCATGCTCATGAAGCACTCGTGGTCGTTTCACTGTTTTCACATATACAAAACTTGGTTTTACGCGACATGAATAGATCACGAAGATATATGACTGGTGCAAACATGATAATCATGACATGCATGTCACGTAAAACATCACGACAAGCTACGTTTATAGTGCGCTCGCAAGCGTTTAGCTAGCTTCACATATGCTACATTAGGTGTTACGTTATGTGAACGATTGGCGTAGGTATATGACAGGTCCAAACATGGTAGTAATTATGTACGTATGAAGTAAAACATTACTACATGGTATAGTCAGAGATTGCTCCCTGCTGTTTCACTGGCTCCACATATACCCAACTTCGTATCACTTTACGTGAATATACGACGAAAGTAAATGAATGGTCTGAACATGGTAATCATGACATGGAAGTCATTTACGACAAAATTCACGTCCGAGTCGTAACGTTGTGCTGATTTTAAAAGAACCTAGCACCCTTCCTTAATCGTGCATCGCATATATTTGATTCCCAATGCACGCGGAATCTGTCAATTCTTTTATTGCGCCAACAGTATGAAAAGGTCAAGTCTACCCCTCAGCACGCTTCGTTTTTTTGGTTATGATGGAAGCCAGCATCGCCTCAAAGATGGTGGACTACGTTAGGCGGTTTTTTTTTTATCCCAGAAGCGTCTTCTTTCATTTGTTTGTACTTCTCTTGATTGCAGTAGCACATACATGCAATAAATGTTGCAAATGTTTCCTGGTGGTATGTTTTAAAAGCTCGGGCTGTTAAATTCATTTGGAAGCTTTTCATGCATGCCATTAGTCTGCTTTAGAATCATCAGCATGATGCTCTCTGGCATTAGTTCGGCCAAGCGCATTACAACATTGCGACCTCAGCTAAACCCGAGGCTAGTTGTTATTCATTATGGTCGAGTTGTACACTCTAGTGCACTGCTAGGCTGTTGCGCGCCCTCTTCACCGTCATCATCATCTCCTAGCAACCAAGCACGGACGGCTGGCCAATGAGTTATTTGTCTGGGTGGTATACTTGGTAGTTAGGCCAGGACATGCTATGACATGGCTAATTAGCTAAGTCGTTGTAATGCCAAGGTAGTTACGCCACAATTCAGTAAGGCAAAAGCAATGAAGCAATGTAAAGCTAGGACCGTGGTAATTAAAGCACACAAGTTGACGCGCTAACCAAAGGATGCTATTTAACGTGACGGTAAGCATGACCGTGCTAACTAAAACTTTGATGATTAGAGCTTACATATATCACGATAACTAGTACTCTGGTAATTACAAAACGTTAAATGAATGAATTCTAATGTTGACATAGCTAATTATAAATTATTTTGCCAATGACATCAAAACCTTATCGATCAATACAAAACTGTGCAGTTTTATTTTTAATAACTGATTAGGAAAATGACAATCAACTCAGAGCATACGCGGTGTTTAATTCAACGCAGATCAAGCAGATAAGTATACGACTGACCTAAAAAGCCGCAACAAGATAGCAGTTATCACAATGTCTAAGGCTCCAGCCTTCCACATTTAGTGCAAGATATTCAAGGAGGAGGACGAGGATTGAAAGAGAAAGAACAGGGAGGTTAGCCAGTTCTCAGACCGGCTGGCTACCCTGTACTAGGGAAGAGGGTAAGGTTCATAAAAGATGAAAGAAAAGACACATTGAAAAAAAGGGGGGAAGAACCTCATCAGACGATCCACGACGCTGCTTACAGTCTGTCTCTAAGACTACTTGCCCGCAGAAAGCAAGATATCCAAATTGTATACATACGAAAATGAGCTGCAGCTTAACGTCCAGAGAATCAAACGCTCGACAGTCACACGAGTACCACGACAGTCAGGAAGTGAACTTGGGCCTTCTCAGAATAAATGAGTTTGCATCTGAGTTGAATCGTCAATAGGATTGCGCGACCAAACCTCGGCGACCAGCACGCCCGTGAGGCGGCGTCGAGTGACAGACTTCATGTGGGGCCTAGGCCCAGCCACCTAAACCTACTGGTTTCTTATAATAAAGTTTATTCCTTCTTGGATTGCGCAGCTGCAGCGAAGATCGGGTCAGCCGACCACTTTCACTGTTGCTCCTTGGCAACGCTAGCGAGCAGCAAAAATCATCAAATTTATCCGGCTTTATTACGTTTTATCATCCCGTGGCTACCATGTCACGCATTGAATTTCACCGCGCTTACGACGTACCACTCACAGCTGGGTTACCGCCATGACGTTAGTGCCCCTGGTGACACCCTGTCCTTGTATTTATCTTCAATATTTGATAGGAGCAAAGCGAGCATCACGAGAGTGCCGCGTGGTCCGCCTCGCTAGATCAGTGGCTAGGATACTTGACTGGTGAACAGAAAGTTGCGGGCTTGATCACAGCCACAGCGGTCGCATTTCGAAGGAGATGATATCGTAAAGATGCCCGTGTTCTGAACCCCGGATGTGGCGGCTGCATTTTATACGGAGACGAAGATCTTGTAGGCCCATGCCCAGATTTGAGTGCGCATTAAAGAACTCCAAGTGTTCGAAATTTCTGTAGCCATTTACTATGGCGTGTCTCATAAACCTTTGGTAGTTTTGGGACGTTAAACCTTACATATACCAATAGGTTCGTGTACTGTAGATACCAGTGGCTGACTGACTGACTGACTGACTGATTCAATAACATTATTTGGTCCTCAGGGGGCGATGACCGCCTACGGGGCCTCGTCTGCGGCCCTCGCCCATGACAAGACTAAAAGGTTGAGCTTGATGGCCAGGTCATGAGCCTTCTGGACGGCCCGAATTTGGTCATCCTCGTGGGGACTTGTGAGGAAAGTGTGTGCCAAATAACACCATACAATCAAAATTTCCGGAGCCCTCCTCAGCAGCGTCTCTTGTAATCCTGAGGAGATGTCAGGGCGTTAAACCCCACATAATATTATGAGAGTGCAGACTGTGTACCCTTGCTGCTTTCGAGAGTGGTAATTTTCTTGCTCCTACTCGAAACAAAACGAACCTACTCGAAACAAGACAAACACCCACGAACACGACTGTGGGAGGGGAGTGTTGAGTTGGCTAAAAGAGAGCGCGACAATAACACCGATGTCGCTTCGATGTTGAAATTTTGACTCAGTGGCAGCGCTGACATGTGTACACGTGGTGTTATCTTTGATGACTGACCCAGATGCCGCAAACGCCTTCATGACGTCACGCGCGTTCTTTTGGCCATTTTTTATCAGCGCTGCTAGCACGCGCTCCCCACAGTCTTCATGCCTTGGCCAGTGCAGATCGAGCTCGTCTGCCTGAGAAGCTCAAGATATCCTGCATGGCTCCCCAGATCAGCTTGACAACACCGACAGATCTCATGAAGATCTCATTACTACGCAATTTATATGCGGCAAAGAAATCATAGTAGGAAGTGTTATCGGTTTACGACTAAGGAATGATGACCAGTATTGCGTGTACATTTGTGGGTGTAAAAGAAGAAACGTAAAAAAACAACTCAGAGAGAGTCAAAGTTGAGTAATTCACAAACACGTCTTTGGATCAAGTTTTATTGTTATTTCTTCAGTACTAAAGGGCAAAAGAAGGAGGGCTAGAAAATGCGAATTTGTCACAGTTTTCATGCCATCGACTCACAAAGCCTGGCTGACGAAGTTGAAAATTTTGAAACAGCAGAGTAGTTGTGGTTCAAAACAACATAAAGAGGTAAAAAAGATTTGCAACAACATATTGAGCCTCGCAAAATTGAATAATTAAAATAAGTGCAAGCGTTCAGCAAAAGGAAACATTAGCCCAAATAAAGACATTCGGTGTTTGTTGTGCAAGGAGTTTGGAGCAACACAGCGGTGGGTTTTGTCCGGATTATTTTCGTGGAATACAAGGACTTGGCTTATGAAGACTGCATGAGGGCTCATAGAGTGAATCTCAAGTGCTTCTGCTGTTAAAATCGAAAGGAATAACTTTTCTAAACTGTCTCGTTTCCCCTATGCAGCGTGGCCTTTTGCTACACAGGTTGGGCCAAAATGAGACATCTAATGCATTTTTTATTTCTTTTTTAAGATAAACTTTTCAACAGTGGCAACATGTTTGTATATATTCAGTACATACCATGTACCCAAATAAATGTTTCAGCATTGATGTAAATCAGTATAAGTGAATTAGGAAAAATTGCTACTTGCAAGTCTTTGTAGCATTTTGCCGCACCTTCCAGAATGTGTTTGGCTTGAAATAAGACATCGTAGCTTCCATAAAAAGACCTATTCCTTACGTTTTCCCGCATATATCCTTGCTTTGCAGTCACTTCACTATAGAGATTCCGACTCTCAATACAGAAACAATTTACGATTGAAGCAAACAAGTCACTGCTCACTTTTAGTTTTTACCGCTCACTTTTAGTTTTTATGGCAGGTGTCCATTCGGCTTAAGGCTCTCTGCGAGAAGACTCTTATCTCGAACGTTACAGGCTCGCTCACAACATGTACAGTGCGCTGGTTAGCTTTTTTTTTCCCACTTTTACTTGCCTTTAGATGCTTTCAACTGCGTTTTATTCTGCACAGCTTTGTTTCTTGTTTCGTGTTGCTGGATTCATTCACCGTCCTTCCATTTATGTTCCTAACAAAACGTCCTCCTACGCTATTCATTAGTTATCTCTTTTGTCACCCCATGGCGACTTTCGAAAATTGTGGGTTACAGTAATGCTCAAAGGAAGTACCCTCTTTTCCTAATATCTATATCTTTGCCTGAATTTTTTCAGACAGTATTTATGCTTTCTTCACTACGTCAAAGATATATAGATAGGAGAGGTCATGAGGGCCTAGCTTTTTGGAGAATCGTCTCCATAGTACAAAACTAACGCATACTTGTAGCATGCTATGCCGGACTTCTGATACCACTGACAAATACTTTTGTTCCATTGTACAGAATGCTGTTTTTTTTGTTCAGTAGAGATCTGGTACAGCTGGCTCGCAATTTCAAGAAACACAAGTCAAAATGCTCATTACACCAATCAAGAACGATTGCCTAAATAAGAAATTGTTTTCTCCAACTCTAGGTTCTCGCCCGAGAAATACCACAAAGCAAGTGCAGCACGGCAAGCTTTGTCAACACGAATGCTGGTTTCATTTATCTGTCTGGTGTTTGGGAAAGCTAATTTATTCTCGCAGTAATTGAACAAACAGTTGTAAATTTACCTTCAGCAGCAAGAGCACAGTTCTGGTGTTCATTCACTCAGAATAAAATGGCTCTTAGGCTCGACTTGTAAAATGCACGTTCATTCAATTTTATTTTTTTCAGAATTTCTAATATATAGTGGTGCATAAAGAGTAGCGAAAACCTGTACGACATTGTGGCGCACCTTGCAATTTTATTGCAATTAAGCCATGGTGATTTCAATTTCATTGCACAGACACAATGTTTAAGAAGGCACTCGTTTAGCGAAAGCTTAAGGATTTCACGAGTGCAATATTTTTCTGTTCTCGGGAAAATTGTGGTGTAATGCTTTACATCCAAATTTTAAGCTCCCTACATCCCAGAAATTTTACGCACAAAGGACCGCTGCAGTGTACAGCCTGCTGAATGCTGGTTTTACTTTGAAGACGACATTTTTTATGAAAAGCCCTCGGTGATCATGAAAAGAATATGGCCTGTCTGCAGGACACGAGGCTGGTCTTTGACTTGGTCTCTACTACCAAATCGTGTAGGGCGCCTTCGGCGTATCGAATGTAGCTATGTATACCAAGATAGACCGTAGCTCTCGTAACATCATCACACCCAAGTATAAGCAGGTTTAAAAATAGTAGCTGCGTTACTCGTAATAAATAAATATTTAGATTCCGCAGGACGCGGACTTAAATGCCAGCCGTGACGGCTGCATTTTTCGTGTTGGCAAAAACGCTGTGTGTCCGTGTGCTTCAATTTGGGTGCACGTTAAAGAACCCCAGGTGGTAGAAATTCTCAAAGCCCCACACTATGACGTCTCTCATACTCATATAATGGTTTCGGGACGTTCAGCCCCACATATCATTCAATGATCTTGAATGAGCACGTTCAAACAGTACGTTCATTTAATACGTAGGAAAAGGGTAGGAGTCCATTTATAGAAAGCATGTATGATGTTCTTAGCGCCCATGCAGTCGGCCACAGTTTAGTGGAAATCTTCCTCAACAAGGCATACTTGGACTAATTCTCACGAACGTATTACAAAGATCACTGCATCAAAGGTAGTTTTTTATCCTATGGCCTAGGTATTACTCAACAACCTCACTTAGGCTGACACTCATGGCTCAATCTGAGCGAGACTCAATCAATTAATTAATAGGTGAGTTTGCATACCTATAGGTCCAACAATATTTGAATATTCTATTTATTGTTGCGTATGCTTTCGAAAAACTTATGACTTCTTTTTCATTCACCTTGAACCTATGCTTCAGTGTCACCCACTACACAGTTTTATTGAAGTGCCTGTACATGAGAGGTTGTAGTTACTCATACCCTGTCTGTGTCTCCCTCCATAGGAGCTCACCATATATTTATGCCGTACATATTGCTCTATGGTTCACATTGTAACCACCACTGCAGGCGCACTCTTCACAATACCACGCAGAAAACGTTCATTATCAATAACGCTAATGCAGTGAATTATCTGGCTGAATCGAGTAGGAATTGTGCAACAGACACCAGCGAGGTTGCTCAGTGTCATCGAATTATCGAACCACCGAGAATCCTGTGGCAATTTCTGTAGCAACTACCAGAGACACTGGCCGCTTCTTTCTTCATTATCCGACCCCTCCCCTGTTTGAGCTACTCTTCTGTTCTCTTCTTTGGTTTCCGGTAGCTGCTGTGGGTTACGTGAATAAATGTATATATTCATTTCATTCTCGGTATTAAATGTGCATATTAAGCCAGCCGACTGTTCGATCTACTCTTTTGTGTCCTGCATTCGCGATCACATACATATGCCATGCTGGTCTTTTCTTTCTCGTGCAGACTGCACTTTCATAAGTCTCCATTGCCTATATGTTCACTAATGAACTTTCTTGCGAGGTGCTGTCATGGTCGCGTCGCTACTCTGTTCTCGCATTCCTTGTAATTAAATTATATTCCTGCCATGTGTCCATCCTATTCAGCTGCTAGGGTTACGAGGAAAAAAGAAAGAAAACAGGCGAAGACTGATGTGAATTTTGTGCCTTTTATTTGACTGCACTTGTTGAACGCCAGTGAATTCACGACTGCGTTTTGAGAGAACATTTAGTGCGAATAAAATGCCTATGTATGATGATTGTTCAAGGACGGTGCTATTGAGAATGTTTTGTTAGGATTAGGGAAGAGGTAGGAATGGATCGGGTAAGTCATTCACGTATTTTTTTCTTGGCTTCTTGCTTGTAGGAAAAATTACGAAAAATTTCTTTCGGCGTGATGTGAATTTGTATTCCAGCTAGTTATAAGCACTCTGTCGAAATATTTCGGTGGTAATACCGGCTGGGATTTTCCGACATTATTATTTCTTAGCTTGATTTTACGGAACATCAAATAAACTTCTATTGATCTTCAACTTAGGAGCCTTAGCAAAAGCACATATATGCACATTTATGTGCAGTTAAAAGTGCTGCATATGACGAGTTGGAACTGCGACTTCTTTATCACTGGTGTTAACTTTGTTAATTTCAACTAGGCACTTAACATTAGACGTTCATTCCCTTAAAATAAAAATCTGCGTATTGCTGGAAAATTGACGGTTTTCTATCGTTTATCTATTTAAGAATGTTGTACTCTTCTCTAAGATATTATTCAGACTAGTTAACGTCGAGTTATGCGTAAATTTTTAGCTTTCACTGGTGTCATACCAAAAGAACGTTTGTTATGAGTAAGTATAGTAAATCGACGACGTTCGCACGCCAACAATGTGTCTCTACGAGCTTCTGTAGTTGAGTACCAGCGTTCATTTTTTAATCCTAGCATGTTCTAGCCATGCAAGTAAACAGCCACAATCTTACCCAGTTGTTCGCCAGTCAACGTTTGAGGAAGATTCACTCAGTTTCTTCTACGTTCGTCTACGAGGACTCAAAAGCGATGCGTATTTTTTTATCTTTTTTCTTTTTCTGTGCCGTCGATTGTACAGATCTTCCTTGAAAGGTTCGTCATCTCGCGTAGGTTTCAGTTGACTCAAAGATTGGCAAAACTACGAACATGAAACGTCGTGATGTCATATGATGACTTAGAACTTAGGCACTCAGGAGAAAATTGGAAGTCGAGCACTTTAGCTTGTAATTACAATATTATCACATGCTTATTGCTATTCGGTATCTCTAGTTAAGTCGGTTCAGGTTTATTTAACCTCACGGAGAACTTTGATCAGCTTTCAGCGATCTTAAAAAATTTTTGGCTTGTTCGCTTGCTCAGGTTTACTCAGTTCTCCGAGTCCCACATTTTTGTAAAGTTTAGCAAACGTTGAAATTTTAGGTGCCAAATGCTCTGCTGGCAAAAAGAGAACTTTAATCTTAGAATGGTTGGGCTGAACGGCTGATTTGAGGAAAGAAGTGCCTTGGTTTTGCGAGTCACCACTAGTCTCTGACTTTTCTAGTGCAGCTGTTAATCATCAGATGCATCTATTGTGGTGTTCTATCATTTGCTTTCGCTTCTTATTTTTGCAGCCACGAAAACACAACTTCTGTGACTTCCCCGAGATGTTTAGTTGGCCTGATAATGTTTTATTTCTATTACATATAGCAGCTCCCCTGAGCTTTCACTATAGGTGGAGTCGATCTAAGCAAAGCTAAAAAACGAAAAAAAAGCGAATGCCCAGTCTTGTGGTCATTTCTGTAACACGTAAGACATTTATCACCCTCGTGGGAACCGCCAAGTGCACTCCACAGATTTCCTCGTGTTTGCGTTCAGAATATCTGGCATGCAATGACTGCTCTCGATGCCCGTTCATAGCTAAGGAGTCACGCTATCACCCGAATAGTTCCCATGAGTATCAGTACATATATTTTAGGGACCACGCTCGTACTACATGCCATGAATTACTTCGGTTTATTACGATTACATGGAAGTACAGGGAGTAACGGTAGCCGCGATGCACGCAGTTGCTGGCATGACAATTTGTAGTATTTGCCGAATGAAGGAAAGCGGGTCTTCAACAAGTGCAATGAAAATAGCTCAATATTTTCGAATAAGAACACTAAAAGGAGAATATACCCGTCTCCAGTCTTGCGTAAAAAAACTACTTTCCTATTAATTCCAGCGTTCGAACTGCTATCTATGGTATCTGTGAGACAGCCTCTCTGCTATATTCTTCAACCCACTTATATTTAGTATACACTGACGGTCTAAAGCACTACTTATCTCTAAAAAGAAGCTGAGCTCCCTGTAGAGGGTCGTAGCTTTATTCTATAGATGTATTATAAAAAAAGTGTCAAGACGCAGCTTTGCAATGGAGTTCATACCTGTAGCGTGTGTGTCACCTTGACTGATTGGCATACATGACGCCTATAGGCGATTATATTCAGTGGCTCTCCTGTGTCTCTTATTGTTTTCCTCTAAAGAGCTCATGTGAACTGTTTTGCTCAGTTTTGGCTGCACGCAAGCGTCAATGTAATCCTCGCCCATGAGTTCCCTTAAAGTGACCAGTATTATAAAGCTTTTTCCCGCTTTCAAAGTGTATTCACGCCCATTTGATTCAGCCCGTCGACAAACACTTTTAGCTATTCATCCTTTTTTCTGAGTGCAGAATGGCTCGCACATTTCATTTTTGTAAATTTAAACTTTCACGACAAATAAGCAGGGTGAGCATTAAAGAAACTATCCTGCCGAATTTCATGCTTCAAGGTAACATTTGTTCGCCATCATTCAAAACGATTTACTTACTGTTGCAAAAAAAAACACTTTACAAAAAGTTACTAAGAATTACGCTAACCGTTCATGTCGTAGAGAACAGTATGTTTAAGCATTCAATACTTCCGCAAGCAAAAATGCAAGCATATACAGCACTGACATAAAGCTGTCACCTCCTGTTTGCATTATTAGAACACGCAGAATCAATCATGCGTTCTTGGAAAACGAAAGTTGTAGTAAAACTTGCACCTCAACAGGGCAAAATAACAGTTGGTTCAAAAGTGACGTCAGTGACAAAAGGCTGGCAAACCTAAACTTTTGGGGGAAAATGGTTGTTCACCGAGAGTTCGGAGTGTTCTCAGCGTGGCGAAAAGTACCAGGTGTTAACCAATAACAAAAACTTATTACTGTCATCCTTTTAAAGAAAGTTCCGCAAGAAATCTCCATGTCGCAGCATGGGCTAAACTTTCAACACCACACGAACAACGAGACGTTCTCTTGCACGTCGCCAAAAAGAAAAAAAGTGTCCCAGAAGGAAAATGGCAATGTTTTATTATCAGTGGGTATTTTTTCAGTGCGTGAAAATACCGCACTGCCTCATTTATTCGGAGCTGGGTTGATGAGAAGTATTTGTTGTTTGAGAACGAGAAAACAGCCTGTGTTATTTCACAGCTATATAGAAGTGTTGAAAGCGCACGGACTATACCCAAGTTCACAAGTTCTCTGTACACCAACAAAGTTGCGATCTCGCTGGAAGAAAGTTTTTTTAACAAGGCTTTCCCCACGCATCCACTATGCTTCTGCTAATTCAAAGATATTGCTCAACTTGCGCTTGCGGCCGCAGCTCTGACTATTTCGAAATTTAGTTTTCGGACTGGGAAACAAAAGAAGATTCTTTTTTTGCAAACTTTCAAAAATGCACTCGTTTTAAGAGCTTCATGTTTGCGTCAGCTGTGCGATGCAAAAATACCCGAATGTCTTGTCTAGCTAAGCGGCGAACTGGGGTCCGAATCAACGACCTACAACTGGCCATCACCTGGGAGATGGTGCGAACCATCACGGACACCTCCAAAGAACGAGCAAAAGGCTGGGCGGTAACTGTGGCCACGAAAAAAAGCTGATCGTCTACGCCACAGTGAAAACTAAACCACATTAAAGAGGCAAAAAAGTGGGAAAGTGCCTTAGTAATAACAATTCTTTGCATCACTAGAGGCAGTGTTGCCAGATACTACAGAAATAACAGGTTAATATTTATCACAAAAGAAGCACAAGACAATGCGTGCGAATTTCATGAAGCCCGAGAACGCAGAAAGTCATTAAATTTTGGCAATCTTGAAGGAATTTTTATTTGTAATCTAAACTGTTACTGGAAAAAGGCACTCAGTATCCCCAATCTCCGAAACCTACTAAAGGCAATCGAGAGGGCCCGAGAACTGGTGAAACGCCCCCACGTTCCCGCCCCGACTCGGACATCGCCTATAGTAGCGGCTGCTGGGATGTCCCTCGTGAACACCCTGGTCGCTTAAACTCCTGAGCAGTTGAATAAGGTTCTTGATTGACTGACTGATTGACTGACTGACTTCAATGCCAAGAGCAGTTGACAATATCCACAATAACGTTTTTACAGCGAAACTATCCAAACCAATGAACAACAGCGCATATTTACTTCTCGGTATATTGACTATTTGTTTGAATGCATGCTTGTATAAACACAACGTTACTTGTTCATTTTCCAACTGCAGCAAAACCTTTTTGAATAACCAGAAGGCATCATGGTTCCTTTACGCAAAGCCCGCTTATATATGAAAGTTCTGCGACGCGAAAGCTGCTTTTCAAACCACCTTACACATCATGATATAGACACGTATTATGCTTTCCTTATATAATTAAATTGCAGGATTTGTCGACGTTGGTACTAAAAATAGTCATCATGTCTTGTTATATGGAATACTTTCTCACTGTGGCATACTTAGGACTGAAGAGACTGACGCCAAAGATAAAATGGCTTTAGATATTCCTCTGGGGGTGTGCATTGCGAGTTTTCGATCAGACAGTAACACCTTGCTTTGGTGTGCATGCCTGTACGCTATAACACGTGAACAAACAAGGACGATGGTGACAGTGACTGCATAAATTGGACCCGGGAATGAGGCTCTGTCCCTGCATGAATTACAAAATAGGTGAAATGTCACATGTGTGATCCACCTGATTTGTCTAAAGGTGCGGCCTTGACAAGACTTTATGCCCACGTAATGCATGCCTGTACGTTATAACACGTGAACAAACAAGGACGATGGTGACAGTGACTGCATAAATTGGACCCGGGAATGAGGCTCTGTCCCTGCATGAATTACAAAATAGGTGAAATGTTACATGTGTGGTCCAACTGATTTGTCTAAAGGTGCGGCCTTGACAAGACTTTATGCCCACATGGTCGCACGTGGTGACACCGGTTTAAATCCCAGTGGCCGAAAACACAGGGTGTGTATTTTTCGCGTCTCCAGTGTATGCACAAAAATATCAATACTTAGTTTCCTCGAATGAGCAATTTTATAGAAGACCATTAACCGATGAATTTGTGTTGAGTCCTTGTCCTGATGTGAACCGTGGAAATGTGTGGGAGTACTCGTATACTTTCAAGAAGTCACTGGATTTATTGTACATTTTAGAGTTCCCCAGTATACCGGAAATTTATTCTCACCTAGTTACCTTCCCATCGTCCTTCATTAGTCTTTTTTTGCTTTCCTATCCTTCTTCCTCAGTGTAGAGTAGGAGACCGGAGCAAATTATATCAGCCAGATTGACCGCTATCCCATCTGTAAATAAAACCTGCCTCGTTCGCAGCACTCAACTACTCACAATTATTGGCAAGCGCGATATATGGGCATCATTATTGCAAAACTAACAGCACTGCCACAAAAATGCAAATGATCCCCCCCCCCCCCCGCAAAAAGAAGATGAATGACTGCAAACTTCTGCAAGCGACTCGTAGAAAAACGAAGCCCAAATCGGCACACGATAAGCGGATTTTGCTACTCTAACAAGAGGGGCCACTGACTCGCAGCAGGCACACAGACACTTTCAATAGGTATATGTATGTCGTTTAGCACTTTGGATGCAAGAGGAAAACAACAGCTGATATTAGAAACAACATTATCTCGCGGTCATAACGTTGACGAAAACAGAAGTCCGCGTGTTCGTGACGAAACTCCTTATGTGGGTGAACCTGGGCCCAAGAAACTAGACGTCAGACTGCACCAATACACATTGTGCACTATTCGCGGTGAAGACAGGGTCGGCTGTTGATAATCCGACAATCGGTAAAGCGTGTAAACTTTTATTCAAAGCCCGAAATATTTTGAAAGGTTTATTACATTTCTTGCAGAGGACTGGCTTTATAGACTTCAATGCCGTATTATCTAATTTTTTCCCCTTTTGCTATCTTTTGCCTTCTCTCTCCCTTTGTAACATCTCTTTTCTATCATGTAATACTCCCCTTACTCTCTTTCCTAGCATAGCGTAGCCAGACGGTCTGAGAACTGGCTAACCTTTCTGTTCTTTTTTTTCTCGTCCTCCTCCTCTTCCACGCAGGTGTTCTGTTCCATTCCAGCGTTATGACAGGTGACTACTTCAGCTCCAGTACAAACTGAATTTTTTGCGTCCTGCGTGCGATCTTCGCACAACCACCTCAATCAACTTCAAAACTTTCAAAACATTGCAGGATGGTTTCCCCCGAGCACCGATAACAATTTTCGAAGATGAAACACGAGTACGTCAAGATAAAACAACTAACGAGCATGGAAATTAATGCCCTGCTTCTAAAAAAGTGCCAACCTGAGGCTTCAAACAACTCATGGAAGTCAAACAAAATACATATAGTACAAAACAGAACAGAAATAGCTGTACGGCAGAAAAATAACAAATTGTCATCGATATCGAAAAGCAATTGGTGCTAGGTCACGACATTTGCGTAGCAAGAAGCGTTCGTCGGATGCATCAAGGAAGAGGTAGCGTGATCATAACAAGCTTCAGTGGTACGACGATAGCACACATTGATGAGATCAAGGTCGTCACCGGTGCATTTCCCTTTCCAGGCTCTGACGAAGCTTCCACGACCCCCAGAGTACTTGAATAGCCCATTGACGTCAGCCCAAGCCTTACCACTCGCCAACAACAACACAACAGCTGCAATGTCGTCTTCATTTAAGAATACTAAGAGTGCTTGTCATTGTCATCGCGGCTCTAACGAACACCCGTTAGTAAGCACCGTATCACAACAAAACAAATTGCTTGTGCACTCTGTCAGACTCCCTACCAGGTTTGAACGTGAAAACGCGAAAGAAAAAGAAAGAGTTAGAAATATATTTAAAACTAATATAGAGAGAAAATAGAAAAGGCCGAAGAAAATTTGAGAGCAGTAAAACAATACAGATACAAAAAGATAGAAATGGATAGAAATATAAGAAGTAAATGCGTATAGAAATATAAAGACTTAACAACACATACAAAGAGGAAAAGAAATATAAAAAATTACACAAAAAACCTCAGTTTCATCGCAAGGGCGAACCAGAGAAAGGTTATGTTTCTGCTCGAGAAATTTAAGTCGACGCCAATGGCCACATCGATGGCGCAAATTCATCGTGAGAGTCACCGTAATTGCTATCGCGAAAAATGGAGAGCACGAGAAGAAAAGAGAAATAAAATAGAGAACAAACACAAGGAAAGCTATAGGCCGATTTTCTGTCGTTAGAAGGCCTTATCAAGCGCTAAAAAATTCGGTGGTAGTGGCGCCAATTTACCTTGTGAGGCACGTAATATATTCGTAACCTAAGACCATTACAGTCATATGAAAAAATTTGGCAGATCCCACGTACTTTGGGGGTCGATGTCATGCTAAGCATGCGGATGCAAGGTTGAATGTGTGTTAATATTAGAACGAAAATCTTTTATGCCGGGGTCCACCATGGCTCCGCTGACGCAATTCGCTTACAGAAATGACGGTGAAAAATATTCCGAAAGATTGCAAAAAAAGAAAAGCCTGAAGGCAAGCATATATCATGCGAAAGCGAGCCAGCAGCCTCTTGATTCTGAGCGCCCATCGCTAACCACTATATACGCCATGGAGCGTACGCTGTCTGGAGTACCAACGGCAATGTATTTGTGTACACTATACGCCGTTTGGCAGCCCTGAGAGCTTCAAATCTTTAGCACAATTTCATTATAAGCGACAAGATGGCGTGACCGTCTCGCATTGGGTAGCGTTGGGTGCACTATAAAGGTAATAGCTTCCACGAAGCGCGGCCTTCACGGAGTGCGGTCTCTTTTTATCAGAACCGTAATTCGGGAAAGGGCGAAGGTCACTTCGCATGCTGTGTGGTCTCGTTTACGAAAGGAGCGCGCTGCTGAACTGAGACAGATGTTCGCGCTGGTCCTGTGTATACTTGTGGGCTCGTAGCATCCCTCTTTCTTTCTGTTCTGTGCGCTTCAGGTGTGAAGCTGCGACAATCGTTAGTCCACGCTCGTCCTGTGTATGTCAATTTCGTGCGTGCTTTCTGCTTGTGGCATGCGCTGCAAGTTTCGAGCTGCTTGCTGTTCTTGACGTGATTTAGCAATTCGTTGCTGTTTCCTAGACAATGTACAATAAAATCTCAACTACCTCTGTAAAAACACGTTTCGCTTTCTTGTTATACCGATTCCTATATAGAGGGATCAGCCACGTTCTGTTTTCAGCATGAGGTTATGAAGTTGCGCTCAATGCATGTACACAAAATTCACATACATACATACATACATACATACATACATACATACATACATACATACATACATACATACATACATACATACATACATACATACATACATACATACATACATACATACATATCCGAACAAAGAAAAGAATGACATATTACATGGTTCCCGGCTCACACGTCCTCCCACACCCCCATGCCCAACTTCATTGGAAAGGTGGAAAGGTCCATCTCGTAGCGCGAGGTCTCACGTTACGCGCCATCGTAGAAACGTCCTCTTCAGGAAATGGACATCTCGTGAAGGGCTGGACTAAGAGGAGTAGAAGGACCCGATACCGCAAAATCACGAACTTTTTATTAAAAAATCAGGCGTATTTATCCCCCACCAAGCCCTGAGCTCGAAATATCCGAAGCAGTAAATTGGAAACAATTGCAAACCCAGACCATCTCTAGCCCCACTAATTTTTCGAGGACGTACCCTGATGTCTGTTCAGATCATAATTGCAAATTGTGCGGCAGGACTCACGCATCACTTTGGCGCATTCTCTGGGAATGTGCAGCTTTAGCAAAACAAAATGCGGTCTCCCCAGAGAAGGTGGTGGCGTGGTGGATTGCTAGGCTGCGTAGCTCCAATCTTCAAAATTAACTGTGGGCCATTCAGCAAGCCTGTGAGGCGGCGAGGAGACAGGGTCTCCGGTCCTCCTCGGCAAAGACCTAGGCCCAGGCAACGATTTTAGCAGAGGTATTATTAAAGTTGCTACCACCACCACATGTATTAAACAACAACATACATATAATATCAGCAGTTGTTCGCAGTTGCGTTACAATACTAACAGCAACTTGAATATTAGCAACATAAGCTGCGGTAAGCTGACATGAAGCGTTGGTGTTTGCGCTGGTGCGCACGAGGTTGGTAGCCCTCAACACTGCTACGCAAATCAACCTCGGTGGATGGCGCCTTACTACAATGGACGTTAAGCCTAGATTACGGCTGCATTATAGGAGTACATATGTAATGTTTACAAAACTTTAGAGCCAGCACTGCAACCAGAATATACGTTTCAGGAACAATATGGTCTATTTGAAAATTATTTCCGAAGCCTGGCGTGGCTCTGTAGTAGAACACTTGATTGCCACGCGAAATTCTAGATTTTCATTGCTGCTCGGACACTGAAATTTATTACTTGCATTCGTGAGCTCAACGCTGGCTATGTCAGCTTTTTTCTAAATCTCGAACGTTAAAATTACCCACGCGTGCTCTCACCGTCCCTGAGTAGATATGAAATGTCTATCAGCTGTGGCGCATACCCGCATACCAGTGTCACATGCTCAACCCCTGGTAAGTGTCGCTATTTTCAGCGGCGAAGCTCCCTAATTAGGCCGTGGGTCTGTCCATCCTTTGTATGTATGTAGTAGTACGTAGGCACTGTTGGCACATACCCGCTATAGAGTGGGTATGTGCCACAGGGAATGCGAGGTAGGAGATGGCGATACTTGGAAGTGTTCACTAGACGGACGCACGAACGAATGGACGGACAGGCAGTTATATGGATGGACTCACGCACAAACGAATGAACAGACGGACGAACGCATGGATGGACGCAAGGATGGTGGATCAGACAGACGGAAGCAAAAACGAACGGACTGACGGACGCTTCGCCCCACTCATTATCATTCACTCCGTGGATATGATGGAATTTTTAAGTATTTGAAACGTACGCGAAGAGATTGTAACATTATTCATGTCATAACCAACGCATCGCATTCGTCAAACCATCACACCCTACCGTGTCAATTTTGGTGTACCCCAAGTTAAAGGGGTGATCATGAGAGCAACCAGGCGTAGGCTGCTAGATAGATAGATAGATAGATAGATAGATAGATAGATAGATAGATAGATAGATAGATAGATAGATAGATAGATAGATAGATAGACAGATAGATAGATAGATAGATAGATAGATAGATAGATAGATAGATAGATAGATAGATAGATAGATAGATAGATAGATAGATGTCAAAATTGCTTGGAGCCGACAAAGAAGTGCTTCGCATTGAACACATATATTGTCTGGCAATTAACCCTTTCTTGAGCTTCCTCATTAGCATGGCATCCGAACGGTGTTAATAAGATTACTATCTCACTGAAATCGAACACGATTATTACTATGACCGTATTTAATAACAGTACCTGCGTTAGACACAGTTACTTTCTCTATGTTACAGAATTTCTCCATCCATGGTGTAGCAGTTGCTATAGACATATTGGTGACAGAATTAGAAACATGATCGTCGGCAAGTGAGATTGTCGCGAATACGTGATCTTAAATCTCTTCGTACATTCAGGGAAAATCACTCGTTGTCACCACTCACCATCCCGTGTTTCCCTACCCTAACTAGTAAAGCCTTGAACTTTAGGTTGTCATCATCTGCACGAAATTCCCATAACAGGGCAGAAACTTTGCTGTGACGTCGCACCAGCGCCGAAGTTGAAATTATAGCAAATTATTCTGTTTGGAGTTGTAGGAGCATCGTATAAAATTTAGTCTGTGTCAGTTTATCCCATGTCACAACGCCTTGTAACGTACTCCATTCCCATGCGTGGTTCTCACTTTTTAAAGGCGAAGCCTCTTAGAACCGCGAAATGTTCGTAAACCACAGTCCACGGCATCTTGAGTAAATGTAGTTCAAGAGCACATGAATAAACCAAGAAAATTTGTGAAAAAAGAAGAAGCTATCGAAAGGCCGTAAAAGAAAAATGCAAAAATAAAATTTCACAACCCCCCCCCCAAAAAAAAAACAAAAAACACCGACACATAATCACCCATTCATCAAACCATATGGCAGAGCAAAAGGTTAAGAATAACAAAAGTAAAAGGCAGTTAACCACAAAACAAATTGAAGATTACGATTCCTGTTCCGATGCGCACTGCTTCTCCCCATCAGCACCGTTCACTTCGTAAATATATAGTGGATATCTTTTCTTTCTGGCCTCGTCACGAGCCTACATTGACGTGTCTCTAAGCCATTGACACCGTTCAGGACAGTTCTTCTCAAGTCACGTGAATTTGCCGCACGTGACTGCGACAAGAACTGCCTCTACTGCGCTGTTTATGGTATGAAAATGCGTGCCACCGTTTCAAGGAATTGGATTAATACTTCACATTTGCGCACACTTATTTCCGCCACTGGCGATGAAGTGATAGTTTCATACAAGAGCAAACTAGCCAGCTGCCTCTGTTTTTATCTCCCGTGCATTGTGGAGGGAGATACGATGCTCACCTGAATAATGCGGCGGCTATCATATTTTGTCGTTCATATGAGAGACTGGATGACTATTGAGCTTTTCCAAAGTGTTTCTGGCATTTATCCGTCTCATTTCTTATAGTCTCTCCGTCTTACTGTAAAACTGCATAGACGGCTCTACTCTAAAAGCTGCAAACTCACAGGGAAAAAAAAGAAAATGCGTTTACAGAACCCGACAGTACGCGCAGCACCTAATGAGAATGTTGGCAAGGTATCTTTGAGAAATAACGAACCAAAACATTAGGCAAGCAACAGACACCCATCATGTATCGTGGCCCACTGTCATACCGTAAGTCAAAGCAGCAAATTGACAGTCTTGTGTTCTCAGTGTTGTAATACCGCCGTGTACGCTTGCCTCCCGCTCGTTGACGCAACTGTACAACTCCTGGAAGAAAAAAAACGTGAAGCGACTAGGTGCCATAATATCGCGGAAGTGAATGGTACCAGACTGGGAGGCAGAAAATAAGTTCGAGGAAAAGACAGCTTGCGTTGACGGCTTAATACAGGCTGCCACTCTTGAGAGACTCTCGCGATAGGCCTTTCTCTCGAGTCTTTTTGGTATATACGGTGCTCGTCTGAAGTCTTCTTATGCCTATCATATGGGACAGCGCCTAAAAATACTGCGCACTATAGAAGAACAATATCAAATTTTGTTCCGCAGATATGTGTGGTATTTCCAGCCTCTTGATAGCGGCAGTGGTGCGTTTAGCTCGATAGTGAAAATGTCTAAATGACTCACATGGTCTCTCATACATTCGCACAGGAGGGCTCGGAGGTTGCCGCCCTTTTTACTGCAAAGGCTGTATATGGCTAGCAGGAACGAAAATGCGTTCGGCAGCACTGTCACGACCCGTTTACATTGGCTGTGTTATGAGTTACGTCGTTTCCCGGCGTGAGCGTCATTGGCTGCGTCGTGATTGACGTCGTCGCTGCCGTGGCGCTGAGCCCACACCGAACAGTTTCTCCCAAGACCTCACCACCGAGTTGGCTCGCGATGCGAGACGGTTGCAATAACGAGGCCTTGCAGCGTCACAATGTGGTAATTGCTGAAGCATGTTCACCGTTGCGTAAGCGGCTTCCCGTGGGAGATATTTCAGCCGCACATTGGCTTTGACTGCGACGTCTGTGACCGCCTGCGTTTCGAGAACCATCGCTGTGCTTAACTCACTGCGAAACAAATTGAACCACTTATTACATTCCTCCATGACGTTGAGGATGCGAGACAATGTGGGGCATGCAAAATAAACACTGGGTTGAACGTGAAAGGTGTGTCTACTCTCATTAAGAAGCGTGAACATGTAACCAGTATTTGTGAAACGCTTCAGTGCCACGTTGGGTTGAACCTCCTGCTAATAACCGGTGCCGCACGTTTGAGCTTTCGCTGATTAACCATTTGTATGGAGTGCTTGCATGGTGATTTTTTTTTATTTTTGCCTTATATGTGCACAGTTATGGTCTCAGTCACCATTTCATGGTTTTCGTTACCCTAGACCAACGTACCGCAGGTCACACGAACGCCATGTTTTATGCTCTACAAGCGACTAATATTACTACCAGGAGCTTCCCAGAAAATTGCTGAGGTTGTCGTCTTCTTTGGCGTCTTCTTTATCACTCACGTTTTGCAAACAGCAAGCGAGAATCACGCAATCCTCATTTTTGTTTGTAGATTTTTTGCTAAAGCGAATTCGCAAAGACAAGGTAACCGTAGTGGTCACGTGCCTGGACCCAGAGGACGCTCGTTTAGTTCTCTGTTATTCATGTGGTGTTCGCAACTGCACGCCTCATTTTTCCCATGCGACCATTCTTTTTCGGGATATAATTCTTGTGCCCTAATAAAACCGAAACTTTCGTTTCAAACAAAAGGAACTGCCGTTGCTACCAACTTGCATGTTGTGACATAGCAAAATAAGAGTGATCTCATAGCAAATGAGTTCCATGAACAATTCTGTTACGAAATAAAACAAAACTGTTCCTCTGCCTAACAATACTGAAGAATATGAAATATTGGCTGGTCATTGATCCACGAAAGAAAGCAATCAAATCACAGTTCGTACATCAGGGTTGCCATGAAAGTTGGGGGCTTCAACTGCGGAAGCACTTTAACGTTTGCCCTGAAATACAGCAATGCATCCATGGCTTCGTTTTGGAAATCCATTTTGCATATTGGCGCTTGTAATTCGTCCAGGAGCCGTGTCTGACAAAATAATTCAGCAACGATTGGCTCAACTTTGCTATCGCTGAAGCCCACGCATTGAAAGGAAAAAAAATTAATTCATGCGCTCTTTGGGAACCTTTATAACCTGTACCATCATCTCTGGGCCAGATTCAGGAATACCAACATAATTTTTTTTCTTCTTTGACGTGCTCCTTCGTGGCATTTTTTGTATTTTTTACCCTGCATTCCACTGTTTTAGCTACCCTCAATTTACAGTTTTAACAGACATCAAAATTGACGAAAAAGCACAAAATTTAGATTTAGAAGCAATTCTTCACCGCAGTTAACAATGTAGAATGGGCATGTTATCGAAGATCACTTTAAGCGATCGCAGTGGTCCCAATGAGACAAAATGACATTGCGGTTTTGTCTTTTCTTTTTATTCTTCAAGAAGCTTTTTGCGGTAATCCCCCGTTACGTTGCTTTGCATGTCCTACAAATTACTTTATTAACGTCGCATTGGACGCTTTAACATGAAGACTGCTTTGCCTGACGCCCAAGTATCAGGCGTTTTAGTGTTTTTTTGGTATACACCACAGCTTGTATCCTGAGGCATTTCTTTACACGTTTGGTAATATCTTTACAAGATAAGCAGGTTACGTCCATACCACTTTCGCGTAAACTCGCAGTACTAATATATTTGCTTTTCGTTTATTATTGACTTAATTTTCCGGCATGGTATAAATACTATATGCGAGATCTAATACATATCTACAACGTTATGCAATACGTGTGTTTATGAATAATCACCATCAAGGTTTTCTCGAAAAACAGAACCCCTGCCATTCAGAAGCTACCACAGACTACACTCAGGTCACGTGGTCGGGACGTTTGCGAAGGCAGCAGCCGGGATGTTCTACGACAGGCTCTATTTATTTGGGAAAATTATGCTCGGACCCTGAACATTTCGAAGTACAACTATTTGAAACAGCACACTGACAACGGTGAGAACAACGTCAGTCAAGTGATGTGATCTACGGTGAGCTGCATTGGTATTTATAGACGCGCCACGCAACAATCAAACTTTATTGTTGAAGGCCGTGTAAGCACTCGAATAAACTTGGTTATTGGTGGGCTGCACGTAATTTTAGCACGATAACCTCAAACGAATTCGAAGCTTCTCAAACATTTTGGCTCAGCCTGCGCCATGCATTACGAACAGTCTTTGCATGTGCAACTCGAACACCTCAACATAAACCAGTAAACACGCGTGGAGGCACAAATACTGTCCTACATACACAACGGCCAGGAGGAGGAGGGAAGTTATAGAATAAAGAATGTAGACTCAAGTACCAGCACATTGTTTTCATGAGCACTCATAAGTGTCCAAATAAGAGGCACCTTCTCCCTACTTTCAGTACTCTGTTACCCATCTAAAATTATATATACATAAATCTTTTGAGAGTTAGTGCCGGTAGTCCACAAGTTTAGATGATCCTCCTTGTTTATTTAGGAGTATGCTCGTCAAGTTTCTTATGCTTTCGTTTTGTTTGTTGTGGTCGACGTGTATAAAAGCTCACATTGCTCCCGCTAGAGGCACCGCTGTGCTCTGTCATTGCTGCGCACTCTCCAGCTGGTCACGCAGGCGGTGCCAGCTAGCATACAACCCGCACACTCGACGCAGCGTGCTCTAGATAGATAGGTGACCATTAGAGGGCATCACGTTCGTACAGCACTCGCGTTTCCACGTGCTTCATTTTCATTCATCGGGAGCTCACTCAGTGAACGCTCTTCGTTACCGCTCCACAACATCAACACCCCAGAAGGTAAGATAACAGCGCGGTGGGCTAACAACGCAGCAGCAGCTTTGGTTGCCGCAAACACCTTGCGGTGAGATCCCGGCAGACCCAGGTGAAGAGGGCTCACTGTTAATCAAACCCGTGACGTCTTTATATGATTGAATGCGTACGGAGATTTTGACGGTTACCCGATCATCTCCGAGCAAGTTCGTCTTAAATCATTCACTTTGTAATTATGGCAGGCCTTTTTTTTCAATTTATTCATAACCCATATCATTTACACCAGTATGAAGGTTGCCTAATGTGTGACATTATATTAAAAACAACTTTCGCGAGAACTACTAAAGTACACGTCATAAAAGCAGGGTATTCTCGGTTCACTATTGTGGTCTCGAACACCCCCAAACATTGAAGGCCTCAGGCGACAAACATTCGCAAAAAAATTGAACGTTAAGATTGTTAGATAATTACGAAATGAAAGTAATGTTTTATTATATCACCATCAGGTTAGAAGAAAGAGAGAAAAATGTTTATGTTGACAATAAGCATAGGGGTAAGCCTGTATCAAATTTCTGGCCAGCTACTCAGCATTTGGAAAGAAAAAAAGGGGTGATAAATAGAGGAGAATTATTGTGGTGATGACGATGATGATTAAAACGGCGATGAAGGGAAACCTTGAATCTACAAATATCATTTAAAAGTTTTCCCGAATAGGCAGGCTCAGCTACAACATGTCCTGTAATCGCTTGTCTTCGATTTTCTCTTCGCAGAAAGCAAGCCTACTATATTGTTGGTGCTATGCAGCTTCGACGATTCTGTAATGCTGGGTGTATATAGTGTATATAGTATATACACCATAAGATTAAACTGTCAGTTTAAGGGACTCTGAATTTTCTAGTGTTGTTCAGAAATAACAAGCACTGCAGTAGGTGTGGAGAAATATGCAACCTATTTACATTTGGAGTGATAGTCGGGTTTCGCGTGCAATAACGTAATATCGTTCACGACAAATTCAAGAGTCACCACTGGTTAAAGTGACTTGTTTCTCGAATACTTCTTAAAGAACTGGAGCCGGTGGTAAACAAGGATACGAGGCATACTGTTTTTTTTTTCTTTTTAACATCATTGCTTGCTAATTTTTAATAAGCAACACAGTGCAAGCGAAGGCTACTGTCTCCATTATTTTAGCTTAAAATCCCTTCAATATAGTGTCGAAAAGGCGTGACATCGCAGAGCACTAGATTGGCACTTCAGATAATTATCATGAGTTGTGGCATCGAAGATTAAGGTACAGAACACCTATAGAGGAACAAAAAAATGAAGGACACTACCAACGTAAAAAATAAATGAGTGCACCAGAGGCCCAAACAAAAAGCAAAAGGCCGATATTTCGTGGCCAAAGTATAAGTGTGGAGACTACAAACTACTACGCCTCCAAGGTGTGAGAGAAAGGATCGGTCGATTTTCGATTTCGCCACGGTGACGCCAATCCACCGGATGATCACGGGAGATTATGAGTTTCAGCTGCGATCGGTGAAGCGCTCATTCTTAAGAGGTAATCAGAAAGAGAGAATGCTGCGCTGCTAAGGCGTGTGCTAGGATCGTCGTATCACAAAAACCCATTACGTGGGCACGAGAAAGGGCCTATTTGCTTATTATGGGTTTATGCCTTTGGTCACTTCCGGCCATCTAAGTGCCAGCCACTCTTTGATTGTTATTACTGGTGCGAAAGTCACCTTAATGAATAGTTTCAGGTCGAATAATAGAATGTGAAACCCAGGCTAGGAAACATATATATGATAAAATGAAATACATACTCACCTGACCACTTGATTTCAGGATATTGGTGGTTTCTTTTGACAAAAAAAAACGCCTCAATCTCGATCTTACTCCTGCGGAAAATACGGACGTTCCTGAAAAAATTATTTTCCCAATCTGATGCTTGTGGTCGCTATAGTGACATATCACAACAACAACAACAACAATAATAATAATAATAATAATAATAATAATAATAATAATAATAATAATAATAATAATAATAATAATAATAATAATAATAATAATAATAATAATAATAATAATAATAATAATTATCGCAGTACTTGTCCCTCTAACAATTTTGCCTCTGTCGAAAATACAGCCGCCGCTGCCGGGATTTTAGCTCATCTCTGTTGTGAGATGACTACGTTGATGCAACTGTGATTATCTTCGTTAGCGTACTTGAAACGCTTGCGCGAAAACAACGAGAGTCCATTAAAGCACAAATTTCGCGGTGTTTCCCCTGTTCACGTGCGGTTATTTGAAACAGGTGTCAGTTTTTTCGTCGTATACATGTTTAGTTTTTAAGATTTCTTTGCAGTTGCTGTATTATCATGGTTGCTGTTTTTATTTTAAGGATTTGGACTTGATTTTGATATCTTTATTTATTTATTTATTTATATTTATTTATTTGGTGTGGTTGTTATTGTTGTTGACTTCACATTGCTGATTGTTTGCCACTGCTGTCGTGCTAAAAGGTAGCTGTGGGCCTTTGTCAAGCTGCCTCTTTTGGAGAGCAGCTTTTACCTGCAGCTGTCCATCATCAAACTATTGATGAAAAATAAACATTGTTATTTTATTATTATTATTATTATTATTATTATTATTATTATTATTATTATTATTATTATTATTATTATTATTATTATTATTATTATTATTATTATTATTATTATTATTATTATTATTATTATTATTATTATTCGCCTAATTTTTTATGTTCTTGCAACACTTTAGCCAAACCTCGCATGCATGGTATAAATATTGTCTTGGTATGAATTATCAAAAGTGATTTAGTACATGTGCGTTAAGAAGTGATTGAGACACCACGCATTTTTATTTTTTGTTTTATTGCGCTTCCAATAAATTTGGAAGTCGTTGACATTCTTTTAGTCATTTCATAGCAGTTGTCAAAGCATGTATGCACTTTATACACAATCACTCAAAGCAAACTCACGGAGTACTCTAAAAACGCCAGGCCTGCGCGAAAGCTGGAAGAGTGGCCTTTCGGGGCCTTTTTTAAACGCTAATTGCTCCAAACACACTTGATGAGAACCCACTGCGGCATTATCAATAAAACATTTAGGGTAGAAGGCGGGAATTCGTTACGTTATTCATTGTAAAGATTATGAGAACAGTGGCATCCGCTAAACACTTGCAGAGAATTATGTGCCAATTGTCCATGCAGTGGCTGACGACGATGAGGAATTTAGGCTTAAATGGATATGCGCCACATATAAGAGGAAAACAAGAACAAGATTTTGTAATGGGTTGGAGTATTGGACGGCCCACTCGTTACGCTATTCGCAATGTGCGACGACTGGTTGTTCTTTCGCTGTTGTAAAACGATTTACAACTCGTATTAACGTGATTGCTGTCCCGACATCAACCCTGCCTAAGGCAAATTTGACAACTCACAAGCACAAGTGTCGCTCAGTGGTAGGATACTGGGCTGACACCCAGGGGACCCGGGTCATTGATGCTAAGTCATGCCTGCCTAAGGCAAGTTTGACAAGTTACGAGCACCGGCGTACCTCATTGATAGAATATGGGACTGGTACCTAGCGGACCCGTGTTCAAGCCCCACTGTGTCAATGGTGCAAGTTTTTTTTTTTTAATTTAGCGCGATGTGTTTACGGGCACCGTTGGTGGCGGCGGCGGCGCCAGACAACATGCACTTGACGTGACCCGTAAAGTGATCACATACATATCTTGATTTTCATGTTATGACCAGTCAAATATGTTCTTCATGCAGTCATGTTATGCCATAATAAGTTTGGTATCGGTGCCTTTATCAAACGGCCAGGAGCTACATATCGTAGGTGGCTAGATAGATAGATACGCTCAAAGTCGCCAAAGTTCGCTAAGAAATGCTTCGCATTTAAAAAAAACGCTTGGAAGCACTCGAGTAGGGGCCCGCGAGCGCCGGTTTATTTCGGGCTTTACAAGTCATATTGACGTGATTGCTTTTCCGACATCAATCCTGCCTAAAACAATTTTGCCAACAAGTCCGAAGCATCGGTGTTGTTCAGAGGTAGAACACTGGGCTGGCACCCAGTGGTCCTGGGTACAAGCCCCATTGTGTCATTGGTGCTAGGTTTTTTTTTATTTTTTTTCTTGCGCCATGTGGTTGGGGACTTCCATGGCGGCGGCGGCGGCGGCGCGTAGCCTGATTTGTGAACCCATAACAGCTTTCGCTGTAAAAAAACGCCGAGACAAACTCTAGTCGTGGCGTGCGAGCGCTGGTTGATTTTATATTTGGTGTGGTTCGGCTCTTTTTTCTTTCTCAAGAAAAAAAAAACAACCTAGTATATTTCAGAAAAAAAAACGAATAATGCGTGATCCTCAGCTGATTTGATGGGACGTTCTAGATAAATTAAGTATATTACTGATTGGAGCATGAAACAGAAATTCGGTAAATAATAGTAATGAATTAGTTAACGAATTAGCAAACAGTTCATACCAAATTCGTCAGGCTGATATTAAACAGCAGGTAATGAAAGAAATAGCAACTAAACTATGTGTGCCAAATACGACTCTGGGGCTATGTTTTCACACACCTGCAAATTTTTGGAAATGAAGCCTTCCCAAAAAATAATATTTTGGAAATGAAGTGCTTTTATAAGTTTTTTTTCGAGCTATAGCATGACTGACAAAATATACAAGGATATTCAACTTTTTTAATGAAAAGGACATTAACGAACAAAGAGCGCATTTCGTTTCTATATAAGAAAGCACCTCTCAACACTTATAGCAGTGTTCTGAATAGCCTCATCACGCCACAAGCGCTGAACAACTAGGCCTATCTACATCTGCCATCTCTCACCGAAGAATTCAGAAACTTCATGCAAAAACAAAACCATGTAGCGCCGCAATTCAGTCGCGATGCCTAGCAAAGAGAGTGACTAGAGATGTGATTCAATCAGGAGAAAGTGGTGGAGGGGCCTGCAACACGGCAGTGTAGCGGACCACGCAAGAACCAATTAACGAACGTATTGAGTAGAGGACAATAGTCAGCGTGGTGAGCGAAAGAAAGAGAACGCAAGAATCGATGCGATGGGGGTTTGTGATAGTGACATTGTGTCTTTGTGCGTGTGAGAGGGAAAGGAAAAGGCAATGAAGGCCAGAAGATGCCTGCACGAAGTTCGCGATGGCAACTAATAAAATAAACTAGTTCTAAAGAAGGCATAAAATGTGCACACAAGTGGTGAAACACTTCTACATGGTTTCATCAGATATTTATTTGTTGGGGAGCAGTTTGACATTATCATAATAGGGGATTCGAGAACGAAAAGAACAGTCTTGCATTGTGTTTAGAGGATCCTTGAATCACAAATTCGGCAGATTACAGTTATTTTCGGAGTCGACTACATGCCCTGCGAAATAGTCGGTGAGCAGTAGCCTCTACTTCATTAGTTTCATTAATTTTAGAGAGGCCTTATCTGCTCGACCAACTCCTTTGTGGATTTTCAGTATAGTTAGGGATCACGGGTAGGCCATTGGTGAGCGATCTTTCTTTTTTTTTTTGGAGGGGGGGAGGGGGGAGTGCGGACAAACATTTTGAAAACAACAGTATCAGAGGGAAGGTGGACTCTTAGGACTTTCATGGGTTCATTAGGCACTTCAACTGTATACACCAAAGTCCAGCAGGTATGCTGTGGTACGCCTCAAGTTAAGGTAGGTCGGCACCTTCAGAAACCTGGTCTACTAAGAAATCACTTTATCAAAATGAGCGTTTTAATAATCCTTGACTATTCAAGAATGTTTAGGAAGAAAAATGATGAAAATATCTCGGGCTGTTCGAAAGGTATGATCATTGTGCCAGTCCCCTCCCCCCTTCCTTGAATGCAGTCGAAATCGAAACTGAAGGTTTTTGATCACTTAATGCCTGTATGATCATCAATAGTGTTTTTGTTAGGCATAATAAGTAATGCTAAGTTGCCCGTGTAAATTTTAGGCCTTATGGGACATGACTTTGTCGAGTTATACTAAAACGTCTACTACACGTATTCAACACTCTTTTGTTTAGGTCGCACCCGTTCTTGCTCGACTCCACCTATAGTTGTGGCCTTTAGTAGAGAAAGTCATAGTACTCCAGGAAATCTAGTGCACGACAAAAAGAAGCATCAACACAACTTATAAAGTTAATCAAGCCCGGCCCTGCTCTGACGCATGTGAATGAGTGTCAGCTAAAAATGCAAAACGAGCTAGGAAAAAAATTACTTGAACATATTTTAACGCAGCGCACGACTACGCACTCACAAGATAAGAAGAGACAAACCACAGCTCTGTCTTGGAACTGAACTTTTATTGAAAAACATCAAGAGAAAAAGGGACACTTCAACGATCACACCCATGTGACCACACAAAGGCAAAACAAATATATTAGCTGACGTCAGGAACAATGAAAAACCTTGGTAAATCCCGCATGTACTCTCCTAAGTGTGGCAGTTTGAACTAGTTGGTACTACATGACGATAGTTATAGCGCGAGAACACAATGACGATAAAGGGAACAAAACGACGAAAAATCAGTTTCCCTTTCTCCTTTCTTGTCCGTTGTCGTCGTTCTCTTCTCGCGCTTTAACTATCGTCATCTGATCTCCGACAGCATTAAATTTAAAATATCGTGCTATCTAAGAACCTAAACTTATTATGATCATCATCATCATCAGCCTGACTACGTCCACTGCAGGACAAAGGCCTCTCCCATGTTCCGCCAGCTAACCCGGTCCTGTGCTTCCTGCTGCCAATTTATACCCGCAAACTTCTTAATCTCATCTGCCCACCTAACCTTCTGTCTCCCCCTAACCCACTTCCCTTCTCTGGGAATCCAGTTAGTTACCCTTAATGACCAGCGGTTATCCTGTCTACGCGCTACACGCCCGGCCCATGTCCATTTCCTCTTCTTTATTTCAACTATGATATCCTTAACCCCCGTTTGTCCCCTAATCCACTTTTCTACCTCTCTTTTCTACCACTTTTCTAGCTCTCTTTTTCTACCAATTTTCTTTCCATTGCTCGCTGCGTCGTCCTCAATTGAACTGAACCCTCTTAGTAAGTCTCCAGGTTTCTGGTCCGTAGCTAAGTACCGGCAAGATGCAGCTGTTATATACCTTCCTCTTGAGGGATAGTGGCAATCTACCTGTCATAATTTGAGAGTGCTTGCCGAATGTGCTCCACCCCATTCTTTTTCTTCTAGTTACTTCAGTCTCGTGGTTAGGCTCTGCGGTTATTACCTGCCCTAAGTAGACATAGTTATTTACAACTTCAAGTGCGCCCCGCCGCGGTGGTCTAGTGGCTAAGGTACTCGGCTGCTGACCCGCAGGGCGCGGGTTCGAATCCCGGCTGCGGCGGCTGCATTTCCGATGGAGGCGGAAATGTTGTAGGCCCGTGTGCTCAGATTTGGGTGCACGTTAAAGAACCCCAGGTGGTCTAAATTTCCGGAGCCCTCCACTACGGCGTCTCTCATAATCATATAGTGGTTTTGGGACGTTAAACCCCACATATCAATCAATCAACTTCAAGTGCACTATTACCTATCTCGAAGCGCTGCTCCTTTCCGAGGTTGTTGTACATTACTTTCGTTTTCTGCCGATTAATTTTAAGACCCACCTTTCTGCTCTCCTTGCCTAACTCCGTAATCATTAGTTGCAATACGTCCTCTGAGTTACTCAACGATGCAATGCCATCGGAGAAGCGCAAGTTACTAAGGTGTTCTCCATTAACTCTTATCTCTAACTGTTCCCATTCTAGGCTTATGAAAACCTCCTGTAAGCACGCGGTAAATAGCATTGGGGAGATTGTGTCCCCCTACCTTACACCCTTCTTGATTGGTATTCTGTTGCTTTCATTATGAAACGCTAAGGTAGCAGTTGATCCCCTGTAGATTTCTTCCAGAATGTTTATATATACTTCATCTACGCCCTGATTCCGCAGTGTCTGCATGACGGCTGATATTTCTGCTGAATCAAACGCCTTCTCGTAATCTATGAAGGCTATGTATAGTGGTTGGTTATTTCTCTATTACCTGATCTGAGCATTTCTCTATTACCTGATCGATAGTATGAATGTGCTCAATTGTTGAGTAGCCTGTTCTAAATCCTGCTTGTTCCTTTGGCTGATTGAATTCTAATGTTTTCTTTACTCTTTTAGCAATTACCTTTGCAAATGGCTTGTATACTACAGAGAGCAAGCTGATCGGCCTGTAATTCTTCAAGTCCTGCGTTGATCAGAATTGATCAACGCAGCATGCTACACTGAACAATGCCCGGTGCTTCATTGTGGTCAGCCATGTTCCGATGCACTGGATTTGACAGCTGTCTTCTCGGACATCAAGTATATCGTCACTATACCCGCATGAGCATTGCATGTATCATCATGTGACCTCACTATGATGTAGGGCTATAAAAGGCACGCTATTGCATTGTTCGCTCCTTTTTTATAATATATGCTTCATAAATTTCTCGCGTAGTTCTATCTCTGTATGCAGCTATGACTATTGCTTCATGAAAGATGATTGCGCAATGTCACTGCGCAATATGTTGGGACACATGTGAGTATACATTCCCTTGCAAAGAACGTCTGTGTTCCAACTGACCTATTGGTGATGCTTCTCTTCTTCTCTTGTGTCCACGTAGTCATGTGATTTACAAAAATATTTCCAAGTGCTACCGCCAATAGGTCTAACTTTTAGTTCTTATGCAAGAAAAAAGTATACGCTTCAGCTCACTCAAAACGAGATTGTAACGCTTTAATGCAAAATAAAATATATTTACAGCGCAAACTAAACACGGGATATTGAAGGAGAGACACAGGCAACTAGTCTAAAGTTTCACTCTACCTTTAATGTATGTCCAAAAGAATGATCTTGCTAAATTTTGAAGCTATTCAGCGTTTTCCTATCAAGTGAAAATTCGAATCAATATTTCAAAACCGTTTTTTTTATAATCTGAGTTTTTGCACCCTACACTTACGCGAACAGGGATAACTCTCTTCTTAGTGAATATTTTCGCATAAAACTTTTTTTTACAATTTCATTGTATGAAAATGTGTGCATGCAAGGAGAAGTTTCAAAAACGAGTCATAACTTTTTGTACACTGGCCAATTGTGTAAAAAACGACATTTCCGAATATCAACATTTTCAGTCGTTTTGCGATAACGTGCCATACCTTAGTGATCTGTCCTCACTACGTAAATGCCCAGTCGCATTTATATCAGACCAATAATTTTGCACTTATCATTGTTGGGGCAACACGCATATTTCGGCCTAACTTATTTTTATAAATTTTATTTTTATTTATTTTACAGGAGTTTTCTTATTGTACACCTTACATTTACCTATGGCCTACGAAATAAAATCACAATTATAACATTTGAAAGGAAACCGTAAAACATTTTTGAAGTTCGGGACATATTTTAAGGAGTTAGGAACGATCGGCTTGGCCAAATTCATTTCCGAGGTTCATTTCCGAGGCTCTTTTTTTTTTCTGGTAACTTGTATGTCTGTAACTATGTAATATATTCAGCACAGCCTGTAAATAGAAAATTTTCTCAACCTCACTAGAACATCTGCAGTGTTTATTACCTCTTCAAGCGACCAGCAAGTCAATCGCCACTATTTGCATAGCGGCAGTGCGTTACTTTCTCCGGCCTTGCTACCCCCTCGGGTGGTGCGTCTCGGGTGCCGAGTTGGGGAGAGTTGGTTTCTCAACATCGAAAGAGCCTGAACTTTACTGATAGATAGATAAGTAGATAGATAGATGGATAGATAGATAGATAGATAATAGATAGATAGATAGATAGATAATAGATAGATAGATAGATAGATAGATAGATAGATAGATAGATAGATAGATAGATAGATAGATAGATAGATAGATAGATAGATAGATAGATAGATAGATAGATAGATAGATAGATAGATAGATAGATATGCTTGCAGTGCGCAAAGAAATCATCCACTATAATAGAGCAAGGAGCCACTTTTAACAGCACTGTACACTTGGGTGCTCTCAACCTAGGACATCGGTTGCGTGGAGTTGAGTTAAGAAAGAGGACGCTACAACCTAACCGCTGCCATCGCCACCTGGTGTGTAATCAAAACATACCTCCCTCTTCAAGCGTGTAGAAGTTCGCGCCTAATTTTGTGCATTCCTTTAGATACTTGAGAATACACAAGGCACACAAGTTGTCAATTCCGGGAAGAAACGATTAACCCCATTTGTATTTCAAAAGAAAACCTCCTCTCGGTAGTAGGAGGTTAATGAGCAGCACGAAACGTGCCAGTGAACACTGTTAGAACCCAGAAAGGCAGCATTTTAATGCTGATCAGAGAACTTCGTATTTAGCTTCTGTTCTCTGCACCACTTCAACCGAACAAAGAAAGCAACACACAACGTAGAATTTCGATGAGAAATGGCATAGCATTGTAGACGTGATGGCAAAGCCATCTTTAGAGTGCGTTTTAATGAGGAGAGGCCGGAGCATGGCATGCATTATCGGCACGACGAGACACGCAGGCATGTTGCTTTTGTTCGTTGCCAATGACGGTATGCACGCAATGCCTGTAACACTTATTGGCCCTTCAGCAATCTTTTCTTCTCCCGCCTTCCCTAACTCTTTTTTTTTTGCTTACTTTTGAGCATACCATGCGTACGTGCGCCAGCTGCGCTCTTTCAGGGAGACTGGTTTTGCCGCAACTGGAAGGAAACATATATAAGGGTACTATTGCAGATATAAGATGCAAAGGGCACAAAAACAGTGTAATGGACTTCTCCGAGATCTATTACATATAGCTTTTTTTAAGCGTGACTGTCAGAAAACGTACTGCAATTTCATCGTGCCACAGATCAGACAGAACTAACCTTACTTAATTTTCTGATACACATCGTTATCCGGTACGCTACTTGACTACGTTTAATTGCGCTTCTTTGAAGTCCTAAGCAGCGGCTAGGACATCACGCTGCAGAGCTAAATATTTGTTGGCTCGGTCACGGCCTACGAAAGTCTCTTTACGTGGAAGCCAGATGTAAAAACACTTTGTATTGCTGTCAATAAATTGCTGTCTACAACTCAACAAAATGCTTCATAAGATGAGTGATTGTATTTGGTAAAAAATATTCAGAACTGTCAATATGATTTTGCTTTTAGCGAGGTACCTGATTTTACCTGTACATTTCAAGTTGCTTGTGGGAAGCTCCAAACCTGCACAGATATATAGGACTTATAAGGGCAAAGTGTTCTTTTAACACGCCGTTTACAACCGACGATGAATCAAAGGAAAACCTCCGCAACGAAAGGCAAAAGTGAAAATGTCAAGATACAATGGTGGTGTAGCTATCGATAACACAGGCGGAGAAAGGGGTAAACAGTTAATTACAATACAAAATCTAGAAAGATCCACTGTAAGTCACGATACAGAGAACGCAAACAAAGAAGTACTCAAGAGTCGAACGTAGCACTGTATTTTTTGACATACCTATCACGAAGATCATATTTGCAATGGCCTTTTAATTGTTTGGATATAGTTACAACAAAGTGCGGAAATATGTTTGTAAGGCCAAAGCGAATAGATGTTAAAAATGCTCAATACTGTCCTGTTTAAAATAGACTTATAAACTTACCTCCTCGGCACACTTTATGTTTTATGCAAGGCGTATATACTTTGAAGTGTAACAAAAAAATGTGTGAGCAGTAAAGTAACACTTAATACTCGAGACTCGAGTCAAGTTAAAATGCATAAAGGTGGTGCTATTACTACACATTGCAGCATCTTCTAAGATGACTGAGTTGCACGTTAATGTAGCACAGACACAACTTTATCACCAAAGCTTCTGCATACCGAAAAAGCACTTATTTAGCAATGGACCGAGTATCAATTACTTCTACCATTAATGGCAAGAAAAGCAATCCTGCTCTATCAAATGAACACAAATCAGTGAACGTCTACATTAGAAAACATTAACGCCGAATTGCACTTGGCTCTGCGTGCTAGTTCTTCTCGGTTGAGGAAGCGGTAAAAAAGAACACTAGATGTAGTAGCGGTAAAAACGTAAAGCAGAAACACATCCGTGCACTGCATCAGCTTTCAACGGAGCTTCCAATGGTGCTTCGATGCGGCAAGGAGTATCTCTAAGCTCCCAATTTATTGCATTACCGGCCGATAATAAATTTTGAACCAGCGCACGGAGAACGTGGGCGAAGGAGCAAACTCTGGTGGTTAAGGTGACAAAAATGCGCGCATGGAGGTCATGAATAACTCATGAACTAGCCCCATTTTCGCACCCCACCCATGCATCTGTAAATTTACATCAAGATAGTGGTAGTCACTTTCAGTAGGGTTGAGAGCTGGGCTAGTTGGTGAGACACCATTTAACCATATGGTGTAGTAGCGCAATTTTCACATGGGACGAAGAGGACAAGAACACACGACACTCGCTACACTCGCAACTAATTTTATTTCAGAAGCAGCACATCATATATAACCCATAACCCTAGCGACACAGAAAAGAACTACGAACATTGAATTATTGCCAACAGAAGCTTTTGCGCAGACTCAAGCGATAGTACACGGCAGTTACGCTTACACTTTAAGATGACATAACTAAAAACAGCCCTGGGTAACATCGAATAAAAAAAACACAAAAATTTTTTGCGGGAATTCACACGTGTTTGAAACAAAATTTTGAAACGACAAAAAGGAGAGTATGACACATGCAAACACTGATCTCAATTAAGTCCTTCGAGGTAGCTGGCTTCTCGGTCACGTAGCGAAACCGATGACTGACTAATGCATCCTTCTTTTCTTTTTTTAATGTGGAAGGCTTCGACAATTTCTCTGGTTAGTTGGTTTCCATGACGGAAGACTACGGTCGTGTCACTGAACAGTGGTGAGCAGCCACACTGGGAACAGTTTCTCTTTATGTGAGAATGAATGTCAGTTCTTAATGATCGCTTGTGTTCTAAAAGTCGGGTGTTCAAACATCGACCCGTCTGGCCGATGTATACCTTTCCACACGTTAGCGGCAAGCAATACACGACTGATAGGCAACACTTAACAAACTTTGTTGTGTGATTTACCGTACAACTACCAGCATTAGTGTTTACTGCTATGGAAACTTTACGGTCTAGTTTGGAACATATTTTACTAAGATTGTTGGGTGCCGAAAAAACTAGTTCTAGGCCATAGCGATTACCTACGTTTTTTAAGTTATGGGCAATCTTGTGCGCATATGGAACTGACACTATGTTCTTCCTGTTTTCATTACTTGTCATTTTTTTATGAAAGTTGTTGCGTACGTGACTAATCAGCCTGTTAGCCGATCTACACAACACGTGTTTTTCGTACCCAGCATTTTTTAGCCTGATAATTTCTTGGTTGAAGCTTTCGCTAATCTTTTCTGGACATGACTTTGTTAAGGCTGCTCTCAAACATGAAAAGGCTATGCCACTCTTTACAACTTTAGAATGTGCCGATCGGTAGCTAAGTAAGGGTTTTTCCGTTCGCGGATTGGATGACCAGCATACATGTTCTGCTGTGGCATCTAACTCAATATCCAAAAACTGCAGTTTGTGATTGACTGGTAATTCATGAGTAAATTCAAGCCCTCTACTATTTTTCTTGAAGACTTTCAAAACTTCTGTGACCTTTTTATCCCGACCATTCAATTCAATAAAAACCAAAAAGTCATCTACAAACCGAAACACTTTGAGTGCAAGCCCTTTAAGGTTTAAATCTATTGCCTTGTCCATTTTTGCTAAATAAATTGTGCTTAAAACCGGGGCTACTTTCGAGCCTATTGTGATACCGGATTTTTGTCGGTACATAGCCTTGTTCCACATAATAAATGTCGACCTAAGGTAAAAGGTTAACAATTCAAGAAAGGCATCCACCGATACACCACACTTATTCACAAACTCTAACTCATCGTTTTCTTCTGTTATACATTGCTTTACACTTGACAATAGCGGACCATGCGGGATGTTGTAATACATATCTTGTATGTCTACGCTGAAGAAATAGCATTTTCCTGGGTTATGTGTGCTTAAATACGCAACTAACGCCTCAGAGTTTGGCAGACTGAAAGGATCCGATACATTCAATGTCTTAAGGTGACACTGAAGATACGAAGACAAGCATAGTTGCCACGAGTCCCTTTCGGATACTATGGCTCTGAATGGAACATCAATTTTATGAGTCTTTGCCGCAAAAAACAACTCAAGATGTAAGCTACCTGCACTTTTTACTGTTGATGCAAGCTGTTCCAAATTACTGTTTTCTAGTAAAGTGAGAGCCATTTGCTTAACCTTGTTTGCCTTTACGTCTACACGGACAAAATTTTTTTCTACGGCTGCCAACGCCTTATCTTGAAAGAGACCTTCCGGTGTGACAACCAAACAACCTTCCTTATCTGACGTAAGAAAACGCAAGCTGTTTTCTACACCTAAGTTCACTAAATTCCTTACGTGATGTTGTTTTCTGTCGCTGGTTATTGTCCTGGAAAGCACATCGACGCACTCGGTGATGAACCTTGGACGATCCTCCTCCGACACACGACGCGCCATGGTCTTGACCAGTGTCACTTTTTCCGGTGGAGAGAGCGATGGTTCGAAACAGAACTTCGGACCCAGTCCAAGAATCTTTTTGTACTCTTCGGGAACTGAAACGTCCCCCAGAACGATCACTTTTCCTTCTGAAGGTTGTGTCTTTTTTGGTTTTAGCAAGTGCGGTCTCGTGTTGTCCCATAACCATTCCGCCAAATTGTTGGACGTCCTGCACCATTCCTTGAAGAGTCTGTTAGGCTCCCTGTCGTAACGTATGGCACAAGCTATCCTCAGAGTTGCCTTGAAATGTCTTGCCTGTCTCCATAATTCGGATTTTACAATCCGGCATATTCTTCTTGAGTGTGTCGAGGAAGGTTGAAGAAAACCACATATATTTACGAGTTCCTTGAGTTCCTCGACACACTCAAGAAGAATATGCCGGATTGTAAAATCCGAATTATGAAGACAGGCAAGACATTTCAAGGAAACTCTGAGGATAGCTTGTGCCGTACGTTACGACAGGGAGCCTAACAGACTCTTCAAGGAATGGTGCAGGACGTCCAACAATTTGGCGGAATGGTTATGGGACAACACGAGACCGCACTTGCCAAAACCAAAAAAGACGCAACCTTCAGAAGGAAAAGTGATCGTTTTGGGGGACGTTTCAGTTCCCGAAGAGTACAAAAAGATTCTTGGACTGGGTCCGAAGTTCTGTTTCGAACCATCGCTCTCTCCACCGGAAAAAGTGACACTGGTCAAGACCATGGCGCGTCGTGTGTCGGAGGAGGATCGTCCAAGATTCATCACCGAGTGCGTCGATGTGCTTTCCAGGACAATAACCAGCGACAGAAAACAACATCACGTAAGGAATTTAGTGAACTTTGGTGTAGAAAACAGCTTGCGTTTTCTTACGTCAGATAAGGAAGGTTGTTTGGTTGTCATACCGGAAGGTCTCTTTCAAGATAAGGCGTTGGCAGCCGTAGAAAAAAATTTTGTCCGTGTAGACGTAAAGGCAAACAAGGTTAAGCAAATGGCTCTCACTTTACTAGAGAACAGTAATTTGGAACGGCTTGCATCAACAGTAAAAAGTGCAGGTAGCTTTCATCTTGAGTTGTTTTTTGCGGCAAAGACTCATAAAATTGATGTTCCATTCAGAGCCATTGTATCCGAAAGGGACTCGTGGCAACTATGCTTGTCTTCGTATCTTCAGTGTCACCTTAAGACATTGAATGTATCGGATCCTTTCAGTCTGCCAAACTCTGAGGCGTTAGTTTCGTATTTAAGCACACATAACCCAGGAAAATGCTATTTATTCAGCGTAGACATACAAGATATGTATTACAACATCCCGCATGGTCCGCTATTGTCAAGTGTAAAGCAATGTATAATAGAAGAAAACGATGAGTTAGAGTTTGTGAATAAGTGTGGTGTATCGGTGGATGCCTTTCTTGAATTGTTAACCTTTTACCTTAGGTCGACATTTATTATGTGGAACAAGGCTATGTACCGACAAAAATCCGGTATCACAATAGGCTCGAAAGTAGCCCCGGTTTTAAGCACAATTTATTTACCAAAAATAGACAAGGCAATAGATTTAAACCTTAAAGGGCTTGCACTCAAAGTGTTTCGGTTTGTAGATGACTTTTTGGTTTTTATTGAATCGGATGGTCGGGATAAAAAGGTCGCAGAAGTTTTGAAAGTCTTCAAGAAAAATAGTAGAGGGCTTGAATTTACTCATGAATTACCAGTCAATCACAAACTGCAGTTTTTGGATATTGAGTTAGATGCCACAGCAGAACATGTATGCTGGTGATACAATCCGCGAACAGAAAAACCCTTACTTAGCTACCGATCGGCACATTCTAAAGTTGTAAAGAGTGGCATAGCCTTTTCATGTTTGAGAGCAGCCTTATCAAAGTCATGTCCAGAAAAGATTAGCGAAAGCTTCAACCAACAAATTATCAGGCTAAAAAATGCTGGGTACGAAAAACCCGTGTTGTGTAGATCGGCTAACAAGCTGATTAGTCACGTACGCAACAACTTTCATAAAAAAATGACAAGTAATGAAAACAGGAAGAACATAGTGTCAGTTCCATATGCGCACAAGATTTCCCACAACTTTAAAAACGTAGGTAATCGCTATGGCCTAGAACTAGTTTTTTCGGCACCCAACAAGCTTAGTAAAATATGTTCCAAAAGAGACCGTAAAGTTTCCATAGCAGTAAACACTAATGCTGGTAGTTGTACGGTAAATCACACAACAAAGTTTGTTAAGTGTTGCCTATCAGTCGTGTATTGCTTGCCGCTAACGTGTGGAAAGGTATACATCGGCCAGACGGGTCGATGTTTGAACACCCGACATTTAGAACACAAGCGATCATTAAGAACTGACATTCATTCTCACATAAAGAGACACTGTTCCCAGTGTGGCTGCTCACCACTGTTCAGTGACACGACCGTAGTCTTCCGTCATGGAAACCAACTAACCAGAGAAACTGTCGAAGCCTTCCACATTAAAAAAAAAGAAAAGAAGGATGCATTAGTCATTCATCGGTTTCGTTAAGTGACCGAGAAGCCAGCTACCTCGAAGGAGTTAATCGAGATCAGTGTTTGCATGTGTCATACTCTCCTTTTTGTCGTTTCAAAATTTTGTTTCAAACATGTGTGAATTCCCGCAAAATTTTTTTGTGTTTTTTTTTATTTGATGTTACCCAGGGATGTTTTTAGTTATGTCATCTTAAAGTGTAAGCGTAATTGCCGTGTACTATCACTTGAGTCTGCGCAAAAGCTTCTGTTGGCTATGATTCAATGTTCGTAGTTCTTTTCATTGTCGCTAGGGTTATGGGTTATATATGATGTGCTGCATCTGAAATAAAATTAGTTGCCAGTGTAGCGAGTGTCGTGTGTTCTTGTCCTCTTCGTCCCCGTGAAAATTGCGCTACTACACCATATGGTTAAATGGTAGTCACCTTACTCTACTGATGCGAAATATTGGGTTGACCATCTTTCTGCCTATTCTATTTACCATAACATTAAACGACCTAGTACGGTAATGGACTAGAACATAAAGTGGCAGAGAAATACAGTTGTTGATGCATTGTTGATGCTTACAATTTCAGTGAGTTTCCAATATATGTATGAAATTAAGTGACTCCATATCAAAAGAAATTTGAGTAAGGCAAAAACAAAAAGCACAAGACTTACTTGGTCACGAGTTCACTATATTTTACGCAAGTAACCTTGTATGGAGTACAAATGTTTCGGTGCTGTCATGAGGACGGTATACTTACAGTCTCTTGCTCTTCAGCTTTTGCAGGTGCTAGTCGTCTCATGCGATGCGCAGAATTGATCAACACAGCATGCTACACTGAACAATGCCCGGTGATTCATTGCGGTCAGCCATGTTCCGATGCAGTGGATTTGACAGCTGTCTTCTCGGATATCAAGTATATCGTCACTATACCCGCATGAGCATTGCGTGTATCATTATGTGACCACAAACTATTTAAAAGCCTGTTTCGCCAGCTACAACTGGGTTTCGGTGACGCCATGAGGAAGGGATACTTACAGTCTCATGCTCTTCAGGTCAGTATGCCTTGCTGTCACCTTTTCGTTTATCGGTATGACTGGTCTCGCGTGGCGGTACCGAAACCCTACCTTTTATGTCTTGCGCATATGTATGTATTTCCATTGACTGTATGACACAATTGCTCAGAATTCTCGGGCCGTGTTTTCTGTGCTGTCAGAGCTTTTATTGCAGTCAGTGGAAGTAGAGATGCATCCGGGACCATTCACTAAAGAGCAAGATCAGGTTTTTATTGAAGCACTGCGTTCACTGTCAAAAATACACTACGGTCAAGATAAGGTTATGAAGGCACTCAAAGAAATTAAAGCTAATCCAGAGGCTGCTGACGATAAGCTTACAGAACTTACGGCTCGACTGGCAGCAATTGAACGCGACGTTGGTGGCCTAAGGAAGTTGGGGGCGAAGTTCCAACAAGTGAAAGCAGCGAACTCCTCCCTTGCAGCACAGTTGGACCGGGTTGTAAGGCGGAAAGATGAGCTTGAAAATATGTCGCGCAGATATAACCTGGTCGTTTACAGATTGAAAGGAACAGTTTGCGAGAGTGGAAGCCTCTGAACGTCATGTGCTATCTCTTTGCTCGGACCATCTGGGTGTCCAGGTGACGTCATCGCACATTGAATGGGTTCAAAGGGTGGGTTGCTTTACTACCTCGAAGAATAGGCTCATCGTAGCACAGTTTCGTTCCTTCAAAGAAAAGCAAAATGTACTTACGAAGGTACACAAGCTGAGACTAACCCTGTACACTGTCAATGAGCGAAGATTACTAAAGTAAAGTTCGTTTGAAAAGAAGAACACTGGTCGCATTTGCCAAAGAACGCAAAGAAACATTCAGGCTTCGCTTCAATAGACTGAATATAGGGGCCGAAACATTTATCTACAATTCCTCCAGTGATGACTTAGAACCGTCGCAATAACAATGAAAGCCTTCCGTTCGATGCCAAGGGCACGATCAGCTATAACTGGTGTTTATCGTTGTAAACTGTCGGAGCATAAAAATGAAGAAAGATGCTTTTTACACCTTGTAGCTAATATGAATGCCGATATAATTTTTGGCACCGAGTCGTGGCTCGACGACAGTATTTACAGCGCAGAAGTGTTCCCTTCACAAATAAAAGTCTTACGCAAAGATCATGATGCGCGTGTCAGCGGAGTTTTCGTATTGGTTAATAACAGATTATCAAATGTGTCTGTATCAATTACCAGCCTAGAGTACAAAGCCATGTGGTGTGAAATTGAGCTGTCACAAGTTCAGTGCGTTGCGGTGGACTCTTTTTATCGGCAGCCTAACTCATACAATGCGCAGTCATTGGAAGCGTTGTCTGAAGCACTGACCACGTTAGGAACTTAGTATATTTACTGGGAGGCGATTTTAACCTTCCGGATGTTGACTGCATAAATCATGCTCCCGTCTTGCGCTCGTGGTCTGGCCCGTACTTAGCACTGGAAGAGCTCATTATGGAACACGTATTGAATTAGTTCATTGCATCTCCTACGAGGTGCACTGGGCAATGCACTAACATACTAGTTCTTGTTTTTTGCAATGATCCCACCTTCACAAGGTAAGTTGCAACTATGACTGGGATTTGTGATCATGAGGTACTAATTGGAAGTTTTGTTTGCCCAAACCTAAAGGTTAAAAAAATGTCGCCACGAACCATTTGTTTTTATGAACACGGTAACTATGAGGTGAAATCCTCCAAGCTTATTTCGTTTTTCACTTAGTTCCAAGAGTGTTCTTCGATCTTGAATATCACTGGTCTTTGGGAACTTAATCAAACCGAGCTTGCTAGTTTCGCAAGTAGTCATGTACCTTCCAAAGATACTTCCGGGAAATGGAGAGCTGAAAAACTCTGAATTACCGCGAGTCCAAGGAAGATAACTATTTTAAAAATTGTTCTTTCAGGCGTTTCCGTTCATCAGAAACTGCTGATGTTCAAGAAAAACTCTCCTTGTCGACTGTTGAAAAACAATTAAGAGGGCGAAAGAAAGCTTTTTCGCTTTTCTTGAAAGAAAGCTTATTACTAATCCCAAGAAAGTTTAGAAATATGTGAAATTAAATAAGATGGACTCTGTTGGCATTCCGAACAAAACGGGTGGAAAACAACCTTTACAGAAGATGCAGATAAGACAGCTTGCTTAAACCAGTATTTTCAATCTGTGTTTTCCGAACCATTTCAAGTTGAAATGCCTTATACGACACCCCAGCGATTTTAACATATATAGATAACATTGTTATTTTGGCTAGTGATATGTGCACTCTTCTTGAACGATTTCTACCAAACTCGTCTCTAGGACCAGATGCAATTTTTAATCACGTATTGAAGAGGTGTGCAAGTTCCCCGCCGTGGTGGTCTAGGGGCTAAGGCACTCGGCTGCTGGCCCGCAGGTCGCGGGATCGAATCCCGGCTGTGGCGGCTGCATTTCCAAAGGAGGCGGAAATGTTGTAGGCCCGTGTGCTCAGATTTGGGTACACGGAAAAGAACCCCAGGTGGTCGAAATTTCTGCAGCCCTCCACTATGGCGTCTCTCATAATCATATGGTGCTTTTGGGACGTTAAACCTCACATATCAATCAAGAGGTGTGCAAGTGCTGTAGAAACACTTTTAGCCGTCTTATTTTCAAAATCGCTTGAAGGTCAGAAACTGCCATCTGAATAAAAGCAAGCAAATGTTGTGCCAATACCAAAGCCTGGAAACAAAAATTATGTTGCCGACTACCGGCCGATTTTTTGAGCAGCGTATGTTGTAAAACTCTTGAACACGTTAAATATAGCCGTATTAAAAATAACTACGAAAAAATAATTTTTTCTGTACATTTCAGCAAGGCCTGGTCTGTCGTGTGTTACACAACTGTGCGAATTTTCTCATGATGTTTTAAGTTCATATATTAAAGGTTATTAAGTCGATTAGGTATTTCTAGACTTTCAGAAAGCATTTGACACAATTCCACATGTTGTTTAACTACATAAATTATCTTTTTTAGGTCTCCCTGCATCTGTTCTTGGTTGGTAGAGGGATTATATAAATTCTAGAAAACAGTCCGTCCAAGTAAATGATTCGTCTTCTTCGTAGGTCAGCGTGACTTCCGGGGTGCCACAGGGTGCGGTATTGGGTCCGTTACTCTTTTTGGTCAATATTAATGACTTGTCAGAGACGCTAACATAAACGTGAGGCTATACGCACATGATTGTGTTATTTATAAATCAATAAGCAGTATGAAGGATATTTGTGCTTTACAACGTGATCTAGACACTGTGGTAAGGTGGTGTGAGAAGTGTAAGTTATGGTGTAATGTAAAAAAAATGTTGCTTCTTTAGCTTTACCAAAAAACTTAAACTATTCCACTCGTCCTACAGCTTGTCGCGAGCACAACTTGACCGTGTTGAACATTTTAAAAACCTTGTTGTATACTTGTCTGTCGATTTATCTTGAAATAAGCATATAGGTTACGTAACGGGCAAGGCCAACGGCCTGTGTGCTAAACTTTGTTAAACGCATTTTCAAGTCTGCCGCCAAAAGTCTGAAAGGGGCTTTGTATGTTACTAATATCTGACCTATCCTTGAATATGCCTGTACAGTGTGGGATTCTCATGGTCAAGCTCTAATCTAAAAACTTGAATGCATACAAAACCACGCCGCGCGGTTTGTCAGTAATAAATACCATTTAAACTCCAGTATTACATGCATTAAGAAAAACCTAGGTTGAAAGTCTTTGAGAAGCGCAGAAAAATCTTCCGATAATTTTTTTTCATTATATATTCTGTGTTGAAATCCGCATTACCAAGAGTTTGTACGTGAGCCCACACTACGTGTCACATAGAAATGATTACTTAAAAAATAACATTCACGAGGTCAGCTGTCATACTGGCGCCTTTGCAAATTCTTTTTTTTTACTTTTTACCATTCGCGAATGGAATAATTTAGATGCGTGTGTTGTTGATCTTCCACCTGATGTTTTTTGTTCATCACTACAAGACTTGTGCTTTTTGTGAATGCACAGGAGCTCATGCGTAAATGTATGCCATTGTGGACGACGCCAAAGTGCGCTTTGTTTGACTGTAATAACTGCTTTTTTCCATCACCCACCTACAATAATGCCCACTTGGGCGATGCAGGTTGCATTATTAATAAATAAATAAAGAATAAAATACATTTATGTAGCCATAGGCTGCAAGCGCAGAAAAAGTCATGCATTTTTTACCACGTTGTCTGGCATGGAAAGTAGTGTTTCATCTCTTACCATTTGATGCAAATCCTAAACGGAGGGTGGCAGGTGGACACATCCCATGTGGGTATGCATGAAGCAGAAAAAAAATGAAATAAAATTGGAACCCATGGAAAGGAAAATAAATTTTAAACAATATTTGTAATTTCCCTTCGTGAAAGGTGTGTGCGTTCTAACTTTCCAGGAAGTGAAGAAATTACTATATACATGCGCTTCTGTGCTCAACAAAAATTAGAGTACCTTCACAAGTAACCTGGTCAATAAGCTCGGCAGGCAAAATAGCATACATTAGATTTGCGCATGTCGTACGATCGTTCAAATGAAGCGCAATACTAAACACCTGGCATAGTTCAAAGCAATCTGGAAATTGAGGCAGAAAAGAGGAGAACAACACAAGACAGGCGTTTCGTTTCTTGCGCCTGGTCTGCAATGAATCCTCACCATAGGACAGCTATGACATAGGACAGCTATGACTATGGCATAGGACAGTTATGAGGACAGCTGGCGTCTCTCATAATCAAATAGTGGTTTTGGGACGTTAAACCCCACAAATCAATCAATCATAGGACAGCTACAAGATAACCTAATTAATTCTTCATAATATTCCCGCTAGATACAATACACACTAACGAGTTACGTTTGTACCACAGTGCAACTTAATATCTTCTCTGCACTAACATCTCATTTAGATAACACGGAGGACTTCATCCGCAAGTACTTTGTTCCCTGAAACAAACTTGACTAACTTGGCATGACTAGCTGGGCTGCCAGGTGATACTGCCGTAATGTTAATGTCCACGTTAATAGGAATACCGATGCGAGTAACTTACCATCCTCAGGTAACAGCGTCGGAAACACAGCATCAGTGCACAACAAAGATGATGTCGGATGACTTCCTCTTTTGCACACCTTAAAAACTAATTTGCTTCGTTGCAGCTCTTTTAGCGGCATTCCTGCTTGGGCCGATATGTGCCTTACCACGAGATCGTGGCCTAGCGTTTTTGCTCCGTTTATTAGAGAGTTTGAGTTCATGCCGTCCCAAACTGTCTAGTATTTAGCAAGCCTGCTTTGTTCCTCTCGCTGAAAGCAAAATCACAGGGTACCTCTGCGCCACCGGTGTGATCCTGTGTGTTACTAATGTGCAACCTTGTGAGGATGATTTTTCGTTCACCAGCAATTGCAGTGCGTTGCGAAAGAATCACTGATACCATTTAATTATAATGAATTAGCTTTCATAATCTTTACGCTACATTCTCAAAATACATTGCTGACGCCACAGTACCAGTGTCCTGCTTGAGTAATTGTCGAACTGCACAGCCACGAAAAGGGAGGCTAACGATGAGATCAAAACAGGAAATGGAACCAGAAAGAATGACTGCTACAGCTTTTCTTGCTCTGTGAGTCACAAATATGATTCGGTAGCACACTGTGTCAATATACCTCAGCCGTTCGCGAAAGCTCGTACACGAGGGAGAGTGCTAGTGGCATGGAGAGAATAGCCCTGCAGTAAGTGTTTCATTTCCGTGGTTGTCTTTAGAGTGGTGGCATTATTGAACTATAGAGTTCTCATGATATTTATTTTAGGCACGCCAAGTTACTTGTTTTCAGTTTTTCCCATTAGTAGTTTTGTTCAGCGATCCTCAGACTTATATGTGCCATTGTTCGCACACTTTTATGAACATGTACAAGCAAAAATATGTGTTTGGTGTCATTTCCTAAAATAGTTATTGCCCTGTGAGTCGCTTTTATTTGTATGTCTGCTGCTATTTTAGATATTGTCGGGTTGGTCACACCTGCTCAATATCAAGTCAATGATACCAGCAAGTATGTATGGCTTTTAATGATCACAAATTATATGTTTCATTTCGTTCTCGATTAGACAACCATAGCCGTTTAGAGACGAATAAGACTGCTGACGCAAATTTATAGATATTTTCATTTCATTACCTTCAATGAAGTCGCTATTTGCGGAGACAGCTTGTTTCAAGCGGCACAATTTTGCTAAACAAACGAATCTATTTGTGTTTTTCCAGTTATGGAGAATACTCGAAAAGTATATTACCCCTCATGCATAGTACAGTTCATACCAAACCAGCGATTCCTAATGTTGCCTTCTGCGTCATGTATATATCTGACAAGGAAGTGACTGCATTAGGGTAAGCCTGCTTGTCCACCCCGCCACACAACCTATAATGATCAAATTTTAGGGAAGTGTCATTGGTAGATTCCGCGTATAGCCTTTAGGTAAGGCCTCGAATGCAATATTGTTATGAGCAAGTAGTGCACAACAGTGCCTCTTTTTATGCTGTTTAATCCATGACGGCGCTATCCTCAATACACTGTGATTCCACCTAAGTGAACCATGTCTACGAATGCTCGCAGATTTTTAGGGGAAGAACTTTTTGGCCTGCAGAACGCATGTGACAGATGTAATTAAGTTAGGGAATACTAACCTAAACAGAAATAAACAAATAAATAAGTGAAGAAAGAAGGAAATAAGAGCACAGGAAGCACTTCTTCGACATCCGTTGGCAAACATAGCGAAAGCTGACCTTAAGCTTTTTAGTGGATAACGTTGACTTGCACATTCTTATCCTTCCTAAATATTCACGCCTACATTATTATAAAATAAGACCAGATATAACTAGACATCTGCGCACTTCTCTGATTGATTTGGAAAAAAAGAAACACCGTAAGATTGTGGTGAGAATTCTTGTCGTATGTGATGTAATGCGTGGCAGCCGCGAGAATTGCACCAGAATGATTAGAAAGTATATTATATACAGACAAGGGTCCCGAATTTCGCGACTGCTACGGAACCCTCGATTATGGTCACAAATGAATGAAACAATTATACGCAGCAGTCATAACTGAAGAATCAAAACAAGGAATGCACAACAAGTATGAAAAGCAAAAAAGGCAAGAAACCTTAAGCACAGCATAAAATGAGTACTCTTTAAAGCAGCGCAACTTTGACACTACTGAAGACAGAAGGAACGCCTAAACGAGAATAAAATGCGAAAAGACATCATAAGTACTATATATAGCAATGAAAATCTCGTAAACTTGAAAAAAAGAATTTTCCTAAATTTATTAAATATTTCTGCAAAACTTTTAATGAGAAATCAAAGAAAATTTACATTTTATTGATGAGGTTAAGGAGTTCCATATTGAGAAGACACAGAAGTGCGAAGATGATTTACCATAGTTAGCATGAACCTTAGAAAGCTGGAAGTTAATGTTAGCCGCAAACCTGGTAGTGCTAGTAAATGGCTGGAAAGTTTATGTGTTGTTTGTTTATTCAGAAATTTAATTATAACAAATTTTGATAAGTTTCTAACAGTTGAGAAGTTATTACAATGAAGGAGGTGAGCGATGTAACTAAAAAAAACCCTGACTGCAAAGCCTACTGTATATGCACAACCGCGTCTGTTGCATCACGGACGTGTAGTAGTATATTTCACATATATGCACCAGAAATAATTACAATGTAGTAGGCACTTTGCCGTTGTACTTGCCGTCAGCACTGTTGAATAGGATGGCGAGGCCAGGGTAGTGATTGAGAATAGGGAGAATGAAGCCAAACTATGCTAGCACGTTTTACACTTAAAGGACAAACAAAAGTGTCATCCCTTTTTAAAAGTCAATAGTCTTTCTTGGGGACCTTCGGCGCAAAAGTTTTGGTCTGTCTCTCTGTCTGTACATTTCTCTGTTTGTCCACTCTTAACGCTACCGGGTATGTATTTGAAACAGCCGGCTCCATCCGCAGCGACCACTAATGTTGCTCTAGGTTTAGCGTTTATACTTGTGCAATTGTCGATTAAAAAGCAATTATCGCACATGTCTGGGGTACCATAATAACACGTATATATTCTGCATGCGCGCGTTTTACTAGAAAAGACATGGATAAGTAATTTTAAGGACTGTAGCGCTTATCACACTGCGCTGACCATGCAGCGCTTGCACGAAACAACAAGTGTTTGCAACGCTTTCCTAAGACGAGATGGTGGTGGCACCTACCTGTCACCTTGCGTTCTACTTATTATTACCTCAGAGACGGGCGTGCACACCAGTCTCGGAGCCACGCGTTTCGTTTTCCAAGAAAACTGCAGATGGCGCTCTTGTCTCACGTGTGACGCGACTTGATGCGTTTAGTTCGCCTCCGCTGCACGCTCGAGACACTCTAACGCAGCGCCTCCAGAATACCATTCGCCGATTTTCTAAGAAGAACATTAAATAAATGTTTTGTTCACTCTCTCCACACGCAAGACTATTGTCTTTCGATGACATTTGCAGATTACATGCAGATACGGGGCCAAATTTTTTCCTACTGTTCATTTACGAAAGCAAAAGGTGTAGAGCACAGGTGTGTGCCGTGTTCTTTAGTTCCTTATCCCTGAAGGGAGGACTAATGAAGCATCAGTCGATTGCCAACTAGCTAAAACATATTCTTTGCTGAAAATCGCCACCTCTCTACAGTTTGTAGATGTTTTTAGAAGTTCAGGAGCACAACGCGTATTTTTTTTAGAAACTCGGCTCAGTGCTACGGAATTTGAAGGCAAAAGGAGAAAAGAGGCATAAAAGTTTTTCTAGTTTTTTCTTGAGCTCGGGCAGCTTGTAGGCTTCTTAAGTATCAACAACTAGTCTACAAAGAAGTGTTGTGTCGGCGTATTTTGATTTGATGAGCGTTGTTTTCAGCATCACAATTGTGATAGTGTCGTCTTGTTTTGCACATTTCAAGCCTGTTATGAGTTTTCGTACCACCCGAGAGCTAAAAATTCCAACAGAATTTGCAGGTGGAACATGTTATAGTCAGCCTGTCATAGCTCCTGGAGCAGCCAGTTGCTGCATCTTCCATGCAAGCTCGCGCTATGGCATGAATTGTATACGTCAAGTTTTATGTCGACAGTTTATTTATGAAAATTAGTTTCCGCGAAGTTTTTGTTGACGATGCCAATATTTTTTTTCTGTCCTGTCTGCCTCCATGAACACGTCAGTAGCACGATAGTATGTTTGAAAGCAACGTCGTGGCGCTCTTTCACGTTGTTCTGTAATACACAGCCGACAACCCACTTTGTTTTTGGTCGCGTGTATATGTTTCGCAAATGTATTTCTCGCATAATAATTACCTTCGCGCGGGACTTCATGCATGATTCATAAGTTCCGCACTATGTAAATTCGGGGGAGCTTCTCGTCACTATCGCGCTGGAAGATAGAGACATAATTATCTACTTGTCACTCAAAATATAGCCTAAACTTCAATTTTCGATGGTTTCTCTACAGGGGAAACGTCTCTTCGTGGAAATGTCTAACTTTTCACGTGTTGCTACAAAATGTGGTTCACTACATAAAATTCAGTTGCTCCATCTTCGCCGTTGTGCAGTTATGAAAAAAAAAGATGTTGAGGAGCTCGCACCAAGCACAAGTTGGACTGACTGGTTATCGTGAAGTGTCCGATAAAACAATATATGCATACAGTACACGATGTGCACCACCGATGTAATATTTGAAAACTGACGCACAGCATTCAGTGGTGTTCTGTATTTACAATACAAATGCGAAAACGGTCATGAGTGATAATAATGAGCGTGCTATTCTTAGCCATGAACCCTTATAGCTGCTCAGAAAATGTGGTTTCTTGATTAATACTTTGTTTGCCTGTATCAGTTACTACAAGAAAGGTAGCTTTGGTAAGAGTAGCTTTGACTGCATGCAACCCTGAAGTAACGTCGTTTCGTGAGACACAGTGATTTATTATTACAACACAAGAAAACATTTGCCCATTGAGGCTTGATATAATACAAGATCTTCGTATTTTAGCCACAGAAGTTAATAAGAGGAACCTCTGGTATGACGCTACTTTAGAGGCAGGCGCTGCGTAAATCTCCTGCGGAGTGCGCACACGTTCCTGGTAGCCTTACGCGAAGTACAATATTTTTCACAATGGACAGCCACCATCTTAGCCAAACCAACTTGTTTCATAACTGATATTGAATAATGTTATGTTGCAAAAGCAGTTCTTCTCTTGAAAATTATGCCATCACCCTACTTGGTCGTCCTGCCCCGATAGACGGTAAGTGGCTACAAAAGTTTTTTTAGGGGCGAAGCTCCTCATAGTCTAACCATGTCATGCGTCATGCGTAACTGAGAAAAAAAGATACTGAAAAAAAGAAGGTAAAAGAATAGGGTGACCATTTGTCGCCTTCTTTCCTTGATGGCGGTACTCTGCTGCTACTCTCCGATATGCTGCTGCGTGCGGTTTGCCTGAGAGCGTGTAGAACAAGTGTCTCTCCCAGTCTCCGAAATAGTCGCCGTACGTGGCGCATCGTTAATGGGGCATGGAAGAAACAGAGCGGCGGGCGTGTTGAATACGCTTGAGCTCTGCTTAATTGGCTCGAGTCTGATCAGTGTTACTCGCGAGCCGTCTGTATTCTCGAACGTGATTGTACGCATGGACTTATGCACGGTTGGACGGATGCTTCGCCCCTTTCATCATCATACACTCCTTGAGGATGCTGTGATTTTTTTTCACCTTTTCCTTGGCTTTTACTGTTATGCTTTACATGAGCGCGAGCAACAACATTGCGCAACAGCATTGCGTGAGGACATCGACGCTATAGCATGGAAACATGGCACACCTTCGGCCTGGTACACAAGGTATTCTTATGTTGTAAAACCACCCTACCATTCGGTGCATGTATTGAAGGAGCACCCAGCGTAAAATATTACATCGGAACGATGAAACGCGTATGAATTAGCGACGATAACCTTGAAAAACAACTCCTGTTGAAAATTACTGATCTGTAATTATATATCGCAGAAGCCACATGCTCCACGGCTTTCGCCCAACTCGGCAGCCTTCTCTCTACAAGCAAGCCACATTACTCTGCAATGGTTTCAGTAAACTTGTGTCATTGTGCTACAACAATAAATTTTCAAGGAATTTAACGCAGAAGTAAGCAATTAAGTTTATGCAATCAGTAAGTTTCTTTACTAGAGCTCACATTTACCACTGTAATAATTACATTTTCAAGAAAGTCTATTTAAATCGCATTTGATTGCTCATTTTTTGTAGCGTGTGCAAGTCAGCTTGCGATACTCCTCTATCTCACTCCACGGAAGAACAATAACAGCAGCAGCAGCCTCGAAGACAGCCTATTTGTTCTCTCTAGCAAGCAGTGCTTGAGTGGAGCTTCCGCGTTCTCAAAGTTCCAACATCTGCCCAGAATGTTCGGAATGCAGGGGATGCTGCGAATCGCGTTGTCTGCGTCTGACTATTTCTATGGCTGCCGCATTTCACTGCGTTGGTATTTTCCGTCCTTTATTGTCTGCTGTCCCAGGTTCAGAGGCATGAAATATCTGACCGAAAGGACTGATATACTATTATCGAGACTGCGAGTCCCGGCGCACTGTTCTCGAAAGCATCAAGTATTGTATCTAAGCAACTGTTATTGGGCCAAGAACAAAGTTGCGCAGAAAGCTCGTCATCTTCGAAAGGGTACTTTAGTACTAGTAAAAATAGAGAGTCACATAAAGTCGACTTGCACTATAGCTTCATTTCAATACACGCTTTAACACAAGCCGTCGAAATATAATTAAGGCACATAGCATCAAGAAACGGCAGAAATTAACAGCTTTCCTTGATTCGGTTCAGTTTTTTCCCTTCCTTCTATTTCTTGCCTCTTCTTTCTGTTTATTTTTTCATGTCTTTATTGTCTCAATTTTATTTTATTTTTGTTTTCTTGGTTTTTTTTAATATCTGCTTCCTCTCTCTATTTATTTTTTGCTTGTTCCCATTTTTTCTCTTTTTTTATTGTGGCTGAGTATTTACATTTTATCTGTGTGTCTATTTCTTACAAGTTCCATTTCACCCAAAGACTTTCTTCACTTTCTTTTTTCTTCTCCCACTCACTCTTTCCTTTTCTGTCTTGATCTCCGTTCTCTGTATATTTTTTGTTTCTGCTTCTTTTTATGGCGTGTTGTATACTGGCACTTTTTTTCTTTTTTCTAATTTTTTTCTCTTGCTTCCTTTTCTTCCATTCTATTTTTCAGCATTTTTATCTCTGCACACATGCTCTCAATCACCCACGTTATTTCATTCCATGGCGGGAAAAACCACGAAGCGGAAGAAGCTGCGCATGTTGAGCCAATTCGAGGAACGATGCCAAAGTGGATGAAGAGGAGCGTTAGCACGTTGAACACGGCAGGCAGCATTAAGAATAAGGATATTTTTTGCGAACCCTTAACGGTATAAGTAAAAGCATCAATGCTCTGTTTCAAAAAGTAATAACGCAGGGACAGAGTTGTAGTTGTTGGTGAATGGAGACCAAAGGGATAGTTTTGTCGCTTTTGAAGTTTGAAAATGTGGCAAGGCTAGCAGGTTTAAACTGGAAGATTTATTTATTTATTTATTTATTTATTTATTTATTATCATTGTGCCCACAGAGTCCAAGGTCATTACGGTGGCAGGAAAAGAATACAAAATTTCAGCACTGAGTACAGATACTCGCACTTCCACATCACAATAATAACACAATTAACTGTCAACTACGTAGTGGCACGTGGGAGTACACAATACAAAGCACCTTCACAGTGCCGTTTCGTGTTGGTTGTGATTGGATAACTTTGGCTATCATAGAGACTGTTATCTTGATAATGACACCAAATGATCTTTAAACTGAAAAGAACTCTTCTTCAGTAGGTTTTACGTTCTTTCGATCACAGTAGCGTGACGTTTGATGCGCCATGGCCACGTCGTTTGACTGAACGCAGCATAATTGCTGCGATACACCTCAGATGCAATTAATTGTGCCCATGGGACGACGGTGTGTAACTGTCGCTCTCAAAAAATTTCCTTAGGGGCACAACTGCAAGCTGGAATTGGGGATCTCGGGGAAAAAACAGTGCTATACAACGAATAGGAGAAAGACCGAAAGGGACTAGCGCATGAATTTGTGCCAACAAGCTGAAGTTCGTGATGCTTATCTTGTTCGGTCTTTCCTGTCTTATCGCGTGGTTTTCCACTATGAATATGCACCGACAAGTTCAACTTCGCACGTTTTTCAACTTGTGGCTTCAAAACATTTTCTTTGTCGTTTCTGGGAGAAGTTGAGTGCGAACACAGGAAAGTTGCTTCTAGTCGACAACCCAGCGATTGCTACCACTTAGTTCTGGTACTGGTGGTCTCATATTGATTCATTATCATTTTTTGTGAACGCTGGTGTATTTTGTGAATTGAGGGCATATAAAATAGCGAAATATTTCTTATGTGATGAGTTATAGATCCTTTCTTTGTATTCATGGTCTCTGACGGCGGAATGTTATTGGAAGCCTCAGGTTATACCTTACAAGAAAGGAGAAGTGAAATAGGTTTGTCAGACTTATTGTTCAAAAATGTTTATTGAAGTCCTTCACTCGTTATTCTGCAGCTTTTGTATTTATTATCCACCAGGTAAAATGATAAAACGTCTTTTGAAATAAGAGCTTCGTTTTTTTCTTTTTATTTTTCATACATACACCATGAACTAGAACTATCATAGCGATAATAACAATCAAAATGTCAGATATATGATTGCGCTTTCCAACCTACTCCTCATTTGATGTCAGAATCAGGGAAGTAAAAAAATTGTAGAACGCTTAAAGATAATCACGCGTCATCGTACGAACGGAAAGTTCCTGAAATCAATAGTAACCAAAGGCTGTTTCACATTAGGCACACTCGTTCGCTAACAAGCGCCCGTCAATTAAACTAACGGAGATGGCGTGTTTTCATAATCGATGCTCAAGCGAATGTCAAGTCCACAAAACCACCAAAACGTGCTTTTTCTGACATTGCTTTCCAGTTTAAATTGCACGCGTGATGTGAAATAAATGCCAAAGAGCGGTGAGTGCCTCCAAAGGGGTATTTCACGAGGCGTGTTTGCTAATCAGTTTATCGTTTGTGTGCTCGACCTTTTCTTCAAACGCGCAGACCACACAATTAAAATTCACATGAATTACGAGGCGTATTGAGCTCTTTTAAATTAGCGCCGTCAAGTCTGGCACAAGCCGCCCTCTTTTTCTTCAGTTTGATGCAGCGACTGTCACTGACGAAAAAATATTAAAAGGGACACAATCTCTCATTACTTGACGCAAAAATACACAAAATATGTGCAACGCAGCACATCGTTAACGACAGAACGCTCGAAATGCCTCATCTTGGTGGTTGCAAGTGAAATGAGTAAAAATATTTTCAATACATTGCATTCAACTTCATATTTATATTTGTTTTGAGTTCGCGTGCCTAATGACTAGGAACAAATTAATGACTAGGGTTTATGTTTATTTAAAACGCACCGTATGTGAAGGGTAGCTGTTTAATCAAAGAAGCGTAAAACCTTTAGCAGGAAAGAAAGGTATCTGGCAGTTACTTCCCCTTTGTTGGCTTCGATTCGGAGGACTACTTGTCCTTCGAAAGGAAAGAAATTATCGGCTAATGGCAGCTATCTCTATCACTATATTCCTACTCAGTGGCTTTTCCTTCTCCAAGGAACTGCATAGTGCCAAAAAAGTTAGCTATTAGTCAATTATGAAAATCTGTTTGTGAATGTCCCTCAGGGGAAGGATGCCCTCAGCGCAATCATTTATTAACATGTTCAGGAGTGGGTGTTATAAGGTTTCTGAGTTCGTTTGTTTTTTAATTTCAATAGTGGTCTGTGGAAAACTATGCGTCACTGAAAAGTTCCCGAATTTACCATATACTCAAAATCTTTTTCTTAAGGTTGATTTACGTTTTTCCCTCTACGTAATGTCCGCGTATTGGAAGTCTGCGTGAAAATAATACGCTTATCGAAGCTCTGTTCGCGTTATCATAAATAAAAATCTCAGACTCGAGTGCGAGACAAAACGTTTGATGGGCAGGTGAGATGAACAAGTTTGTGGGTGTAACATGGCAACAGTAAGCACCGGACGGGCGGTTGTTGGGAGATGACTGTGCCCTTCAATGGGTGTATGCAGTTTGATGATGATGGTGATGATGATGATGCACGTTTTTTTTTTTAGTCTTGTTCACCGCGGTAGATCAGTGGTTACAGTGTTCAGTTTTCTGACCTGAATATCGCTATCGCGCATTCATTTCGCATTTTAATTAAAGTGAACTGGACCGTATGCTGTGCAATTTGGGTGCACGTTACAGAATACAAGGTCGTCAAAATTTCCTGAGTAATCTACCAAAGAGTCCGTCCTAATCAAATCATCCTTTTAGTATATATAACTTCACATATTCTTATCGTGTTATTAGTGCTTCTTGCTCAACGGCTCACTTCCTTAGGTAGAAGACTCTAGTGCCCAATCTATGAGCACTGGTAGCTGACATTCTGCACATTTTGCTTGTCGCTGGAACAGAGTAATCTACTCGAGCGAACCATCTACTGTACTTAATATTACATAGAGATGAAAAGGACGGTCAGTGAGTAGGAGCGTGAAGGCTGCAAGACGTTGGCAACAGCTTGAGGTGACGTCTTAATAGTCGGATGCCGGACGGAGGCCTTGTCCAGCAGCTAACGCATCCCTTCAGACTATCTCTTTTTTTTTTTTGAAGGTGCACAACGCGCCAGCTAGTCACGGTGCTTGGAAGTTGGACGCTATGACACGTAGCCTGCTCATCTCTGTGCCTAAGAGTTCGAGTGGTCAGCTGGTTTTCTCTCTTAGCCTCTTGACTGTTTTGCGCTCAAGCGTTGTAAACAGGCGCTGCTTTGGTACTATGATAATAACCTCATTTTCCAAAGAAAAACAATAGACACTTTATCAGCAATATCAGTAGCTATCCCCCGTAATTATCATTGTGAAACCTATATTTCTCTAGAACTAACACCCTGTCTAAGCATCTTAAAGTGAGAAATATATTTATGTTTCCAATAATTTTTGCTTGGTGATTTGGTGCATATTAACACAAGGTGGATAACTGCACTACGTACCGGGCACACATCCACGCGCAGACTTTCAACTAGCCTTTATTTTACACAGTCCACCTATAAGTACACTGCGCAGAATCTATCACCGTGCATGCGTGTATAGGTAAGGTACCATCACAAAAATCTCAGCACTCATGAGACGTCACCTTGAAAACGCTCATCAATAAATCCCATCTCTGTGTTATGCGAAAACACTGATCATGGTGCGCAATATATGTCCGCCTCTTTGTCTGTGATTGATTATTACGTGTATAGCGCAGTTGTCCACTTCACACTAATATGTTGAAGTAATGGAGAAATATGGTAAATAAACACAAAGAAAATTTCACCGCCGTAGCATGAAGATCTAGTTACCTGGTGCTTTCCAGTTCAACATTGTCGCTGCTAGTTTACCGCGTTCCGCTACAAGTCGATTCACGCACAACTTAGTTTTTAATGTTCCTATAATTTTGCAAACGTTTGGGTGATCGTATAGCACGGAGCAAAAATGAATATAAACATTATGGTGACACGTCATTGCTGGATTATTTATATATGCAGAGGACCCTGCTGCAAAAAGAGTTTGCCTTAAAATATCGTTGTGTCTGCCCCGTTTTCGTCTTGTTAATGGCTAATAATGCGTCATCACACTACTGGAAAGCTGCCATTACCAACTGTGGATTTCGAGAACATTTATGGGCAGTCCAATGGACTTGCCACGCAGCAGACAGAATAGGTCTATTGGTTCAGATGCGGAAATAACCACGAACATGCTACGGAGTGTTCCGAATTCCCAAAATAAATTTTATTCCTTCCTACAGTCATCGACACTTTCGATGAGCCATTACTCGCACATCTCACTCTCCATTGTAAAGTGCGCTTGTAAGTAGTATATCCAAGTGAATAATACGTAAGTAAACAGACAACCTCATAAAACCAGTACGTGCAGGTAATATTTCAGTTTGTGCCCTCTGTTTAACTTGTGGTATATGGAACTCCCACAAGAATTGTGCGATCGACCATCCAACTGAATCGTCGCGCAAATTTAAGACCTGCTACAATAATAATACAGATTTATGAAGTTACCTACCAATGTTAGGATGTAAAAAAAAAAGAAGCTCCCACAAAGATGTTTTTCACTTCGTGGTATTATCCTGCTTCAGTGAATTTTATTATTGCTTCAATCACTTCAGGTATTATCCTGCTTCTGCCAAATCATTCACGGCATACAATGCAGTATATTTCAGATTTCTGTATTCAACCTTTGCAAAACATTGACAAGATATTGCATTTTTACATTCATTTCTTTCATCATGCTTCTGGGTTCATAACTTCGTTTGCAATAATGGAGGTTACGCTCATGAGCCGATAATCCAATTCACTACACCTATGCATTGACAAAGTTTTTTCCGGAGCTTAGAGAGCGCATTAAAAGAGTAGTTTACTCTTCAAATGAAAACAGCAAGAGCACTTCGAAAACTTTATTCATTATCCCTCAGTACCCGTAACAAGAAAAACTAGATAACAAACAATCCACACACTATACACACATGCGTGTAATTTTCCTGTAGAAGTATAAACAAACAGAAAGTTTAACGCTACAAATACGACAGTTCAGCATACTCTTCAGCAATATACACAAAAGAGAAAGCTCTGAGCAACTTATTGAGCAAATCAAAGCATTAAAAATAGCAGTGTATATAGCTAAAGCACCAAGTTTCATGGGTAAAAGAGCACGAGTTGAAGGGGAGGGGGTGACAAACAAGAAATGCTTTCGTACTTTTCGCGTAGCTTGTTGAGGTTTTTTCTCAGCTCCTGAGGAATTTTTCATAAGCGCTTGACGTCATTACAAAACACAACGCGTTGCAGACAGTGTTTAATGGTGGCAGAAAGTTTAAGGCAAAACAAAAGAAATTTTTTACCCTTTTGCTCGAGGTTATTGGAGAAATAAAAAACGAGAGTTGTTGTAACGTTGCGCAAAACTTCTTAAATTGAAGTGCTGCTTCATTTATTTGAGAAGTTGGCTATAAACACAGGCACGAAATACAGGTTTGTTTTGGACAAAAGAAACAATAACTAGTAAAGCATAGAAAAAAAAGCCACAGGCGTGGCTGCTACCAGCCTTGACAAGCTGAGCGAAAATCTTGTCACACAGCGTCGCAATAAGAGTTGCTTACAAACCTAATCACTTTGCTTCATAAATGAATTCTAGAAACTTCGGGCGCATCAAGTCAATTCATGGAGCGGTCTGCATCCTTCCGCCTAAACCATGCCTCTTCGTTAGAATCATGAATACCGAATTTATATTAGTCTCTGTTAATCTACAGTTATCACGATGAGCTATAAGTTTGGACGCTTACAAACCACTGTAATCACTGCGATTGGCAATTCCGTGTGATAATTCAGTGATCAATATAGGCATGAGTTCTCATAGAACATACGAACCTGTATGATTGAAACAAAGCTAAAATATCGTGTTTTATTGTTTCCAGTCGCAAGAGAACAGCTGTCTCTAAAGGTGGAATCACGTGTGATATCAGAATTATTCTAATTAGCCATCTTCTTATCTTGAGCACTGTATAAGACAGTTTGCCTTCATTGTGATCCTACAGCACTGGGCTACTAATGGCATACGGCTGTGAAACAGAATGCCTGACACTTTCGCACACTATCCTGCATTAAAATTTTCTTAGAACAATAAAATACTGGATTGTATTACCGATGCTATACGTGATTCTCAAACTTCAGAACATTTTGAAAACAATGTAACGACATATTTTCTAGGTGAATCTTCGTAAACGGTGATTGCTGTTTTTGGTGTGTGTGCCTGTCATCTTTTTACTATGAATCTATTTGCTGTAACTTGTCTCATGTACGTTGTAGGATGTAATATTGGGAAGTGTATTTTGTGATGTATGTGATGTAGCATGTAAGTCGTAGAACGTAGTATAGTGATGTATTCCTTTTGTATCGGCTATGCATTTCTTTTTTGCGCATGACATGACCGTTGTTATGTCAGTTTTCTACCCCACCCTTGTAGCGGTTCTATCGGCCAACAGTACCTGGAAATAAAATAAATAAAAATAAATAAAAATAAAGCTTTTTGCTGTTGCATTCGTGGGGCCGCAGTCATTGCTCTGCCGGAACGCTGCATGTCACCAAGTGTGATTGGCAACAGGAATCTATTAGAGGGCAGGCCGGGCATATAAACGAAGCAAAGCCAGAAGGCAGGGAAGGTAAATAGAGTGTATCCCTTTGGTTCTACGCATTACAAGAAAAAGATATTACCGGATAGTGAATCAACGGAGCCCAAGAAACACATGCGATGAACGGATCAACTGTTAGAGGGGCAACCATAGAGGTATGTGTGTCGTGTGCCCACTAGATTGTCCGCAATAAAAGCAACCAAGTTCAGATTCAGGCCTTATGCCTGTGGTGTGTGTTTTCCTACTTCGTACTGCGTGGTTTATTAACGCTGAAAGTTTTATTTCATAAGGTGAAATCGGCGTCTGTCATAATCATGTGGTGGTTTTGGGACGTTAAACCCCACATATAAATCAATCAAATCAATAAGGCGAAATCAAATAACCCACCTATATGTACTAGTATAGGTGGGTTACTAGTATAGATGGGTCCACAGTAGTCACGCCTAGACAGTAGTGTAGGCGTGACTACTGCGGAGAAATTTAACCCTTCTCATCACTGTTCCTTCTTGAGGTTGTGTCATTCTGTGCGTTTGTGTTCGTAATGGTGTTGTCACCTTTTACCGGCACTTCAGCCTAAGGTAAATTATTTAGGAGCTATGCTGCTGCATCATAGATATTCACTTATGAGTACGAACCTGTGATCCTTCTTTTACCTATCGCCGATCACATGATACCTCGACTTAGTGTCTACACGCCGCACTGCACTTATTCGGCAATGTCACGGCACTATGCATTTCTGGCTGGAATATACGGGTGAGATGACAGAATGCCTACTGGATCAATTCTCCTACCCTGACAGTGTGATGACAGGAGAGCTGTACTTTTTAAACCAGGTGATCATTCTTTATCTAGAGTATCGTGCCTACTGCTTGTGGAAGGTCATTACGATTACTTGGGGTTACTCAAGCGAAAAGATGCGGAAATCAGCTTGAAAGAGCCTGAAGGCTTGCTGTGACATAAGTTAGTACAAATTGTCTGAAGGCTTTCTCTAAAGAACTGTAAGCATTTTACAAAAAACAAGCTGCTGTCACTTCACAATAAGTGTTTGAAGTAACCAAAGATGTGTCTTAGAGGAACAATTCAAAGGCGTTATGAGGCAATGATTTTATGAATGTGACATGTTTATACAAAAGCATGACACGAATACTGACCTGGTGGCATGAACCAATAGTGGTGAGACGTACAAGGAAGCCTTTCACCTCCACTGATTATTGCACCGTGGTAGATGATGATGATGAAAAACATTTATTATAAAAGAGAGAGGTACGGGGCCAAAGCATGACCCCGCTACATGGTCGGCGTGCTTAGTCCGGGACACCGCATGACGAGGCCCCTACTCGCGCCCGTCTCACCAAAGCCCGTTGAGACTCTAGTGATGAGCAGTTGAGGAGGGCAGTCTCCCATGCCTCTCGGGAAGGGGTAGGGGAAGGGGGTAGGTGGGGATTTTTCGGACATGACCATACCATGTGGAAGATATCACACGTCTCCTCACAGTTTGGGCACCGCCCATCTGTGTTCGCATCGAAATGTTTTAGGATTGCAGGACAGAGTAGAGTACCTGTCTGCAGGCGCCTTAGAGTTCGCTCTTTCACCTTACTCAGCCCCTTTGCTGGAGCCAGTTAAAGGCGGTGAGTGTCGCGATAATAGGTCAGAATTTCTTTGAACCGCAGCAGCGGTGTATTGGCCTCCGAGTCATAAGAGCCAAGGTGAGGAGCCCGGTGGGTAAGCGCTCGGGCGGCCGCGTCAACGGCCTCATTACTTCGTAAGCCAGGAGCCCATACGATGCGTTTCGGGGCTGGATCAGCGAGAGCCCGTTTTAAAATTTGGCTGGCTAGGGGGGATATCTCTCCTACCAAGTAATGAGCACATGTTTTCTGGGAGTCCATGATGGTAACTTTCGAGTTGGGGTCCGCAGCAGCAGGTGCTATAGTGACTTCCTCAGCGCGCTCTGGATTTTGTAAAATCCCGGCCCACTACACAGGCCGTGTAAAATCCCGTGGGCGAAGGCCCTGCTATATCTACGTAGAATACACCAGGTCGGGCTCTCCCCAGTAACATGAATAAGCACACGCACGAAAGCAGAAGACAGGCGTGGGCTTGGACGCTTGAGAGGCAACACGGCTACCATGGTAGAAGACTTCCCGCGTGCTCGAAATCACAAACAGTGGTGTTCTGGTCTAATGTAAATGTTGACAATCATGATGTAAATGGGCAGAAATTAAAATGAGGAGTCATAAATAAAGTGTAATGCAGCAATTGTAGAATTTCTGAGGGGACGAAGAAGGAGCCACAACAATTCAGTGCTTGGGTTCCAGTCTTTATTCAATCTATCATTGTGCATTTTACATTTTCCGCACTTTTATTAATTTTCTTTTGACAGAACCCTGAATTTACATACAAGCTTCCGGCAATTTATCCGCGTAAAAAATCAGGAATAAGCTTTCTTTTCAATGAATATTGAGGGGCAGAAGACATTTGTCCAAGATGCACATTTCTCTTTAAAAAAAACTCAATAAAATCAAACCATTGTAACACTAGAAACTATGGGTAGAAAACTGCCGTATTGCATTCCACATAGCAAAGGCTATTCCGTGGCTGTGATGATAGTTCCACCTGTGATTTTCTGGTTTGTTCTACAAGTACTAAAAGCAATATATTGTATAATATGTTGCCACGTGGTCTATTCACTGCTCTCGGCCTGGTGTAATTTAGGCCCTAGTACTCATACTTGTATTCTTGTTCATTGCGAAGATTGGTGAAACAGAAGGAGAAATACATAACCGTTTTTTTAGCTGTGCTTAACTCTAAGAATCCTTACTTACTATGCCACGCAAGCGTATCTTTCCCTTTGTATCTTTCACTTTGCGATTCGTCTACTACCAAGTTGTCAATATACGTGTATTTTTCCCGCATTGTCACCATGGATTTAGAAAGAGTAAGAGAACTCCAACTTCGTTGCTCTCCAACATAGTACTAGGACAGAGCGACCGGAAAGCTCTAGCCATATATTACACTTACCACTGTGTGCCGGCGAAATTGATAACGCTCAAGGGAACAGCAGCCGAAACACTGTAACCGTTTCCCGCAGCCCTTGTAGGCCGCCATAACATCATACCCTTCACGTGATCTCTCCTCGTATCTCACTTCAGGTCAGCCTGCAGACCGCTTCTCAAGAACAAAGCCCCAAAAAGCTAAGGCTTATTGAGGTAACTGTGGCAACAGTACGGGGTGCTCTCTTGTATTACGTCGTTTCTCATGTTGCCATGGAAAGTCTAGTCCGGGGTGCCTAATCCCTGAATAACTTTTTGTTACGCGCTTATCGAAGAATAGGTCCACTCGTAATCTTACTACCATAATGCCATTCTCTTGGGATTTTGTCGTATGGTGTCGCACGCGTACAAGAGAGTTAAAATGCCTCTTTTAAGGAAGTCATATACTCTTGTGTAGTCATGACTGCACAGAGGGAGTCAAACATATGTTTTTTTAATGTCCCCCCTACGGCTTACGACTGTTAACAGATACAACGTGACACTGATCTGCAGATAGGTAGCTGTTCTAGCGTTATTAAGAAATTTCGTTCACAAAAGCCCTCTTCTGTCTCTCTGCTCTAATCTAATCACATGTAAGTACGCTAAAGAAATAAGCCAAGTTTTACACGCATTTTAATATAACGTGCACATTTAGCCTATCTGAATGACCACAAAGCCATGTCACAGTTAAATGACCAACCCAACGTAGTAGTTCCGATTGACAACAATACGTTGCCGCTAGTAGCTACGGTGTGAGACAAATGCCATCGCACAGAACCACTACTATTTTTTTACGTCACTTCCCGAACAAACCGAGCATCCTCACAGTTACTCTCAGCCGCAAAATAATGCATACTATACTATGTGTCACTCATGATGCATTCATTAGGGCTTTTCTTGTTAACATGTTGAATTCACTTTTTGTCACAAACAATAAAGCAGGTTGAGTAACTATGAAAGGTTTGCCGGTGAGCATTTCCCTTCTTATTTTAAGTCCAATTGATCATTTTGAATAAGCTATTTTGTCATGGTTCTTGTGGGTGGGGTTTTTCTGCTTGAGATCTCACAATCTAAGAATCTTCTATTTGATGTTCCTCGTATCAGTTTGGGGGAGTGGCTAATACCCTTCCATGACGTCTTTAGTACCAAGCCCATACGCGCTCGTTTTCGGCAGGTTTTTCAACTATCCGTCTTCAAGTTCGTGCTAATGCTCTTGTTTCCTATTTTGCGCTTTCTGTGTTTGTTTTGATTCAAGGCCACGTGCAACTTCATACTTATCACCGTTATATTGTTTTGAGGCATGAAAAACTAAAAAAACAATAGGTTACCCCTAATGGTAACATAAAGTTGAAACGTGTATACGTGAAAGAATAAATATGCATACACGCAAACGCTCCCCGTGGAGTGCTGAACCTGTTGCGATGTAGAAGCATATAGATGTGCTGCGTGTTATCATAGCAGTCTAACGCTCCTCACCCATCGTCACTCTATTCGTTTACTGAAATGGTGGTAAGCAATCCTTCGATATATACATGGTAGAACGAAAGCACTATCTGCGTCAAATGAAATCCAAACAGCAGCAAGCCTTCGTGGTGGTATAGTGCGTGCCGTCCACTTATCACCATGACCATTCACGCTTATATGGGCATAGATGCCGAGGAGGATTCGCGCACCTGTAAATGTTGATCACTGGATCGTGCGAACTATGCCATCGCCAAGGCATGCCGCTGTGTGGGCTTCATTTGACGCTGATGGTACATGCAATTATATCTCATTTCCGGCACATAAGACCTAAAAAAGATTATGGTCGTGAGCGACACGGTATTAGTGGCCTCGGGGTTATTTTGTACTGATATGCTTGCACAATAATCAGTCTAACGCCACACGTGTTTTTTGTAAACTACTTCACATCGAAATTTGAATGATGGATAGAGTTTCCTCGTAATCATTCGGGCTACAAATAACGTCGATCGAAAAACGCATTTATTCATAATTATAATTGCACTGCTAGCCATGCTTCGTTGGTTACTGCTTCAACCATTATGCTTGTGACCAAGCTCTCCTTAGGGTGTGTTGCATTTTGTGCGTTGATGCTTGAACAGGGAATATGACTTCGTGTTGGGGCTGTGCTGTATGGATGTGTACTGATTGCGTGGGGTGAAAAATATTCTGAAACGTTCGTTCAAGGAAATAAAATACTTTTTGAGTCTATTCAGTAAGAAAACCCAAGTAACAATATGCAAGTTATGACCAAAGGATAAGACCCACTATAAGGTGAAAAGCTGTTCTGTAACTTCCAATAGTGTGCTATTCAATGACTGCCAATGAGACAGTTGTGCTAATGCTTATCGCCTAACCTACCAGCCTGTAAAGATGGACATTCAGCATTTCTTTGGAAATGGACAAACAGGGATTCCGTCTTTTTTACCAAGCCACCTATGCTGATATTTTTACTTCGGTGTAATTATTTACGGCCAATCTGCAATTAAAAAAAACAATGTCTGTTTTTTTTAAGTTCGCAGGTGAGACAGTTCATCTTCAAATCTATAACTGGTGACTCTTCGCGCTTTATTGTCTGATACAGTTGACTTGAGAGCCTCTGATGGCCCTTTCTAGAACAAATTTTGTACGCCATAATAAATCTGTATATTTTTTGTGTTTATTTTAAGTAGCCTTATTTGGTTGGTTGTTGCGTCGTATTCTGAGTGCCTTCTCGTGTAATATATATCAATTGCATGAATATAGATGGTGTGTCCCCTCAGGCTTATTTTATTGTAATCGATTCCGCATCCATACGTTTATATTGTAACATGGAGTATTTTTGGAGGAACATCAGTCGCTAGCAGAGTGAGATCACGCTGCACACGGCATACAGATTGCGAGTCAAAATGGCGACCCAGACTCAGCCCTACAACAAAAATGTTGTCCTCTTCTTCTATTTGGTGCCGTTTCAACATCTGTGCTGGAGTGGTATTTCTATAACCATGACATTATTTTAGAAAGAAACAAACACGTAAACGTTATCGAATATGTCATTATGCAAAATAAATTCATGTCTGAATATAAGAAAACCTAGTAAATGTTGCCTTTAAGAAGGAAAGTCCTTTTTGTTTTGTTAAATATTACGAATAATAGGGCACTACGCAGCAAAACTCTCCATGTTATTCACACACAGTAATCTGCCTGACCTCTCCAATGCACACACACACGTATATATATATATATATATATATATATATATATATATATATATATATATATATATATATATATATATATATATATATATATATATATATATATATATATATATATATATATATATATATATATATATATATATATATACATATATATATATATATATATATATATATATATATATATATATATATATATATATATATATATATATATATATATATACGCAGTAGTTTTTACTAGAATGTATGTCATAGGGTTTGTCAGTTCTCTGCGCAGGCATCAAGACAGTCTTGTCCAACATAATGTGCCAGTTCTTGACTTTCATGAACCATGATGTTTCGGGGACGGAAGCAAGACAATCGTAAGCGCACAATCAATGCCGAAATGACTTCAGTGCGCGCATTTATTGCATCGAAGGCTCAGTAATTGATTTGAGACGGGAAAAGATTCTAGGTCAAGATGATTTGTATGCATAACAAAGATGAGCAATACGGAAATAAAAAAAATGATATGGCAGATTTACACTGGTGGTGTGAATTTTGAAAGACGGAGAGCTGGGTGGCCTTTCTTGTCTGTATTTCTTTGCTCATTTTCTTCCTATTTTTCTTTCTATGCGTTTCTGGTATGTGTTTGTTGCATCTGTTTCTTCCTAATAATTCCTGCCAGTTTGTTTCCTTTTGCCTTTATTTTTTACTCTTTTGACAATTGATAGTTTTTTTTACCTATCTCAACCTAATTCGTTCTCTCTATATTTTTATCGCTCGATTTCTTTCTCTTGCTTTTTTGTTGTCTGTTTTTCTATGCCCATTCATGTCAGTTTTTATCTCTTCTTCTCCTTATTTTTTCATGTGGTTCTCTCCCTGCAATTACAATCAGGGTCATTCTCTCCATCGGTTGTATTTAGTATGTATGTAGCCACATCTAGTTTACGAATTGCTCACGAGATAGATTTAGTGTGTTTCATATGGTTCACGAAAAAAGAGAATAGATGACGCTGCTGTAATAAGAATTTCGCAGTATATCTGCAGAGTTATATGATGAGCGAGGCGAAGCATCCATTCACCCGATGCGTGCTGTGGTGTGGTAAGAGTGGACGGACGGACGGATGAATGAATGGATGGATGGACAGACAGACGGATGAATGAATGGATGGATGGACAGACAGATGGATGGACGGATGGATGCTTCGCCCACCTCATCATCGTTTGCTTCGACGATATGCTGTGAATATTTTTATTTCTCAATTTCGCGTCTGTTTCAACGTCATTCTCTCTATATTTTTTGTGTTCCTCTTTCATTTTAACAACTTCTATCTCTGTTTGTTTCTATCCCTTTTATATCTCTCTCGTTTCTTCCATCTTTGTCATGTGTTTGTTTCTCTTTGTCTTTCGCGAATTTGGCACATGGTAGTAGAAATGGCTTCATTCTTGTGGCGTACACCCACTGGAAGAGGTCTACAAGACGGATCGCAAGTTACCGATAGCATAAAGAGCTACACCGTAGAGAAAATGAAAAGAGCGCGTGCTCGTAGGTGGCAATGATGGTAGTTTGATATGGAGCATGAGTTACCAGCCTCATGTACAAGTTTCCTGTTAGAAACAAAAGACGTCTTGTTTAGAGCGATAACCTAGCAGCAGTGATGAAGGCCGTCGCTAAATCAAATTGTCTTGGCAAGCAGCTACGCCACGTGACGTTTGAGAGCAGCAAAAAATTGGCAGCATATCCACAGAGTGAATGATGGAGAGTAAGGCGAAGCATTCGTCCATCCATTCGTTCTTGCTTTCATCCGTCCATGCATGCCCGTCCGTGCGTGCGTCTGTTCGTGCTTCCGTCCCTGCGTTTGTTCATGCATCCGCCCCTGCGTCCGTTCATGCGTCCATCCATGCACCTGTCTGTGTGTCCGTTCGTCCATCTATTCAACATTCCAAGTCCCATCATCTCGCATCTTTTTATCATATATTCCCCATATAGAAGCACCGCCATTCAGTGGACATTCCAAGGACCAAACGAGAGGTGGCACACGCACTCTTTCTCATGGCTTGCGCTTCGTATCTACTTCCCACCTTTAACCACCACGAGTTCATGGTATATACTAGTTCACTGTATTCATGGCACTGCGACCCAACGCTCGCTGAACCTTTCTAAAACCAAGGAGGTTACGCCCAGCGAGTATAACGTAGCAACTCTGTCTTGTCAAATAGTGCTCAATGTACATTGAGCATTATCGCAGCGTGCGCGTTAACTAAAATCCGAATGCTCTTGTCTCTTATTCCTCATTAGCAGCCATAGGCATGTACATTGAGCACTATTTTTTATTGTTTAACAACGCACAGAAGTAATCTCTCACCGACACCACCTTGGAGGTCAAAGTGTTATACTTGTTACATACTACAACGCCTACAAGGGACAAACGGGTGTCATTTTAAGGAGCTTCGCCCCTAAAACAGCGCCAGTTGCGTGTTGTGGCCCACTAAAGCTTAACGGCGTGTCTTTGGTGCGTCTCCTTGCTAGGACCTGCAGGAGGAGAGGCCTCTACGAAGCAAAAGCCCGGCTATTAGATTGAATGGTGGCGGGCTGTGCTATTACCGCCGTTCAAGGCTAAGTGTATAGTTAGGAGCTTCACGCAAGTGGCCTTCGAAATTTTGGAAAGCTGCGTCAGACTACAGAGCAAAAAAAAAAAACTCGACCAGTTTGGGAAGCGGTTTCAAATGGCAAGGTCATTTTCTCAAAGTAGTTTTCTCATCCTCAGAAATTGCCTAGCCCCCTTCTTCCTGTATTTTTATTTGGTTTTTTTCAAGACTTAATAGTAGAACAAGTATTACCTTTTCTACTGTAGGAAACTGAAGTAGTGGGAATGCATTGGAATACAAAGATCTATATTTCATGATTGTGCTTCGTCGACTGAAACATTTGGTCTACAGGTTATAATCCAAACGGCGTACAAAGGAAAGAGTGTGCGATTCGGGTGTACTATGGTGTTGTCTGAAGAACAACCTGAGTGCATCTAAGTCCTAGGAATAAAATCAACTAGTTGTCACAGTGCCTTTAGCACTGTTTGTAATATTTGGTACAAAATGCCTTCCGCTAACATTGGCGTAGTGTCAGACATAGTACTGCTGCTTCGTAGCGCTTCTTTCCCAAGTTCTCCTACATTGTTATTTATTGATGACAGAGCGATGTATGATAGAATTAAAAGAAACACTCTACCATCTGTTTATTGGCTTGACGCCAGAGCATAATGTTAACACCGTGCCAGGCTATTCGAGATTGGTTTTCAACGTGGAAGTATTTTGCGCTGCAGTTCCCCGTGGCTCTGCTGACGTATTTTTATCACGAACATGACATTGTAAAATTTTAATAAAAACAACTCAACACCTCTCGCACTCAACACCTCTCGCACTGCAGGGCACGGTGCGAAACCACTAGGCCATAGAGTGCACGTTGACTAGCCTGTTAACAGCGAACCGTTAACGTGCAGCTTATACCGTTGGCGCTCCTTACATTTCAGCAACTTCAGTGAGTTTTCTTCATCAGTAGAAAAATGCAGCGCAGGGCTTGCTTTGGGCGCGCCCTAAAGATTGTCGCCCTATTCGGTGCGATGCACGCGTGCATTTTCCCAGGGCGTTGCTGTTGCGCACGTGCTATTCCCCTAATTTTAGCGCTTTTAACTTATTGTGCTTCTATTGGAGATTTCTTTTGGAGCTACAGTGGTTAAAGGAAACACAAAGGCCACTTCACTCGCTGCTCTGGCTGCAAAATACGCGCAGCACTCAAAAACGAAAAATTTTGACAGTTCACGCTCGTCTTTTCTCTACTTGTGCGCTCGTTTCGTGCGTCTTACTTCCTATTTCAACAGCGTGCTTTAAGTGCCCAGCAATAATGGTTGTTAGTCCACACTCGTCCTATGTATACGCTCATTTCGAGCGTGCTTTATGATTGAGATGCACACTTCAAATTTCGAGCTGCTTGCTGTTATTCGCGTGAAATTACAATTCATTGCTGTGGCATTCATTTCTCTTTCCTTGCGGCGAAGCCAGAAAAATTAAAAGCTCAACTGTCTCCATGAAGAAACTTTTCGCTTTCGTGTTACACCAATTCCTAGAGAGAGGGATCCACCATATTTTTTTTTTGCAACCTCCCTTGCAGATTTTACTCTATACTGATCTAAGCGTTTAGACTACTGGTGCGAGCAGAGATGCGCTTGTTCAAGCATGGTGCATGCAAAACTTCCTGCTGTGGTAGCCTGGAAACGAAGGTTGTTCTAGCCGCTTGTCCTACTGTTTGGTTATCCAAATATTTAAACTGGTGCTATATTCGCTTATCATGCTTATCATTCTTATCATTCGCTAATCAATGCTTATCACTAAGCCCTTAAGCGAATTCGGCAGACTGCCTTTTCGACGTGAGTTAACGTTGGCCATGAGCTAAATCAAGATTACAAAATATTTTATCCTGACGACTAGTAGGAATTGTGTAAATCTGCTATAAATTACCTCGCAGATTATCATCGTAAACTTTTGCATAAATAACGCCTGTTTTTCTCTAGATATCGCTCAACTAAAAGAACGGCAAATCAAGGTACGTCTCATTGGCTGAACTTATTTTAAATACATCTTGGGCGCCCCTTTTCTCGTATATAAAAAGCTCCAACACCCAGAAGAACGCAAGAAGAAAACATCAAGCGAGAAAATCCTGCCAGTGAGCCCTTCCCTGAAGTCACTATTTCCAATAAAAATGTATAGCACACCTCGTCATGGCCAAAACCTAACTTCGTTTGGACTAGCACGTCAGCTGTGCCTTATCTCTTATAAACGTTGGGTTACGTAAGGGCGCAATTCCGTTCTTCATAGTGAAGTCCGAAATGTGTGCCATATATGGCTGAGTCTTATGCGAAATCTCTCACAGTCTCTAAAAATAACGTGGCCTTAGCTGCTGCGATTCAAATACGGTGCCCGGTGTATTATAAAAAATAACGTTCTATAAATGACTGAAACCTCGTTTTTGACTTTTGCGTACTGAGTCGTTATGTCTGAGATAAGAATTCAAGCATAGAAATGATGAAGCCAACAGTGTCAGTTTTATTCTGACTGTCTGCTATACTTGGATGGCACAAGCATAGGTGTTTTCAATGCGAAGCATTTCTTACCGAACTTCGCCGACATTAAGCGCATCTATCTATCTATTTATCTATCTATCTATCTATCTATCTATCTATCTATCTATCTATCTATCTGTCTGTCTATCTATCTATCTATCTATCTGTCCGCCCACCACTTTTAGCCCTCCTGACCGCTTCGATAATGGTAGCAATACCGAACTGAGTACGGCATAACATGACTGTATGAAGAACATATTCGACTAGTCATAAGATGAAAATCATGACACGTATGTCATGAATGTCATGATTTACATTTCATCGTCTTGCAGCCCTTGCGGTGGTTTCGTTCACATGACATGTTGCAAAAGTGGTATGGCATGACAAGATTGCATGGCGAACACAAGTGACAGACGCTAACATGAAAATCATGACATGCGCGTCATGTAACAACATGACTACATGCCCTGCTCATGATGCGCTGGCGGCCATTTCGCTAGCGTCACTTACACCCGATTTCGTATAATGGGACGTGAATGAATGACGAAGGTGTGATACTAGTACAAACGTGATAAATTTGAGATGCGTGTCATGTAGCAACATGTATACATGCTACGCTCATGATGCCCTCGTTTCCGTTTCAATAGCTTCACATCTACCAAACTCGGTATTCTAAGACGCGAACAGACGACATAGGTAAATGACATATAACATGTAAACCACGACATGCATGTCATGTGACAACATGACTACATGCCACACTCATAATGTGCTTGCGGCCGTTTCGCTTGCTTTTCATATGCCAAACTTTGTATTACGTGACGTCAATAGATCACGAAAGTATGTGACTGGTGCAAACATGATAATCATGAGATGCATATCACGTGAGAACATGACTACATGCCAAAGTCAAGGCGTTAATAGATTTCGACGTGACGCAGGGCGCATGCTCACTGGCGTTCATTTCGTTGGGTCACGCCGGCGTTGCCACGCCAGACTCCGGTCCTGCCATATACTCGCTGCGCGCGCCGCGCTGCGTTCCTTTGACGCATGCGTGTTTCAGCGCGTCCAGCATCTCTCAGTCAGGAAAAGCGGGAGACGCAGTGTTGTCTTGGTAACGCATCGGCACGAAATGATGCAATTTCAGATTTCGCGCTGGTTGCCGTCGGGCTGTGCCGACGGATGCTGGTCGCGTCGGTCACGCCTGGCGTCAGACTATAGAGTGCTCACGTTTCGCTAACGTAGCATCGCTGTGCCCAGCGTGCGCGCGCCTCAATGCTACACTGGAGTACATTGGGCCCTTCATGATGCACGCGCGGCCGTTTTGCTAGCTCCACCTATCCAATATTTTGTGTTACGTGACGTCAATGGATGACGAAAATATATGACTGGTGCAAACATGATAATACTTACACGCATGTCATGTACGAACATGACAACGTACCGCGCTCATAGCGTGCTCGCGGCCGTTTCGCTAGCTCCACATGTACTAAACTTGGTATCACGTGGCGTGAATAGATGACGAAGGTAAACGACACACCCAAACATGTTAATGATGACATGGAAGTCATGTACGGCATCATTTATCTTCAGCTCGTAACGTTAGGTTGAACTTAAAGAGACATATGCACCTTTCTCAATCGTGCTTTGCATATCATCTATTCTCACTGTGCTTGGGATCGGCCATTTCTTTTCATTTTATTCCTATAATTTGTATGTAATATTAAAATTCTTGAAAGGTATACAGCATGCTGTTCGATGCTCTGCCTCTCTAAACATTTTTTTTGGGGGGGGAGGGGGAGCGAAGCTTCTTAAGGCGTGGGCCGAGCGTCCCGTCGTGACCGTATGTAGCCACCTCGCGTTAGTTCTTGAGCGGGCCGTAGAAGGCGGTACTTGTATAAATAACTAAATACATATGCGCTGTAAAGTGCAAATGGTACGACACTAGAGAACGTTACTTGTAGTATGACAAAAATAAAAGTCACAGCATATCCATGGAATAAATGATGAGTGGGGCAAAGCGTCCGTCAGTCCGTCAGTGCTTCCATCCGGCCGTCCATGCGTCCATCCATTCATCCGTGCATCCGTCAGTCAATCCGTGCGCCAGTCCATTCGTGCAACCATGCATGCGTCCATCCGTCCGTCCTCTCGTGCGTTCTTGCATTCGTATGTGCGTCCATCCCTGCGTTCGTCCATGCGTTCATTCATCCGTCCGTTCATGCGTTCGTCCCTGCGTTCATTAACGCGTGCGTACATCCGTCCATACGTCCATCCATGCATCCGTCCTTTCATTCATGCGTACGTTCATTCATGCATCCGTCTATGCGTCCATCCGTCCGTCTTCTCCTGCGTTCATCCGTGTGTCCATCAATTCTTCCATCCCTGCGTCCATCCTTGTGTTTGCCAATGCGTCCATCCGGGTTCCGTGCGTCATACAGACTGAAAGACAGACAGACGGACGGACGGACGGACGGACGCGCGGATGGACAGACAGACAGCCAGACAGACAGACAGACAGACGACGACGAAAGCGGCCAGTGGTTGAATCGTGGTTTGCCAATAAAAATATGCTATGCGCAAGGCGGTGGCGGCTTCTGTTCGAAGACAAAACCGTTATGTGCTAGCGCACTAGAAAATAGCAATGACGTCACACGAAGACGCTAGCGATTACATGTTAATTGGCGGCGGCGTATGCTAGGGGGCGCGGTGTAGTAAAATAAAAGCCATTGTGGCACGCGCGCGTGGCCAGAAGGTCGGCGGATGAACAAGGCTGCAGAGCGGCGTGCGTGCAAGGCAGCAGTGGCTCGCGCTCGAAGACAGAACTCCGATGTGTGAGCGCACGATGCAAAAGCGTGCCGTGAAGCTACGTGGCGGCGGCAACAATCCCGGCGTACGAGAACGGGACGCTCAAGAAGCGGCGTGGCAGTGGCGTGCGGACCTAGCTTCGCCCCACTCTGCATTATTCAACCCGTGGATATGCTGTCATCTCCTTAAGGCGTGGCTTGGGCGTCCCTCGTAGTACGTAACCACCAGTGGCACATACCCGAAATAGGTATAACATTTGACCTCCAAGGTGGTGCCATTGAGAGATTTCTTCTGTGCGTTGTTTAACAATAAAAAATAGTGCTCAATGTACATGCCAATGGCTGCTAATGGGGAATGAGAGACAGGAGCATTCGGCTTTTAGTCAACGCGCACGCTGCGATCCCCATTTGTAACCACTGGCATGTACTTTGAGCACTATCTGACAGAAAAAGGTTGCTACGTTATACTCGCTGGGCGTAACCTCCTTGGTTTTAGAAAGGTTTAGTGAGCATTGGATAGGAGGGGGGCGCTGCGAGCGCTCGATGGTAACGGACGCACTCCACATCGCCTCCGTAAATTTTCTGCTATTTCTGCGGACATCCACCTTGGTACCCTGAAACTTGGATTTATCGTCACCGCCAAGTTCTCCGCTTCGCCTAGACAACACTTTCGTCCAGGTGGGTCTAGTTTTGAGAACTTGAGGGACGTCCTTCACTCCCGGCTACAACGCCGCCTCGCTAAGGGCTCTCAGCCCGGCGATGGCGGCCGCTAACGTGGTTACGGGCTATGATCCTACCTCAAGCCAAATGCTGTCCATGGAGATTTCATCCTCCGAAAACACTATGCCATCAGAAGATGAATACCTCGACGACATGGTGAAACTGTGGCAACGCAAGCAAGCGAAATCGAAGTCTGCGTCTCAACAACAACGAGACGCCACGGCGGGCCACCATTCCCCAGCCTTGCAAGAAACGCCGGCGCGCCATCCCTCCGGCGGTGTGCCTACCTCTGCTCCGTCCTCGCAGCCAGCGAAGCAACGCAAGTGGCGTCTGCGTCAAAATGCTCGCCTCTCTCGCGACGACTACATCGTAGTACTGAAACCGCGCGTTCCCTGCGAGCTACGCACATTTGTCCCGGCCGATCGCGCGGGCGACGCCATCCGCAGCTACCTCGGCGACCGGACTACCACGCAAATTCAAGTGTGGCCAATCTGGGAACAGAACATCTTGGTCTGTAGCACCACCATTTTGCCTATGGCACAGCGACTCCTCGGGGACTTCCAGCTGCAAGTGGGGGATCAGCAGCTGCCCGTTCGAGGCCACGCCAAGGCACCAGGGGATACATGCAAGGGCGTCATCAATGTAAACCCTGCTGAAAGCCCGGAAAAGATAAAGTCTGAACTGTATTGGCCTCAAGGTACTATCCTTGCGGTCCGCAAACTCGGAGATTCCGCGGCGGCGGTGGTGACTGTCGAGGGCACGAAGTTACCCCGCTTCCTCTTCTACCACTGCGTGGCCACGTATATCCGCGCCTACAAGAAAATGGTCCCTGTATGCACCAAGTGCGGAACCATCGGTCATCGACCACCTCAGTGCCCTCACGCCGCTCCAACCCAGTGTGCCAAATGTGGAACCCCCGCACCTGCAGGTCTCAATGCCCACGACTGCCACCCCAAGTGCCTCCTCTGCCAAGGCGCCCATGAGACTGGGACCAGTGGCTGCACGGCAAAATACCGAAAATATCGGAAACGCAAGCAGCCCTCAACATCTCCTCGAGGGACCACCTCATGTTCGTCACAGCCAGACAGCAGCACAAACCTGCATCATTCGGCTCCACCACTCCACGCCGACTATCAAGCATTCCCACCGCTCGAAGCACCAGCGGCAGTACCTCAGGTGAGCAGTTGGGCAGGGAAAGCTGCTTCTAAGCCTCTCTCACCCCCTTCTGTCGATCCTCCTTCTCCCGAACTTGCGGACCTTCGCCAGCAAGTTGCGGCACTTCAAAAGCAAAATTCTCTTTTAACTAAACAACTCGAACTCTTAAATAAGCGACTTCAACCCCAACAACAGTGTACTGCAAGGCCATCCGGTATTGCCTCCTCTGTCCAGGCGGCTACGCCAGCTACGTCCAAGCTTAGTCCTCGCGCTAAGTCCACTCCCATTAAACCGCCGGTTCAAGCAGCCATGTGTACTCCAGCACTCGGAACCGGTGCCACATCTACTCCAGAAGCTCTTGAGGCTCCTGGGGCACCTCAGGTTCTCTTGCCCGCTAACCAAACTCTCCCTAGCGAAGAGCACACCCCGCGCGTAGAGGAACGCCTCACGCGCGTCGAAGCTTCGATTAATCACCTCCTCACCAGCTTCTCGGTCCAACGCATAGTAGTAGAGGTTACCCAGGCTATTCAAGCCTGGGCAATCACCCAGTTTCAACCCAAGGCATCGCGTTCCCGCTCCTGCTCGGTGAGCAGTGAGGGTACAGCTCCACGGCGTCGTCGTAAGGTGGCACCCACCACCCCGCCGTCGGACAATCCGGCCTCCGTGCCCCTCCCTGCCTCTGAGGATTCCGAGCGGGACATGGAGGACCAAATATAAAACCTAGGACAGTCACGATGGTTACCAATCGTACGTCCCGTTCAAACATTGCGTCTAAATTCGAGATCATACAGTGGAACCCTGGAGGCTTCGGGAACAGGCGAAAGCGTTCCCATCATCTCTTTTCCTCAGCTCACTTGGCTCTCAGCCGGCCGTCTTGGCGCTCCAAGAATCTGGCCCTGCTCCATCCCTTTCTGGATACTGCTCCTATGTAGGCGGCACCACCACATGCCTTCTCGTGCATAAAGCTTACACGGCGATACAGATCGACCTCGATCTGGATCTTCCTTACGACTACTGCATGATATCAGTGCTGTCTCAGCGGAGGGGCCAACCATCAATACATATCTTAAACGTGTACTGTCCCCCTCGCCTTTCGAGGGCTTCGTTTGCGCATCTCTTCCATCGGGCACTGCGTATAGCGGCCCGACAACCACTGGTGATTGTCGGGGACTTTAATGCCCCCAGCCCTCACTGGGGTTACCACTACGAGAAGGCCCGGGGCAGAGAGCTCAAGGAGCTCATTTCCTCGCTGATCCTGACGCTTCTTACCGATCCGGCACAACCCACACGTTCCGGCAACTCGGTCACGCGAGACACATGCCCCGACCTCTCCCTCACCCGTCACATCCGCGATGCTACATGGGGAAATTTAGGCGAAAACCTAGGCAGCGATCACTTTTTACTCCGCATTTCGTTCACACCGCGGCAGAAAATGCGCCAACACTGGGGCCAAGCCCGTCTGACCGATTGGACTCAGTTCAGAATGCAACCATTCCCCGCCGGCCTCTCCTCGACCGAATATGCAGCGTGGGCATCATACGCTCTTTATATGAAACAAGAGAACACTCGCACCCTTGCAACCTCTAATTTGACTCCTGCAATCGATCCACACCTCCTACATCTTTGGCACGCTCGCCGCGGGCTCAGAAGGCGCTGGAAACGCAACAAACTTAATCGGAAACTTCGCGCTCGCATTGAGGCGCTCACTGCAGAGGCGGCCGCATACTCCGCGCAACTTTCCGATGCTAACTGGGCATACACTTGTTCGAAGGCTGCAAACCAGATGAGCTCCAAGAGTGCGTGGCAACTCTTTACAAGCCTTCTCGATCCCTCCACCACCAGGAGAGAAACGCAACGCCAGCTCCACCGTGTTCTGCATGCATTTCAGGGCACTACGGATGAACTCGCCCGAGAACTTTGTGACCGCTACATCTGCCGCACAATTGATCCCGCAGGCCCAGCATATACGTATTCCGGCGCCCCTAACACCGACCTCGACGCCCCATACACGCTTTCTGATTTACGATTTGCACTCACGAAAATGCGACGGGGCACGGCCCCTGGACGCGACGGAATCACAGTATCGCTCCTGGCAAATCTTCCCGACCAAGCACACCTCTCGCTACTCCAGCTTATAAATTTGATATAGGACGGTTCTCCGCTTCCAACGGAATGGACCACATCGGTCGTGACATTCATTCCCAAATCGGCAAAGTCCGTTAGTATTGAGGCACTGAGACCTATCTCACTTACGTCTTGCACAGGCAAACTCATGGAAACCATGGTTCGCGAACGCCTTTCCGCCTACTTGGAGGCCAGGAGGACCTTTGCCGACACGATGTTTGGCTTTCGCCCGCATCTGTCGGCGCAGGACGTCCTGCTCCAGCTTCAACACGATATCATAGAGCCGACTACTATGCGCCATAACGATAAAGCCGTGCTCGCTCTCGATCTCCGCGGGGCGTTCGACAACGTCAAACACAGCACTATACTTACTAACCTGTCAACCACAAACTGCGGGCAGAAGACTTTCAACTACATTCGCGCCTTTCTATCACATCGCACCGCCTTCATTCGCCGTAATTCTACCGAACACGGCCCGTACTTATTAGGCACGCGGGGTGCACCTCAAGGGGCAGTCCTGTCTCCTCTGCTTTTTAACCTGGCGATGATGAACCTCCCCTCTCTTCTAAGCGAGGTCGAGGGAATACAACACGCACTATATGCGGACGATATCACAATCTGGACCAACACCGGCTCCTTAGCGCAAATCGAAGAACGCCTGCAAAAGGCTGCCCTTCTGGTGGACACCTACGCAGGTTCATGCGGCCTGGAGTGCTCTCCAGCTAAATCGGCTCTTCTTTCAGTCTCTCCGCTACCGCCGCCTCAAATTTTTCTTCCGTCCGGGCCCGTTTCGTCAGTGCAAAATATTTGGGTTCTTGGCCTTCACCTCACATCGACCTTGGATCCAAAGGGCACAATAGCAGGCCTCAGACGCACCAGCAAACAGGTGAGCCGCATGATACGGCGAGTTTCTACCAAGCGCGGCGGCCTCCGCGGGTCTCAGTCCCTCCGATTGGCCCACGCATTTGTGACCAGTCGCGTCCTCTACGCCTTGCCTTACCTTCGCCTGCGTCGTCGACACGAGCACCAGCTGGACGTCCTTCTTCGTTCAGTACACAAACGCGCTCTGGACCTACCTATTGCAACTTCCAACAGCCGATTCACGGCTCTGGGGGTACACAACACCTTTGCAGAGATGCGCGAAGCTCATCGCGTTAACCAAATCAATCGACTGTCACAGACGCCTTCAGGGCGCCGTCTTCTACACAGACTTGGCCTTCACCCGATATCTGACCAAGACCCTCTGCAGCCGGTACCAGAGCTCTGGCGTCAAAAGCTATGCGTGGAACCTCTACCCCGTAATATGAACCCTGACCTCCATCCTGGCCGTAGACTAGCACGCGCCGCGGCCCTTCATACGCGACACTGCGATCGTCCTGGTGTTTTCTACGTGGACGTCTCGGGTCCCTCCCCCTCGGGTCACTTCACGGCTGCCGTGATTACAGAGGGCAAACACGTAGATGGCCTCTCCTTTCGAGCAGACACAGTAACGCACGCTGAAGAGGTTGCCATAGCTTTGGCCGCCTCTCACCCTGCCTCACGCACCATCCTGACGGACTCGCGCTCGGCCTGTTCTCAGTACCTTCAGGGTTCCATTGCTCCGCTGGCGGCTAGCCTACTACAGGCAGCCTCTTGACGTTTTAACCCTCATTCCATTCGTATAGTGTGGACCCCAGGCCACTCGGGCCTGCCCGGCAACGAGGCGGCAAACGCCGCTGCCCGCGCTTCTCCTGTCCGGGCCGTTGCCCCTCCATGTCCCGAGACGGAATCTCGCAATACCAACCTGACGCGCTTTCGCGAAATTTTGGCTTATTACCGGGCTTCGCGCCGCCTCTACCCGGACCCCGCACGCGGTTTGGAGAAAGCGGACGAACGACTGCTACGCTGCCTGAAGACGAACATCTTTATCAGTCCGGCGGTCGCCAGACACTTTTTGCCGGAAATCAATGGCACCTGCTCGACCTGTCATGTGCTCGCCGACACATATCACGTCGTAGCATCGTGCCCAGTTAACCCCGTCCCTTTCTCATCCCCTTTTCCTATCCCAACTAGAGAGGCTTGAGAGGAGCACCTGCTCGGCTGCTCTACCTTGGCGGCACAACGCTCCTTGGTGGAGCGCGCACGGGCAGCTTCCAGCTCCCCTGGCGTCCCGTAATAGGGTCTTGCCACTCTAGCACGCCGATGGGCCACGTCGGCACTCTCTAGTAAACTTTTTCTGAAATAAATGTTTTTTACCACCACCACCACCATTGGATAGGAGCAGCTTCTGCTAACTCCGGCGTATTTGAGTTGTAATTGAAGTCTGTTGATCAGTTTCCGCTGCTCCCTTGGAGGGGATGGAAGTAGACCACCCCGGGCGCCTGCCGGCACCAGCGGCGTCAGCGGCGACCGCCTCCAGGAAGCGGATGGGACAAGCGAGCGACAGCGACAGTGAAGATACTCATGCTTACTATCTCAGCAGTGAGGCCTTCTCAGATGACGGTTTCCAACCTGTGCTGAGCCGCAAGGCGAAGAGAAGGAAAATAAGGACATCCTCATCCTCAACTATTCAAACTGCAAGTGAAGCGCCAAAATCGAACACTTATACCATCCTGTTTCTGCCTGCACTTCTTACCGTCAGCATGAAACGCCTTAACAGACAGTCTGTGTCGAGGTCTCTGAAAACGCTCGTGCCAAATGAGATCATGGACATAAGAGTGAACGCCAGAAAGAATATACTGGCTGTGGACGTTTTGCACGCAAGTGCGTTGGGCGTTCTGCGCAGTGTAACTGACTTGGACGGCAACCAGGTGCGCTCTCATGTTCCCTTGGGATGTGATGTAGTAACCGGCGTGATCTACGACATTTATGTCGCTATTTCCAATAAGGATTTATAACTTCTTGTCAAGTCAACAACTGATACTCCAATTGTTGATGTCACTCGGCTAGGCAAGTCTCGCTGTGTGAAGACTGCGTTTAAGAGCACATCACTCCCCTCTCATGTGAAGGTGGGGTACTTCAGACATGCTGTGCGGCCTTTCATTCCAAAGCCTCTCCAGTGCCGTAAATGCATGAAACTTGGACATGTGAGCAGCGTCTGCGAGAATTCGGTGGTATGCCACCGCTGCGCCGAGCACCATGAAGCGGACAAGTGCGTCGCAACTGTCAAGAAATGCTCTAATTGCAATGGATCCGATGAAGCCTCATCGAAGGACTGCCCGCGGATTCAGAAGGAAATTGCCATCTTGAAGGGGATGGTGCGCGATCACTCATCTCATCGAGAAGCCGCAGCTAATGTCAGAAGGCGTCGTTCACGTCGACGTCGGTCTTCGAGGACGCCCGCTACCTCCTCGACACGTTTGCGTGATCCCTCATCAGTACCACCTCCTTTGCCTCCCAGACCGCATGCCGTGGGAAAGGCTGTGAAGGACAAAGCCAGTGAGCATACCCTAGCTGCGACAGAGTGGCCTGCACTTCAAAGGGAAGCAGCATCAAGCGAAACGAAGGAGCTTCATGATGGCCAGTCCGCGCTCCCGGTTCGAGATCTTTCCAACCAAGACAGGCAAGTGGCTGCAATCGTGCAATCATTAATTGCCACGATTCGCACGCTACTGAGCAGCATACAATCTCCTTCTGCTAAGAGTGCACTGCAAATACTGGATGCACTGAATCCAGTTCTTGCTAACTTCGTATAAGCACAATGGCTCAACAAAATCTCCACTTCCACACTGAAGTTAAAAGTGCGTCGATTTTTCGGTGGAATGCCAGAGGCATGAAGTCCCGTATCTCGGACTTGCGCCAATTTGTTCGGGCCAATCCATTCCCTATACTTGTCATATGTGAACCAAACGTAGCAACACCTTATAGATTGTCCGGTTATGAAGCTTTTTGTTCAGCCGCTTGCGAAGAACGAAGCAAAGTAATTGTTTACATTTGCACAGACTTGACTTATCTTTCGCACCCAATAAGCTCAAATGACGACAATCAGTACGTGTGTCTTCGTGTGAAGAAGAATGCAGTTTCGTTCACGCTTATTGGTGGATATATATCTCCGTCATCGCGATTTGACTGCGACAGATTAAAAGACATCCTAATGAGAACCGATGGGCCTTGGATCATCACCGGTGACTTCAACGCCCATCACATGCTTTGGGGGAGCACTAGGATGAATGCCAGGGGCCAGAACATTGTTTCATTTGCTTCCGATTACGACCTTTCCATCATGAACGATGGTACCCCCACATATCTGCGGGGTCTCACGTATGGCAGTTGCCTCAACTTGACATTGGTGTCATGGTGCTTCTCTCACAAAGTTAAGTGGTTTTGCGATATTGAGACTCATGGTAGTGATCACATATCCACCTACGTGACGATCGATGGTATCATAAAAAAATTCTCTTCCGGTGTTGCAATTGGCACTGACTGGTCGATGTTTGCATCGCGTGTTGAAAACGCTTGCCAAGAAGGCCTCGCCTGCAGCCTGGAAAATACCATAGTGGAAGCTATGCAAGCGTCCAAATGTAAATTACCATTTTCGTCTAAAGTAACACAGTTTGACATCGAACTGGAAAAATTACAAGCTATACGGAGGCGTGCTGAACGACGATACAGACGCACAAGATCAATTTACGATCTGAGGGAAGCAAGACGGCTCCAGAAAAAGATTCAACGACGCATTTACAAACTGGAGAGCGAACGCTTGAAAGCATTCTGCGAATCTCTGGACCCTAATAAACCGCTGTCATATATCTGGAGAACAGTTCGTGTTCTTCGCTCCTCTCCACAACAACGGCACCCTTTTAAAGCTTTGGCACTCCATCATGGAAAAACAGAACTCGAGGTGGCTGAAGAATTTTGCACGAGAGTTGCCGGGAATATTATGAATGAGAGCATCGACGCCGTGATCGTTCCTGAGACGCGATTACCAGAAATGGACATTCCGTTCACCATGAAAGAACTGGAAGGTGCGTTAGTCGCTTCTAAGCGCATGTCATCGCCAGGTCCTGATGGTGTTACTTATAGTGCGTTGGGACACCTTGGACAAAAAGCTAGAAAATAACTTTTAACATGCTTCAACAACTCCTGGATCAGCGGCAGTGTTTCCAGAGAATGGAAAATTAGTCGATTAATCCCACTTTTGAAATCGGGAAAATCACCATTGGACTTGACAGCGTATCGCCCTATTGCCCTCGCAAGCTGCTTTGGAAAAGCGATGGAAAGAATGGTTCTATTTCGTCTCGAGTGGTACTTGGAGCGGTGCACCAAATACCCTTCTTGCATGGCAGGCTTTCGTCGGGGCCGCTCCTCCATTGACTGTGTCCTTGATTTATCGACATTTGTTCAACAAGAAAAAAGTCACAAGCGCATATCAGTAGCACTCTTTCTTGACGTGAAGGGTGCATATGATAATGTAGCTCACGATGCCATCCTCACTTCTCTCGCAGCAATGGGCATTGGTGGACGAATGTTTCAATGGATAAAAGATTATATAACTGGCAGGGGTTTCTTTGTACAAACATATGAGGGTACAACTGCCCTACATTACACCTACTGCGGAGTACCTCAGGGAGGTGTTTTAAGCCCCACATTGTTCAATGTGGCCCTCATTGGACTGGTGAAGGTTCTGCCAAAGTCGGTGTGCCTATCCATATACGCCGATGATATTTGCCTCTGGAGTGCTGCAGTTACTCGCCCTCAGGTGCGTGCACGAATACAACGGGCAGCAACCCTCACAACAGCCTACCTTCAGAAACAAGGCCTAATTATATCAACTGTGAAGTGCGCGTTGATGGCGTTTACACGCAAACCAATGACGACATACCCTGTTTACATCAATGGGCAGAGTGTCAAATATGCACAAACGCATCGTTTCCTGGGCATAATATTCGACAGAAGTCTTTTGTGGAGCCCACATTGTGCGTACTTGAAGAAGAGGCTGCTATCTATTGTGCATATCATGAAATTCTTGTGCGGTAAAGCATGGGGAACTTCTGTGGCCTCCATGCTACAGCTGTACAGGGCCCTATTTTTGGGTCTATTGCGCTACAGCTTGCCGGTACTGACTAACTCTTGCAAATCGAGTACTCATTCATTGGAGAGTTTGCAGGGTCAGACACTGCGTATCTGACTAGGACTGCCCCGATGCTCTTTGACAATCATGCTTTGACAATCATGCTTGCTAAAGACCATCTGGTCAGGACATATATAGTTGTGGATTGCCTCAGAGCACACATTCGACATGCTAGCCGTGTCCCCGACCACCACTTGGCCCTTCTACCTTCCGGAAGACCACGTGCTACGTTTTCCGACGTCATAGCCAAGCACCTACACAGCCTTCCATCAGGATATACGCCAGCTGCGAGAACGGCATGCCCTTTGTGGTGCCTCGACCAGCCGCAAGTACGTCTAGAAATTCCGGGAATCAAAAAGAAAAGCAGTCACTCCAGAGAAGCAGTGAACCAAGCAACACTGCTATTATTACATGAGTTGTACTTAGACCTAACGCAGATATACACTGATGGGTCCGTCTCATCCAGCAGTTCATCAGGTGCCGCTGTAATTCCGGCTGCAGAAATGACAATCATGTTTAAGTTGTCGCATATGACTACATCTACAGCATCAGAGCTTGCTGCTATAAGGGCTGCTTTACAATATTTCGTTTAAGAACATCCAGGAAAATGGGTCATATTCTGTGATTCGAAGGCAGCGCTTCAGAGTTTGCAGTCTGCCATGCGTAGGAGGAGCCATGACCAACTGGTACAAGAAATAAGACATTGCCATCATGAAGCTCTAGAACGAGGGCACGATATTATATATCAATGGCTGCCTGGACATATCGGTATTACCGGAAATCAATTAGCCGATGATGCAGCCCGCTCAGCCCATGAAGAAACCCGTGTAGTCCCGATTCCTCTATCAAGGAATGATGCAGCAAGACAACTTTACCTGCTGGCTCGAGATCTCACACGCTCATTCTGGTCGTCTACTAGCTTCCAAAGGTGTCAATTTTATGAACTGGATCCTTCGCTCAAGCTAAAGCTACCATTACAACTTTCCCGCTCCGATACGACACTGTTATGCCGCCTTTGGTTGGGTGTTGCATTCACAAAGGTGTACTCTTTTCGCATTGGTAAGGCAGACACTCCTACATGCGACTACTGCGGAGATGAAGAGACCATCGAACACGTCCTGTGCAGCTGCGCTTGCTACGACACACAGCGATGCCAGCTACTGATGGTTTTGAATCGACTTGACCCCGGACCATTTTGTGTGCAGAAGATACTAGGACCTTGGGCATCTGCCTCAGTTGCGCAGAAAGCAACTAAAGCACTGCTACTTTACCTTAAGTCAACAAACCTGAGCGACCGCCTGTAAACTGTGTGTGCTCCCCGAGTGTGCTCGTGATTGTGTGTACCTTCTCATCTTTCTGCAACCTCTTTTCTCCCCTTTATCCCTTTCCCAGTGCAGGGTAGCAAACCGGATGTGCGTCTGGTTAACCTCCCTGCCTTTCCTTGTATCTTTATCTCTCTCTCTCTCTCTCTCTCTCTAGTGAGCATTGGGCCGCAGTGCCATGAGTACAGTGAACTAGTATATACCATGAACTCAAGGTGGTTGAAGGTGGGAGGTAGACCCGAAGCGCAAGCCGTAAGAAAGTGTGCGTGTGCCACCTCTTGTTTAGTCCTTGGAATGTCCACTGAATGGCGGTGCTTCTATATGGGGAATATATGATAAAAAGATGCGAGATGGTGGGACTTGGAGTGTTGAATAGATGGACGAACGGACACACAGACAGATGCATGGATGGACGCATGAACGGACGCAGGGGCGGATGCATGAATGAACGCAGGGACGGGCGCCTGAACAGACGCATGGACGGTCACACAGACAGACGCAAGGACAGACGAATGCTTCGCCCCACTCTCCATCATTTACTCCGTTGATATGCTGCCAATTTTTTTAACATAAAAGTGTATTACGTCGGGGTCCACGAATATTTCAGTGACGTACTATTATCACAGAAATGACATTAGAAATATTTCGTCAGAAAACATTGAAATAGCTTCGGGTACAGGAGTCAAACCCATCACTACTCGGTTGGTGAGAACAGATACCGGGCACGCTATTCACTGCGCCATGGTCACATACTGTGTTGGTTTTAAAGCCGCCTTTTATATCTAAAACTGTCCTCTCAAATACACTTGCTAAATTCTAATAAGATTTCATGAATGTGATATCTAAAATTATTTCGTTAAACGTGTCGTTTCTACGCTTCCTTACTATTCGGTGTGTTTTGAATAGGGAAAGCGCAATTTAGTTAGCACCTTAAGAGTTTGCCAGGTGGCCACCTTACCCAAAGCGTTGGCTTTGCTCATAGAACCCATCCATGCCAAAAATAGGTCTACAACGCAGAGATCAATGCGCCTGCGTTGCCTGTATGTAGCTCGGCGTTCGCCGCTAAGCTCGCCAGAGTAAACAGAACATGCGTTGCGTTTTCCTCTAATCAAGCAGTAGTGTTGAGTAACTCTACCATGCCGTAGAGTGGACGGCTTTATCGAGAAGAAGCACTATTGCGCACGTTTGGTGTACAATAAGCCATGCTCATATGGTGGCCCCGCCGCTTTCTTTGGTTCCGCTGTCACTGTTAACTTCTTCTGCTACCAGAGGCATCCATAATTATAAGCGAATGTCTAATAAAATATAAACAATGGTCGTTAGTCACTCGGTTAAAAATTTAACACCAAGAGTCAGCGTGTATGCATCTACGTTCATCTGTGATTGAACGGTTGAACACTAACGGACATTTATAGAGCTTTACTATATGAATGTACAGTACGCAGTAAACTACTTCTGCAGAAAGACATTTTACTTTCGTGTTACACTGATTCCTCTCGTGGAGGGATCAACTATGTTTTACAGCGAAAGCTGTTATGGGATCACAAATTGGGTCAAGCGTAGTTGTCCGCTGCCGCTGCCGCCGCCGCCAGGTTCCTTAACCACATCATGCGAAACTACAAAAAAGTCTTAGCACCAACGACACAGTGGGGCTCGAACCCCGGTCTGCTGGGTTCCAGCCCAGTATTCTATACATGGCGACAGCTCTTATTGGCACTGAAGGGAAGCTACAGGGGCGGAGCTTCTGCACATGTAGCACTACGCGAAGTAGTCCGTTTTGGCTCGTACGCTGTGGAAAATGATGGGGGTGCACCATCAGCGTTTCATGTAGACACAGTCGTCGCTTAGCGTTTGAGGTGCACATAAAACGGTGGGACTTTCCCACGTTTTCAAAAACGCGATGTCACAACTGTCACAGGTCCCGTTAATTAGGGAGGCGATCGCCGGGCTAATACCAAGGGCCGAAGTATCGGTCCCCGAACCGCACCACGAAAGCGTGGACAATTTAGATGTGGTCCTATTTGGTGCGCCAGCGGATGCCGGCTGTGGCCCAAAGAAGAAGTCTGAGCCGAGAGTTGATAAACAAAACAAAATTATATTCTCAATAATGGCAGATCAAAAACAATACACAAGTATGCACACTCCACAATGGTTGAGTACAATATGTAACCAATCAAACAACGTACTACACAGTACAATCAGCCACACTCGAAACAACGAACACAGACAACAATACGCCGTACAATGCAGTCGCATGCATTGAACAACCAAGACACTTAAAGACTAAAGAGATAGAAAACCTATTCAGTCCAAAGTTCTTGGAACAAAAGTCTGGATGATACTCTTCCGAGAATCACTCACTCAAAGTCCAGCGTTGTTGTCGTTCCGCTGCCCCCAAAGTTTCTCTTCTGGGAAACTTCGCGTCTTCACTTGGCCACTCTCCAAGCTTCAACCTTCCTTGCCGCAAACACGTCGGCTTCACACACGCTGCTGTTGCCACGCGTCTTCGATCGATAGCGGTAGACACACGCTCTTGCCTGTAGCTCGAGCCTTCACCCCTCAGGTGGAAATCCTCTTCTTCTCCTGCTTTGTCCCTACGGACAAAACCTTCGCCGACTACACGGCGGAATCCCTACGCGCTCTGGCGCTAACTTTCGTCTTCTCCTGATCTCGCACCTCGGGTGCTCCTCTAAATACCTTCCGCGCGAGATTCCAGAAAGTTCTCGTCATTTCGTCGGCGCGATACGCAGCGAAGGCTGGGGAGAGGGTGAGATGGCTCGAAGGGTGTCCGCGACGGATGACTCAACCCGGCATCACCCCGCCCCTTTCCATCTAGAACAGTCGAGGGCTTGCTCGGGCGCCGATGAGCGGAGGTCCGTCTGCGAACCACGCTTCCAAGGGGAGAAGGACGCGCGCCCGGGGAGTCCTTGTATGCTTGTTTTCTTTTCGTTATCGTTGACCTCTCGGCGCTTCGTCGCGGGAATTTGGCGGCGTGCCCTGTTTTGAGCGCTTGTTTTGTGACAACAACACATCAATAAAAGAATCACGATTATTTTATTAGTGTGAGCGGTGTCAGTTTAGGGGCGAAGCTGCTTAAAGCGGCACCCGTTCATCTCTCGTTGTAGTCCTAGCGCGTGACCAGTCTTACGCTTAAACCTCCAAGGTGGTGCCGGTGGGAGACTTCTCCTGTGCGTTGTTGAACGTGAAAAACTTCGCAGGGTGAGCGTTAACTAAAAGCCAAATTCTCCTGTCTCTCATTCCCCATTAGCAGCCATTGGAATGTACATTGAGCACTATCTGGCAAGAAAGGGTAGTTTTGTTATACTCACTGGACGTAACCTCCTTGGTTTTATTTATTTTTATTTATTTATTTTATTTATACATACTGCAGCCCCTATTAGGGCTATTGCAGGAGTGGACATACAAAAGATCAGGTGATAACAAGCAGAAACAAAAACATGAGCATATGGCACAAATTTGTGGTTCATAGTACTACACAAGATACAGAATGAACAGAGCAAGAGCACAGAAAGCAAAAGAACATGGAAATATCTACTTAACACGCATGTGATATTGCACTCAGAAACTGCTCCAAAGGGAGCCCGGGGGTATCGCCGGGTAGCAAGTTCCAGAGCTCAATAGTGAAGGGAAAAAAACTATACTTAAACAAATCAGTTTTGGCGTGAAGTGGCGTAACATTTAGCGCATGTTGACTCCTGGTGTGAACAGAGGGTGGTGTGGCAAACTGCAGATACCTGTGGTTTAGCGAGCGTTGGGCGCAGTGCCATGAATACAGTGAACTGGTATATACCATGAACTCGAGGTGGTTAAAGGTGGAAAGTAGACACGAAGCGCAAGCCGTGAGAAAGAGTGCGTGTGCCACCTCTCGTTTAGTTCTTGGAATGCCCGCTGGATGGCGGTATTTCTATATGCGGAATATATGATGAAAAGATGTGAGATGGTGGTACATGTAGTGTTGACTATATGGACAATTTGACACACAGACAGATGCGTGGACGGATGCACGGATGGCTGCATGGACGGATGGACGCATAAATGGACGCAGGGGTCGATGCATGGACGCACGCAAAGATTTACGCATGGATGGACGTGCAGACGCACAAACAGACATACGCACGAACGGGAGGATGGACTCATGAACGGTCACACAGATGGACGCATAAATGGCCGTAAGCAAGAACGAATGGGTCGACGGATGCTTCACCCCCCTCTTCATCATTCACCCAGTGGATATGCTGCCATTTTTTTAAAGACAGGTTTAGCGAGGGTTGGGCTGCAGTGCTATTAACTAGAGGAGGTTAAAGATGGGAACTAGAAACGAAGCCCAGGCTGTAATAAAGTGCACGAGGGCCTTTCCTCTAGTGCGTCTATGCCACCTGTTCTTCAGCCCTTGGAATCTCCGCTGGATGGCGGTACTTCTGTATGATGAATATATCATAAAAACATGCGAGACAGTGGTACTTGGAGTGTTCACTAGATGAACAGAAGCATGGATGGAGAGACAGACAATGCACGCACGAAAGGAAGGACACACAAATGGACCCATGGATGAACGGTCAGACCGACAGATGCATGGATGGGAAGACGGATGGACGCGCGGACGAACGGATCAACGCACGGACAGATTCTTCGCCATACTCATCATTATGCACTATGGGAATTCACTGTGGTTTTTTTTCATTTGTGCGGTTGAGGCGAAGACACAAATAAATCTTGTTATTACTAAGTTTCCTAAAATTCCTGCCCTGTATCGACTGATCAGGCGCATCACAAAAAAAGTACAGCATATCCACGGAGTGAATGCTATCCACAGGTGAAGCTCCGGAGGGATTTATTGGCAAACCGTGAATCATCCGCTGGCCGCGTCCGTCCATCTTCTGTCTGTCTGTCTGTTTGACGCACGGGTGGACAAATGGATGGACGGATGGATGGACGCAGGGACAGATGGATGAGCGTGCCCCGCCGCAGTGGTCTAGTGGCTAAGGTACTCGGCTGCTGACTCGCAGGTCGCGGGTTCAAATCCCGGCTATGGCGGCTGCATTTCCGATGGAGGCGGAAATGTCGTAGGCCCGTGTGCTCAGATTTGGGTGCACTTTAAAGAAACCCAGGTGGTCAAAATTTCCGGAGCCCTCCACTACGGCGTCTCTCATAATCATATGGTGGTTTTGGGACGTTAAACCCCACAAATCAATCAAGACGGGTGTGCACATAGACGAAAGCAGGGACGAATACATGGACGACCAGATTGACGGATGGACGGACGCATGTATGAACGAAAGAAAGCACGGATGAACGCGCGGATGGATGCACGTATGAACGAACTCATGGATGAACGAATGGACGTACTGACGGACGGACAGACGCATATACGAACGCAAGTACGGACGTATGGACGCACGGATGGATGCATGAGAGGACGGATATATGGACGCATGGATGGATGCAAGTATGGATGTAGGCACGGATGAACGAACAGATGCAAGGATGTACGCATGTACTGGTGGATGAACGAACAAAAGGAAGAAAGAACAGACGGACGGAAGCCTGGACGGAATAACGGGCGCTTCGCCCGACTCATTGTCATTTACTTCATGAATGCTATGATTTTGTTATTTATCATATTACAAGTAACGTCCTCTAGTATCGTATCATTCGCATTTTTCAGCGCATGTGCATTTCGGTATATGTACAAGTACCGCCCTCTACGGCCGCTGAAAAACTAAGGAGAGGTGGCTACGTACGATTACGACGGGACGCTCAGCCCACACTTTAAGGAGCTTCACCCCTACAGTAAAACTATGGACTATCTCTGTGAAGGCAACCCTGTGGGAATGTGAAGCAGCAGTGGTGCGCACGGCGTTGACCCGGTTTGAGCTTCCCCAGATGAACCAACTCATTATCATTGCAGCGCGGGATGGAAGGACGGCCGACCATGTGATGCTATAAAAAGCTTTTCCCCTAAAAAAAAACTTCCACTGAATAAGCAGGATCCTCAAGTGAATTTTTCGAGTGCGCGTTCCGCTTTGTTTGTGTCGCATCAGTGAAAGTGCCAGGACTATTTTGATGCCAAAACCTGCTGCGTGAGTGGACTATTTTCACGTTTTGGGACGCTCTTTATCCGGAGCCGGCCACCGCCTGGGCTAAGCCTAACGAGGTAAGCCCACGCTGGCGCGACGCCAGCCGCGTCGCCGTTCCCGGGTGCCCATTTCGCTCTTCTCAGGGCTTATTTTCAGAAAAAATGGAATATCAGGTGGTGGGGGAAGGACATAATTCCCGAAGGGGTGACAGAAGACCGAGGTTGGCAGTCTGCAGGCGCCAGAAGAGCTGGCGCGTGCTCGGCAGGCGCTAATTCTAATGGTGCTACTCTCAATGAGATGAAGTCGACAACGGCCGAGGCCCCGCGAGGCCGCAACAGTGGCAATAACATCAAGGCTAGAATCATCCGTGCTGGCCGGATACTCCAGCTCCCCAGGGAGGATACGAAGATCGTGATCCGGCCCCGCGGAGGCCTCAATATTATCAAGACTGGCTGCACCGTGGTGGCTGATGTAATCCTGGCAGCCACAAGCATCTGCGCCGAAGATTTGCGGGGCGACACGCTATGCCCCAACATGCAGCAGAATGTTATGGTTGTCAGCACATCTAGAAGGGAAAATGCCAACCACTACGTCAAATTTGGGCAGATTGTCGTCATGGGCCGATCATACGAGGTCAGTGCCTACGAGGCCGCCCTTCATTTCACGTGCAAGAGCGTGATCCGAGGTATTCCACTCGTATACGGCCTGAATGATATTGACAACAAGATCGTAAATGAAAGAAATCCGTTCGCCCTGGCAGCCAAGCGCATAGGCAGCACCGGTATGGTAATCGTCGCCTTGGACGGTCATAGAGTCCCAAACTTTGTACGCTACGGCCCCACCCTTGTGCAATGTTTGCTTTATCGCAAGAAAATAGACATTTGCTACGCTTGTGGTCGGCTCGGTCACCGTGCTGATGTGTGTCCCAGCCCAGGCGACGTCGTGTGTCGGGGATGTGGGGATTCAAATTCTGACGCACAACACAAGTGTACCCCCAAGGGCAGGCTGTGTGGTGGGCAACACCTCACGGCTGACAAGGACTGTAGGCAAAAATTCCAGATCCGGTATGTCGTGCGATGAAGGCGCTGGGGAAAGTCTCGCGCCACCAACCAAGGCCAAGCCACGGCACCACCATCACCCCCCACGGATGGGCAGGACTTCCAGAAGTCACGCGGTTCCGGGGGCCGTTCCAGGCGACGTTCTCGGTCCCATTCCAGGGGCCGTTCCCCGTCCAGGAGCCGCTCCCGGTCACGAGGACTAGCGCGGCGCTACAAGTCTGGAAGCCGCTCCAGGTCTCGATCCAGGTCTACCGGGCGTCAACAGCAGCCTAGCGGGGTGTCAGCGAGAAGCAAGAAGTCGGGCTCTATAACCTGGGTCGACAGGGCCCGAGGAGGGCCAGCTGAGGTACTGTTGGGGTCACTCCCAGAGCATGCGGAGAGCGCGCGCCAGATTTCCCAGCTGAAACGCGAGAACGCGGCAATGAAGGAAACCATAAATAGGCTTTTGTCCGAAATAGCGGAGATTAAAAACGCGAGAAACCCACCACCGCAACCTGTCGCCGCATGCGTCGCCGATACAATGCCCCTACCCATGGAGGTGCACAGCACTAAAGCCGGCAACAGCAGCAGTGAGGGTCAAAGTGCTTCCAAGAAGAGGGCCGTCACCTACGAACAGGAAGGTTTAGCGATGCGAGTCAGGTCTGAGCTTCGAGACACGCTATCCACGCTCAGTGAAAGCATCAATAAGTTCGGGGAGAATTTCGCCCAACTGCAGATCACCCTGGTCGTGCAAAACGACCGAGTATCCAAGGTAGAGTCGTTTCTCGAAAGCGTAGTAAAACCAGCTCTGACCTCGACCGCCGTCGTACAACCCAAGCCCGGCGCTACGGGCCCCATCGTCCACGCTATTCTTAGCCAATATGAAGGCAGCACCAGCCCACAAAAGCACCAAGATGGCCAAGCCAAGTGAGACGTTTCTCATTTGGCAATGGAACTGCAGGTGAAAGTCCTAGTAAAAAAGCGTCCTTGCAGCAGTACATTCGATGCTCTAGCGAAAAACCCCTCGTCATTCTGTTTCAGGAAACAATAACTCCAAACGTCACACTGACTGGTTACAAGCCCGTCTCGCGTTATTCTGATGGCCGGGGCGTCTGCACTTTGGTCAGTAACAAGCTCACACACATCTCTCACGACCTCAAAATGGCCACCAGCAGCGCCGAATATGTCATGACCGAGATTTTGCCGCGCAGCTCCTACCGAAGCAGCATATTTTTTCTCAACGTGTACAGTAGCCCTAAGGACTGACGGCAGCGCTTCAGGGCCCTCATAAAGAAGGCCGTCAACTTGTCAGGTCCCAACCCCCTGGTTGTGGCGGGCGACTTTAATGCTCCGCACCACACTGGGGGCTACGCGTACAATACTAGCAAGGACGCGGAACTGTGGCAGAACGCGACGGACATGGACCTTACTCTAATCACCGACAAGGCCTTTCCAACTTGGTTGGGCACCTCATCCTGCGGAGACTCCACTACCGACTTGACCTTCGTCAAGAATCTCCCCGATGTACAGTGGGCCAACTCAAACATTGACTTAGGTAGCGACCATTACGTCCTGGTGACGCAGTTCTTAGTGGTCCGAAAGAGGGCAGGGGAGTTTTCTTGGACAAACTGGGACCAGTTTCGCATAGTCCGCAATGACCGACCCCTACCTGCAACCAGGCCAAGCCTACAGGAATGGATTAGCCAGCTCAGAGAGGACGTCATTAGTACCACGAAGAATATTAGTACTGACCTTCCGGTTGAAAAAATGGACAGCCGCCTTGCCCACCTGCTCGAGGCCAAGCAGTCACTTCTCGCCCGCTAGAAAGGCCAGCGCCTCAATCGCAGGTTGCGCAAGAAAATCTCTGACCTAAACAAGACCATCGAGGAGCACTGTCGCGTCCTCTCCAAGCAGCAGTGGGACGAAATGTGCAACTCGGTAGATGGCCAGATGCGTAATGGCAAGACATGGAACCTGCTCAAGCACCTGCTCAGCGAGACTAACACCAAAACTGACCAGCGGAACGTACTAGCGCGAGCCTAGCATGAAGCCAAGCAGTCCTCTTCAGAAGAGGAGGTTTTGAAGCAGCTGGTGCAGAAGTACCTCCCTGTCGACTCTAACCCCGCAACAACGTACCCCGAGTACTCAGGACCGGCCAACACTGAACTGGACGCCGAGATATGCCACGAAGAGGTTCGGCAGGCGCTTGACGGGCTCAATGAATGGCAGGTCTGCCGCGGGCCCCGACGACATAACTAATAAGACCCTGTACAACCTGGACGACCGGTCAATCGACTACCTCACCGAGGTCATCAACGAGGCATGGAAGAGCGGCGAGGTCCCCAACCCGTGGAAGGTCGCACGCACCGTGCTCATTCCCAAGCTGGGGAGGTCACCTAACTTAGACAACATGCGCCCCATTTCGCTCACATCCTGCGTGGGAAAGGTAGCCGAGCATGTGGTCCTCAATAGGCTGACTCGGTACCTGGAAAACAATGGGCTCTACCCGTACACCATGATTGGTTTTCGGGCCAAGCTTTCGACGCAAGACGCTATGAAGCTGCTCAAGCACCAAGTCATCGACTGCAACACTCGAGACATGCGGGCCATTCTCGGCCTTGACTTAGAGAAAGCCTTCGACAATGTTACTCACTCTTTCGTGTTGCGGTCGATTGCTGAGCTCGGCCTTAAATTCAGATTCTACAAATATCTCAAATCGTTCTTGACCCGTAGGAGAGCCACCCTCCGTGTGGGAGACCTTGTCTCCGAGGAGATCGAGCTGGGATCGCGTGGCACGCCACAAGGGTCGGTGATATCGCCCTCCCTGTTCAATATTGTCATTGTCGGGTTGTCTAAGAGGCTCTCATGTATCGAAGGCATTAACCACACAATTTACGCGGACGATATTACCATTTGGTGCACAGGTGGCAGCGACGGGCAAGTCGAGCGCTCCCTGAAGGAGGCCATAGACACCACGGAAGATTACCTCCGTTCCACAGGCCTGAGGTGTTCCCCAAGCAAGTCCGAGCTCCTCCTTTACCAACCCACTAGGCGAGGGACCAAGCCTAAAAACTGGCAGCCGATCTCTAAGAGTGATATCAAGCTCTACACCAGAGATGGCAGCGCAATACCTAGAGTCGACCCCATTCGGGTCCTCGGCATCACCATCGAGTCCAATGGTTCCAACGGCAAGACTATACTCAAGCTCGCCGCCAAGACGGATAACGCGGATCGGCTGGTTCGGCGGGTGGCCAACCGCTACCAAGGCCTCAAGGAAGACAACATAATCCGCCTGGTCAATGCCTTTGTGCTCTGCCACTTTTCATATGTCGCGGCCATGCACAATTGGCAGCGTGCCGAGCGTGACAAGATCAACGTCTTGGTCAGAAAGATTACCAAGCGGGCCCTCGGTATTCCGATGAGGACGCGCACCGAGCGCCTGCTCCATCTCGGAGTACACAATACGTTGGAGGAGATTGCCGAAGCGCAGGAGGGGGCCCAGCTTGGGCGCCTTTCGAGCTCCCAGACCGGCAGACATATACTCCGAGAGCTCGGTCACTCTCCGGCTGAAGTGGACGAGAAGATGAGACAGGTGCCCCGTGAGATTCGTGACCTCATCGCCGTGGCACCGATACCGAGGAATGTCCATCCCGAGCAAAATCGTGGTAGGCGACGGGCTAGAGCTGCCACTCTTCTCAAGCAGATTCACAGTGAGGAGCACGGCGTCAGCTTTGCCGACGCAGCATCGAACCGTGGGAGTCGCGCCTTCTCCGCAGTCGTCGACGACTCCAAACAACAAATCACCAACTGCGCATCGGTTCACACTGACGATCCCACGATTGCCGAGCAAGTGGCCATCGCCCTGGACATCCTGGAAGGTGAAAGGGAGGTCATCTATAGTGACTCTAGGTCAGCTATTCGTGCTTTCGAGCGCGGTGTAATCTCCAAGAAAGCCCTGCGCGTGCTCCAAAGTGGTGGCCGCAACGGCATAAAGCACCACGTACTGATTTGGTTTTTGCACATGTTGGACAGGTCCAAGGCGCTCCCCCCAACCTCAACGAGTCTGCCCACGAGGCCGCGGGCGCACTAACCGACCGCACGGCTTCCGGGCAACGATTCGGGGCTAACGGGGTTGCAGAAAACAGGGACGCGCCTGCCATTTACAACGAAATAACAAAATATTTTTACCTTGCGCGGAGACTATATCCAATCCCTCATCCAAATCTTAATAGGCCACAGGCCCTTACGCTCAGACTACTGCAGACCGACACGTACCCTAACCTGAGATCCCTTCACGCTATTAATTCTGACGTCTTTCCCAATGACGCTTGCCCCGCATGTGGGGATGTATCCACGCTGGCGGCGCACATGCTTTGGGAGTGCAAGGCAATGTACACTAACCCCAAAACTACATCGGTCAAGTGGGAGGTGGCCCTACGCAGCTCCCTCCTGGCCGACCATTTTTGGGCCGTCCAGCAGGCCCGCGGAGCAGCCGATAGGCTTGGCCTAACGGTCCCGACGTGGGAGTCGCCCGCTGCGCGCTGACGCGCGCCTTGCAGGACCTCAATAAAGTTTCGCAACCAACCAACTGAATAAGCACTAATCGGCACACACTACACATCACTCTTCCTTCTATATACTGAGCTGAACATACGTCTTCCCGTTGAGTAATAACTGTGTTTCGATTAAAACTGAAAAAAATCAACAATTGGCTCATTGTGTAGTAAGGACGTTTCCGAGAGGGTAATTCGTATCACCATTGTGTGGCTGTCGTGGAGTTCATTACGCCTTTGTCCCGTCGCATTTCCTTTTATCCGCCGGATCAATTGCTGACGGGAACAACAGAATTGATGTCTACCCTGATTTCATATAAGGCCGCTCACGGCTATTTTTTTTCACTAAATATGTGTTCCTTCCAAATGATTGATTGATATGTGGGGTTTAACGTCCCAAAACCACCGTACCTTCTAAATGAGTCTATAGACCTGCCTCTGAGGATTCAACATCCTTTACAGCTTCGCAATCACTTTCCCAATAGCAATATCTTTGGTCATTCTATTGTACTCGGACAAATAGCTCCAAAATGTTTCCCCTAATTCATCCCTTCTTTCTCCTGCAGTAGTCCTGTCATTAAGGGGACACGAGTTCAGTGCTTTAATTGCGAGGCCAGATGGTGGCACTCTTGTGAGACGAGATTGAGCGAGTTATAGAATTTGTTGTCATCGAAAAGTAAAGCTGTGCTGCGGCTGTCTTCATCTTTTGTGTGTGTCTCACGTATGCCACAACATTTGCAGAAAATTCATAACTAAAGCGGCATGAACTATAGTGGAGGCAACGGTTTTTTTATCTCTTATTAGGTTCAAAAGTGTAAATGTGCCAGCGTATTTTACATTCACGTGTTTAATTACCTCCTTTGGGTTTTCATTGGGTGTTTGGTATCCACTGTTCTGTAGTTTACACATTCTTATTCTAAGATTGTAAGAGAACTGAAAAAATTTAGGACTTAGTATTGCTCGTTTTAGTAAGCACGGCTACGGAATCAGCTGCCAGTGTTGCTTAACAGTCAACTATTGCCCGATGCTTCACGTTGGTGTTTGCCAGCCGCTGACTATAGTGTTGAAAAACGTTGGGGAACTGCCAGCCAGTATTTGATAATGTTCGCTAATCCTGGCTAACAGTAAAATATAGTTGCCTCATTTTTGTTTGCAGACTACACTCGTGTAGTCTACAAACACCGACATAGACTAGACTGATGGGCTATTGCCAGCCTAGCCTTATTACAAGGTCAGTCTAGCGTTATTCTAGACAGAAGAAATGCGCCAACAAAGGCTGCTTACAGATGAGCTACGTAAACTCAGAAAATCGAGCATCTCTTCCCCGAGTAACTGTATTTCTCACTCGAGCGCGATTGCTGGCGTTAAATATGACCCCAATTATCACTTCGGACGCCGTAGTGTAGTTCGTAAACTATGCTGGTAATGCACTGTTGCTAACAATTTTACTACACTTTAAAACAGACGTCAATTCGCCTATTTATTGCAGCACTTGTCTCAAATGACGATGTGCTAAAGTCGGCTCTTTCCAGAACATTTCGCTTAGCGTCTATTCCTACAGTACTCCGGGTAGGCTGAAATCTATTTCAGGAAATGCGAGTTATCATCATAAAAATCTTGGCAGCTTTGTTTCATTTTCCCTTTCATCAAACAGAACGGCAGGATGTACCACACTGTCGCTCTCCTCATCGCTTTGTGTCCCGTCCAGCCATAGATTTTGATCAGCGATCGACAACTTTTTTTTGCCTCAGTCCTGACCAATATTTTCATACTAATACCACTGCATTGTTCAAATTCGACATCTAGTTTGTTCTCCTCAAGGAGGCTAATATTTACACTTTATTTTGATCAATAGCACGAAAGCTTAATCCCCTTCAGGACACGTAGACGCCATTGGATACACTGTTGTGCATGGCTGGGTTTTGTTGCGTGGATTCCTCGATGTAGCCAAAAAAGTACTACCCGCGCAAGTCGGTCATGTGTGAATACCTTCAAAGGCATAGCCTATATTTCATTGTCGTACCCCTCGTTTTTTTTTCAGTATAACGGTTTCTTTCTTCTTCACCTAGCTGAGCACTTTTTCGTCTAAGGCACGCTATGGACCTTCATGATAAGAAAACAATGCCACGGAAAGGAACTCTAGTGGCACCGACCAACCTTGCACCCTTTCTACCGTTATCTCAACTGTACGCTCGGATTGCGTGTCTGAATGGGTCGCTTTAGTATTATTTTTATCCCATTCAGTGCTGTACTTTCGTACAACAGCCATGGGTTAGCGTCATTTCCTGCCTTCACCATCTTTGATCTTTTAAACGGCGCCACTACTTTCACAACCGTCTTCTAAGTTTTCGTTTATTTATCTATCGGCGTCCAAGCATTATCGCAACTTCACTTTTCTTTTGTTTGCTAACCATGTTCTTCGGCGAGTGCTCGTGCGAGCAGTAAAGCCACGTCGGTCTCATAAGCGCCATTGGCGGCATCAAGGCTTCCGGTAGCTTCGGGAAACTGCCAGTGCGATAGCACATCGTAAGCGCCCTCAGTCAAAACAGCGAGCGAGTAAATGGCAGTCGGACAAAGGAGTTTATAGAGAGCCGACAGGGCACGAACAGAATCACACTGAGGAAATGAGGGCTATCAACCGGATGCATGTTGAAGAAGCGGAGATGAACGAGAAGAGAAAACTGAAGAGGAAAGAAATTACGAGCTGCGAACGTAGCGGATGTGGTGAGTGAGCGCGTTGTATGTTTCAAAGAACGGAAAGCATCGCACTACAAAGGGTTATTGGGTTCCGACAGTGCCAGCCTTAGCCAGGAAGCTTTAGGAGTATACTGCATAGCGACGTCAATGGGGCCATAGGGAACATAGCTGGAAAGGGGAGCACGGAAGTTTGCCAAAACAGTTGCGTTCATTTTCCCAGCATATTCTTCGTTGCAGCCTTGCGGTAGTAAGGTGGCATGGTGTAATACAGAATCGGGTCGGGAAGAATGGCTCGTAGCCGTGTGGCATGCGTGTCTCATGCTAGGTATGATTACTGTTTCTCACATTTCCCTTAGGACACCAAAATGTGTGGGAAAGATTGGCTGCTTAGTAAGGGATAGTGACAAGACAGGAGTGATAGTGGATATGTGAAACTGTATGTCAAGAGGAGATTGCTACTCAAAACGGTTAGGGAAATCTTTCGGTTTGAGGTTTAATTTATTCGATACGTATGCATTGGTGTGTGTGTTGAGAGAGAGATGGAAGCTGCATCCTATTGTACAATATGCAGCCAACGCTATGAAGTTAGACCTATCCAACTTGCAACAAGCTTAGTAAGCAAGTAGAGCTGATAAAGCCTCATAGCAACATAACCAGCTCCGCTAAACGCAGTTCAAAACACCTTTATAAGACGCAGACGCCTGCAATGCCCCGTCAAACCTATACTCGGCCAGCATGAACTCGTCGCCTGCGACCGGGGAAACCCCGCCACGGTGGTCTAGTGGCTAAGATACTCGGCTGCTGACCCGCAGGTCGCGGGTTCAAATCCCGGCTGCGGCGGCTGCATTTCCGATGGAGGCGGAAATGTTGTAGGCCCGTGTGCTCAGATTTGAGTGCACGCTTAACAACCGAGGTGGTCGAAATTTCCGGAGCTCTCCACTACGGCGCCTCTCATAATCATGTCGTGGTTTTGGGACATTGAACCCCACATATCAATCAATCAATGCGACCGGGGAAAGCTTCAGTCGAGAAAATTTCAGCAAAACTCACATGCTCTATTTTGCTTTCACATTAGAACGCTCGAATGCGAAAGCCATGCGGTCTTGCTACTTTACCGACCACTTCATATCGAAATCCCTAATTTGCAAATTAGTTCAGACTAATTATGTTCAACGAAATCACTAATTATGTTCAACGAAATAAAAGCTGCTAATTACCTTTCGCTATTAACTTTCACTGATCAACTCATACGCAGATAATTTTTTCGTTAATGTATTAATATGCACATTCAGGCTTTTACTTAATATTTTTAGAGTATCGCATCCCTGGATGTCAAGAAGTCAAGTTACGTAATCACCGTTTCATTCTATTACCCAGAAGGCGGAGTTGCTGTGCAAAAGGTTTCCATGAGGATTGCTGTGTCATGGATTGATATCTGCCTATTCTTTTTTCTTAGCTCAATTTTATGCTTTCTCAATGATGCAATCAGTCATGCGAACGTTGCTTTCTTTTACTGATCAGGTGAACGCCCAAAATAGAACGCGGAAATACATGGGGATTAGCAAGGAAATGCTAGCGGCGCTGGCGCGCAATCATCGACGGGACACGCTAAGTGGCATTGTATGACCACCATTTTTTGTTTTTCTGTTTACAGCACGTTGCAGAGACAAGCAGGAGGCGCAGCTCGCATGTAATGAGCCATGAGGTGTGCTCGTCGGTAAAGCTTTCTTTACACGAAAAGCTCTTATGAGATCACAAATGGCCATTTTCGGTACCATGGTTGTTCAGCGTACTGCTGCTGACCCCACTACAGTTGTCCAAGATTGCGATCGCGTGACACACACACACACACACGCATATATATATATATATATATATATATATATATATATATATATATATATATATATATATATATATATATATATATATATATTTATATATATATATATATATATAATAAAATTAGAGCCGAGGCCATCTGCTTAGGAGCCCTGTATTCTACGAAAGATACTTCCAAATCGATTTCAAGGAGCATTTGTGTAGGGTTTTTGTCGCGGAAAGAATCACGCCAGCAAGTGTGATAGAATGTTTAATAAGAGTGAAATAACTACGAGGCCTCGCAGGCAAACCTTCCTCAAAAGGAGTGCTTCTGACACGAATTTCTAATTTTTTAGATAATTGCTTCAAGTAACAGGTTTCAAACGTGCACGCACCCGCTGGTGCTTTCGTAGCAGCTCACGGCCCGCACATGGCATTCTCCTTATAGCGGCATCCGTTCGTCACTCGTAGTCGTAGTCATAGTGTGTAAACAGTCTTACGTTTGGCCTGCAAGATGGTGCTGGTGGGAGATTTCTCCTGTGCGTTGTTGAACAATAAAAAATTCGTAGTGTGCACGTTAACAAAAAGCCGAATACTCCTATCTCTCATTCCTCATTAGAAGCCGTTGGCATGTACATTGAGCACTATCTGACAAGAAAGGGTTGCTACGTTATACTCGCTGGGCGTAACCTCCTTTGTTTTAGAAGGGTTTAGCGAGCGTTGAGCCACAGTGCCATGAATACAGTGAAGTACTATATACCATGAACTCAAGGTGGTTAAAGGTGTGAAGTAGGTATGAAGCGCAAGCCATAAGAAAGTAAAAGCCGAATTCTCCTGTCTCTCATTCCCCATTAGCAGCCATTGGCATGCACGTTGAGAAACATCTGACAAGAAAGGGTTGCTACGTTATACTCGCCGGGCGTAACCTCCTTCGTTTTAGAAAAGTTTAGCGAGCGATGGGCCGCAGTGCCATGAATACAGTGAACTAGTATATACCATGAAGTCAAGGTGGTTAAAGGTGGGAAGTAGACACGAAGCGCAAGCCGTAAGAAAGTGTGCGTGTGAAACTTCCAATCTCTCGTTTAGTCCTTGGAATTTTCGTCAGATAGCGGCGCTTCTATATCGGGAATATATGATGAAAAGATGCGAGATGTTAGTACTTGGAGTGTTGAATAGATGGACAAACGGACACATAGACAGATGCATGAACGGACTCACGGAGGGCTGCACCGATGGATGGACGCATTGATGGACGCGGGGGTGGATGCATGGATGAACCCAGGGACAGAAGCACAGATAGACGGGCGGACGCACGAACAGACGCACGCACGGACGGGCACATGGATGGACGCATGGACGGACGGAAGCAAGAACGAATGGACGGACAGATGCGTCGCCCCACTCTCCATCATTTACGCCGTGAATATGCTGCAATTGTTTTCTTTTTATTTTTTTACTAAGTAAAGAACACGCTTTCATCCCACAATCGAGAGCTGCCCGCACCAGAGAGTAACTAGGCGGGCATTCCAGACAGCTTGTTGAGGCGAGCATGTTTAGAGCTTTAGCAATTATTTTCTTGCTTTGCAAAAAAAAAAAGTGACCTTACTGCGCTGTGTGGTTCTTGTAATGCGTCCTAGTTCACTACGATTAATATATGTTAGCGTGATCAGGGTGAGTGACACAAAAGCCACTAAAGTTAATATCTTTTTTTGTGTTCTTGAAGCACTCCATGCTGTCAACATTTTTTAAAGCATCACTGTGACACAAAAAAAATATCGGTATCATAGTCCTGATTTCATTTCGCTAGAAATTGCTATCGGTTTGTTTCTCGATTCCAGGCGTGAAATTGTTATCAGTAACGCCCTATATATGCCATAACAAAAACATGTATTATTTCGGAAACTTAAGCTGACACGCATGGTGTCCACAGCCTGAAAAACAAGATGGACATAGAGGAAGAAAGCACAATATTTTTGCTTTTCCTCTGTGACTGTCTTATTTTTCGCGCTGTTCGCTTCCATGAGTTCATACCTTCTGGCCCAGCTACCTACATTTTAGCAGGTACATTTCTCCCTGGTCACTTTAACATTCTTCACGGTCTCATATATGTTTTCAGCAAATTGCATAAGTGTCTCTTTATCCTAGAAAATAACTCGAATCCAAGGTCTTGAAGTGAATTCTTGGAAACATTTTGGGTGCACACAGAGTTGACGAAAACATTGTTTGAGGAAATTTTGAGACGAAAAGACGTGTGTCTTGTCGCCTTCGGTTTTGTCATCTTAGGCGTGTGCGCCGAAATGTTTCCGCGAATGTCCTCAAATCAGCTCGCCCAACTTCCCATGCTACTACTACAGAAGTCTTCAAGCATATCAGCCCAAAAAGCCGCAAGATGCTTTCCACCACTCTTCAAGCCAATGTCACTGAGCGATCACCTGTGAAACCCTGCACTGTGTTCGGGTGTTCAATATGCATCTGCTTTTCTCTCTTTCTTTTACTTGTTTCTTACCTGCCCTTACGTGAAGGGGTAGCAAACTGAACGTAATCCAATTATATCACTACCTTTTTCATATTCCGTCTTTGGACTGTCTCGGCCCTTGTGAGAATATTTTTTTTTAGTTCGGCTTGCAAGTCGAGGTGAGTTCAAGACTCCTGCTCTAAGTGTTGTATCATAGGCTCGGTACGAACAAGTTGGTACAGTGACATTGGGAAACAGGTAAGCACACAAATAAGAAAACAAGAAGACGACACACGCTCCGTGGCGGTGCTCTAGTAGGTAGTCTGCTGCTGAACGGCAGGTTGTGGGATTGAATCGCGGCTGCGGCAGCTGCATTTTCGATGGAGGCAACAATATTGTCCGCCACTCTTCTCAGATTTGTGTACAAGTTACGTACCCCAGGTGGTCAAAATTTGTGCAGTCCTCCACTACGGCGTCCGTGATAATCACATGATAGTTTTTGGACGTTAAATCTCACATATCAATCAATCAATCAATCAAAGAAAATGACGTACAGAGCACTGCTTCAGCTTGATATTCATTGCCACATAGAAGTGCCACATATGTGGTCTATTCATTCTTGAAATTTTTACTGCTCATGCTCGATAGCTGGGCTATCTGTTTCTCATTTCAACGCTCACTTCTTTCTTTTCATTCCCTTTTTGTAGAAACGATTGTAGGCAATGTTAGCGCGCGCATGCAAACTGGTTGACAACAGAAAAGCACTTGATAGAAGGCCAGCATATCTAGTCAATGTGCCCACAACAGTTAATCCGAACTGGGAAGACCGTTTGGGAGAAGCGTTTCAGTGCTCCTCACTGAATTTGGCACTGAGTGATCTCACGGTGTCGCGAAACAAAACAAAAATAAATTTACGGGAGACGCGAAACAATGAGAGAGAGAGAGAGAAATATACAAATTGAAGAGACAGGGAGGTTAACCTAGAAGAACTGGCTTGCTAACCTGCGCAGGGGTGGGAAATCGAGATTCCAAAAGAGGATAGAGATGGACATATAATAAGTAAATTAGGAAAAAGAAACACACATGCACACACATGCAGGGTGTTCAGATCACAGTCATTCGAAGAGGCCGGTTGAACACAAGAAGTGCAGGAGCGCCTTCACAATCTTCTTCTGCGACATAAAGTCCTGTCGGTAGCGCAGGATTTTTTTTCAGAAAGAGTCTGGTTGTCCAATTCGTCTAGTGCATATCAGAATGACTGCTTTGCGAGCAGTATTGTGGGCATCCGCACAAAATATGCCAAGTTGTTTCGTAAGTGCCACAATGGTCACATGCAGCAGTGTCACAGATTTCTATGCGGAACGCCTACGCATTAGTAAATGCGACGCCAGACCACAATCTGCACAGCATAGTAGCCTCTTGTCGGCGAAGTTCAGGTGGGATTCGAAAACTTAGAGTTGGGTCTTAGATGCGTGGTTGAAATGTGACTCGTTCTATAGCGACGTGGTGCGCTTGCAAGTAAGCATGCGACGTTTCCGTGCAGCATCAGTTCTGGAGAGCAGAATTGTTTTTTGATTGCTTTCAGTATGAGCAGAACGGGCAGCTCTATCGGCCCGTTCATTGCCAATTTTTCCACAATAACCTGAAAGCCATTGAAAGACTATTTCATACCTTTTTTTCAAACAGATGGTGAGTCTTCTCTGCTGTCTGAATGACCAGTTGTTCGTACAGGCCACCGCGTAAAGGTGATAACAGGGATTGCCGTGCCGCCTTAGAATAACTCAAAATTGTCCAATTTTGTGGCCGTTGGTCACTAATAAACTGCAATGTGGCACGAAGATACCAATCAAGAAGAATGTAAGGCAGGGGGATACAATCTCCGCAATGCTAATTACCGCGTGCTTACAGGAGGTTTCCAGAGGCCTAGAGTGGAAACAGTTAGAGATAAGAGTTAATGGACAGTACATTAGTAACCTGCGCTTCGCGGATTACACTGCATTGTTTTGTAACTCAGGGGACAAATTGCAACTCATGATTACGGAGTTAGACAAGAACAGCAGAAAGGTGGGTCCTAAGGTAATCTAGAGAAAACGACAGTAATGTAGAAGAACCTGGGAAGAGAGAAGCGCATCGAGTGAGTTAATAGTGCACTTCAAGTCGTAAAAGATAAAACCTACTTAGGGCAGGTAATAACCACGGAGCTGAACCACGAGATGGAATTAACTAGAAAAATAAGAATGGGGTGGAGCACAATTGGCAAGCACTCTGAAATTATGACAGGTAGATTGCCGCTATCCCTCAAGAGGAAGATATATAACAGCTATATCTTGCCGCTACTTAGCTACGGAGCAGAAACTTGGAGGCTTACAAAGAGTGTTCAGCTTAAGTTGAGGACGACGCAGCGAGCAATAGAAAGAAAAAACGTAGGTGTAACCTTAAGAGACAAGAAGGGAGCAGAGTAGATTAGAGAACAAACGGGGGTTAAGGATATCATAGTTGAAATCAAGAAGAGGAAATGAACATGAGCTGGGCATGTAGTGCATAGACAGGATAACCGCTGGTCAATAAGGGTAACTAACTAGATTCCCAGAGAAGGCAAGCGGGTAAGGGGGAGACAGAAGATTAGGTGGGCAGATGAGGTTAAGAAGTTTGTGGGCATAAATTGGCAGCAGCAAACACAGGACCGAGTTAACTGGTGAGACATGAGAGAGGCTTTTGTCCTGCAGTGGACGTAGTCAGGCTGATGATGATGATGACGAAGATCCATGGTGCAGGAGGTACACATGGTCACGAGTTTATGCTCGTGAGAGGTGGTGTTCTTGTGTTTTCCAAACCGGTTTCGAGGAAGCGCTGCCTGTGTACCAAACTCGCCTCCCCCCCCCCTACACGTGGGTGCCACGTGCAACAGTGCTTTGCAATGAATAGGTGGGCGAGAAAGTGAAACTTAGTCTTTGGGCTAGGGAGTAGCACCATACTTGGGTGCTCTGTTGGTACGAGTTAACATCACCTTCTTATAGGACGTCCTTCTTGCGAGGGCTGATGGCCAACTAAGCCACATTAAAGAAGTGAAGAAAGCATGCTCTCCCTCTGGAACTGGCAAGATAGGGGATGCTTGCGGGCACCCGGGCGGATATGTCTATGCACGGGTGGGCATTCGGGGGTTGTGCGTCCCCGCCCTCTTGAGCACATGCCATGAAAACTTTGCGTGATGGTAGGAACCCCACTTCGGTGGGGTGCCGACGAGGCCCCAACGTAAATGAAAACAGGGGTGAGCCTCGTAGGCCTCTCTCCGGGTAAGGCACCCGGCTCCGATTTAACCGTGTGTAACCGGAGGGATTCTGTTTGGCGGGCTGAGATTTCTTTCGACCGCAGCGGTGGCTACATGGTGAGAGCGTCCTCTTCCAATGCGAGAGGCGCCGGGTTTCGCAGTGCCGACCGCAGTGCCGACCGGGAACCGACCGGTTTTTCCCAATGGGTAAAGGAGTACAGCGACTTGGCGCTCGGTTGTTTCTGGGTACTCATCTCGAAAGGTAGCCCCATAAGGTTCTGCAAAGACCCCTGGGCGTACCTCAACCTATCACAGCCTTGGTGAAATAGTTGAGCAACCACCGCTGCTGTTAAAGGCATAGAATAGCTGCCGCCAGGTACTTACTGGCTAAGTAGGTACAAGCGTGCTTCCGGCCTGGCGCTCGGCAGAACGATGTTGTAGTCGCTTGAGAGGGTAATCACCCCGTAGGAAATTGGCAGCGTGGAACCGCCAGACCTAAAATTGACGTCATCCTTTTTTGCTAGAAACTGCCGCATTTCTCAGCAGGTGAAATATTCGGGCGCTGCGCTGGAGCTCTTGGGCAAGCTGTAAAAAATGCGCAAGAAGTCACGACAGAACTAAAGCAAATAAGTGTGTGTTAGTGATTGCTTTAGTAGTGATTGCGTCAAATCGGCTACAAAAATAAGCGTGTTTTGGTACATAATTAGCATCATATATTTTTATAATAAAGTTCACTGCTCACAGTAATGCACGTCCCTGCTTCTTCTTGGCGTTTCATTGACTGATCAATTAGTTACGTACCCTGTTATAGTTGAGCAAACTTAATTCACAATATCACTGCCACAGTCGTGTAATAGCACCTAATTCGAAATAACGAGAGCAGATGTGTCTTTTTTGGTTCTGCCCATGCAGTGTTACACAATGTGCGTACTTTGCAGCACGTGCCCGCTATTTCAAACTCCGTGTGCTTAATTTCGAGTTTGAAATTAAGTGCGCGGTTTGAAGTAACGAGCTTTTATTGTAGCATCGTCGTTGATCGATTAGCGTTTAACGCTTCTTGATCTCAATGTGTATGCCTTTTCTGCTCGCAAAATTTTCACGTAGCCCACCACAGAGCACTGCGCTGCAGCATCGTTAGCCATTGCATTGCATCAATTTTCACCTTAGCGAAATACAAGTTGCATTGGTCTCAATACGGATGGCGGTCTAATAAAGGTAACCTCATCTCGAGACTCTACAAGCATTCCTTATCAGCCAATCGTCATCTTCTGAATAGTCTCCTTACGACAAACACACACACTCACACAACTGAGCCTTATCTGCACGATCTGTCTCACGAAGTAACCTGCAAATCATTTATGCATACGAATCGCAACGAAAAAAGACGATTCGCACTAGCTGACAAGAAAGCTACAGGTGGTGACAGTAGATACAAGTAGTGTGCAGGGCGTAACGCAATTACAAAGCTGCGAAGAGCAGAGGTGCGAAACTGTTGTGCAAGAAACCGCGAGAAAATCAATTATCAGGCGCAACGCAAGGGGGCTGTTGTAGCTGCAGAGGAAGAAGAGCAAGAAGTGAGAGCGACTGGCGTGCGCGAACGGGCCATCAGCACATCTATCTACGACACTTCGTACAGTACTCGCTGTCCTACATGAGAGTGGACCGAGCGTGAAAACTAAAGCAAATATAAAGAATGGGCATTGCTGCCGGGCCACATGTGAGAGACATCCATTCAGCGCTCAGCGGAGACAGAAGAAAGGAGGGGCGGAAGTTGAAGGTGAAGAGGAAGCAGGTTATTCTCACTCGACAAATGAAAATACACGAAAGAAGAGAACGTGGCGTTGCACTGGCTGGTCTTCCCGCTCATTACGGCACAATTCTATCTCGTTCGATAATCCGATGACACCGATGGGGTTGGTCGGTCCGCTTCACGCGTGCGCGCAGCTTCTGTGCGCTCCAACCGTGCCGTTGAAAGCTCCACTGTTCCCTGGTGAATCGCGTGGATGATGGTTGTGGGTGAGTGGAACAATAAAGTAGAGAGAAAGTGAGAAGGAGAGAGAGCGAGCGAATGAAAGAACGGGAACAGGGCAGGATAACGCAAAATGTAAATAAATGTAAAAACGAAAGTAAATGTAAAACGCAAAATGTAAAAACGAAAGTAAATAAAGTCATCACATGTGTTTGACTTGAAATTATACTCGTCGTGTTTGGAAGAATGGAAGGAACACCAAGAGTCGTCAAAGCGAGAAGTGTAATTTTGGGGAAAAAAGAAAAGAAAGAGAACACGAGTCTCGAAGACTGCTCTTCTTCTTCAATGTAAGTGGCAAGATAAGAACGAATGGTCAATAAAGGCGGTGTCAACTTTTCGCCTTTTTCCGGGCTCTCGAAAATTGTCGGTGTCTCTTTAACAGAAGTGGAGAAAAGGGAATAAAAGCACATAATAAAGTTAATACAAAGGTGTACTTATGGCGTTTTAAACTCATTTTTCTCCACTCGACAGCGAACGTGAGCCTGCATTGCGTGAGAGCATCTAATTTTTATATTTCTTCCTGGTTGAAAAGAACAATTAACGATTGCAGAGAAAAATACAATGTACATCAATATTAGGAAGAACAAAGACGAATGGGCTTTGTCACTGAAAGCGTCATTTAATTCACTTATTGCAGGACGACTACAATCTGGTCCGGGCTGAATTGGCACTTGGAAGGCAACGGGCCAATCAGGCCATGGACACCTTATTTTGATCCAATGCTGAAAGGCAAAGAATAGTTGAACTTGAAGCCAACTGATGGCACCTGTTAGAACTACCGTGGCCGGGAGCACAAGGGTGAGAAACACTTTCTACTAATTGTGGAAAAAAAATAAAGCATGTAAGAACGCCAGATGAAAGAAGAAGTATAGAGTGCAAAGTTGAAGTTTGATTGCCATACTATATGCAGCATAAAGTGCCACGAGTCTTGCCTACCTTCTACAAATCAAGCCTGCCTAACCCACATACATTACCAAGGAACGCGACCCTGCTAGAGCTAGAAGCGAAAGTAGTAGTAATCCCCCTGGTTTTATATGCGAAGAATTTCTGAGCGAACTTCGGCTATTTTGAGCGTATCTAACTAGATAGATAGCGTATCTACAGCGTATCTTGAGCGTATCTATATATAGATAGATAGATAGATAGATAGATAGATAGATAGATAGATAGATAGATAGATAGATAGATAGATAGATAGATAGATAGATAGATAGATAGATACCTGCAAAGTCACCGAAGTTTGCTAAGAAATGCTTCGCATTTAAAAGAGGGAGACGCAGTGTTGTCTGTGTAACGCATCGGCATAGAATAATGTTACTCTGTGGCATCGCTGCGAAATGTAGCGCGTGTCATTTCACGCCAGTTGCCGTCAGGCAACGATGACGGACGCTGGTCGCGCCTGGCGTCAGACTACAAAGCGCTCGCGTTTTCCTAACGTAGCTTCGCTGTGCCAACCGTGCGCGCACGTCAACGCTACATTGGAGCATATTGGGCGCTTCATTATGGGCTTGCGGGCGTTTTGCTAGCTCCACATATACCAAGTTTGGTGTTACGTGACGTCAATAGATGACTAAATATATGACTGGTGCAAAAATAATAATCCTGACATGCGTGTCAAGTAAAAACATGACAACATACAACTCTCATAGCGTGCTCGTGGCAGTTTCGCTAGGTCCACCTAAACTAAATTTGATATCACGTGACATGAATATATGATGAAGGTAAACGGCACATCCAAACATTATACTTGTAACACGGATTTCATGCACGGCATTATAAAGTCCACCTCGTAGCCTTGTGCGTATTTTGAAGTGATATATCAACATTTCTCATTCATGCTTTGCATATCATCAATTCCCACTGTACGTCGGATGTGCCATTTTTTTTTATTTGCGTGTAATATGTGACAATTCATTTTATACCGAAACCATTTTAGAAGGGCAGGAGTCACGCGTGCCTTAAGCTAGAGCTGAACATTATTCACAGAAATGAGAACTCCTGTGGTTTCAATTTTCACGTTCCAAAAATAGATGTTGAAATGAGACCTACAGGGTGCTTCCAGTAGTGTGCTTGCTTTTACTTTCACGTGCAAAAACGAGTACATCAATTTTGGTTAATAAAGCGCATTAGCACCAACACCTTCGAAATTTTATGGAGAGGCGGCCTTCCCACGCAATGTTTTTTTAAGCGAGGCTGTAGGCCACTTCGTATGAACAAATGAAGCAAGAAGAGAGAACGGCCCATCTGTGCACATGCAAAACAAGTTGTCTCATGCTCGTGTTGTAGCCTGTCATTTATTTACAAGCTGTTTCAGCCGCAATCAATGCAGGACTACGTGTAGTCTTCTTTCTTAAGCATTGCTACGAAATCCCCTTGTCATGCCCTTTATATTGATCTTTAGTTAGGCGGTAGCAATGGTGAAAGGGCCCATGAACGCAGCACTATCTTTAGTCAGGGGGCCGGTCAGCATAGCGTAATCGCGATTACGGCGACGAGGCTCGTCAGCGTGCTGAATTCGAGGGGCCCAGAATAATAGCGATGCAGCTATAGCGATGGTCTCCATGCATAAAGCAATAACTACGCTGAGTTGGCTTATCACCATAGTCCAATCTGTAGTTGTTTTAGACGCCACCGTCTAGCTGTCCAGTTGGTGTATTCGGTTGACGCGCAGTTGTGGAAGCGATCGTGCCCCCACTCTTAATCCGAATTTCCGCTTTGTAAGTTTTTAAGGTAATGCATCAAGATGGACGTTACTGCTCTGAAGTAGTCGTAATGTTTCTTTTTTGCGAAAAATTGTGTCGCTGTTAGTGTCGGTTTATAGACAGCCCTACCTTATATATTTCATGGTGCAGTGTCATTGGTGTTTGATTTCGGTTTGAATCACGCTCTTTTATTTTCTGTTCCCAGTATTGTTTCAAGTATTGTTACTTGTTGTGAAATGATAATCGTGTTTGTTCACTGGGTATATATATAAAACCTTCTTTTACGTTCAACGTAGAATGAAGTCCTTTCCTAATTGATTAACCAATTGATACTGCACTGGGTGAGCAACATCTGTTGGATGCGTGGGAATTTACTTCATTATCGCATTGAGAAACCACCCTCAGCGGGGTTTCCGTCCCTTTACATTCATAACATAGGCCCAAATAATTTGTTACACATAGTTATGCCCCCTAATCAATCCGTTCCACGTATTTCTCGTGTCGCTGTGTAAAGGGTACATATGGGCTGATGCCAAATGTTCTGCAGGTCAACATAGAATGTGTTTCGATTCCGAGAGCTGTTTAGTTTGACAGTATGTAAAATTAAGTCTCAATACCACAATACTTATTACTACAATTCATGCGTCTCCGTCTTCCGGCCTATTTCACCTGAGATTCTGAGACGACACTTTTTCTTCAGGAGAAAAACGTGTTTCGTATAGTTCTGGGCGTAAATTGCGAGAACACCGATAGCGTGGGCGTGAGCGGTCACCTGACTACTTCAATTTGCAAGTGCTGGCTGGTGCGGCTGTGTGCTTCGCTAAACGACAAGGTGTGACACAGTCGATGAAACGAATATGCAAGAATGAAGGTGCATCTAGCAGCATCGATGCATCCTACGATGAGAGACGGCAGCCGTTGGAAGCTTCAACGCAATCACTTCGCGCAGTAGTAAAGAAAAAAAACCACTAAAACCTTTTCCAATCACTTCAGTAAGAGCACAAACAGCTGGGTGATGCTGACACCCGTCACTACAGGCAGCGTCGTTAAAATGGGCCACCACACAATTACATCATTGCCACTGTGTATAGTTAGATATATAAACAGATATGAAGGGCTTAACGACCCAATACCACCGTATGATTATGAGAGACACCGTAGTGGAGGGCTCCGGAACTTTCAAGCCCCTGGCGTTTGTTAACGTGCACCCAAATTTGAGCACATGGATCTACAACATTTCTGCCTCCATCGAAAATGCTCCGCGGCAGCCGGGATTCGATCGCGCGACCTGCAGGTCAGCAGCTGACTTGGAAAGCCACGAAATAAAGACGTATATGGTGAATGGATTTTACAGTTCGGTGGTATTAAACTCTGTAATGATATACCTTTTGATATGAAAGTGTGCTAAAATTTCACTGAGGCACTAAAAAGACAATATTTAGAAAAAAGTGTTTTTACCTAATGTTCTGGCTGTCCTAGTTTTATTATGTAAGAAGAGGTTATTTTTTTCCCGTGTTGTAACAATTTTGTCTTTGTGCGGTTATTTGAGGTTCTGTACCGGTTCTTCGCAGGTTCATTATTAGATACTATGTCTTCTCGAGTTAGGCTTTTCTGAAGTGCCCTTATAAAACACATCTGTATGGACACAGACTATCCAATGGCTATGGGTGCACACAGTGCGTGCAAACTTTATGAAACAAGTGTGAGCAATAAAATTCCAATTCCCACTCCCTTAGCCACTAGACCACCGTGGTAGGGCTAGCTTGCCGTTTCAATCTTGAAGGAGGCTCTCTTTCGTGGCTCAGTGGCTAACACCTCGCACGTACAAGCAAGAGGTCAGATATTCATTAGGTTCCGAGTCTTTAATATATATATATATATATATATATATATATATATATATATATATATATATATATATATATATATATATATATATATATATATATATATATATATATATGTATATATATATATATATATATATATATATATATATATATATATATATATTTATATTTATATATATAAATAATGCCAAGGAAATTATATGGAAAGTTATTATACCGAATCCTAAAGTCAATATGACGAAATAAAAATGGGTGAAAAGATAACTTGCCGTGGGGAGGAACCGAACCTGCGACCTTCGAAAACGAGTTTGATGCTGTACCACTGAGCTACCACGGCGGCTGTCATCTCAGCAACTTTATTGGGTATGTACGTGAATTTAGGCGTGAGAGTATGTATATATATATATATATATATATATATATATATATATATATATATATATATATATATATATATATATATATATATATATTATATATATATATATATTATATATATATATATATATATATGTGTGTGTGTGTGTGTGTGTGTGTGTGTGTGTGTGTGTGTGTGTGTGTGTGTGTGTAAGCGTACATATACTCTACTGTTAATGAGGCCGACAACGACGTCAACGCCAGCAACAAACTTCAGCCGAGCGAGAGAGTGTCCATATATTTGCTATTGCAATAAAACATTGCCTAGTGAAGAGTAAACATTTTCAAAGCATTCGAGCTGTCTACGAAAGCAGTTAGAACTGCACCCAAAGAAGATCCGAGGCATCATTTTCCACGTTTTGCTTAGTGCTGCAGTTAGAGTTTCTTTTTTTACAGGCACCGTCAGACTTTTACGACGGTATTTACCATAGTCGTTAGGGGCACCTTACTGCATAAATATCTGTTCTAACTGGAACTAGAACCCCGGTTTCACCGTCAGAAGCCCTCGGGGTCAGACTGATCGTAATGCTTTGCTGCAGCGGGTCTCTTGTTAGCATTGGTATATTTTTAAGTTTCCGTTTTCGATTGTGTCCTACGCCTCGTCTTACCCGTGCTTTCTCTGTAATATTCCATTAAAATTCAGCTCCCAGACAGAATGTGTCTCATTTTGACGCGTCGAGTTGTAAATGCTCTAAGTTTTTTGCTTCTTTTCTTGCCATCTGCAAACCTTTGTGTCAACGCACTTTTATTTCTGTACTTGCGTGTCTCAGTAAGTGATGGTGGATGATAAATCACAAAATCTTCATAAGAGGCTGTTCTTTATAGGCAAGAGGAAAATTCAAATGAAAAAAAAAGACTGGTCACCGATCCACAAAAAGGATATGTGAATTAAATATCAACGTTCTGAATTACTTTTGCAGAGACGCCAACTTACAGTATGTGCTGCACTTGTGTTTAAAGCTGAATGAAACTGATTATCTTAATTTTTCAATACTTATACATAAAGTTGTCATCACTTACTAAATATTGCAAAATCTATTGTGCTGGTGAAAAAGCCTAAAAATGTTTTTCCGAGAAAAACTATTTTTATGGCACACTCGTTACAGCTACATCTAAAATACTTGAAAGGAATAATTATTAACCCCATATCTTAAGAACGTGCCTCTCTGAAAAACTGCCAGAAATAAGCAAGACGAAAAACCTCAAGCTTTGTGAGTATTTGCTGCACCAATCTATAGAACTTTCAAGCCTACCTAACGGAAGTAGCCTATACAAAGATACGAATCTGTAAAAAAAAAGGGTACTTGATTGAAAAACCTAGAAACAAGACAAAATTGAAAATTCTTTTGTTAAATACTAATTTCAAAATCATTTTTTTCAAGAGTAGGCTGATTGAGCAGAAAAATTTGCAAGAATACGATCAACCGTATGAAAAACAGCTAGGCGTGCGCGGAATGCAACACAATGTCACAGCGAAAGCTTGAAGAGCGACCTTTCGGAGCGTTATTTTTACACTCTTTAGGTAGCTGCTGCAAGAACGCTTGCCGGGTTACTACTAAGTCATAAATAACTGCGTAGTAGGCCGGCATTCACTATCGTCATCTTTCGTCAGACAAGCGTGGTACTCGCTGCATGCTTGGCAGGAACATTGCACAAGTTTTGAGGGGTGAAGCTCCTCTTAGTATGGCCTTGTGATTCGTCACGAGTAACCGAGAGAAGAAGAGACGAGAAAGAAATGAAGCTAGTTCCTCTCTGACAGTACAACAAACGACGCTGTCTCATAGAAATATATACAAACTGCAATTGAGTGAGGATATTCTAGATGGCGCTGTACCACAACTCTCCGATTGGTTGCTGTGCAGGCTCTGCCTGGGTACGCGGAGAACGAGTGCCTCTCTCAGTCTTCTGGGTAGTCGCCGTTGGTGGGGCATGTTGGTGGGACATCGTGGGGCATGGACGAAGCAGAGTGGCGGGCGCGTTGAATACGCTTGCGCTCGGCTTCATTTACTCTCATCTTGCTGGTGTTAGCCGCGTGCCGTCTGGATTTTCGAACGCGATCGAACGCATGGACGCATGCACGGACGGACGGATGCACAGACCGATGAACGGATGGATGCTTTTCTCCACTCATTATCATTCACTCCGTGGATACGCCGTGAATTTTCATGCTGTGGCTGATGACTATGAAATTTTATGCCAGAAGCTTATGCAATCCTTCACGTTTGCATGTTCGACCCTGTCCACGGGAAGTTGTCTTTTCGTCCCCTTTTTTTTTCTTCAAAATTGCATTAAAATCACTTGTAATGATATCATCTGCACTTTCTCTAGAAATATTTTCTGTTGGTTGTCAGCAAGTGTATATATGTGTGTCCATGTATAAAAATAGGCCGATGGCGTCGACCAAAAGACGTCGAGATGGTTCATGTATGATCGCTATCTTCATAACTGACAACACGAAGGGAAAGCGCGACAAAACAAATACCAAGGACCTACGAAGAACCTTGGTTTACAGAGCGCGGATTACGAACAAAGTAAACTAAATACAGGTCACTTTCAGTATTAACAAGAAAAGAGGTTAAGGCACTTCCAGAGAGGAAACAAAACAAGCTTTTCCCATCAACTGAATTATGCACCGTACTACCGATCAATATCGTTACATTCTTATCGAGCGAATGAGCTGTCAGCAGTATTTGGTTATTGACTGTAGGGGCTGCTTTTTTATATCAGTTAGCTTACACTCCCGCCATCGTTCTAAGAAAAAGGACACAAAATCAATAAAGGTGATAAGTATATGCAAATGATTGAAAGCCGATGCGTGCGCATCTCACAAATTGTCGTCAAGAAATTCAAAGAAGAACACTATAAGTATAGAGTACGGCCTCGTGAGGTTGAATACAGGTAAGCAGTTGCTTTTGTTTTGAGAATGACGCGAGTTTGAGTGCTATGCACCTTTACAAATATCCGACAAGTTCTTCGTCATTGATGAACGTCTGGCACAAACAGGGCATTTGTGCGTTTAAGAATGGATTTTCGTCTGCTTCACTAGCTTCTTGGTCATGTGGTCAGCGGTTTGTGCCCTTACAGAATATTAAGTGAAAGATGGAAGTAGCACGAAAGAAACGAAAAGCGAGAGGTCAGCAGTTGTAAATCTGGTGCAAGTACAAAGTACACGGGAGTCTTTGAGAGTTCTGTCAATAGTACACCAGGACTTGGCAGCATTGTTGTTCGAAGCAGAGAAAGTTGGAAAGCGAGAATGAGTGAATTAACCACTGAAACATCCCCTAAGAACGTACTGTCTGTGTCTTCTATTACAAATCACAAGTTACAAAAGACGCAAAAAGAACTTAGCTGGAAAACTTGATGTAATCCTACCAAGACCTCAGTCTTAGACACAGGTGTGCCCCGCTGAGGTGGTCTGGTGGCTAAGGTACTTGGCTGCTTAACCGATGGTCACGGGATTGAATTCCGGCTTTGGCGGCTGCCTTTTCGATGAAGGTAAAATTCTCTAGACCAGTGTGCTCATATTTAACGGGCACGTCGAAGAACCCCAGGTAGTCGAAAAATCCGTAGTTCTCAACTACGGCATCTCTCATAGTCATATGGTGGTTTAGAGACATTAACCTCCACATATAAATCATATATACACAGGTGTTATTAGGGTTCTTGCATAAGCACGTATAGTTTTTGTCTAATGTTAGAACTTTTCGTCTAATCTGCTGACACCATTTTCCGCTGCATTCGTTTCTTTTTATTAATGGCCAACGTGCGCAGATTTCCTCTTCAATTCAAAGGAGTGCACGCATGCCACTTCTGTAGTCCAACTGTGAAGGTGGCTATCTATCTATCTATCTATCTATCTATCTATCTATCTATCTATCTATCTATCTATCTATCTATCTATCTATCTATCTATCTATCTATCTGTCGTAAACAAAACGATAGCTAAATAAACACCCTTGCGGGGGGTCGGCTGTACTTATTCTGTTCTGAGCCGGTAGTCTGTCCACAACGGACAACTCATGCAGTTCTGTATCTTCGTCTTCGGTAATCACATTCGGTCACACTGCACCCAGGCGTTTTATTCAAAAACGAGCGCGCAAAGCGCCGACTTGTCAGTTCTGCTAAAGCTCCCTTTACTCCAATCGAGAAATGTGAACAGAAAAATTATTTTTCCTGCGTTTTTTCCGCGCTCGTTTCAACTGCAGGGTTACCTACACGTCACGTAGTGTCACCCAGCCTTTCACTGATGACGAAAGATCCTTAAGTTTTGGTGCAAGTTTCAAATGTAAACGCATTTCTTAGTCACACTATGTCGCCCCGCCGCGGTGGTCTAGTGGCTAAGGTACTCGGCTGCTGACCGGCAGGGCGTGGGATCGAATCCTGGCTGCGGTGGCTGCATTTTCGATGGAGGCGAAAATGTTGTAGGCCCGTGTGCTCAGATTTGCGTGCACGTTAAAGAACCCCTGCTCAGATTTGCTTGCACGTTAAAGAACCCCAGGTGGCGTAATTTCCGGAGCCCTCCACTACAGCGTCTCTCATAATTATATGGTGGTTTTGGGACGTTAAACCCTACATATCATCAAGTCGCGCTGTGTCAGGCAACTCTGCGTTGTCCGCGGTGGTGTACGCCTGCCCGCACGTGTTATATTTCAGCTCTCACTCCCTTATTCATATGGCGCGCACTAGCGCAAACGCCAGCTCTTCGTTTCAGCTTATCGTTTGTGGTGTTGCTAATATCCCTGCTGATGTTGGCATCGTTACGAAAGTGTAGACGACTACCAATAACAAACATAAGTGGCTGTTTAGCCTTTGTTTGCGCGGATATTTTGTACATATATTGAGTGCCACTTCATAACGTATCCTTCGGTTAAAAAAATAAAACACATTCAGCTTCCATCCACATACTTCGCATAATATAGATCTCTAGGTATGTACGATCGGCCGAATATTTCTGTTTCCTTTTGTTAGTTCAACATAGCCGTTGTCGGGGTGAGACTGAAGTGTAGTAATAGACATATTTTATTTATTTACTCATTCATTGTTCAGCAACCACTTTCCATTTCTGAAGTAGAGGTTGGCCAACTAGAGATTCTTTTCTGATTTCTGTTTGTGTATTTTGCCTTTCTCACATTTAGCTTGCATAGTTGGTTTGCGCAGCTCTCTGTGGGTGCCTTCCTGAATGAGAAATATAGGGGGTTGTTAGCGAAGTGCTAGCGGCTCATTTAAGCTATATACTATCAAGGTGTGTGTCATCTTTCAGTTTGAATTGGTCCTCTACCTTAGCCTAGTATTCATTCGCCACTTCATTCGCAGGGATTGCTTCATAAAACATCTTTGTAAGGTAAACTCTGCGCGCTATAATATAACTGGGAATGTACAACGAGAACAAGGGGGAGATATATTGTCAGGTGGTGCATTGTCTTTTTGTTTATTTTCCTTCTTTTGAATATTCGTGACGCACTATGTAGACAGAAGCACAACGTAAGCGACATCAGTGAGAAGAGGGAAGCATCACGCTTCAACGATTGCTGTACATGTTCGTCCTCTTGCTATACTTTTCCTCCGCTATACAGGAAGGGACTCCATATAGCACCGCAGGGCGGTTTTCATCGGCCCCTATAGCCGCTTGCGTTTGCAGAGTGTCTGTGTGTCCGAGGCAACAAAGATAGGGCTAGGATTGCGCAAACGTTTGCCTGTACTGTGTCGTAGACCGTTTCTGTTGAACCGATCTCTCGAGGCCATCGTGTGCCGCTGGCTCGGTCCTCTATCTTTACACTTGTCGTGTACGAAAAAAAAGTAAAACTTGAACAGTTCAAGTTTTATTTTTATTTTTCTCCGTACGCACGAGGAGCTTCAGCGAATGGCTTCCACTGTATCGTTTTATTTTCTTGTTTCATTCTTTGTGACATTTGTTCCACTCTATCTCGAAGCTCAGGTGAGCGAGCGCGAGCTGAGTCACGATCCGACGTCGACGCGATAAGCAGGTCATCGCTCACATTGCAATCCAGGCGCAGAAAAAAATATATCGTCGTTTTCTTGTTCATTTTTCTGCATTGAGAAAGCTTTTTGTTTTCGCCTGTGCATTTTTCGTAGGTTCCTGTTCTTCTGTTTTCTGTGCTAGAAAAAGACATGAATCTTTATAGAACATGTACTTTTACAAAAAAAGCTTCGAAAAGACCAATGACAAATAAACCTAAGATTATGCAACTGTGAAAATTAGAAGGTTCACACGAAAAAAAAAAGCCTTTCATGCGGCAAACTCCACACATGGCTGGAAGAAAGATAACTTAATAGTGTCCTTTCTATAACGATATAGTGTCACCTGACTGATAACTGACTGCTCATGCTGCAGAACCGCGATGCTTCGCATCACCCTACGGTCCACTTCAGGGAGATGGTGAAATTTTTTCTCCCCCTTCCTACTTTATTGTTATTACTCCTCCTCACCTTCGCTTTTCCTTGCGCCTTTCTTGCTGTGCCTTGCATTTCTTGCGTTCCTTGCCTTCGTGCTAAACAGGGCTTTGCTGAAGTATATCTTACATGCCCACTTTCCGTTTTCCTCGTTGTTTTACTCCTCACCCTCAGTCTCTTTCCCACTAATATGCTATACTGCACTTCACACGGCTATGCAATACTTCGCCCTAAGCTTCCTTCTCTTACTTGTCGTCACCCTCGCTATTCTTTCCCACGCCTTCTTATTTTTATATATGTCAATTCCATACGTTAACCTCTCCCCTCCTCGTCACGCTCACATCAATCTTGCTTACCCTCACTCGTTTTCTCGGCCCCCTTGCAATACTGAACCATGCAGGTTTTCCTATACATGGTTTTGCCTACATGACGGCATACAAGGCCATCCTATGAATTACAGTCATCCTTCTGTCACTACTCCTCAACGTACTATACTTTACTGCACCATACTATATTATACTATACATGACTGCTATGCCTGGGTATGCATAGTTCTGCCTGGGCGACGCCAAGTGTGGGGCAACAGACCAGACCCCTAAAATGCTTCCCCCTTAACGATTTCGACCTTGGCGTCCTAAAAAATACAGGCAGAAATTTCGCTGCCAAATGAGGCAGAATGAAGTCATAAAATGAAAATAGATGTCTGAACTATTTTCAATGCACCTGCGCAAGTAAGGTAGTAATTTTTTTGTCGTCATCTTCTTTGAAACTCGGCAAAGTGGAAAAAAAATACTGAATGCGAAAACGATGACACTCGCCGCAACCAAATAATTAATAACACCTTACTGTTTGACTAATATATCAGTAGCTATCGTATTTTTACTGTTGGTTCTAAGATGCCTCCCTTGCTATTTATAAATTGGGTCTTCACTAACACCAACGTATCGCCCGCAGCAGACGAGAATATTCATGTCCTAAATCGAGGACACCATGGTACAATTTCTAGAAATATTTCTAGGCACTATAATCAGGGATCAGGGGTTGTTTGATCTCTCAATGCATTCAGGCTAATCAACATGTATAGTTCTTCTAAAAGCTCCCGATTTCTTATTAATGTAGTTCAAAAACTTGCCCACATCCCTTAGGTAATATGTAAGGAGTGTCTAATAACAAGGTAGTACGTAATGAATTTAATTTCGTTTTATAAAATATAGTGATGGTACGTGATGGAGCTAAAAGATGATGACAGTGAAGTGCAGTTCAATCACCTTGCCCTTAAAAAAATTGCCGGAATCAATTTTGGCACTGCAAAGCTGAAGTCGGCAATATTTGATGTAGTTGGATCTTCTAAAGTGCACATGTTCAATATTTAGATGGTGGCCAGGAAAGTGCAATGAGGAGCAATGTATCACGAGCGCAATGACTTGCTATTGGACAGTTTAGCTGCTGTAACTAATAATTGCTTCCTGTAGGTTAGTTTCATAACGATAACTTGAACGGGACTAAATAGATAAATATGTATTTAAGTTCACCATATTTCATTTTATAACCACTTAGCCCTGGTGTTCAATATATAGGACATGGAGTCAATTTGTTGTATACTGATCAGGTGCTCAGAAAAAAATATTTTTGTGCACTTGAGGGTGTAGTAACTTAAAATTATAAGAAACAAAAACTTCCACCTGTTTCAAAAATTCAGGTCCGAAATGGTTAAACGCCACTATTGTCTGAAAGAGGCAGCAGTCAATACAAGAGCGAACCATTAGATAGCTGTAGGAAATGTTCATAGTTTTGGAGCGCCTCTAGCATTCAGTAAACATTTCCTTGCAAGAACAATAAGCCATCTCCTCCTTAAGTGAACCATGAGGGGATGCGAAGCTGCATTGAGGGTGCACACAAAGTTTCCGTCATTGTGTGTGGTTTCTATCTACTGCTTGTATTGCCCTTACGTTGTGTTTGTGCTATGCTTCCGTTTGCGCCTAAAGAACCTAAACGGAAACTTGGTGTGCACCCCAAATGCTGCTTCGCATCCCCTCATAATTTCTTTAAGAGCGATATTAAGTAATGATTGGAGTTAAGCATGTGCGTTTGTATATGCGCATGCATTCAGAAATCGGAATTGCGATCCCTGCGCTGCTGCTGCTTTGTGACGATCTTGGTCTCGGCAGAGGTGGAAGTGCTGCTGCGACTGGCACCGACGTTGACGTTACAACTCATCTTGACGGCAGCGAAACGATATTGACGGAAGGAATGCCGATGGTGCTCACGTGCTTTTATGAAATGGGGGCGAGAGAGGAGAGAAAGGGTTTACAAGCTGTAGTTCGGGCGAAGAAAAGGAGAGAAGGTGACCCAGCGCGTTCGTAAAAGAGGAAAATGCGAGGATGCCACTCGGGGCAGGATGAGAACAGACGATGACCAAATACCTGCGTAAAACAGGAGTGTGGGAGAAAGAACGGGCGCATGTGCAGTGGTGCGCTGACGTCATCGAATTAAACTCGCTAATAATATACTTCGCATCTAATAAATTGACAAATATAGTGTCAAGTGCACAGAAGCCAGTATAAAACTAACAGAAGTTCATAGCTCATATGCTCCAGAAACCGGCGTTCAAGAAACAAAAAAGTTGACTGTTGGATGAATTGATGCTCTGACATAGAAACCACCACGAGAATGCAACAAAACGTGACCCATACAAAGAGACAGAGGAGGACAGGCGTTCAACTTTGGGCCAAGGAGGCCACATCAGAGGGCAGTTGAGATGAATGAACACATTGTGCTTAGGTTTAGGGACATGTTGAAACTTCATATGGTCAAAATCGATCCAGAGTCCTCAGGCACAAAGGCGGTTATACTCATAATGCAGTTTGCAGGCGTGAAAACGTCCAAACTTATAATAAACAATAAATATATGTCGCTTGATGGCCGCCTACAACAAACAGCTTCCTAAACGCAGGCGCTATTGGCTGGTGGAGCATAATCAACAAACGCATCATGTGGCCTACCAATTCTTCTAAGCAACACGAGCTACAGCGTTAACCACACGCGAAAGAGCATACGAAGCGATTTTCCGGTCGATGCAACCATGGGAACTGGCGTAAGCGGGAAGCCAGAAAGCAGGCCCCGACTACTGTGACCATCGCCACGCTTAGCAATAGACATCTCGCTCCTCCCCTGTCTGACCACCGAAAAAAAGGCAGACAATTTGCCTTGTATTTTCTTATCTACCAGAAATGCTTACTTGACCCTCGGCTACGGCGTGGATACCTATGAATGAAACCACTAAAAGAAATATCGTGCCGTATAAAAGTACACCGAACGATGCCTAAGTACAAGGTTCATCGAAACTTGTTAAAAAACGTTGCACTTAAACTGCATCATCCATAATAATTAGATACGCCAAAATCACGCGTCCACACACAGTAAGTGCTTGTGAAAAAATAGAACGTAAAGGGACAGCTCCAGAAAAACGCCACGTACAGTTCTGGTTTGACAGTAAAGAGTAACAAGAAGAGGAAAAAGTCAGAGCGGAGGAGAAGTGGGGGAAAGTGCTTTTAGACATCATGTTTAATGGGGCTGACGTGACTTCGAGCTCCGGTCGAGAAGTCTGGTTTCACCCTAAGTAAGTGCGCGAGCTGCTGAGAAACATATTGCTTGGCGTGGAACGTGCTCCCACAAAAAGGAAACTGCGGCTCCCCTAATGCGAGCGCCTGGCGTCAGGAAAACCGGTAGTGGCGGCTGCGGTTGATTATTCGGACATTTTCTCTCCTACTTTTTTTCTTAAATGTTAGTTTGAAAAGGAAATCTAGCTACGCTTCGGTGTACACCGGAAACGAATAAGGTCGGAGGAGTAGTGAACGACAGTCAAGAACAACAAGAACGAAAATGAGAAAACCCCCATCAAGAAGTTCGTCGCCTGTTTTGCTGCATCCTTTTTTCGAGAAGGAGCTCTCCACCACGTTCTCGTTCCATTTCACGGTGGCAGTCTAAAGTTTTCTTCCTGAAATTAGCTTTCATCTCAAGTGGTGAGCTACCCCGTCCAAAAGAAGAAGTAATCCAAGTTAGATTAAGTTCAATTAACTACCGCTTTTTGAGAGCATCAAAGAAACTTGCCTCAATTGTACAGTTGTGCGTGTGGTTTCCGTGCGTATGGTGTGAGGCCTCCTTTCGAATTATTTTCTGCGGTGCAGTACAATGTAATTTGACTGATGTAACTTTGAAGTTTCGCAAATACTATGAACATATATATTTTTTGACACTGTACATGGGCCAATGCAAAAAGAACTGATGTGTCATTTTTAGGACTATCCAATTAATAGCGTGCGCACGCCAATGCATTCAATATGCGTCATTTTTTTCAGCTAGCGCAACTGAAAACAAAAGCAAACCTTCTTCTTTAAAAGGATGTGTTGGAGCTTCTTAACCCAGATTGCACAGAATGATTTTTTAAATTGTGAACGATTGAAAATTTCACAGGACATACACGGCACGTTTTGGGATGGAACATGCAATGTCTAGTCGACGTACCTTCATAGAGCAAAGAAGTACGCACATTGAAAACCAATACAAAAGGAGCAATTGCCAAAAATATTTTCTCAGAACACACACACACAAAAATGCCATATCGGAAACACAAAAGATAAAAAAAGAAAATATACATTTACGACGTATCAAGAGTCATTATTTTTTGAACTAATTTCATTATCATTTGAACTGAATCTAAAACGTTTATTTTCCGAATAACAGTGACATATGTTTTTTTTTTGCGTGTGTGTGTACTTTTTGTTGGTTGCATGATCCTGCAGTAGTTGTCTTTCAAATCTTCAGCGCGGTGCAAAAGTGCCGCCTCAAATGCGTCATGTGCTGTTCTGCGCGTATGTATTGCATCGCATGTGTGTTCCATTTATGTATGTTATGTATAACTTCGAGTTGCTGGTCACAATAATACCGAGAAATTATCTCGAGACCTGTACGGTACTTCTTTTTTGCAAATAATTGTTTGTACTTCCACCCTGTAACGGCCCACTTCTGGGCTAACAGTATAAATAAATGAAATGAAATGAAATTAGAAAAAATTCGCATTCTATAGCCTTGTGGGGAGAAGTCACACATATGTCACAGTTACTCTATAATCAGTGCAAATAACCACGGAACAGTTAGAAATATGCGTCAACATTCCTATAATAATACAGAAACCTGTAGTATAGAGAGCTACTTCTTATGCACAACATTTCTTCGGATGGATTTGTAACCTACGCAAATGTTGGTGCTGCCATTTTTCTATATCAGTGTGTTCGCATAGTCATATTACAATGCATAGGTTGCACCAACATTGCGTTGTCTTAGAGGTCTGTGTGGGGTGGTAATTAACAACGTTCCTATATTTAAACTAGATATCTTTTCTGGAGCAGGCCAGAATTCATCACGTAGAGAGAGCTTATAGATATGAAGACAGAAAAACAACATACAAAAGGGCGAAAAATCGACAAGAAACAGAGAAGGCACACACACACGATTTTTCGCGCAGTTTTGTAGTGATGATTTACCAACTCGCCCAGCGTTCAGTACTCTTATACAAAAGGGGAAGCCGTTGCCAAGCAATGGTGTTAACAACTCCTTCAGTCGCTTTTTATTTTCTTAAAAGAAGAAAAAACAAGCGGAAGGTGATACCAAAAAAAAAACTGCGACGGAGAGACAAAAAGCGAACCACTCAGTGTGAGACAACGAGTTCAGCAAGCCAAAACAGCGGTGTACAAAACCGTCTCATAGCTGCAATCGGAAGATTGCTTCGCATACATATATGTTCACCCTTTGTTCTCGCGAATGAAAGAGCTAGTTGCTGTTCTTTACAATCGCCAGTGTTCTGCTGTTAGGAGCATCCGGCAGAGGTCTCAAGGACTGCAAAAGTAGAAAAGTTCTCAAGACGCAAGCGAAATCAAGGGCATTGCTATGTTTCCAGAACTGCTGCTATCATTGCTGACTTCACCGTTGTCGATGAATAGATTTTTTGGGTTTTGTCTTATCTGCCTTACACGAAACAATGGCAGTCCAAAACAAGTGTGTTGAGCTAGCGCATAAAAATCAAGTCAGCTAATACAATCCTGACTCAACACACAATGTAAGGATGCCTACTATAGGACGAGAGATAAAAAAAAACGGACGTGGTGTGAAGCGTCAAGAGGAAGAAAAAAAAGTGCAGACAAGAAATATAGGACAGATTTCTTTGCTTTCTTTTGCGTCCACCATCGACAACCGGGACTCTGAAGTCAACTAAATGTACAAGTTGATGCGAAAATTTGCATAACTCAGAGTCGGCACTTCGTAAGCAGCGAGTGAGCCTGATTCACATTTTTGTTCTTTTGTCGCTAATCTTCATTGCTTTGTGCATTCGACTTAGCCTGCGCTTGTCTTGTGATTGCTAATATAGTCTAGCGCTGTCGTTACCACTTTTTTCCTCAGAAAAATTCTGTTGTTGCAGGTTGGAAAATACAAAAATATTAAAATGATGGACTACTCGCATTATTTTTAGAGAAAAGTCGCGTCGGTATACTGAAAATAACTTGAAGCTGACACACAGACAGCGTTGAAAGCAATGATTTTCGTTTATTTTTCAGTTTGTACCAAACACAAAATCATTAACGCGGAAGCACAACAAGAAAAGTGACGAAATATTTAGGCAACGGTTGCAAAATTTTGAGCAGTGAAACTGTTTAGCAGTCCGAGATTCGAGCGGATGCACACTCGCGTCATCGCGTCCATCAATCTTTCGCCAAGAGCATGCATTAAACATAAACTCTGTGAGACACATGGAAGTAAGACCGCTTATTGACCTGCTATTCGATGTTTTTGACTTTATTTGCACGGTAACTATCATTCGCCAGCAAAACCATTCCTGAGAAAACAGGTCCAGTCGGCTACCTGGCATTATTTTCCTCATTGACATGCTGGAACATACACATTTCAAGATCAAAGCCATGTTTTCACAGTTAGTAAGCAGGATATGTGGATCTCCGGGAAATGACGCATACTTGGAATGCCAGCACAAAAACGTCGGAGACACACCAAATGCTAAGGATGAACTGGATGAGCGCTATCTAAAGATTGTAAATTATTTATTAGCCACAAAAGGCTATATCACGACTTGAATTGCGAGGTACGCAAAATTAGGAAAGATTTTTCTTTGCCCTAAGCCCCTGCGCACGCATAGTGTTGTATGTTGTTTGTACAGCTTCGTTCAATATATTTCAGTGGTTATACAAAGTTCGAACTGTGTCCTTTTTCTGTGTGACTCCATGTGTTTTTTGTATACTGAGAATTCCGTTTTATTGTGAAACTTGCTTTCTTGCCCCTAACCCGGAATATTTTATACCGCGCTAGCAAAATACTGTCGTAGTAAAATATTGCGCTATCAAAATATTGCTCTCTATTGCGCTAGCCAGATGCTCCTCTAGGCACCTGGTTGAGTCTCCCTTTTGTGCTCGGGGCCGCCCTTCCGGTTTGCACTCAGTAGTTTGTTCCCTCGGTGTCAGCGTCCTAGGCGGTCGCTTGTTGCTGTCCGCAGACATAGGAAAAGGCCCGAGAATGTCCATGCCGACTTGGTCGAACGGCGTGCAGGGTGCCTCAATGGGCTGAAGCAAACCAGCTGGCTTAACAGATGGTTGCTTTCGGCGCTGACATTCCCGACAGCTCTTCACGTACTTCTTGACGCTTGCCGAAAGTCCTGGCCAATAGTACCTCTCACTCACTCTGGCAAGTGTTCGTGAGTAGCCCAGATGACCGGATGTGAGTTCGTCATGGCAAGCGAAGAGGACGTCGTCTCGCATGTCTCGAGGAACCACCAGGAGGTAGGCACGGTTGTTCGAACGAGCGTTCTTCTTGTACAGCACACCATCTCGAAGGCAGAACGACGGCAACGAGCGAAATAAATGACGTGGTATGACTGTGTCCTGGCCCTCTAAATGATCGATGATCGGACGAATCTCTGCGTCATCCCGCTGCCGTTTACTCAAGTCTGATGAGCTAATGGCGCCCAGGAAGCCTTCGTCTTCCTCTGCTTCCTGACTGCCGACATGAAGGGGCGCGCGTGACAGTGTGTCAGCGTCTTCATGCTTACGGCCGGACTTATGGACGATGGTGACGTCAAATTCCTGCAGCCGCAAGCTCCACCGTGCTAGCCGTCCTGAAGGGTCGCGCAGGCTTGCCAACCAGCAGAGGGCGTGGTGGTCCGTCACTATCTTGAAGGGACGACCATAAAGGTACGGGCGGAACTTGGTGATTGCCCACACGACTGCGAGGCACTCTTTCTCCGTAGTGTAATAATTCGCCTCAGCACGCGATAGAGAGCGGCTGGCGTAGGCTATCACTCTTTCGATGTCTTCTTGACGCTGAACGAGCACTGCACCGAGCCCAATGTTACTAGCGTCGGTATGGACCTCCGTGTCAGCATCATCGTCGAATTGAGCGAGAACGGGCGCTGATTGCATGCGCTGTCGCAGCTCATCAAAAGCTGCTTGTTGCTCGTTTTCCCAGACAAACGGTGTGTCGTCTCTTGTGAGACGAGTCAGAGGTTCTGCTATGTGTGAAAAGTGGTACACTTTTCGAGCTAACACTTTAACACTCGGAAGCGCTATATAAACAAAGGTTTACACCACTTGTTTTTGTTTGTCGTACAGACAAGTGGTCAAGAGAGCGTCAAATACGACCAGATTTGGAGGAACTAAACCTCCCGCTTGATAAACATGCCTCCATTCAACTCCATTTTCAGCGTACCGTTGCGTACGATTGCTTTCCTGAAGGTTCTGCCACGTTCATCGAACAATTCGACGAGCAGTTTGTCATGCAACATCCTGAGAGCCGCGTAAAAGATATGATTTTCTTCGATCGAAATCGGCATAACCATGAATGAAATCGATATATTTTTGCTGACGTACGATAATTTTTTTTGTTTTTGAGAAAAACCAATACAGGATGAACTTTAAAATAAATATATGTTCAAATAAAATTTATTAATAGTATAGTTGTCAAGACAGAGATTAATAAGTGTATCGTGACACTATCTTTCTTTTATCTAGTTGATGCCTTTACACTCTCTTCTCTACAAGAGGTGCCTGAGATGGTCAAGTATGTGCTTGAGATAGTGCACAAATTATGCTCTTAGAGACGACGAAGAGTTCAAGAGCCACTCGAAATAGCCTGTGGTGGTCCAGGACGCCAGACCAGCTGCATTTTGGTCACTGATCTTAACGTCGGCATCACTGCCTGCGCATGGTGCGCGTACATTAGCGAAGCGTTGACAATTGAGCCAGTGGGTACACGCAACTATGAAAGCTACGATGCGCTAAACGTAATAGGCATCTACGTATTATATGATGTTGTGTCATCGTCTAGACGGACTGTTGCAATGTGACAATTGCAACATTGCAATAACTGCTGATAGCCGAACCTTCAAACGTAGTCATCATTGCCCCAACGTGAAGCTGCCCTCCGAGTTCCCATAAGCAATAACTGAAAATTCGAAAATTTCTTTCGTTGGAGAAGACCATGTCCATCAAATAATTTCTAAAAAAACACGGTATTTATTTTTATTATATGTATTTAATATGTGAGAATGGCCAATAGAGCTATTTCTTTTGTCAAACTTACATTACGCTGAAATTCCTACGCTAGCATTACGCAGCCTGTAAAGGGTGCACCACTGTAGGGTTACCCTTACTGCAGTGAAAAAACTTGCAACTGTGTGTGTGTGTGTGTGTGTGTGTGTGTGTGTGTGTGTGTGTGTGTGTGTGTTTAACTAAATCTTGCGTTGCCTCGCTATTGTCGAATGAGTTGTAGGTGTTGCCACGAAAAGACGAGAGTCTCCGATCGCAAACGAAAAAAGCGGACCCAGTAGCTGGGATATTCACATGCACAGGGCGGCAAAACGTCACCCTGACTAAGACTCACAAGCATTTTTTTAGCTTGGCTCAATCTAACAGAAACTCACCAAAACATTACTCACCTCGATTTAGTTAGACTCGTACCCATGGCTCGATCTGAGCCTGGTCGACTCATGAGTCTGTTAGCCTAAAATTATTTTTTCGCACGTGATGTCAGTGTTCTATGACAATAATATCTATCATAATTTGTGCTCTTCTTTGCGCGTTTTGATATGTCCTACCATCAAATACAAGTTATGAGTGTTTGTTAACTAGTACTGTGAAGTGATTTCTTGTGAAATAGATGACATCATAAAGTAAATTTATCAAGCGCTTCCTTGGATGAGCCTCCCGTGCGTTTTTCGCACCTCTGATCAATAAGTATTAAAATGATGTATGAAAGACACTCTTTGCGACTACGTATGAGATGACATGAGTGTTAGCGTTAATGGAGGGAAGGCTAATGGTAATACTGAAGTTCAGTCGGCCAGATCATATTAGAAAAAAGTCAAACTCAGTCATACTCACTCAAGAAATATATGCTGCGCTTTTGACTCACACGGTCTCTGAGTCGTCAAAATTTTTGACAGTGAAACTATCTCAAATAACAAGTTTCTGCAGCCAGACAACTTGGAATCAAACTCACCATAGCATTATGGTAGCATGATTATAGCATTATTCACCCGGACTGACTCATACCAAGGCTCACGGCTCAATTTAAGGCTGAGTTAGTCCGAATGAGTAGACTCATGAGTGAGTTAACCGACCTATTCTCACTTGTGTAATTTTACGCACCTCTTCTCAACACAGATGCTCTCTTCAGCGTAGGCTTGTCGATAGTGGGCCATTTCTGATACTGCAATCTGATATTTTGTCGAGCTAATGTGCCACTGCACGTTTCCAATTTTTATTTTCGAACACATATCAACAAGTTGCCATCATGGTCACTCGTATAAACTAAAGTGTTGCACTGTTCAACCTGAGGGTGACGATTCCATTCTCGTAAAGGAAGCAGGAAACAGGACGAAGCATAGCGCAGTCAGAAAGAAAAAAAAAACAGCAGACAGACAAGTGGTTCGTCAGGCACACTCATAAAAAGCTTTGTTTTTTTTATTTTCCTAATTTGCAAGATCCACTGGTTTTATTACGAGGGGTGAGAGCCCCATATACCACATGCGAAAGATGACGTGACGAAACGAAGCTGTGTGTACAAAAAGCCAAAGAAGCAAAAGTTCTGGAGCCGCCAAGTGTCTCATATTTGCATGCGCGTGAGCTGCGTGCGCACTTCTTCTTAAGGATTGCAAAAGAAAAAATTTTAAACGACGGCGTTTCAGTCACTCAGCCTCAGGCTTCAAGACCACACTAGCTTCTCGTGAATTAAGACGATCAAAATTTGCGCTCGCTTTGACATCGCCTGCCCTCATTATTAAAATACAGAAAGAAAAAAGCTGGCGTTCTTGGGACTCTTAGTCATTGCGAAATTGTGAAAACGACGCGATAAGGGCGAAGGGATTCGGACACAGCACACATCACAGAAAACTTCGGAGGAGCGTCATCGTCGTGTGCACCAGCTCGCTAATTTTTAAGGGAAGAGAATATGCAAAAAAAGAATGAAGTGTGCCTGAGCGTAATACACGAATAATAAAAGCAATGAAAATAACTGGCAGGTAATTAGTGATGCGTGAATGTTCTAAGATGATCATCATTTTTCTAACTTTAGTCAAAGTTAGAAAGATGATGATCAAAGAAATTTGATTAGGGAGTAAATTCCTGTAGTATAGATAGTGAAAGTGACAGAGAGGTAAAACTCTTGACTGTTAATTTGAGAGGACTAATTATTGAACCTCGGTCATGGATAGAAAGTTCACAAGGAAGTAACCACAGTGGAGTACTTAGTCGAATGTGTGAGGAAGCTTGTAAGTTTTTGCAACGGGATTCACGCACATGGCATGAACGAAAGCTGGAATTCTAACGCAACCCGCAAGCACCACCCCTGAAATGAAGAGAGGAGACACATGATAGGAAGAGCCATCTCTCTTCACTAGAAGGAAAGAATAAGACCATAAGCACTTTGCGGAAGGACTGGAGAACAGGTGAAGGTGAGCGCAGTACAGCCCCCGGAAGAATGCAGGCACAGCTCTTGGATCCTCCTCTGCTAAACCTGGAAAGGAATGAGCAGTACCTCAAGGAATAGATGTTTTGAATGCGAAACGAAGCATATCTTAGCCTACTGCAGGGACTTTGAATATCTATCTATCTATCTATCTATCTATCTATCTATCTATCTATCTATCTATCTATCTATCTATCTATTCAGCTACGTCTCGATGGTCACGAGATCAACCCATTAGGCTGGGGCAAACCAAACTTAGTATGGGAGATAACATGGCTTGACAAATATGACGATGGTCATAATATGGCCATGATGTGAATATTGTTACAACTCTGTCGCCTACGTTATCAAACCCTTACAGCCAGACGCATGGCACATACCTCCGGACTGGTATGTGCCGCATTCCTTTAGCACATACCCACCAACCGGTATGTGCCCCAGGAGACTGGCCGTTTATATGTACCCATTAATGGTGAGAACAACTAACGGTAATTTAGCACGTGAGCGTTAAGGAAAATCTGAATTCGACAGCGATGACCCATTGAATGCAAAGAATAGGCCTCAAGATCCCAGCAGGAATTGAACCCCAGAAACCTGCGAGGCTATGTAGTATTCTACCACATAGCCACACCAGGTCTCATACCTCCCTTTCAAATAGACTATAATGTTTGTAAAACCCCAATTGTGGTTTCAGTGCTGGTGAATCGATTTTGTAAACATTACGCTTGAACTTCTAGATACTGTCATGACGTTGGGTTTACGCCAATTGTATCCAAGCTTCATTCACTGAAGTTCATTTATTTAGCATTGTCCAGGGCTACCATATTCGTGAGAACCAAGGCGTTATATCTGCTTTCCGCTTCGGGTATTGCTAAGATCCGTGTTGCTATTTCCTTCGTTACACGAATGTTAACAAAACAACTGGTAATATAAAACATACGCAGCTGTTTACGTGTGTCTGTGCATGCATATTTACAAATGTTTAGTGCCACTTCATATCGTTTCGGACAATAAAAAGTTACATCACAATAACCTTTTATCTGCATGCTTCGCATAACGTTCATTCCTAACGTACGTGGGTTCTGCTGAATTTTTCAAAGAGGCATACGCAGTCGATGTTAAATATAATCTGCGGTGGTTCCATAGGTTGAACGAGCCAAGAAAAGTTGGACCATCTTGCTCTGTCTTCGCGGACACGCTTATATCTCTCCGTGCAATCAGCAAAGCCTATTAAGCGAGAGTTTGTTGGGCGCGTGAGGTTGCAGGTTTTTTCAGCGATGCCTGCGGAAAAAAAATAGGCGGCAGGTTCCGTGTCCTGCAAACATTGGTAAGCACTGGTAATAAACTCGTCAGACCGGAGAAGACAATTAGCGGTCAATTGATTCCAATCTTTTTTATTCTGCTCTTGAGCACAGCAAAAAACAGGGCAAAAATGTTTTTAAACAAATATGAAAAAAACGCAGGTTCTGCGTGGAACGCGCAGCACCAGTCACAGCGTGAGCTCAACGAGTGGTCCCTCCTATCTCTTTTCGAAACATTATTTGGACAACTGCTACAAGCACACTTGCATGGTAACCAGTATGGCACAAACCATCATGTTGTTTTCACAGAGAGTCATTCAATACGTCGTTGCTGTGGTTAACGACAATGAAGTATGCCCTAGGCCTTTTTAAATCTCTTGGAGCATTCCATGACCCATTCGTTACGCAATTTCTACTGTGGGACGTTTGGTTGGCTCTTTGAAGTTCTAAAATGCTTTATTACTCATATTACCGCGATTTTCTTCGCGACGTGAAGCCTGCCTTGGGCCAGTTTGCAACGAAGCTTCAAGCACCAGCATCGCTCAGTGGTAGCATACTGGGCTGGCCCACCGGGTACCTGGGTTCGAATCCTAGTGTGTCCTTCATGTTTTTATAAAGTTAGCTTTCAGTTTATTTTGCGTGAGAGTGGTGACGAACATGGGTGGTGGGATGGTCACGGCAGGGGCGGCAGAGAACTTCGGAGCCAAAACTGACCCTTTTTGTGATTTCATAACAACTTTTGCTGAGAAAAAAAATGGAAAGTTTGTTTTTGTTCAGAAGTCAAATGTATATTTACAATCTATTTAAGTGAATCAGTGCCTGCTGGCTGCCATTTAAAACACCAATTTTGAACAGAAATTGACAACTTCAACGAAAATCATTGAGCAGTAATGACAAACGTGAAAATAGACTACAGAAATTTCTATTTACGTGTTGCGAAGACGAAAAAATATACGATTTAAAGAAACCCCTTTTAAAAGCCCCCATGCGTCACAGATACATGACATGAAGTACCATCTCATTGAGCTTAATCTCTTCCACGCGAATAATTGAAGTTCAAAATAAAACACAGCCGCTATTGAAAGAACTATACGCTTTCTCGAAGCAATGCTACCAAGTGGAGTCACGGGCATTAAGAAAGCTAAAGCTTCATTTTAAAGAACACGATTTCTTTCAAGGAAGAATTTTTTCTAGACTGAATAAATAAAAGCGTGTTGTCAAGTTTACCACCCGTTTTCATGAATACTTAAAAATAACGCCAAAGCACTGGAATGAAATCACTATATAATAGACTTACATTTAGGCGCCCCTTATACATGACATTACGTGGCACACAAATGCAGCTAAAGGGTAGTAAAGTAGCGCTATCGCAAACACAAGGTGTTGCAATAAATGCTTCCTCAACCTAAACAAGAATTTATTTACCTTGCTTTGATTTCTTGAATGCCCATCCCAGCCAGTGGGATATGTTCACTTGGTAACTACCAATGTGCATTCGTGCATGACAGATGATCATGAGAAATTCGTGCCATGCGAATGACCGCTTCTTTTTATATACGTAAGTCCCAATTGTTCAAGCGATAACAAAACTCTTGCGAAATAAAACAAATATTTAAATTGCCACACTTTTCTTTGCACAAAACAAAACTGGTTTTAAATAAGCCACAAAGAACTAGTATGACTGGCAAAACAAGCACACTATTCTAAACCAGCGGTAGATGAAATCATATCTATGATATTTATTGCGATAGCAGTTATATGGACACTCTCCGCGGGATTTTGCTGCCGGCGTTGGTGTCCACGTGGGCGTCGGCGTCGATGTCATGCACCGTATATGTATGCGTATTTATATATATTAAAACGCAAGAGAAAAAAATCTAGAAAAAAATTGGCCCCATAACTGCATGTTACACTGCAAATGCCGTCGAAAGACGATAGTCTTGAGTCTGGAGAGAGTGAACAAAACGTTTATTTGATGTCCTGCGCAAAACATCGGTGAATGGTATTTTGGAGGCACTGCGTTAGAGTTCCTCAAGCGTGCAGCGGAGGTGAACGAGCACATGAAGTCATGTGACACGTGAGACATAAGCGCCATCTGGCAGCTACTTTGGAAAACGAAGCGCGTGCGCGGCGTGCGCGCCCATCTCGGAGGTGGTAAGGTGTAGAACGCAAGGCGACGGGTAGGTGCCACCACCGTGTCATCTTAGCAAAGCGTTGGAAGCACTTGCCTTTCGTGCAAGCGTTGCATAATCAGCGCAGCGTGATAATCGCTACAATCCTTAGAATTCCTTATGTACGCCTTGTCTAGTAAAAGATACACATACAAAATATTGACGTGTTGTTATGGTGCCTCCATTGTGCGTAATAATTGCTTTTTAATTGACAATCGCAGAAGTATGAACGCTGAGCCTTGAGCGCTGCGGATGAGGTCGGCCGTTTGGGGTATCGGCCAGTCACTCTGGTGCCTTTTAAGGTGCCGTTAAAGGTGGGCAAATAGACAAATGTACAAACAGACTGACAGAATAAATTTTCTGCGTCGAAGGTCCGCAAGAAACACTATCGTCTTTAGAGCCCTCCGGCATGTGGAATCGAACCTGGGACCTCTGCGTCGCGAAAGGGAGGCGTTAACTGCTGAGCCAACCCTGAGCACATTCTTCACCGTTCAAGCGGCAAGCTACTTATATCTACCATTTACCGCTGCTCACGAGCATCTCTAGGCGTAATTGTGTTTTCAGCATTAACAGCAAGATGGTGCCACGAGCACGCGTCACCACATCACGTGGCGGCGCCGGCTCTAATCTCTTACGCGTACTTCACCCGGCGAGTTAAGGGCGCGTCTCGAGGCGGTGAGGAAGGGAAGGTTGTACGCCCTGACTGGCCTCGGTTTTTACCTGGAACGATTCTGCTGTAGTTACCCGGTGCACAAAGGTCACTGCAATCATTGCAGTCTCTGTTTGTGAAAAGCACGCGCTTTTCAGACACAGCAAAGTAACAAATGAGACGCTTTTTCGCGTGCATCCGTTCCTATCAGTACGTGTTGTGCGTCATTTATGCGTGAGGAACGTGGGGCATACTTCGATCTGCTTTCCCTTCTGCGCGTGACCTCTCAATTTGTTGCGCTATACCGTTCATTGCTTCGGCTTTTCGGCAAAGCTGTGACTTTTTTTTCATATTCTCCTATCAACGTATTTGTGAGAAGCCTTATTCGCAAATCAAATATAAGGTAGCGGTATTTTGTAGTGAGCTTGCTTTTTGTGACGAGTTTATCACACTAGTCTAGGCCTGCGACTGCAAAAGTAAGTGTAATGCGACGCATGCCGACCACACCAAAAAACTATCAATTTACAGTTATAAAAGTTTTCTGATTGAAACAAGTACTGGCGCTTGCGAATAACACGAACTTTTCTGCTTTCGCCATTTCACAAGTTGGGCTCCCGGTGAAGTGTGAGCCTAATTAGGAGAGCCGAATTAATCAGCGCGCGCAGCAGCGAAGAACAATGGCGAAAAGCTTTGGAGAAAGGCAGGAGTGCTGGCAGCCAAATGAGAAATATAGGGACTTAATGAGGGAAGCAAAGAATGAGATGTCTGTATGAAGGGAGAGATGAGCAAACAGCAGACGGGAGGAAAGCGAGAGAAGACATATTAAGCCAGCAAACCGGAATGACGATGTCACACGCTCAAAAGCGCAACAAAAAAAAAAGCGCAGTACAGAACGCAGCATAAAAGCTGACACCAAGAATGGCGAACCAAAATACGCACTGACGTATGAGCTAGAAGCAAAGCGTTTGTGTGAGAAGCCATACTGAAAAAAAAACGTGCAGTTGTGCTCCTAAGAAACATCCGACAAGAAACTGGCTGTCTTTTTGTTTTGTAAGAGCAGAGGGTGTGGTGTCGCAGAAATGTACACACTCAAAGAAAAGGATGTTGACGACTACGTCTTTATCTTCCCCGACCTGAAGCGCCAGTGCTATGAGTGGAGGACAAAGTGGGCCCTTGTCCGGGGTGCAGGTTTTTGTGCATTAGGCGTAGAAAAAAAAAAGCGAAGAAAAAGTGCCGAGAAATGCTCAGCTGTGCCGAGCGCAATCGGACGAATCAGCAAAACACAGAAGAATGCAAGCTGATCTTCATTTTGAAGTTCTTTTTTTATGTGACATCTGATATGGCATTTTTTTTATTTTACCTAAGACTGCCTAATAACTTACATAAGATGGATCATGTACGGATGAAGCCACGGATATTATACACAAAACCATCAATTTATACTTCTTTCTCTGTATTTGTCTGAAAAAAGAAGATATCTTTTAAGTTGTATGTTTGGCTATGCAATAAATTTAAAAGCTGTTTTACGATGTTCAAGCAATCATCGCAATAAATTTCATACACACTGGTAAAAGAAAAAATGACCGGCTTTTTATGTTTGCAATATTGCAGCTCATTCATGTGTTTCTAGCCGATGAATTGACAAAACATCGCTATAATTTCTTGATTTGACTTAGTCAGGGGGACAATATTGCTGCTTTGAAAATGAGGAGTTCCTTTATATATACAATCTAGATTGTGTTTTTAAAACGCGTGGCCCTTGGGCCACATGCGGCCCGCGACTTCACGAAGCATAAAGTTTTGTTACTCAGTTGAACGGTTCTCGCATTATTTTCACGTCTATCGCAATCGAAACTTTTTGGTCGGCTAGGATACAGGGACAACACTGCCCTCAAAGATTTCTTTGTCTTTTCTTTTCCGCAACTTAGAAACTATGACATGAAACTTGACCATGAAACAAAACAGATTTACGAATCTTTGTCAAGATTTTAGTCATTGCCGAAATTAGTATCTATAGCTCTCTCAAATCTTGATGTCAAATCTTCTTTAGAAACAATCCGTATATGGGTCGTGCCTTTTATAATCAACATCAGGCAAGATTTTCATAGCACTAGCTGCCCCCCCTCTCCCTACACACTACACTACTCCGACGTTCTTCACTGGCCCAGCCTATAAATAGGTTTTTATCTGACTGAGACAGCCCAAAAAGATTTTGTTTGTTTCCATGATATGCAATATCAACGCTCTTTACACACTAGAGTAATACAGCATGTATAAAATATTTTAGTGTGCTTGTAAATTATCCGTCAGCCAGCATCTGTAACCCAGCACCACTGGATTAAACACTGCCATTGCGTGTTCACACAACTCCCAGTATTGGAAAAGTCTGAGTCATACATGCAGCTTTAATGCCTAAAAACGCTGTGTAAACGGGGAATGACAATTCATTTATTCTCTTTTTCATCAATCAGGTGCGACTGACATTACAATTAAGTGTACTTGAGACGAAAAATATGTTAAATAAAATTACTATTACATTTCAAAACAAAAACACCCTGCCTGCTCTACCTAAGCATCGCAGGAGGTGATAAATTAGATAAAAGATAAAAATGTACAAATACAGCGTTGGCACAGCTGGCGCTAGTATTTTGCTTGACGAAGTTATTTTTCAGAGGTCTTATTTGTGTACTACGTTACTGCGAAGCCAGGCCCTCGAAATGAAAAAAAAAGTGATTGTTAAGGTATGGGTATTAAAATTCACCTAATGCATTTCCAAGCTCAACAGTGCAGGTTCTAGCAGTCTCGAAATTGCGTACTCATTTGAAGCAGCACGTTGAAAGTATTTCAATTTTTGTGCCAATACTCCATCAAGCTTTACACTGAATCTCATGGTTGAAAGCCGCTAATTCAATAACTTTAAGACAACTTGTCTAGATTTTGATGACATTTCGCCAATCAAGAAATCCTCTCGCCACTGTTCAAAAATATTTCTTAAAAAAATAAAAAAGACGCCACCAGAACAACAAAGCTGTACGAAACATTTTGATTTGACTCATTATAACGAAAATATTTTCGCTGGTGCTGAAAATGTTCTCATTATTGATGCTAGCTCTTAGTCATTAACTGTTATAAAACAAAAAAACAGTCGTTAACGATAAGTTTTGAGTCACTAGATATGGTTTAACGGCATAGATAAAAATAATTCTGTACATGCATGAATATATACGTCAGATATTTTCTAGGCTCTCGGCCAGCACATTTGGTGGTGAAAAGCTTAGTTGAACCTCAAACGTTTGCGAGAAACTGACGCAAAACATGTAGAAAATTTTTATCTTTCTCGTTATAGAATAGCTACCGGCTTTGCTGAATTGGTGCTTATAATTAAGGTTCTGCGTTTATCTACGCCGACCAAAGTGCGACGACCTTCTAGAACACGTTCACTTCCCTATAAAACTTTAGGGAACCGAGCAGTACAGTTTCAAAAGCTGAAAAATAAACAATGAAATAAATTTTAAGGGTCTGCCACGTAAAACGCCGCAGATGCTGCATGAAAAGAAGCAGAGAAAGTAACCCCCTTTAGAGTTCACACTGATGCAGTGTTTTTATTGATGTTTTTTGTTACATATTGTCACCCCAGGTAACCGCAACAGCAGCTGCGCCGAAATGGTCACGACGAAATGCTCAGAATTTAGCTCCGGATAGCTGTTCTGTTTCTGGCGTGTGTTGACAATTTCGTGGTGGGGAAGAGAGCAAGACAAACAAACCTAAATTTGTTACGCTTTGTACGCTTCGCCGTATGTAAACATAAAATGTACTGCTAGGTGTCCGCCATGACCCTGGTACGCTACTTAAATAAACAAGGTTTCAACAAGGTATATTTGGTGGGAGCCTTTAAAGCTTCTCGGTATTCGGCACCGCAGAAGTGAAGAGAGGGCAGGGGGTGTGCAGCCGTTTGTGTTAGCAAGGGTGCAAGCGAGGTTTCTTCGCGGTGCGGTTGTTGCAATATACGGCGACAAGCGAGGATTTTTCCATCAGCCAGGCGGTGGAGGGAGACGAAAAAGCGAGGACTGACGAGCTACGCTGTTAGCGGGACCTCCTTGTTTACTTCCTTCTCCGCAGGGAACGGTGGCCGCTATTTACCATCATCGTGAGAGGTGCATTAGGGCTATTTCAACTCACCTATCTGCACTCAATAACGCTGACGAAGCCTTCCTGGGTGTTTCGGCTGATACGGATGTAAGGGACGACGTCAAATAACATAAAAATAGCGTGTCGCGTGGGCAGTGCGGGAAGATGGCCAACCAAAGAAGAAGGGTGAGCACCAACACCCCAGGGAGGTTCCTCTTGCGATGCAACTGGCTGGGCTTGAAGCTGAGTCAATACAGCTTCAGTGGTATTCAAACTAGGACGAGCGCGGTTTCAGGAGTATCACGGGGAGTTTTGGTATACTAGGCATTACCTGCGTTATCATAGCAAACAAAAAAATCACAGCATATTCTCGGAGTGAATGATGATGAGTAGGTGAAGCGTTTGTCTGTCCGTCCGTGTGTAGGTCTGTACGTCCGTCTGGACGCACGCATACACAAAGAGAAGCACAGATGCATTGACGGATGAAAGCACGGACGAATGCACGGATCGATTGATGCATAAACGGAGGGATGGCAAAAAGCATGGACGGACTGATAGACAGATGGTCGGACTGATGAAAGGACGGATAGATTAGATGAACGGACAGAAGCACGGACGCACCGATAGATGGACGGATGGGCGAACGGATGTATGCCCGCATGGTTGCACAACCGAATGGAAGAATGAACGCTTCGTCCTACTCATCATTATTCCCTCCGTGGATATGCTGTGAAAACCACCAATGGCGCCTAGTTATATTATTCCCGAAAAGAATGGATGAATGCATGCTATGAGCGGCCTCTTTATTACGGAACGGTGAAATTTGTGCCACCAGGCTTCCAATAAAAAACAATTGAAAAGAACAAAAAATACTTTGTGTTGGCATAATGCCTCATCTACATTGATGAAATCGATTTATACACACAGCACCATCTATTGAAGAGCTCATTAACTAGACGTGGCTACTACTACTAAGACCCCGCCGTAGTGGTCTAGTCGCTAAGGTACTCGGCTGCTGACCCGCAGATTGCGCTATCGAATTACGGTTGCGGCGGCTGCATTTCCGAAGGAGGTGTAAATGTTGTAGGCCCGTGTGCTCAGATTAAGGGGCACATTAAAGAACCCCAGGTGGTCGGAATTTACGGAGCCCTCCACTGCGGCGTCTCTCATATTCATATGGTGGTTTAACGACGTTCAAGTCTACATATCAATCATTACACTACTACTACTACTGGTATCACTACCACTACTACTACTCCTACAGAAGAGGGAAGGACCCACGGCCTACAGAGCGTCGCCCCTAAAATTTTAGACCTTGCATTTTTATTTCTCGTACCATATGTACCTGAGAGTTGTGGTTGCCTGCAAATGTTCGATTATATATGGTGTCTCGCAATGTGCGTGCTCAGGAAATTTCCTGTGAATTATTTTGTTTTAAAAGGCATAAGCGAGCAATTATTCACTGGTGCATACAAAGTAAACTTACTTATGTACAGAATGGCAAATATTACCATCCTCCCTTCCCATGCCGGTGCTATAGTGATGATTAAGTAACCTTGGTTAGGACAAATGCCACTCCAGCTTTCCTTTAAGCACTAAACGAATATGCGCGAAATAGAGAAACGTATTCCTAATGCATAGTTGATGGTAAAAGCTGCTCAGGTAACCTGATTTATTTTAATCGAGACCATGTCTTCCAGTTCCAGCACGAATACTAGCAGCTGCCTTGTTAACCTCAGACGTACATTGATGCTCTCAATCTTAATGAGACACTGTTCGCGAAAGTGCTGACCAAGTCACGACACGATGCCGTCGCTCTGTCGACGGCGGCAGCAGCTCTGCACGTCGCGAGACGACGCGCTGCACACGAAAAGTTTTGTTTCGCGTTGCTTATACATGTGAGCTCTCGCTTCCTCTCTCTCCAATAACTCCCGCGGGACTACGTCGAGCGGCGGTTCTACGGAATTTAACCTCGTTAGTGGGGCAGCCATTTACGAGCAGAATGCAGCGGCGAAACTCTCACAAGCTCGCCTAGTGCACGCGTCTGCCACGTCAGCGCAGTTTGCACGCACACACTAATGCGTTGGAGGAGAAACACGCGCGCAAAAGAGGACATGTTCGTGTCATTCTAAACTGCGCCCGCCATTTGCGGTTACCATGGCTCCCTTGAATTGTTGCGGCCAGTAACTCTTTTCTGTTCTCGTGTTCACTTTCGCTCACTGTGTTTCTGTTTCCGTTTGCTAAAAGAAGTCGTCAGGGTTTCGTTAGCGCACTGTGTGACCCGAAATGCTTGTGTTCAGCGATGTCATCATGCGGAGTCAGCTTTATGTATTTCTCAACTCATATCAATCGCCACTGTCAAGCTCCACTTTCGTATCCTTTAAGTAACGCTGTCCCTTTTATGGGTAAAAATTTTGTTTTTGTTTTGCTGCCGTTATAACATATGTTGTGGTGGAAGCATGACCATGCGAAGTCAACAGATAATAAATAAAGAGGAGAGGTGTAATGATAAAAAGTATTGCGCGTGGCCATTACGTGAACTGTGATGATCTGAAATCCCTGTTAATATTTCTGTTTTGAAGTGTTCTGGTGAGATAACATTTCTTTGTAGTGAAGTACATTACCTTAATGTGTTATTCTTCGCCTGTACACCAAATCTATAGTGGTCAATTTACAACACAGTTATGTTACGCTGTACAAAAAAAAGTTAACAAACGCAAGAAGTTTCTCAGCTTAATTATTATAAGTTGTTAAAATGGGTCAGTGTATTGCAACCCTTCAATAATTCATCTTCAGATAAATTTTATAGATATACAAGGTATGTGCCCTCGCTGAGGTAATTAAACGTAAAAATAACTGCAATGATAGCCAAGCTTTGGCTACACGATCACAAGTTGCAACTTGCGTTGTTAGCTCCGTGAAGTGGCACTACATGCATCTGTTTATGAATATGTAATACAAATATGTCATGTGTTAGGTTCTTAATGTTAAGTACTGTCACAGAGAAAATGGTCGCAGTTGGAAAATAAACAAAACCATGAAGTACAATAATATTCTTTGTTATTTGTAAAACTAGTTTTAAAAGAGAATTACAAGTAGGAAGGAAAGAAAAACGGTCACTGTACAAACACATTGTCCAAGAGTCCAGATTAAGATAAGCTAAGAAAGCCAGCGTCCACAGTCTACGAAGTTTATTTGACAGCCTGGTTGATGTCGGAAGATCATGGTGATAATTCGGCGAAGGGTAGCCGATGGCGACGGCGGTAGTGCAGCAGAGAGGACGTCAGGTGCTTCCTGGAAACCCAGTCAATGTGTCATGACAAACCTTGCTAAGTGCCCTCTGAAGATTGTTACCGCAGCAACGAGGTGCTGCAGTCGCCGTCCTTGCCAGTTGAAGAGGTCCCCGCCGGGTCACTGGCTCAGGCCCGGAACCCAGCTGCCTTGAGACTCCCTCCTCAAACAGCTCGGCACGGACATCTTCTCACAGGCTGATACTATGATGATGATGATGATTACCGCAAGAATCACACAACCTCCTTCGGGAGATCGGCCACAGACATTCCAAAATACTTCCACCTCGTCATCTTATTTCTCATCTCTTCTCTTTGCCCCGCCCATTTGTTGATTGATTGATGGACCTTTTGCCCTGTGCCTTTTCTTTACCTGAACTTTTTTTCTGCATTCTGAGGAGTTACCGCTGTTTTGGTTTCGAAGTCTCACAGACACAGACAATGCACCACTCCAGTCTACAGTTAACGTCCTTAGTGTCCCTTACTCATCTTTCCCAGAAGAGAATTTCCAGAAGAGAATTTTTTTCTTAGGAAAAAACGTTACAAAAAGTGACGGACATACAAGCTGTCAAGCTAATGGTACTGCGGGACAGCTTCAAGTCCTATTCAAATAATTCATCCCTATATTTTGCGAGCCTTATAAGTACTCGAAGAAAGTAAAAATCCTGAAATACAAGTCTCAATCCCAGAACTGTGCTATATAAATGATTCGGTTGAGTTAGGTATAACAAAAGCTAGTAATTAGGTCATGTCCTAAAGGCAGTTCCAATTGAGCAAAAAGAAGAGTAAAATCCTGGTTTTTCTCGGTGTTGTAGAAACCAACTATCACCACTCGGCACCCGAGACACACCACTCGATGTGGCATAGCAAAGTGGGAGACGAAACGTGCTGCCGCTATTCTAATAGCGGCGATTGACTTGCTGGTCACATGAAGATGAAGTAAAAATGCTGGATAAGTTCTAGTAGGCAGAGCAAAACTTGTATATACAGAATGTACAAAATATACACAAGTACGGACACCAACGTTACAAAAAAAAGGGTCTATGGAAATGAACCGTCTTCTGTAGAGTGACCCTACGGGATTCGGTTAAACCGATTGTGCCTAACACCTCAAGGCCGGTTCACAACGCCTAGCAGAGCTCCGGGGTCTCTTCTTATACCGTCGTTGCTCCACCCTTACACAACTCTCGGCGAATCGTCACCTGCTTGTCCACTGATACACTTTGTCGATCGAACCCCGGGCACGTGGGGGCTCATGCCTTCTCTCCAAATAACACATTAACGAAAATGTAATTAACACAAAACTAGAAAAAGTCATAGAGGCTTGGGCAAGCTCTGCGGTGCACAATTATCAAGACAGAGCTACACGTACTGGGTATTACGGCCATAGAACGACTTCCCTGTAACACGTGAACTTCTCTACGGCGGGGCAATGATCCGTTTGTCCTCTGTGCGCTGTAAGAGGAACCGCTCACTGACCACCCGTGGTTCCACTTACGAGCTCATTTACAAGAATTAACGCGGGAGCAGTCGAAGACATGGCAATTCAACAATATATAGGCACCCCAGGCACCAACTTGTCACGAGCCCGCCCACTTTCGAGATCTACTCCACCGGAACGAAACGAAAATAAGGTTAACGGAAATCACTGCGGTTTCGCAATGTGCGCCACCAATTTTGCAAACACGCAAACAGTACACTGCCGCGGCATAAGCCGAAGGGATGCGAGGAGTCGCCGCGGTGCGCTGAGTCTCGGAAGTGGCCCATTGATGCATAAGCTGCCAGTGCCTTGAGACAATTAGAGGGCCATCACGAGGAGTTTTCTGATCCCTGCTGCCCCCGTGGGGGTCGGTTTCTTTTCCATGACTTGACAGGAACTCAAAACGCTTGGCCGCCTCTGGCGCTGCAGAACTATGCAGCGTACCATGCTGGCGCTAGACTGCCTCTGTGTTAACGGCTATTCCGGTTGGGCATACTTCGACCGAGTGGAACTAAATCAACGCAGCCTACCAGGGGCTACATGCCTCCCCAAGCTTACGACACAACGCAAGTAAAACCAAACTAAAAATTCTACGCAACCAAGTATTACCGTGGTACTACAAAAAGCCTAAGCTCTATTTGACTAAACTAGTTTTAGTTAAACATCCACAATGTCGCTCAACGTTCTGGCAAGGCTCTGTCATGTCTTGTTAGATTTTTTAGGCGTTTCGACTGTCCTTAGATGATCTCTCTTTAAACAAAATTTAGCAAAATGACTGTACATTCTGAAACTAAGCTACTGATATCTCTTGAGCAGAAATAAATAATGGTACATATGGATTTGATGGATAATTGTAATAAAGTTTATATTGAATGACATGCTTATTCGAAGCTTTTTTATAGTGTAAATCCATAAACTTCGAGGTTGCGGTCTGGCCTAATCATTCTCATATGGACAATTCACGTCTTTCCGAAGTTCTGGATATGTGAGGCTCTCTGGACCTGAAGTCACATCAAACGTAGAGCGAAGTTCCACTAATTAGGATTGTCAGTAATACCTGGTGATAAACAAATATTTTTTAAATGCCCGGAAAACAAAATGCACCCATTCTCACAACCAGTTTGTTTAATATTAATATAATAATAAATTATACAAGCTGCGTTCGTTTGATTTGTTGTACTTAACTAATTTTCGTGCTTGAGTAACATGCATTGCATTGGCATCTGTGTTAAGTACTTTTCTGTTCTAACATTTTATAAACTATGGATTGCACACTTAAAGAGTATTAGAAAACTTTCAGGCGCGATGCCTAGATCCCTATTTGTTTTACGAACTTTATTACTCACTTTTTTTCGTTATTGTTGACTCGGTTACTTGTTGAGTCATAACAGGCTTATGAAGTGCAGTCAGCTTAATCCTGCAGTCGGCCTCTTCATAAAAACACAACTCCAGTGCAACAGAATTGTTCTGAAGAAAAATATTTTGTGAAGTGCTATGAACATTATTGCAGCATTATAAACATCCCACTCGCCATGGTTAACGCCACCATACTATAATAAACTCCCTTTTAACGCAACGTTAAGATGACGCACGAGAGAGCTCTGCAACACTCTAAATTCCTGAATGTGTAAACTCCCCAGTACACGCGTTTCCCCGGCACTCCAATTTTGCCGCCCTAAATGGGAATAGACAGAACGCTTCAACGTGGCGGATCCTTTCATGCGATCTGACTATAGGATACTTTTCCGTAAGCGTAACAACAAATAAAAACAAAGAGGCACCGAACGAGGGCGGAGAACAAAGCCTCTTCGAGGTGGGCCCCCTCTTCATTCATGCAGATGCGTGAGCCCGTAAACAACAGCGTCCTCGTGCGCCTTCCAACCAAGCGTTCGCTTTCACGTCAGGAGCCTCGGCAGGCTGTCGCAAACCGTGAGAGCGCGTGCACTAGCGAAGCCTGTAGACAGCGAGCGGGGATTAGGGCTCATGTCGGAAACAGTTGGCTTGCTTCGCTGTTCGCGAACAAGGATGGGTGCTTGGCGTGACACTTCCTGCGCCAGGCGGCAAACGTTATGTACAGTGCGCGGAACCGAGTAGACACGCAAGGCTTGGATAGAAGCAGGGAAGTAATGTAAGTAGGATAACGCGTGGCTCGTGCATTATAGATGTGGTGGGGGCACAAAGCAACTTTGAAACAGGTCAACCAAGAGACACTTTCAAAATCATAAGTGGAAACAGAAAAAAATAAAAGTATGAGACAGACAGGCACGTTAACGAGGGCTGAGGATAAGAAAGCACACAGGCGGGTAGCAATGGCAGGATGATGACGCGGCATTGGGACGCACTGGAAGTCAAACACTCAGCAACAAGTACAGTGGATCAATTTTAACTGTCATATTGATACAGAAGGCGGCGCATGATTTCTGAATAGAACACGTTTTGATACTTTCTCTGTCATGATTACCACCTGTCTTTTTTATAGAACATTGGTAATTATGATGTATTGATATCCGTTAAGGGGTTAATTTGCAGCTTCCAGAGTAAGTTTTTGTCGATCTCCGTTTGTTTTACTTTGCTGACAAACTTGCAAATACTGAGAGTATGTTGTGTATGCTTAGCTGACATTCCAATGAAAATTGCGCTTCCTTCGTAGATATGATTACAAAGATGCTGGTGCTTCTGTCTGGTGCTAGCTACGCCTTGTCTCTTTACTATACAAGTTTTGCGTAGTAAAAGCTCTAAGGCAGGGGGAACATGCTTCTAGTTTATACCTGAACTATAAATATTCTACCACTACCAAACCATCCCTGACTGTTCCAAGATATTGGTAGTGGTTCTTGCGCATCTCCGTATAGGTATTTTTACTTACTCATTATGCACGAAAATAAACAAGTTAACACATCAATAGACATTGACTTGCTGTCAATTAGCACAACAATGTGAGCATCGGTGCCAGGGGACAGTTAGCACTGCAAATATTATTTACTCTGTCGATAAGCGTTTATGTACCGTAAGAAGAGATTCCATGAAGCTCATCAGGAGGAGCTCAGAAAGATCACAGAGGAGATTCGGGCTGTTACAAATTTTCTCCCTACTGCTGCATTATAAGTACAGCCCTAAATTTTGCAAGAACAACTTCTGCGTACATATAAAAGTGCGAAGAAAATTTAAGTGAAAATTATGTTCAGGATTCGACGACATCGCACCACTATATTCTACACAGAAGGCCCCAGATTACTTCAGTCTGTTGTTCCCTTTCGTATACTATTCATAAGTTTCTTCCATGGAATCGCTTTCGGGGACCTGACCTACAACAGACAATGTTTTTTTTCAGCCTGATTGCAATATTCTTTAACTGCGCCATTGAAGTTCAAAATATTTTTGCGATGCTGTGACGATGAATAAGGATGTCATGACATAATGTGTGTGTAATAAGAACAATAAACAGAACCATGTCTAGCTTAAGCAATCTTTGAAGGCATACGCATGGGCTAGCAAAGGCGACAAACATATTCAGGCTAGATTACGGAGATAAGAAGAAAATAATAATGAATAAGTAACATACAAAATTGAGGCGTAACAGCCACGCCACGGTACGCAGTTGACACTCATGGTATTGTTCAATGGTTGATGTGGTTCAACGAGCCTCAAAATAAATTATTACAGAGTTGCCTGGTTCAAGGAAGCAAGCTTAGTTGTTTGAGCAACAAAATTTGCTTTATCAAAAAAAATGTCATGTAGGCTTCCGATAATATATCTATAATTTTTTTTCATTCAACTAGGTAAACCGCTCCTGTGCGTCACCACCGGTATGTGCTAATAACTTTAGTGCTTGGTGCCTAAAGCCTGCACACGGGTATTTTGTACGCAACTATTGAAACAGTGTGCTTTACGGAACTCATTCAGATGCTGCAATTCTATAGTGCATGCCTATGAACAAAATGAAGACTAGGTTCTATAAAGTGTTTTAACAGCTGAGACCGCAGTCACGTGGCGACCATATTAGTGAAAAAGTAGCCCCATAAATAACACAGCGTTAGCTGTAGACGCTCAGAAATGCCGCCACAAAACACGCACGCTGACAAAACGGGAAACCGTCACGCAACGAACCTAAAACAAAAGATGTCTGTAGTGTAGTACGAAGCAGAAGGATTGAAAGAAGTTTCACCACTATCTTGATGTCGGCAGCAGCATCGTCGTCTTGTACACTTTCTGAAAAAGTCTTTAGAAGTTGCATGCCACCAGGCTTTCCGAGCTGATAGGCCTCTCTGTTTAAATTGGAAGTTTCACAAAAGTCTTTCTGCCAAGGCTTTTCAGGTCAAAGGCAGGAAGGAACCTAATGTAGAGAAACAAGTGAATCAATAGCTAACAGCAAGGGTATCGAAAGAAGAAACATTCCTCGAAAGCATCATGACGATTGCAATACCCTTTATCTTCGATCAATACGCGCTGAAACACGACAAGGTGCTGTGGAGGGTAGGCATGTGCGACGGTAAATCGAAAGCAATATAAGGGAGGGCGCAAGTGCCAAGCAGACGATGAAAGGCCGCGTTCGAGGGGTTTAATTTAGTCTTGGATCCAACGCTCGCTAGCAAAGGCGTGTGGACATTTTGGCGTAAACTTGGGTAAAAGCTGTATGAAGCACTGTGTTTTGTTCTAAAGTTGGAATATAAGAGGTTGTTGAAAACTTCATGGGCGGACAAAAATGGCGAAGTGCCTTTTTATTGTTTGTCTCATAATTATAGTGTGGCTTTGACATGTGAAACGATGAGCACTTAATAGTTTCACAAAAGAAAATACGACAAAGAAAAGTGCACGGTGAATCGCAACTGTTGGCATTACACCCGTTTAGCATGAAGAAACTTCTGCCCCAGTGACCAACTGGAGTTTTGCCGTCACACGCTTTAAAAGCATTAACACGTCTTTTACAAGACAGCGGAATTGCTGACAAGTACTAAGAAATAACGAGCTTTCATTTGTATGACACATGTACATATTATGTGCAGTGTCGTGTGACACCCATCATGTGTGTGTAGTGAAGTGAATGACTTGTCGACTCTCATGTACACACGAGCGAATACATCTTCATAAGGACCAGACGTGTGCTCTGCTGTTTTGTGCTGGTTGGACCGAATATTGACGAGGGACATTATCAGAGATTTCATTCGTTGGATTTCGAACATTTCCTTATCATTTTGTTGTGATATGTGCGTATAAGTGTGTGTTTGCATATCTGTTCCCAAGTGTTCTATTTTCCGTGTCTTTGCATATCTGTGCCCGAGTGTTCTATTTTCAATGCAATGCTTTGTATGTTTTACTTCAAGATACGTGTTCAAGTTCCACTCAAGGGCTAAGGAGTATCCGGCGCCATAATTGCGCGCCAACATCTCCTTATATATCTTATCAATAAAAAAAACAAGCTTACAGTGTGCGCAAGAAAACTTGTTCTTTTATTTGTCTTTTAAATACAACAATTAGAGCCTGAGATATTATATATGAGGAATGTAATACATGAGTGAGAACCCCAAAGCAAACATCGGAGCTGAAGGATGGAGACACAATGTAGTGGCTTTGAGCGTCTCTGAGGCTTCTACTTCGGCAATAAATTTCTTCAACTTACACATTGCAGATCTCAATAGTCACTGTCGCAATGATCTAATGATTCACTTCAATATCATGTTAAGCCGCAGTCATGCGTCTATTGGTTGAGTTAGTTTAACCAATACATTTCATAATTACAACGACACCAATTATGCGCTCAGGTCGTACATAAAATTTTTTTCCTGCATCATGGTTTTCGGTTACTTCCAATACTTCTTTGCGAGAATACTAAAAGTTGTCTTGAGTCAGCAATCTGAAAATATATTCAATGATGTTGTAACATAGATAGGTCTTACCACGTCCAACTGCTAAGGTCTAAGATATAATACGCTTTCAATTACTTCATTTCACCTAAATTGCAAATGACAATTTACGTTACAGTTGAATAACATCTCTGGTCCTTCAAATAACAGCACCAATTTGGCTTCTTTTAGCGGGACGGCTCAGTGCTCTCCCATAGTTGATTACGAAGTACTCGAAATTGTTAACTATTTTTTCCGAACACATAACATCTAGAAATCTCCAAATCAGGTTCGAAGACAGCAAATAAATGCTAAATTTACAGGCTCAGTCAAAATGCCTCCGGTCACTTTCATTAGAATTCCTTGATTTTATTTTTTTGGTAATTTCGACTTCTAAATTCTATTCCCTTTATTCTCTTTTCCGATCTCGATTTAGTCAGCCACTTTGACCCTTTTTGACACGACTAATAGAAAAAATTGTCTGTATATGCACCAAACTTGCACAATATTAGTGCTAGGCATCGATGTGTTATTGCACCAGAAACGTTGCCATAACACACCAATTTGTGTGACCTGTATTATTTCGTAAATATTAAGGTATAGTAAAATATTGATTCTATGACAAGTGACTCATGTTGTTATATTTGCATAAAGCACTTAAAAGCGTTGTATATAAATATTATGGAAGTCTGTGTTCAGCTGAGTGTATTTCGCGAAAAAAAAAAGTCTAGACTATCGGCTTTCCACGTGGAAAGCGGCAGGCCGAGCAACTTGTCGAACATATTACTGCGTCCAGCAGAATGATGAAATGCAACCGTATGCTACATATTGAGGGTAGAAAAGGATAGATTTATTGCGCCAGAGTTCAAATTTATAAAATCTTCATTGTAATTTACGCACCCTTACCTACTACCTGAAGCATACCACAAAACACGTGATTTATGTAATATTGAAACAAAGAGTCTCAAAGAGCTAAGAACTAACTAGCCTCCTTACCAGCCAGTCTGTTTATTCCTTTCCGTCGTTCCGTTATATGAATAGCCCCCGACTGTTACATGTCGAAACCTCGGTTGGTCAAACTCAACCGCTTTCCTGTCATTAATATTTCAGATGCGGGTTTTGTAGGCTAACTCATGAGCGTGTAAAGGATCAGAGATGAGTTCCCAGGGGCAAAAACGTAATGTTGCCACTTAGGCTTTTTAGCCGACACTTATCGATACACAGCGATGTTCAGGCGCCTGTACCCCTGCCAATACACGCACTGGTCCTTAATCCTTGCGAAAGCATCAGCCTTACCCAATTAGCACGCTCGATTCCTCGTTAGCCTTCTTTATACACATTATCAGGCTCGGTTGTTCACACCTCGCCGAGACTTGAAAGGATGCCTCTTCTGTTTCAAAAGAAATGGGTGCGAGTGTAGAATTGAAGTAATGATATAATGCTCCTTAATGCGTCGAGGAATATTGGCGGCGAACAACGCAGGCGAGGCGGGGACATTTTATAGGCGCTTTAAGCTGTCACTAAGCATGTGTCTGACCACTCGTTTATCGCTGTGCCCACCTGCTTTGAGCTTATGGGTGCCTTTATAGTAAGTGTTTAATCATGCCGAGTACATACATGGCACTCTACTGTAGGATAGCAGAATGCCAGTCCTTCGAAGAAAAAACATTAATGGGTGCCTGAAAAATTGCCCAACGACTCAGAATACTTCGTACTTTACTACGAGAGATTAGAAAGTTCTCTAATACAATGACTTTACCACAGGACTGCATATTCTAACAATTACTTGCATGCATATTCAAACTAAACATGTTACGACTCACAGATTCAAATGGAAGTATCATCGTGATACCAAAATACGACCATAGAAGATGCTCCTTTGATATGCCTGTTTGTGTGCGCTGTTTCCCAGTAACTCATGCCCTCTCAATCATGTTCTTGTGAGTGATGAGCTGTTTCCAGTATACCAGTCTCATCTTGGCCAGGGGCTGCTACGTTTAAAAGCTGCCACTTTTCATGCCATCTGCATTTTTCATGCCGTAAATGCACGATCGTTGTTCTTTTTGAAGAAAGTGATATGTGGGGCTGCTGCACGGACACGTCAATGATTTTATGAGTCGCGGAAGGGAAGAAGGGAAGAAAAAGAGAAAGAAGTAAAGGAATAAGGAAAAGAATAAAGAGAGAAAGGAATAACGCGAGGCACGCGCACACCACTCTCGAGTTGCGCGGTTCTCCTGATAGGGAAAAGGATTCCTGTTTTGTTTTTGTTTTTTCGTACTTGACCGACACACGTGAATGTCCACAAAGAAGCATTACTTTATCACAGTAGCAATGGTATTCTGGGATCGCGAAAACGTGAGTTTACGTTGAGAGCCGCGCATTGCACAGGGAAGCATCATCTAAGGTGCCATCCCAAATAGTGCCTACTTTCCAATCCGCTCCGCTGTGTGCTGGGGGTTATCTGCTGGGAAGCAGCAGCTAAGAAGTACTGATAACGTTAGCATGAACTGATCAGACTCCTTCGAGTCGTGTCATACACGTGGCTCAAAATTTTCACTAATTGCACATACATGCGCAAAGTGTTTGGCCTAGTTTGCGTAGAACATGTTTTCCAGCTTCACACGAACTTTTCGAACATACCTAATTGTACTTTTAAGGTCGGCATAAAAAATAGTGTATGCGTTTCAATCTCTACATTCAAGGCTTGTCGTGCACTTTCCGCGGAAGCGAGTTCTCATGGCTTATTAGCTTCGCTTCCTTACGGCAGCAAGTCACCTTACCACGAGGAGGAGTTTCGTTTTCTCGTGTCAAGGTGCGCGTAAAAGAGTAGCAGTGGTTCATGGTGTGATTGACAAATTGACTTGCTGCGCAAACTTGAAAACAAAAACGAGAAGGGAAAAAGGAAAGAGCACATTTGCGCTCTTTCCTGTCTCCCTTCTCGTTTTCCTTCAATTTTGCGCAGCAAGTCGATTTTTTTAAGTATGAACCAACTAGTCTGCAATAAAGTAGTGTAATTGACGATTTCTTCTGCAGCCTAATAGAAAGCACTGCATAGTGTAAAAAAAGGCGGAATATCACTCTAAAATATAATGCAAAAAAAAAGAACCGCCAGGGTTGAATGTAGTCCAGTGTGTTGTCGACGTTCAACGATAGGCAGAGGTCCCTGTCACCTCCACAAGCTTCAAGAGGCAGTGGAGAGCCTTGAGGTTGGGAGGTGAAGAAAACAGCAGTTCGCCAGTGCTCGTAAGTTGGCATCCTTGTTGGCTAAACACAGTGCTGTTTTTTTAGTGCTTCTGTGTCGACCATTGACGAGCACACAGGAGGCGCTAACGATATAAGTATCTCCGCAACGTTCCAGGTCGGTGACGGGGCGCTTCCGTTACCTCAAAAGCACGCAGCCGTCCCCACGTAGCCCAAATTGAGGCGAATTGAGTTGTGCACTCGCACTTACTGAAGCATTCTACTCAAAGAGGCTGGTTCGGGACGCTGGCCTAGCTGTTTTAGCATCATAGTGGACGCTTACGGGCAGTAGTTTGAAGCGTTGCCTCGTGAAATCAAAGGCAATTACTGCTCGTGTGAGTGGCATAAAACAGGAACGGTGGTGGTGGCGAGGGTGTCGCACTGTTAATTATTGCTGATTGTCACGTGTGCTGGCATCTAGTGAAACAAAACGGAAATGTCCGCAACCGTCAATGTGGAGAGCATAGTTCCCAGCAAGGTCGCAGATCATCGGTCATTCACGAGGCGCTTGAGGGCTGGCTTCGAGTCGTAGAACGCGGCTGCTGCTTGCTGAGCACGGTCCTATGCCAGGACCTCAGCTGATACGTGCACACCCGCTAGCTCTGCCGTGGTGGAGCTCGCAACGAGAGCGATCCGGCACTGTCTGTTCGCCACCCTAGCCGGCATGGTGCAAGCTCCAGTGGCACATCTATTAGTTCGGAGTAATCTGTTCTTAAAAACCAGTAACGCTCCTTTAAGTTATTCGTGGTGCTTGCATCCAACAGCCTCTTGCACTGCAGCAGCTGGTGCCTTCCCAACACCGGCAAGATGCAGCTGTTATATACTTTACTTTCGAGAGTTAGTGGTAGATTACCATTAATATTTTGAGAATGATTGCCTAATGGGATCCACCCATTCTTATTCTAGTTATCTTACTGCCATGATTCGGCTCCGCGGTTTCTACCTGTACTGAGCAGGCACATTCCTTTACAACTTCAGAATTTTCTCCGGCTATCGTAAAGCTCTGTTTCTGCTTAGACTCTTACACATTGATTTTGTTTAGGCATAATAATTTTCCGACCTACGCTTCTTCTTTCTGGGTCCAATATCTATCACAAAGCGAAGGCTGCTGGACACAGTAATCATGAACTGAAATTCGTCCCCTGAGTGATTCATCAAGGCTCTGTCATCAGCAAATCGCAGGTTCCTAAGATACTTTCCAGAAGCTCTTATCCTGAATTCCCCTCAATGTATACGACCAGGAAAACCTCCTGTGAACACGCATTCTTTGATAGGCCCATTAGAATCCAAAAAGCCCCTGTGAGCAGTCCTTTCAGCCGCTCTCTGAAGTCTGTAGTACATCAATAAGAGTGACCTACACAGTTAAAGGGATAAGGATGGACAGCGACGAAGCGATAGGTTGACAAGTGGGGTATTGACCTTCACAAAAAAAGCGAACCTGATATTGCCTCCGGTAATTCAAAACCACGACCTTTAATATATGTAAAAGGTGCGTTAGAAGGCCGCTTACTTCACTTTGGAATCTCTAGTGTATTTGCTACTGATGCATCCATATGACAGAGAAGGAGAGAGTAGGCGTTTTCTCATAGGCTTTCTCGTGTTCATACTCATTGCCCCTCTGAAATTTCGCTCCCAAATTCGAAGTACCGTTTTAAGAAACTATTTTAGCATTTTGGAAACTTTCAGTAAACGATTTGCCACTTGTTACATTGTCTGTCTGACTCGATGTTTGCTTGTACAGTACCATCCAATGTTAAATAGAACACTGTGTGGGCGCCTGTATTATTGCGGGTCCCATAACTGCAAGTACACATGAACATTGTTCATTTCTGGTACTCGTCTATCAAAAAAAGTAAAAAACAGTCAACCAATAGTAGCCTCATAATAACCTAACTTACTATGCTCTTTTCAGAGAACGAAATCTGGATATGATGCCGACGAACATTTTCCTTTTTTTAGTGAACCCGTTTGTACATCTCTCACTTGAGCTTCTTGCAAGTATTTTGCTTTGACTACACTTACATAAGAACTACTTATATACTTCCATACTGCGACATGGGTACGGGTACCAGGTTGTCATGGCATATTCCTGAGTGACGCATTTGCAGAATGGTCTCTAGATTTTAGGTGTGCCTAATACAGCTTCTTTAGTGAATCTAGATTCAGTGATTACTTTGATTTTAAGGTTTCATAAACCTAAATGAACAGCTCAGTTTTACGCTCTGGAGTTGTGTAACAAGATCGTAAAGGGGCCCGCTGTTTGAGAGAGATGAGGCTTGACAATCATTAGGTTATAAAAGAACAAGCACCCATTGAACGTCGCACAACATCTTCCGCGACACATATGGATACTACTTCACGCGCTTGGGCTACAGGTGGCTTATAAAATATATTGTCTCTCTGTCCAGTTTAGGCCAAGGGGTTCGTTCTGTGGTCTGCGGTCGTCAGGAGATTTTCAGCATTCGCCGCAATCTGGCCTTGGGTATTTGGAATACATATAACGGAAGGCCATCTTCCTAAAACGATAAAGTTCAGACAAGCACCCTTTTACACCGCATGCACATCTGCATCGTGGCTTTCACGTAATTATAATCAAAAGCGATATTCTTTGCGAACAAAAAGCTGTATGACGATTTATGAAAATACAACCATGTTCACTTGGATACAAAGCAGTTTTGTTATTTACAAGCATTTCATGAAACATAAACAGACATGTATGTTCCCATTAGCTATATACTAAACCCATGAATGAAACTCGCAGTTGGTTTTATAGGGTGCTATTGATACAATTAGCAGGAAAGTGGCAAACATCCATGAGAGTAATGTATATTAAACGCGTTGTGTCTCATCACTCGTTTTAAGCTGTTTTAATCATGAACCAAATCTCTAAATAATCTTTCCTAGATAGGGTGAAGAAACCAAGTTATTGGAACATTTTGTGAATAAATGTCTTCTTCACTGCGGTGCCAATTATAGTTTAGGCCGAACGTATAAAAGAGCATGTGGGGTGTTGGGAGGGAGGGTGAGACAACTTCGATGGCTTAAACGGGGCTGAGGATGCGACACCAGAGTTGGAGATGACAGGACGAACGGAAAACAGTTAGCCTTTTCTGGTATAAGCGAAGACGCCGCCTCCGTCTCTATAGTCATCCTTTGTTTTTCGCTTGTGGCGTTCGCCTCTGCATCCTTAGCCAAGTGATGGCGCACGCGCTATCATTTCCCACGTTCTGTGTTTCTATCGGAGTTCAAATTAGCCAACAGCTGCGTGCGTGCGGACGCTAATGAAAGGCCTTGAACTGCGGCCATTTTTTGGGTCCGGCACTGTGGTTGCGTTTGTGGCACTCATTATGTGAACCAAAATCAATAACGAAGCCAGACAGAGCGAAAATGGTACCAGTTCTTGTAGCTTCGTTCTAATGTTGCACTGTACTGAGTACTGCATTTCACTTCACGTGCGCCTCTCTCGTTTAACTGCTCTCATTATTTAGCAATGTTTCTCACAGCATGAAATAACGAAAAATGATTGGCACGTTGTTTGGTAACGTAGCCCTAAATATAATAACAACATGGTGTTTCCAGCATTTGTGGTTTCAGACTAAATAATTCATAGGCAGGAATAAAATTCTTGTATATTTTTTGGCACTGAAGCCCTTCACACAATGAAAATACATTTCAAGGTCAGCACACTAGAACAAAATGCACAAAAACCATTCTTCTTTTTTCGGTGGTTCATGTGAGTTTCTAAATTTTTAGCTATTAGAAGCTTTAATATTTAACCCAGCTCAGTGGTTCAAGAGATAATGGCAATCTAAACCAAATCTAACCGAAAGGCGGATATGAAACAAGGAGGGAAGCAAATTAACAAAACATTCACAGGCTATTAAAATACTGCCAAAGGCGAATTCTGTGCACAGCCCCTTATTGGGGCTAAGACATGTGTGCTTGAAGTTTTAGCTTTCAGAAAGGTATTGACTACGCAATAAATCATAACATTTGTGAAATATAACAGCGCCTGCAGCGCCAATATTCACCTTTGTACGCATAGCGAAGCACCTGTCAATGTGCTATTTGCTGTGGATGGGATGACGGTGGAGAAATATGGCTGATTATTTTTCACTAGATGGAAAGCATTAAACCACATGATCAATGCACATTAGCTTTGCGTGATAACTGGCTTTTGTTTTGCTCTTCTGTCGCACTCTATTACATAAGTTAACGAGCCCCGCCGTGGTGGACAAGTGGCTAAGGTACTCGGCTGCTGACCCGCAGGTCACGGGATTGAATCGCAGCTACGGCGGCTGCATTTTCGATGGTGGCGAAAATGCTGTAGGCCCGTGTTCTCATATTTGGGTTCACGTTAAACAACACAAGGTGGTAGAAATTTCCGGAGCCCTCCACTACGGCGTCTGTCATAATCAATTGGTGGTTTTGGGACGTGAAACCCCACATATCATATCATAAGTTAACGAGATTTCTTGCCTGACATGACGCTTCCGTAGGGTATTTTCACAAATGTGTTTCAAGCATGCACCATTGTGGTTCTGTGGTAGGATACTCCAGAGCAGTGTGCTCTGGAGTAGTGTAGAGCAGTGTGTGAGCAGTGAGTAGTGTAGAACAGTAGAGCAGTGTGCTCTGCACACTCTTCTGGAATACTCCAGAACAGTGTGCTAAAGTACAACTTCAGTTTCGGATCGGGTATTTTAATAATTTTTTTCTCACTTTATGTCGGCCGGTCACGCCCCCCGGTAATCACGGCAATGGCAAAGAATAACACGCAACATCGGTGCGATCTGTCCCCCAGGATGACAACACTACATGATGTTGAAAAACGACTTCAGGGTCATGGATACCCATGGTTATAGGTGCGGATGCTTCGTTGATGACGGGAAACATCAAGAGTGGCCGATGTCGTGAGGTATAATTTTTTTTGTTTCCTTGCTTCACGCGAGGTCGATGCGCACAGTGCCTTTACTGACGTTGTGATCTGATAAAAGCTTTCTCTTTAAAAGTTGCCCTTGAGTGCCTGTTGGCTTAGGCAGTAATTGATATATTTATGTTAGCTAGCAATGAGGCGCTTATTATCAACGTGATATTGTCCTTGTCTCTTGTACGCGCTGATGTATAGACATGACTGATGCACGTTATTAACGTAAGTAAAATGCCCTTTTCAAAACATAATTGGATGAGCTTTTATCTAAAAATATTAAACCACAGAAAGAATGCATGTGTCACTAGGACGAAGGAGAAAACAGAGAGGTGGCACACTCCCCGTCTAGATAATAGGCCGGTCGCAATTAGGTGATGCGCGCATATTCAAATATATGCAACAACTAGGTACGGAGTGAGTATAAAAGTGGGAATCAACAACCTGTAACATCTCATATCACCTATCTCTATCACAAAGCTGAGGCTGCTGGACACAGCCTTACGTTTCAGTGGATACCTGATCATGCTGGTATTTTGGGAAACAAAGAAGCTGAAAGCTGCCTGAAATGAACTACAATTCAAGAAGTTCATAAGAATATATTTCTACAAAAGCCGGCGCTTGCAACATCACAAAAAGATATGCCTACCAAAAAACAAAAAAGGCCACCTTTGGCATTCGTCATTTCAAAACGATAGCTTTCTCTACTGTATTGGCCCTAAACTGAATGCGGTACTCTCCCACTCATTCCCTCGCCACCAAGAGTCGTTATATGACCGTCTTTGAATGAACGTGGCATACACGAACATTCAAATGTACCGAATAGGGCGTACCACGAGTTCATGTTTTGATAAATGTGGCGGCATAAAGACAGTGCAACACATACTACTAGAATGCCCTGCGTACCCCGATGAGAGGCAACTGTTCGAACAAGACATGAAGATGATCTGCCACAAACAATTAACGTTGCGCAACATATTAGGTCTTGTGCGCTGACCTTCAGAACATCGTCGGGTTGCTCTGCCAATGATCAATTCCTTATCTGAAAATGGCCTTGTCGGAAGGCTCTAATGATACAATATCTCCCACAGAAAAGCCTTGATTCAACTAATACCCTAATTGTCAATAGTTTTATCATGTTCACTCAGTCACAACTTTTACCTATGTTTTTTTTCTCGAGATATGTACCAAAATCTTTCAGCGTCTTTCCCCATTGCTATACAGAGTGACTTGCCAGCGATATATGGACGCCGGCAAAAATCTGTTTTTCCTAATGAAGAGTCTCTCCTTCTCTAAGATGTAAGCAATCTTTAGGCAAACATTAAGAGTCAATATAGTCTCATGCTGCGTGTAGCTTTCAACGTAATTTTCTTATGAATAACAAGACAAAAATCGCAAGAAATTCAGGGAGCTTCGTAATACAAGCTTCGTAATACAAGATTTCGACTTCTTGAACTTGACTGGCCACTTCACGCCAAAAAAACAACAACAAAACAACAACGAATGCTTCTTCACCACCATGAAACTTCAGGCTGGGCGTAGTACAATCCCGCAGTGGTTCCTGATCGTGGAGTTCCTACTGATCTTTTTACCACACCGGTTGTGTGTCAGGTAAGCGTGTATGAATTACCCACCACAAGTCGGCAGTTTTTATAGAAATTCGCAAATTCGAAGCGCAACATGCGCACTGCTATTTTTGTGTTTTTGTCGACTTGACACTTATTTGAGCCCATTGAGATACTCGTCATCTGGAGCACGTTTTGTCTGGTTCCTTTCCGCTTCAGATTTAGCGACCAAGTGCCGGGGCAGTGCAGGCGAGAGTAAAAACGGAGTTTTCAGCGTGGCGCTGATGCCCTCTCTGGCGCGGCGTAGAAGTTAAACACCTGTATCTAAACCAGTTTTAGTAACATAAAGTTAATTATTGCGATGACCTGGAGGTTATAGAAGTTAAATAGAATTTTTGGTCTCATAAGTTTAAGTTAAACTCTTTGTGAACTCTTTTAGCAATATCTGAAGTCTGTATAGAGCACTTCATTGTGAGCATGATCATACCACGTCAGATCTATGGGTGAAACACAAGTGCGGTCCCTGAAGTGTTTTACGCGCTTAAAGTGAGGAACTGGCCGTATGAATATAATGGTGTTTTTCACCCTGTACAGTAGGTACTGAAGAAATCTCAGCGTTAAAAGACTACAGCAAACTCCATGTTGCTTTTAAACTATTAAAGCATGGACTCGTGGTCCAGGCTTCTCCATACGGGAGGGGGTTACAATTCAACATTTTCACTATAGCTTAAGCAAATGAATTTTCGACATTAATTCCACGACAAAAGCGCAAGAAGTGTTTAGAGGTGTAAAAGAAAATTTATTGATCACAGAAATGTCTGTTTTTGTCCTTCAAAAAACACCCGATTGATTATTTTCCTTTTTACAACAAATACTTTCCACTACCAAGCAGTGATAAGCATATTCATGGTTAAAATGCATTAGGTGAATTGACTAGCCTAATGGGCATGTCATGGTCGCACTACTCAGAATTTTGTGATGTATGCCACTGCTCTAAGCGAAAAGATAATACTGTCTGGTGTGCCTTTCACAGAAAACGCTATAAGATTGCCATTTACAAGAAGTTCTTCGATAAGCCATGGTAGCATAGCCGATAAACAGTGGTGCTGCTAATCCCGAGTACGTAGGTTCAATTACCTGAGACAAGGACTACGCTTTTCTTTGAAGCTAAAAGGAAGAACATTCATGTTACACTATTGGGGCTGCACGAACACGTTGGGGATACGGTCAGAATTGTCCGTGGTAGCTCACCATGACCCGCATCATCATCATGTCGTAGTCTTCACGCAAAACATTTGAAATGTTTAAACGTTCTCTAAATTACTTTCACATACCTTAATTTTGTTCTCTTCCAGTTAGTCATCTGAAATATTTCACTGCCTGATGCTGAAAATGCAGACACGTAAAAAACAGACTTGGAAATAGTACAACCACAGCTTCGTACACGGTAACGGGGCCTCCTTAAAATCATGAACCCTCCGAAACCTGACAAGTAAAAAAAAAGTCTAGATGTAAGTGCCCGAAATAAATCGGACATAATGATATCGTATATCGGTAAGAAGGCAACGATCCTAACCGCAATCCCTGGCAGCGAGCTCTTCGCGAACAAGCCATTCTGGAATAGAGTTCTTGCGTGCCTAGCATTCCAGCTGACAATGGAAGAAAATTTTCGGAATGCAAGCGTATCTGGGGCTCCTAGCTATGGAGAGAAAGGCAGCCACGCTCCCAAGGCTCTCACCTTTTCCTGCACGTCGGCTTTTCATCTTCTTGCTGCTTTCTGTGTCTGGGATTGCGTGCGGCACGGAAGCTTCTGACAGAAATGCCATTGAAAATGAAAAAAAAAATGGAAACGAACTTTGGAAATGGCAACTGCGCTGATAGAAACGTGAAAGCCAGGTGCTTAGATTCTCAAGCACGGATTCAGAAAAAACCAAGAAAAATGTCAAAGAAAGTGTACATATCATATTATCTAGTGAAATATTTATCATGGTTGAATCCAGTCTTTCGTGAATAACTATAAGCTCCCTAAAATCAACGCTTAATCTTACAGGAGGAGTAAATGGAACGCCTTGCTTTTCACCTTTGGTTGGAAAGAGAATGCCTAGGCTTGCTTTGTGAAGCATAACCCTTCTTCAATGCACACTTATTGCGAGTCTTGTGTATAGCTAGACCAAAATAGCTTGAGATTTTCAGGTGAGTCTGGTATTGAAAAACGCAAAAGGAATGTCTAATGACATTGCGTAGATTTCTTTTTTCAAATATAGAATACTTTTCCAAAGGAGATCGTGAAGACAAAGCAAAACCTTGATTCGAAAAAATGGTAATGCGAATCTTTGCGAAGTTCTTTATTACTTCAGGTATATTCAGGACGCTAGAATGCTCATAGCAAAAAAAAAAATCTGCCAGATCCCATGAACTGCAGGAATTGACGGTATGCAAAACAGACAGCAAAGAGCTGCGTGCACGCCTTGTTTTGTCTTGGAGGCAAATGAAGTAGTTCAAGTCATGGCATCGAGTTCAGTGTATATTGTATGTTTGTAATGTCGTCATGCGTACAAAATCTGGAATAAGGTGCTAATGAAACGCATAATGTCGTAAATAAGAATGCATTAGCTCTCATTTATGTTCGTCATGCCCTCCCGTCATCCAACAGTTTTTTTTGGTCTGTTCCTAGTTAACAAAAAGGTGGAAATCTCACCAGTACAGTGCCATATGTAAGTTGTGCCATACAGGACATGCAGATCAAAGCATTCATGTTAGCACTTGTCACTTATGTTCATATTGCTCTCACATAGCGCAATGCCAATTTTGGTGTACATTGAGCTAAGCAACCAGGCACGAGCGTATCATGGTCGTAGTATGTAAATCTTGTTGTACATGACATGATTGTCATGAATACCATGTTACTACGTCCTATTTCTGTTCGTAATAGAATCACTTCAAGCAGTAACAATATTGATTTATAACGAGTCAATGAAATGGCTGGGAGTGCATCAGCTGCGTGGCATATAAATTATGTTTCAGAACCTCCCGGCCTCGTTCCAGCAGAAGAATGCGACAAGCACTGCGCCAGCATGTGAGCGAGCGCCTCAACGCGTTTGACCAGGGACTGGAAGCCCGCTTCAACGTTCTGGACTGAAGCCGATGCTAAAGAAGGTCAGTGTGACTTTGAAAGTCGGTGTCGCCTGACCTGTTTGCGAAATAATTCATCACAATGTTGTGAAATAACTGAATCTCATGAGTACTAAGTTACCTCCTGCCCTTCGTGTTCGTCATTCAGTCACGTTACGCAGTGAAATATCTGAAATATTTCACTGCCTGATGCTGAAAATGCAGACACGTAAAAAACAGACTTGGAAATAGTACAACCACAGCTTCGTACATGGTAACGGGGCCTCCTTAAAATCATGAACCCTCCGAAACCTGACAAGTAAAAAAAAAGTCTAGATGTAAGTGCCCGAAATAAATCGGACATAATGATATTGTATATCGGTAAGAAGGCAACGATCCTAACCGCAATCCCTGGCAGCGAGCTCTTCGCGAACAAGCCATTCTGGAATAGAGTTCTTGCGTGCCTTGCATTCCAGCTGACAATGGAAGAAAATTTTCGGAATGCAAGCGTATCTGGGGCTCCTAGCTATGGAGAGAAAGGCAGCCACGCTCCCAAGGCTCTCACCTTTTCCTGCACGTCGGCTTTTCATCTTCTTGCTGCTTTCTGTGTCTGGGATTGCGTGCGGCACGGAAGCTTCTGACAGAAATGCCATTGAAAATGAAAAAAAAATGGAAACGAACTTTGGAAATGGCAACTGCGCTGATAGAAACGTGAAAGCCAGGTGCTTAGATTCTCAAGCACGGATTCAGAAAAAACCAAGAAAAATGTCAAAGAAAGTGTACATATCATATTATCTAGTGAAATATTTATCATGGTTGAATCCAGTCTTTCGTGAATAACTATAAGCTCCCTAAAATCAACGCTTAATCTTACAGGAGGAGTAAATGGAACGCCTTGCTTTTCACCTTTGGTTGGAAAGAGAATGCCTAGGCTTGCTTTGTGAAGCATAACCCTTCTTCAATGCAAACTTATTGCGAGTCTTGTGTATAGCTAGACCAAAATAGCTTGAGATTTTCAGGTGAGTCTGGTATTGAAAAACGCAAAAGGAATGTCTAATGACATTGCGTAGATTTCTTTTTTCAAATATAGAATACTTTTCCAAAGGAGATCGTGAAGACAAAGCAAAACCTTGATTCGAAAAAATGGTAATGCGAATCTTTGCGAAGTTCTTTATTACTTCAGGTATATTCAGGACGCTAGAATGCTCATAGCAAAAAAAAATCTGCCAGATCCCATGAACTGCAGGAATTGATGGTATGCAAAACAGACAGCAAAGAGCTGCGTGCACGCCTTGTTTTGTCTTGGAGGCAAATGAAGTAGTTCAAGTCATGGCATCGAGTTCAGTGTATATTGTATGTTTGTAATGTCGTCATGCGTACAAAATCTGGAATAAGGTGCTAATGAAACGCATAATGTCGTAAATAAGAATGCATTAGCTCTCATTTATGTTCGTCATGCCCTCCCGTCATCCAACAGTTTTTTTTGGTCTGTTCCTAGTTAACAAAAAGGTGGAAATCTCACCAGTACAGTGCCATATGTAAGTTGTGCCATACAAGACATGCAGATCAAAGCATTCATGTTAGCACTTGTCACTTATGTTCATATTGCTCTCACATAGCGCAATGCCAATTTTGGTGTACATTGAGCTAAGCAACCAGGCACGAGCGTATCATGGTCGTAGTATGTAAATCATGTTGTACATGACATGATTGTCATGAATACCATGTTACTACGTCCTATTTCTGTTCGTAATAGAATCACTTCAAGCAGTAACAATATTGATTTATAACGAGTCAATGAAATGGCTGGGAGTGCATCAGCTGCGTGGCATATAAATTATGTTTCAGAACCTCCCGGCCTCGTTCCAGCAGAAGAATGCGACAAGCACTGCGCCAGCATGTGAGCGAGCGGCTCAACGCGTTTGACCAGGGACTGGAAGCCCGCTTCAACGTTCTGGACTGAAGCCGATGCTAAAGAAGGTCAGTGTGACTTTGAAAGTCGGTGTCGCCTGACCTGTTTGCGAAATAATTCATCACAATGTTGTGAAATAACTGAATCTCATGAGTACTAAGTTACCTCCTGCCCTTCGTGTTCGTCATTCAGTCACGTTACGCAGTGCCAACTTTGGTAGATTTCAAGCTAGCGAAACAGCCACGAGCGCATCATGAGCATGACGACAAAAGGCATGCCACATGCCACAATCGTCAGATAGATAGATAGATAGATAGATAGATAGATAGATAGATAGATAGATAGATAGATAGATAGATAGATAGATAGATAGATAGATAGATAGATAGATAGATAGATAGATAGATAGATAGATAGAATTCGTTGGGAACAAGAGAATGGACTATAGCTAACACGAAAAGAATGGTGATGATGATCATGATGATGATAAGTGGAGTTCAACGTCCCAAAACCACCACATGATTATGAGTGACGCCATAGTAAAGGGATCTGGTAATTTCTACCTCCTGGAGTTCTTTTACGTGCACCTAAATCTGAACACACGGCCCTACAGCGTTTGCACCTCCAACACAAAACAATGCGTACTCTGTGTGTTAGTGCGTTCGTGTGTTTGCGTGTACAAGCGCGCGCGCCTGTGTGTGTGTGTGTCTGAGTGTTTGCGTCTGCATTCGCGTTTGTGTCTTTGCACACCATGACACAAACGTAAGTGTGTCATAACAAATAGAGCACCTAAAACTTTCGCAAGTCCCAAAACCAACGGCGACTGAAGGGAGTCGATATTTCGATGTCAGCGCTGTGAAATAAAACTAGGTCCAATGAAACACAGGAACAAAAAATTGCCATAAGTGCACCACGAATGATTGCAAGCGGGAAGGCTATAGACAAGAAAATTGACAAAAAGCAAACGAGGCAGTGGAATCAATAGCACCTTGTCGCACGCAAGCAGAGCGCGAACGAGCAGCGATTCTGAAAAATCGAAGGTTTCTCCCAACGGTTGGCGCTCAGTATCCGGGCGCCGTCACTGAGGCAATGGCAGAGAACAGCGGCAGTGGAAGCCGGAAAGCGAGTTCGAGTGAGACGGCACGTCCTCTACTCCAGTATTGGTCGCGGATCCGGGGGCGTCGTTGTCGGAGCAACCCGTTATTTGGCCTCCACGTTGAAGCCAGCTGCGGGCAGACGTGCGGTTGAGAGAGCTGCCGTCCACTCGAAAATGCACGCTTCGGTGGAGCGGTCTCTTTTGTTTTTGTCTTTCTGCTGCTTCTGTTGCCGATTGTTGTTGTTTTTTTTTTTGTGAACGTATTCTGACTGGCGCGTTCTTTCGCATCTCGGGTATCCGACCGGCTCTGGCCTACTGCGTTGTGTTTATTTGTACAGCGCGGGCAGCGACAAAGGGGGGGGGGGGGGGGGCGACGTGACTGGCCGTTTTGCTCTTGGTGCGAAGGCCAGCCGTTTTCGGCCAACACGGCAATTCTCGCACTTGTTCTTGCCACACCGTCGACGACAGTAGAGCGGCACGGAGAAGTGGCGACTGCTCATTCTGGACGGCGGAGATTGAAACGCATGTTTTCTTTGCGAGCTCAGTCTTCTATTTATGCTTTCTTTTTAGATACGATAGTCTTTCTTGGGGACATTCGACGCGAAAATTTTGGTCTGTCTGTCTGTCTGTCTGTCTGTCTGTCTGTCTGTCTGTCTGTCTGTCTGTCTGTCTGTCTGTCTGTACATCTGTCTGTTTGTCCACTCTTAACAGCACCGGGTACTTGAAACGGCCAACCCCTTCCGCAGCGCCAACCAATGTTGTTCAAGCTTCCGCGTTCATGCTTGTGCAATTGTCAACTAAAAAGCAATTATTGCACATGTCTGGGGCACCATAACAACACGTATATATTCTGCATGTGCGTCTTTTACTAGAAAAGGCATACATAAGTAATTTTAGGGACCGTAGCGCTTATCACGCTGTGCTTACCATGCAACGTTTGCACGAAAAGGCGAGTGTTTTTAACACTTTGCTAAGGTTGTGGCATCTACCCTTCACCTTGCTTTCTACACCTTATCACCTCTGAGATGGGCGCACACACCTGTCTCACAGCCACGCACTTTGTTTTCAAAGAAAACTGCCAGATGGCACTCATGTCTCACATGTGACTAGACTGCATGCGCTCGTTCGCCTCCGCTGCACGCTCCAGGTACTCTAACGCAGGGCCTATGGAATACCATTGATAAATTTTCTTGCGCAGAACATCAAATGAATGTTTTGTTCACTCTCTCCTCCCGCAAGACTATGGTCTTTCGACGACATTTGCAGATTAACATACAGATACGGAGCCAATTTTTTTTACGCGTGACTGCAACACACTGCTTCATAAACAAATTTCTTTCTTGCCTCCTACTGCTTTATGCCTGATCGATCACCTTCGGAATGATTTCATTTTGGTGACAAATTGCTCGATGCCCAGTGAACCATTGAGTTGACCTTGCGGTGGCATGCAATGGTTCTTCTCGTGCGTCTACTCTTAAATATTTTATCACAATAGCATTGTATTAGCACTATTGTCATTAGCACTATTGAAAACACGCAATTCACAGCGCGTCAGTCTACTCAAGTTACGACCCTTTATAGAAGCAGACATCACCCCGCGCACATTAAAGAACGCTAAGAGTGTATGCAACAGCTACTGAGAAGCCTAAAAAGCCTTACGTAACATCACTCTCAGTGAATAATGATGTGAAACAAGTTACTTGAGGTTAGTTCTATCGGCACGCCCAAAAAAGTCGCGTCATGATAGGCCCACGGAGACCCAAGGCCATATTACCCGGGTACTGTTCTCCTTGCGGCGTTGACCCATTTCTGTCAAATGTGCGGACGTCAATGCATCATCGCTTTGTGTTTTATCATGGCGAGGCCATAGCCACCGGGTCGATGAACATAATAGATGCACCACATTGCTTCTGGCGTGAAGGTGTCGCTCAGAGGATGGCTCATACTTCCATGCCTCTGAGAAAATGCCGCGGCGGTCAAAAGCTGATAACTCAAATAGTGCACAGTCCGTGTCTGGCACTGCTGACTAGCCCGGCTGTATAACCAGCTATTCACGTTCTAGATCAAAGTGCACCAAATTTCATCAGAGAAGCTGTTCAGGCAATCGTTCATTGTGGGTAGATTGAAGAAAACTGATATCATCGCCACAGGCATGTAAAACTGTGCAGCCTACCACAAAAATATTATCACAAATGAATATGTGGCACAATAAATGGACTAAATACTACTCCACACTGGTCCACTAAAAATTATGACGGCAACAGTTAGCCCAACAAATGTCTTCGAAGCTGTGGCGACGAACTGAATATCCTCAGAACGTACAACGGCAGTATGCAGGAAAGAGGGAAAGGCAGTGGAGGCTGCGAGAAGGCTCCGAAACAATAGAAAGTCCATGGCAATGACAACGTGCCCAGGGATATATAAGTGGTGTCAACGTCCGGTTTAAGCAAGGGTGTCGGTTTTTGGAGTTCAAACAACCGCATTGTGTGTATGAGACTGCGATATGATTCAAAACTCGCTGCTCCAAAAATAAACGTATAAACAACGTAGCATCACTCATTTAAAACCTCTCAATAACGTAGAAGGAACGTAGAACTTGCATCACCTCTGGCTAGGAGGAGGAGGAAGCGACAAAAAGCAGAAGGCTGGGAGGTTAATCAGAAAGACATCCGGCTGGCTACCCTACACTGGGGGATTAGGAAAGGGGACAAGAAAGATGAGAAAGAGGGACACGAGGGGAAAAAAAACGGGAGAGAGACTGACAGTAATTTAACTGCAGCGTGTAGAACTGCACCGCATGTCAGAGGCGTTCACACAAGCCTGCCTTTCTCAGGAAACACAGCAGGGCTTTCACTGCCTTGTGGGCTGTCGAGGCATGTGGACGTTGCTGTAATAGCACCTGCACAGAAAGAGGCCAAACATCCAGTCGCCGCATTGCGTTGACAAGTACTTGTCTATCTGAGGCAAATCGAAGAAAATGGCACAGCAGGTGTTCGACATTTTCGTCAGTGCCACAAACATCGCACGCCGCACTGTCAGTAATTCCGATTAACGTGGTATAAGATTTCGTGAAAGCAACTCACAGCCAAAGGCGAAAGAGAAGCGAAGCTTCGCGTCGATGTAGGCTGGGTGGAGGCCAGAGTTGTAGTGATTGATTGATATGTGGGGTTTAACGTCCCAAAACCACCATAAGATTATGAGAGACGCCGTAGTGGAGGGCTCCGGAAATTTAGACCACCTGGGGTTCTTTAACGTGCACCCAAATCTGAGCACACGGGCCTACAACATTTCCGCCTCCATCGGAAATGCAACCGCCGCAGCCCGGATTTGAACCCGCGACCTGCGGGTCAGCAGCCGAGTACCTTAGCCACTAGACCACCGCGGCGGGGTGAGTTGTAGTGAAGGGTCAAGCTCGTGAAGTATTGTACGTTATATGCTTGGTGTCTTCTACTCAGTCAGTGAGAGACTTCGAACCAGTTGATGCATCTGTCTCACCACGTCTGCTCTTGAAAGCGGAGTCGGAACGCTGTTTGTTTCTTCATGTGACGTGCGAGCAGCGTTATCTGCATATTCATTTCCGCTTATACCACAATTCCCAGGTAAACATTGAAAGACGATGTCGTGACCCTTTTGTATGAAGAGGTGGTGAAATTTCGCTGTTTGGTAGGTCAACTGGTCGTTGCATCCGCGTCGCAGAACGGACAGCAGGCACTGTAACGCTGGATTTGAGTCAGAAAACACGACCAGTTTACTTGGTCTTTCTTCAGAATTGATGAGTTCCAGTGCACTGCGCAGAGCCTAGAGTTCTGCCATCGTGGACGATCGTGGAAGTCTTAAAACACCGAGTAACCCCTTGTGTTGGTATAACCACTGCTCCACCTGAACTAGACGGCGCAGTCGAGCCATCCGTGCAAATGTGCACGTGGTTACTGTAGTTTTCAGTAGAAATAGACTCAGTTGTTTCAGGGCATGTGTCGGCAAGTTTCATTTTCTACTCATTCCTGAAATCATTAAGTGAACTCGCGGCCGGCTGAAGCTCCAAGGAGGAAGCAGTGGCTTTGATGCAGGTGCGTATGTCTCAGTAAATGATGAACGATGCTTGTAGACAGTGACACCGTATGTCGTGCGGGGCCTCTCAGCAGCCAGGCTTGCCAGGTGGTGAGAAGGGGTCCTGGCATAATGCCTGAGGTGCATGCGCATTGTCTCGGTAATAATATGCGTCTTTATCGAGTGATCTTGAGCGATGGCAATGGTTTCAGCCGTTGAAGTACTGCGGGGTAATCCAAGGAATATCTTAAGTGCTTGGGCTTGAATGCTCTGAATTGCGCACAGGTTGGTCTTGTCAGTGTTAGATATTGCAGGTAAGCTGTACCGTAAGAACCCGATAAACAGCACTATGTACAGTTGTAGCCTGGATGAATAAATCATAAAAACAAGCTAAAAGAAATCAGAGTGGTGTCCGAGATCGTCCAGTGTTCCTGTTGAGCGATGCCTGGCTGTATGTAAACTTTTATATTTTAAATGTGAAGCATTTCTTAGTGAAGTTCGTCAACTTTTAGCGTATCTATCTGTCTATCTATCTACCTATCTATCTCTCTCTCAATCTATCTATCTAGCCGCTTACGTTTGGGTGTTCTCGTGGTCACCTCTTTAGCTTAGCGTGAACCAAAATCAGCATGAGAGGATAAGATGTTTTGGCCGATATGACGCGCTGGTAAAGACTTGAATAATGTCACAATCCCGTCGCGTACGTCGTCAAACATTTCCCGTCAGACAGTGGCTCATACTCACGGGCGGGTACGTGCCGCTAGTAAGTGGGTACGTGCCACAGGTGACGACACTTAGTATCTACCCAAGAATGACAAGAACACACATGTGCAATTTTAACGCGTGAGCGTTAAGCAATACGCGACATCGCTATCATGGACCCAACAAAGGCATAGAATAAACGGAAGACTTGACATAGCGTTGGTCACCCAACGAATGCAAATAATAAATTTTGGGGTCCCAGCAAGAATCGAGCCCAAGCATTCTGCGTGGCGCTCAAGCATTCTACCACAGAGCTACGCGAGGTCTCGGAACTACTTTCCAAATAGACGCTAATCTTCGTGATACGTCAATAGTGGTTGCAGTGCTGCCTACCCAATTTTATAAACATTACATAGTTACACCTTTCACACAGCCATCACGTCGGGTTAACGTCAACTGTGGTGAGGTGCCATGTGCTGAAATAGATTTAGGTAGCGGTGTCAAGGGCCAGCATCTTCGCGAGCATCAGCGCTTCATATCAGCTTCTGGTGTTGCTAAAACACATTTCCAGCTGACCTCGTTGTCCAAGTGGAAAAAATGGTTATATGAACATCTGCAACTTTTCAAAGCATGTCTCGCTGTGCAACATTTGTACATATACTTATCGTCATTTTATGAGGTGTCGCAAAAAACAATACAACACAGTCATCGTCCCTCCACGTACTTCGCATAAAGTTGGTTCCCAGGTACGTGGGATCTGCCGAATTTTTTAGTACTCTTTTTTCTTTCTTTCTGATGTAAGGTGGCTAACCGAGTACAACTTTGTATTCCTACGTAGCTTGAAATCTCTCTTTTACGTTGTTGTTTTTTGTTAGGCTGCTAACCTCGAATAACCAGATGAGCTCGCTTCCCGGCTGCGGTGGACGAATTTCGGCTCAACTTAAATGTCAGAAAACCCTTGCACTGACACTTAGGTGCTCATGGAAGATTCCATTGAGATCCCTATTATTCTCGAATATCCCTTTATCACACAACCCATATTTTTGTCTTGAGTTTTAAATGAGAAGCCCTACAATTGGAATATCAGACTTCACTTTTGTTAAAAAATAATGGTTTACAACATACTACCACTTCACCTAACAACCAGTCTGTGACACACTGTATGAATCTACAACAGTGTTTCAAGTTACATCTTTGTAAAAAAAAGAAATGAAGTTTGACAATATTTCTGAAGCGTTTCGTTTCTTTCTTGCAGACACCATTCTGGTTTCACTGCGATACAGAAATTATTACCACAGATTGGATTAGTCCAAAAAGCAAGTTATCTGTTTATATGCCTGTTTTCAATGCTTCATAGGAGAGCTCGTTCCGAAATTAGGCGAAATATTTGTTGCTGAAAGCTTTTTTTGACACCCCCCCCCCCTCATTTTGTTTATGCCTACCTCCTATGAAAAGTTGGTACCTTCAGCAAAACTTATCGCTATGAAGGACCCGGTAAAGCACGCTAAATAACATATGAGTCATTATTACCACATGAGCGTACAGCGTTATAGTAATCAGACAGTTTTAAGTTTACTCACACAGAGGCAGGAAAACTCAGAAAGAGATCGGAGGCTTTAAGAAAGGGAGGATTGACCACCGAAGATAAACTAAAGAGCACGACAGATTTTGCGCTTGGCAATCTTTTCTTTGCAGCTTTGTTTTCTGGTCCCAATATTTCAGACGGTTATTGGAAGTCCTGCTGTGTTAATTGGGGCCACCGTAATATGTTACGTCCTCATAATCTTTCAAAGAAGAAAGAAACAGACAAAGGAAGGTTGAATGACGGCCATATTTCCCAATAAATTACTCGAAAAGCATGACGGATCTCAGCGGGAGGAAAACGCAGCAAGGCTAAGAAACCGAAATCGCAAAAGAGCTAGCCTATGTTAATAACAGCTACACCCATGCTCTCGGGTGCACTTGCCGGTAAAAAAACAAAAAAAAAACATAGGCACATGCTTGACGTCGATATGAATAGTGCAAATGAAACACTGCTTACGCAGGGTGGTCGCTGCTGCCACCTGCCATAAAGCTGTCGTTATATTTATGAAGGGCCTAGCGGCATGGGCGTGATAATCGTGACTGGGTTGTAGATGCGCTCTTCCCATGTTCTCGCCACCTGGTTCAGCGAGGAGCTAAAGACGCCGTCGCGCGCTAACAGCAATCCTTATTTGCAGTGTAATATTCGAAAGATACATAGAATAATACGATGCCAGTATGTTTTACTCTTATATCAATTAGTCAACGTGGACCATAGCATGGACGTTAGTAAATTTATCTAATTTTCTTCCCGTTATTGAACTCGCGAAAAGCATGGAATAACAACAACTCCTTTTCGTTGTTATAACGAATGTTTCAAGTATTCTTTTTTTTTCGCAAACCTTCAAAGACTGGAATAACCTCAGTAGCTATATTGTACAAGCAGATTATTTGTCCACATTTTATTTCCTTCCTAATCACTAAAACATTCTTAGTTATTTTATTAGTGAATGTGTAAAGCATATCAGTGTCACCGATTGCTGAAGTTTAGTTTGCGCATTTGATAAATGCTTTTTCTAATGGCTGAAGCTACATTCGCGCTTTTTTGTGTTTAGTTTTTGCTGTAGTCTTTTCGTGTATGTTAACATATATTTTGAGTGACATTAGGTTGTGTTTCTTTAATGTACTGTATTTAACCCTGCTAGAACCTCAGGAGGAATTGTAGTACAAATAATTAAATGAAAACGTAAACCTAGTTTTATACCTTGTATTGTCTCGCTGCACGCTACTGCTCAGCATATTCCATACAACATTTTCATGAAAAGCAGTTTGTTTTTCACACAATATATATACAGAAAATACACAATTTCTTTTGTGTTACTGTGTTATAATCACAATAAATGACATAGCAATCCTAATTTCACCGAAAACGCGAAAAATAAATTCAATAGCAATGACTTTTAATGCCACGAAATAAACCTAACAGCTGACTGTTTTGCGTTCGATTTCTCGTAACTCAATAAAGCAGTCGGGTAACGTGATAATCCGCTCCACGCACCGAAGTGGTTCTGTTTGTATAGTACTCCAAACAATAAGCGTTGTGCAGACGGCTAACTTATGAGCCATCTCCTGATGCGTGTCAAGATAAGAGTGTGCGCCAGTGCTCGAAACCATGCACTTATGAGGTACATTCACTGCTGCTGCTCGACCGAACCTTAACACTCCGCAGCAGCGTCCCATCACGCCCCTTTAGCGAGCTCTGCACGATAAGCCATCGACGCCAGGCCTTTCAGGGGGGCAATGTCATCGCATGGGCCATTCGTGCTAAGGAGAGGGCCGGTTGTTTTCATCTCTCATTTAAGCGGCGTTTATCCCCAGCACTGGCGCAATTTTACAAGCTCATAGAACAGAAGGTTTGCGGGGGCATTTAATCAATTTGTAATTTATACGTAACATGACGGCGAGGGCCTAAAGCTACCACAATTGTTCATATAATTCAATCGCAAAAAAAAATCGTCCATATAAAATCTGTGCGATAAATAAAAAAAATGCCAGCATATCCACGGAGTGAATGATGGATCGTTGGGCGAAGCATCCGTCCGTCCATTCATTCTTGCTTCCGTCCATCCATGCGTGCGTCTGTGTGGCCGCCCGTGCGTCCATCCGCCCGTCCGTGCATGCGTCTGTTCGTGCGTCCACACGTTCATCTGTGCGTCCATCCCTGCTTTCGTCCATGCATTCTCTCCTGCGTCCATCCATGCGTACATCCGTTCGTGCAGCCATCCGTGCGTCCGTCCATGCATCTGTCTGTGTGTCCGTTCGTCCACATATTCAACACTACAAGTACCACCCTCTCGCATTATTTCATCATATATTCCTAATATAGAAGCACCGCCATCCAGCGAACATTCCAAGGACTGAATGAGAGGAGGCACACGTGCACTACGGCTTGCACTTCGTGTCTACTTCCCACCTTTAACCAACTTGAATTCAAGGTATATACTAGTTCGCTGTATTCATGGCACTGTGGCCCAACGCTCGCTAAACCTTACTAAAACCTAGGAGGTCACGCCCAGCGAGTATAACCTAGGAGGTTACGCCCAGCGAGTACAACGTAGCAACTTTTTCTTGTCTTCTATGCGTTGTTGAAAAATAAAAAATTCACAGCTTTCGCGTTAACTAAAAGCCGATTTCTCCTGTCTCTCATTCCCTCTTAGCAGCCATTGGCATGTACATCGAGCACTATCGTTTATTGTTCAACAACGCACAGAAGAAATATTTCACTGGCACCACCTTGGAGGTCAAAATGTAATACTTGTTACACACAACTACTACTGCTACGAGGGACGAACGGGTGCCACTAAAAAAGATTAGCAAAACCTCAGCATTGCCATAGCGTTTGCCTTTTCAATTTTCTGAGTCATTGTCTTCGCCGTAGACCTCTGCCCTAGGGTATGCTACCATCGCCCCAGGTAACAAATTTTACGCGTTAGAAAATAACGGTCCTGCGGTCTGGTTCTTAGTTTATCTACCTTGTCTGCAAGAACACTCATGAAAACTGCGAAAATAAATCGGGTGCCGTTTTGATGTGCACTACAATATTGCTCTTAACTGTCAAATAATTATCACATATTTAATCATTATAATTTTTTTGAAACTAATCGGCAGCAGCTCCATTACTTTGTTATGGAACCGAAAGATGCGAAAGCTGAATAACGTTCCTTGCCACTGCACGTTATTCATATTTAAAGCTATACCGCATTGCTTCAGGAAAGAATGCTCAGGTAATTTCAGTTTCTGAATGTTCGATAACAGTTCTTGTGAATGGCGAATCAAACGAGTGCTCCGGCAATCTTTTAGCGACACCAATTTTACTTTTAAGAAATGTAAAGCTTCTCTTACCGCCATGTGGTAAGTTAGTGTTATATTCATATTCCTGGTAGCTCAGAACTATATCAGGCATGGGGCTTATCGTTTGGTACGCTATGGCTGTGGGTAATAAACAGATTAGCTTCTATCATTTTCTTCTTCCCTATGAGGCATTGATAGTGTACGACGGTCCATTGTCGTGCTCTTTTTCTCAAGTTGCTGTATTTAATGTTGTAATACAAAATTCGGGGACCGCTGAAAATACTGATTCATGAATTTGAAAAAAAAATTGTGCCTGTTCTTTTGAAGAAAAAAACTATATTGGAAACCAGTAAGGACACCTAAAAAAAGGGGGGGGGGGGGTTCTAGCCAGAAAATTTCTTTTTTTTTCTTTTCTTTTTGATCTGTGAAGACTTCTTCTGGATATAACTGTATATATTTTTCCCTGGTAGCATCGTGCTCAAAATGGGTGGATTAGAAATATTGCTTTCATCAAATTTTCTGTTCCGCCAAAAAAACTGTGTTCTGGAAAATTTGTTTCAAATATCGCAATAAATACCCAAGATGAGCACCTCCGCAAAAAAGTGCTTGGAGTTTTTGCCTTCGTAGCTTTCGTGAAGCTTGATAGAAAACAAAAAAGAGCGCGACATTTCTCAATAGCGTAAGTGGATCGACACTCTACGAACTATGTCACTCTTTTTTTCGAAAAGGCGATGCAGCGCTGTCAAGTCAGACAGGCTCACCGAACAATGGGATGCTCAATTACGTTCCGTTATCGAAATACGAAGCAGTGTCTGGTATTGGGTGGGGTTGTTTGCCGGTCGTTGCAACTCACTGAAAGTGCACGAAGTGCGTCGCTGTTCAATTTACGTCCCCGTATTGCTGTCAGGAAAAAAAGAACTAGAACTGAAGTAAGAGCGAGCTATTTTTTTTTCTTTTAGTCGATACAAATCCAGGGGCACCTTATTATTTGTGTCACCTTGCCTCAATTTTAGCGAAACAGCAATACTGGGCAGTATCGAACTCGGGGTGAACCTTAGAGAATACTGATGATTGACGATGAGGCGTCAATTGCTTATGAGCGTCGTTCTTGAAACCGCTACTAATAAATGTACCATTAGTAACGTGCACTCACTTCCTCTGTTTTAGCGAATTGTTACTCTCCCCGGCTAGCCCTTACTTGACGCTGGAGCATCCGCTTTCTACAGCGAGCGAAATTCTTTTGTGGCCGAAACGCAGTGTCGTTCGCACTGGATGCGCACCGCACCTCTGAATCAACCGAATTAGGGAGCTCATACAGGCTCCTTACGCTGTGTAGCCATAGCGCGCCATCTGCCGAGAGAAGAATGAACTACAAGGTGAGCACGAGATGGACGTGCTGTTCCCCGGATGTTGTCGGCAGCTCGCAACTTCAGTGTACCCATGAAATGTTGAATCTTTTTGTTTTGTACGTTTAAATGCTCGTTGCAACTCTGACGAGAAATGAGACTGCATCAGAAGGTGCTTGTGATTCACCGAGCAAAGCTACATAGGCACAAAAACTCGTATTTACCTGTCAATCCTAGCTCGTTTGCTATTTTATTCGACAAGTCGTTATTTACCAAGTTGTCCTTGTACTTCGGGTGGCGTTTGTCGCTTAGGACGGGGTGGTTGTGCACCCTTTCAATGAGCGTTTCTGCTGAGCGCATGTTACGTCACTGTGACACTACGAGCGAGTCGGAGATGATTGCCATTTTTCTTCCACAGCTAGCGCTTCACAGCTAGTGCTCCTCTTGGAATTCCACAGCTAGCGCTCCTCTTGGTTCACAGCGAACCAATCTGGCGGAAGACGCCTCAAAAATAGGTCCGAGTAAGATCGGCGTGAAGAGGGCGTTTTCGACGTATTTCGCCGCGGCCGAATCGCATTGTATCTGGCGTGCTTTCGGCGGCCGGAATTCTGTGTGACCAAGTCATAACTGTCCATCTATTCCTGATTCCTGTTTTTTTTTAATGCGAAGCAAAATCGATGCGGAGATCAATGATTTTTGCCGTATCTATCTATCTATCTATCTATCTATCTATCTATCTATCTATCTATCTATCTATCTGTCTATCTATCTATCTATCTATCTATCTATCTATCTATCTATCTATCTATCTATCTATCTATCTATCTATCTATCTATAGCGGCCTACGCTTTTAGCTCTCCTGGCCGTTTCGATAATGGGATCTGTACCAAAGTTGGAACGGCATAACAAAACTGTATGACGAGCAAAGGTGACTAGTCATAACATGATAATCATGACATGTGTGTCATGAATGTCATGATTCACATGTCATGGTCTAGTTGCTTTTTCGGTGGTTCCGTTCACATGACATATTGCAAAACTGGTGAGGTATAAATGACTGCTTGGCGAACATATGTGACAGGCCAAAATGTGAAAATTACGACATGCTGTCATGTGAAAACATGACTACATGCCACGCTCATGATGCGCTCGTGGCCGTTTCACTAGCTTCACATATACCAAATTTGGTATTACGTGACGTGAATGAATGACGAAGGTATATAAGTACGACTGATGCAAACATGATAATCATGACATGCGTGTCATGTAAAAACAAGAGTACACGCCACGCTCATAGTGCACTCGCGGTCGCTTTACTAGCTTCACATATACCGAATTTAGTAGTACAAGTTGTGAATGGATGACGAAGATATATGACTGGTGCAAATATGGTAATCATGACCTTCATGTCATGTAAGAGCATGACTACATACCACGCTTATAGTGCACTTTCAGCCGTTTTTCTAGCGTCATATATACCAAGTTTAGTATTACTTACGTGACGTGAATAGATGACGAAGGTATATGACTAGTGCGAACATCACAATCACGATATGCATTTCATGTAAGAGCAAGGTTACCTGTCCTGCTCATGATGCGCTCACGGCCAGTTCGCTAGCTGCACATATACCGAATTCAGTGTCATGTATGAGACGTGAATAATAACGAAGACATATGACTGATATAAACAAGATAATCATGACATGTGTGTAATGTAAGAAGATGACTACCTGCTACGATCACAGCACACTCACATCCATTTGGCTCGCTTCACTTATAACAAATATTGTGTTACGTGACGTAAATAGAAAACGAACACAAATGCCAGGTGCACAGATGATAGTCATGACATGGTAGTCATGCAAGGCATAATTTACATGCCTACCGCTGCTGGCGCTCGCATTGACAACATACTTGCATCTCATCAAGATACATGAGCGCGCATAACATTTCTACTTGTGTATACTATAATCTACGTCCGTCCGCATCATACCATTGCGCTAATTTTAAAGTGACATATCAACCTTCCTCGTTCGCTCTTCGCACATCATCGATTCCCATTGTACATGGGATCTGCGAACTTTTTCAGCTTGGTTACTCTAGCCAACCAGCTTTTGGTGATGAGGTTATTATACAACACAATAGAATCTCTTCTGCTGTTCATTACTTAATGAACTAATGCTTTTTATGGTTTTGGCATGACTCTCCGCTAATTACAGTGTTAAGGTGCATATGGGGCGGGGGGGACAAGCAGAACGATAATTCCATTTTTACCCTCTCTCTCACTAGCAAACAAAAATTGGTTTATAATGCTTACATGACTTCCGTTATTCGAAGCTGGCCACTTCCATACAATACAGCACACCATGCAGCTTTGCTTTTGATAAGTCAGATGGATCTTGAGTCAGGTGTTTCATCCATACAAATTCAGTGTGAAATCAGGATCAAATGTTGCAGCCGCTTTTTCTGGTGCTCAAGGGCATAACATATCTTAAAAGAAAGGCCATCGCAGTCAAATCGAAGATCGCTGTAATGCGCAGACCTTCCTGAAATTTCTCATTTCAATTGAAACAGCAATATAAGTTGAAAAAAAGGCTTTCATCGTCATGATGTACCATGGCCTTCAAGGAATAACATCACGAGGAAAACTAAATGTCAGAAACCTATACTGAGATGGGAGTTGGGGAGAGACAGAAGTTTCATTATGCTAGAAAACTAGGTATAGATACAAAAAAACTTGAGAGGGACGTTGAGATGACTTTAGATAAAAATTAACGCAGTTCGAAAAATCTGCGGTAAAAACCTGCGAACTTTCACAAGCATGCGCTGTCGAAGGTATTGGTTTTCTAATACTGCCTGTCAAACATAATTTGAGCTGCAGAGAACGTTCGATCGAAGGCGAGGATAAATAGCAGCTCAGAACAGAAGCTGAGAGCGCATTTTCCATTGCTGTCGGGCTCCTTTCAGCGGCATAACGAGGGGCATCGTAATCAATTTTCAGCCCTCACATTCTGTATGGTCATCAAGAAGCAATGGCAAGAACTTGGCGTCTTTACATATCTCGTTTTATTGCGATTGAAGATTTCATCCGCCAATCGTGCTTCCTTTGGAGGAAATGAGGGCTCAGCTGTAGTGGCCGTTCGAGAGTTTGCGGCTAAAGTATTTGGACAGACGCAAATAAGCAAGTAAAGAACACTTCGCTCGTGTAATAACAGTAATGCTTATATTGATAGCGTGCAAGCTGTCGTGCTTGAATATTAATCTTGCTCTCTGTCGGGTACATTCCACTTTAATGGGAGAAAATATAGCGTGTAAAAAAGAAACCAAGCGGCATTGGGCAGGAAGGATCTTCACTCACACACACACTCTTCGGCTATTTATTAAACAAGTGAGCAAGCTGTAATTTCTATGAGGTTTGTAGTCTGTTACTGAAGGCAATATTCTGGCACTAATGGTTGTAATATGTGATAGTAGCATGTGATATACAGGTATCAAAAGGCATTACTAAATGTAATAGCTTGGCAACATGAACTAATACAATTTCAGTTGCCACGTATGAACGATGATGGAAATAATTTTGGATCGTATTTTTGTATCGCTGCATCACCGGTAAATAAACTGAATTCAGTGGTCACACACAGCTTGTGTGCGCTGAATTCTACACAGTCCACATTGCTCCCCCACTGCAAAGTCTTCGAAATCGAAGAATTTCAAAATGGTTAACGCCTCCTTCAACAATCCAATAGCATTAATTCGCTGTGTTGTGTTGAGTGTGCAAACGAAACTATTTGCATATCACTGCCCTCTATGGGCTTGCTGCCTATTATGCATCTGTGTTTTGCGGTAACCTCTTTATTCGTTGTGCTTTTCCGGCAATGATGCAGCCCTAAGAATGCCCCGCCGCAGGGGTCTAGTGGCTAAGGTACTCGGCTTCTGACCCGCAGGTCACGGGATCGAATCGCTGCTGCGGCAGCTGCGTTTCCGATGGAGGCGGAAATGTTGTAGTCCCGTGTGCTCAGATTCGGGTGCACGTTTAAGAATCCTAGGTAGTCGAAATTGCCGGAGCCCTCCACTACAGCGTCTCTCATAATCATATGGTGGCTTTGGGACGTTAAACACCACATATCAATCAGCAACCCGGAGAATGCCTAGAACAAGGTGACTAGAACAAGGTAAATTTATGCCAATTTATCAGATGCCTGAATGAATAAAAGAACGTACCGACGCAAACTCATATCATCAAGATCACTGCCTTGGGCTTTGGTTCAAAAGTTATCGGCAGTCGCAAAATCGCTATTCAACCTCAGTTCTTATCTTCATGCAATTTAGTGATTCACCTGCAAGACAAGCTAGATATGTGGGACAACATATCACTAATTATGCATCTTAAAACAGATGGTTAACGTCGCACACTCGAGGAAGGGGGTGATTAATTAACATCAGCTTGGCACTGTTGCATATTGATGATGGTTTGCGTACGACAGAGCATGCAAGCAGTGCCACTGACGCTGCTCTGCACGTCCGTTGCAGATCGGTGCCATCACACGAGACTCGATCGGCGCACTAAATTTTGACAAGCATCTGTTTGTAAACTTTGGAAGGTTATGTGCACCGAAGTACATAGTCACATTCCACACATGCCCTTCGCTTTACGACCCCTTATCCCTCCCCAATATTTTTCTTTTGCGTTGATCATTCAGCGCACGCTGTGCACGCAGTGCGAAGATGTTCCTAAGCCGTGGAACAGACTGAGCCATTTATTCGGTATAGACGCAATTCCGTGGCTAGTTTTTTCACGCAAAACTAGATAGCGCTACCACATCAAAGCACCACGGCCTTCTCTTCGGCGGCGCGGCTGCGATGTGGCGTGTGGCCGTCGTTGCCCTGCAGCCTACGGCGAGAAACGGGATGCGCAGACTATGCGAGTGTGCGCAAACGTAGCAAAAAAAAATAAGTCTCGTTAGCAGTTTGCCAAGCCCGGTGTGTTGACGAGTGACGATGTGAGAGTATGTGAAACACCGGCACTCACCGCACTGTCTGCCATTTCACCACCTAACCCCATAACCGCTGCGCCCGCTTTGCGGGCCTGCAACCCGGGAGTGGCGGCGGCAAACCGGCCGGCCGTCGGCGAGGATGTAGTGAAAAGGAAAAGCCCATTAGATCGTGTTTTCAAACGTGGAAGCATTCATTAACCGCTGTGAAAAACCATCTATATCATCCTCGCACTCTGCTGATCGCGGCACCGCGTATGTTGGCGAGCCGCTTGTGATCATTGATGCGATAATTTGTGATTATTAACGCGATAGCCTTGTGGAGCTCATATCGCAGAAAACCCGCCGCCGGCGTCGGCTACGTTGGTTGTGAGCGAAAAATCGTCTTTGTCTTTGCGTCTGTGACCAAAAATTCAAGTTACCGAGGTAGCCGCGGGAGGTCGCTGCTTGTCCACGCGTGCGCAATCACCCTGAAAAAGACGTGCATTCGAAGAAAAAAAGAAGTGCTCAAGGTCACGAGGTGCGGTAGTTTCTTTGCCCTGCCACTCTTTCCTGCCTTGCTTCCAGTGGTTTTGTTGGGATGAGAGAAGAGATTATGCAATTGCGGCATGCAACAAACCTTTGTAACTCCACTCGCACTGGACGGATTCTTAAAATTTTGTGGTGTTAAATTTGTGAGGCAATAAGCTTTTCTAATGAATTCATTTCATGGTTGCTTGAAGAAGTGTTTCGGGGTCTTTTTAACGCATTTTGTTTGACAGGTGTAACGCCAAAAACGAGCCCATTCGGCAATAATAGCGCGCGCTGGTCGAATCTACTGTGCGCGTGTTTGTGCACGTGCGTGCGTGTGTATGCAAGAATACATATAAATAAGTATGCACTTAGCGGTTGAAGGGTGCGCTAGGGGACAGATTTCGCTATCGCGTGCAACTCTTAAAGGCGACGCTTAAACATCCCCAATTTTTTCTAAGTCCACTCCTAATTTCCTCCTTGGTTCGGCCACCAATCGCTGTGCCACCGTAGGGAAAAGGGGCATCAGCAGTGGCTGTTTCTAGGAGGTGCACTGAGCGCCATTGCACCATTCACAGCGTCGAAGCCAGTGCCATCGAGCTTGACAGCAATGACTTACCTGACGACGATTTTCCTTGCGTATTAAGGTGCAACATGAAGGCGAAGAAAAAAAAAACACTGAATCCTCCCTCTATTCAGGCAAGTAAACCATGAAATCTTCTCGGAAAAGCAAAGTTAGTATGAATATTACCGTATAAGATCACACTGCTTACAACATCACGTGGCTCGGCGGGAGTCATCAAAGCGGTGGTACTAAATGAAGTGATAGGCGTGAAAGGGAACTCGCAAAAAACACAATGTGGTGGCATCGACGTTGCACATGAGGCTACGCTGCGCCCGACACGTGTGCAGCGAAGGACGGCAAATAACATACTGCTGATCTGAGGACCTATAAAATCAAGTTGAGCGGGCACGTGCTCAATCGACCATTGAAACAATTTTAAAGCATTACATGGGAAATGAAGTAGTGTTTTTAACACCAGTGCTGAAGACTCTATATTTTTACTGATAAAATTCACTTTCGAATATAACCGCATTGATGCCTTTTGGTAGCTTTTTGACATGAATAATAGTAGTGGTTCCGGCACACCGCAGAATCGCTCGTTGAAATGGCATACTGCTGGTGTTCTGTCTTGGGTAAAAACATCCAAAGGCAAAACATCGTAGCGTAAGCAGTTGGAAAGTTCACATTTTGTTGAGTTACGCAGCTAGAAAACTTTGGCCACTAATTTTTAAGAAGGTGGGATCGGACTAATCTTATGTTTGATAGATATGTGGGGTTTAACGTCCTAAAACCACTATATGATTATGAGAGACGCCGTAGTGAAGGGCTCCGGAAATTTCGACCACCTGGGGTTCTTTAACGTGCACCCAAATCTGAGCACACGGGGCTACAACATTTCCGCCTCCATCGGAAATGCAGCCACCGCAGCAGGGATTTGAACCCGCGACCTGCGGGTCAGCAGCCGAGTGCCTTAGCCACTAGACCACCGTGGCGGGGCACTAATCTTATGTTTAATACAGCTACCCTTGTTCGCAAGGAACGTCTTCGTTTTTTGAATAACGCAAGAGCTTAGTTCAAGGTGCCAAATTTATAAACATTCGATGTATTAGGAAATTCGGTAAGCGTCAAATCACATAAAAAAGACTTACAAACGTATAAATGACCAAAGATAACAGAATCAAGAATGAAAATAACAAAGGAAGACATTCAAGTAGGAAAACCAGCTGATGTCATTGCGCACGATTTCTGCCTTATCTCTAGGGTAGCAACAATGCAACAACAAAAATTATTTTTAATATAGCATAATAAGTAGTAATAATGTCACGAGTTCAGGCATACCATGATCATAACGTGGATGAGAGGCATAGTGGCTTCTGTTTCACCGAGAATACTGGTGTGAAAATGAGGTTTTACGTGCCAAAGTTACGCTGATATTGTGAGTCATGCCTGATGATGTGGACTCCGGATTTCATTCAACCACCTCGCGTTATTTGACGAAGCTGCATAACTCTCGAAGCTGCAAAATCCAAGCCTCTCGAGAAACTTCTGTTGAAAGCGGGCGTCAGCTCCGGCAAACTTGTTTTACTTATTGACTCATCGACGCTGCTGTGCTCATATTGTTCTGCTCTCCGTTCGCAGTTGTCACCTGGATTCAATGTTTAAATTTATAGCTGGGCGTGGTGATTAGCAGTACCTGTCCGCCATTTACGCTTGTGTTCTTCGTCATGATTTAGCTCTGCTTGGAAGGCTGCTGTCCTCGGTAGTGTTATGCCGGCGAGTCCACACCGAACGTCCATGCCTCTGAAAACGGCAATCTGTGTCAAGGCCAGCACGCGAGCCCGCCTGACGCGAACAACTCAACGGCGTCATCACGCGTCGGCGCCGTTCTGTCGTGCAACGCACAGCGAGCCCCCTCAGCCCACGAGCCCTTCGAAGCAATCGGCGCGTTCCTGTCGGGCGAGTCTTACGCAATGCGTGGCGAAGTCACTCGTCCTTGGCTGCAACCACGCACAGTGGCTCCAGATTTGGTGAGAATGACGCGGCCCAGCGGCGAGCCCCATTGGAGGATTCTGACCTCACGGCTATCGGCGCTTCTGGTTGGAGATTTGGTTACTCAAATAATCCACCTGGTGCCTATAAAAAAAGCCCTGCGGCGCATTGTGAGCAGTAGACCTATGTATCAGTGACGAGAGCTAGGCTCTTCGAGTCTCTAAGCTGTCTGTCCCAGTGCCAAATTTGTAACACCTCTATTTTTATGCTGTACACAAACCTTGCTTTAGCTCACCGTTCTCTCGTCCGGTCGTCTATCAGGTCTGCGCAGAAGCAGTTGCGAGCTGAATAACCTACGCTACCAAACGGCTGGTGACCTTCCCAGCGGAGTTCGAAGCAGTGGCATCTTCGGGACCATGCTGCCGTCACCGTATTTCGCAACAGTAGGCAGTTGCTGCTTGCGCTAGGCCACCCGGGCCTGCTCTCGAGCCCGGACATCAGCGTAGGCCCGACGAATACTAGTTCTTTAGTTCATGATCAGCTATTGGCACCATTCTTGAAAAGTTGCTTCGTTTTTTTTTCGGTGAGAGCATGGTCGGTGAGAGGCGACCTGCACGCGCGGGCAGGGTGGGGCCCAATCACCTTTTCACATCACTCCTTTAGATGCGAAACATCTTATGCCGGAGGAGTTGTCTCGCAGCCCTGTGGTGTCTACCACCTCCATTGCGCATGCGTGACCCTCCACCTCTTCTCCTACGCTCTCCCTCTTTTCTCCCAATGCCGACGCTTGGAGCATCTGCTAGCCTACACTCACCCACCTCTCTGTCTCCTCTCTGTGCCCACTTGACCCGCGACAAGTATAATAGTGAAGTGCCCTGTAAGCCATAATTCTTTTTGAAAGAAAAAAAAAACAGTGAAGGGCTGATTGAACGTCTCTATGACAGCATGCGAACCTACGCAGCTGCTCGTTTTGTTGATGCTTTTGTTTGTCACAATACGCCTAAGCTGAAATTTGTATGAGGACTTTTAGACGCGATGCTTTTTATAGTCGAGCTCAATCTGGCGTGCGGCGTTACCACCATTACTGCACATGCGTGTCCGCTCACCATATCCTTGACTACGCTCCTTCCCTCTCTCACCTCACTACACTGACACAGGCAGCGTCTCGATAGCAAGTTTCTTGAACAAATAATATTGCTGGGGCTGCACAACCGTTCACTAGTCACCCTGTATAAATAGGCGCTGGGCATTGACCTCCAAGGTAGTGGTGGTGGAAGATTTCTCCTGTGCGGCGTTAAAAGATAAAAATCGCAGCGTGTGCAATAACTAAAACTAAACTGCGGGCCTCTGTGTGCAATCGGCGTCTTCGGTATCTCATTGCCCATTAGCAGTGATTGGCAGCTTCCAATTGGAAACAGAAGTGTGTTACTGCGTCCTCTGCGCCTCGCCAAGTTTCTTTCCTGGGCGACATCACCGCTAGTGTCAGTGTTGGAGGGAGCACAAGCTCTCAATAAAGGACATCGTTTCCCGCTCAAATGAACCACCTCCCCGTTGCTTCACATCCGCAGATGGTTACCTTTACTGGGAAACGGCATAAGTAATTTTTCACCTCCTAGATTATTTTCTTTTCGAGCTAACATTTCACATGAAACTAGAAGGTTTATGATGATGGAGCAACAGTTGCTCGCATACCATGGGAATGGCTGACTTTGGAAGACAGAACATACAAATACCATGAAGGGGCACTCTTAAAGCAAAGGGCATGCTGGGAGAAGGCTCTGCTCAGCCCCTTAATATACCAACGACGGTGTTCTGTCTAGCGAGCCGAGGAAGCCGCCTGAGACCCCGGGCTCATGGCCGATGCCTATAGGCTGAGGCTGAGGCTCACTGCAAGTCAACTTTGCTGGAAAAAAATAAATTTCTTTTTCTTCCCCATCTCTGTGCAGCGCGGTTGAGGTGCCCTCGCCTGACAGATGGCGCTGCACTTTTTAAATGCGAAGCATTTTTTTGCGTACTGCGAGCACTATTGGCGTCTATTTATCTATCAAGCCGCTTATGGCTGGGTTTTGCCGTGATCAGCCTCTTGACTTAGCGCAATCCATAATAAGTGGAGAACGGTGAAGTCGTTTGACGAATATGAAGCGTTGGTCAAGACATTAATATTGTCATAGTACCGTCTCATGCTTCGACACTTTCAGCCGGACAGTGCCACATACGAGGGGGTGGGTATGTTGTGCCACTAGTATTCGGGTATGTGCAACAGGTAATTGACACTTCATATCTATCCAGAAACGGCGAGAACATACATTAGAAGTTATGACGCGTGTGTTAAGAAAAAAACCTGACATTGGCAGCGTTGACCTGACAAATGCAAAAAATAAATTTCAGGGTACCAGCAAGAAATGAATCCAAGCATTCTGCGTAGCAGGCCACTATTCCACCACAGAGCCGAGCCAGGTCTTGCGACTGCTTTTTCAATTGACCCTAATGTTCTTCTAACGTGAATTGTGATTTCAGTGCTCGGGCCTCTCCAACTTTATAAACAATACATATCTACTCCTATATTCAGCCATCACGTCGGGTTAAGGTCAAATGCCCTTAGGTGCCGTGCGCCAACATTGATTTATGTAGCATTGTCCAGGGCTACCATGATTGTGACCACCACTGCTTCGTATCAGTTTATCGCTTCCGGTGCTGCCAGTACTCATGGTTCTGTTGGAATTGCTGCGGAAATACAAGCAAACGGTTATAGAAACATCTGCAACTCTTCAACATATGGCTGCGCGTGAAATATTGGTACATATATTTAGCGCAATTCCATAACGCAGTGCTCACCCGCAGGTCGCGGGTTCGAATCCCGGCTGTGGCGGCTGCATTTCCGATGGAGACGGAAATCGTGTAGGCCCGTGTGCTCAGATTCGGGTGCACGTTAAAGAACCCCAGGTGCTCGAAATTTCCGGAGCCCTCCACTACGGCGTCTCTCATATACATATGGTGGTTTTGGGACGTCGGTAAACCCCACATATCAATCAATTAACGCAGTGCTCAATACAAATACTAAAACACGGTCACCTTCCCTCCACTTGCTTCAGGGAACGTCAATATTTGAGGTACAAGAGATTCGCGGAATTTTCTTCATTTTTTTCTGTTTCATACCACGCCGTTAGAACTGATAAGCGCATTCTCAGTGGCGCGGCTGCGGAGAGATGAACGATGGTGCTCCCAATGGCGTGCATTGTGGGGTGGGTCGTAGAGAACGACGTAAAAGATGGAGCAGCCAATAAAGGCGTTTAGCGTTGCTTGCCACGAACGGCTTTTAATTCGCCTAGCGATATACAGCTTTCACTCTAAAAATGACGCAATTTAATGCACGAGTGCTGCACGTACATCCACCTTCATTCTTCTCCAAAATCAATATGTGGCCGCCATTTCATGGTATCGAACCTATGTCCTCGAGCATGATAGTGCGAGGTCACACTGCATCAGTTATAACAAAAAAGGCAAATTTCCCATGAGCCCTAACAAAGCAGTATAAACGGCTAGCCCTTCCGAATGATAACCACTTTTCCAAAACAGAATAATTATAAGTATGCGAACAGCTATATATGCTACGAAAGTAGACTCGCAGTATAAGTAAGACACTACTCGCGGTTTTATAGCAGAATTCGAATGACCAGCAGTTAAACGAGCCGAAGCAAGAGCAGCCTCGCCATGATTGGTAGACTGCGGCCGCAGGAGAACGCCGAGCAGTTGTAAAACTGTAGCACAGTTTCATTACTTTCCACGGATGTCATTCCGTTGCAGTTGTTTCCTCCTGGCTGATTTCCTATATAGCCTGCACGGGAAAACAGTGCCCGACCACGCTCAAATCAGGCAGGCAGCAGACATTATGCCAACTGTTTCAAACGTCGGAGCAACACACAAACAAGATGAAAGAGGAAGAAGGCTATTTTTTTTTTTTTGTTCGCAACATGTCTCGCATTTAACGGCTCCTAACTTGCTGAATCAGTCATGCGAGTGTTTTCATTTTTTTGTCAATGTACAAACATTTTATTGAACTGTTTTTGCCCCGTTTGGCCTAGCTGCATCCATTCGGTACTTTTCCTTCTATCCCCTTTTCATATGGAAGAAAAAGAGAGCGTGTGGCCGTGCTCATAAATTATGGCTGCCCCAGTGCCCCTCAGAAGTCAATAATTCTTAGCGGGTCTGTAAAGAAGCTGCACAAACAATGTTCCGCTCGTGGAAGAGAGGCTCTAGGAACAAGGAAATGCACTTTGGTTCTCATCAACGTAGTCTCTGGAAGAAACTTACTTAAGCGTGCCAATTTTACGCTCTGTTTTCTTGAAATTTTTGTGGACTTATAAAGAGTACAAGTATTTAGCGTCGCCTTTAGAGCAAGAACAACTTACACGTCAGCGAATGTGCAAGAAACTTCAAGGTCGTTGAAATATTTTTGGACGCAATCTGTCTCACGCTAGAAAAGATAGTGTAGAAGTTTAGGCAAAAATATTTATTTCACTGTTGACTAGCCTTCTTTTTTGCTTAGCAAACAAAAAAAAAACACGAATCAATGTAGGCCTACTAGTTATGGTGAAATATCTAGTGACGTTCAAAAGTAGGAACGTTAAGGTAGGTCAAGATGTGCTCGGCCCTACGCTCCCGTAGAAGCAGCAGAAATCCGCATGCACTGTGGGTCGTCAGTTCAAAGGCAGTTGGTATTCATTGCTGGGGCTTTGCGCGCCACTTCTAAGATGTTATCATGAAGAGGCAAGCTCTGGCGATTCCGACATTTCTGGGGTTTCTAAGATGTTTTGCTGCATTTCTCTTTCATCAAAGTTGGACTGCCGTGATCGAAATCAAACTCAAAACTTTCGAATCCCCATCTGAGCACCGTAGCCTCTGTGCCACCACGGCGGTCGAGTCCAATGTCACAGCCAAATACCTTTTGAAATGCTTCATAAAAGTTATATACCACTGTGAAAACAAGAAGACGAAAGAAACGTCGTTATGTTGTGAAATAAAAAAACGAGAAAAAAAGCCGCTTTCAGGAAAGGACTAAGAGGCAATGCATGAAATTTCTAAAAATAATGTCTTTGGTAACGACCAACAAGTGCGGCTTTCGTCGCAAGCGAAGGCAGCCAAAATTTATTGATAGCACTCGGGGGCTCATAGAACAAACGTTATATATAGACATTTTGGAGACGATTCGTTTGAATGGGAAAGTGGGACAATGTATTGGGAGGTCTTGTGAGACATAGTCCCCGAACAACGCAACTGAAGCCCCAATGGTCGAAGGCAGTCCCACATGATATGTAAAGCAGTTCAACCAGTGTCATTAGCGTTTAATGACCAATATGATGGCTATACCCTGTACGCGTTGAACTTAAGGGACCGAATGAAAAAAAATCCTCGTTATATTGAAGAATACCGGAACTGTTGTCGTATACTTATGTACGCCTTCGTAAGTGTGCATGTTTCACGTTTTCATTCTTTTTTGTTTTGTTTTTAGAAGCGAATGTTTTATAAAGACGTCTACGAATATACCGTAAAAAGCATCTAATTGCGGGTATAGAGAGGCTTTACATAGAGTAATCGTGTATAATATTGCCTGGCAAGCTGTCTTCTATAGCAACATGTAAACAGCCATGTGTTTCTTCGGCCAACAGTTGAAAGCAGCGCGAAGTAAACGCCGACAAAAAATCACACGGAACCAGTGCTATGTCACTTCACACAAAACAGCACTGGTGCCATGTTAATTCTTGTCAATGTTTAGTTCGCGCTGTTTTTAACTATGGATACGTACCAACTGGATAGCATTCACTTTCTTTAAATGATTCTTAGCTAAGCACTACAAGATTTAAGCTGAGCTCCTCCTCCTCCTGGATATTACAAAAGCAAAGATTCTTGCCTTTTTTTAATTAAACGTATATGAGGAGAGGTTGGTGCCAATGCGTGGCGCCGAAACTCCTCCTCTCTTGCTCAAAGGTCAACATCGCATATTTCGTAGCAAACACAAGGCTATACATATGTACATAGCACAACACTTACTCAATGAGTCCAAGTTTTTCAATACTGAGTGTCCACACCACACAGAAATGTGTCCACACTACACAGAAATGTGTCCACACTACACAGAGCTTTCTCCTAACTATATAGTTAGTAGTATACACACGAAGGAGAATTATCAGAAAAGAATCGCTTAATGGCGACAACCATTCGAACAAGATAGGACACGACTGCAGGCATGCAAGACAAGCTTTATTTTTTTCAAAAACTAGTATTGCGGGAAATTGGAGCCTGGAACGTTATACTGATTCCTGAGAGATACGGAACAGTACAATCAGGACGAAAATAAATAAACCTATATATTAATACAAATTATAGCAGACGTTCGTGATGAACTCACTGCGCGAGGCAGGTTTATACCGGGGTGCTGTGGTAACGGGGAACTGAAACACGCGGAGCAAGCGGGAGTCAATAAAGTACGCTAATCTCTTGAGATAACATCTCTTGGGAGAACAGTGACTTTCTGGTTAGGGCGGAAGCATTACATGCCTCATCAAACGCTACAATTGGTCGTCGTTAGCGCCATTACACAGCGTATCTATTTCGAGGGATGCCAAAATCAACATCACGCAATGCTTCATCATATGACGTCACGTAGCGCCAACGTTTGCGAGGCTATGACGTTATTATGACGTCACGTGACGGCATGATCACATATCATCGCAGCTTGGCCCAAAGTGAGCGGATTTTCGAGGCAGCGAAAAGTTACATGAAATGCATCCGAACCCACATGCAGTCCACAAACAAGTTGCAACTGCAGAAGGTTTACGAAAGTGGCTCTACAAGATCATTATTTCGACGAAAAAAATAAAAGCCAAGCATGCTCGGCACGTGCACAACAGTCATAGCGAAAGCATGAACAGTGGTCTTTGAAAGCCTTTTTTAAACATTCTTTGTATCCCTACTACAATCACACTTGCAGGTTACCGGCTACGCCATAAATATTTATCACTTCTGTGTACACACTAGCAAAACATTTCGTTGCAATTTTTGGTGCTCTGGCTGACGACGATGAATAATTATGCCCAAAGCTTTAGTAATTAGTAGTCAGAGCACTTGATGACACACTCGTTACTCGATTCGAATTGTGTGATGCCTGGTTGTGTATTGGTAGGTCTAAAACAATTTATTACGTATATTGAGGCGAATATTTTGCTGACATCAAACCAGCCTAGGATCAGTTTAAAACAGTTTCCAGCGCAGGCTTGGTTCAGTGGTAGAACACTGGGCTGGCCGGCAGCAGACCCGGTTTGAAAGCCATGATGTCCTTGGTGTATTTATATGCTATATAGTTGTTACGGACACCCGAGGCGCTGGCAGCGGCGATGGTGGCGGACAAGTACGGCGCCGTACGTGACCCTTGTTGTGATCTCCTGCCAGCTTTCACTGTTAAACTATCACAGCATCCATCATCCTTTCGCATAAGACGAAACGATGGTGAAAGCCATGTGCTTCTTTACCGCAAAAGCTGTTATGAGATCCCAAGAGTCACGTGTGCCGTAGCTGTCAACCACCGCCTCCGGTGTCTGTACCCACAATCGCAAGAAATTAGAAACAGAAACTCATAAAGAAAAACACCAAGTACACAGCGGGATTCAAACCCCAGTCCCCCGAGTGCCGGGCCAGTATTTTACCACCGAGCCACGCCGATGTTTGAAACTCCGTTATGACCTTGCCTCAGACAGGCTTGGTGTTCTTCTTATGTGATTATTGAAGGAAAAAGAAGAGAAAAGTGAGCCCTGTAACTGTCTGAATCAGAGTGAGACACCTCAACAATAGCTCACAAAAAAATGGGGGTAAGGAGAGAATAAAGGGATAGGATTAAAAGCTGTATGTAGAGAGAGCAAGGAGAGAGCAATGCGCAGGGACAGCGAGTGACGGAAGACGGGATAACAAAGATGGACACGGTCACAGGAGTCCGAGGACAGGGCACCACTCGGCGAGAGCTCTTGTCGGCGTCAGGAGATGGCGTAGGGGGAGCCATGTCGGGTAGAGCTGCACTGTCGTCGGAGATCGTGGCGGCACAACCAGCCAGCACGGAATCCAGAGAGCGAGACGCTTGATGCTGTTAAACGAATCGCGTTAATATGAGTAATGAAGCGTTTTAGATCAACCAAGACGCAATCAGGGGTCACACGATGCGAATTGCGTACGAAGTGCGTTATCAAATGCTCAGACTCACGGTTAATGAGGCTTCAAAAATAATCCTTTCCCTTCATCAGCGTGAGTTTTGAAAGACAGCTGCAAAATTTCTTTCTTGTGTGCACGACGCTTCTTCGCAAAACGATGATGAATTGCATAGTGAATGCCTTCTACTACACTACTACACAAACAGTATTATCATCTATGACGTAGTGGATAATCTGCAAGTGTATTTGTGGTAGTTATACAAAAAATGTTTAAAAAAGACTTCAGAAGACCACTCTTGCAGCTTTCACTGGGACTGCACTGTGCGGTCTACGCTTGCCTGGCGTTTTTGTTCGGACAGAAACATTTTTTTTTAATATTCTAGTTTGCGGTCGCCCGTTGCTTCTGCTTCTATAACATTTTTTCAGCGCATGTAAGCAATGTTGATGAGCTACACGTCTACGACATTCAAAAGAAACAGACGTTTAGGAGGAAGATGAAGCCCGGCGGGGATGACGTGACAAAAACGACACTGAAATAGCCTAAACGTGGGCTGCAGCCACGTCCCGTGTTGAAGAGTTCCCCACCAGGTCGTATGACTAATATAGCCTAGCCACTAACTACACGTGCTTTTATGCTTGAGAGAGTCAGTTCGATTTCAAAGACATAACAGCCACATTCAGGAACAACCGAAATGCAAGAAAATACTCGCTTACCTATATTTCAGTGCACTTTAGTTAAGCCTTGTTGTAAAAAAACAATTTAGACATTCGCTATAATACATGCATTATCACGATATTATAGGTTCTGCGCAAAAAAGGCTGCATTTAAATTCAGTATTTTATCGGCTACTGAAAGCCTGGTTAATGGAAAAAAAAAACGTCGTCAAATAATTTTCCAAAAATCTACAATATTCTAATATCCTCTCTAACAACAAAGTCCGCTGTACGAGACACAATTATCGAAGGCAGGAACACCGCTTGCAGCCTCTTGGGTAATAAGATCGTTTGATTAATGAGGGGAAAAGAGCGAGGACCCCTTGAGTCTCGTCTTTGATTGAGCCCAGGCAACAAAGCAAGCTAAGGCTGAAGACAAGGCTGAAGAGCCGATTATTTTAAGTTCGCGGTGGCTGTTAGATTAGTTAGCCTTCTGGGACAGTGTGGATTGAAGTAGCAAGAAAACGCAGATATGATTAGCCGTGCAGCATCTCTGAGAAAAACATATGCTTTGCTTCGAAGGTTTTATTGTTTAATATGAAGTGCAATGACCACACAAATCTCTTGGGCTTTTGCGCGTATTTCGTCGTATGTGTTCTTTTTTTCTGAACTAAATCCCCACTTAGGAGAATATTTGGTCATGATATACAAAAACATAACACATGTATAGTATTTTATTGCTCTAGAATTTCGAATGTTTTGTACTTATGGTAGATGAGTGAAATTGCACTAGAATTTCTGTTTCTACAGAAATGATTTCATTGATATGTGGGGTTTAACGTCCCAAAACCACCATATGATTATGAGAGACGCCGTAGATGAGGGCTCCGAAAATTTCGACCACCTGGGGTTCTTTAACGTGCACCCAAATCTGAGCACACGGGCCTACAATATTTCCACCTCCATCGGAAATGCAGCCGCCGCAGCCGGGATCCGAACCCGTGACCTGCGGGTCAGCAGCCGAGTACCTTAGCCACTAGACCACCACGGCGGGGCTTTCTACAGAAAATCAAACAATTGTACGCAAATGCGTGGTTCAATTGGGGCACGGCTGGGCAACACGAAAAAAGAGCGTTGCGACAGTGTCTTGATTGTCTTTATTACTGTATCTAGATGCATTTGAAGGATGTATATATATATATATATATATATATATATATATATATATATATATATATATATATATATATATATATATATATATATATATATACCTGATATATATATACCTGATATATATATATATACACCTGATATATATATATACACCTGATATATATATATATATATATATATATATATATATATATATATCAGGTGTGAAATACTTTTGGGATAATCTATTGAACCACGACATTGTGAATGACATGAGTATCTCGTTGATAATTTTGAAGGAAAATAATTTTGACCGGACACTCGTTTTCGGACTGTGCCAAGCCACGGGGCACTGCCGATTGGCAATACAGGGAAGGCAATGAAGGGTTTACAATATGCACAGAGAAGGCTTATAAGAATTGTAGGGAGGTTAACCTGTCTATGTGCAATCAGCTACTTTACAGACGGGTATATGGGAATAAGGAAGGAAAATACTGAAAGAAACAAAGAGAGACACATTGCACACAACACACGCAGTTCATGAGTGCACGGGTGGTTACTCAGTTTAAGTGGCCCATGCGGTAAAACGCCCGACGCTGTTTAAGTTAGGGTTGTGGAGGCAACATTAGCGACATTTGGCGATGAAAGCGGCTGCCTTTTGAGGCTGGTACCCCACCTATATTTTTGTCGGGCGGCCAGCCCAACGGCAGCTTCTGGGTCTTGTACAATTTTTTTAATAAATGTTGTTCGTTAGTCATCCGAGCAACTGATTTGACATAATGGCTTCTATATGCTGCATCATTATTCACAGTATTATTCGGCACTTATTAAAATCCTCACGTAGAATCAGCCTTTCTGAAACAACGATGCATTAGGTATCTGTTTTTCTCTATATCCTATCTCTATATCGGTATCGGTATCGGTATCTCTATACCGGTATCAGTATCGGTATCTCTATATCCCGGGATACATTTTTTGGTTTCGGGTAAATGCATTTTTGTAATATACCGTTACCTGAAATACTTTGAACAAAAGTATTTGTGATTTAGGCTTTCATCACTTGTATTTAGATATCGTATTTCCGGAAGATGTTTTTTGGGTATCACTGCCCAGCCCTGTATTATGCTGATTGCGTGAATGAGACGTGGGGAATGTAGCCTGTATTTAGAATAGCCAATGAAAGCATAGTTGAAGTCAATTGCTGACAGTACTACGGCCTTGGTTCAGTCGAATTTCAGTGTAGCTTTCACAAGTGATATGAGCGCCTGTTACACGAGATAGAAGACATGTCATTTAGTCTTAAGAAAGATGTTTAAAGAACAACACACAATTTTACACTATTCTTCCGTAATGAATAATTTCTTTTCTTTCGTTAAGTTGCACGTCTCAGTTTGTCTTGTCATTTCTTGTCTGGACATTTAAAACAATTTTCTTTTCACTGCTTCAGTAAAGAAAGGCACTTGTGAAATAGTCAGATAATTATTACGGTTAAGCGTCATTCAATGCAGGCATGTAAGCGTCCAATAATCACTTGTTTTAGACCTCTACATTCTTCCTTTTAGTACATTACCATCTGTCATTTGTTCATTGGTGGCACAGTAATGTAGATTTATAGAAACGGGTTACCGCCTCAGTTTTTGTAATCAGCAGGCTTTGTAATTGTACTAGAGAGCACAACTGTACCGCATTTGGAGGACCCTTATGCGAGCGTCAAGTGTATATATGGGAACTCTTCCTGCAACATTTTTAGCATGGCAATTTAAGCCAGGGGAGTAGTAGGCAGGCATAGCTAAAGCAAAGTTTACGGGAATATTCGAAAATTGCTTTAGTAAACTCATAGGCACCCACATGTAGCCTCTGCTTCCTACAAGTAAACATGTCACAACGCAATTTCAATAACGTGCACGCACACACACACACACACACACACACACACACACACACACACACACACACACACACACACACACACGCACACGCACAAATGATCAAACGTGTAAATTCAGAAAGGCAAACTAAAGAAGCCTCACCAACATAAAATGAAGCATTCCCGTTAAAGTGCCTGCTACCAATCGCTCAGATGTTTGCGCAGGTCGAGCAAGTAATATTTTCTCACCCAGTATGATGGTGCCACCGAACCCATTAGGCTACTGCGAAGCACTTATGTATATGGCCGCGCTTTTGCCAGCCGAGAAATTGCATGCTTTCAGCGGCGGCCTCTGCTTTGTCCGCACGCATGCAGGCGAACTGTTTCTGTCTGCCACAATTACCGTTTCGGGCACCTCCACTTTCGGTTCTCTCTTCTAGCCACGTCACTTGGGCCTCAAAGCACACAGTTCTCATGTTTCTGTATTCAGACACAGAACCACCGAAAACGATGTTACTCGCGAACTTATCACGATGACGCTCAGGAATCGGGTTAACGTTCAGTTCTTGTTCAATTGCTTTTCCGTTCTCGCATAATGGCTGGGCAGACATGCCCATTTCGACCTCTTTTTTGAAAACAGAACTACTTTTTTTCATTTCGCTACGCTGCTCAACTACCGTTTGTGTGAGTGCATCAGCGTCCTTATGCTCCACTTCCAGGAAATGTATTTTCCTTGCTTCGTTATGTTGCATGTGTAAATTTTCGCTGTTGAAACATTTGCGCCATGTAGAGTGTCCTTGTTCGTGAAGGTTTATTTGGAAGTATAGTGAAAGCGCACACGTGAATGTACTTCCGTGTGTTTGTTTTTTTTACATCTGCTCCACATTGGTGGTTCCCCAAGGAGCAGGCAGGTTTCATGCAAACAATGAAGGGACTAAGGTTAGTCAACGGTCATTTTGCATGCCGTGTGAGGAGAAATGAACAAAGGAAAAGCGTGGGGAAAATACACATAACATTTGTGACAGAACACCTAAAATAAACATTAAAAACACTGAGGTAGAAAAATGTACGTACAATGCAACAGGGGGAACTAAGCTTGATTTAAAACAAATGACCTATTAGAGTTCAAGAAAAGGCTGGTGCACAAAGGTGACTAGCAGCGGTCGCGCAACCATTTGCTACTGGTCGCAAGCAGTCGCGAACGGTCGCAAATGGTCGCGAAGCGACTGTTTTGGCTAGAAGCTTCCGGACCAATTTTTCAGTCGTGCGACTGCAGTCGCAAAGCTGCTCGAACCAATCAGCGATGCTCAATTTTCGTTATTTGGTTTTTTTATTGCGCTGGCTTCCTGCCACCAGATACAAACGAGTGTGTTCCTCCGGGTATGTGGTACCATGGCCACAACGGAATACTTGGATTGGAGATGGCGGGGAGCAGCAGCTCGAACAAAGTGTCGGATTTACGTGGCGGTAATCGTAAGAACGTAAACACCGTCAAAGTAACGAGAAAATAAATTGTGCACTATCTTTTCTCCGTATTCAGAACCGTTTTATTGTCTTCAACTTCATTGGTCAGCACTTTAGATGCAGCGCGTTTGGAACGCGTTTGTGCTTCATGCCTTGGCAACGGCTTAAGACACCGCTTTCGAGACGCGTTTCTGTTGTATTGTAAGCTGTGGCAAGTCAATTTAAACTCAAGGACCGTGTCTGAATACGTACAACTCTCGGAAATACTCCTCGTCGTCTCAGCGCAGCTCGGGAGGCAGGCGGCTCGCATGGCCGGCCAACTTCCGCGATCGAAAGGATGGTCACACCCACTACCGGCTTTTTAGGGGCGAATCTCATTATGGCGTGGCTTGGGCGTTCCTCGTAGTACGTAACCAAAAGTGGCACATACCCGAAATAAATATAACATTTGACCTCCAAGGTGGTACCGGTGAGAGATTTCTTCTGTGCGTTGTTTAACAATAAAAAATAGTGCTCATTGTACATGCTAATAGCTGCTAATGGGGAATGAGAGGGACGAGCATTCGGCTTTTAGTCAACGCGCATGCTGCGATCCCCATTAGCAGCCAATGACATGTACATTGAGCACTATCGGACAAGAAAAGGTTGCTGCATTATACTAGCTGGGTGTAACCTCCTTAGTTTTAGAAATGTTTAGTGAGCGTTGAGCCGCAGGGCCATGAATACGATGAGCTAGTATATACCATGAATGAATTCGAGGTGGTTAAAGGGGGGAAGCAGATACGAAGCGCAAGCCGTAAGAAATTAAAAGCTGAATCCTCCTGTCTCTCATTTCACATTAGCAGCCATTGGCATGTACATTGAGCACTATCTTACAGGAAAGGTTGCTACGTTATACTCGCTGGGCGTAACCTCCTTGGTTTTAGAAAGGTTTAGCGAGCATTGGGCCGCAGTGCCATGAATACAGTGAACAAGTATGTACCATGAACTCAAGGTGGTAGAAGGTGGGAAGTAGACCCGAAGCGCAAGCCGTAAGAAAGTGTGCGTGTGCCACCTCTCGTTTAGTCCTTGGAATGTCCACTGAGTGGCGGTGCTTCTATATGGGGAATATATGACAAAAAGATGCGAGATGGTGGGACTTGGAGTGTCCAATAGATGGACGAACGGACACACAGACAGATGCATGGATGGACGCATGAACGGACACAGGGGCGGATGCATGAACGAACGCAGGGACGGGCGCACGAACAGACGCATGGACGGTCACAGGGACGGATGCATGGACGGACGAATGCTTCGCCCACTCTCCATCATTCACTCCGTAGATATGCTGCCATTTTTTTTTTCTTTGGCGGCATCTGTGATGCCAGCGCGGACACCATGGCACAGCGCGTCAGCACCATGACAACGTCTTGTTCTTCGCTTGAATCGAACTTGACGCGGTTGGAAACGCTGTGCGAGAACGGACGAAAACAATAAATGTGGCGCGCCCGGTTTGCTCCGCTCACTCAGCTGGCGGCGATTAGCTGATCGGTGCCGGTCTCCAGAGTTCTCGCTGATAACGAGATCCGGACGTGATTCTCCGCTTGTGCAACTTCCGGTCGCTTGAATCTAGCCCACTCCGGTGTGAACATCAGTCGCTTTTTGGTCGCCAGTCACAAATGGTCGCGCAACCGCTGCTAGTCACCGGTATGCACCAGCCTTAAGAACGGTCGAAAACCTGAATACCAGATCGACAGACGCCGATGAGGTGCAGGGCAGGAGGCGGTGGAAAGGTGCTATGAAATGTGTTCACTTCTCGACGTGTGACGCTGTCGTGACGAAAGCGCTTGACGGCGTGGGCGCCACTGTGGAGCAATCAACCCGCATCGGAGCGATGCTCTATGCAGGGAATGGCCAGCCCACCCAGCGAACAGCTTGCGTCGAGACGCGGTGCTCGGCGCAACCGTGACCATTAGGGCGCGTTCACATTCGGGAAGTGAGGAGAAAATGAAAACGCTCGAGCGGCCAGAAGACCACGACCGCCCACATCGAACTTGTTCACATTAGTTTTGCCCCATTTCGCCGCCGCTGCCATCAACACCTTGACAATTAATTCATTTTTTCTGCTTTCTGAAAACTGAAGTTTATGCTAAATTCTAGTTATTCCCGCAAAGTAGTGAAAAGAAACGACTCGCACCTTTTCAATTGTAGTTTGAGGGGGTAAGCAAGCACAAACGACACGAGTGAATACAGCGGCATCGGCGGCGGTGGATTCAGCTGGCTGTACACAAACACGAAACACGCCAGGATGTACCGACTCGCTGCCGCTGCACCGTCTAATTCCAGAGTACTCAGCGATTTTAATCCAAACCAGGCTCTCGATTAACACATCCTCGTTGAGGCCATCACACGTCGTCGTGCTGCACAGGTAGTTTGCGATTCGAGCCGATGCGAGCCACCACTGACGCCATTGCCGCCATGTTGAAGCTGCCGCAGCTGGTTAGGTCACGTGGTTTGATATAGCGCAGCCAAGGCCATGAAGCGGAAACCAGATCAGTTTTCGGAGAATTCGGCTTTTAGTTAACGCGCACGCTGCGAATTTTTTATTGTTCAACAACGCACAGAAGAAATCTCTCACCGGCACCACCTTGGAGGTCAAAATGTAAGACTGTTTACACACTACAACTACTACTATACGACTACGAGGGACGAACGGGTGCCGCTATAAGGAGATTCTCCCCTAAAACACGCTTGCCCACTTCGCCGCTCCACCTGCGGTGTGGCCAAGCCTTTTATCAGATGAAGAATTTTCAACCAACTGGTATTGATATTTCTTTGCTGGGAGATGGGAATGAGGGTACAGTTGGTTGGTCTCTCTCTCTCTCTCTCTCTCTATATATATATATATATATATATATATATATATATATATATATATATACTTATATATATATATATATATATATATATATATATATATATATATATATATATATATATATATATATATATATATATGGGAATGAGGGTACAGTTGGTTGGTCTCTCTCTCTCTCTCTCTCTCTCTCTCTATATATATATATATATATATATATATATATATATATATATATATATATACCCCCAGCCCATTCGTATTTCGCCGGAGCATGCGTGACTCCGACTTGTGCTTTGAGACACAGACGTGGTCGCCCGTTCTCATGCGCTCATATCTTGAAGGGGGAGGTTAGTACGCATTGAGTTTTATTCGCAATGTTGGCGTATAGCTATAAACCATAAAAAGCTTATTCATTATATATGCAGAGGACACGTTTGAAAAAACAGAGTACTACTAGCCGTAAGAGCCAAAGAAGGTGTTAGTTTAAGTGACAACTGGCGGCTGTTGGTGTTCGTCTTATGTGTACCAGTTCCTTTCGTGCCTTTAGTGTTCTTTTTTTTTTCTTTTGCAATCCTGCTTGTTTTACTTGCATTTATCATGTGCCGTTTTTACATCATACCTCTACATTAAAGCGAATGTGAGCGTTGGTATAGAAGCTCCGGCGTTTTCGCCTACGTCGGTCTCCACTTTGTGCTCACCATAAAACGCAGGAGTGTTTTATGCCAAGGTTCTCTACGGCTCCATTGACGTAATTCCATCGCGCATATGAAGCTGTAATAGGTGGCCGGAAAAATCAGCAATCGCAGGGAACTGTATGATATGACGGCTTCCGGTTCGACGCACCGCACAGGCTATAGCAGAGGCACACGCGCACTTTTGTACCCCTTCGTTGAAAAAAGCACGTCTTCGTGCAATGTCAGTGCTTTATAAGTTGTAGAAATTGTTTTTTTTTTGTTTCTGCAACCGTGACTGCGGCAATGACCAGCTACGAAAACCATGAACAGTAAGGGAGCTTTTGATGGTACAAAAATGCTGCGCAATGCTTTTGTGCTGCTCGGAGGTACTGTCTGGCTAGCAGATCAGTCGATACAGAAGACAGTTTTCATTGATGGTACGTTACTGCTGATAAATAAAATCACCATTTTAAAGCTCTCAGGGAATGGGCATAACTGTAGCAGTGTGCTACGAGTTCATTCCAGGATCGCCACTTTGGCCGACATCGTGGGCCGATCGGCTTGAAGCTGAGCATTTATCGAGCGCGTTGAAATATCTTTCTTTTTTTTTTCATCGCATTCAGCGCGCTATCAGATGCATTTCTTGGTCGAAGCCAAATGCTTATAAGCACGCTGATCTTGGTTAAGCTGCGCGGCACGGCGGTAAATAAACAATACATTCAGACATAAACGGCGACGAAGAAGCAAACCTTTGTTTTTGTTTAATGAAGTTACTCCTTTGTGTGCTGTCCTGGCGCACTGTTTGACCCAGATAAACGCAAATGGGCTCGTCCAGTGCTTCTAGTAAACCTAATCTTGAGTGAAGGTTCCCGTGTTTTTTTTTTTTGTCACATATATGGGTGCAATGGCCGGCGCTCATCTCGTATGGCAGGTATAGATTTCACCCACGCGTTTCCATAATATTTTTGCCAGGCGCGCCTGTGCGACAATTTATTTCTTGGTAAACCATTCACATCAATTCATGCGTAAGCTTTTTATTAGTGCGGAATACACGCATACCTGTGATAAAAAGGTCTTCGCACGCTCTGGATTGAACGTTCGGTATTCAAAGGCTACTTGTCGCTGTGGCTCTCTACACAGCTGCGGCCCACCTCATTTTTTTTTCTTCATTCCTTGTGAAGTGATTTATGCGTTAGCCTTTCACGCTCGAGTTGGGGCAGCCAATGGCTGAAAACCTACCATGGTTTAGCAGGACAAAGATAAAGCGGCGACTGCGTGCGTGAATCCTGAATAATTTAAGGCGGGTCGACTACTCTCCTTGAACCGGAAGCCGGTAGCAGATGGTGCACCCCATAATTCCTTGCTCTTTTACTGGTCACCTATTCATAAACTGAAAATTGGAACGAAAAACTTGATGAAATGGTTCCGTCGCCCGAAGTAGAATCTACAACTCTTTCCTCGACCACGTGCTGTGATAACCAACACGGCCACAGAGCGTACAGTCCTGTTTCCAGGCCATGCTTCGAGAAACACTTTTTGATCCCCCAGCCCGTACGTTCTTCAGCTTGCTGACGGTGAGCTAGGCGCTTCAAGTACACAGGTAATCACTGGCGGTACTCATAGATCGGTAATATCAGCGTGTTCTTGTATTCACTAGCGCTATGGCACGAAGAGCGCCGAGGGTTAACTTTAAAGGTCGTCATACCGCGCGTTTCAATGCGCGTGCACCCTAATTGGGCTCATCGCTTGTGCGCGCGCTATCTCGTTGTCGGTGTTGTTTTTACGTCTTTTGCTTCCACCGCAAGTGTGCTTTGATGCTAAAGAGAGCCCGAAGGTCATTTGGCTTGCTGAAGCGGCTGCGTTTGTGACGGAGCATGCTGCTCACATACAAAGTAACTATTGTGAGTGTTCTTAGTTTGCCCTCGTCCTGTGCGTACTTGGGCGTTCGCTCCCTGCCTCCTTCTTGGTGTTTTAACACAGCACTCTAAGTTGATTGATTGAAATGTGGTGTTTACCGTTCGTGTGTGTGTGTGTGTGTGTGTTTGTGTGTGTGTGTGTGTGTGTGTGTGTGTTTGTGTGTGTGTGTGTGTGTGTGTGTGTGTGTGTCAAGTTGTTACAACTGTTATTTCATGCTCGTGCACTGTCAGTTCGTTTCGTGCGTCCTCGATGTTTGAGCACTGCAATTTTCGAGTTCTCAGCTGTTCTTCGTGTGACATTTTGATTTGCTGCTGTCGCATGCATTGCTTCACTTTTTCAGTGAAATTGGGACGATTTCTTTAACCTAATAGAGAATCTTCTATAGATTCTTGGCTTACCTTTAATACTTGGTGTTGCCTCCAAAAGTTCCAGAAAACATCGTTATTTATGTTTCAAAGCGTAAAGCGTTCAAAGCTTTAAAGGAAATACGATAAAGTGTTTTTAAAGCTTACTAGAAATACTTCGTTCAAACCCTTGCAACAATATTTCGGTAATACACGTTGCGACTTGCAATAAACTCATAAGCTGGATTAGTCCGATAATGTTTGTTATATAAGCATCTAAGCACTTTGGTCCGATGGCACTATGCCCCTAAAATATCACAGGCATGATCTCTCACAAGCGCTTTGTATTGCTGGTGTTGCCAGCGGGAAAAGGACATGCTGTACTTTCAAATTTTACCCATAGACACTCCTGTTTTTGCCGAAATGAAATTCTTTAGAGGGGATATGCTACCTTTTTCTTTATACGAGGTATGTGATACTAATAGAAATATGATTTTATAAAAAGGTACAGCTTGTGCAAGTCAGACCCATAGAACATTGCCATCACTCGCGTTCAGTTATTATGACAGCTCCTGGAAGTCCGTTTGTAGTTTTACTAGTCTCATTTTATTTTATAAAATAGGTAATAGCTCATTAAGCCATGCATCTCGCTTATTCTGGCAGCAATCAACTTAGCAAAAACTGTAACGCTAAAGTGACGGTCTTTGCTGTCACATTTGCCTTCGACAAATCTAGCGACAACATAACGTCAAGCTCGCCAAAATAACGTAACCAACTTTGAGCGTACACATGCCAATTTTTTGCTTGCTTCAAGTTTAGGTAAGTCATACCTGATGATTGATTGATTGATATGTGGGGTTTAACGTCCCAAAGCTACCATATATGATTATGAGAGACGCCGTAGTGGAGTGATCCGGAAATTTTGATCACCTGGGGTTCTTTACCGTGCACCCAAATCTGAGCACACGGGCCTACAGCATTTCCGCCTCCTTCGGAAACGCAGTGGCCGCAGCCGAGATTTGATCCCGCGGCCTGGGGGTCAGCAGCCGAGTACCTTAGCCACTAGACCACCGCGGCGGGGTGGTAAGTCATACCTGTACTTTGCTCTTTGTGCTATTCATATATTGCCAGTTCATCTACAGAGCCCTGGTGCTTTAGTCGCCGTCATATGAACAAAACCGCTTTTTTTTTTCATGTGGACCGGGCACTGAAGCAGCACCGCTTGTATTACTTGGACTGCTTCGAGAATTCATACTTCATGCTGCATTCTTCAAGCTGGCATCTTGAAGTCAAAAATATGTAGGAAAGTGAGTGTACACTTTCAGCTTGATTTTTTTTGCGTACTTTATGAGGCTCTGATAATTATTTGTGTATGTGTGCTGCAGACGGTAGAGAAGCGGAGTAGCCGAGGTTCTGTACACTTCAATATCAGTTGAAACAGAACCTTTGCGGTGAGGTAAAGACTGTTTCTACGTTACCACCATTATCCTTATGATGACACGTTCATGCGCATATCTTGTTATGTGCTTGAGTTTCGGGACATTGTACTGTTTGATGCACATTCGGGAGCACTATTTCAATGATGAATTTTAATGCATCTCCACTGTAAATATGTTAATTCTATAGAATAGATGGCACTCTCTTCTTAATTACTTGTACAAAACATGGTACAAGTTTTGCGAGCTTGTGAAAGTTTGTTATGCATTTATGGTACCTTCAAACCATATTAAACAGGAAAAACTGAGCCGTGGGCTTGCTTGAGATGTCCATCAGTGTACTATGCATGATTTATGACAACGCTTCTCCAGTTACCTAAAATGTGTTTGACGCAACATCTGCATAGACCGAAATCTTGTAGTTGAGTGTTCCGTATCTTTCACGTAGCGATGGCATCTAGGACTACACCAATGTTCCTTACGACAAAGAGGCGTGCGTTACGTAGTATGTGGAATAGTGCAATGCTATTTTTCATTGTTAAACTGTTTATAGATTAGGCAATGGTATTTTAAGGCAACTCGTAAATACTGAGCGAAAGTTGCGTACCTATATGGCCTCGTCAATGTAATCGCTAAGTAGCCCCTTGGATAAGTAGTGGAGTCTCATAGAAAATTATCATACCCCTCACGTCATCCTCATCACGTCAACACATCGTCGTCACTTTTCCTTCCAGTCAGGTCAAGTCACACACAAGCCATTTGAAGATCTCCATATTATTGTCTAATCACGGTCACCACAAAGCGGTGCAAAATAAAATCAGCTTCACTGCTTTATAGAAGCTAGTGGAAACACGCTATGTTTAAAGCAAGAGACACGAGATGCAGAGGTTTTTGTTTTAGTTTGACGAAAGATGTCCGTTCTCAGCAAGCTGAGCACAAATGAATGAACCTTAACCGTTCCTGCACTTCAAGGCGTTTTATAACAATCGGTGAACACTAAATGTGGAGGGCAATGACGCTGACAGTTCATAAATTCCCTCTGTTTGGTAATATCTGTTACAAGTACGGCTCCAGGCCGTAAGTGCTGTTCACATCGGCAACAACACACGTTAGAGCAGCCGATTACACTAAACATCTACGAACAGCATCTGTTACGTATTCACCACAATCGGAGCATTCTGTGCCCGACGTGACGCACTTCTTCCCTAACAAAGTCGAGTTTTCGGATTACCTCCGTTATCCCGGTCGCAGGTAACCAGCTAATAAGTGCACTACGTTGCGCCACACAAAGCGTTTGTCATATCACAATAAGACCTGTGCTCAACGGGTCATTTCGGAGCGTCCTTGCTTGAACGTATGGACGACCGGCATGGCATATCGGAAATCCATGCTGTGTTGCAAGCACACTCAGATGACTAGTCGAGCTGTCTTCTCTTGAGAGCATTCCTCAAGTCATGAGTCATGTTCACTCACTACAGCACAAGTACCGTATAACACAAATGACTTCACATCTTTTTTTTTCTTCTTCAGTTTTGCCGTGGCACGTAGGTCAGAGACGCATTCGTCACACACTGACACACAGACACATCGTACACATACACACGAGCACGTATTTATGGTTTTCCGTGTATCCATCAGTGGGCGGCTAGGAGACGTCGAAGGAAAACCCTTGGTTTCAGTATCCTCGAAGAGACGGATTTGCAGAGTAGCCCTCGGTCCCGCGACAATCACGCAGGTTCCCACGCAGTCTGTACTTCCACGCTGAATTAGTTACTATTAGCACCGAAATCCCTGAAAAGAGAATATAATGAGAAGTAAGCGGGAGACAACGCATGGTATTCGTGAATATGAAAGGCGTTGTGCATTGTTACGCTGGGCAAGCCTGCGTGCGTGAATAAAACAATGAAATGCTTCGAAGCAGTGATTGCAATAAATTCAACTGATAAATATAAACTAGCGTCGAATATACTAGCGTACAGCAAAAAAAAAAAAGAAACGAGAAGATGGCGTGATGACATGCAGGCAGCGATATAATATGACAACGTTCAAACAAAAGTGTGGTTTCTAAAACATTTTTTCTAGTTCCTTTCGCAAGTTATGGCTGAAATGGGTATGCCACGGTACACACCTTCATAGTAGTACGGAATGCAGCAGGTTACTTTTTAATGGTAAAGACACATACAAAATTGACGGGCCTCTGTCCTGTTTACAGGATGTGGTGGCCCTCTTTCCCCACGTGGGCTGAGAGATATGAAGCATGCTGAAGGGATTTATATTATATACGAGAAGTAACTAAAAAAAATATCTCGGAGGGGTGTGATCAGTAAACTATTCTGAACGAAGCGAAACTGAGGTGAAGTATATCATACTCAATAAGAAAATTTGGTTTACCAACGTATACCTCTGCTTTTCTCCTGGTCTTAAAACTACCACCTGAGCATCGCACAGGCAGAAATGCTAAACCCAGAGGCACTGTGGTAGGTTGAAGGTGGCTGACCTGTCTCGTACGGATAAGAACTCACGCTTTTGTGTGAGCATTCACCGTTATATATAAAAGAACCTGACTTTTTTTATTGTGTTCTCAAACTCCATATAGCAGTGGTGCCTATTGACCAAGTAATACACCTGACGATTGATTGGTTGATTGATTTGATCGATATGTCCAGTTTAACGTCCCAAAACCACCATATGATAATGAGAGACGATGTAGCACAGGAATCCGAAAATTTTGAGCACCTGCGGTTTTTTAACGTCCACCCAATTCTGAGCACAACAGCATTTTGGCCTCCATCGAAAATGCAGCTGCCGCAGCCGGGCTTCCATCCCGCGAACTGCGGGTCAGCAGCCGTGTACCGGCGACACTAATCCACCGTGGCGAGGCAGCGATAGAGCTGACAAGTTGTTTACTATCTCAAGTGATAAACCTTGAGTGATGGTTCATAAAATGCTACCCATCAAATATTGTCGCCAGTATGCCCACTGGTGCCAACTGAAATATATACTTCATGGGCAGCAAAAAAAGTATTGCAGTTTAGCTTTATCTCTGCCTTACAGAAGCGGGTTCACTTGTTCAGGGAAGTTCACTTGTCCAGAGAAATTCACACTCAAATCATGGTTGACCCTGTCCCACGTAACATCCACCCAATACACAACAAGGGTAGAAGAGTCGCGAAAGCTAAGGTCATACATAAAAAAACTAACCAGCACAAACTAGAACCCCTCTTCATCGATGTTGCCTGGTATCACAGTGGGGGTAAGTTCACTATTTCGGTCGCTGACGCGGAAGGTAGCCTGGTCAATATAGCCTCTGTTTATACAAAAATCGCCCATGTGGCAGAGAAAGTGGCAATCGCTCTGGCTTTTCACAGCGCAAGAGCCCCCACTGTTGTCTTCTCGGACTCGCGTACGGCAGTCAGATCTTTCGCTAACGCCCTTGTGTCTGAATAGGTGAACAGTATTGTGGCGAAAGCACCTCAACAAACCCGGGAGTGCAACGAAGGAGGGTACCACCTAGCGTGGTTTCCAGCCCATCTAGATGGTTCAGTTAACCCGCTCAGATGTAACCCTAACGAGCAAGCTCACCGGACAGCGCGCGATTTCACGTGCATCGCTGTCGTGAATAGCCATGTTTGTGACGAGGTCAAGATTTACATACAAAAATCCCATGTCTACTGCTCATGAAAGTGTTTCGTGCTACCATCTGCGCTGGAAAAACAAAATTTCTAGTCCCCCACCTCGATTTGACCGAGCCCCAGACGAGCACATTCAGACTACTTCAAACCCGTTCATATCCTGCTCCTCGATCCCTTAAGAAGATAGACCATTCGCAGTCGTGTCCCAAATGTGGCCACGAGTCATGTTCTTTTAATCACATGCTCTGGCTGTACCCAGCCCTTAACGCCTCTCCGCCCATCTCGAAAGAGCAATGGGATGCATCCCTGAAGAGCAGCAGCCTTCATGCACAACTCCAGGCCATCCAGAGGGCCCACAACATCGTGATGGAACTCCGACATCCGGTCCCATTGTGGGTGGAGTTACCGACTTGATATGGCGGGATATACCCTAAATATCTGTTCCTCAGGACCTAAATAGCGTTCTTTTCATGTCGTATCATTGCAGTTGAGCTCGCGCTCGTATACGTTTTGTGCCTTAACATTGCTGTGTCCATGTGCGTCGTCACACATACCTACACAAACGTTTCTAGAATCCAGTGTATTGCTTAAAATCAAGCGTAAGCTGTCTAATGTACCTTGAATTACTCAACCGTCTACAAAAAACATTGAGCAATAATTAAACAGTAGTTTAATTAACGATCCAGTAATGTATGACCGCAAGCGCCGTGCTCTCATCTATACTAGGAGTTAGGCAACACGACTTAGGCAGACTAATTCAGCCAATAAATAAATAATGTTCTTGAGCTCTTAGGCGCGTGATGCGTAGCCCTACACGAAGATACAAACGAATTACGTATGTTCACTAAAAGTGTACCAATATCTCCGAGTGGGCTGTCTTAAGCCTCACCAATCTTTATTTATTTGAAGTTAACAATTACCTTGACGCAAATTTGGTCTTTCTTGTTATAAATATATTATGTCCGGTGCTCAAATCTATCCCAAAAAATACCCTTCTGCCTTATTTAGTTTTTTATTTCAGAATATATAACAAACACCATATGTTGGCTAACCTGGCGCGATCTCCAAGGAACGTGTCACAAATTGCTGGTGTTAAATGATTGGCATATGATATGCATAGTGCAGTATAGTGTGAGTGTTTGAACCGCTGCAGAAGGGAAGTGTTATTGTACGCGTAACTGGTAGATACACAATCCAAACGACAAAAACAAGTAAAAAGAGCTTACTTCTTACAAATGAACACTACTTTTTGTTTGTGTATCCGAATGTTAGAAGTTTATTGATATGTGGGGTTTAACGTCCCAAAACCACCATATGATTATGAGAGACGCCGTAGTGGAGGGCTCCGGAAATTTGGACCACCTGGGGTTCTTTAACTTGCACCCAAATCTGAGCACACGGGCCTACAACATTTCCGCCTCCATCGGAAATGCAGCCGCCGCAGCCGGGATTCGAACCTGCGACCTGCGGGTCAGCAGCCGAGTACCTAAGCCACTAGACCACCGCGGCGGGGCCCGAATGTTAGAAGTTAGAGAAGATTTTAAATGAATAGAGTTATACGCAATCGAGAGAACGCCACATATGTATGCGTACTAGAGTACACGCTTGGTTAGTACCAAACCACTGAAAACTCAAGCTTTTCGTTTTGTTTATTGAAATAGTAAATAAACGAAGCAATTGTTGTCACGGTTAATTGCTGGCAAGTACCCCTTACCACTTGATTGTTACTAATAAAGAGTTTTAGAAAAAAAAACTACCATATATGCTTATACAGTCCGACATAGGTGAGTACAACCTCGTTGGAAGCAACTGGACTATATTCATGGCTATAAAACTTTTCTCAGCTAAAAATAATTCCACATACTCACCTCTTTATCTCACAACCGTCATCCATTAGTCTTTCTCCTCCCCTTTTCCCTCCATTACTGCATTGTAGCAAGCTAGAGCAAGCTATAGCTCAGGCCGACCTCTCTGCCTTGCTGTAAATGAATTTTCTCTCTCTTTATCATGTGGGCAGAACAAACACGTAACCACCACATTCATCTATGACTGTCTCTTCCTTACGCTGAAGAAACATGTGTGCCATAGTCGAAGGAAAGCCTCTTCGCCGTGTGTTTCAAGCTGCTCATCGAGATAATTCAACACACTGAGCCGCATTTTCTAGAGTGCGGGATAGGCGCCTCTATGAGGCTTGTGCCGTACATACACCAAACAGCGTCGCCGCCACAGTACGTACAAGATCACTGCAAAGACCAGTCTTTCGAACAGCTCTCTCCATGCGGCTTGTGCGAAAGCCAAAGAGGCGTTGCACCTGTGCCAGACTCTTCTCGCCACCGAAAACTCGAACGTAGCATGCCGTGCCGTCTCTATATTACCGCCGTTTGAAGAGTGGTCATTTGGAACGACTCCCCATTGTGACAACCTATCACGCTTCGGAAACGCCCTCCATCTTTGCAACCAATGAAATTTGCGCACCTTGTCAAGTACACAATTCCAATGCCATTGTGTCCATCTTGTTTGCACGTAATTCTTTTTTCATTCTCTTTCGCTCAGTGCACTACTTGTCACCATATCACTTATTTCTTGTCATGAATCATCTCCCAAGCTTCATTAACCTCTTTATTCAACTGTTCTATTTAAGCCACTAGCAGCTCTGAATAACTTAAGGGGAATTGCTGCTCGTGGTCCAATAAATGGAGTCTCCGTGATAGTTCATTTTAGCGTACTGCTCCACTACATGAAGACCCTTTAGACGGGACAATTTATGTCATCGGAGAGCTTCTGTGCTGTTTTTGCAGCCAGTGCTCTCGTGAACGTTGATATGTCTTGAAGACCAAGGCCTTAATGGCTTAAAGGAAGCTGTAACAATTTGCTTTGAATGTTTGCTGTTTTTTTTCCCCAGAGGTAGGCTCCTGCAATAGAGGCAAGGCGTCCTGTTACACTGTGAGGTAGAAACGCAATGAGGGCGGTGGTGGAAAAATCACAGCATATCCACGGAGTGATTGATGATGAATGGGGCAAAGCGTTCGTGCGTCCGTGTCTGGGTGCGTCCAACCTTCCGTCCATCTGTCTATCTCTATGTCTGTTTTTTGTCTGTTTGGTGAAGAGGACCAGCCACCGCAGTCCTCCGCTCAACTTTGTCCATCCCCCACCAACAAAGCGAGAAGCACAAGTTGCCGCGGCACTCCGCACCTGCCACTGTGCACCGTTCATGCCCCACCAACAATCCGACACGTACGGTGACAATCCAGGAGACTGAGACAGGCACTCGTTCCCCGCTCAACCAGGCACAGCCCGTGCAGCAGCCAATCGGATGGATGGATGGATGGATGCTATGAGCATCCCCTTTATAACGGGGTGGTGACAAGTATGCCACCAGGCTCGACAAAAAAAAACCTTTTTTCTTTTTTTATGTTGGCCTAATGCCTCTACTTCGATAAATTATATCTTAATGGAAAAAAGGTAAATTTTCAGCTTAAGCTCTCTGCCATTTACGGCACACTGTCCATATTTTATTTTTCCAATATTTATTTTTGTCCTTTCTCTCTAATTTTCTGCCACCAATACTCTAACCGTCTCTTACTTATTTCAATCGCGGGTGTGTTCAGCTTTCCATTGTTGTCCCTAAAACCCAAGGCTTCCTGTAGGCTCGTGCCCAAACGTACACCTGGGTGGATATCTCCACATTCAATCAGAACATGCTCCGCCGTTTCCTTATCTTTCCCGCAGCATGTGCATTGTTCTTCTTCTTTACTGAATCTTGCTTTATAACTACGCGTTCTAAGGCAACCCGATCTCGCTTCAAACAGTAAAGCGCTTCCCCTTGAATTATCGTAAAATGCCTCCCTCCTTATTTCATTTTTGCCCTTTCGGTAGTTACTCAAAGCCGGTTTTTTCTCCATAGCTGCCATCCAGTAAATCCTCTCCGCCTCCCTGACTTTTCCCTTAACGCTCTTTGTTGACATATGGCTCACAATACCAGCCGTATATTTACTAGTGAGTCTTCTAGTTCTTTTTCTCCACTGTGTGTCCACGCTCTTCCTATACAAATAACGGAACACCTTCTCTGCCCATCTACTCTCCTTCATATTTCTTAGCCTTTCTTCGAACCTTATTTTGCTCTGCGCTTCCCTCGCCTCAAAACCTGCCCACCCCATATCGCCCTTTACAGCCTCGTTTGTCGTCTTCCCGTGAGCACCCAACGCGAGGCGTCCCACAGTCCTTTGATTTACATCCATTCCCGATTGCACCTCTGCCCTCGTGCACACCACTGAGTTCCCAAAAGTAAGCCCTGGAACCATTACACCCTTCCACAGACCTCGAAGCACCTCATACCTATTGTATCCCCACAACGCTCTGTGCTTCATTATTGCCGCATTCCTCTTTCCTTTTGCTGCCGAGGCTTTTTCCTGTACCTCCATGTATCTATCACTCTCATTTACCCATACTCCAAGGTACTTGTATTCACTTACCCTCGGTATTTCTTGGCCTTGTATGGACACCGTCTGATCACAGGGATCATTGAATACCATCAAACCACACTTCGTTACACTGAATCCTAGTCCAAGAGCTTCACCTTCCCTTCCGCATATATTCGCCAGCTGCTGTATATCATCTCGACTGTCCGCAAATAAGACGATATCGTCCGCATAAAATAAACCTGGAAGCTTCTGCTCAATCATCATGCCGCCCTGTTTGTGTGACAGATTAAAACCAATGTTGCTACCTTCTAGCGCTTTTTCCATACTCACCATGTACAGAATGAATAACAGTGGGGACAAAGGACATCCCTGTCTCAGACCCCTGCTAACCTCAACGTTCTCTTTGCTACGCATTCCTTCCCACTCTATGCAAACTGTATTTTCTCGGTATATCTCCCTCAAAAGCTGTATACAGTCGTCGCCCATGCCCATTCCTTTCAATATATCCCACAAAATTTCCTGATTAACGTTGTCGTATGCCCCAGTGATGTCTAGAAAAGCCACGTACAAGGGCCTATTCTCTATTTTAGATATTTCTATACACTGAGTGAGAACAAACAGGTTATCGTCTAACCGCCTGTCGACTCGAAATCCGTTCTGAAGTTCTCCCAAAATATCGTTATGTTCGGCCCATGTTTCTATTTTCATTTTTACTGCTTGCATCGCCAACCTGTATAGTACCGATGTAATGGTTTGTGGTCTATACGAGCGAATCTTGTCCTTTTCTCCCTTGCCTTTATAGATTAAGTTCATTCTACTTTGTCGCCAACTGTCCGGTATTTGTCCGTCCTTTAAGCTTTTTTCTACTGCTTTTAACAATGCTTCTTTAGTGTTATGTCCTAGTTCGTTAATGAGGCTAACGGGAATCCCATCTAAACCCGCGGCAGTGCGCTTTGGAATTTTTCCTTCGGCCTTTTTCCAGTTGAAATTATCTAGTACTAGCTCTTCCTTTGTTGCTTTCTCCGCCACACTTTTACTCACCGGGGAGATCCCCTGGTCGCTCTTTTGAAACGAATCGGCTGTTACCTTTTGGATGTAATCTAGCGCTTCGTACCCTTCCAATTGATTTCCTCCTTCATCTAGAATATGTTGTTGCATTGTGACAGACTTCCTACCTAGCGCCTTTATGTGGCTCCAAAAAATCCTAGGCGCGGCCTCCTTTTTTTCGTGTATCTCTGTCATCCAGCGTTCACTTTCACCTTTAATTTTTGCCTCTACCAATTTCTGTACAAGGGATTTTTTCTCCAAATATATTTCCCATATTTTTTTGACTTCGTCCTGCGGCCGCTTCTCCTTTTTTGCCTTTCTATGCTCCCGTGATGCTTCGCGTCGCTTCTCGATCGCCTCCCGGATTTCCTTGTTCCACCAACTTTTTGGCTTCCTTTTTCCTTTCCAGCAAACGGTTTTCTTCTCTTTCCCTATCTCCTTCGTCATTAGATGTAACAGCTCCCTATACTCCCAGTCCTTGCCTGGTATTTCGCCTACTTCTTCCTCGACTCTTGCGGCTATATTTATTATTTGTTTGTCATTTAAATACGAGCTGCCAGACTTTGATTCCATGCTCATATTTTTAGTTTCGTATCCCATTTGTAATGTTATTCGTTTATGATCACTACCCAAGCTGTTAATGCCTTCCTCGTCTATCCTCATTTCTGTCAGTTTGTGGTAAATTCCTTCAGTCATGAGACAATAATCAATACTTGATTGCTTGTTTCCGACTTCCCATGTGATCTGGCCGTCACATTTAGGCCCCGTGTTAACTATCTCCAGACTATGTTGCTCGCAAAGATCTAGTAATAATCGGAGGGTAATGGTACAGCGCCATCTAGAATATCCTCACTCAACTGTAGTTTGTATATACTTCTATAAGACAGCGCCACCTATTATATTTATCGAGAGACACTGCCTTCTTTTTTTTTATCGCTTGCTTCTTCTGCCGGGTACGCCTGACGCTGGACAAAGATAGACTAAGGGGTGCTTGGCTCCTAAAAAGTTAACAATTTAGAGTGCTTGGTATTCGACTATGGAAGAGCTTAAAGCCGTCCATGGGCTTCACACTGTTACGACTCGCACCGCCGCCGACACTGTTGCTTAGTGTGCCGAGGTCATGGGCTGGGAAGGTTGTTCAGTAGCGCGTATGGCAGCTCGTGGCTGCTTCTGTGAAGAGATGATAGACGAGCAGACACGACGACGGTGAGTTAAGGCAAGAATTAAGTACAGCATAGAATAGAGGCGTTGTATACTTGGTACTGGGTGACAGCTTAGGACTCGATGAGCCGAGTTGTCTTCGCACACTCTAACGCTGCCGTCTTCTCTCTGACGCATAGGTCAGCTGCTTGGCGACGCACCGCTTGGCTTTTTCATAGGTCACGGGTGATTCTTTACGTCATCAAAGTGCAATCAGAAGCGCCTCTGGCCGTGGTGTCAGAATCCTCCAGTCAGGGACCACCGCTGGGTGGCACCCATAGACGAGTGATGTTGCCACGCATTGCGTAAGACTCGCCAGACTTGATGGCGCCGATTGCATCATCAGGCTGCTATCAGGCCCGTTGGTTTAGGGAGCTCGCCGCGCGTTACGTAAGACAAACCAGTGCCGCCAGGTTAGATGACGTCGTTGAGGTGATGGCTTCAGGCGGGCTCGCTCACTGGCCTTAATACAGATTGCCTTAGCAGAGGTAAGGGCGTTCTGTCAGGACTCCCAGGCGTAACAACAGATGATAAGGCCATGTCGACAAATATTCAAGAACCAAGGAGCGAACGCCGAATATCACTGCGGTGTGCAACAGTCATATACAATGCATTAACTATCGTGTGTTCAGAAAAAGTTGTTATAGATTTAAAGTAGGAAGTACTACACGATGGGAGAGCATAAAGCCGCTTCGTAGGCCTAATTTATTGTCCATGTTGTCATTATCTATATAGCGTTCACAAGCAGAAATTGCAAAGGTTTCTTGTTACAACAAGCCTGCGTGCAAGTTCTGGTTATATTGGTGGTTCTGATAGTATATCTACAAATTACTTCGGTCATACTTCGACAAAACATGTCAATTAAAAGTACTTTTAGCTCACTTCATATCATTTAGACTATCAGCTTTTGTATTAGTATAATTTACCGAATGGTGTCGCGGAGCCTACGAAAACATCCATGCTGCCATACTGCAAACACCTTGGCGTGAAAAAATTGAAAAGCATGCACACCAACACGCAGTGTTCTTAGCGTCTAGAACGCTGCTGGCACAGCGTTTATGGGTTGCTTCGATGGCAGCGTTCCTTTCTACGAAGAACCGGCATAGAGGCTCGCTACCATGCGTGCTACCCATTCTCTAGCTACGCGACGATGCGCTGCGGTGACAACGGTCATGCAGTTTGCCGTAGCATAGTCGTTCATAGCGCTGTGCGGGAGTTTCGTTACCAGTAGAAAAGTATCGATAGACTCTGGCTCTGCAGTGCGCATGTGCAAAAAGCAAAGCAGTTGGTAAGGCTGAAAGGCACAGCTTCGCAATACACAGGGTGTTTCAAGAATGTGTCCAATATTTTTTTTTAGAAAGCACATAAAGGAGTTATCAGTGTGCTACTTGCAGCGTTGCCTTTCCTGTAGTAGAAGGCATCTTGAGATGCATACAAACAATAATTACGGCTCCAATACAGAATATACCACTATCAACTTTTTAACCAGTGTTGACAGGCGGTCGAGTTAAAAGAACGAAATCAAGCCTTTTCTGCGAATAGTCCATAGCCACCTTGAAATTTCCAAAAAGCGACAACTCGTAATCGCTGTGGAGCGATGCAATGAGCCTAATTTATCTGGAGAAATCAAAACCGACACACCGAAATGCGCATCTGCCACTCATCTCGACATTACCCTCAATGAAGTTATTGTTTCCCTCACCGTTATCAACCATCAGTTTAGACACTTCGCTTCTTGGCCGCTTATCGACGCTCGCTTATTCATCTCCACCTATGCTAGGGAAAAAGTGTCGTCGTTGAGGGCGTTGTCAAAAGGAATGGTGGATGCGCAGTTTGGTGCGTCGTTTTCGGTTTCATCAGCTAAATTGACCAGAACAAATTACTCTGAAGTGATTACCTGCAGTGGCTGCCCATCCAAAATTTCAAAGTGGCTGTTGACTATTCGTAGGAAGAACATTAATTCACTGATTGGACTCGATCGGCTATTTGCACTTGTTCACAAGGTGATAGATTCAAATTTGGTAATCGCATCAGTAATTATCTTTGTACCCACTTGAAGATGCACTATGCCACAGGAAGGCAACGCCGCAAATAGCACGCGGATACCTGCTTTCTGTAATTTTAAATGTTATTAGACACATTTCTCAAAACACCCTGTATATTGCGAAGCTGTGCAGAAAAAAATCGATATCTGTAAATCATGTGGCAGAGTGCGTTTTGCGGTGAGTGTGCATATCTTGAGTGCGTTTCGTGGGCGTTGAAACAGGTAATTATTTTTTAATGCGTGAAGAGTGTTTGTGTACCTTTTTGAGCAGTGTGTTGTTTTTTAGTTAGATGCGAGATTCTTTGTCGAAACAATGAACAGGTAATGACTCTAGCCGGATGAAGTGTCGGTGAACGGCGTACTGAAATCTAAATTAAAATAAAGGGAATCGTATGCATTATCGACCACTGCAAAACACACGTTTTTTACAATACGTACCCCAGCGACAATGGTATTAGTAATCATTACCGTCAAGTCGTAGGAGTCAATACAAGTATTGCAAAGAAAAATGATTGATGCATAATTTTGTGAAACTGATTGCATACTTTGCCCCGTGAAAGAGAGTTCAACGAAAGCTGTTTGTCGCTTAGTCATACGCCTGCAATCGTAACATAAACAAGAAACTTTAGTGGTAGTTTGATTTCAAATGAAAATGTCAAACCAAAGTCCCTACAGCTCAAGTATTGTCCATTTATCTTCGTACGTTAGGAAATGAAGATTAATAGGGCACTGCGCATATTAGATACTCACTGTCAAAATCTCGACCAGAGAAACTACAGATGGACGAAGAGAAACTGACTAAAGATGTGCGATGCGACCAAAACCTTCCGATAAACATTCGTATATACTTACGATTATTGTCCCACACAAGGTTTTTGATTGGAACGCAATAAATATTACATCATATTTTGAATGAGTGTCATCGAAATTCTAATTTTCGCGAGCACATAGATGGCTCCTGTGAACAGAGCACACCTCGTCGCTACCCAATGTTTTCATTGCGGTGGCTAGATAGGAAAGTGGCGGCATAGTTCTTGCTAAGGGACTGGCAGCTGCGCGAAAAGGTAGCAGAAGCCGAGATAAGAAAAAAAAAGAGACAGGAACAGGAATGATGTTCCGCTTGGACTACCTGCAACGTTCTTATTCCTCGCCATCTCTTTTTCTGGTTCGAGCAATTACTATGAAACAATTTTTTCCCTTAACTTCAAGGCACTACTTTTTCAAGACTATGATAGTTTTAACTTTTTGTTTTAAAATTCTTGGTTTTTTGCCATGACAAAAATTGCTGTATACTGGATTTTTTTTCCTTGTCTCGGTTTATTCTGCTCCATGTTTTCATTGCGGCCTCTCGTTTTATGCCTCACCACATTTCAAAATGTTAACCTCTGAACGAGTTTTACCTCAGGATACTGCGCAAGTAAACTTGACGGCATCGGGCCGGTCACTACCTTTACAATTATATAACTAATATTCCCGTCTCATTCTTACAAACTTAATGAAAAAAAAGCATGCTAAGATGCTTTTTCTTCTCCGACCAAAGCGAAAAACGCGCTTCTATCAATGATTTCTTTCACTCACCGGCGGCAAAGGCATATCGTAGAATTCCTCGACAATCTCTGCCCTCGTGTGCTGCCGCCTTCCCAGGGTGCCTTCGGTTACGTGTTGCCGCAACCGTCCCGACGAAGTGCCGTACGGGCACGGGGCATACAACTGCTCCTGCTGCAACTGCTGTTGCTGGTGCTGCTGATGGGGCAGTTCGCCGTTGTGCGCTGGCGTTGGTAGCGGCTCCTTTTGCTTGTCCCAGGTGGCCAGCGCGACCTCCTCGCATTTTGAAGCAGGTTTCAAGCGTGGTTCGGCTGCATAAAAAACAGTCGCTTTGTGACGCTAGCTAGACTACACCATGTGATCTAACCTTAATCAAAATTCTATTACAACCACTACATTAAGGTGTTGGAACCATAATTACGAGTTTATATTGACGCACTAACTATATTCGCGTTCTCTCTACATTGCAACGGTATGACTATTTATTAGCTAGCAACAAGAGGGAGAGATCAGCTACAAATAAAAGGTATGTGTATGAAGTATTATAAATCAAACAGTGTAGGCATAGAACCAAGACACAGTAGCCTACTGGCCATATACGAGCGCTATTTGTTTCATAATTAGCAGTAACATTGAATATACAAGACCCCACTAAATTCGGCTGAGATTACTCAAACATCTGTCACATAGCTATTGGCGCCGAAAAAAAAGCCCCGTCAAGGCTTCACCAAACTCGCGTAGCAGCGTAAAGCAGCGTCCACACCGCAGTGTCCCTACAGGTGGTCCGCGCAGCAGCGTATAGTAATGTAATTCCACACATGCACAAGCACATTCAGGCTCTTTTTGGTAACAAAGCCACGAGTACCACAACAGAACAATCAATATAATAACTATAAGGGTAAATACTTAGGTGCATACATACATACATACGTACGTACATACATATATACATAGATACATACATACATACGTACATGCATACATACATACATACGTACGTACATACATACGTACGTACATACATACATACCTACGTACATACATACATACGTACATACATACATACATACATACGTACATACATACATACATACATACGTACGTACTTACATACGTACATACATACATACGTACGTACGTACATACATACATACATACATACGTACGTACGTACATACATACGTACATACATACATACATACGTACACACGTACATACGTACATACATACATACATACGTACATGCGTACATACATACATACATACATACATACATACATACATACATACATACATACATACATACATACATACATACATACATACATACATACATACATACATACATACATACATACATACATACATACATACATACACGGAAATATCTGTGTCGCAAGCTTTTTAGGGGCTGGCAGCATGCCGAGACAGTGGAATGCGATCTTCGGAAAACACACCATATATTTCTGAGGCGGCTGCATCGGTGCGCTCTCTTCTTCTCCTTCTTCCGAGCTCCACGCAGGCGGCTACAATGATGACGATCAGCACAACCACCGAACACACGATGGAAGTTACCACGGCCAGTTTGCGGTGCATCTCTTGCTGAGACGCCGCACTTGTCGAAGTCTCAGACACACCTGCATCCAAATCAGCACCACATGTGATTTGCAGACCGCGTACTACAAACAGCAACGGGCACAATTTAAGCGAAATTGTCGACAATGTTTTGTTTTGTCGTCAAATTTATCGCCATTTTTCGGAGTTAATTCGATCTGTCGATATGGTTGATTGGGCGAGTTGGTGATACATGCCTGTTTCGCAATAAGAGCGCACTACTTAGACACGGACAGAAGGACAGGGACAAGCGCTCATTCGATCGTTGCAACGTTGTGCCCCGCCTCTTTTGACGCCAAAAATGGCATACAAGTAGGAGCGTAACGTATCCTTCTCAGAAGAACAGTAAAGACTAAAAGAAATATTCAGGACGTGTGGGTGAGATTGATGGCCGCAGACATATGAAGACTGCCTCAAACAATGTAAAAAGGCTTCACTCCATAGCGAATAAAGTTTTATTGTTTGTTCTTATTTTCGAAATACGTTTATTTATTTTCATAAACAATGACTGAGCGAGGGACGGTACATAGTGGAACATGTTGACTTAGAGATGTAATGCTGTATAAATAATGAGTATTAACGCGATAGCGTGAAAGAGCTTGTTTCACTGAAATTCCGGTGTCGGCGTCGTAGGTTGTGAGCGGAGAATCATCATCTTGTGCGTGAACAAAAAAAAATAGAGAAAGATGCAAATAAAATTAGAACACCTCGGTCCAAGTGGGGATTGGTCCTAGGTTGTTTGCGTGGCAAGGCGGTGCTCTACCAGACAGCCACTCATCTGCTTGTGATTACAGCGAAAATAACTTCCTCTGCTTGGAAACGCAGTGAAAGTAACTTTGGCTTTACAAACACACGCATCCTGAATACACGCTTCACAATTCGACAATAAATATTGAAGTATTAATGCGTGGTGCGAACATTCATGGCGATCGGGCGTCAGAACAGGTGATTATTGCAATGACTTCGTGGTTTCAAGCCGGTCACCCACTATGCAAGGCGCACACGTTGCTGCGCTTATTCTCTTAAGGCCACGTAGTGGATGCATAACGAGTTCGAAAAGGTTTCATGCACTAAGTCTTGGCAGTACGCACCAGGGACTGGATATCCCTGTCACGTTCAACATTTAAAGGCAAAGTTTAAAAGGTTCCATAGTTTTTTTTCTCGAGCTCTGAGATGTTCAATATCTCATAATCTAGTGCATCAAAAAAGTGCCGTCAAGCTTGAAGCCGCACACGCCAGCTTGAGACATTCAAGGCGTTCATGTGGTCTATCTCTACAAACTCATGGATCTTCTACTCTGGTGCTATCTTAAAGCACAAGTAACCGTTGAAAATATTTTTCGTTTTTACAACACAGTAATCGAGTTCACTTATAGCAATTAAAAAAGCTACCAGTTGGAATTTTTGTAATAATAATAATAATATTAATGATAATAAAAATAATAATGGTATTAGCACCCATATAGCCATATCCAAAGTTTTGAAAATGGGGAAAATGCTCTTGCCTCGCCATAACACTCTCGGCGTCTACTACACGGTGGTTAACAAAATTTCAAAATTCTGTGGTTTTAGTTGTTTAGCAAAACGCATTTCGATAATTGAACGACGCGCTACATTTAACGCACCTTTGCTGGCGGCTGGTGCCACGTGCATGTCGTAGAGGCGCTCGGTGTAGCCCGCTGAGTTGGCCGCACCGAGGAGGAGTTTGTAGCGCCGTCCTCTCTCGAGGTTGTTCAGCGCCACGACGTGACCTTTGCTGCCCTCCTTGGACACGACGGTCCACTCGGCGTCGTCCAGAGCGCGGTACTTGACCACGTAGTGGCCGATCGGGCAGCCTCCGTCCCCGAAGGCTTCCAGGTCTAGAGGCACGTTCTCGCTATTCACCAGCAGCGGCTGTTGGTGTGCGGGTGCCACTGGTATTGTGCAGCGCGTATGAACATCGTTACATTGCCCGCTATTATCCGTTTACAATGCTGTCAGTTAACGTTCTGTAAGCAAACGAGTTCTTCTGAATCGCTCCAGGCTGAATGGATGAGAAATCATAAGTTTGTGTCGCTCAGCGCCAGCTGTTCCTTTCTAGCCAAACTACATTTCCTGCAGTTTATGTATACTTTTTGAATATAGCTCAGAAAAAGTGTTTTGCCTAAGTGAAGGTAGCGTGCTTCATTTAGAAAACCTTTTTAGGTTTGTAAGTCTATTTTACTGTAACGTATGGACGAGGTGACTTAATACAGCGTTGCGAGACAGCCGCTTCACAAACGCTCTTTTTTATAAACACTATCACGTACAGCAGAGCACAAAATCTCCGTGCCCCATTTTCAGAAGATCATGATACAGCTGCTGAAGTGGCTAAACCTGCACAACATTATTTCGTACTAGCCCCATAACACGGCCGTGCCCCCCACTCCTCCTCTATTCTGTTGTTCGTTGCATGAGTTCCTTTTTTTCTTTTAAAGTCATGCATGATGTAGGCTGGCGTACAATCGAGTGAAGCTCAAGCCACTGTTTCTATAACGCCATTGTCGTAGAAAAAGTGCTGCTTGACATTTAAAAACAGGCAGCGTGTGCATATGAATCATGGCCAGTGGGAGTCAAGCAATGGTTATAAGTGATGAGGAGCCGAACACTTACCGGAGCCTTTAGTGCTGGCTGTGATTATGGACGTCATTCGAGGTCTACTCTCACCAAGTGCTTCGACGTAGATTTCATAACGCGTCCCACAGCGCAGGTTGCTGAAAGTGTAGCCATTCGTTGTGCCTGCCACCTTGTATACTTCCCAGTCACTTATATTCGGTCGAATAAAGAGCTTGTAGCCTGCATGTGGACATATTCAAAGGACTAGAAGTTAACGCCTATTGATGGTAACTTACCAGTCACTTGAATAAAAAAGTTGATGAAACAGCAAGTACCGCACAGTCAGTGAAGGAAATTAGTGTTAGAGTGGCATGTCACTACGTGAACGCTAGCGAAGACCGAGCGAATAGATTTTTTTTTCTTGTACATTACCCGTACGATTTATATTTAGGTCAAAAAGCAGGCTTTGTCGTCCTCAATATTTCAACCATCGGCCTCTGAATGACACATTGGCTGCAAATGGGCAATAACCAAGCAATTTGCTTAAACAATATCCCAGGAAAATTTGCCGCTCCGCAGCCGAGGTCAACTTGAACAAATGAGGTGGCTTCGGCAGATACACGAACCCATTGGATATCCAGAATGATGGGACCTGGCAGTTGCTGGAAACGTTGAATCTTGCATTGGCAGACGCGGGAAGCATTCGTTCTAGCATGGAAACCACGCATCTTTCACGGCAAGAATGTCTCCCGGATGCCACACATGCTTACAAACAGGGCAACGAGTGCACCCGTTCGCACCCGTCGCTGTAACGTGACACCATAGTGCAGATGCCTTGTCAGTCTCAACACTTCCACACCCGAGTACAAAGATGAAGAAACTGGTAGGGGGAAGTTCACTGCTAACTTCCTCTAGCAGTTGCGACGGCACCTGCCCACTTGCTGGTCGCCCCAATTCACCCAGGAAAACGTCGTTGTAATTTACACTAATAGCAGTTCTGACCAAATTACTGTCCCTTGGTCCCTTGACCACAGCATTGTGAAAGAAAATGTCCGTGGTCATAGAGTGAGATGTACTCGTCCTCGCGTATGTTTTCCGACACCGCGTTCTTAATTTACCTATTGCACGTATGTCTAGTAATCCTCCCTGACTTTTTTGTATACTTCCTCTCTCTAGTACGCGTACATTTTCTCAGTTTAACCGCATTGCTGCTCTTGACTCGTACGTGCGTCATCCGCGACATTCCATCACTCATTTCATATTCCTTGTCCGTCCTTGATTCGCCTGTAGGTGGCGTTGCTTTGCGCGGACATATTTTACGACACCTACTGCAGAGACGGGGTAGGCATGCTTAGATGCTCAATAAATTCTTACCGTGCCGCGGTCCGATGACGTCATGCCAAATGATGCGTAGTTCTGTTGATGACGTGTAGTTGACAGTCACGCGAAAAAGTGAAGCAATGTCTAGACACGTAAAAAGAAAGAGCTGTATGAACAAATGTGCCGGTAAAACATATACTTGAGCATATCAAACGGCATGAGTGGGTACATGACTGCAATGCATAAGGCCCTGTAAACAACTAATCTTCGAATACAAAAGGAAGAAAACAGGAAATAAACATTATCTCAAAACTTTAGAGAAATAACTCAGCATTAGAAATATTCGTTCATGCAATACGGTGTTCTTCCACTTCTAGTTAGTGTAGACTAGCCAGTAGCATCAACTGCGGAAACGTGAATATGACAGAGGCAATTATAAAGGTTCTTTCTTGTAATCTACGTAACAATGTAGTGTGAGTCTGACCTATAAGATGCAAACAATACTGTTAACCAAGTCAGCATCTCTTGCTTTATTTTTATAGTATAGTTACAACAGAATACCATAGATTAAACCACCTAAATGACTGCTGGTATACTCAATCTTTAGAGGATAAAAAAATATTGGAGGGAAACAGTGCTAACGACGAAGCACCAGGCAAAGAAGGACACATGCAAAAGCACTGACTTAAAACAAATGTTTATTCATCTAACCATGGAATTATATACCTGCGCAGTTAAAACGAGAAGATTTATTAAAGACAGTCAAATAAATGAAATATGAGCATCATCATTAAAAAACATGCTCATTGCTCGTGCAGACAACTTGATAAAAGCACAATATCATTTTCTGACAGAGAAACTGCCATTAAAAATGACTCTTGTACCAATGAACAATTACCTGATGTTGAAGTTTCTCCCACAGTCTCGTCAGACGTTGGCCCTGGTCCCTTTCCGTTGTACGCCTGAACGACTACCGTGTACTTCGTACCAGGACGTAGATCCTTGATGTCGCATTCTTGGGTCTTGCCTGGGCGAGACTCAACTGTCTTGTAGACAAAAGATTCAGCGCGACCATCGGCTTCTGCTTTGTAACCAACATAGTAGCCAGCAATTTTGCTGTCACCTGGCAGCATCTGCGATTGGACATCAAACTAGGTTTAAGGTGGTGTACTTTTCCAGGCAAAAATAAAAATTGCCAGTGGTAAGAGGCACCTAAAATTCAGCGGTTTATAGCCTATTTGGCCCAAAGAAGCTTCTCTTGCCTTTATGTCGGACGGCGGCAGTTTGGCTTGAACAAATGTTTTAGAGATGGCTCACGTTAGTGAAGGCTAGAACAGACCATATGAACACTGTGTAGAGGTGGTAGTGGATATTCCAACATAAGTCTGTAATCTATGAACCTACATGCAGCCATCTCATTTAGCTACACAATGAGCCACGAACTACTGCATATTTTATATATGCCAGGTTAACAGTGGTGTTGAGGCAATGCTGTCGTGCATAAAAAAGCGAACTGAAAAAAATGCTTTATAGAGACTGCCTTAGTGCACAACAGACGTGTTTGCCATTGTAGTACTACTTAAACTGTACATTTAAGATAATAAATGAGCCTGCTGGGTGAGACTAATACTTCAGATTTACAGCAGCACTCGCATTGCTGGCTCACTTCACAAGCACAATTATGATAAGCTCGCTCACCCACGCGTTATCGCTCTTTCTCTCTCTCTCTCTCTTTCTCTCTCGCATATACACAGACAAACTTAGAGGGACCCTCCAACAGTTTTGGCAATTTTGTACAAACACATTGGACCAATAGACGAAGTCTCTGGGGTTATCTAGAGACTAATTTTAGCTCTCTGCGTAAACTGTAAAAGTTGCTACAACGCTTTAAAGCTGCGAAGGGTAGTAGATTGGTGCAGATTGTTGCTACTCGGCCAAACGTATTTTCAACCGCCCATTCACAGAGCGAAATGTTCTTGCCGCTTGGCGGCTCTAGAGCACGTAAGCGGCCATTGCTGCTAATCTGACTGGCTGTGATGCGCTGTAGAATGCGCAAGATCGGCTGGTAGGATGACGTTGCCCCTCGGAGCAGATATGAAGCACTCCACGATCTTCGCCTTTTTAGCCAGACGGCATGCGTACTGCCGGACGCACTACGTGATGAACTCCGAGACGGCGCGCAACCTGTCGGCATGTGGTCTCGGAGGTCTAGACTGGTAAAAGCTCAAAACGATGAGTGCATTCGTGATAACTCTGCGATCGTTAGCGATGGCAGCATGCCTCATGAGTTAAGGAGGCCAGGCAGAAGTGAAAAGGAGGGTATGATATAAATTTCCGTAGCGTGCTTGGTACACGGCATGTCACTAAATTTTTATTGCGAATACTTTGACGATGCTTTAGGTTTAGCCTAAACACTGAGAAATCTTCAAAAACAAGAAAATATTTGTCAAGATCCTCTTAAATGCTAGTGGTTTTTGCTGGAAAGGGTCATCTGCCACACTTCAAGTTTGTGATGTGTTCAGAAGTCTCGTAAATTGATATTGCTCACGTTCAACATTTCCAGGGTCACACGGTCACAGAAGAATTTATGCACTGACCTTCCAAGTAACACGAAGGCTGGTTGCGTTGAGTGGAATGACCTTCAAGTCGACGGGCTTCGCTGATGGTGCTGAAGGAAAGAGAACGAAGAAGCAATGGTGGCTCATCATGTCGGTCCGCTAAAGAGCACGGCTTCCTTTCTACGCTTGTGCCAAGAAAAATTCAGACCTAAAGAAAAAAAAGTACTACACAAAATATAAAGTCATACAGCCTCACAATATACAATTAAGACATTGGGAGCAGATGAGACAAAACGAGTGCTGGTAAGACTCGAAACACAACCTTTCTTATTTCATGCATGGCGAAAGAAAAGCGTCAATATTACCTACCGCATTAAGGGATTGGGATCTAAACTAATTTAGGAATCTCCAGATCATTGCACAAAGCTTAAGTGATAAATTGTACATGTAAAGTTTAGGTGCAACCCCTTCACTTGAACAAGGCACGTTTTACACTTTCTACTTACATGACATTGCCTGAAAAGAAGGAATCCCAAGATAAGTACTGCAGCACACCACAAAAAGCAAGGATAAAAAGATAAAATATAGCTTCTGCTCAAGTACATTATAATGAGAAAATTGCATTGCTAGTAATGGGACATATTGCAGAAAACGGCCATATTTGGACAGATGAAAGAAAATTGTTTCGATGCAAAACATGAACCACACCACAACAAATAGCCGAGACCTTATGAAAGTAATTTTCATTTTATTTGTAGGAAACCATCTGTTGACATACCTTCTGTGTCGGTGGTGAAAAACAGAGGCTCGCTCGGATTGCCAGTCCCAATACCGTTGACAGCGACTACTTCAACCCTGTAGGCAGAGTTTGGGCTCAGGCTGTCCAGTGTCATTTCCAGCTGTGTTCCAGGAATTGGAATCACGCGTGAAGTGCCATCTTCAAGCCCAAAAGGAAACAGAGAAAATATGCTTATACATTTTCTAAGTTTTAGCTATCAGGTTTATTTTCTTTGCTGCGCGCTTAGCGATTTTCAAGTCACAGCCATAATAAGCCCGGTCTCAGAGACAGTTTTTAACATCGTAATACCTAAATACGTCGGAGGCAATTCGGTAAACTGGGATTTTACTGCTCTTGTGTTGCCTACGTATGAACTTGGCCATATAGTTTAAAGAAACATAGATATCTGTCACAAAGATACGCGAAGAATAGTTGGTAAGCATTCACTGAAGGAGAAGAAACACAGAGCTAACATCACTCAGGCTGGTCCACAAATCACCGTAATTTCTCTTCGTAGCAATATTGGTGGTTAACATACATTTGCCCTGAACCGATAGCAAGTAGTTCTCCACGCCGAAGTGGCGCAATAAATCAGACTTTTCTACACAAGATATCCAAATTTTTTATTTACATACACAAAAAAGGTCTGCCAGAAGCGCTTATAAGAAGATTTCACATTCATATTAGGAGCGCTGTTGCTTCTGGCTAACGGGAGTCAGATTATCGAAGCATCAGTTTCGTACTGTATAACTTTTGACTGTTCACTTATAATGACAATGGCTGAACACAACTTAGAACCTGAAATTTATCTTTACCTCTTGAAGAGTGTATCTTGAAGTCGTATTGGGTGATCGGTGAATTTCCATCGAAAGGTACGTTCCAACGTATGGAAACACAGCGGCTCGCTAGGTGGCTCACGTGAACATTTGTTGGTGGTGAGGGTGCCTCTGAAAAGTGTACAAATTGTCACAGAACTTTCAAAGGGCTTCCTTCTTTTGCAACTTCGTGACGGTCATTCTACTCTGGTGACGTAAACTTAGTGCAAATATTTGCCCCAAATAAATGGCTCACATTGAATGAGTGTATGTGAACTAAACTAAGTGCAATTTCGTTTGCAGAAGTGTAATATTCGACTAAATAAAAAATGTCTAATAGAAAGGTGCCCTAGCACAATTCTCAGCATTCATTTATTACTGCAAAATTTTGGTCCGTTATTTCTTGTCTCTATTTAAGCCACAATTTCATTGTTATTCAATAATGCAGTGCCTAGAATGTTAAACGAATAGAATGAGGTGAAAAAATGTTACAGAACATTCTTTTCATAGTCAAGAAACAATTATCTTGAAGTCCTGTGCTGCTGCCCCTTTTACTACTTTGCGTTTCGTGCCAATGAAGTAGGTAGGGAGACATACAAAAACAAACAACCCTTATATATCAGCTGCACATTTATTTGACTCTTCTATAAATGTAAGCCCATCGGCTGAGTGAATTAGTATCACGTTTGTTAAAAAACGGTTTGTTGACTCTCTGATACTCTTTCCCAAATAAACGTTATTAGGAATCTCACATTTGACTAACCAATGAGTATGTGCAATGGCCATCCATCTATATAGACATCAGGGCCGTTCAACTAGCTAATACGAGAAGAACTAGATGAACTATGCGATATTTTGTGAAATGTACAACAACTTGTCCTGCATGATGCACGTGTGCTACACATTTTGCTGAACATTTATTAGTGACCCCCGAACAACTAAATCACGGTGTGTTTAAAAATTTTTAAAATCATTTCCACAGGGCAGTTACTGGTATTACATGTATTCATACCTAGAATACTGAACTAGAGTGAGCATATTCTTCAAAGTAACTATCTAGACGACAGGAATAAAGAATATAAGGTTGTCGCAATACCTTGCACTGTTAGCTTGATGAACATTTCGTCCTTGCCATGGCTACTTTGCATGCATAAGTTCCAGTGTCATTTGTCCTGACATCACGGAGCAATAGCTGAGACGCCATGCCATCCTCCCGTTCATGATCATTCAAGGTGTACCTAGTGGTCGTAGACAAAAATTGGCGAGATAATAATTGCTGAAACAGGTACAATAAACGCCATAAAGTAATACTTTTGAGTTATAATGCAAACCTGACTTAAGGCAATTATGTTCGCAGGCTCAGGATGCACTATTCTGAGAATGCATCTGTAAATCAATCTACTCAAAACAAGTGTGCTCGCGCAACACACGCAAAATGTTTTAAAGGTGCGAAATCTAAATGCTCTTTTTTTGTGATTATTCGTACGCGATAATGAAAGTATCAATGTTGTATCGCGAGTCGATTACACCGGTAATGAAGACCCATTGGAAAAGTGTGCCTTCTTGGGTGATTGCTGAGAAAGTTGGCAGAACTTGACGCCGGAAATGACATCAAATTGTTTAGGTCATAACAAAAGCCAGATATTTTATTCCTGACGTGAATCCAAGCACACTCAGAGCCTGCAGAAAGAATGAAAACAAAACGTTAGACTACCGCACATACAGAAGACACCCAACTACCTTTTCCTTTTTTTTGTTGTTGCATTATCGCAATACAATGTCTGAAACGACACAGCCGATCAGATGCGTCGAGCTACGTCGAGGGCCTTTATTAACGAAGCAGGAACGTGACCAACGCCATCGCTGGCGAATAAGCGGTGACGTCCGACCGTCGCCACTACGTGGGCGTCGTGGAGGGCAAAAGTGGCCTCGCTAATTACCTCGGGTGTCTGTCCATGTCGAGAAGCACGTTGTCACGGTACCACGTGATGGTGAGTGGAGGGTCACCGATGGAGTCACACTGCAGGTGTACTTTGTCTCCCTTACGAGACGTCACCGACATGGAACTGGTGATGAAGGTGGCGGGGACCGTGGTTTAAAGAATGTAGTCAAAAAGATGAAAATTTCTGTCCTATAGACTCACTTATTCAGCGGATATTTTTTTAGTCATGCAATATTGCCGGAAAAATACTTAGCACCTGGCAAGGACACGTGTGAACATGTAAAGAAACGAGAACTCATGCTCTCCAGAAACTTTAGAAGTTGGTGTGATGCGCTAGAATGTCTTGTTTTGACGTGCCTACTATATAACATAAGGGAAAAGTTACAAATTTAAATATCGCAGGACGATCTTACCGCTCAGCTAGCTTAAATGCAGACTCAGCTGATTCTCGGAGTGAACACCATTATGTTAGATGAATTTGATTATGTTTCTAAACATTCAAATGAATCCTTTCAACCTTTGCACACAGTAGTTTTTGCAGACGATATGCTGAATGTTCTATGATCAGTACATTTTTTCTTGTATTAAGTTGAAGAAGTTAAATTAAGTGTTGTGCTTATAAAATTTCTCTTTTTGTAGGCCTCCAGAAATTAAATTTCGTTTGTCATCTTTAATCTATAGAATTATGCTTGTGCCAACAGCACTTTAACTATGATGCTTTTGAAGGAATAAAAGTTAGTACAGTTGAGTTATTGTGTCTTGAGATATACTGTTTGAGCAACTGTATTGTATTAAATAAAGTCTTCTTTTGGTGCACTTAGGCTTGGCCGAGCTGCAACAGTGAACATTCTAAGCTTTAAAGTAGAAACAAAAGAAGAGCGCAGAACAAGAGTTCCGCTTAAACAAGTGTATCGAATTTTTTCTTAGTTACATTTAGGCAAGGTCGAAAAAACGCATGCTTGTTTAGCTGGTATACGAAGTTGTCCAGACGATTGAGCGGCAGTTGGGCCACTCCTTCCGTTTAATCACATCAGTAACGTCACGCATTGTTTGAATAACACGCGTGCCAGTAATCAGTGCAAATCGTATACTTGCAATTTCGAAAATCTATTATTTATGTACAATTTTTATTCTCGCTGACCTAACTGACCGACCGACCGACCGACCGACCGACCGACCGACCGACCGACCGACCGACCGACCGACCGACCGACCGACCGACCGACCGACCGACCGACCGACCGACCGACCGACCGACCGACCGACCGACCGACCGACCGACCGACCGACCGACCGACCGACCGACCGACCGACCGACCGACCGACCGACCGACCGACCGACCGACCGACCGACCGACCGACCGACCGACCGACCGACCGACCGACCGACCGACCGACCGACCGACCGACCGACCGACCGACCGACCGACCGACCGACCGACCGACCGACCGCCAAACCGACTGACTGACTGACCGACTAACGAACTAACTAACTAACTAACTAACTAACTAACGAACGAACTACCTACCTACCTACCTACCTACCTAACTAACTAACCAACATGCCAACGAACAAACAAACAAACAGGTATCACTGTAATCTTCTGTACTCGTATTCCTTTCACGTATTTGTTGTACGAAGGCTGCCTAAGCTTCTGCGTGCCTCACCGGAAATGGTTAATTTCGCCTCGTGCGTGAGCTCAGGACCCACTCCATTAGTGGCTTGACAGAGGTAGATGCCTGCGTCAGAAGCATCCACGTGTTGCAGGACGAGCGAGTCGTTTTCCAGCACTTGCAGCTTGGCGTTGCTCCTTATGGTGACGAAACGGCTGGAGACGCCTCCTGTGATATGAAATAACGTGAAATTCCTCACTTCTTCCTAAAGTCAGAGCTCACATCATAGGGAGAGAGGATGCGATCATGTTTTGTTCTGGAGCTAGCACGCGCGCTGAATGCCACACTGGATGAAAGTGTTCCACGCAGCGTCTTTGTGCGACGTCTGTCAGTAATATTCTGTTCCCGTTTAAGGCAAAGAAGCTCTTCCTTCTTATGCCAAAAATATTCAGGAAAGCTCTTCTTCCATTAAGTAAATGTACGAGTGCCTGTAAAAAATGAAATGCCAACCAAAATGAACCTGCTCCTTTTCCAGACTGCTTAAACCTTACCAAACAAACATTCATTACTTCTTCATTACCGGGCTAGAATACGATAATCGTGACACGTTTCATTTACGGAATAGAGTCGAGCACTTTAGAGCAAGCTAGTGTGTAAAACTTAGGTGTCAGGCACGCTTGAATTCTAATCAATGTTTTACGCCCAGCTATGCGCGAACTTATGCGTCGGCAGTTCAGCACGCCGAGTCTAGGACGCCGACGAGGCGTTATTGTATGCGGCAGCTTGTTTGTGTGGAGTTATGCGGGATGGCGCGCTTTCCATGTCAGCGTGCCAGAGCACGCTGTACTATAGCAGCGTACGCAGAGCGATGCAGCTAAGCGAACAGGGCTGCTGTCACGCAAACGTGCCGTCTCGTTCGCTCGATAAAAGCGGGAGAGAAAGCCTGGTAGGGAGGAAGGAGCTAGAGGAATAGAGGAAGAGACAAAATGCAGACTGGGGCGTCACCCTGGCTGGTCTAGCAGCATGAGCGAACTCTCTACTTCGCTTTCACGTCGCGTGCGTCCCAGCTTGAGCGCCGGCAACTGAGGCTAAAAAAATACGCTCTAAACGCTAACAAGCGAAAATAAAGAACGGCTCTTTATAATGAACAGCTGGTGAAATAATGTGAAAGCCTTTAGGCATTTCATTTCGAATAGTTGAGACCAGCGGTCTCCAAGATGTGGTCCACGAGTCACTATTATGCGGCCCCCCGGCATGATGTCAGAACGCTTCTCTTCCCCCTCTTGACCTCCTATCGGGAAGCGCGACATCGCATTTTGACCTCTGATGGGGTTTGAACGCGTTATTGTATGCCTGTAAGTTGTCATCTGGTGACGTGCGTGCAGCAAATAAGCATGATTTCTGTTCAATGTTTGTACTAAATTGCCAATGCCCCAATATTGGTTCTCTTTTACGTCACCCCTCGCCTTACCCCCCCCCCCTCTCTGTGGCCGTCTGGCACCCACTTAGTCGCTTTCTTGCAGAGTGGCCCATCCTCTGAAATGGTTGCCGAGCACTGGCTCAGGACGTAGAGCACTCAATTATATACCTCAAAGAACTATCAAATGCTATACGGGTTGTGGGCAAGGATGATAATGTAACACCTTCTCTAGCCATATACTCTCGCGGGTATAAACGCTGATTTGTTTATGCCTTTTCGCGTTGGACAAAAAATAACCATAGAGTAAATCTGTTTCTTTGAGTGTTCCGCACGTAATATAGTCTACACCATCTTCTTTTTTTACATCCAAACAAGGCTGCACTGAAGAACGACTGCTCACAAGTGATAACAAAAACTGTTCAAATTTTGCAGCACAGTTTAGATATACTATGCTGTTCAGACTAAGAATAAATCAGTGCAAATATTAAAAAAGTAACTGGTCTGCAGCACGAAAAACTTCCACTATGGTGGCACATGCTTAGAAGTGGCAACATCATTATGTGCTCTGTGTTTCTTTAAGCGAAATTTTCCTCCAACATTCTTTTTCACACCCCCTGCGCAAAAACATTAGCACAAGAAGTATCGAGAAGCCTTGAACCACAGTAATCTCACCACAGATAAATATTTATGATTTCATTTCAAAGACTTCCAAAGCGAACAACTTCTATAAATTTATCACAACTGTGTTGTCAGTGCCTCTTCACTACCCCATCTCTGAGCACGGTGAATTAAGCGTCACTCTTCAGCTGGTCGTTTGTATTTGTATTGAGACGTCGGACAACTATTGAGATCACATGATAGAATCTAACACGAAATAGGAATATCTACATTTATGGATGCACACGCAGTGTTACCTGTTGACATCTTCCAGCGGATCACTGGCGTTGGGAAGCCATCATCCTGGCAGTCAAATCGCATGGTGCTTCCTTTCAGGGCATTGGTGCTAGATGGCGTGTACACCCACTTGGGGGCCACTGTTTAAAGGAAAGTACAGGAAAAGGCAACTAGCTCATGAGTTTCACGGATACCTCTCAAATCCATACGAATTATTACATCAGACAACAGGGGACGCAAAGAGCGCTCAAATTAAGGTGCGCCATGAAGGGATCATCTGCTAACAAACTGTAATAGTTTATCTTTTTTTTTTGCGTCCAAATATAGGGTTTTTTTCAAGCCATTCTGCCTACATTCCAGCTTCCTTCTTTTAACGTCGTCTTGAAAAGTAGAGCAACTGTGATGTGCAGCATGAGAAATTCTGATAGGTTCGACCTTTTGGCAATCGGCTCTGTTGCAATTGGATATCGTAACTCTAAGCCCCTAGTTTGGTATAGTTTGAACTTCTATAAATAGGCAAAGCTGGTTAGCTGTGCTCACCTACCTTCGATATTTGTTTGTAAACAACTACCTTCGGTTGCGAAGGCGAGCAAAGAGCAAAGTATTACCCCGGCCATAAGCGGCGACAGGCACAGTGGGCATAGTTTTTGTTTTAATTTCAAGCTGAAGCTAGTTAAAAAAGATCAAGAAGGGAAGGATAGTACTACGCTGAAACCTTTGTGTACTAAACGGCAAAGACGACTTGAACAGTGGGGCTCTAGACTCATCGAGTGTTGGCAAGAAATGAGAAACGCCATCGAGTGTGGCGGGAAAAAAAAGGTGTTTTGAATGACTTGTTCGAAGAAATAGGGTGGGGTCACCTGACGTAAGGCGGAAAAGAAACATCCATGTACCACTTCATGCATTGCAAATAAATTTGGCAGAAGCATACCTTATCGGGTCATTTGGTTTATCGTAGTTAAATAGCGGAGCAAAACGCACCACACAAAGAAGTGATATGTACAAGGTAAGCGTTCGCTTACAACTGGACTTCACTAGAAAGATTGTAAGAAGGCGGAACGGGCGTGCATCTGTCGCCACGCAGTAAGCTCACGTGTTAATTCTCTGAAAAGTAAGTGGCCTAAGACTTGAGGCATGATCACACCAAACGCAGAGCGCGCAAGCATGCAGAGAGGCAGACTCGTGAGAGTGTACGCGCCTTATTTTAAAAGGTCGGAAACCCGCGGCCGCTTGCATGGACCGCGCCTGGACCAATTTTTTCGTGTGGAAAAGCTGGCTAATTCACCCGCAGCCAATGAGGCACCGACACGCGTGCGCGCAATACCGCGCAGTGCCGCAAGATGGTAGCGCGATCACCATAGATCCATGAATGGCTGCGCCTCGGTGGAGGACCGCTGACAAAGGCAACCCGTAATGAATTCTCGTAGCAGATTCATGTTGACGCCACTGGCACCGTGATGCAATATTATTGCTTCCGAGCCGCGGCTGACATCGACAGGGCGCGCGGACAGAACGGGTGCGCTGTGGCTGCGCACTGGGTCGGTCACGTAGGACGTCGATCCCTGCAAAAGCGTGGGGTGCTTTCGAATTGCGGTTAAATCTCCGCCACTGGTGGTGTAGAGAGCTCTGCTACAAAGAGTGGTTCTGGCGGTGGAGCTGATCCGGATCTGGCAATCCTCCCAATAGACCAGGCTCACTCAACCATGTGAACGGTGCAGAAGTGCCAATGGAAGTGCTCCGATTCTTACCATCCGTGAATCTGATCACCAACGCATGCTCGCTGCCAGTTCTTTGAAAATCCGGCTGCTCCCTTGCGTACAATGCGTTCCGTGTGAACGTGCCTAAACGGCTTACCAGATAGCACACTTTATCCGTCGGCGTGACTGACTGCATAGTAGAACTGGTTGTTTGCGTACGTGGTAAGCCTCAAAAATTTCCCTCGCTGATCTGTCGCTATCTTTTGGTTACCGATTCCAGAAGATTTTCGGAAGCTTCATGCAACCACTTTACAGAGCGTTTACACACCACCTTAGTTGTGAAGACGCATGCGCGCTCAATTTGCCTTTTTTTATTACATTCAATAAACTTGAGTTCTAAACGAGCTTGTATTGAATCTACTCAAGGTTTGTTCCTGCACTGTGTGTGGTTTCGCTCAGTTATTTCGCAATAGATTTTATAAACACGACAGTGTTATAATAAGGGCCATGTAGATGATGTTGGTAGTGGTTGTAGTCATGAGGCTGGGGGTGAAGGTGCAAGGCGGCCTTGCTCACTCACCTTGCACGACCAGCTGAGCAGAGGCGTTTGTGCGAGCATACGGGTTGCTGGCAACGCATGTGTAGGAACCATTGTGCTCTTCGGCGATGCTTTCGAAGTAGAGAACCGAAAGAAACTCGTTCATGAGCTGCGGCTTGACGTCCAGAAGGCCTGGTTGTAAAGGATGGCCATCTTTGAGCCACCACAGCGACACCGGCCGATCGCCCGAAGATACGAAGCAGTGGGCACTCGCTCGCTCACCCTCGCGTACTGAAGAGGGAAACGAGAACGGGGCGATCGTTGGGGGAACTGGAACACCGCATAAAGATAAATAAGAGTGTTGAGGTGACGTTTTGGCAGCGTTCAGGCAACATGGAATATATCTTGATATCACTCGTTTCAAGAAGTCGAGTCATATCTTGAAGGGATAAAGTTGTAGCTACAACGTGGTGAGTCACATTAGCGGGAAACTACACAGACTACCTTTTAAATGAATCAGCAATGAAGAACATAGTCAAGGTGTTACGATGAGTACCGTGGCACAATGAAAAAAAAAGTAGGCCGAATCCGGAATTTGAACATAGCTGATTGTCAAAGCGCGTATGATATATGTTGTTCGTTGGCAAGGGAGCCAACTTAAGGCGGAAGAGTGCGATGACGTGATAACGAACGTTAACGGTTACGGCGATGCGCACAAGAATACGTACAGAAACTGGTCTCCTCACCTGCGACGTGGAGGTTGACTTGTGCTTCAGCTGTGCGACCGTCGGGACTGGTGGCCGAGCACACGACGACACCATCGTCAGTTTTCCGATCAACATCATGGATGGTTAAACGTCCGTGGCTATTCATCCGGTATCGCTGGCCATCGACAAGTGTCCGATTCACTGTAAAAATAATATACGAAGAGAGAAGAAAACGTGTAGAGCAGGCTTTGCTTTTTTCCCACTTTTGCTTTTCGTTTTACGCATTTGTGACGAAATAAGTAGTACGGATAGCCAAGCGGCTCAGCGGGCCAGATGACCCAGCGAAGGAGCGGAAGGGGGGAGCGGAGTGTGACACAAGAAGAATAGGTATAGCTGAGTGGTACCCCCTTATTTCAGCGGAGCGCTTTGCTGTGCCAACTGCAGAACAACAATGAACTTGTGGTCAAACGAGCAGAGGCTTTGCTGGGAAAATGCTATCACGCTTGTCCACAGCACTTGTTTTGCTAAAGAGACGAAATGATCTGGCGAGTGGCTCGACCCATGAAAAAGCAAGAGGCGACAACTATCAAAGCTTTCTGATCGCTAAGCGGCTGCTGATTATGTTTCATGTCCACAGTGTGAACCACCTGAATTAGATCTATGCCACGGCGGCCATACTTTTATGGAGACCATAAGCCAGAGGCCCACGTGCTTTGTCTTGTCTATGCACAGTATAAAGAACACGACATGGCCAAAATGTTTGTTATGCAAATATTATTATTATTATTATTATTACATGAACCACTTTTACTTCACAAAAACCGTACTAGATTTTACGTTCGCACGGGAGAAGAAAGACACAGAAAAGCTGGGGCGAGGGCGCGGCACTACCTTTTTATTTTCTGGTCTTTACAATGTGGTCTTACTGTAAAGAACTAATTGGGAGGATATGAATGGCTGGTACGTGACGTCATGGTCTCAGCTCCTAACTGTTCTGGCATTCCACGATGGCGACCTTGGTGAGAAACAAGTTGCTCTTCATCTCCTACAAAGTGATGTTCATTTGTCAGAAGAGCCTCTGTTCGTGCAGTGTGGACAAGGCTTTTGTTTGAATGGCGAAACGTCATTATTTTCAACAACACATTTTATTATTTCAACCATGTCATTACATACTGAGCAGAGTACATTACCTCCAATTCTCGAATAAAATAACAAAAGAACCTACCTCCTGTGTTGTTTTGATAACGTTAATGTGGCAAACATCACGTGTTCCTATGCTGGTAATACCACCCACCGGCTTCAGTGGCGTCACGCAAGCTTTATATAGGAAAGAGGGGAGGGTGCTGTTGTAATAAAGCTTTGTCTCTCTCCTCCCATAACCAGTGTACAAGCCTGCGCCAGGCACCTATTTTTAATATGTCATGCAAAAAACACCTCCCTTCATCCAAATTTCTGGGAGGGAGAGGAGGGGCACCGCTGGCCCCCTCCCCACGGGCTATACGGACCTGCTTTGTGCACACCTGTAGTTTGCACTCACCGTGTGTTCCTTTGTACCAGGTGAAGGAGGCAAAGGGATGTCCCTTGACGGGGCACGCGAGGCTTAGCGTCTCGCCCGAGAGCACGGTGAGGTTCCGTGGCGGTAGCGGCGTCGGCGGGCCGAGCACGTTCAGCCAGGCAGAGTGAGCGACTCGGCCGTCCTCGTTTTCGGCCTGGCAGGCATACTCTCCGCCATGCGTCACGTTGGCCGACGTCAGATTGACGAAACTGTGCACCACGTGGTCCTCGGTGACGAAGTCTCATGCAGCACGCGCCGCGATGACGGCACGGGCCCGTTATCCAGAGTCCACGTCACGCGTGGCATCGGATGACCTCGCGCTGCGCACTTGAGCGACACGAAGCTGCCCGGGTACGTGTTTTGCTCGGCGAAGGTCACAGTCAGTTCGGGCTTCGTTACTAGGAAGCAAGAATTGCACAATATGCTATAGCACTTTATAATTTCTACCGACTTCTGAGAGCTGTTTCAATTGCAGTCATCAAATGGCGTGTTCGTAATCATGTTCAGAGAGGTGTTGGCATGCCCGCTACCCTCCTAATCGTCGAAGTGGGATGGGAAGACTGCCCGACACTTTTACTGTTGTGTACTTAGTGGGATGCACGTAATGTATTCATCGTCCTGGTAGGGAGCCAATGGAGAATGGTAGTCACTTTTGCGATGATGCCAATAGAAAAGGGCCAAAATCGAAGGACGCAGCTAACGTGCGAAATTTAAATCTGGAGGCGGAATCTTTCTGTAATTCTTGTGTAAACTGGTCAGACAACACGTTAACGCGATTGGTATACATTGCCTAGTTATCGCTCTAATCTGTAATTATGCGACCAATTAAGCGACAAGGTGCAGAAGGATAGCGATGACATCAACAGGTTAATTCTATGACTATTCCTAATCTGCTTGAGCCAAAACAGTAGTAGCAAAGTTTAACATGGAAAAAAATATAAAGCATAGTGTCAAGTAGTTCGTCATTTCTTCTGAGATTTTACTCCTCAATCAGGCACCAAAGTGCAAGAACGCACTTAATTGCACCAAGATGTGTTCTGGGGGCTTGTATGATCCTACGAGAAAAATCCCTTAATTTCAATCAGTCTGAAAAAACTAGGCTTCTTCAAACAATGACTCTACGACGCACTCGAAAAAAGTGGCGAACGTGTGAGGAGAAACAGAAGGGAGCAATCAACGGGTTTCCCAGGTACACGCATGACAAGTGCAGCAACTGCAACGGATGACTTTGTATCACAGCTTACCATAAGTCATTCGAGAGGGCGTCGACAGGTGACGACACAGTTGTACGATGTTCTCTGGCACCACTGCCTTGATCACACAAAGAGCCATATTTCAACCAGAAGGCAACTTACTACTTTATTTAAGAACATCTCAGGGGCGAAGCCAGGGCGTGGCACACTGGGAACGTGCCCCCCCCCCAAATTTTTTTCGCCATGGCATAGAGAGCGAAAAATGGCCCCATCAAGATGGTGCCCCTCCCTAAATCAAAGTGATGCTCCCCCCCCCACCCCCAACCTCAAAGAACATAAAAAAGTCAGGCTACCGTAAAATGACCCTGAATGACTCGAACGTATCATGACTGTTTCAACTGAGTGCAGGGTTACAGCCATACACGTTTTAGAGGCGAAGCTCCTTACGCCATGGGTCGTTCGTCCCGTGTCGTCGTAGTCGCCAGTTTCATTGCATTAAATGCCAATAAAAACGGTGTCACAACTAATTTACGGAGTGAATGATGATGAGTGGGGCGAAGTGTTCGTCAGTTCATCTACGCCTCTGTGCCTCCGTGTGTCTGTCCGTCCATGCGTCCGTCCATGCGTCCACCCGTGCGTCTATCTCGGGCGGTCTGGCCTCGTACTTGTGAACGGTGCTGAGCATCCCTACGTTGGTGAACGAGGCACTGACATTTTCCAATTATCCGTTGGTTCTATGCGCGCGCACTCGTATTACTACGAAAACAGGCCGCGGAGAGCTTCGCCCGACTCGCAATCATTCACCTGGTGGATAGGCTGCGATTTTTTTTACGGTAATGATAGCCGAGTGCACCTGATGTTACTTTCAAAGTACTGTTTCTTTCTCACATCTTATCCATGAAAATTCAGAGACTAAGCTGGGTCGTCATCAGAAGCCCATCATCATTTTCATTTCTTTGGTATATTCATTGCGAGGCTTGTCTTGTTTCCGGGCTCACTTGCACGAGTGGGGGTGCGCTTCTTTAAATTTTCGCCCTGGAGGTTCACCAAAGCCTATGGTAAGCTAACGTTCACTGGAGAGCCCTGAGGAAGCCTACGCTGTTAGCCCTTCAAATATGAAAGCAATGACAGTAGTAGTTCATTAGCTGCCAAAGGAGTTATTGTGAAGGCTTTGAAGAGATTTAGAATGGGGAATGCAAGGCTATGGGTCTCCAAGCTGTGTTGGGAAGGCAACTATTTAGTTCGGTGGAGCAGTGGAATTTCAGATCTGGATAGAACGCAGGCGGCGTAAGGGGAAAGATGACAAACCTAAGAAAATTAATAACATGCGAGACCCGGGCCAAACTGAGTCGGAGTCCGCGCTTTGTCGGTGTCACCTCGCTGGTGACGCAACGCCTTGAGGACACATGTAATAAAATTATTATACGATCTTTTCGGTCATCGGTCAACGCAATCGCGAAAAACACCCAGATATATTCTTGGTTATGCGCATGCGCGCTGGCAACTCCCAAACTTCTTTTGTTCCCGATTTTCATATTTCATATATATTGCTCGAGTGCCGATCTTCACAGGTGTTTCGAAGCAAATTAAACAAAGAAAAACTTATTAAATTGATATGTGGGGTTTAACGTCCCAACACCACCATATGATTATGAGAGACGCCGTAGTAGAGGGCTCCGGAAGTCGCGACCACCTGGGGTTCTTTAACGTGCACCCAAATCTGAGCACATGGGCCTACAACATTTTCGCCTCCATCGGAAACGCAGCCGCTGCAGCCGGAATTCGATTTCGCGACCTGCAGGTCAGCAGCCGAGTACCTTAGCCACAAGACCACCGCGGTGGGGCAAGGAAAGCTTTTAAACTAGTATGCGCAAACATTAGAGGCAACCACTAAAAACTTGAGAATTCCGTCTGTATAGGTTACATGAACACTATAGACGCAATCTGACTCAGACTTCAATAAATATGGGCAGAAAATGTGGTTAAAATTTAGAGTATTATGAACTCTATCATGGGAGAGCATATAGCTGTCCCGTGGGCCTCATACTTAATGAAGCCCAGCCGACTAAGATTATTACCCAAGTTCAGGAGCGCCAGCACATAACTGTGTGTTTAGAAAAAGTGCTTAACCATTTAGAGTACTCGGTACTCTAAATACGAGTTGTTACCATTATATGGTCACTGCATCAGATCTTGCCAAGTACTTCTACATGCTGTACAATGCCTTGGTGTGCACACAGAATGAATACTATTTCATTTTCAGTTTCACCATTAACACTTCCTCACGTTCACTTACAGTTAGCCTGTTTTCTGAAAGGAGTATGCAAGATCCGTAAATTATTCCGTTCTGTGAACTCTACTAATAAATCCCCTCTGCCATTTCTAGAGTCGATGCCATATTACTTCACTGAATGGTCTCCACCCTGTCTAGGGTTTACTTTTTCATAAAATTTGTCCATTAGAATAGTATACTGTCACTTTATTATAACAATGGCTGTCTCTACGTCATCATTGAACCGTTGAACGAAATGATCATCATGGTTCGATGTAGGCGCGTAGGTCTGTCTTATCTTAATCTTGTACCTTTTAATAAATCTGATTACGACGCTTGCTGTCCTCTCACTGATAGTGTGTTTCTTTATGTTTTATAGTGTAGAGAGGAGGAAGATATTTTTATGTAAAATAAACTCGACCCTTAGTTATTCTCTGTCCACTAATCTTCAGGAATACAGAAGTCTTTTTTTTTTTCTTTTCACAACGACTAAACCCTCATGACCTAATTTTGAGACGTGTTTCTGAATATATAGTTACTTGCACCACGGGTTAAATGATTCGTTAGTATTTTACTGAGGCCCCCAGCATTACAAAAACATGTACGAAACACTTCTACGAACAAAATAATTATTTCAGAGCTGAAAAGGTTAAACAGTTCTCCAGTTGTAATGCTAAAAAATACGCCGACGCGACAACAGTCGGTCACAACATAAGAGTAAATTAGGAGCGTGGCTGTTTGGTCTAGTTGGCAGGTCATGACGATTGTTATAGCACAAGCTGATAACAACGGCAAAAAGTGCCCGCCTTTTTATCCTTTCGTCGTCTTTCTGTGTTTGCGCTATAACAATCGTCTTAAATGTAAAGAGAATCTCTTCCCATGAAGCCACATTGACCCTATATTGCATGCCTCTGCGCTACAGAGGAGGTTGTTTTTGAATAATAGCAATAAGTTTCCAACATATGAACATCAGCTTGCAATACTGCAATAATATTGAAAACAAATTGACACACCTTCGTCTCGATGCTTCCGTACAACACCTTTCATCGCGAGTGGTGCCATGTTTCCATTTTTATTGGTTCTTCTTAATCATTCATTATCATCATCATCATCATTATCATCATCAGCATGACTACGTTCACTGCAGGACAAAGGCCTCTCCCATGTTCCGCCAGTTAACCCGGTCCTGTGCTTGCTGCTGCCAATTTATACCCGCAAACTTCTTAATCTCATCTGCCCACCTAACCTTCTGTCTCCCCCTAACCCACTTCCCTTCTCCGGGAATCCAGTTCGTTACCCTTAATGACCAGCGGTTATCCTGTCTACGCGCTACATGCCCGGCCCATGTCCATTTCCTCTTCTTGATTTCAACTATGATATCCTTAACCCCCGTTTGTCCCCTAATCCTGTCTGCTCTCTTCTGGTCTCTTAAGGTTACACCTACCATTTTTCTTTCCATTGCTCGCTGCGTCGTCCTCAGTTTAAGCTGAACCATTTTTGTAAGTCTCAAGGTTTCTGCTCCGTAGCTAAGCACCGGCAAGATACAGCTGTTATATACCTTTCTCTTGAGGGATAGTGGCAATCTACCTGTCATAATTTGAGAGTGCTTGATGAATGTGCTCCACACCATTCTTATTCTTCTAGTTACTTCAATCTCATGGTTAGGCTCTGCGGTTATTACCTGCCCCAAGTACACATAGTCTTTTACAACTTCAAGTGCACTATTACCTATCTCGAAGCGCTGCTCCTTTCCGAGGTTGTTGTACATTACTTTCGTTTTCTGTAGATTAATTTTAAGACCCACCTTTCTGCTCTCCTTCTCTGACTCCGTAATCATGAGTTGCAATTCGTCCCCTGAGTTACTCAGCAATGCAATGTCATCGGCGAAGCGCAGGTTACTAAGGTATTCTCCATTAACTCTTATCCCTAACGGTTCCCATTCTAGGCTTCTGAAAACCTCCTGTAAGCACGCGGTAAATAGCATTCGGGAGATTGTGTCCCCCTGCCTCACACCCTTCTTGATTGGTATTCTGTTGCTTTCTTTATGAAGCACTATGGTAGCAGTTGATTCCCTGTAGATTTCTTCCAGAATGTTTATATATACTTCATCTACGCCCTGATTCCGCAGTGTCTGCATGACGGCTGATATTTCTACTGAATCAAACGCCTTCTCGTAATCTATGAAGGCTATGTATAGTGGTTGGTTATACTCTGAGCATTTTTCTATTACCTGATTGATAGTATGAATGTGGTCAATTGTTGAGTAGCCTGTTCGAAATCCTGCTTGTTCCTTTGGTTGATTCAATTCTAATATTTTCTTTACTCTGTTAGCAATTGCCTTTGTAATTAGCTTGTATACTACAAAGAGCAAGCTGATCGGCCTGTAATTCTTCAAGTCCTTGTCATCTCCTTTCTTATGTATTAAGATGATGTTAGCGTTTTTCCAAGACTCTGGTACCCTTCCCGTCAGGAGACACCTCGTAAACAGGGTGGCTAGTTTTTCTAACACAATCTGTCCTCCATCTTTCAGCAGATCTGTCGTTACCTGATCCTCACCAGCAGCTTTGCCTCTTTGCATGGTCTCCAAAGCTTTTCTGACTTCTTCTATTATTACTGGTGGGGTGTCATCTGGGTTACTGCTAGTTCTTATAGTATTAAGGTCGTGGTTGTCCTGGCTACTGTACAGATCTCTGTAAAACTCCTCCGCTATTTTAACTATCCTTTTCATATTGGTAGTTATTTTGCCTTCTTTGTCCCTTGGTGCATACATCCGACTTTTGCCTATCCCAAGTTTCTTCTTCACTGCTTTGACGCTTCCTCCGTTTTTCAGAGCGTGTTCCATTCTCTCCATGTTATACCTTCTTACATCGCATACTTTACGTCTATTAATCAACTTCGAAAGCTCTGCCAGTTTTATTTTGTCTGTTGTACTTGAAACTTTCATGATTTGACGCTTCTTAATTAGGTTCTTCGTTTCCTGGGAAAGCTTGCCAGTGTCCTGTCTAACTACCCTGCCTCCAACTTCCACTGCACACTCCGTAATGATACTCGTCAGTTTATCATTCGTTGTATCTACGCTGAGGTTGGTTTCCTCACTAAGAGCCGAGTACCTGTTCTGCAGCGACACTCTGAATTCCTGTACTTTCCCTCTCAGTGCTAGCTCATTGATTGGCTTCTTGCGTATCAGTTTCTGTCGTTCCTTCTTCAAGTCTAGGCGAATTCGAGACCGTACCATTCTATGGTCACTGCATCGTACCTTGCCAACCACTTCCACATCCTGCACGATTCCTGGGTGTGCAGTCATTATAAAGTCTATTTCGTTCTTATTTTCGCCATTAGGGCTCCTCCATGTCCACTTGCGGTTTTCTCGTTTTCGGTAGAAGGTATTCAAAATCCGCAAATTATTGCGTTCTGCGAATTCTACTAGTAGCTCTCCTCTGGCGTTTCTAGTGCCGATGCCATAATCTCCTACTGCCTAGTCTCCAGCCTGCTTCTTCCCTACCTTCGCATTAAAGTCGCCCATCACTATAGTATTGTGTGTTTTTACCTTACTCATTGCCGATTCCACGTCTTCGTAGAAGCTTTCAACTGAGGCGTCATCATGGCTGGATGTAGGCGTGTAAGCCTGTGCTACCTTCATCTTGTATCTTTTATTCAGTTTAATTACAATACCTACCACCCTTTCATTAATGCTATAGTATTCCTCTATGCTGCCAGCTATGTTTCTGCGAATTAGGAACCCCACTCCAAGTTCTCTTCTGTCTGCCTAGCCCCGATAGCAAAGGACGTGCCCATTCTGTAGCACAGTATAGGCCTCATCTGTCTTCCTAACCTCACTGAGCCCTATTATATCCCATTTAACACCTTCTAGCTCCTCGAATAGTACAGCTAGACTTCCCTCACTAGATAAGGTTCTAGCGTTAAACGTTGCCAAGTTCAGGTTCCAAAGGCGGCCTGTAGTCCAGAGATTCTTGGCACCCTCTGCTGCGTTGCAGATCTGACCGGCGCCGTGGTCAGTTGCATCGCAACTACTGGGGACTGAGGGCCGTGAGTTATTAGACGTATTCATGTGGGAGGTAGTGGCCAGATACTGCACCAGGGTGGCCAATCCTTCTCCGGTGAGGGAGTGCGTTCCCGGCGGTGGTTACCGGTGAGGCCGCACCCCAGGCCTCTTAATGAAGTTCCATCAACACGCGGATTTTGTTTTTCCGGTTGGGAACTGCGCGGCACCGGGATTTGAACCACGGACCTCTTGCAAGCAAGGCGGATGCCCTAACCACTGGGCCATCGCCGCACCCGGATTGTTATGTTCTAAATATAGGTTTAAGCGGTGTTTCAGTCAAGTTTGTGGTTATTTTTATAAAGATGTTTTAATGAAATGAGATTTCTGCTGATTACCCCGTTAATTAAGAGTCTAGAGAGTACGGAGTTGGGCCTCCAATGAGCCTATGGGGTGCTGTTTAATAATATATTAAGCGGACAAAACTTAATATTGTTTGTGAGGTGATGTTACCAAATTAATCTTTATAGTGATTAGGCTTAATTTTGGTCACGAACTAGTTCCGGTACTATTACTCCTGTCCTGATGAAACCTGAGCGGTGACAGGTCTACAACTAAGGCTTTGCACTGTATGAGTTAGAAGTTTCCCGGTAGGTTATTAGCAAAGTTAAAAGCCGATCGTAAGAGGAAAAAAAAACACGTGCTTCTAGACTTTGATCTGACGGGCGTATCTTTCTCCCGAGCAGTGAGCCACCCTCCTCCTCTGAGCGAGGGAAGACGTGGGCGCCACACGTTCACTAGCGGTTCTCGTTATATTTTTTCTAACTCTGTATCTTCCGGTTACCTTAAGCTATCAAAATTATTTTTACACGGAAAAAACCGGACTGTTGTGTTCTAAAAGAAGATATTAGCTATTTTTCGGTGGCGTTTGTAGCTCCTTTTGAAAATTTGTTTTATGGAAATGAGCTTTTTGCTGATTACCACCTTAATTAGGGCCTAGAGTGTACGGAATTGGGCCTCCTGGTAGCCTATAGGGGGCGGTTTATTATTATATTAAGCGGACAAAATTTAAATGCGTTTGCGAGGTGATATTACCAATTTAATCTTTTTAGTTATTACGCTTAATTTTGATTGCGGAATAACTCTGGAACTATTAAACTTAGCCTGATCAAACTTCAGTAGCGTCAGGTCTACCCTAAGGACTTTCAACTTTATAAGTAAGAAGTTTCCCGGTAGAATATTAACGAAGCAACAAGCAATCGTAAAAAAAAAAACATGTGGTCCGACTGTTGTTGTTTTCACAGATTCACACTGTTTTCCGCTGCTAAAATTTAAAATTTTCGTTTGTAATAGCAGTATTTGTTGCGGTTGAACTCCTTGTATCTTCACGAACAGATAGACACCACTTTGACCCTCCTAGAACCAAAATTGCTAAAGGTATAGGTAGATATGTGCAGAGCTCACTTACCCGTGATGCTGACGCGGCCGCTCCCCGATAGATCTATACTTAACCATTACATCATGGTAAATAGCGACTCTTTCTGTCTCTCTCAGCGGAGAGCAGTGCACTCAATTTTTCAATCTTTGCTTTTCACGGACAGTGCTTTGAAGAGATAATAGAATTGTGGTGCATACCCAGGAGTAAGACGAACGCAGACGTCTGTGCTGACTCCCGCGAGCTGTCAAGCAGGCACTGGTAGTCCTTCCTGTCCGTCTTTGACCGAGCTCAGCTGTAGCACTGAGGAGCCCAACAAGCGCACCCTGTCCGCAGCTGATGGCTGGACGGGCACCAGGTTGCGGTACCAGTGAAGCTCTCGCGCCAACACGCCAGCGCCGCCACCGCTGGCGTTGCAAATCAACGTCACGGATGCTCCCAGAGGAACTCGCTGAAATCGGGGCTGCACACTCACGAGTGGTGAGCCTGCACGGGCCAAAGCAACAAGGACATGATAATTGTAAAATTATTGAAGAAGGTGTTTAGAAAGTAGTGTATTTCTGACGATATCCCGAGTAACGGAGCTAGATAGTCAAGTAGTGCAGACGATAAGGCTACAAGTGGGTTACTAGCTGGTACGTAAAACGCAGCTATATAATAATAAAGGTGAAGTTTACGTTTTGTTATATATCGTTCATCTACAATATACAAGTATTCGGAGTGGCATGTGTTACTTCTACAGCTTCGTTGATTGTTACACAAAGCTTCTTGTGTGATAATTCAGTAAGCTGAAGTTCCTTCTAATGAAAACCTATCACCCGCGGAGAAACACTACAATGCAAAAGAAGAACGTTCATTTTTCTCAGTCCTGTAATTATTTGGTTGTCCTGCTAATAAAGTACTGGAGCAGCTCAATAGTTTCACGTTTGTAAGATCTCCGACGAGAGTCTGAAACATGAGGCCTGAAAGCGCGCCCTACTGCGCGTATTGGTGTTGACAATAGGTTTCAATAGTCAGAAGCCCGTAGTTATGGCAATGTAGAGTACACTAACCTCTGACGGTAACAGTCACGTACACTCGGTCCTCGCCGTAGGTGTTGTTCACAAGGCACACGTAGCGACCCGCGTCTTGAACGTGTGCAGGCCCGAGTGACAGGGTGCCTCTAGACGACGACGCATGTCCCTGCTGGTGACTGGCACCTGTGGACGATGATTGAGATCCGCGCGTTGGCGCACCCAGCAGGGGCCTCATGTCTGCGCCGGACTGCCGAAACCAGTGGTAAGCTGGCAGTGGCATCCCACGTGCCGCGCAGCTGAGCGTCACTAGCTGGCCTTCTTCCACCGTCACTTCCTTCGTCCAAGAAATCACGCGTAGAGCCTCTGACTTTCGGGGACCTAGGATGAAATATGTAGAACGGCCTGAGGCTTGATTGCATCTGAGCGTTTCGACAGAAATCTGTCTAGCTTAGTAAAAGGTTTCCTAAGCGGAGATGGCTCCAGCCACAATTTAAAGCGAGAATAATGTTTTGGGACCTATTCGATCTCTTTCTCTAGGGTGACTGTGTGGGGTGATGCAAACATTGCCGTCTCTTGTCCGTTTCCTTGAGAAAGGCACCGTTTTTGTCCCGAAACGTCGCGTTTTCTCTAAGCTATTACTAGAGCCATTACAACTTGGTAAGGCTTGATTGCAGTAATTATGCTCTGATAAAAGAACAAGAAAACAACAGACCTGCACGGAACGCGCCGCACAACCACAGCGAAAGCTGGAACAGCGACCATTCTAGAGCCTCTTTTAGCACTTGGGCTTCTAATACAGGCGCTCTCAAATGGTACCCACTACATCATGCATCATGATATATTTTGCGTTGCGAGGAAGAATTCACTATCACATCAATTATACTTTTTCAAAAATTCGTGGTACCCGCTACGTTATGTACGCTTTGTTGATGCCGAGGCTGACGACGATGGGAAATTACGCCTGATGCTGTTGCAATGAGTTGGATCATTCAAAAACCCACTGGTGCCGCGATTCGCATTTCGTTACGCCTGGTTGTTACTTGACTGATCTAAAACACTTCATCACACATGTTAAAATGATTCCTCATCGCAAGGATCCCTGAATAGGTCATCACCGGCAAGGGTTAGTGGTAGAGTACTAGGCAGCCACACAGAAGGTCCAGGTTTCATTGCCATCCTGCTCTTGGTGTATAGTTTTTTATTTATTTTTTATTTCAAGCGATTATTTTTGTGGACACTGGTGGTGGCGGCAGGCAAATACGGGGCCGAAATCGGCCCTTCTTATGATCCTAAAATAGCTTTCGCCATAAAAAAACAAAGAAAAGCTATCTTTGTCAGCTTTTAAACGTGCTATAGAGAAAGAAATCCTCTATATAATAAATAAGTAGGTAAACAACAAATTATGCATATCTAAGGCTCCATTTACATAAGGCCATAAGAAGACATGCTTCCCTAAAACAAATAAATACACCCTATGGTGCGATCAACATTCGGCAGTGGCCTTTTGTAGTGTATCCAAGAAATGTCATTTTCGGCGAATCAGTATTGCGCGCAAGTGATTTGTGCCAGAAAGAATGCTACATGGTCTTTAAATATTGCACGTTTTATGTCGTAGTTACCAGTACAGCTCCAGCAGAAACTCCCAGGGTTACACTGGAGACGGAGATGACGCAGAAACTGTGCAGAAAAAGACTGCTGCCATAGTTCGGTCCATGAAATGGATATTGCGGGTGGGTACCCACTAGCTGTTTGTTGTACTTTATCTATACTAATTAGTTTTACTGTCATCATAAATACTAACCTTGCATCAAAACTACAAATGACACCTCTGTTTTGGCTTGACATTACTGCGTTTGACAAAAAAGAATGGAACGGGGTTGTGGTGGCTTTAGTGTTGCAGCAAGCGGGGCCTACCAAACAAACAAATAAATAAAAAACGCGTGCGTAAACCAGAAACAAAACAAAAACAACAACTCTTCAGCCTATATATCATTTCTTTTTCGTGACATCAATAACACACATTTTGATATAGTGTTTGTAGAATTCAAAAAGTTTGCAACCAGTCGTACCCGTACCACTGCATGTCAACGGTATGTTCTGTTGACAAACACTTAGCGCCTGTGTGTGGCCCATCTTTCTCAGTCCGTGTTTTTTTCATAACCTATAAAACTTCAGTGTAGCCACGGAAGTGTTTTGTTCAGGAATGGTGAAGTTCTATGCCACGTGCCGTAAAACGCCATGCCCAAATAATTCCCGAAGAACCCGAAGTTAAGTACCTACACAGACCCTGTCGTTGGAATCTCATCTATAGGCCCTATAATATACAGGTAGGCGTAGAATCACCTACATCTACGCCTCTCATACTTTACCTTTTTAGTGCCGCAACAATGACAGCCCCGCAAGGCAAGCCACACAGAAGCGGAAAACGCAAGATTCTATAGCACGCCTCCCCGTTGCCTGCATGGGGAGGACCAGAAATACGGGCGTAATTTAATTACGGACAGCATAGCAGTGCGGCTATTCGCGACAGCGCGGAAAACATCTCGCAAAACTAATTAACGAGCGCACTGCTGTGTGTCGATTCCGGTGTAAACGCCCATTCTCGTAAACAAGAAGAACAAAAGAAATCAAGTGCCAGGGTGCCCCTATGCATCAAGAGCAGGAAAGCGTAGTTATTGTCGTCAAGCGAAAGGGCGTTAGGAAATTCGGCACAATACATGTATTGGAAGGATGTATGTTTATAGAGCAGTGCACGAGATGATTAAGGGGAGAACCTTTTGCGGCGTTGAACGCGGTTCCAGCTCGTTGGGAAGGACCCTTACAGGCGCATGCACTAATTACGAGAAAATTTCGTATCCTTCAATAATCCGATAATACCCTAGAGCCCCCCCTCCTCACTCGACGGCCACGTTTGCGCTTGACCCATCAGGCAGTGCCCCAGACGTATATTTGTTGCCGAAATTACCCTTCGTTATCTTCTTGTTACAAAGAGTGGGGCGCGGAAGCGTAATATAAGGTCAAGGAAGTTGTGCGTGCATGGGCTAATCATGTATTAGTAGTCCCATTACTGTACAAAAAAAAAGTGCGGTTCGTAGGAGAAATTTGAAATAGGGAGACGTCTCGCGTTTGCTGTAATCACACACATGAACTCGTCCCGCAAAAAGAAGCATTATGGGAAGGACTAAGCTGTATGGAAGACAGCAGAGATGAAAAGAAAATGGTAAAAAACTGAGAATGGAGGGAATCAAGAATTGGGAAGAATCCCCTGTAGTTAGCTGCAGGGCGAATCCGATGGGAAGAGGGATGGCGAGTGACTGCGTTTCGCTCGATTGCCTCGGGAAAACGCGACCTGCGATGCGAGCAACAGGAAAAGAGAAAGGAAATAATGAAGAAGGAAATGCTTACAGGAAGCGTCGCAGAAACGAACCACCATCAAAGGGTCGTAACGCTCGAGCCCCTTTTTCCGCGACACCGGACAGTGAACCGTGAACCGCAGCGTCCCCAAGAAAAGTTTCAGGAAGCGCTGGCCGGAAAGGAGACGTGAGAAATGAGGAAAAAGAGGAAGAGAAAACGGTTTGATAAAAAAGAAGAGGTGACGAAAGCTGGAGTGCGATGGAACGAGGGTGAATGTCGTCGTTGTCACCCGTGTCATTCGATTCTCTCTCGCATCTGACCACCCACGTTTAGAATAATCTTTTTTTTTTGTTTTTATAGCTTTGGCTTAACTCATCTTCAGCTATAGCGAGCTTCGCACAGGCAGTGATGTTTTTGGCAGTGGCATCGAAAGAGAGAACAGCGCGATCCGCGTTGGATTCGATGCGATTTCACTGCGGCTGTGGCGTCGAGTTTCAGCGCCGAGAGCAGCGATGGCAGAACAAACGGGGAAGCGTAAAAAATCAGAAAAAATAGGTCACGTGAGGCAGATGGGAAACGGGGAGAGCGAGCGGGATTTCAATGGTTCGCCAGAACCCACATATACTAGTACAAAGCCAGTGAACGCGGTGTATAACTGAAGGTGGATGCGTGACAGACAGTGATCAGCGTAGTCTTTTTCTCCCCCTTTCCCTTTCACTCGCCTCCACAGCCCGGAAACATTTGCGGCTGAAAGAGCACCGGCGCCCGGCGCCTATACAGCCTCGATCGCTGTCCTCCGGCTCAGAAACGCCGTCTCTCTTGGCGCGGTCTACGAGTCGTTGGCTGGTCGATCGGTGCTGCGACGCGCAACGCCTCCCTCTCCGCTTTCTAACGCCTCTTTTTGTTACACGTATAAAAAAATACCTGCGATATACTTTCGGTGTCTTTTGCTCTTCGGAACCACGAGGCAGGTCGTACATCAATCGCCGGACCGGGGTGCAATCATGTAGACCGCTCTTTCAATTTCTTCACTCGCCGCCTATTGTGAAGAAATGCTTGACGATGACGCTATCATCTTCCATGTCGGCGAAAGTTTCCAAGTTTGGAGGTCCTCGGACAAGCACTTATTACTGCGGAGCAGAGCTGTGATCTGTTATTTCTTTAAAGAACTTTATCCGCGCCGCGTTTCAAAAATAGTACCGGTTATGACTGTGCTCCTGGAATTAAGATGGGGTGCACTGGGACCAGTCTGAAATTAAATTGCGTTGACGATGGGGTCAACTCAGTATCAAAATTTCATAGACCACTAGGCATGATAAAATATTGAATTTCCTAGGTGAATACATACGCCCGAACTTCACCATTTCAATTCTTAGCGCAGTTTGAAACCAGTTGGAGATCTAACTCAGGCTTGCCTGCCGAAGCAACAAGAGCATTCATCTTTTTCCTAAGGTCCCATGGCCTGCAAAGTTCTTAGTTTAACTCTGCGCTTATCTGTGAAGTAAGCACCCGGGGTGAACCAATAAAAACGGGACATATATTCACACCAACCAAATAAAATAGCTTAGTCCCTGTCACAGAACGAGCGCTAAAAATGGGCGCGCCGCCAAATTCTTACGATAACGCGCCGGAGTGACGCCCCGAGGCCAACGAAAAAAAAGAAAACAAACATCTAAAGGCTCCCCGGGCGCGTGACGCTCTCCCCTCGGAAGCGTGGCTTCGCTACGAACCTCCTCACCCCGCATCGGCGGCCGAGCAAGCACTGGAAATTTCTAGAACGAAAGAGGCGTGTTATGCCGGGTTGAGTCATTTGTCGGGGATGGCCCTCGTACCGTCTCGCGCCTCTCCCCAGCCTTCGCTGCGTATCGCGCCGACGAAATGACGAGAACTTTCTGGAATGTCGCGCGGAAGGTATTTAATCGAGCAGCGGAGATGAGAGATTAGGAGAAGACGGAAGTTAGCGCCAGAGCGCGTAGGGATTCTGCCGAGTAGTCGGCAAAGGTTTTGTCCGTAGCGAGAAAGCAGGAGAAGAAGAGGATTTCCACCTGATGGGTGAAGGCTCGAGCTACAGGCAAGAGCGTGAGTTTACCACTATCGAGCGAAGACGCGTGGCAACAGCTGCGTGTGTGAAGCCGACGTGTTTCCGGCGAAGAAGTTTGAAGCTTGGAGAGTGGCCATTTGAAGACGCGAGGTTTCCTGGAAGAGAAACTTCGGCGAGGTACCCTGGAAGAGAAACTTCAGGGGGCAGCGAAACGACAACAACGCTGGACTTTGAGTGAGTGATTCTCGGAAGAGTATCATCCACACTTTTGTTCCAAGAACTTTGGACTGAATAGGTTTTCTATCTCTTTAGTCTTTAAGTGTCTTGGTTGTTCAATGCATGCGACTGCATTGTAGTGTGTATTGTTGTCTGTGCCCGTTGTTTCGAGTGTGGCTAATTGTACTGTGTAGTACGTTGTTTGATTGGTGACATATTGTACTCAGCTATTGTGGAGTGAGCATATTTGTGTATTGTCTTTCTGATCTGCCATTATAGAGAATATAATTTTGTTGGTTTATCAACTCTCGGCTCTGACTTGTTCTTTGGGCCACAGCCGGCGTCCGCTGGCGCGCCAAAAAGGACCACTTCTAAATTGTCCACGCTTTCGTGGTGCGGTTCGGAGGGCCGATACTTCGGCCCTTGGAATTAGCCCGGCGATCGCCTCCCTAATTAACGGGACCTGTGTGACAATTATTCTGGCGTCCGCGACACAGGACCTTTTGGTGCACAGTGTGTTCTAAGTAGTGAGAAAGAGCCTCGAGTTGTTGATAGTGCTATCGGAACGGTTTTGTGTGTTGCTCAGTGTTCTCGTTAACGAGTGCAGGAGAGTGTTCCGATAGACTGATTTAGGCAGATACTTTTTGCACGCGGCAAGGTTTTATTTGCGAGTTGCGAGACACCATGGATCTCGAAAAGTTAGTCGCTCTTGGTGAGAAGATGGGTCTTTCTGGCGCCGAACTATGGAAGTGGGTCACCCAGAAGGAAAAAAAAGAAAAAGAGAGGGCCAAGGAAGAAAAAGCGGCTGAGTTGGAACGAGAGAGGTTGGCAGTTGAGAAAGCCAAGGAAGAAAAAGCAGCTGAGTTGGAACGAGAGAGGTTGGCAGCTGAAAGGGCAAAAGAAGAAAGAGAGGCAGAGGAGCGACAGCTGAACGAAGAAAGAGAGCAGCAATTGAAGTTGGAGCTGGAGAGAGAGAAGTTGGCAGCCGAAAGGGCGAGAGAAGAAAGAGAAGCGAGGGAGCGACAGCTGAAAGAAGAAAGAGAGGAAAGGGAACGGCAGTGGCAGCACGAGATGGAACTCGAGCGGCTCCGTTTGCTACAGCGAAGTGAAACTCCCGTCCAAGCTAGAGTTGACAGCAGCGAACGGGAAGATCATGGCGTCCGCTTGAACCCGAGCAAGCTGCTCGTAGCGTTTGATGAAAGGAAGGACGACCTTGACGCGTACCTTCACCGATTTCAGACAATTGCAAGGAGCTAGAATTGGCCGGAACATCAATGGGCAACTGCTTTGAGTACCTGCTTGAGTGGCGAAGCGCTCAGTGTGTACGGTAGGCTGACGCCGACCGATGCAGCCAACTATGCCAAGGTGAAAGCTGCTTTGCTGAAGCGACTTAGATTTACTGTGGAAGGATTCCGGGACATATTTCGGACAGGAAAGCCAGCTGATGGTGAAACGGCTACGCAGTACGCCGCCCGACTTAGCCATTATTTCGACAGATGGATTGAACTTTCAGGGACAGCGCAGGAGTACGATGAACTTAGAGAGCTCCTAATTAGAGAACAATTTCCTACTAGTTGCCATCCAAGCCTGTCGCTGTACTTGAAAGAGAGGAGAGCTAAGTCTTTTGAAGACATGCTTGAATTAGCTGATCAATTCTTGGAAGCGCAAGGTGGCACAAATTTGGCCAAGGTCAAGAAAGAGTGTCTTGAAGATTCGAAAAATTCGGCACCCGAACAAAAGAAGCGTGCACCGGAGAGTGTTCCGCGATGTTTTCTGTGTAACCGAGTGGGGCATCGCGTGAGCAACTGTCGTACTAACTTCACGAGCCCTACGGTATTAAAATGTTTTAAGTGTGGTCAGACTGGGCACAAAGCAGACGCATGTCGAAACGGAGCGAGTCAAACTCACCAGGTATCCTGTGTGCAAGCGCCACCGAAATCCGGTAATAATGCCGTCACCGATGGATTCGTAGAGTTGAAAAATGGGGAGAAAATTCTTATTGTGGGTGCTGTAATGTCAAAACAGCCAACCGGTGTTACGAAGGGAATGGCAACGCTGCCTGGAAAAGTTGCGGGCAAAAAGGTTACGGTGTTAAGAGACACCGGTAGCTCCACGGTTATTGTGCGGAGAAATTTGGTACGGGAAAGAAAGTTAACAGGCAAAACGAAACCGCTTTGCCTAATTGACCGTACAGTTCGGATGCTTCCCGAAGCAGAGATTGAGGTTGAAACCCCGTACTTCAGCGGGAAGGTTACCGCTCTATGTATGGCGACCCCCCTTTACGACCTTGTTATCGGAAACATCGACGGGGCGCGAGGACCGAATGATCCGGAATGTTTGGGAGAAGACCCTAAGATAGAGCCCTCGCCAACCCAGCGACCACGAGATACAGTGGAGGAGCATCCCGTGACGGACCTCACTAGAGCCCAAGGTGAAGCCGTGGCGCAAGAGACAGCGAATGAGATGATGATCGAGTTGAGTGACTTCACGGGGTGCGCAGCTGTACGTACGTCGGCACGACCCCAACCGACTGAGAGTGTAAAAATGACGGAGTTGGCCAGCCAGGCCAAATGTCGGGACGTGAACAAGCGGGTGAATAACCGGGCAGGATCGGTTGAGCGTCATGACCCGTTAGCAGTGACAATGAGGGCGGAGACGCCGCCTCAGATACCGTCATTGGAAGGGGCTCGCCGGAACAAAACGAGCAAAAACAATAAGAAGAGATCGAGCGAGCACCGCAAGAAAGGGCGCAAGCGCCGCTCAAAGTACACAGGATAAGTGCTGAGGTCGAATCAGATTGTGCTTGGCAGTGCTGAGTGCCATATGTTGTGTTAATGTTGTGTTATCCTGTGTCACAAGTGTCGAAGTGTTTGTGCTGTGATGTATAGTATTGTACAAATTGTTGTAATGAGAGAACTTTGTACATTTGTATCGTTGGGAATGTGTGGTGGAGTGTTGTACTCATGTGTCTGTGGTTATATTTCATGTGTTGTGTAATTGAGTTACAATGTACAATTGTATTGAGTGATCTATTGTGAATGTGACGTGTTGTGACAACGGACTATGTTACAGTCTTTCAGAGTGTGTGGTGACTGTTCGCGCTCGTTGTGTGATTTTGAATATTATGAGATAATATTCTTAAAGTGGGGGGCAGTGTCACAGAACGAGCGCTAAAAATGGGCGCGCCGCCAAATTCTTGCGATAACGCCCCGGAGTGACGCCGCGAGGTCAAAGGAAAAAAAGAAAACAAACATCTAAATGCTCCCCGGGCGCGTGACGCTCTCCCCTCGGAAGCGTGGCTTCGCTACGAACCTCCTCACCCCACATCGGTGGCCGAGCAAGCACTGAAAATTTCTAGAACGAAAGAGGCGTGTTATGCCGAGTTGCGTCATCTGTTGGGGACGGCCCTCGTACCGTCTCGCGCCTCTCCCCAGCCTTCGCTGCGTATCGCGCCGACGAAATGACGAGAACTTTCTGAATGTCGCGCGGAAGGTATTTAACCGAGCAGCGGAGATGAGAGATCAGGAGAAGACGGAAGTTAACGCCAGAGCGCGTAGGGATTCCGCCGAGTAGTCGGCGAAGGTTTTGTCTGTAGCGACAAAGCAGGAGAAGAAGAGGATTTCCACCTGAGGGGTGAAGGCTCGAGCTACAGGCAAGGGCGTGAGTTTACCACTATCGAGCGAAGACGCGTGGCAACAGCTGCGTGTGTGAAGCCAACGTGTTTCCGGCGAAGAAGTTTGAAGATTGGAGAGTGGCCATTTGAAGACGCGAGGTTTCCTGGAAGAGAAACTTCGGCGAGGTACCCTGGAAGAGAAACTTCAGGGGGCAGCGGAACGACAACAACGCTGGACTTTGAGTGAGTGATTCTCGGAAGAGTATCATCCAGACTTTTGTTCCAAGAACTTTGGACTGAATACGTTTTCTATCTCTTTAGTCTTTAAGTGTCTTGGTTGTTCAATGCATGCGGCTGCATTGTAGTGTGTATTGTTGTCTGTGCCCGTTGTTTCGAGTGTGGCTGATTGTCCTGTGTAGTACGTTGTTTGATTGGTGACATATTGTACTCAGCTATTGTGGAGTGAGCTTATTTGTGTATTGTCTTTCTGATCTGCCATTATTGAGAATATAATTTTGTTGGTTTATCAACTCTCGGCTCTGACTTGTTCTTTGGGCCACAGCCGGCGTCCGCTGGCGCGCCAAAAAGGACCACTTCTAAATTGTCCACGCTTTCGTAGTGTGGTTTGGAGGGCCGATACTTCGGCCCTTGGAATCAGCCCGGCGATCGCCTCCCTAATTAACGGGACCTGTGTGACAGTCCCTCCCAAGAAAAACGTGTGGGGTTTCATTCGTGTTGTTAGGACCATATTATGTCCATTAAATATCGGTACTCTTGTTCTTACATAGCTGACTGCTTTTTGATCAGAGAAATTGTCCCGGAGGAAGAATTTACAAAGCCTCTTATTCGAGAACGCTTTTTGCCATAACTAGCCCGACTTTGCTAATCATAGGCCGACAGTCAAGATTGGGTTGAATTTTCTTTTGGAAGAACTCAACAAAGCCCGATTTTTTGTGTCAATACACGTGTTAATGGACAAAACGAATGTGGAGCAGGGCATCGACTTTGTAATCAAAGAATTGTCTTTTCATCCTCCATACTTCATTTAATTTTTCGCTTTCTATTGATTGTGGCTAGCACAATGGTTTTACTTATATTCAAAGCTTAGCAAAAATCTCGCCACACTAACCAGGAATTCTTAATGATGAGCTAGGTTTTATTATCGGCATTGCTTTAGTGAAGGTACTATTGCACTTAATGAGTTGAATGTCAAAGCAGCCGGCTTGAAGGCTGAGTTTTTTTACCAGTATCATGACCCAAACGTATTCCTGACTGGTGCAATTTACCCTACGAACGCACAACTGGCTGTAAAGATTAAACCCGCTGCACTCTTACCACGTAGTAAAGACCTCCACGTGCACTCACGACGGTCGGAACCTGATTTGTTGAATGAATAGGTTTCTTATGATTAAGCCAGTTGACAAGCACCATAGGCGCAAGGTAAAGGCCGGGTGTGCAAGAGCGAAGTGTCGCCACCTCTCTTGTCGCTTGCGTCTGCTGAACTGCTTTCACCATGCGTCACAAGGCGTCGTCCGTTTATTACCAGTAATCGCGCAACTTTCGCGCACTTTCGACTTAGTGAAAGATCACTCACCTTGAAGTATGATTCTGGCAGGCCTCGTGTTTGCTTTTGTAGCGTTCGTAGTGTGGTCCAGTACTTGGCGCCGATAGGAGCGCTCAGCGTCCCTTTCATTCACGTCATGGATGTAAAGTTCGCCGCTCGGGTATAGCGCATACTTCCCTGCAAAGTGGTGACAATAAGATGGTTGCTGTAATGAATCCCGTGCAAGTTAACCACTGAAGAAGATACTAAGCTGCGAGAAATCGCACAGCTTCAAGCTAGGACACGTTATTGTATGCTCAAGTTTGATTCCTCGCATTGCCTGCGACAGCTCTAGGTGCGCGGGCGGTCACAAAATAAATAGAACGCCGAAGAGGTGAGTGCTCCTCAGTGGCGAGCGCCTGTGAAAAAGTAGTTCTAGGATGCGTGCATGCGTGGTATTCCTAGTCATCTCGCCTCCTCGCTCCCCACTGCGTCTAATATGTGTTGCCTTCTTCCAAAGAACAGAGAACAGAGCAGGAGTTGAGAGATTATGCTTAATAGAGCGGAAGCACGCCTTAGCCTTCAGGCCCCGATCCCACGGACATGTTTGGGGCAGCATAAAAAGGGCAGCAAATTTTTGAACGCAAGCAAACGTTTGTCTAGACACATGAGGGAGCGAGGCTTGCTTGCTTGCTGTGGTGATTCAACGCAGGAGCAGATCATGGCTGTGTTTTTACGCAGTTGTCCGTGGCATAGTCAGGGGTAACATACCGAGCCCGAGCCCTTCGCCTCTCCTCATCCCCCTCTCCTCCCCAAAATTGTCTTGGCACGCAGACTACAAATGACACTAGACTATATACACCTATCTGGAACCTATTTCGAATCAAATTGGTGCTTTCCACTCCATAACACGAAAACATTTCTGCCTATGCCCCTTGCGGATGCACTCCACCGACCAGCGGCGAACTGTCCGATGTTCTTAATCATCTTGAGGACACCTGTACACTCATAACACTTCATAAAATTGGCTGGTAATAACATTTAGTGAGAGATTACAGCGAAAAACGTAAAGCCATATCGCTATCTCTCTATACAACTATTGCCTAAACCCACGCTTACTGTTTCGATGTCCTCTATCCAGCGTTGCAGGGAAACTATATTTAGGTGTTGCGTAAACAATCCTTGTACATATCATTCACTCTTTGTAGCTCGTTGGTGCGGAGCAGGGTATACAGCTGAACGTGCAAAGCCGATTCAGTGTCGCGATCACGTTCTCGGATGGTTAGAGCTTATAATTGTTGCTCCGACATTGAGACAGGGGACGTTAAAACAGGCTTCCCCTTTCTTCGGTTGATTTGCCGCGTGACAAAAATACAGACTACGCTAGCACCGTAAAGAGTTCAATGTTGTAGTTATCACGCCATCATCACATGTCAAGGCAGTGTGCTGCGCATGGCTTTTCATGATAGCACAGCGTAAAAACACGTGAATATGAATGTAAGGACGGCTGCTTGAGAGCTTGGCTGCCAAAGCATAACAAAATAGTTACTTACTTAAGTTAAGCCTTAGTTGTACGAAGTATTACATGGTCGTGTTGTGCCAGCAACATTGTAGAAATAATGGGCAGCCTTTTTTCCAAAAGATCAGCCTTATATGAAGATTTTCGAGCGCTATATTGCAATAAATGAGAGATTAAGGTTACTACCATAGAAAGAGGGCCCTGAGTACATGACTCCTTCCATAAATTCAGAAATTTCTTAGAAGTTACACGCACTCTTCTGCACATGTTCACAAAAAGAAACCAACTGAACTAAGAAGACAACGTACTATAAATATTCACAGAGCGCGGTACCAGCTTCTGTAATAAATTACTTTCAATTATATGGCAAGAGCATCGATTTCTCTTGAGCTTCCTCTGCAGCTTGTTTCACATTGTTGCTCAACATTATAGACTTTATAGTTTAATTTAGCCATCGTTGTACGGCTTACGGCAAGACGATCAATTGTGCACTCACAACTTCTATATAAGTTTATAGCGCAACTTACGAAATGGGCTCTGAGTGGCATCACTTCAGTGTTACGTGTGCAATGTCACCGCTTTAAGTGTGTATGCTTCAACCACGTATCTGCGGTACACCATACAGGCTCAGACATGTGACGAAATGTCTTCGAAGCTGCATCTACCAAGGCAATACATCATCTAATGGAGGAACGTCACAAGAAGAGCAGCTGTGCAGCCTACTTCTCCTCAGCGCAAGCCAGTTTCCTAATAAATGAAGTAAGTGGTGACATCGTGTCATGCTTCAACTCGACGGTCACATTTCTTGAAAGTCTTCTCTGCCAAAAGCTTCATGACCTTTGAGTTTGATCCGACTGGTTGTTCTTCTAGGTCAGCCCTTTTGTACACGCTTTAGTAGGGCAAGTTAACATCGTCGCTATGCTGAAGATACTCAATAATCACGCATGCATAGTATATATAGCTGTGCACAATTGTATTTTTTCTTCCAGTGTGACAGGGTTCCACCGGTGGACGCTGGTAGACGTGCTGTAACGCGGCGCAAGCCGCACGTAGATTGAGGAGGACCTTTCCGAATACTTTAACGCTACACTCTAATCAGATGACACGCGGAAAGCGAATAGTTGAGTGCATTCCGGGAACTACGCGAAAAGCACAGCTTGCATGTGCTGTAACTCAAGTCCAAATAACCATCTCATTATATACGCCAACAAGATTTCGATGACTGAGCTGTGAACTTGCCGCAATTGTACTATGAGTACTCTCTCTTGTAGGGTATATAGTTGTCCAAACATTTAAATATTGTGCACTAGTGGCAGTTCTCTCTGTAGGCCTTCGCCTTACGGCAAGCACGCACCCACATTGTAATTTTTTGGAACTTCGTTTCATCATATAACACTTTCGGACACTAAAGTCGCCACTTTGAACGCTAGTTGAACACTTGGGTGGCTTTACAGGTTTACTCAATAATCAGGTAACTGGTTCGGCTGATGCATTTTTGACAGTCAAAGTTACGTGGAGACATCAACTATAGTTATAGGCAGCAGGCTCTTTAACTGACTAAGATGCAACAGTTTCACCGAAATGGGGAAGCATTGCTTGGGTGCTGATAAGTTGCGATTTTATTCGGAGTAAGTCTAGCGACTGACTACTTCAGCATCCGATTGGGCGTAAGTCAACAAAACGCTGATTTAAGGAAGCGTAGCTGGTGCAGCAAGCGAAACAACCCCAATGTTGTTTATGAATTCAACGTGCACTGAGAGGTGAGAACACAGCACGGACGAATATGAGCAGTCCGAAAATTCCTGTCAAATAGGCAGTGTGAGACCACGCTCGGCTGTTCAAAGAACGCATTTAAGAAGCAGGGGGGGAAGTATTGTGTGCCATGGTGAGAGTACTATTGTAAGGGTGCTAAGATATAAGTCGTATACATGCGTCGTATTGGTACCACATGAGCCGACCGCTATCGAACGCGCACCCTATAACCTTAAGCTGTGCCCTATACAGATTTTTCGGGGAAGAGATCAATAGCGGTAGTACGTAGGCACGATATTAAGCTGTGTAAGTGTTACCCTCCGCTGCCTGGTCGGCACGCTATTTCGCCATTTCGAATGTCGGTGACATTTTTTTTCTTTGGCCGAAGATGGATGAACTGACAGACCAGGTTTAGAACCGATTCGCTAACTAATGCAACATAATAAAACAATACCTCCATTTGTGCTCTAACGTAAGGTCATTGACGCACGTTCACTTTGGTTACTGCTCCCCATTTGTAACTTGCGGGTTTTGTCGGTATACACTTGTTTGTATGTAGCAGCGCATGAAATAGTTTACTTATGTGCATCCCGTGACATCATTGCTACGGTGTTTCAATCATCACATTTCAACAAAAGCTGAACGCAAGATCCCTCGTTTACTGTGCGATTCCAGCGCACAATGAAAAAAAACAAACACACAAGCCGGTTAAAGTTACACACAGTACACCAGTGTTGTGTGCGTCATACACACACTATAATTTTTTTTCAGGTGAACCTCCGATATTATAAGATGTTTTGTGCATGTTCAATCTGCAGATTCTGGCCTGGTATTCAGTGGCACGTTAACCCAAATATATAAACCAAAGTTTTATGTTTATGCGTGCATCTGTGTCAGTGTATAGCAGTTTCTATGCGCAGTAGCTGCAATGCACGCGCTAAAAGGTAGTAAGAAAGAGCACTAGCGTATGTTCTTGTTTGTAACCTTGTTGTTATTGTGGAAGCCGTCGAATCAGAGCATAAGATTCTGAAACAACGTTGACTGCTTTATGAAGTTTTTATTCTAGGCAAGCAGTTTCTTTTTTTTTTCGAACCTCCCGGCGATCCCCTGGCCATCACTGCTACTTCTCTCTAGCATTATTGTCTGATCAGTCCCTGTCTCATCCGAAAACTGAACATGAGCATATGACGTTTCTGAACGCAGGAAGCCAGCTTGTCTCTGCCAATCCTTGTAAGCTTTTTTTTTTGCCTTCGAATTTGAGGTACGGTTTTCTAAAACATAGTATCTAAACAATACCGGAAGGAACAGAAGAAGCAATAGGGGAAAGGTGTCACACTGAGCAATACTATTTATTTATGCTTCAAAATAAAGCTTCATCATATGTAGGTTCCCGCAGGACGCGTTCGTTTATGGCCTTTGCTATTTTTTTGTTGAGCGTAAGGAAGTGTTCTTCAATAAAGCTTATTGCTAGTTCTAATTCTATATCTCCAAAGGCTGACAACGATGAATTCTGAATCAAAGACCTCACTAGGACGCGATTTTTTGTCACGAACACACAAAAAAAATGTTTTAATTGTGACAACTTTATGTGCACGTTCTCGTTCGCACTTTTCTGATAAAAAAAGACGGATGCAAATTTTCCCTATCATAACCCTCCCTGCACTTCGCGGTATTTTGCGAAGCTGGTAGATCCGATAATGAGCCTCTTCAACTTAGTATAAAATTTATTTCCGAGACACTGTTCCATTTCTATGTATCTTGCTGTCTTTTGTATCCTTGCAGCTGTTTCCCTGCAGTGATCACAACATTTCATACTCAAAGAACTTCATGTAATATGACGAAAGATGGGTCGCGTGTGAAGTAGTTCAATTACCCGTAGTCAGTGGCGCACATTATATTCAGTAAGTTGCATGACAGGTTGAAAAGTAATGTTAGACAACTTTCTTTGTACTTCTCCTCATGTAAATGCCACAGAGGAAAAAAATAAAGATAGTTCGTTACCAGCTACTGAGAACTGGTTCCTTGATTTATCATTACAAGGAACAGCTTTCAGGACAGGCGCCGTTGTACTACTAGCCTTTTGTAAGCTTGGGAGCGATAAAATAGGTAAATGTCTAAAGGAGCGCATACGTCGAGTACAACGCGGAAGGTGTTCTTTAGAGCTTTCTATATTTCTTTGTTGGTAAAAGGTGATTCGAAAGGAAAAATTCCCTGTACGAAACACAATGGTCGCAAAGTCCGTTGTAACGCGAATAAAGCGCTCGCGTGAACACGCTTCGCACCTTTAATTTTCGTGAGCCGAAAGAAATGTAGACAAATCGCTGAACATTGCGCATTATCTACCACCCTTTTAAATTATTCTACTTTCTCGACTCGCTTTAACTCTTTCACCTGCTCTCACTCTCTTCCGCTGTCACACCCACAAATACACTCACAAAAACGTAAATTTATCTCTATATCACACATTGCTTTTCCTTTGCTACTTTCATTTTTAAACACGCGTCACGTACACACCCCACCGTGTTTCCGCTTAAGTGGCTTCAGGCTTTCGCCGCTTCGGCGAAGACCAAGTGAAGCACGATGAGAGAGCTAAGCGGTGCGAGGCGGGGCTAATCTCTTTTCTCCCTTTTTCGCGCATGCCTCAATTTCCCGGCGTGCTACTTTTAACCCTTCATCAACGCTGCCATTCCCATTCCCTCTTTCTTTTCACCTGTTTACTTTGTTCGTTTCATTGTCTGTTAAATTCACAAGCTTTATTCGTGCCTGCTTCGCATTGTTCCTCTTCTTTTTTTGATAGTTTTTTTTTCATTTTAATTTCAATGAGTTTTGCCGACGACGTGTGCATTTGCGAGGCTCAACTGCGGTGCGAACATCTGCACCGGGCAGCACGTTTTCTCCTCTCGTTTCATTTTAGGTTTCTCGGTCCACGCAAAACGTTTTTTTCTTTATTCGTTGCTACTTTGCACATGATTAATGCTCTTGCAGTAACGTTTTCGAAGATGTCTTTTGTTCATTTCATTTTTTTAAACACAGGAACCAGGGAGCGAAACTACAGGAGGATTCTAACGTGTTAAGCTTAGTCTTTCGGGCTCTTCATTACGGTGAGCTTATCAAGGCGCGCTTCGGCGCTAACTCATGTATGGTTGTGCATTAAATTTATTCTTTGAACAAGAGTGATGAGTATCTCGAGTCTAAAATAAGTACGCGGCTAATGGCGAAGGTTCATCGCAGAATTTCGTGACAGCAAAGCCGGTGCTATACAGCACATATTCTTAAGACACGTGGAGATTAAGAGTATGTATTTTCAATACCCAGTGGCGCTGAAAACAGCACCGTTATCAAATCACCAAGAGCCACAATGTGCACCGCGACCAAAGGTCATTACACTATATAGGGTCAGCATAACCACGAGCATAACATATTGAATTGACCGCCACGCGTAAAGGGCGGAATGAAATAAAGGTTATGCCCGGCTCTTCAATTCTCCTGAACAAAGACAGTGCTCGAGAAATCTAAAATATATTTGGCTAAATTGCTTAATCGAAGGTTTCGTGGTTTAGGTGTGCGCCGTAAACACCATGTGGTTGAAATATCCGAATCCCTGCGTTTCGGCATTCATCATAATCATAAATGTTCTTGTGGGACGTGAAGTTGTTCTTGACAAATTATTCTTCACCTATGCGTGAACTTTAAAACGCCACGAGAGTCTAGTGGCTAAGATACAAAAAATGCTGACCCAATCAAATATCTGCCGTCATGTTGCATTAAGGTGAAGGTGAAATGCTTAGACGTACGTGCAGTTAATAAAACCCGCGTGGTGAAAAGATCTGGAGCACTCTATTATCCGGCGTGCCCAATATTCATATCGTGTTTCTGAGACGCCAAACCTCACAAACTATGGTTGTTAGCTAACTACATAATCCTGTGGATTGCATGAGTTGCCCTGTTGGATAAAAAGTAAAGGTGGTTATACACCTCGCCGTACATGACTATATGAGGATGTAGTGTTCAAAGGACGCCTGAAAAACATACGGCTCTTGTTCATTCTGTGTCCATGCGGTAAAACATGCAGCGGAAGTGCGACATCGAAAGGGCATCTGTTATACTGTTCAGAAAAGGTATTGCTAGAAGGGATGTTAGCGATACTTAAGGTAAAGTTTCATCATACCCATATCGTCCTTTCGTTTGTGGACAACACTTTCATTAGTGTTTTAATTTGCGATCATATTTACTCAAGGTATACTCTAATGTAGTTTCGTTGCTATATCGGTCCGGTGTTGTGCGTGTCGTGGCTGCTTCGATTGCGACAGTGGTGGCCTCAATATGGTGAGGAATCAATGCAGATCTCTCGTGCACTGTGTATTGGGCACAAGCTAATGAAATCCCGGGGCCCATAGTTACCCCAGAGTACACCTTCCTATGACGTGCTTCGTGATCAGATTGAGGGTAGCCTACCTAAACCCATTCAGCTTCGTGCATATTTTCAATTAAGTTAAGCATGTCGTGAAAAGTTCCGTCCATTGCCCATTGAGAACATCTTGCGATATAGACAAGATACATTATTTTGGCTCATTGAGATCCAATCATCTTAACTTGTAACCGTTACCAAGAAAACATCAGACGTTCTTCTGTATATGAACGTGTTAGATAACTAACAGAAGTTAACTGCTCTAAGCCACACGAGTATAAAAACACAGGAAAGGAAACTTTTAACGTGTTCTAGCTCACATGTTCCTGTTAGCTATCGATTGCACAGCACGTTCTCACATTACCGTAACACTAATATTTTCTATAAGGAACTCATGGTAAGCAAGAACACACGCTTTACCAAAGCGCCAATGGCGACCCCTGAAGGATATCACGTGTAACTGCTGTGACATGATAAATTTTGACAGCCACTGCGGTGACCTGCATAATCATTTATAAGTTATTAAAAATCTATAATAAGTTTCAGGTAAGAACATATCTAATATGGAAAGCTTCGTGAAAATTAGCCGAGTCGATGTAGCTAAAAGGGAAAAAAACACCTTCACATTTTTTACCTCACAATGCCGTCTGTGCGATGGGTCGCAGTTTCTGTGCGAAATTCACGCACGGAAATTTGGTCTCAACTTCCTTTTGTGCCAACGAGCCCATGATTGTGAAACTACCACCAAGCAGTAAACAATGATTTATCAACCTACGCGGATATGCTGCTTCATTTTATTGCATTTCTCTAAGGACGCTTTACTCAGAGTGATCTTAGTGCTGTGGGAAACTTTTGGGTAGCATCGATAATAAAAGAAACTTCATGGTTTTTATTTGATTCTCACCTTGCGTCTGACTTTCGGAAGTGATGAGGTACTTGTCATCTCTGAGCCATGATAGCACACTCGTGTAGTCCTCGGCCGCCGCTGGCTGAATCTGGCATGTCAGCACGGCCGTGCTCCCTCTTGTGGCGAAGCCGTCGTGCACGTTCACCTCATATTCTTGCTGGATCACTGCGCAGACAAGCGAAATCTATTTAGAAATATGCTTGACACTTTAATTGCATTTTTTAAAATCCTGCACCCACTCTTGTAGGAGCAAAGTGGTTCTTTGGAGGAATGCATACCATGCTAGGACTATATATACAGTATAGAGATGGGACAGCCACTCGCATGGCATCTGTACGGTCGGGACAGCAGGTGTTTACGGCGCAAGCTACCAATTGTAGATCACATGCTACAATCCCTCATGGTTAGTCTGGTTTAATTTTGCACCACCTTCAATTATTTCTCGTGCACTCAAAAAATGAGAACAGGGACATGTTAACTATAACTGGATTCACATCAACAGTTGCTAGGCTGTTCCAAGTACAATTCACATCAACTGGCTACCAGGTTAGACCCTCCGTTTGCTGAACTCAGAGATAACTTTTGCATTAGCGAATATAGTAAAGTCGGACGAAATATAGGAAGTCGGGAAAGGCACTAACTACACGATCGATGCATGCTGGCTGATCGAATTCACGACTAAAGAAATAGCCTCGCGCATGCACGTGTTTTTTCAAGGTGGCTCACCCGCCATCCTGCTCATAACGACAGGCTATAGCGTGCAACTATTGGAGCAGACAATGCGTACATGTGTCTGTGGGGCAGAAATGCCGAGGAATTATAAAATTGTATCCGACTATATAGACCATGACCATCATTGGAAACGCGCCTACACATATAGTCTTTAGGACACCAATATTTGTGACGTGCATTCAGTGAAATACATCGATAGTTTGCACCATGTTTATATTTCAGCCACAACAAGAACTTTTCAAGTCACAAAATGCAGAACTGTACATGTGTGTATATATATTCACTGTCTTCCATGTTTTTTTGTCTTTATTACACCAGCCTCGTGGAAAAAAGCGGCCGTCACCAAAAAAATTACTAGACCTGCTTTGCATGCATTAGTTATTTCAATATTAGTAAAAAAAAGAAAAGAAGTTCACTGCATGGTGCTTTTTTCGCTCTAGCTGCTTTTCATCCGCAATAAAATGTTGGCATCCGTGTTCAGGAATTCAACCCACGTCCTCGATCTTAGACGCTAATCTACGATGGCAGGTCTAAGTCAAAACTTGGTTATATGTTTCTTTCACGGATTGCTGTAGTCATTTTTTTCTCTAAGGTCCTCAGAGATTGACGCTATCACGCTGCCCTTATAATTGCCACTGTTTTCTGTTTTACACGTGTGTGGCAGCTATGCGCATGAAAACGAGGACAATTCTAAATGAAAATTTATACAAATGTTCCACAACAATGCTAATATTGCCTACGTGACCATTTACTGACTTACAAATACGCGCAGTGTTGGTCCATATTGACCACTAAGGTTCAATAAATGTTAAGCAGTGGTGAGTATGATGAATACCTAATTTCTATACCTTGGCTAAGGCAAAGCGTATACGCACGTTTAGGTCTACAAAAGCTGCAACAATGAAAAGAAAGCAAAAAAGAGGTGTGACCTTTTCTTTCAGGGAATGTTTCATAACCAGCAGTGCCTAAAAGAATACTGACCCAAGAAGTTAGGCCTCACGTTTTTTTTTCGGCATTGTGCTCCTGAGGACCTGTTAGACATAACCCTACACATCGTTTTCTGCAGCCCGCTACAGATAATTATTTACAGACTTGTTATTACCAAGCAGTGTTAGTTTCGCTTTCAAAAATGACAATGCACCAGCTGCCACTATCACCTCCCAGCGAGTGCAACCCTCGACTATGTCACCACACAGAACTGTGACGCACTTTCACGCTGATCTCATCAAGAAGTTTTTTTTTTTCTTCCGAACAAAAAACGGGTCAGCAATGCTATCGAGCACAAAACTTTCAACTCGTGCGCTGTGGCCATGGACTCGCGAGCAGCTGCCGCGTAATAGTCTGCTAGAGCAAACGTGACCAAAGAAAAGTGGAGGCGATTCGTCCTCACCACTTGCTGCAGCATGGTCACGTGAGGGACCATGCTGCAGCATAGGGACCATGCTGCAGCATAGGGAAGTATAGGTGGCCCCCAAGGGTTTCATTTAGGGTGTCAATAGCGCGATAAAGTCAATCACTCACACAAGCTTCAAAATTACTTTAAAATTTCTTTTAAGCTATATTCGCTAGTGATATCCTGAATGTGATTAGCCATGTTATGAAAAAGTGATGTTTCAGGCTGTCTCGGCCACAACATTTTGTGTCAGTACCTCTTTAAAGGCCAACTCCGGCGATTTTTGACCACCTCAGGGTAGTGGAGCTTATATATATGTTCAGAGACACTCTTGTCACCAGCCCGACAGCTGAAATGCTCAGCAAATTTTAAAATAGTTTTTAATAAGCATAAAAGGCACAACAGCAAAAGTGAAACCCAATCGACACAGTGTCCACGTACGACGTACTGCTTCTCCAGAACTGGAAGTCGTATACTGGTCCCGTGGGCGCGGGTTAGGAAAACTGCGAAAGACGGGACGAGCAGGCACTTGCACTGTAGGCGAGTGCGCCAAGCTGAGTCGGCCAAACACCACAAAGAAAGGAAGGAATTTTTTGCGTGCCAAACACCGCCGCCGTCACCCCGTGGCCAGCCTTAATGCTGGCGGCCAAAATTAGCGACGACATAAGCTATGTCACATCCGTTGACATGCCAAACCTGACGCTACACAGACAGTGTAGCCAATACTTTTGGCAAGTCAGGTGATCGGTCCGATGCAGGCTTTGCAATTATTTGCAAACAATCAGCGCATCACTTGAGCATGTCATTTGGCGTAAATGACGGAATTGTGCAAACGAACGTACCCAGCGAACTTCATTGAGATCCACTGACCTAAGAAAACCGCTGGAGTTGGTGGCTTAATGGACACAAGAGCTCCTTTGGGAATAATATGAGGAATGCGCGAGCGTACAGTTGTATTAGGGTGAAATACTCAGGTACTTCAAAAAAGGCAATATTTGATCGTCACTGTCCCACTGCGGCGGGGACGAGAAATACTAAGTCTCATTATTCTCAGATGACGTCACAGAATGACGCCACGATGACGCACAAAAATCAGTGACGGCTATATGGCCCCATCATGAGCTTACTCTGACGTCACGTGTCGTGACGACGCATAATCCCATCATCATATTACATCCTAATTTGGGGAAAGCCGGCTCAATCACGGAGGGTGTGCAGAACCAGGTTAGGTGCCTCCAATCATTGAGGCACTGCAAAACCATGTTAGCCATCCGGGATCTTTTGGGGCAGTATTGGCATTCAGATTCTGCATTGCTCGTCAGTATCTTAGCGGGGGTATTCTCGCCTACACTATGAAATTCCACCATATAGTCGAATTTCTAAAGCCGATATTATAAACCATACGGAAAGGCCATGAGAGCACTAAGGGCCAATGACACTTCACCTATGGCGAAATTCGACAACATGGTGAAATTTGAAAATTTACAGAGTTGCACCATCATAACACATGGTGAAATATATGTTTGGTGCAAATCCGGAAGTTTTCCAATATGCGCAATTTATCGTGTTTCCTCTGCATGCTGTGCTGCAGAAGGATTTAGTTATGTTTGAAGCAAGCGAAGGATCGCCAGTCGGCAGACAGCGCCTCACGAACATGGAAGATAACGAAAAGTGGCTGTGCAGAAGGGGTACAAAGCCGTTCGCCTCTACACGCGCCTTTGTTGCCAAACCCCGTGAGCTTTTAAAGACGAAGCCAAAAGTCTGGTCTATCTGTCTGTCTGTCTGTACATTTGTCTGTTTGACCAAGTTTAACGGTTTTGGGTATTTGAAACAACACCACGTGATACCCCAAACGGCCAACCCCATCTGCAGCGCCCACCAATGTTGGTCAAGATTGAGCGTTCATACTTGTGCGATTGTCAATTAAACAACAATTATTGCGCATATCTCAGGCACCATAACAGCACGTATATATTCTGTATGGGGGTATTTTACTAGAAAAGGCATACATAAGTAATTATAAGGACCATAGCTTTTATCACGCTGTGCTGAGCATGCAACGCTTGCACGAAAAGGCAAGTGTTTCTAAAGCTTTGCTAAGACGACAAAGTGGTGGCACCTACCCGTGCCTTGCGTTCTACACCTTATCAAACGCCCGTTTCAGAGCCGCGCGTTTCGTTTTCCAGGAAAACTGCCAGATAGTGCTCATGTCCCACGTGTGACGTGACTTCATGCACTCGTTCGCCTACGCTGCACGCTCGGGGCACTCTAACGCAGCGCCTGGAGATCGCTAGGTGGCGTCGAGGAGCGCGAACGTGAAAACGTCGGCTCCCGCTTTTCTAAATGTTTTCGGTCGTTTCTATGCTTCAAGATCACTTGGCTTTGTGCTCATTCGAACAAGCAAGCTCTGCGGTTTCAGTGGAGACGCCATTTTTGGCGGTGAGTGAGCTCTTAGACATATTTTTGGACTTAAAAGTTGCGACGCGGCGAGCGTCCCCGCTAACCCTAACCACACCTAGGGTTAGCGAGGAGTACGGCCGTTACACGTAGCCAAGGGCTCGGCCAGACGCGGCAGCTACTGGATCAACCTCTGTACGTCGCAGCCGACAACCAGGCACTGAAAATGCCTTCCACCATAGCCGTGGAGGGAATGGAAGTAAGCGCGGAGATCTTCGACGGACCGGGATGGGCCACCGCCATGGGACGCCGAAGACAGACGACTCCGCCGAACGAGGAGCTGGCCGCTGGGACGGTCGAGCACAGCAACCAGCCGAAGCACCCCAGGGGCTTTAAAAAAAGTCAATCGGCACTACACCGTGTGGTATCCGCTTCCAGGCTACCCCGCCTACCCAAAGACCAGATCAGGGTAATTATGAGACCCAGAGGTAGATTGGACGTAGCCCGAGTCGACCTCGTTCTGCTGGCAAGAGCCGTCATCATGGCCGCCCAGATCACCAACGAACAAGCACGGGAGGACATGATCTGCCCCAACAATATGCAAAACATCATTGTTATTTCTACGCCGTACCAAAATAATGCCACATCATACGTGAACGTGCAGAAACTGCACACAAACCAAGGCTCGTTCGAAGTTGCCGCATACGTGGCCGCACCTGATAATACATGCAAGGGCGTCATCAAGAACGTTGACCTCTCCCTTGACGACGCAACTCTCAAACGCCTGATTGTGCACGACCGAAATCCCACTGCCATCGAGGCAAGACGCATTAAAAAGTCCAAAGTCGTCGCAATCTTATTTGACGGGTTGCGCGTTCCAAGCATAGTGATATGCGGAACCGCCATGGTTCCCTGCTCGCTCTACAAGCGACAAGTCGATGTTTGCAGAACGTGCGGAGGAGTCGGCCATCGCGCCGATGTTTGCCGGCACACAAACGCAACGAGCAAGAAATGTCACAACTGCGGTGAGACGCTACAAGAAGACGGCGTGCATCACTGCGAGCCGAAATGCAAGCTTTGCGATGGCAATCACCCCACCGGAGATCGCGAATGCAAAAGACGCTTCCACATTTCATACATAGTGAGAAGGAGAAGAAGACGCAGAAAGCAAGAGTGGCAAGCACAACAACGTCAAGACGTACCAACATGTGTCACGTTTAAGGAACCCTGCCACAACCAGGTGCCGGGACGGGAGAACGCCTCGAGCGTCCATCACCGTTCTTCATCCAGGGGGAGATCCCGATCCAGAGGGCGTTCCCGATCCAGAAGGCGTTTTCGATCCAGCGGCCGTTCTCGTTCCGGAGGGCGTCCCTCGACCCTGTCGGGATCCGACAACCGCCTGTCATCTCGGGAATGCTCCAGATCTCGATCGAGAACGAGGCCAACAGCCACGCAGCAGCAGCAGCAGCCGAACAATGGCTCCTGGGCCAGCAGGGTTGCAGGTGAATCACGAAGCACAAGTAGCCAGCCCAAAGGTAAGGCACAGCCAGAGCATGCTCCGATTCTCGTATTGTAGCGCTTGAACAAGAAAACAGGGCCCTCAAGAAGGAGCTTGAACAGCTCCGGGCCTCAATAGCTAGAATAGAGAGCTGCCACGGAATTAATCTGTCGAGCTCACCGGCACCACCGATAACACGCTCACAACAAACGATCCACAACACACACAAACGCAAAGCCGTAGACAGCGACACGACGGAGAAGATCGAGATGGTCTCTATAGAAAAAGAAGCCCTACTGAAAAATGTCGAGTTCGTGACAACTAAGCTCAACGACAAAATTGATACGTTGGCGAACACGCTTGCCAAGTTTATGGAAACCTTTAAGACTTACACTGACAAAGCTGACCAGAGGCTCGTGAGCCTGGAGAAGATGGCAGCCAACCCACCTGGGGCAGGTGCTCCTCAGAGCCTAAGCGCGGACAAACCAGTGGTTACGGCCAGCGTGCCGAGCATACCTTCTAGTGCTTAAGTCCGACCAGTCAATGCGCGTAATCTCGCGGAAATAACGAGCCGCGACGCACACAAGCTACCAAGCCAAAATGGCTGCTGACCGTAATGAGATTAAGATCTGGCAGTGGAACTGTAACTCACTTCAGAAACGCAAAGCAGCACTAACACAACTATTGCTAGCCTGTAAAAAAAGCCGCATATAATATTGCTACAGGAACGTGGAGAAAGCAAAACTGCTAAAAGCATTGGCATACAGGGGTACAGGGTAGCCAGGCCGACCCTGCACCCCGAGCAGAACAAAACGCGAGGAGTGGCTACCTTCATCGGGAAGGACATAATGTTCACCGAAAGGGACGCCCCCGTATACAAAAAAGGCCTGGAAACAGTCCTGGTGGAAATCTTACCACATAGGGCTGTTAAAAGAAGCATCTTCGTGCTCAATGTTTACAGTTCTCCATCAGATAAGAAAAGAGATTTCAACAGACTGCTTACCTCGGCGGTAAAAATGGCGGGTGACAATCCGCTCATAGTAGCGGGCGATTTTAACGCCAGGAGTACCGAATGGGGATACTTAAAAAGGGAGGGCAAAGGCACCAAGCTAGCAGAAAGCGCGAATGCGCTGGACCTGCAGCTGATAAACAACCTTGCCCTCCCTTCAAGAAGAGGTGATTCGGTACAGCGGGACACAATGCCAGGCTTAACCTTCTCCAAGAACGTCAGAGCTACCTGGGATAACCTCGCCGAAGACCTAGGTAGCGACAACTGCATCCTAGAAATTACCGTTGAGAACGAGGCGAAAGCGCCAAGAAAATTCAAAATCACAGACTGGGACCAGTTCCGTAAAATACGGGAGCAGAAGGGCAATACAGAACTATCATATGAAGCTCTCTTAAATGAATTAAAAATAACAGCGAATGAGCCCACCAAAGAAGTCGAGACTGATGAATCCATCCAGGCAATGGACTCTCACCTGGCCAGTTTGCTGCAGAAAAGGCATGACCTAAAAGAAGCATGGCGTAAAAACAAGCTCAACAGACACTTACGCACAAAAATCGCGGATCTTGGCCGTGAAATCGAATCTCACGCCGAGACAATCTGCGCCCAGCAGTGGAACAACACATGTGACAAAGCAGATGGCAAAATGAGGAAGGGAAGCAAATGGGGGCTGCTCAAACACCTTATGGCGGACAGCGGCAAACCCACCAGAGGCGGCACCTAGCTGCAAATTGAACGATTGGTGCACAAGCACGCCCAGGATAGTGGTGGATCCCAAGCTCTCCTCAAAATGCTAGGCCAAAAATATCTCCCACTGGAAAGCAAATCAGTAGCCTGGGAAAACAAAAATCCCTCATATGGAGGTCGACCGCAAGGAAAGCTAGACGAACCATTCAGTGAAGCTGAAATACGGTACGCTCTACAACAACTCAATGGCAGATCGGCGCCAGGGCCAGATGGAATCGACAATAAACTGCTACGGAATCTAGACGATAAAGCAATCGTAATCATTACTAAGAAGATAAATGAGGCATGGGAAACGGGTACCGTGCCTAAAGAATGGCGTAGTGCCAAGGTTTCGCTCATCCCAAAACATGGAAAACCACTGAGCATCGATAACTTAAGGCCCATATCACTCACATCTTGCGTTGGAAAAGTAGCTGAGCATGCAATACTCAACCGTATCACAGACCACATTCAGAGCAATGGGCTCTTTCGACACAACATTATTGGCTTCCGCAGGGCACTGTCCATACAGGACGCCATGTTGATGTTAAGAGAACACATATGTTACGGCCTCCTCCACACGCCCAAAGCCATATTAGCCCTGGACCTCGCCAAGGCCTTTGACACCGTGAAACATGAACACATACTGGGTGAAATATCACACATGAACCTAGGCGAGAAATTCTACAACTACATTAAAGGCTTTCTGGCGAACCGAACCGCCACCATACGCATAGGAGAGCAATGCGGCGAACCCGAACGACTCGGAAATATCGGCACCCCACAAGGGTCAGTGCTCTCGCCATTGATCTTTAATGTGGCGATGCACAAGTTGTTGGAGAAGCTCGCTCAAATCCCATCCGTGCACCGTGCCATATACGCGGATGATTTTACCATATGGGTCCCATGTGCCCACTCATATGGTGCCTTGGAAGGAACCCTTCAACAAGCACTGACTACAACTGAAGAATTTCTTAAGCCAACTGGACTCGCACTGTCCCCCACTAAATCTACTCTAACGCTCTTTCACCCTCGACGGAATTCGGGCGAAGAGGAGCCGCAAGTAGTGCTCAAAGCTGAGAATAACCAAACGGTACCGCAAGTATATACGGTCAAAGTACTAGGGCTAACGTTAAGCGCCAAGGAGGGCCACAACAAAGAAGCACTCAAGCGCCTTGAAAAAAGCACGAACAATATTTCAAGAGGTATTGCTAGAATCGCCAACAAGAGAGCAGGCCTCCTAGAAGACATCATGAAGGCGTATCACGCCTTTCTTGTAAGTCACGTAGCATACGCGTTCCTGTTTCTGAAACTTACGAAGGCTGAAATCAAAAAGGTCGACTCCATGCTCCGCAAGGGACTGAAAACGGCACTCGGCTTGCACAATAGCCCTAGCAACGAGAAACTCGAGCAACTTGGTCTGCACAACACAGCCGAAGAAATTTTCGAGGCTCAGAGAGTGGCACAGATCACACGCCTGTCGTTGACGCAGGCAGGCCATGTCATCCTACGAGACGCAGGCATTTGCCCAATTTTTCAACCAGAGAAAAGAACACAACTTGGTAAGGACGTGAGGAAACACATTAGGGTTGAGCCAATCCCCCGCAACGTTCACCCTACGTTCAACAAAGGGCGAAGGAAGGACAGAGTGATGGCGCTCATAAACAAGGCAAAAAAACACAACACGCCCGCGCTATTCGTATATGCCGCCCGCTACTATGGCAGGGAGGCGTTTGCCATAGCGGTCGTTGATATAGACGGAAACCTCATAAACGCGGCAACCGTCCAAACAAGCCATGTCCACGAAGCAGAGGAAACGGCGATCGCGCTAGCCTTGCAAAGCTGCCAAGCCTACTCCACAATATACACAGACTCTAAGACGGCGGCACGAACGTTCGCGGCTGGCCTAGTAGCTAGAAGCACGGGAAAACTCACCGTCAGCGCAATAAGAGAGTACGAGAGCAAAGAAACCCTTGTTAAGGAAGAGAAAGCTCAAATCTACGTATCCTGGTTCCCAGCCCACATGGGACAGTTAACGGGACTCGACCACTGCAATCCCAACGAAGAGTTCAACCGCCTGGCGCGTGAGCTCACACGCCGCGCCGCGGACAACGACCCCTCGATGAGTGAGCGGTACGAGAATCTCTGCAGCCAGGACAAAGCACTCACATACCACGAGATCACTTCACATTGCCGGGGACAAAGACGTGCCTTCCCAGCACCGCACGCAAAACTTAACAAAGCACAAGCTCTAACTCTCAGAAGATTGCAAACACGTACGTACATAACACCATCCACCTTACACAGAGTCGACCCCGACACACCGCCCACATGCTCCCTTTGCAACCATCTTTATTGCAATTTTGAACACATGCTCTGGCTGTGCCCTACCCATAGCGCAGCACAACTGAATACCCAAGAGGCTTGGCAGGAAGCTCTCAAGAGCAATCAATACAAGCTGCAACTACCGGCGGTCCAGAGGGCCCGGGACATCGCTACAAGCCTTCGGCTGCCAGCGCCATCCTGGGCGGAGCCTCCAGGCTGAATTAAGGGTTGGAATGGCCCTTTCTCAGCCTCCTCAGGATATGTTTCAATAAAGTCAATCTCTCTCTCTCTAACGCAGCGCCTCCGGAATACCATTCACTGATATTCTTGCGCATAACATGAAATAAATGTTTTGTTCAGTCTCTCCACACGCAAGACTATCGTCTTTCGGCGACATTTGCAGATTATCATGCAGATACAGAGCCAATTTTTTTCCGCCGCTTTCCTTGCGCTGGTGAGTCAGTCACACGCATGGCGGAAGCGCTCTCACGGTGAGCCAGTCTAAGAAGCAAGTGGTGCCTGTAATGAAACCGCTCCCGACCGGATAATGTGGCTGTGTGCTGCTACAGTAAGTGTGAAAATACATTCAGCGGCATCTTGTGTACTAACTCCAGACGACCGACCAGCTCTCTAGTCAGACTTGTTGTTGCGCGAAAGTATTTTTAAGCTGTACGTTGACCGGAAATGACTGAGTTCTTCAGCTGATTTCTTGGAAGATGAGGACAGCAAAGTTTGAGAACGCAGAGGTGGAGGCAGGTCTCTGAGGAATGGAGAGTTGCTTGCTGCATTGGTGGAGCCTCAAGAAGGGGTTCCTCCTACGAGACGGTCTCAGATGGGACGGAAGGTATTTATTGGAGAGAAATGGAGAGGAGGGGAGCTTAGTTCTCGAGGACGAGATCGGGAAGCGTGGACAGAGGTTGCGCTAGGCGCCGAGTCTGATCCAGCGTTTGGTACTACATTGAGAAGCAGGTATCGATGTCTGCAGTATAATAAGGGCTCGGCAAGTAACGACGACGTTACTACAGCCCAGTGCTTACTGTGCGGTCAGTTAAGTGATAACCTTGGCCTCTAATTATTATTAGGTGTCAGTGTGTAAATAAACTGAAGTTTGCCAGGATCCAAGCAACCACATCTGTACAGTCCTTCAACGTGTCATTGCGGCTATCTAAATCATAGGGATTACCTCAATCATCCAAATCTTAACTGCTTTCATTCTGTGAACATTCCACCGCCTCAAGAAAACGGCCAGCAGCCGCGACAGGAGCGCCGTCACAGATGCCACTGGCGAGATAGCAGTCGCTGTTGGGTTTAATCCAAGCTCTATTCAAATAGGTTACGAAACTTTGGGCGAAAGGTGGTTCAGAAATTACTGCCAGCGACATCATCATGGCGAGTTATGGGTGTGCTGCGATTGACGCCCGACTATGCTTGGGAGCAACAAATACTAATAGTGAAAAACCTAGTTTTGTTCAAAGGCGAACCAATCGCTAAGTTTAACAAATGAAATTTCTTTGCCCAACAATATGTAGGTGTAATGAACAAAGAATTTATGGTTGTGTTTTGCTACTACGAAAAATATTTTTTCTAGCGCCCTCTGTACCCTCGTCATTATTACCCAGTTGCGGCTCTTGCGCTGCATGGAAAGGCAAGCTCGAAAAATTCGTCCGTGATGACACACCCCCTGGAGTGCTTTATTTTTCCGCACTTGCTTGCGCTCTTTGTGCGCGAAGTTGCGAGGTGCAGTTTATGATTTATTGAAGGTCTTTAGTGCAGTGTCAAACTGGCAGTAGAACGATGCGGATAACATTTAACGCTGAGTGCTGGCCTCTGTACCTGCGGGAATAATTTGCTGCGCAATGATGCAGAAGCAAGAAGCATTTGCCTGGCGACCCATGTCTCCTACATAAGAAACAAGGGCAACCGTTCGGGATACGGTGCTCGCTGAAATTTCCTGCATCAGTGTGCCTGCAGCCCGGTTTTCTCTTTCAACCCACAGTGCTTTATTCATATTATTGGTGAGTAGATCTTCAAGGTAATCATCACGCTTCAAGTCGCATGCCTACATTCGCATGCGCGAAAGCAATTTGTCGGACAAGAGCGCAAATGATAGCGCATGTTATACCGCAAACTTTTTAGCCTTGATGATTGATTGATATCTGTGGTTTAACGTCCCAAAACCACCATATGGTTATAAGAGACGCCGTAGTGGAGGGCTCCGGAAACTTCGACCGCCAGAGGTTCTTCAACCTGCACCCAAATCTCAGCACATGGGCCTACAACGTTTTCGCCTCTACTGAAAATGCAGCCGCCGCAACCATGATTCGATCTCGCGGCCTGCGGGTCAGCAGCCGAGTACCTTAGCCACTACACCACCACGGCAACTTTTTAGCCTATTACCGTTGTCTGTAGGATTATAAAATTGGATAATTGTGACCATTAAAAAACAAAGACCTAATAATGGGGTGACCAGGCGTCATTTCTTGCTGTTACAATAGAAGCACACAAGCATTGTGCACTCTGATAGATCTTTGTATGTGCGAAGCCAATAAGCAGCACTGCAGGTTGACGGTACGCTGTTGCTTGCTTTAATCCACCTACGAATGGTGCCACGAACGCCGAATAAAAGTTCCAAGAGTAAGTTTCCCCGTGCAACCGAGGCAAACTGGACGGTAATGCACTTAAACAACGCTATCTAGTTATGAATGGATGATGGATTAGCTGGTGTTGACTTTAAGCGCACTCGTGGAGGACAGGATGGTGATCGCGTCAGCCTAAATCAATAACAATCAGGAGCCTAGAGAAGCATCTTGAAATCAAATTTCGCGCTCATGGCAACAAAATAACGTCTCTTGTTTACCGGCATTGCGTCACAATCACCTTATTTTTATTGTTCCGCCGAAAGTGTTCCCTCATCACATAGATAACGCTGAGCCCCATGAGCAGTTGATGATCCACCATTTACTGAACGTATGGGCTTTTATGGGAGCTTCAGTACCAGTGATATCACACGCAATGAGATTGCTGGTAACTAGCGCATAGCAGCTACACTGTAAAGAAGCAACGTTCAAACATGGCTCAACAGAAGGCAGTAGCTGTTGTCGGCTTTTTTTTTTGCATAGACCCTAAAAAAGAAATAAGAGGAAAAGGATGGCATGCCTCTTGCAAGATGTCGCTGTGCAGTTCGAAAACGATCGCTTTGCGCGGGAACGCGGCAAAATGGGACAGCGTGCCTGAGCCAGCAACATTCCGCAAAATAAACAAGCTCAAGCGGTCACTCAAAACACGGCTGTCAAATTTTGTTGCTTTACTTCTTTCGGTGTAGCGTTCACACTTTCTTGGAATAGCGTCCCCATACTTTCTCGTTGTGGCCTTCACCTGCCGGAAGCAGCTGAATGCCGAAATCGCCGGGTGGGTAACACCTTCCCGAACGAAAAATGGCGAAAAGCTAATGCTACAGAAAAGACAGTGAAATAAATGTGAACAGGACATTTCCCAGAATAGCCAAAACTCCTAAGACAACAAAGCACCAAAGGTGGTGGCGGTATAAGCGTTCAGAGAACAAGGGTCGACGAATGCGAACATTGTGTTGCAGTAGCGTTTCTTTTTAAATACCATTTTTATATACAAGTCACGTGTACAAAAATGACTTTTCAAAGCTAACGCGTCGTCATAACGCTACGATTCTGACGCAACAGAGACATTATTTTGCAGAGATGTGTTTGATTTGGGGCGTCTCTTCAAACATATTGGTTTATTGTAATATTGGGCACGGCCGACCCATTCAACAGATGCCGCTCTTTGCTATGTCTGTTTATCATATTATTTGTTTATCATACATGTTTATCATATTATTTCCTTCCTTTCCTCTAAACAAATAATTACATAGTGCTGCACTGTTTCCCGTCTCAAACATCTTTACAATCAGGGATATAATGTCAAGCTCACATTTAACAAGTTAGGTACAAGCCAACAGTGCCAGTTCCACCTATTAAAAAGTGGAGTTGGGTCTTTTTTTTTCAATGATTCACTTATACAACTTTAGGTTTCTTGTTGCATTTTCTTGCGGGGAGGGGGGAGGCTATTTTGATTTCACAGTTAGTATCAATTTTTAGTGGTGATTACGATTACCATTTGATCATCTGTAGACCTTAATTAGAGCATTTAGCGCTCACATTGAGTAGATGAGTACTGAAATAAGATATACACTGATGGAATCAACAAGTGACGCTAATCATGCACTAAGAAATGTGCATTCAATGAAACAGGCTACACTGAAAAATAGTGTAAAATTGAATATAAATGTTCAGGTTCGTAGTCGCGCATATGTTGAGTGGGCAAACTAATTAAAACAATTTTTTTAACTGACCTTCGCAAATGAGAGGCATTTCTGATAAAAAGCAATTTTTTTTTCTTGAATTGGAAAACTCAATATGTTTCCGGTTCTATCGAGCTTCTGTTGCGCAGATTGATTGCTTGTTATCTCAGTAGCATTGGCCAAATCTGGTAAAAGCACACCTAAATTGTCTTCCTTTGGCTGCAGTCTATTCTATTGATAGCAAGCCATTCTTATTCTATGCAGCTTTCAAATTATACGTTGCACCGAACAGACAAAAAAAGAAATAAAAAGAATCTCTCTGTGGAGGCGCTGGAAAGCATGTATTGCACGAAAGAGACTTGCACTGCGCACGAATCTACAGGCTGTTAACCCGCCCCTCCTTCAGATATCGCGTGGTCGTGACCTTCAAGACCGAGGCACCCAGTAGGTTCAGGACGAAATTTCATTTCTATGAACTCATGCTTGGTAGACGAAAGTTCATACAGGGAATGCTCGTTACACTGATGGCGGCGAACAGAGCATTGGTCATCGCTCTTTTGCCAATTAAAGTGGGTCGGCTTTTAAGCATGTATTCTCCAAGATTTCAGAGTTATCACTGGTGGTTGTATGAGCTCTCGAATGATCTAGACGATTCGCGTCAAACACGCAATCTTAAGACAATGATTTCCAACAACCTGGAAGCTTTATAAAGGACCCCACACCTACCACCCCACGTTCTAAGACGAGAAAAGGTTGCCTTCCGGCCTTCACTACCCTTCCGACTGGCAATGTCTCCTCATGACCACCTATTTCTTAAAAGCACGTGTAAAATGTCAACACTAATCATAGAGCCAATCAGGAAGCTACGCTTCTCAGCTACACGCTGATAGCTCCACTTGCGCAGTCAGAAACGCACAAAATGTGGCGAAATCAGTTCATCACCCACGATAGGCATGCGAGACAAAGAACAAGTGGGCCACAACATGTCAAATCAGGGTATAGGGCACTATTCACAACTGATGTAACGATTGATTTGTAAGGTTTAACGTTCCATAACCACCATATGAATATGAAAGACGCCGTAGTGGAGGGCTCCGGAAATTTCGGCCAACTGGGGGTTCTCCAACATGCGCCCAACTTAAGCACACTGGCCTGCAGCACTTTCTCTTCCATCGAAAATGCAGCCGTTGCAGCAGGGCTTCGATCACGTGGCCTGCGGGTCAGCAGCCGAATACTTTAGCCACTAGACCACCACGGCGGGGCGCGATTGATATTTATATAGACCAGTCGTGAGTCTCTACTGTGATCACATCACCTAAACACTTCATCACATCTACTGTGATCACATCTCATGCGTTACGAATCGCGCCATAAAGACGAGGAACGTAAGGAATTAATAAGGCCCTCATTTTGTTGTTTTCAGAACCTGGTTTTGGTATTTTCAGATTTCTTTTAAAACTGGAGACACGGTTCGCGCCGATCGTTGCTAACAGTCTCCTAGATAGCTGCTGAGACATAAAAAAAAGACACTCGTGACATATTATATTTGAATGCAAACGGACAAGACTCAAAGAGAGAAGAGGACTAGACGAGTGCCTTGTGTCCTGTCCGTTTAAGCTCAATTATAATACACAATGAACCAATGCGTCCAACAAAAGCATTTTATTTTGAGAAATTATCCCTGCAAAAACAAATTGGGCTAACGTGATAAGTCAAGTAACCTACATAAAAGACCACATTGCCATTTTATTAAAAACAGATCGTGGACAAGCGACTCGTCAAGGTATAACCAATTATTGGAAAGTGGCGAACAGAGAAATGCAGGTGACCTGTGTACTTTCAGCGGTTCTATCTATCTATCTATCTATCTATCTATCTATCTATCTATCTATCTATCTATCTATCTATCTATCTATCTATCTATCTATCTATCTATCTATCTATCTATCTATCTATCTAGTCGCCTATGACTTTTAGCTCTCATGTCCGTTTCGATTACGGTTTAGATACCAAAATTCGTACGGCATAACATTACTGTATGGCGAGCATTATGACAAGTAATTACATAAAAATCACATCTATGTCAATAATGTCATGATTTATTTTCAATGGTCATGATTTATTTTCAGTGGCCGTTTCACTAGCTTCGCATATACCAAACTTGGCATTACAGGACGTGAATGAACGACGAAGGCATGTGAATGGTGCAAACATGATAATAATTAGATGCGTGTCACGAAACAACATGACTACATGCCACGTTCACGATGCGCTCGCGGCCGTTTCGCTAGCTTCACATATACCAAATTTCGTATTATGGGATGTGAATGGATTACGAAGGTATGTGACTGGTGCAAACATGATAATCACGAGGTGCGTGTCATGTAAGAAAATGACTACAAGCCACGCTCAAGGCGTCAATACCCTTCGACGTGAACGAGCGCCAGCGTTCCTTTCGTCGCGTCACGCTGGTAGTGCCGCACCAGGCACCGATCTGCCTGTCATATGCTCATAGATGCTGCGTTGCTTTGACGCATGCGCGCTTGAGTGCACCCGGCGTCCCTCCGTCGCAAAGAGAGGCAGACGCAGTGCTCTCAGGGTAGAGCTGGGAAACGTCATGGGTGCGAAACGCAGCATGTTGCATTTTGCGCCGGTTGCTGCCGGACCGCACCGACGGACTCTGGTCGCGCCTGCCGTCATATTATAAAGTGCTCGCGTTTTGCTAGCGTAGCGCCGCTGCTCCCAGCATGAGCGCGCGTCAACGTTACGTCGTACTATGATGAGCCCTTCATGATGCACTCGGGGCCGTTTCGCCAGCTCCACATAAACCAAATGTTGTATCACGTGACTTGAATAGATGACGAAGGTCAATGACACGTCCGAACATGTTAATCGTGACGTGGAAGTTATGGACGGCTTTATTTACCTTCGCCTAGTTACCTTGTGCTGATTTTATTGTGACATCAACCTTCCTCATTCGTGCTTCGCATATCATTTCTTGTCACTGTACGAAGGATCTGCCAATTTTTTTCTAAATACATAAATCAAAAGTGCCACACTATGGAATAAGGTTATTGTAAAGGCCAGATTCCCTTCAAGTTACGCCATGCTGGGACCGCAAGACGTTGGAGGTATGCGCAGGGGCAGTTAACTACAACACTCAACAACAACGTAAGACCTTCTCTCAGAGGAAGAAAACAGAGGATTGACCAAAGTAAAAATATCCTCTTAAGAAGACGTTTGCGCCCCGACATAGGACCCTTGTTTATGGAGCATTGCGAAGAAAGATCCCTGTAGAAACGAAAGTGACTTTTTATAAATATATTTTTAATTTGTTCAGTGCTGTGTTTTCTTCGTCCATGTCATTCCGCGGCTAGGTGGGATTCCGCTGAGCTCGCGACTTTAAAAAACTTCTCTCGCATAGCAATTTGTGTCATAAAGTTGGTAATAACAATAAAGTAATGAAAAAATCACTTCTGAAAGTGCGTATTCAAAGAAGCATCATTGCTCGTCATAAACAACAACCACGCATGAGAAAGGTTCGCTCTTTACAGAAGAGTTCATATTACAGTTCCTTACAAATGGTCAGTTTACTCCACCCTGACTTGGCAAATGCCTAAGCTTTAAACACAGGTGTCTTAAAACAACAGAATTCGGGTATCTGGAGCCCTACCTAGGCACCGTCCTCATCCTAATCGTAAATAATACTGTAAACAAAAGCATAAAATTCACCGAATACAGGTGTTTAGGCATGCTATGTATAAAGCATAAATGTGAATCACACGAGTTAAATTTTTTGCTTCTTTTTTGACGTGCCCAAAATCGTCCAGCCAGTGTTAACCAGAAAAATCTGGAGAGACAACTTTTGCATTATCTGTGGCACTTTAAAGCATTTTAAAGGATTGAAAAAAAAGAATTTTTCTCCGAAGCAATCTATCATATTTCTAGAGCGCATATTTCTACGTATTTCTACAGTACTTTAAGTGAAGCCTCCAGCTGCATGCCATACACGTCCCGCTAAACAGAATATTACGAAAAAGATTATGTCGACCAATGTTTTCCGTCATCCTTAATGGTTCTAAACACCGAAATAAGCAGATTTTAACCAAAAATACCTAAATAACTGTGCCTTCACTTTGCTTCTGAGATGCCAAGATTACGTTCTTCGCGAGGCTTTTCCGAGAATTAAGTGAAAAACATCGTCAAACCTACACCAGTAAGGAACGTCAAACACGATTTTGCCATCAACGCAATTATGCAGAGTGCCACCCATCAATATCTGTGCAACTTCATCGAGAGGCTAAGCTGTCGTCTGCATTAGCCTATCGATCCCTCGAATGTGCACCAGTGCACTAGCCTTTAATTTCCTTTTTTTATATTATCGTTTACCTCGACCAGCGTTTCAATCTTGAAGGGACTCATGAAAGAAGCAAATAATGTGGATCACATGCTATAGTGGTGAGTCCGAATAATGAAGTGCTCACGCTTCGCCATGCGAAGTCTTTTTTGTTAATATATATATTTTTGACTGTCAAGCGAGAGTGGGCGGAGCCAACAGAGTCGAGGACAGCTTGATTCAGCACACGGATCATCGTGACGTTGATTATAGGCGGCGCACTCGCTTCACGGAAAAGGCGTCGACACGTTGAGAGTACAATTCTTCGTTAAAGTTTGCTCAGTGTCGTACTGCTCTCGAGCTAGCACCGGCATAAAGAGTTTAGTTAATATTTATGACTTTGCGGAGCGCGATCGTTTTCGTTTCGGTTGTTTCAACCGGGCGAGTGAAAGAGTGCTGCTCGAAAGCGATTTCAAAAAAGAAAAACTTGTGTAGTTGAAGAGAGATTTTTTTTTCTTTGTCGGCGTAAATTCGGAAGTTCAAAGAGCTGTTAAAAGATAGAGTGAGTGCTCACGGTGGAGTGACGTGCAGTTCGAAGGGGAAGGATGACAGGGCATTAACTAAGAACGCTTTCGATGGAAAGGGAAGAATAAAATTGGAGCGCAACGAAGCACAGGCTTTATTGATCACGTGTAAGACGAGTTCAGCTAAGCACAGCTGCTGAAACAAAAAAGAACAATGCGCAATAAAAACTTTTGTGAGTAATGTATTGCACAGTTAAGACGAGCCATCATGCTGGAGGCAAAATTTGCCTAATTACTTAGCAAGTAATCATTCTACTTTTCCGTATGACCTAATAGGAGCAGGACTTCGTTAATTTTTTTCAAACTTGCATATACGACTCATTAAAGGAGGCATAATTTTTATCGTGTCTTATTATTGATATGCAGCGTTATTCATTTCAAAGAACCCGGTACATTACCTTGTTGAATAAAGCACATTTTACTGAAGGTGTTCGTTTACTCTCCAACGACCACGCTGCTCGTACAAGGAATTCAGTGCACTTAACCACGAAGTATTATGAAATTCACGGACCTACAAAAAATTAAAGCTTCATTGGAATAAGTTTGACGAATAGGGAAATATTTTTCTGATTTTTTATGAGTCGCATCAGGGCGGAGACAGCTAGCACGAATTAAGCACGCCGGAATGAAGTCAATTGTCGTGACCAAGGGCAAATTGTAAAACGGAAGCCATAAAAACCTGCGTACGTGGTTTGAGTTTCAATGGAAAGATGGTTTGCACTATTCATTGTTGAAAGGAACTCACTCAGAAGCCTAGATAGTCGCAAGAAACGTGCACGTACTTTAGCTGTCAACTTTCACCTACTTATAAGAAACATTTGCCAGAGAAAAAGAATAAATAAAGGTAAGGATGTTAACTAGGGTTGAGTCCGAATGCCTATTATGCACTTGGAAGAAAAGTTAGAAGAGAGAAGCATCCCTATTGTCGTCACCGATGTGAAGACAGTTCTGCGCTTTAAATCGGAGGCTGTGAACAAATTTGCTTAAATTCATGGCCTTAAAACTTCGGTGCCGGCGTTGTTGTATGCAACATGGATGTGAAGTCCCATGGATCCAAAATTTAGTCGACTCAAGCAATATACTTTTGAAAGATTGCGAGAAGCACTCGGAATGACAGTTTTTGGAAGATATGGGTTGAGAATTTGCGAGACAGATGCATCTGAAAAGCTTCTGAAGGTGGACCGAAGTGTCACACTGGCATGTGTCAAAAAAGACAAAGCGTGTTCCAGAAATTTGAAACACAAGTCTGACATTTACAATAAAGAGGTATAGACACAAAGCGCAGGATATAAATGTGCAGTGAAACTTAGGCATGCGGGTACTGTGCAGGAAAACTTTCAAAGGTAATGAAAGGAAAGTTACTGAAGAAGTACGCGTTGATAAACCGTAATATGCTTGCAGTAGCTACACCAGAGAAGGTTTTCTTTCATGGAAGGCTTTGGGAGAGTTGAGTTTCACAATGATGAGCATCTCTTCTTAAATTGATTGAAAAATGATGAATCCGAAGATGCTTTATGAAATAAAGAAAAACAGAAAGCTCGCCTTTATGACGGTCGAATGCGCTTCCGATGCGCGCAAGCGGAAGTTTCTTGCGTCACTCCATTTACGTTTTTTGTTCTATGTAGACGAAGAAACGTAACTGTCAAGAATGAACAAAAAAATAAAAGGAATACGGGTTAGAGCACGGTGCTTGCGATCTGCAGTCTGAACATAAACATGACCGCATAGTGGACATGAAGGATTACGGAGAACAATAGCTGCTTAGACAGGCGGATGCCTTTGTCAGCAGTGCGAAGAAACCTATGAGCCAATGGGGCGAGAGGTTGAGCGTGAATTCGGGAGGGTCAAAAATAAGAGAGCCGAAAGCTATAAAAGACAGAGAAGTGGTGTGAAGATGCCGATATAAAGGAAGGAAGCAAGTGAGCCGTATGCACTTCGTATGTACACAGCGCCTGGCGCGTCCTAGATAGGGGAGCAGTTCGTCTGGCAGCCTTAAGCCGAACGGCAAGCGTGCCCTGAAAGTTTAAGGTGAGCTACGGCTGCTGTAGTGTTCATTGTGAGCCGAGAATCAGCAATCGTAGCAGCCAGGAAAAAAACAGAATACGAAAGCAAACTCCTACCTTGTTAGGAGGGATATCCGCGAAAACAAAAAACGATCGAAAACTTTTCGAAAAAGAAAGAGAGTGGGCGTAGGAACATAAAGGAGCTTTTGGCGTATGTCGGAAGGCAGGCCTACAAGCACTTGTTATGAACCTCTAGCAAATGGCAAGTTTCACGAAATACTAAACATACTAGTGGGGCAACAACAGAAAAGCAGGAACGTGAGGCAGCATTTCCTCATAGTGTGTCAGAAGCATGCAGTGGGCGGCTTCGGGGATACTACTTAGAAACATAGAGGGCGGTTATGATGTGTGGCGGTTTCGTCCCTAAGCCTCTTAACTGGATCATGGGCAAAGCGCCAACTCATCTCAAATATTGTGTAGCAGGGACGAAGCACTATAGTGCCGTGGTAGAGACAAACATGACATTAATGAAGGTTAGGAAGGGAGTGCATACTTCGAAACGAAGATTTAACAAACGTTTCAAGTGTCCCGTTAAGGCTCCAACAACCATTACTTATATCGCATATTTTTTTATGGCTATGGGGGGGGGGGTAAACAACAAGAGGGAAAGCAGGGAGGTTAACCAGGCACATGCCCGGTTTGCTACCCTACGCTGGGGGAATAGGAAGGGGGCATAAAGAAGAGAGAGAGAGGAAAGAGAAGAGAAAGAGAGAGAGAAAAAAAAAGAAAAAAAAGGAGGATTGTCAGTTAATCGGCTGGCACGTATGCGGCGGTGGCACTACACAAACGTTAAAGATGGTCACATAGGCCTGTAGTCCTCAAAAAGCACAAGACAGCTTTGACTGCTTTTTGAGCCGACGAAAGGCGATTACGGTGTTCCAATAGCATCTGCACAGAGAGTGGCCGATCGTCCAATTGTCGCAATGCGTCCCAAAGCTTCTGTCTTTCAGAGGAAAATCGAGGGCAATGGCATATCAGATGGTCGATGTCTTCTTTGGTGCAGCAGACGTCACATTCCGCATTGTCGGTCAATCCGATGAGGGCTATATATGCTTTTGTGAAGGCAACCCCCAAACAAAAGCGACAAATAAGTGAAGCTTCACGTCGACGAAGTCCGGATGGAGGTCGAAGTTCCAGTCGAGGGTTTATTTGGTATAGTCTCGTATGTCTTATGCTTGGGGTGTTCCACTCCTGCAGACTCAGACTATGTGCCAGGTGACGAAGTTGTTTTGCAGCGTCAGTCCTTGACAAAGGAATCGGAAGGATGTGTTCTTCTTGGTTCGATGTGCGAGCCGCGTTGTCTGCGGAATCATTGCCACTGATCCCACAATGGCCAGGAAGCCACTGAAACTTGACCTCGTGGCCTGTTTCTGTGACGTGGTGAACGAGCTTGACAACTTCGTAAGTTAATTGTTCATGGCAACCTCGTCGAAGGACTGACTGCATGCTCTGTAGGGCTGGTTTTGAGTCGGAAAACACAGCCCATTTACTCGGTCTTTGGGATTTGATGTACTCTATGGCGCCACGCAAAGCCGCAAGTTCTGCCGCTGTGGACGTAGTGACATGTGACAGTTTGATTCGCAGAGTGATTCCTCTAGCTGGAATCACCACCGCACCACCAGAACCAGACGCTAAGGTTGAACCATCGGTGTATATTTGCACGTGGTTGTTATACATTTCGTGCTGATGGCTCAAGCTCAATTGTTTTAGGGCTGATGAAGGCAAATTTGATTATTTCTGTATTCCTTGAATTGAAACACGTACTTGTGGAAGTGTCAGGCACCACGGAGGATACACCAGTTTCTCAGCAGGCGTAAAATCTGACGTAAACGACGCACGATGAGCACAGACAATCGCACTAAATTTCGTGCGGGGCCTCTCAGTAGCGAGGGTTGCCAAGTGGTGGGAAGGATTCCTAGCATGTTGCCTGAGGTACGTACGCATCGTTTCAATTGTGATGTGCGTCATGATCAAGTAGTCTTGTGCAATGGCAATTGTTTCAGCTGTCGATGCGCAGCGGGGTAAACCAAGGCATATCCTAAGCGCTTGGGCTTGAATATTTTGGATTGTGCGCAGGTTCGTTTTGCACGTGTTAGATATAACAGGTAGGCTATATCGCTGGAATCCAGTAAATAATACCTTGTACAGCTGTAACATAGACTCGACAGACATTCCACAACTTTTCCAAGCAAGAAACCTGAATAAGTGACAAATGGCAGTCAGCCGCTTTTTCACGTAGTTTACGTGGGGTGTCCAAGACAGGTTTCGGTCGATTACGACTCCCAAGAACCTGTTACTCCGGCTGCATGACACCAACTGCCCGTTAATTGATATGCCGTAAGCGGACATTGGTTTTCTTGTGAAAGCCACGACTGCAAACTTCTCACTTGCGATTTCGAGCCCTTGTTTGCGTAAGTGGCGCGATGTCACTGATGCTGCCTTCTGAAGTCGAGCGCCAAGTTGAAGTCGAGTCACACCTGATGTCCACACACAGATGTCATCAGCATAAATGGAAAGTCGTACACTGCTTGGTTGCTTGCCAACTAGTTCAATGAGTGTTAGGTTGAACAGCGTCGGGCTTAGCACTCCGCCTTGCGGGACTCCTCGGCTGCAGTAATACTCGGGTGTCGGGCCATTCTATGTCTGCACGTGAAATGATCTGTTCTGTAGGTAGCTCTGAACCCACGTATATATCCTGCCACCGAGTCCCACTCCTTCTAGTGCTTTATGGCTATGGAGTGCGAAAATAAGTGTATGGAAGAAAAGCTTGCAATAGTCATTTAGGCTTTCAGAAGCGCTTGCTTTGTCGCGGGTTTCCGCCCAACAGAAAATCAGATGATCACTGGGAACACATGGGCGTTTAAGGTTCTGTTCCCTCAATCTCTCTCTTAGCCAGTTGTGCTAGTATTAACTTTGCCAATTTGTATTGAGATCGCATGCGTATTGTGATTTCATTTCTGTTACAGAAAAATTATTGCTCATATTTGTTTTAAGGCTTTTTAAGGTGTTCACTTATTTGGGTCTGTGTTGGCTGACATGACAGGCAGGTGCATAGCCAAAAAGTTTGTCGAGGGTAAGGGGAGGGGGGCGCCACTTTGATTTTGGGAAGAATAACCTCTTAAAACAGCCATTTTATGCTCTCTATGCCATGGCGAAAAAGTACGGTGGGGGGGGGGGGGGCACGCACGTGACTGGTGTGCCACCTCCTGTCTACACCCCTGATGACAGGTATCACAGTGTCCTCATCAGGAGTGTTCCGCTGCCCACCGAAATGTATTATTAAGCTTGGAATATTACTTAGAAGAAAATTGTAATTGATTCTAAGACAAATCGCTCAAAAGAATTCCGTAGTGATTCATTATCCAAAGGTGAGAACATAAACTATAATGAGAAGGGTCATTTGTGTATAATATTAGTTCTGAGCTAGTCACTAACTAGAATACCAAAAATAAGACTGGGCAAATTGGGTGGTTGATTCAAGGCTGTTTGCCGGAAAAAAATACATTCATTAGTTCATTGGGAATACGGATAACTACAAGTTACTTACTTGTATCTTTTTATTTTTGTAGCAAAAGCACTGCGTTAACTAAATGATGTTAGTTTCTTGTACATGCGACGCAGAATGGATTTAAATGAGCAGTGACGTATGACGCGAAATCAGTTCGTCGAAGAAGACATATCGCTCCAAGAAAGTCGGAACACAAAATTAGGTAAAATAATAAAGGTCAGGTAGTGCACCTCTCACTTAAATACATGCGGCGCATAGCGCTTACTGTGAATGACATCGTTACCAAAAACTAAAAATATTAATCACCTAATAAATTTGGTGGTTTGACGACAAACTGTCTTGTCGCAGAGAGCCATGATGTTAAAGCGAAAAGAATAAAAGCTGACCAGTTTTAAAGGTTTCAAACACTAAATACTTATTATACGTATTCCTTACGGAATTCTTGTTGAAATTGGTGCCCAAAGTTTTATTGAGACAAACACAGAAAACCAACTTAATAAATACAACCAACCAAAGAAAAAAATAAGCAACACGCATTCGCGTTTTCTTTTTGAGGGCGAAGCTCCCTAAGCTGTGAGTGGTAAGTCCGCGATGTATGTAGTAGTAGTAGTAGTCGCAGTAGTTGTCCTTCGTCGTAGTAGTAGTAGGCAGCCAGCTCCATGGCCGGAGTAGGGGAGCGGCACGTTGACACCCTTTTCAATTGAGGAGGAAACCAGCCCATGTAAATCATAATTAAAAAGATAGTTGTTTCTAATAAAACAACTTACAAAGACGAGTAGCGAGAACTTAATCTCTAAAAAAATTTGATTTTGATGCATACTAAAAAAAAAAACTAGTGTCAAAAGGACGCACTTTGAGCACTATCTAACCAGAGAGGGTTGCTACGTTACACTCGCTGAGCGTAACCTCCTTGGTTTTAGCAAGCTTTAGCGAGGGTTGGGCTGCAGTAACAAGAATATAGTGAACCAGTATGTAGCAAGGATGGTTTTGTATATAGCGATGAACTAGAGGCGGTGAAAGGTAGGAAGCAGACAAGATGAGAAAGCTGTCAGAAAGTGCGCGAGTGCCATGCCTTGTTTAATGCTTGGAATGTCCTCTGGATAGTTGTACTTCTATATGCTGAATATAAGATGAAAATATGAGAGATGGCGGTACTTGAAGTGTTCACTATATGTACGGATGGATAGACGAATGGACACAGAGAGACAGACGGACGGACGGACAGACAGACACAGATAGACACACAAATAGACAGACAGACGGACGGATGGACAGCCGGATGGACGAACGGACATACGCACAAGTGGATGGACGGGCGCACAGATGCATGGACAGGTGCACGAATGGATTGATGGATGCACAGACGAACGCACCGACGGGTGGATGCGCGGACTGAACCACGGATGGACGAATGGACGCACGAACGCACGGACGGATGCATGGACCGTCGCAGAGGTGGTCGCACGAACGCTTCGCCTCACTCATCAGCATGCACTCCATGGATATGCTGTGATGTTTTTTTGTTTTGCATGGCCAGAAGTATCGTAATAAACTAATCATGGACGCGGCTGTATGGGCTGCGCTTCATATGGAGTCAACTATTTCTGTGCTACAAGCAGTGTGCGAACATATATTGGACGCCGCTCTGACTACACGCACTTCCATCAACTAAGGCGCTTGAAGCCCTTTGTGCACGCTTGTAGCACAGTTATGTTGGATAGGGGAGCGAGCGCAAACACCGATACAGTCACAGACCCGAAATGCGCAGGCATTTGTTCAACTATGCAGGACAACCTATCCTAACAGTTTCTTCTGCTGAACAGATCGGGGGCACAGATATTGTTTTTTTTAGGCAAAACCTGTTATGAGATCACAGCTCGGGTTAAGTGCAGTTGCATGTTGTCCGCCACCGCCGCCGTCGGTGTTCATAACCACATCGCGCGAAATTAGACAGTGGGGCTTGAACTCGGGTCCGCTGGGTACCAGCCCAATATTCTACCACTGAGTAACGCTGGTGCTTGTAACTTTTTGTCAAACTTGCCTTAGACAGGCTTGATGCCAGGAAATCAATCGCGTTAATACGACTAATAAAGCGTTTTACAACAGCGAAAGAACAACCAGTCGTTGCACAATGCGATTAGCGTAACGAGCGGGCCGTCCAATGCTCCAACTCATTACAAAATCTTGTTCTTGTTTCCCTGTTAACTATGGCGCATACCCACTGCAGCCATAATTCTTCATTGTCTTCAGCCACTGCATAGACAATTGGCACAAAATTCTTAGCAAGTGTTTAGCGGATACCACGCTTCTCAAAAGAATGACGAAAAACAGCATAGCGACTGCCGGCCTACTACCCAAAAGTTTATTAATAATGCCGTAGTGGGTACTCAGCAAGTGCGCTTGCAATAGTTACCCAATGAGTGTTTGGAAAAGGCTCTGAAAGGCGGCTCCTCTAGCTTTCGCTGTGACTGCTGCGCCTGCCGCGCAGGCCTGGTGTTTTTTTAATTGTTCCATCATTTTCTAAGATGCCTTTCCCACTGTGGACAACCTCAGCTCACGTCCCTATATAGCTCCCTCATGGCCTTATGCGGTATATGCTGCATATTCGGTCGTTCACCTTCAGCATTAGTGATTAGCTGTCAATTTTATAGATGCGAAGCAGCTTATGGTCGAGTTCAATCATGTGTGTGTGCACCCTTACTTCGCATGCACAAAAGCCGCCCGTTGTAGGGCTGTGTATGATGCTGTGGACTCTCTCCCTAACACTCGCTCAGCAATCATGTGATGGCATCATGGAAAAGGATTGGGACTCCCTCTCTGGATTTAGTGCTGACCAGTTGTACCCCGCGATCTCCGACGACAGCGCAGCTCTGGCCGACTGGCTCGCTCTACGCCATCTCCTGACGCTGACAAGAGCATTCGCTGAGTGGTGCCCCATCCTCAGACTCCTGTGACCGTGTCCATCTTTCCTATCTAATCTTCTTTACTTCTGTCGTTTTCTGTCGTTCGGTGTACCTGCGCCTTGCTCTCTCCTTCCTCTCTCCATCTCCATACTTTTAATCCTATCCTTTTATTCCCTCCTTACCCCATCCCTTATGAGCTACTGTTGAGGTGTCGCACTCCTGATGCAGACAGTTACGGGGCTCACTTTTCTTTTTTTTTAGGGGCGAATATCCTTATGGCATGGCTTGGGCGTCCCTCGTATGTAACCACCAGTGGCACATACCCGAAATAGGTATAACACTTGACCTCCAAGGTGGTGCCAGTGAGAGATTTCTTCTGTGCGTTGTTTAACAATAAAAAATAGTGCTCAATGTACATGCCAATGGCTGCTAATGGGGAATGAGAGACATGAGCATTCGGCTTTTAGTCAACGCGCACGCTGCGATCCCCATTAGCAGCCATTCGCATGTACATTGAGCACTATCGGACAAGAAAGGGATGCTACAATATACTCGCTGGGTGTAACCTCCTTAGCTTTAGAAAGGTTTAGCGAGCGTTGAGCCGCGCTGCCATGAATACATGAACTTGTATATACCATGAATGAACTCAAGGTGGTTAAAAATGAGAAGTAGATACGAAGCGCAAGCCGTAAGAAAGTAAAAGCCGAATTCTCCTGTCTCTCATTTCTCATTAGCAGCCATTGGCATGTAAATTGAGCCCTATCTGGCAGGGAAAGGTTGCTACGTTATACTCGCTGGGCGTAACCTCCTTGGTTTTCGAAAGGTTTAGCGAGCGTTTGGTCGGTGTGCCATGAATACAGTGAACTAGAATATACCATGAACACGAGGTGGTTAAAGGTAGGAAGTGGACCCAAAGCGCAGGCCGTAAGAAAGTGTGCGTGTGCCACCTCCCGTTTAGTCCTTGGAATATCCGCTGGATGGCGGTGCTTCTATATGGGGAATATATGATAAAAAGACGCGATATGGTGGGACTTGGAGTGTTGAATAGATGAACGAACGGACACACAAACAGAGGTATAGATGGACGCATGAACGGACGCAGGGGCGGATGCACGAAAGAACGCAGGGACGGGCGCACAAACAGACGCATGGACGGTCACACAGACGGACGAATGGACGGACGAATGCTTCGCCCCACTCTCCATCATTCACTCCGTGGATATGCTGCCATTTTTTCTCTCTTTAAGAATCACATAAGGGAACAAGATTCTGCAGACGCGCGATAAACGCACGTGCTCCACTGTGGCGTAGCATGCTCCAACCTGAGTTAGAGACGAGCAACAGTGAATTCATAGTGTGCTCCACTTGCAAGTACGGGTTAACATCTGGCAAAGTATCCGTGATGAACTAAACACCAAGTCGGCCCATGTGCCGCTTCGCATGTTACTCACTGTTCTCTTTAGTTGGAGATGGTGTAATATCTTAATGTAAAGAATATCTTAAGGTATAAAGAATTAAAATTCTTGATACCTGTACACTGTAAAAAAAGCGCTGTTTTGTCTGTTCTTGTTAACACTTTCAATCAATCAATCAGTTTATTATCATGTCATAAAAGGATGTTACAGGGAGTAAAATATACAGAGGAGGGTCCCAAAGTACACGACTGCAACGGGACCCTCGTGCCATTTATTTTCAACTGTCAGAATGATTCAGCACTAAATAAATGTTAACGACTGATTTATTTTTTCGACAGATCCGTTTCACCGTTACTTTGGCCATTACTTTCACCAGAGACGGTGTTTCGGTCATACTATTCGTCTTTACAGTTGTTGCTGCAACACAGCATTGGCAGTGCTGTTGTGTTTATTGGTAGTTACGGCATGACAACTCAATTACGCAACGTTTAGCAAAATTGAGCTTACGGCTTGCGAACACGCAATAACAAGAAGGGAAAAGGAATGTGTGATTTGATTACGAGTGCAATAAAGTAGATGTATGAATATCTAGCACGAATCTTTTAATAACTGTTCCCGCCAGATATATTTGACCATTGTGCCGTGTTATTGAGATTTAAGTGCTCTGATTCCGGCATAGGCAGCAGCAATCATATGTATAAAAGATGGAAAAATGATAAAAAAAAATTATTAAACGTACTCCCACAATGCAAAAAAAAAAACTGTGGATACAATTGATTCTCTGGCTGTGAAAATCAAATCCCTATTCATTTGCGATTCTTCACTCATATCTTACTGCCTGAATATTTTCTTTCGTGTACTTGTTGCTGCTTTTTCAATGTTGCATAACCAGATTTATATTGTTCGCAAATTTCGCATATTATCACCCCACAATAGAGTGGACAGTTCAGCACAAGGTCAACTTCGAACGAGGCCAGCAATCACAGTCTTCTACTCCTGTCTTTATCGAGCCGCGTTTTGCCTTGATCCAAATTTATGTTGCTTAAAATGTACTTGCGGGCTAGCTGGTTAGTCATATTTGTGACCGCTTGAGTGTAGTTTTTTTTGTGTGTGTTTCTTAACTCGGTGTCCACTGCCGTTTATTGTAAACAATACATCTGTCTTGGTACACGAAGCGGTATACAAATTACGTAATACTTTCTATAGCCGATTATGAGCCGAAGTACGCATGTTCAACCGTACTCAGGCAGTCATATTTTGGAGGCAAAGTGCTGGAGGCTTGTGTTCATGTGCGTCCATGTGTTTGACATTTTTGAAAGCCTTCCTAACACGTAATCACATTACGCTTATGACATGTAAAAATGCAGCAAATATTGGCGCTACAGTGCTAAAGAGCTTCTTTAGTGAATATTCTGGTGTTGGCGTTGTTGGTTGGGAGCAAAAAATCAGCATTTTCCGTTGTCGAAGAATCAAGAAAGATACAAATTAAATTCTGAAAGCATTCGGTTCGAGAAAAAAAAAATCAACTTGGGCCTTCTGCATGGCTATCCGGTGTTGTACCACTGATCCACGTAATTGCTTAAAACTGCTCCAGAAAGAAGCACTGCATGACTGTGGGAGGAGCTTTTTTCTCGTATTTCTCGTATGTAGATATAATAGTGCGTGGCGAAAGCATGAAATCACGCAAAGTGTTGAAACAAGTGAACTGCGCTATGCGCGGGTGTTTTGAACACCCTCGCGTTACAATGTGCAGAGAGATCTTTCAGCTCAGAGGTATCACCCCAAGCAAAAACATAAAGACGAGCACGTGCGCAGGTTTACGTGTTGACACGGAGACGTACAGTGGGCCCTTCGCTGGTTCGCAAAAGGAATAAATATGGCGATGGTACTTGTGGCAGAAATTTTAGCAAAGTTGGCGACGGCTAATGTCACGTGCACAGCCCTTGGCTTTTTTGCGGCATGGTTGAGGCTTGTACTGAAAACCAAAGCCTGGTTAACACCTCCCAAGGCGACGCACCAGGGACCCAATCACGCTGTCACGTTCTACTCTTGAACTCGAAGCTACAGCATTCCTAATGTTCATAATTTAATTCTGCAGGGAATTTTAGGGGGCAAGCTCCTTATGGCGTGGCTTGTGTGTCCCTCGTAGTACGTAACCACCAGTGGCACGTACCCGAAATAGCGGTCCTTACAATTTTGACTTCCAAGGTGGTTCCGGTGACAGATTTTTTCTGTGCGTTGTTGAACAATAAAAGATAGTGCTCAATGACCATGTTAATGGCTGCTAAGGGGGAATGAGAGACAGGAGCATTCGGCCTTTAGGTAACGCGCACGCTGCGATCCCCATTAGCAGCTATTGGCAGGTACATTGAGCACGTTCTGACAAGAAAAGGTTGCTACGTTATACGTGCTGGGTGTAACCTCCTTAGCTTTAGAAAGGTTTAGCGAGCGTTGAGCCGCAGTGCCGTGAATACGATGAACTTGTATATACCCTGAATGAACTCGAGGTGGTTAAAAATGGGAAGTAGATACGAAGCGCAAGCCGTAAGAAAGTAAAAGCCGAATTCTCCGCCTCTCGTTTCCCATTAGCAGCCATTGGTATGTACATTGAGCACTATCTGACTGAAAAAGTTTGCTACGTCATACTCGCTGGGCGTAACCTCCTTGGTTTTAGAAAGGTTTAGCGAGCGTGTGGCCGCATAGCCATGAATACAGTGAACTAGTATATACCATGAACTCGAGGTGGTTAAAGGTGAGAAGTAAACCCGAAGCGCAAGCCGTAAGAAAGTGTGCATGTGCCACCTCCCGTTTAGTCCTTGAAATGTCCGCTGGATGGCGGTGCTTCTATATGGAGAATATATGATTAAAAGATGTGAGATGGTGGTACTTGGAGTGCTGAATAGATGGACGAACGGACACACAGACAGATGCATGGATGGACGCATGAACGGACGCCGGCGCGGATGCATTGACGAACGCAGGGACGGACGCACGAACAGACGCACGCACGGACGGGTGGATGGACGCATGGACGGTTACACAGACGTACGCAGGAACGGACGGAAGCAAGAACGAATGGATGGACGAATGCTTCACCCCACTCCCATCATTCACTCCGTGGATATGCTGCAATTTTTTTATTTATTTTGCCTATGAATATAATCGATGACAGGCCTATATTATTAGACATAAAAGCAAAAAAAATTGTGCACGAGTATTTGAATAAAAATTGAAGCGACATGAAACAAACACAAGAAAAAGCATGAAAAAAAGTAACATATACATTTATTGAACCGCTCTAAGAGAGATTACAGTAGAGTTATTCTTCATAATAACTGTCAGGCGTCTCGAAGACGTCCTCTTTGGTGTAGTACACGCCTGCAAGAGGAAAAACGCGTTCGATTCGTCACTGGAAGTATCGGACTCAAAGCCGGGGTTGTGACAGCCCTGGGAGCCGTGCTCGCAGATTGGTGAAACTACGGAAAAGGACGAATCAATTGCGACTGAAAAACACGCACGTTGCGCCTTCGGTGTCACGTCAAGTCCACCCTTCGTCTTTGTCGCCGTCTTCGCGTCAGTCTCGCAGCGTACAGCCCTGGTGAGGGCCGCTGCTGCTAGGACGAGTGCGAGTTCGACAGTTCTTTTTTCATTTACCCTTCTCTTTTTCAACTGCGATAAAGCGATGTGTGCAGTTCTTTCCTGCAACGTTTTTGTTTTGTTTGCAGTATAGGAGTGGCCATTTGGCAGTGAGATCCCTTAAAAACAGTGGGCGGACAACCCATTCTCATTACGCTGGGGCGCTGCCTCGAATCGACCGACATTGTCTCGGCATCGTCCGCTGTAGTTCTTCTGTGCGTCTGTACGTGTGTCTCCTCTTACTTTGTCTTTCTTTTTTCTTACGGTTGTAGCGATTTTTCTCCGTAAAGTCTCCATCGCTCTCATTTTGCGTTTTTATACGTCCACGAAAACAAGAGCTACAACATGTCCCACGGGCCCGGTAACAGTTATCAAGTGTTTTTTTTTTCTATTTCATTTCTCGAAATTTTCGGCGGCCCCAGGTATTTTAAATTGAGATTAGGCTCGACGAAACGCCGAACTGTTTCCCCTCCTCCCCCAGCTGGCCTTAACTAACAGAAAGTATTCTACAAAATGTGGCACTATAGAATTCGCAGAGGGACAAGATTGCTGCTGAGTGTGAGAATGTATGTAAGAGGGTAAAATGGAACACTGCTCGGCACCTCCAGATTTTAGGACCACAAAGTTTTCATTTTTCTTTCACTCTGTGCCTTTTTCTACACTTCTAAAATTCCCGCACCCTTTTCCTCAGCGTAGGGCCGCACACCAATCCTTGCAGACTGATTATCATCTCTACTTCTTTTTCTGTTGCCTATACGTAACTGAGAAAAAAAGATCCGTGCCATAAAGCACTAGTTAAAGAGACTTCCCGACAACTACTAACTTCAAGTTGAAGGCTTTGTTTACTTTTGTATACACGTGAAGGTGACATTTTGTTCGCACAGCTTTAACTCATTCAAACGAATACTTAGGTAGTACAGTGACTCATACTCAGTGCATTCAGGACCGAGACTGAATCTGCTGAAATACTACCCTTTGAAACTCACTTCGGCTAATCAGCGGGCTTTCTTTAACTACAATAGAAACATGTTGGCTTTCACATCGCGCTGATGTCGAGAATGAGTGTATGATCATGGTACCCAGTGGAATGAGTTAAAGTGCAAAGGTTTCCCTACTAAGTGAGTGTCAAAAATGATTAGGTCACTCTCATTGTGGGCCTCAATTTGAGCATGCCTATTTATTGGACCATAGTTTCCCAGGTAAAGCTGAAGAAATTTCAGTAATATTTATAATTTATGCGCAAGAAACCTACTTGCCAAGTAAAAATAAATTATGTTACTGCATAGCTTCAGCGTACTGCTCGGCGTACTTTATCTGAGCGCTTATTAAATGCGTTAAGCAGATGAGCAAAAAAAAAAAAAAGAAATTCAAGGAAAGTTTTTTCAATTTCAAAGTGTTTTCGGTGAAAGTCTGTGGCCATTCAACTGGGTACGGCTTGTTTTTATTCACTTATTTTATATTTATTTTTACGCTCGGTAGTCATTGAGAGCGTGAAAGGCGGAAAAGCCACAGCTAGGTCCATTCTAGGGCACGGACGGACGGATGAACGCAAGCATGAGTCATTAAAGGCTTTCACCTTTAAAAAAAACTCGCATGGCGTCTTGCGGATTCTTCTGAGACGACTCGAAGGCACAATCAACTTTTGTCCTCTTTTTTTTCTTGTCTGGTTCTTGTACTAAGCCAAATTATAAATGCCCTTCTCACGTCCTACCGCAGCCTCCCGCACCTCAATTGGAGTCGGTCGGATTGTGTTGGGAGTCGGGCCACCTTTCCCCAAGTGAATACGTATGTGACGACGTCATCATGCGACGTTTTAATGTCGTCGCAAAATTCCGGGGAACTTCTGGATCGTTCGGGTCAGCAGCACCCAAGGTCGCATTATGCGTTTTGAGGCATCAAGCGCGTTTGCCCTAAAATAGTTTAGTTCATCGTACGTTATGTGCAGTGTTCTGGCAAAGGTCTGCTACCTTTTGCTAGTTATGACTTCAGAATATCATAATTACTTTAGCATTTCCTAATACTGTGAACTCAAAAAAATTTGCGCAAATCTATACAATTAGGTGCATAAATTTTATTATACCACAGTACCTCTTCTGAGTGGTTTGTGAGAAAATGTTGGATGTTATTCGCTAGTACAAAAGTAAGCTCAATAGTCATTTTATTACTTCTACTCAGGCAAAAATAAATTTATGCTATATAAGGTTACTTCACCTACTCTTCATTTTTTTTTCTATCTCACCAAGAGCAACTCGTCATACATATGACGCAGTGCAATACTTCGCCCGATTTAACGCGAAAGGTTTCCATTCCCATACGATCGTGCGGGCCGTGTTTGACGAAGCCAATCATTTCGATGAAATTCCTGCGGCGCCATCTGAAATCGGCAGACACGTTCGCTGAGGCGGAATGCAAAAGAAAAGTACGAAAAATAGCGACATTTCGACTGCAGCGAACGAAAGCAATTTCGCTTCCGAACTGAAGGGACAGGTACGGGTGACGTAGAAGCGCTCGATGTCGAAACGGCACGAGACGAAAGTTACTCGACGCACTTTGGTTAATGGGGTTGACTTGTCTTTAGGTACGAGTTGAGTTCAGCGACTTGCGGTTTAACGTGTACAGCACACAAAAATAAAAAAGAAAGCTTTACAAGTGAAAACTACCACTGTCTTTTCAGACACTGCGCACGCGCAGAAAGCTAAGGTGGATTCTCAAAGGTGACTAAGATACCACCAAGGGGAAAGCTAACCCCAGCGCATCTCGTGCTTCGATTTTTCTGGGGCACCTCGACCATTTCCACTATTTATTTTCATTTCAGTTAAAAAAAACAGGCTCTCGTGAATGTTTAACATCAACCTCATAGCAATCAGTTACAGGTTTTGAACAGTTTTCCAGTGCTTAGATTTTTTTCTGTTTTTCCTTCAGTGGACGCACTTCCCAAAAAATTTATCTCTGTCACATATTCGCACGCACTACAGTTCGAAACACGTAACCGTCGAAAAGCTTTGTTGTAACGCGCTCGTGGAACAGCACCAGATCGATGCGATGCGACGAAACGAACGTCTTGTGCGGTTACTTGTTTTTTTTTTGTATATGTACCCTTCGTTAAAGGCTATAGTCACTAAAACAGAGTAAGCTTTCTTTTTTTGAGTGTGTGATAGTTTTTACGACCATTCATGATTCATTACTGTGCAAGCAGTTTGTAAAGTTCGTTCATTGGAAGTCCTGATGACCATGTACATATACAGATATACAAAACTTGTACAAAACTGCTTTTAACGCTATTGAATTGTCTGCTGCGTATTAACCGTGGCGCATGAACCATAACACTTCATTTGTTAGTTAGTCAGCGCATGCACTTTATGTTGTTTTGGTCCGTAATCATAAAGTGCGCGCTTTGTGCTGTTAAACATTTGCGCGTTTTTTTTTTGCGTAAAACATGAATTTTTCTGCGGAAAGCAAAGCAGACAGAAGCAATGGAGCAAGTCAAGTTATTCACAGGGGCAGGCGGCCGCAAAAGACGTGAATGTTTCTGATGAGAAAGTCAATAAACCATGTAACACGCAGTGACGCCAACAATATGTACGAGCTGCCTTGTAACTGCCTAAATAACTTTAGGACAGCCATAATATTCCATATAGATAGTTGTTAAACCTTCAATTTAGGTAGTGGTAAAAGTGTTTGCGCAAGAAAGCTTTAGCACATCACTATACGATTTATTTTCGTCTGTGCTCTTTTAAAATTAGCAGTTATTGCAAAGCACATTCAAGCAGGCCACACAGGGCATTAGATTATAACACAATCTTCTTTTTTCATGGCTAGCCAGTTAGCATTCGTTCTGTATACTTCCTGATTTTTTGCCTGTCTTTGTTTTAATTATGGCGCGAATCTAAATTGCAGGAAAAATGGTGGTCGTTGTCGGTTATCTATCTGAATTATTCTTAAATCATTTTTTCGATGGCATGAACCTCGCGATAATGCAAACGGACAAAGATAGAATTCGTCCTTCGTGAGCTAGACTGACACACTTCGTTAGGAAGCGTGATTCTGTCACAGTCGAAGGTACAGGGATAAATTACCTTCCGTAAACAGTATATCAACTTGTGCATATCCAATTCCTCAAAAATAATTTCTCACGTAGAGCACAACACATTGTCCGCATTGAGAGGGTGATGTCCACGCGTGTGCATTCGTAGTTCAGTTTTAATGTCTGCTTTATTTTCTACCACTGGGTACATTTCTATTGTTGATAGTAGGCGTTTCTGTTAACTCGGTCTCTCTTGTCCGCGTTCGTGCGTGCTCACATTCTTGTGACAGGAATCCTTGTCTACCTTCCAAACTTTATGCTGTTCTAGGTAAAGGCAGGTGGTGGTTAGTGAGTGGTGATAAGGGCACGCTCGATACCAAAAAAAATTCTCCTGTTGACGGCAGGAAGACAAACACACTTGCGATCTCAGTGAGCACAATATCAAATTTATTTGGTTGATTGATATGTGGGTTTCAACGTCCCAAAACCACCATATGAACGTGAGGGACGCCGTAGTGGAGGGCTCCAGAAATTTCGACCACCTGGTATTCTTTAGCGTGCACACAAATCTGAAAAAAAAAACGGGTCACAATATCAGAATACACGACTCAAAGTATCCAGTTCCTTTCTTTTCGTTTCCCTCTCTCCAAGTATTCAGAAAATGCGAGACATCATTTTTAAACTGGTCAAATGTATGACTCTAACAGTATTTTTGACAGTTGAGTGTAATATTGCTTATCATTTTTCAACATCTAACACGGGGTTCCACTTTTGTGACTAAACTCTCTTCGTGGCCGTGGCAATAAACAGTTATATACCTGCCTCACCTGCTCGATACCTGCTTTTCGTCCTGCACTATGATCAGCACGAAGCGAGGTCATTCAGATGTATACGTACACGCAGAAAGGCAAGTGAACACGTACACGCGCGGGGCGCACATTTTCGGGCGAGTACACATAAAAGGTCACTGTGATCGGCGCTACAGCCGTTCCCGCCGCGCCGCATTTCCCTATCTCTGGTGGCGACTCCCGCTCCGGTCATTCCGGCGACGTGATTCTGTTTAACGACGGCACCACGGAGGGGGAAGGGGGCAGGGTTTGTCTCGGAGGGGCGCACACTATGCGGGCTCTGGTCAGAGACTCCTCGGCACCAGTTCATTAGGCCTTATCGCGCAGACAGGTGAAATCACCCCTTTCCCGGACACGGGACGGCACCGCCACCACCGTTCCCTATAGGGAAGCAAGGAGTTCCCCCTATCCCCCCGAAGCCTTTATTTCGTGCGTGTCGCCCTTATAGAGCCGCCGTAAGGCGCGTTACTCCTTCCCGTGGACGTAGCGCGACGAGGACTCCTCCTTACCCTTTTCCCTACTCCCTCACTCGCACTGATCGACCAAGAATCGTTAGCCGGTACATCTTCACGGAGCAGCTTCGGTGCTCGTTCCCGTCTTTGCCATTTGTTTATGTTGGGACGGCCTATTTTCTTGCGTCCCTCAAACGAGGTGCCGTAACGGGGACACACGAACTGCCGGGTCATTATGTAGCGTGTTTTCATTTGCTGTTCGCGGGAAAAAAAACGAATCTCGGTGGTACCTATACCACCATACGAGAAATGCTTTCTCGATAGCGCCGGCTATACGTTGTCGCTCGATGAAGCAGCATTTGCATAGAACAACGTTCGGGGTATTATATATGACCGTAGCCTCGCTATGCCTATCTGTACAGGAGGGCGATAACTTCGTTTGCCCCCTGCTCTCAGTTCGCTCAGCACTTGGGCAACTTTTCCTGCAGTCTTTAATACCCGCATTTCGTACATGGAAGGAGGTAAACAGAAGGATGAAGCTTAAACAGACTATAGTAGATTTTGTTCTGGTCACGTATGCGTTGTCACGAGAGTTACAAGAACCAGCGCGTGCATGCAGGCAAAACGTGGTCTCGATGAGGGTCTTACATGTATAGCTTGCCAATATGTCTTGCATCGACCTGCGGCCTATTAAAGGAGCCCTTATTATTTGTCAGATTGTCAGCAGTAGTATAGTTGCGAACGACCAAGTGCTCTATTCACTGAAAGTGAATACGGATCTCAGCGTTAAATTATATAGTATAACCTTAGCTACCCACGGCTTAAAAACGTAGGCTTGATATCTTTCACTCAATTTTTGGGTGCGAGGACAAAGCTAAGCTGATTTCCAGCAATAAATACACAAAAAGTCAACAAGGAACGATAATTAAGAAGTCACAGCACACAAATATATATATACATAGATGAATTAACGTATGAATGACAAGTAAATAACACAAAACCAAAGCGTTTTTAAAAATGTATACGTATTTGTTTTTCTCAAAAAACGCTTCCTTTAAGATAGTTCGGTGCTTTTCACGCCACTACTTTGCAGATTCTCAGTGAAGTTTTGTTCATTAAAGTATGGCAAAGTTTGCTCATCACACAATCGCAAATGAAGCTCAGTGTTTTGAGCTATCCTCTGCGGTTGCACTGCCGTCGCATGTGCTCGGCTGCTGACGTGAAAGATGGGAATGCGATTTCTGCCGCAGCGGGCACATTTGGATAAGGTGATATGCTAGAGGCTCGAGTACTGCGTGACTTCAGTGCCCATTAGGGAACCCCAGGTGGTCGAAATTACCGGAGCCCATGTCTACGGCACTGTACGCACGTGTGTTCAGATTTCGGAGCACGTTAAAGAACCCCAGGTGGTCGAAGTTTTCGGAGCACTCCAGATACGGCGTTTCTCATATTCGAGTGGTAGTTTTCGGATGTGAAGCCCCACACATTAATCAATCATGGCTATGGTGTGCTTATTCATAGCCTCAGGGGGGGGGGGAGAATTGGCAGGTCCTGCGTACCATGGGAGTCAAAGATATGCAGTCCATGCACCAGAAAGTCTGCTGTGCTGCACTTCTTAAATCAGCGCAATGTTACGAGACGAAGATGGGTATAATACACAGTAAAGGTATAAAGACATATTATACGCACTCACATATCTAGAAAACATGCAAAGATGAAAACTGGTTGTTCATGGCAGTGTAACGGCACCACCACTATAGCGTGCACGCTACGAGCACCAGCACTAGAAGGCTGACGTACTTTTAGTATCATATGTAAGCCCGTGAGCTCAGATTTGGGTGCACGTTAAAGAACACCAGGTGGTCGAAATTTCCAGAGCGCTCCACTACGGCGTCTCTCATAATCGTGTGGTGGTTTGAGGACGTTAAACCCCACATATCAAATAATTGTAGTATTATGTATTTAGCAATGTTGTTTACACGAAGCCTAGTGCTGAAGCGCCGGCTACATTTTTTTAGGTTTCGAAACAATTGTTACGAGCGGATAGGCGTTAAATTCAGTTATGTGCACATCGTGAGCTTATCAGGAAAGAATACTACACGGGCGTATACTGGCGACTATGCTGGGCAGCTTATGAACTCACATGACGTCCGCACTTGCGTTAGGCCCGGTTCACTCTAGCGGCAAACATGTCCTGACGGCGCGGTGCCGTAGACCAGCGGCCGTCGCCGTTTGCAGGGGAGCTGTTCCAAGTGCACGGCAAGCTTCGCCGGCGAAGCACTCGAGCCTCCGACAAACATGGCTGCCCTTCCGAATGCAATTGTCGACCGCCTGAAATCTATCAAGCGGCCGCCGTGCGCTCTGTAGCTCGTAAGCTCCGAACTGATGCTTCCATTAGCTTTAGACTCGTGTCCTTTAGCTTCGACAACACAGTACTGGATTCAATTCAGCAGCGTTCTTTGAGAAACCTACTCAAATAATTGATGCTCTAGGCCTAAGCAAGCCTTCCCAAATCTCGGATGGCATAGATTACGCGTTTGTTTGTTTTTGGTCACGCTGGATAGCTGGCGCCACTTGTCCAATTGCCTGCTTTGGAGACGTCGTTTAGACTTGCCGTACACTTTTTAAAATACCGGACAGGCGAAAATGATCTATTCACTGCTGGAACTTACTCTGGCAACGACACGTATGACATGGCGTGAAAATTGCGGAGCAAAAAGCAAGCAGCTCGAAGTGTCCCGTGGCAGACGCAGACTATGGGGAGAGGGGAAAGCAGACGATGCGGCTCAGCCATGTCGCTCTTCCGTCGCTGATTGGCTGAACCACTCTCCGGCCAACGGAAAACGGCAGAAAGATAGGCCGCAGACCCATTTTTTGAACGCCAAAGAACGGCAGACGTGCGCGAAGCAAAAGGCCGCGCACGGCTGCCTGAGAACGTCAAACGTCAAGCGGCGAGGCACGCTTGCTGCTAGCATGAACCCGTCCTTACAGCGCAGACGTCAGTAGGTTCGAAATAAAAAGCGGTTTGCGCTGTGACTTTGTGAGTATTGCATGTAACCTTTAATACCACATTTTCTCGAGCTTGAGCAAGGTTTAAATATAGATTACTGAATTAGAGGAACAAAAGTGTATTGTTTATTAGACTGTCATAAAGTGAGTCAGCATGGTAACAACAATTGGCGATAATTCGGCATGGCACTAGTCTGATACGTTTAAATGTGTAATGTTTATTGAATTCTTACAAAATTAGCTAGTCCGCTATGCAACCACAATGGAAGTTGCACTGCTCTTGCACCTACCAACTGCCTTTTTTCAAAGCAATTTGAAAACCAGGCGTATATAGTTCTTTGGTAAAATTCCGTGCTGCCACGCAAGACGCTTGGGTTCAATTTTTGCTGAGTTCCTGATTGTTATACTTTTCGATCAAGTTAGTGGTACCGATGCTTTCACACCTGAGTCACTAGTGCAAGTCTTGACCGTTCCGGAGTAGATATACAGTGTTAATCACCTGTAGCATATACCTGCGTATTGCGGCCTATGGTATAGGGGTATGTGCCACCCGTGTCGGTAGAAAAGGGCTCGACGACGCAGGGCAACATGGTTTTCACGTAAATCATAGGATGACCAGCCAGAGCTATTCGTCTAATCTTCTCAGACTCTCTTACTATTTAAGGTATACACCAAATTAAGGAGTCAGTGACGATTTCACCCAGACTTGGTAGGATAGATAGATAGATAGATAGATAGATAGATAGATAGATAGATAGATAGATAGATAGATAGATAGATAGATAGATTGATAGATAGATAGACAGATAGATAGAAGCACTCAAATAGCCCATACACGCTCAAAATTCCTGCATTTTATTAAATGCTTTGCATTTAAACAAGCGCTTAAGCAACCAGCATAGATAATTGCAGCACCTTATAATCGTGGAGTGGCAGTAAGGAATTCATGTGGCCGTACATGTCATAATTGTGTCGCCTTATTTAAAAAAAATTGAAGGAGACGTCCAACTTCTTTGTTATTATCTTTGCGAAGATTTACATGAGCTAATGTAAGCCGCGTGGTATACTGCGAACTCATGACGCAGACAGAGAAAAAATGAGGACGAGCGCCATATTTTCTGTGTCCTCGTCTTGAGTTCGCGCTATAGCACTCGTCATGACTTACCAACAGGCCCAAGCCACTACTCTTGTCATGTGAGTCCTCTGTCATAAGAAATGGCTGCTATAGAAAGCGAAATTGAGATACCACTCGAAACCCCGCCCTATATCAAGCTTCTCGACCTAGTTTTATTTAAGTGGAGTGCACGTCCTAACTTCGGGTGTGACTGGTCCACAAGTTCTTTTCAAGCCACCGTTGGTCAAGCTCCCTATTGAAGCGAGCCTTTTCGTCAACCACAAAAGGGTATTGCGAATTCGTACAAAGAGCAGACTAGCAACAAAGAATGTCCATCATCCCAGAATATTAGAGAATAGGGACTTTCATACTTTGCTATGTGGGCAAGTACCTCAATATTTGCTGCGTGGGCATGCGCTTTGCAACTTTGTTTTCATTGATCTTGAAGCATAAATAGTAGAGTCGAACCCACTAGCAGAATGTTGTCATTTTTTTATATATATAACAAGCTTTGTTTGTAAGTACCAACCCTTCTTGCAAGGATATAAAATTCACGCTCTAAAAGTAGGGACCGGACCGGCTTGTGATGCCGTGGTCATGCAAGTGCGTACGCCTGTGCGTACGCGTGTGCTTTCAATTAAGGGCATTTGCATTCCCAGTGGCTATTAAAAGGAGGTAAACTTTCATGCTGACCACGTTAATGTCTCATTGGTCTGGCTGCCGTGTTACAGCTACGTGTCGGGTGACTGGAGATAAAATCACAGAAAAAGTGCGCGGTATCAAATAATCGGGTGGTGTACCCTTAACATTACCCTCTGATCAGGATAAATTGCCATTGAGTATCTATGAGTTGTCATTTTCAAGCGATGACCGGGTTGGGATGGCAAGGCAAGAGGAAAGAGTGATTTACGATGGAATATATGACATGCCTTATTCAGAAGCATATCATCCTAGACTCGTCGCACATTATTTTTCGGAATGAGAGTGTCAGGTTTAAAAGCCTGGGCAATAAACTTGATTTTTCTACCATGATTGGTGTATTCCTCTTGATGAGCTACAGTGAAAATCACTTGGCTCTACTTCGTCTCGTACAAGCTGATGAACCCGCAATAAATTAAGCAAAATTTTTCGCTGAACATCTTTCATGTCTGGCAGACAGACATGAGTTACAATGCCTGCGGCTACCGAAATCCAAGCGCCTGAAACTTCAAGGTTATACTAGAAGCACTTTTCAAACTGCGTGCCAGAAATGGCTGCATGACTTTAAGTGTTCTTTGAACCAGGAAGGTGCGCCTCGCACTTCTACCATTTTTTCGATGGCATGTCATATCTCGACTTGTTACTCTTTGTACAATAACTGGGGTAGTTTTATAATAACCACACAATTTTTTCTGTGGCAGACCAAGTGTCTTACATAATTGACCCACAACTGTTTAAGCCATTGCCTCAACGCTTGCGCACCGGCATAATGCTCCATTACCAAATATAACAACTTTACCAAAAATGGGCGCACCTTTGGCGCATCGCCAATAGCAGCTGCTCCCACGGAAGAGAAGTTGAGCCATGCCTTGCTTCCAGGTGTGCAAGACGCCTATTTTCATTTTCTCTTAGTGTTGATTCTATGGGAAAGTTTGAGCTCGTACGTTTTACGTCCGTTTGTTATCCTGCACAACGATCAGACACAAGCTTTCCACTACATCTATGACACTAATCAACACGGTAATCGGTGTTTGTGCTCCTCTCGTTTCATAAAATTTGTATTGCGGCATTCCGAGTCGAGCCAAGTGATTTGCTAGCGATTGTATGAGTTACGTTAAAATAAATATTCACAGCGAAGAAACCCGAGTGTCATATTAAACACTAATGCGCGCACTTAAGCTGACTGATAGAGCGTACGGCTCATCTCCATTCACGTTTTTCCCATTACTTCAAGAGTTGCCAAAAAAAAATTAACGGTAGGCCACGCTTCTAGAACCCCGCAAGGCCAACTATAACAAAAATACTAACCAATTAACCATTGTCATGTGCTGCTTATAGAATCCATTGAATTGCTGCCCTTCGGTGTACCTGGGCACCGCTGCAGAAGCGTCTCGTGGGTCAGTGCAGCTTTCTGCTTCAGCCGTTTCGAAGCTCACAGCTTAGTTGTAACTTAGTAGCTCCTTTCAACTCGCACCTCGCTGTGGTGGTCTAGTGGCTAAGGTACTCGGCTACTGAGCCGCAGGTAGCGGGATTGAATCCCGGCTGCGGTGGCTGCATTTCCGATGGAGGCGGAAATTCTGTAGGCCCGTGCGCTCAGATTTGGGTGCAAGTTAAAGAACCCCAGGTGGTCGAAATTTCCGGAGCCCTCCACTACGGCGTCTCTCATAATTATATGGTGGCTTTGGGACGTTAAACCGCACATATCAATCAATCAATCTTTTCAACTCGCGAAGCATTGCTGTATTTTCACCGGACTATGAAGAGCCCTATTACCCTGTGCACTGAGCGCATAGGCTGCATACACCGCCGCAGATCCCCCACACACTGACACAGTGTGTGGAAAACATCGCAGACGCTAGTCCGTGCTGGGTGAAAAAAATGGCAGCCTCCTTCGGAAAATAATCTATACTTGAGCGTACCTTGTTGCCCAATCCGCGTTAACAGGGTATTGAATTCCAGCATTTGTTAATGGAGTATGAAAATTTGTGAGGCTGCCTTTAGAATATGTCTGCGCTTTGATGGCATCAAATATCTTGTGAGTTGCGAACTTTTGAAGTTTGGCACCCTCGATTATTTTCTTCGATTTTTTGTAGAAAAGCATTCTTTATTACTGAAAAAAAAGTGGACAAGTAAATAAATGAATTCAGATGAAATAAATGTAGTGTTGCTGCTACTAGAGACGACAGCCAACGCTTAGACACTACCTAACAGCAAGACAAAATTAGTCAGCAATTGCGAACATTCTCCACTATTTCATCCACACCAAGTACTATTTAGCCTACATAGTAGGCCGGAATAACCCTCATTAGGAGTCGACCAACATGAGCTATAGTAGCAGCCCTCAGGTACCCAACGTGCCCTACAGTCATCTAGTTCGCTCCATAGTTATTTTACGTAGCACCAACCAGTGAGAGCTCTAACTTATCTTACAATAGCCAACAAAAGTAATTGCTAGTTTAGGTGGTGTGCGAACAAACTAAATAGCAAGGCTTATCTCAAACCATCATTACCGCTAATGTTTACTTTCAGTGAAAATGGGTGTAGGCAAGGTCTCTCATTTCCCATTAGCCACCCTTGGCATGTACATTGAACACTATCTGACAGGAAAAGGTTGCTACGTTATACTCGCTGGGCGTAACCTCCTTAGTTTTAGAAAGGTTTAGCGAGCGTTGGGCGGCAGTGCCATGAATACAGTGAACTAGTATATACCATGAACTCGAGGTGGTTAATTGTGGGAAGTAGACACGAAGTGCAAGCCGTAAGAAAGTGTGCGTGTGCCACCTCTCGTTTAGTCCTTGGAATGTTCGCTGGATGGCGGTGCTTCTATATGGAGAATATATGATGAAAAGATGCGTGATAGTGGTACTTGGAGTGTTGAATAGATGGACGAACGGAGACACAGACAGATGCATGGATGGACGCATGAACGGACGCAGGGGCGGATGCATGGACGAACGCAGGGACCGACGCACGAACACGCGCACGCACGGAGGGGCGGATGGACGCCTGGACGCTCAGATAGACGGACGCATGGACGGACGGAAGCAAGAACGAATGAACGGACTTATACTTTGCCCCACTCTCCATCATTCACTCCGCGGATATATGCTGCCAATTTTTTTTCGTAACATTTCGACATGCGGATATCTGCCCGAGGGCGGGTATGTGCCACAGGTTACGCACTACGACAACGAAGGACGCACAAGCCACGCCATAAGGAGCGTCGCCCCTAAATGGTTCTCCATAGAGTGGATCTCGCGATGTATCTGCTCGAGATCTACCGAGCTGCTCCGGATATGGTAATGGAACATACAGAGAGCACTCACAATCCGCCAATGGAACAGACTTGCTCCGTATTGCGCAGAAGGAAGTATTACCGTAAGTGTTTCGAATCTGCCAATGGATGGCACCATTGGACGAGAAATCTCTCACCGGCACTTCCTTGAAGGTCTAGATCCTGTGCCTATATATACGTGGTGGCCGTTGAACAGTTGTTCAGCACGAGCAGTCATTTTTTTTCTAAATGCGAAGCATTTCCAAGCAGACTTCGGTGAGTATCTATCTATCTATCTATCTATCTATCTATCTATCTATCTATCTATCTATCTATCTATCTATCTATCTATCTATCTATCTATCTATCTATCTATCTATCTATCTATCTATCTATCTATCTATCTATCTATCTAGCTGCCTACGACTTTTAGCTCTCCTGGCCGTACCGATAATGGCATCGATACCAAACTTGGTAGGTCATAACATGACTACGTGAAGAACATGTTTTACTAGTCATAACATGAAAATCATGACCTGTGTGTCATGAACGTCATGATTTACATTTCATGATCCTGCTACTTTTGCGGTGGTTTCGTGCACATAGCATGTTGCAAAACTTGTATGGTATGACACGATTGCATGGCGAACACAAGTGACAGACAGTAATATGAAATTCGTGACACGTGTGTCATGTAACAATTTGACTACAGGCCACGCTCTTGATGCGCTCGCGGCCGTTTCGCTAGCGTCACATATACCAAATTTGGTATTACGGTACGTGAATTTTCGACGGAGGTATGTGACTGGTGCAAACATGATAATAATTACATGCGTGTCATGTAACAACATGACTACATGCCACGCTCATTATGCGCTCGTGGCATTTTCACTTGCTTCATATGTACCAAACTTGGTATTACGTGACACTAACGGGCGACATTGGTAAATGACACGTCCAAACATGATAATCACGACATGCGTGTCATGCAAAAGCATGACTACATGCCACACTTATGATGCTGTAGCGGACGTTTCGGTAGCTTCACAGATGCCGAATTCAGTATTAAGTGACGTCATCAGATTACGAAGGTATGTGACTGGTGCAACAATGATAATCATGCAACAATGATAATCATGAGATGTGTGTCATGTGAGAACATGACTGCATGCCACAGTCAAGGCACCAATACATTCCCAAATGACGCGGTGCGCGTGCTCGCCGACGTTCATTTCATCGCGTCACGCTGACATTGCCACGCCAGGCTCCGGTTCTACCATGGATGGATGGATGGATGGATGCTATGAGCGTCCCCTTTATAACGGGGTGGTGACAAGTATGCCACCAGGCTCGACAAAAAAAAAGAAAAAAAACCTTTTTCTTTTTTTTTATGTTGGCCTAATGCCTCTACTTCGATAAATTCTATCTTAATGAAAAAAAAGGTAAATTTTCAGCTTAAGTTCTCTGCCATTTACGGCACACTGTCCATATTTTATTTTTCCAATATTTATTTTTGTCCTTTCTCTCTAATTTTCTGCCACCAATACTCTAACCGTCTCTTACTTATTTCAATCGCGGGTGTGTTCAGCTTTCCATTGTTGTCCCTAAAACCCAAGGCTTCCTGTAGGCTCGTGCCCAAACGTACACCTGGGAGGATATCTCCACATTCAATCAGAACATGCTCCGCCGTTTCCTTATCTTTCCCGCAGCATGTGCATTGTTCTTCTTCTTTACTGAATCTTGCTTTATAACTACGCGTTCTAAGGCAACCCGATCTCGCTTCAAACAGTAAAGCGCTTCCCCTTGAATTATCGTAAAATGCCTCCCTCCTTATTTCATTTTTGCCCTTTCGGTAGTTACTCAGAGCCGGTTTTTTCTCCATAGCTGCCATCCAGTAAATCCTCTTCGCCTCCCTGACTTTTCCCTTAACGCTCTTTGTTGACATATGGCTCACAATACCAGCCGTATATTTACTAGTGAGTCTTCTAGTTCTTTTTCTCCACTGTGTGTCCACGCTCTTCCTATACAAATAACGGAACACCTTCTCTGCCCATCTACTCTCCTTCATATTTCTTAGCCTTTCTTCGAACCTTATTTTGCTCTGCGCTTCCCTCGCCTCAAAACCTGCCCACCCCATATCGCCCTTTACAGCCTCGTTTGTCGTCTTCCCGTGGCCACCCAACGCGAGGCGTCCCACAGTCCTTCGATTTACATCCATTCCCGATTGCACCTCTGCCCTCATGCACACCACTGAGTTCCCAAAAGTAAGCCCTGGAACCATTACACCCTTCCACAGACCTCGAAGCACCTCATACCTATTTTATCCCCACAACGCTCTGTGCTTCATTATTGCCGCATTCCTCTTTCCTTTTGCTGCCGAGGCTTTTTCCTGTACCTCCATGTATCTATCACTCTCATTTACCCATACTCCAAGGTACTTGTATTCACTTACCCTCGGTATTTCTTGGCCTTGTATGGACACCGTCTGATCACAGGGATCATTGAATACCATCAATCCACACTTCGTTACACTGAATCCTAGTCCAAGAGCTTCACCTTCCCTTCCGCATATATTCGCCAGCTGCTGTATATCATCTCGACTGTCCGCAAATAAGACGATATCGTCCGCATAAAATAAACCTGGAAGCTTCTGCTCAATCATCATGCCGCCCTGTTTGTGTGACAGATTAAAACCAATGTTGCTACCTTCTAGCGCTTTTTCCATACTCACCATGTACAGCATGAATAACATGCATGAATAATATACTCGCAGGTGCGCGCCGCGCTGCGTCGCTTTGACGCTTGCGCGTTTCAGCGCGTACGGCGTCCTTCCGTCACGAAAAGAGGGAGACGCAGTGTTGTCTGGGTAAGGCATCGGTGCGAACTTCGCACCGGTTGCCGTTGAGCCGCGCCTACGGACGCTGGTCACACCCGTCGCGTCTGGCGTAAGACTACAGAGTGCTCCCGTTTTGCTAACGTAGCGTCACTGTGCCCAGCGTACGCGCGCGTCAACGCTACATTGGAGTATAATGGGCCCTTCATGATGCGCTCGCGACCGTTTTGCTAGCTCCACATACTCCAAATTTGGTGTTACGTGACATCAATGGATGACAAAATATATGACTGTGCAAAGATGATGATTCTGACACGCGTGTCATATGAGAACATGACCACATACCACGCCAATAGCGTGCTCGCAGCTGTTTCACTAGCTCTACATATACTAAATTTGGTATCACGTGACATGAATAGATGACGAAAGTGAACGACAGCTTCAAGCTTGATAATCATGACACGGAAGTAATGTGTGGCATCATTTACCTCTACCTCTCAACGTTGAGCTGATTGTAAAGTGATATATCAAGATTTCTTATTCGTGCTTCGCATATCACCGATTCTCACTGTACGTGAGATCTGCCATTTTTTTTTCAAATAAGAAACTCTCTAACAGGCGCTGATTGCACCGGCGTTGCGAGGCTATAGAGGGGGGGGGGTATAGGCGAGAAAAGAGGGGACACGCATGCGCAAGAGGGGTGCAAAATTCGCGGAGAGGGATGCCTTGGAACGCGGGAAGTGAGCGGATACCAGCAGACGCTACCTGCGTCGCTTTGCAAGATGGGAGAGAGGAGAGGGAGGGGACGCTCATGGGCTGTAACGGTGGCCGTGTCTCACACCGGAATGAACTAGACCATAAAATGCATGTAAACTGTTCGCATAGAGTCGTAAGATTGCGCAAATACGCGCGCAAATTGCACTAACCAGTACTTTGCAAAAAAAATATGAACCATCTTCCCGAAAAGAACCCTGATGAAATAGGTGATCAGAGCTGTGTACAGCGGTGACCATTTTCTTGGTTGACCCAGTTGAACTGGTTGTAGACGCAGGTGCTGAAGGAATGGTTTGAGGTGAAATTCGGTGTAGCGTTTACTCAAGTGAACGTTTGTTTGAAACGCAAAGTCACGAGAGGCGGGACGCGATGAAGACGCTTGCTCTCAACTTACTTGGCTCGCGTCTCGTCGGTGTTACCAGCGTGCCATCTTTTTTTCTCGAACGCGATCGGCGTGCTGGATTCGCTCCTCAACGGTGTCACTGGCCTTGCACTGTTGACGCTTGCGTTTGGCTTCCCTGGCTCACACCGCGTCGGTGTTGTCGGCGCTATACGCGAACGCGATCAGCCTCGCTAAACCTCGCAATACTGGAGACAGCTGGGAAAGATACATGCACACAGCGGGAAGCATGCCGCGATTGCGACGCAAGCAGCGGCGCGCTGTCCACATTGGCGGCGCTATGAGATTCTCGAGGTGCACGCACACTCAGTCTCGGGACTACTTCTCACCCACAGATGGAGGGATGGGGCGCGGGTGAGGTGATGTCCACGCGAGGAGTGTGTTTGGGCGTTGCGAGTGGTGGAGAAGGCGAAACGAGAGAGAGCTGAGACGTGGCGGGCGCGTGGTGGGCGAAGGAGAGAACCGTCACTGCGTGTTGCTAGGAGAGCGGGACCTACTTGGCATTGCCCCAACAGCTGCGCCGAGAGAAGCGGTGTGGACGGAGGGACAGCGTCACACAGGATAGTCAAAGAGCTGCTTCACATCTATTATGCGTCAGTCCACTTCAATAAACACCGGCTAGGGTGCTAGACAGCTGACCCGAATTTCGCAGGAATCAACCCAGGACGTGGCGGTCGCATTCGATGAAGGTGAAATGGGAGATGCTAGTGATGTGAGTGCACGTCGAGAAACACCAAATGGTCGAAATTTACAGATGTTCCGCAACGATGGCTTTGGAAGAATTTTTGTAGTGCGTGGCGAAATAAGGAAACGGGAAGGGATAGACGCACAGGATGGAGTGCCACTTTCAACACATTTTAGTGATTGTGAATGTGGGAAGGATTACTATACATCAGTCACATCAATATGTTTTAAACTTACCTATTCATGTGTAATACATACGACTACTTCTGTACTTGGACATATTTTCACTGTTGAAGACGTACTACATTGTTCTTACTGACTTGTTAACCCAATTAGTTTTTACTTTGTGTCGACCCCCCTTACACAATGCCTCTGCGAAGCCTGTAAGGTACTTGTAAATAAATAAATAAATATAGAAAGCTTTTAGCCCTGCATTTTCTTGAGCTTCCTTGGAGCCTAGAATACTGCCGAAGATTTTGAATAAATAGCCTTCTCAATTGATGTGACTGACCTACACTATTCCCTCCCCCATCTACCATTAATAAAATATGTTAAAAGTAGCGCTGTTTCCTGTCCGTGTATCCCTTCCTGATTCTGTATTTCACCTCTCCACAAACATTCTTGCAAATGCAACCTTAACAAGCCACAATTCTCGTGGTCTTTGGGCATAAAAACCCAGATAATATTCATATTATGATTCCACAGATAGGCTACATTTGCACTCACAAGAAAATAACTCCTATTCTTTTTCTGCCAAACCAGAGTTTCTCACTGGCAGCTTTCTTACATCTAAATATAGCGAACATTCTGTTTATTCCGCGCGATCCCAGGGCTCCTCTCAGTGGCAGAATACCCGAAGAAAGGGAGTCGTCTTCCCTTATCAGAACAAAAGATGGACAGCCGTCTTCCTTCTCCACTTCCATGGTGAAGCTGGGCTGGCCAGCCGAGCGCTGCCCTATTCAGATGCCATCGTTCTGGCTTGTTCGCTTCCCTACGCTGCCCGCTGCATATGTATGCGCACTACAACAATACATCAACATTGATCTACGCGGACGTTCCGCATCGAGATTCAGCGCCTATCGCCCGGTACGCTGTGTCAGGTTGAGCATCTTCGTTTTAACACGCACATACAAATGCACGCAAACCGAAACAAAGGCGCTTTGTTCGCCCATACGAGCTCTAGACGGGTACAGCGTGCCGAAGAGAGCGGCACTGAATGGATTCATCGGCCGAATGCTGCCATGGAGGCGGGACCTATCGAATGCTCTGGATTTACGGCTGGCCACAGTGAAACCTACGTGGCAGATAGAAAAGGAAAACAATGATAAGCAGGGCAAGTAAACAAATGAAGCGGGGACAGCGTGCTGACTAGATACATTTGCAATGCGTTGATTGAAAGGCGAGATTTCCGCCTTTCTTCGGCCATTCCGTTCCCGGCACGGCGCTGAAAGCGTGAACTTGCGCATTGGCTATGGGGGTGGAGGCCGGAAACGAATGTCGATGCGTTCGGTTTGTGTGTGACTTAGGGCTACGGGGGAAGAGAGGTGCGCATCGGTTGTATTCGGCTATCTCCGATGCTTGAACGACGCTGGTTATTCGAACGCACGATGCTTTTATGGCCAGAGACAATGAACGCGCAACGTAACGATCGCCATGAGAAACCAACGTGCAGTAGGTTTGGAGGAACGATCGCGCTGCAGTGGTAAAAAAAACGCAGAAAGGGCACATAAGAACAGATCTGAAAGGCAACGCCCACACCAACAAGATGAACAAAACAAGTAAGAGAATGAAGAAAACAAGTTTGCTGAGTCGAGCAGCTGTATAGACTTTCCATTTCGCTCCTCGGGGGAGCGCGTTTTTATATGGCCGGGCCTCTTGTGGACATACATATTTCCGTTTCTGTTTGAATCATCACTCTTTCACTGTTGCCCTGTGTACTGTTTTTAATGATATACAGTTGAAGCTCAACAACTCTCCGTGCGTGTAAAATGATACCAAGTGAGAGAGACAGGAGCAGAGTAAGTGTGTACGCACCGAATACTCAAACGACGCCGGCGAACGACGCTGCCTCGGAAATTTCTGCCTTCTTAATTTTGTGCCTAGTTCTCTTCGTGCTGTTGATGCAACTTTAGTGAGAACGGGGACTGATAAACCACAACACGAGCTACGAATGGCAGCGAGTTCTGATCGTGATGAAATGAAAAGTTAGTTCCATGAATGACATTGTATATAAGCGAGGGAAGAAACAGCAGTGCAAGGCAAATTTTTATGTTTAAAAAATATTTTGGCGATTTAGAGTACTTTGTACTCGACTACGGGAGAGCATTACGCCGTCCCTTTATTTGTGAGACAAAGAGGCAGTGTTTAAAGTTACTACTAAACTTTTTTTTTGAATTTTAAACAGTCAATGTCTCATCGCTAGTGTGAAAGTCAAAGCAATCGACGAATTGACGAATTGATTTGCATAACGACATGCGAAAAGTGAGCTCGATTTGAGCTTTCCCTTCTTCTTCCATGTTGTTTACGTAACTTCTCGTTTTTTTATTGTGATTTTTTACATTTTCTCGTTCTTACCTACAGGCCAGACATTTTCTATTATATTTATTGTATCTATGAAAATATGTTTTATGCAATGTCATTAGGTATGAGTGCTAACAATGTTTGTAAAGCCTCAAAGGAGTTTTTTTTATATCAACATGAAGATAGAAATTCGCGTTGTTGATAAAAAATCATACAAAGAAGACGCGCAACGGGAGCTTTACACGCAATACAGGCTAGAAAAAAAAGAAGACGAGTCTAAAATGCGAAAACCAAAGCATCTTGTGCGCCTTGAATTGTTGTAGCCAAGATGATGCGAGAACAGTGAGTGCTTTACGGCGGCGGTTGAAAATTGAGAAAAATCAACTACTAACGTGAGAAGTAGTAACGTGGAGTATGTGTACAAAACAAAAACGAAAAGTCAGGTGGTTTATATCGGCACTATAGAAAACTCTGAAGTAGACACAAAGTATACACATGTAATACACACCGTTGAAATAGGTTCTGCATTGCAAAAAAAAAAAGAAAGTTGGCGAGAGATTCCGAGAAGCACAAGTAACGATCGTGCGTGCTCATGATTTATCAAACTCACGGCTTTCCCGGCTCGGCAGCAGCATGCATTAAACATGAACTTCGCGACGCATAAACGTTAGAGTGCTGATGGAGCAACTTCTTTTTCCCCCCTTTTCCCCCAGACTTTCTTGCGCTGCCTTCATTGTGGACTGCCTAGCAGGGATAACATCTCTCGCCTCGTCTCTCCTACATCCATGCCCCGGAGTGTACAGAGTATGAGTCGTGCTTCACGAAAGGCAAGCATTTTCATTGTTCGATAAGAATCAATGGGAGATAGATAAAAAGCTTCGAACACAAGAAAGGAAGAGGCATGATAAAGAGGAAATGTAGGGTTGTTGTGCAGTCTAGAATAACTTGTGTGTAGAAGTACTCTGAGAAAAATGATTGGGCAGCTTGGCAGAAAGAGGCAGTGAAGGGGAGCATAAACACAAATTCGCAGTGTTCATTGACGCGAGATCTCAATCGTTTAACTCTTGCTGCGAGTCTGTCGTCTTCTAGGATTTTAAAAGTGCCTTCGTCGTCTTGAGCTTTGATGCCATCTCAGCACGAACATTCAAATTTGTGTCAGCCAACATCGCTCCGTCACCAAGATAAGCTAGTGAATTTCTTTGCCCACTGTATCCAGCAGCCGCATAGACAGGTTGGCTGTGAGAAGCTCGGCTTGTTTGCGATCAAAGAAAGCCGAACTTTGCCCTACCTCTCAGTGGCTCATCAAAGAAAAGTAATTTTTTTGCGGTAGAAAATATATGGACACTCTCGGCGTCCCCATCCCCGTCATTTCTCGCAGTAGGTCAAAATCGATAACATCGCCGCCAGATCATCAAGTTGAATGTATTTGTAAAAACATGCAATCACTAATGGCGAATATCGCAAAAGCGGAGAGAACATCAACCGGATATTTCCGTCACACGAAGGGTGCATGCAGTAACCTCGAGCGAGATCTGCTGTCGATGACCCATCAGGTTGAGAGAAGGTTCTTTTGTGTTTCGCCTTCGGATACGGCTTGGGTTACAAAAATAGACAGATCGAAAACTTGCTGTGCTCTCAACGCGTCGCGTTTAGAAGACTGACAGCACAAAAACCACTCGAGCCCCAGGAATGGTCGTAATGCCTAAAACAAGTGTCTTGTTTACTGACTTGAGATCGGCTCGAAAAGAGTTGGTTACCAACCATATTTTGTACACCTGTTCAAGTAGTTGTTAATTCGTTCATCACTGTACCACTGTGAGGAAACTGTATGTATTCTGCTACTAACGAGTATGAACTACGGGCTCGAGGGAGATCGTCTAGAAAATGTGGCGAGGAGGAAGAACGAGAGAGACAGCATCGTGGATAATCAAGCATACGGCCGGTTGGCTAAGCCGCGCTTCGGAACTGGTCAAGGGAAGTATAAAGATAACAAAAATGTTGCAGTTCTAGTAATTGAAACGTTCATTGGTGTGCGAAATCTGTGTCTTATGAACAAAACGTTGACACGTGCCATCTTGTTTAATGAAGTTCTCTTTTTGGTCATCCCGATTATCCTGCCTTGGTCAACTGCTGATTTGCAATAGGGGCCCTGCAATGTCGGGCCCTGAAGCACTCCAAGACGGCAACAAAATATTCAGTAGATTCCAAGTACAACGGTAATTGATGTCATACAAAGCACGCGGAGCGTGCTTGGCAAAACATCTGTTATCACTTGCTAAGCATGCAGTGACTGATGTCTTGACACCATGGTTACCACATGCCATGGTGCTAAGGTGCCAAAATATTACACCATGGTCACCGCATGCAAAGCATATGGTGACCATCATGTTATTTTGTTGAGGGACACGTTAAAAATATTACTATACGTTTGAACATATGTGATACGTGCCGACATGTATGTTGAACATTTGCATACGTTGCGTATAACCAGTTGTCTGCAGCTGCGTAACACGGTGGGCTCAGATTTGGGTGGACTTTAAAGAATCCCAGGTGTTGGAAATTTCCGAAGTCTTCCCCTGTGGCCTTTCTCATAATTAATGGTGTGGTTTTGGGATGTTACACTCCACTTATCATCATCATATAGTTGCGTAACACTTGCAAGAACAACATTGGCATTAACAACACTGGAAGTGGTATAAGCTGCAATCATCTGGCGCTTCCTCTTGTGAGGATGGGTGCTCCGAATGGTTCTACGTAGACCAACTTCAGTCAATGACAATCACCTACAGCGGGCGTTAACCCGATGTGATGCCTGTATAATACGAGTATCTATGTAAAGTTTACGAAATTCTAATGCCAATACTACCACCAATATTTTCGTTTCAGAGAAGATGCGGCTACATTGGGCCTTTTTCCGGAGCACTTCCTAGACTTGAGGTGGCTCTCTGGCAGAATACTTCATTGCCTCGCAGAATTATTAGATTCTATTCCTGCTGCGACCATAAACTTTATTCTTAGCATTCATCAGGTCAACGCTGCCTAAATCGGTTTTAGGGGCGAAGCTTCTTATAGCGGCACCCGTTCATCCCCCGTAGTATCTAACAAGTATAACATTTTGACCTCCAAGGTGGTGCCGGTGAGAGACTTCTTCTGTGCGTTGTTGAACAATGAAAAATAGTGCTCAATGTACATGTCAATGGCTGCTAATGGGGAATGAGAGACAGGAGCATTCAACTTTTAGTTAGCGCGCAGGCTGCGATCACCATTAGCCGCCATTGGCATGTACATTGAGCACTATCTGACAAGAAAGGGTTGCTACGTTATACTCGCTGGGTGTAACCTCCTTAGCTTTAGAAAGGTTTAGCGAGCTTTGAGCCGCAGTGCCATGAATACAATGAACTTGTATATACCATGAATGAACTCGAGGTGGTTAAAAATGGGAAGTAGATATGAAGCGCAAGCCATAAGAAAGTAAAAGCCGAATTCTCCGCCTCTCATTTCCCATTAGCAGCCATTGGCATGTACATTGAGCACTATCTGACTGAAAAAGTTTGCTACGTCATACTCGCTGGGCGTAACCTCCTTGGTTTTCGAAAGGTTTAGCGAGAGTTCGGCCGCTGTGCCATGAATACAGTGAACGAGTATATACCATGAACTCGAGGTGGTTAAAGGTGGGAAGTGGGCCCGAAGCGCAAGCCGTAAAAAAGTGTGCTTGTGCCACCTCTCGTTTAGTCCTTGGAATGTCCGCTGGATGGCGGTGCTTCTATATAAGGAATATATGATGAAAAGATGCGAGATGGTGGTACTTGGAGTGTTGAATAGATGGACGAACGGACACATAGACAGATGCATGGATGGACGCATGAACGGACGCAGGGGCGGCTGCATGGACGAACGCAGGGACAGACGCACGAACAGACGCACGCACGGACGGGCTGATGGACGCATGGACGGTCACACTGACGGACGCATGGACGGACGGAAGCAAGAACGAATGGACGAACGAATTCTTCGCCCCACTTTCCATCATTCACTCCGTGGATATGCTGCCATTTTTTAAAGGAGTGGAGCTCCTTGGCCACATTTTTTTTTTCGGTAACAGACTGGGAAAGAGAATTGAGGTTGAGGCCAGGGCATCTTTGCCCATGAACACGGGCATCGGTTAAACAACGTAGGTCGACGAAGAAAAATAGCCCCGAGTCACGCGGCCCTCAGTAAACAGGTGCGGCTCTGTGCAAGTGCGTCAATTTCTTTGTTGGAATAAAACACATGCATTTTAACTAAAATTTTACCCCACATACAACGCACTTTACACGTAATGTGGTTTTAAATCTTCATTCTTCTAAATTAAAACACTGAATGACCGTATCAATCAACACGGTCTTGTGATAGCGCGTCAGCACTTAGCTGCACCACTGCTTTGCTACCAGCCGTCGTTTATATGTGCAGCGGCCTGTGCTGCTAACAATACTTCGCATGTAGTATTCTTTTAGCGGGACGGCTCAGTGCTCTCCCACAGTTGAGTACGAAGTACTCGAAATCGTTAAACATTTTTTTATAAACACAGTCGAAGTGATGTTAGTCGTGAAATATAGATGTGCCGAGGTGTATATGCCCTGTTACTGGAATGGTATTGAAGCCTTTGTGTTCTGTGCATGCTGTAAATAAATTTTTTCTAAACAAGTCGTTATGCACTTTTCGTATAGGTTACAGGCCTAATCGAGTATCAGGCCCATGGGACGGCGTTATGCTCCCCCGTAGTAGAGTACCTCGTACTCCAAACCATTAACATCTTTTTCTAAAATCACGACGGGCTGCACGGCTTCCTGCTCCCTCTTAGAAGAGTACCAAGTACTCTAAATCGTTGAACAGTTTTTCTATACACATGTTGTGATTGGTACATTGTTGCTTGCCAACAGCAGAGTGCGTCGCACTCCAAACAGTCGGAGATTAACCGGCACACAGTCTAAAGCAGGCGTCCTGCTGCTAGGGACCCACTGTGTGGTCTTCCATGAGAAAGTATGCCGTACACATACCTGTTTCGTGAGCTGTTGGCACTACTCGCAAAGGTGCTGGCATCTTGAGCCAATCATGATGGAGCGCACTACATAATTCTAGTCTTACGCGATGTAACTGCCGGCAATTTGACAGAAGTGAAAAAATGTGCACTACACTAATTATTTTTTAGTTTAGCAACTATACTCCCAGCTGTTATCGCAGCCTGCTGTTACGAGGAGCGTCTTACAAATTCTCGGCTCATAGACGTATCGTGGTCTTGGCGCATAGGATCTACGGTTTCAATTTTAGCTTTGCATATGGCGAAATATAAGATAAACGTCGTTATCACAAATATGTTGATTGGTGGCGTTGGTGTGATGCAACAAATATTTATAAGAGCACGAGAATATATTTATTTAGCTACTCGAGGGAATCGTGTTACTACATGTTCCTGTCACCGTCTCTTATGTTCGGAGCACCTTAGTCTTGTCACCCATCCATACATCCCTTGTTGCGCGATTATGCTCACAGAAAAGCGATTGATGCACGCGATTACCAAAATAGCATGCAATGCTTAAAACTGGGTTATAGTGAACGAACAAAGTGCTTAATAATGTAACTAACAAAAATGGCCAAGAAGCAATCACAACAAGTATATAAAAAAACTAAGAATCTTTTAGAAAGCTGCGGCTGACTATGGGGCCATGCAAGAGAGGGCGCAACTGACTCTTCAAGGAGCGAATGGCCTTCTCCTTGAGTTTCACCGGGGCTGCGCCACTACATCTGATGAGAGAAACAAGCGAACAGAACTCGCAGCACGCGACAGGTATGTGAATGGTGTGACAAACAGGAAGAAGATAAAGCGCAGCAAAAATAGCGAACATGTTGCATACCGAGTGCGCAAATTTTTATCATCACATTCTACTGGTTAAGAGAAAACCCTCCACGCTTACCACAACCGTTGGAATAATCAGAGTTGAGGTAAACGGAGATGTGGGAACTCTATAGACATAAGGAAAACGCTGTGTGTCTGTACTACGCACGGACACTCGGAATTTTTAGGAGTAGAGCTTCCACGCGTCTTGTCTTACGTCTTTAGTGGCGAAGCTCCTTGAGGTTGATGCCTGTCTTTCGGCGCTGTGCGCCGCAGCCACCACTGACGATTAGGATGAGGACGACGATAATGCTGATGACGATGAATAAGCGCGTTCCAGACGACACATTCTCTCTCAGCCATCACGGCCTAGCGCATGCGAGGTACTCACTACATGCCATGACGATGACGCTGATGACGATGAAGAATATGACAATGATGATCACGGCCAACGACTGGCTTGTGCAGTATATGAAGTCTTGAGATTTTTTGCGACGCGTTTCGTATTACTAGAAACAGCCAACAACCATGAATGAAACGTGCACACACATCGTCTGTGCCCACTTAAGGCTAGATCAGATACCAGAAAGCACTAATATTGAACGCCAAACGAAATTCACAACTCAACACAACATACCAGTTAGGACCAATAAGCATTTTATATAACTCTGCAAAGTTTGGCACCCATTTACGTGCGTGAGTGTGTCAAGATTACAGGTGATTTATGGTAACACCAATCGGTCCTACTACTTAGCTCACAAATTATCATTGACTTAGTAGATATGCCGTGATTTTTAAGTGCGAAGCTTCTCTTAGTCTAACCTTGTCATGCGTCACGCGTAACCGAAAGAAGAGATGAGAAAGAAAAGAAGGCACTATCTTCCGAACAGTATAATAGACAGTGGTGTCTCATAGAAGTACATACAAACTGCAGTTCAGTGAGGATATTGTAGATGGCGCAGTGCTACTACTCTCTGATTGGCTGCTGCACGGGTTGCGTCTAGATGCGTGGAGCACGAATGCCTCTATGTCTCTCGAATACTTGCCGTACGTGGCAGATCATTGGTGGGGCATGGACGAAGCAGAGCCGCAGACGCGTTGAAGACGCTTGCACTTGGCTTCCCTGGTTCGCGTCTCGTCGGTGATACCCGCGCGTCTTCTGCATTCTCAAACGCGATCGGATGCATGGATGCATGTACGGACGGACGAACACACGGACGACACTTCGACCCACTCATCATCATTCACTCCACGGATATGCTGTGATTTTTTTACTTATTATTCCAGCACAAAGTCAGCAAATGACGCATGTATTGTGTATGAGATACAACCATTATTATTTTTATTTAAACTACATAGCAAAAGAGAGAGATGATTTATCGAAATACGAAAAGGTCAGCCTGGCCTAGTTCTTTCTAGCCTGCTACTCTACAAAGGGAGAGAGTGACGAGGTGTGAAAAAGAAGTGATGAAGGGAGAGGATGGCGACTGAAACAAGCTATGCATATACAGGGTGTCCCCCATAACTTTAGCCTAAGTTTAAAAATATGCCGGAACACGTACTCATGACGCGACCAAATGCATGCATCTCACCCTTGTCTGGAGTATTTCAGACTGCTTTTGTGTTTTCAAATATTGTTTGATTAAGTAACTTTTCAAGAAACGAATATAGATAAAAAATTCCAATGAGGACGCTGTAGATCCTTCGCAAAACGTCCGATTAAACAGTTTTGAACTTAATATCTGTTAGGTTATAGTGTTTTTCTGGTAATTACGAACGCCCGCGAAATGCAAAAAAGACCACGTGACAAACCCACTCGTGCACCAGTGCGTGCAGTGATTCTGGTGATCCTTAACGTTCCGCGTACGAACGACCACAGGATTTGCTCATTTTGCTGTCTTGGCAGGGCCGCAACGATGGTGGTGGCTTTACGATGAACACGTTTTGCTATCAATAACCACTATCAATAACCACTGTGACTGCATATGGCTGTCATGAACCGGTGTGAGGAAAGCGTGTAGTTCGTACGCGGAACGTTAGGGAGCACTATAATCATCTTGCGCACTGACGTGCGAGCGGTTTTGTCACGTGGAATATTTTGTGTTTTGCAGGCATTTGCGAAAAAACACAAATACCTAACAGATATAAAGTTCAAAACTCTCTAATCAGACGTTTTGCAAACCGATCTGCAACTTTCTCTTTGAATTTTTTTCTATCTTTGTATCTTGAAAAGTTAGATAATAAACATATCTAATTGTACAATATAGGAGAACACAAAAGAGTCTAACTCCAGGAAACGGTGAGTAACATGCATTTGGTCGCGTCGTAATTGCGTGTTCCGGCATATTTTTAATTTCTGGCTAAAGTTATGTGGGACACCCTCTATACAATAACCACGCAGCACTGTGGCTCCGCGAGAATCAGAGGTTTAGTCCTGTACATTAAAAAAAAGCTATCATAGCTTTTATAGCAGTTTTTGATCCTGTCGCATTGTACACTGGTGATAAAGTACCACTTTCACAAATGGCACATTCGAGTGCTCGTTTGCGAGTGCTTCGACTGTTTAAAGGAGGGGAACTCAGAAACTGAAACGTTCTATAACGAGAACAAGGACGTATGCAGGTCATGTTTCAAACATCACCTGCATACCTCCTTGTTCTCGTTATAAGGAAGGAGGCTGCTTCCTTATGATTTATTTTCCCCGTTATTTTATTGGTACGTAGTTGCTATTTACGTGCATTTTCATGCATCCGGGGTGCTGAAAAATGATCAATCGAATATGCATATCTTAGGCGTCTTCACACCTATCCGTGTCAGCGTTGCAACGAGCATTTTTTTTTTGCTACACCCACGGCAGGCAATCACAAGATATATAGAACCTAGTTTGATTTTCTTGCGTATATGCCTGACTACGCCATATTGTTTACACCTGCTCATAAACACTTTCTTTAGGTTAACTATTCCTACCATGATCATGGGCATGCACACTATATTTCTTAAAAACACCACCACCAAGTGTTGCCTATTGCGTTTTTTTCAAGCGTATATTAGTAATGCCCTAATTCCGGTTGTAAGAATATTCATAAGATGTCTTCTCTCCCCGTTTTCTTTTGATAAGAAGTGTTTTTATCATCATCTAAGCATTAGAAATGGATAGGTATAGTTAAAGTTGACAGCTATGCTGAATGCATATAATGCCTCAGTGTTGGTGCAAAGTAAACATTCTTGTAAATAATGTTAATTTATTGCGTTCATTGAAAGCTTCATATATTATTATGATGATGACAAGTGATGGTTCTCTTTGAAGCGGTAGGACGCAGTTACTGTGGCTTAGCCGGGCAAAAGGCCCCGTGGCGGTGGTCTAGAGGCTAAGGTACTCGGTTGCTGACCCGCAGGTTGCGAGATCAAATCCCGACTGCGGCGGCTGCATTTCCGATGAAGGCGGAAATGTTGTAGGCGCGTGTGCTCAAATTTGGGTGCACCTATAGAACCCCAGGTGGTCGAAATCTCCGGAGGCCTTCACTACGGCGTCTCTCATAATCCTATGGTAGTTATGAATTGGTGAACGCCACATACCAATCAGTCAGGTGAAAGAAAAAAAAAACTGGGATTCTCGCGGCACCTGTAGGAGAAGATCTGAACAACAACCTTCTTCCTACATGGCCTTCAAGATCCATTGATACCCAGTGAACCCAAGGAATACGCCAGGACGCACGAATATTGATGTGCAGTGCGCACGCCAAGCATTTTGGTCAAGGATCAGGCTCGCCTCTGTATTTTTTTCTATTGCCTTCTTGTTTGGCGTAACTTGGAAGTGTGGTGGTTTGGGCTTGTTGGTATGAGATGATTATAATTATAGCGCGAGAAAAGAATAACGACAAACGTTGTCTTCTTCTTTTCCTTTTGTCGTCGTTCTGTTCTCGCGCTATAACTATAAGTTTGTTTGGCGGCTAAGCATAAAAACTGCGCTGCATATTTTGACATGTTGTTTTCTTTTTTTTGCGACTGGTTGACCGAGAAAAATGTAGTGATCACAGTGAAAGTGTTTGGGGAAATCGTCATATTTTGTTTTTCCTTGTTTGTCCTTTCTCAAGCATTTCGTGTGAGCCCTCTGGATAGCCAGCAGATATTTGAGAGGAAACAAAAGCAAGGCTCAACACAACACAGTACTTAGACAAAAAAGAAAAAAAAAACCTCGAGGCGTAGCTGGCAGCTTCCACTCTTTTTTGAATGAATGTTATCTCTCCGGGCTTGTTGTGAAGAACACGTCCGCGCTCGCGAGAAAAAATGAATTTTCAGCGCCCTCGTTTGCTGCCTCATCTGGAATTCGTGGACATGTAAGAACAAAATGGTAACAGCACGTAGGCAACACGTCTCTATGACTGAGAATTCTTTGAGCTTCGCGAAATTTCGGGAGGGCCGTCAATCAAAAATATTCTAGAAAGAAATTGCCATAGCGCCTGTTCTTGATTTGCTATCGTGACCTCTTGTGCCGTGGGTGTGGCCCTCTAAAGATTCCAATGCTATTGTGATCGATCATAGTTTGAGTGCTTCGTGAAATGATGTTGGAATGAAAATACGAGGCTTACAAGCGTTGTTTTACTTCATGTTCACAACACGAGCAAGTACTTAGTATTTTTTTTTTCATTCGAGGATAATTATATAGGTTTACGTCTTAATACATAGGTTAACAATATTTGTTTACTTGCCAAAGCAGGTTTTGCTCCATGAGTGGTGAGTTTTTTCGCAATAACTTATCTGTTTTGTGGCGCCATCTTTTTTCTCGATTGATTGCGTTTAGTATTTCTTTGATGGTGTCTTCCATTGGCAGATTTAGAGCACTTCTGGTAATACTTTCTTCTGCTCCATGCGGAGCAAGTCTATTCCATTGGTGGATTGAGAGTGCTGCCTGCAAGTTGCCTTGAAAGATCTTTAGCAGCTCCATCGCGAGATCCACCCCAAGGAGCAACTTTTTCTACTCTCTAAACTATGCTGAGGGTATCGTACCGCAAGAGTAAAGAGGTCAGGTTTCTCTTCAGAGTGTTTTTCTACTCTCACAAACCATCAGATAGAGTGAAATTCCTTTTTACTCTGTATGAAACGAGAGAGTGAAACAGCTTTCTACTCTACCTCACTTTGAGAGAGTAAAATGTCCGTATGCTCTTCAGGTAAGATATAGTATAACGTGATTCTACTCCTGCTCTTAATTACTTTAGATACGTCGGCACACCACGAGGAATTAGCACTACTTAATAACCACAAATATGTGCAGTAAAACCTACTGAATTTGTTTGTTAAGGCATTAGTGAAGATTAACAAACAGGACAGCGTTTACAGCGCGCGCCAGTGAATTTCGGCGCACTGAAAGGCACTTGGAACTCTTAGTATCCACATTTTTGGCTTCGTATCTCTGTAGTAAAAAAGAACGTACTATCTCATTCAATTGTTCACGATCAAAAGTCAGCGCAAACGCATATGGTATTCTCCTTACAATATTATTCATGCTTTTGCTACGACCATCGCACATGGACGATGGTGCTGTAAGCCTAACGTTCTGTACGGCTACAGTGAAGTATTGTGGTTTAGGTCGTAGAAAGTGAACAACCATTACCGAAAATATGTCCAAGGGGGTGAAAAAAAAAAACTGTTTAGTCTACACTTCAGAAGCATGGTGTTTCCTCCGAAAAATTGACTAACAACTTAGTGAGTCAGTGCAAACGACGTTCATGATAGTTTTATGTGCTAATCTTATTTTTCCTGCTGTAAAATACACGTCTCGGTTACACGTCCTCATCTCACGAAGCACAAAGCAAACACAGTAAACACATTAGCTGCAGTACGGCAGGTTTTGATAAGAGCGGAGACACTGAAATCTGCGCTTCTGAACAAGAAAATGCAGACGTGTCCTAAACATATCTTATGACACAAAAAAATAAACTCGCTATTACCGTCGTGCAGTGCGGTGTAGTGGTGACCATGTCAGACTCTAAATCTGCGCTGCGTGTGGAGGTCGAAAGTTCGATTCCCACACAGTCATGCTTTTTCAGTTTTTTTGTCCTAGTGCTCGTATTTAGCCATCCTTACGATTGTCGCGCTAAGATATGTATGAAAAACATTTAAAAAGCCTAATTTTGGCTCAAGTTCTGTTTTTTTTTTCGTAGGCGTTCTACTCTTTTCGGTGGGTTTATGCTACTCTGCTTTGGACAGTGTCATGCTACTCTGTTGAGGGGGAGTGCTTTGATCCATTCTGGGAGAATTGGTGAACTCTTCCTCAACAAGGGATGATTCACTTTGGAAAAGAGAGTGAAATGTGGGAGAAGAAAGCACCCTCCCACAGAGAGTGCCTGGCACTCTTATGGTGTCATCGACTGGCATATTTGGAGCGCCGACGAACTCTGCACCGGAGCACTCCCCTCTTGCGAAGGGCAACAGAAAGGAATCTACCAACTGAACACACGCGCTACTTCTGAAGCAAATGTCAGGGTCAGAATGTAGCGCGGTGCGCGCGTTTCTCTTGTTGCACGAGTGGGCACGCAGGGCACAGCGACGCTGCGCTAGAAAAACGTGAGCTACGATGCGAGGTGCAACTCGCGCGACCGGTGTCCGTTGGCAGGCCCGAAGTTGGAACCGTTTCAGGGCATGGGGCCCTTGTAATTTCCGGTCAAATCCGCCGATTTTCGTGGTGTAGAAAAAGTCGCTCTGTGGAGTGGAACTCGCGACGAAGTTGCTCCAGATCTACCAAAGAAACATAGAGGAAGCACTTTCAATTCGCTAATGGAATAGACTTGCTCCAAATGGAGCAGAAGAGAGTATTACCGGAAGTGCTCTGAATCTGTCAATGAATGACATTAGTTTTCAGAGTGTACTGTGCGAAAATCAACGAATTCGACCCGAAGTCGCAAGCGCTTCGTGCCTTGAAACGATGCCAACTTTGGGCGCACCAACGTACGCCGGTCGCGTCAGTTGCACCGCGTGTCGGAGCTGACGTTTTGCTAGCATAACATCGCTGTGCCCAGCGTGCCCACTCAAGCAAGAAAAGAGACGTGCGCATCGCGTTCCATTCTGAGCCTGCCATTTGCTCCAGAATGAGCGCGTGTGTTCCATTGGTTGGTTCCTTTCTGTTGCCCTTCCCCAGAGTGGAGTGCGGTGGCGCAGAGTTTATGGGTCACTCCGCATCCACCAATGGATGCCGCTATTAGTTATTGTTTGTGCTGTAGCGGAAGCTGCTAAGAACCACCGCATTCTTTTCTATCCCGTCTGCAGCCGGCCGTCGACAGCGCGCCTACTCGCGGCGCCAGCTCCTCCTCCTCCGTGTTCGGGGAACAACGTGTTGTCGGGGCCGGCTCCGGGGATTAGACCGGCGGCATGCTACGCCTGCTCGCTCGGTGGCCCCCTTTTCCTCTTTCTTGTAGAAGAACGCGGGGGTGCCTCATTCTCTCCCTCGTCGAGGGGAGCTCTCGTCACTCGCACGGAGTGGAAATAAACAGTCTTGCCCTGCAACTCCAAACCTGCTTCACGTCTCCTTTCTCGCTGCCTCCGGCAGCCGACATTTCCGGCCGCTACAAAATTGGTGACCCGAACGCTTCAACGAACACGCCGCGATGAGCTCCGACGACAACGCTGCTGCCTCCACGCCTGCGGTCATCGCCACAGAACTGAAGCTACCAAATTTTTGGCCGAAAAATCCAAGAGTTTGGTTCAGCCAAGTGGAGGCCCGTTTTCAACTCCGGCACATCACCTCGCAGTCGACAAAATACCTTCACGTCGTCGCAGCCCTGCCCCCCGAAATCGCCGACGCTATCGACGACATTTTGGTTTCACCCCCCGCGCAAGAAGAATATGACACCCTCAAAAAGACGGTGCTGGACCGCCTCGAGGCGCCTGAAGAAAGCAGACTGCAGCAGCTCTTGTGTCGCGAAGAGCTGGGCGACCAACGACCTTCCCAACTGCTGCACCGTATGCGGCAACTACTCCGTGTGCACGCGCGTCAGGACGGCCAGCTCCCACTTCTTCGTGAACTTTTCCTGCAACGGCTCCCCCAGTCGGTGCGCGTGGTTCTCGCGGGTTCAAATGAGACGTCCCTTGATCGACTAGCGCAACTTGCCGATCGCATCACGGAATACTCAACTCCAACCTTTGCGCCCATAGCTGCTGCAAGAACACATGAGCAACCAGATCGACTGTCGCGCCTTGAGGAGAAACTGCAACACCTTACCGAGACCATGCAGAAACTTGTGCTATCTGGCGCTCCCCAACAGGACGAGCAACGACGCAACCGATCTCCTTCAAGACACCCAAGCTCTTCCCAGAGAAGCCATGCACGAGATACACAGGACGGAGTTTGCTGGTACCACCGTCGTTTCGGCACGGGTGCTAGCCGCTGCACTCAACCTTGCTCGTTTCCGGGAAACGCTCCGGCCAGTCGTTAACGGCGGCTTACGACATCGGCCCTCCACCCAGCCGCCTGTTTTTCGTAGTCGACCGCGTAAGCAACTCGCGCCTGCTAGTCGACACGGGAGCCGAAACCTCTATTGTCCCGGCAACCCCCGAGGATCGCCGACGTAGCAAGAACACATCGTCGCTGCAGGCAGTGAACAACACTGCCATCGCTACGTACGGCTTCCGCTCGCTGACAATAGACGTCGGACTCAGGCGCCTGTTTCGCTGGGTCTTCGTGGTGGCGGATGTTAATTTCGCCATACTCGGAGCAGATTTTCTCAGCCACTTCAACCTGGATGTGAGCGTACGTGACCGTTGCCTCAAGGACAACAACACATCCCTCAAAGTACGTGGTTTGGAGTCAAACATCTGCTCATCTGGCATCTGCGCCTTCCAGCCAGTATCAGCCTACCACCACGTCCTGGCCGAATTCCCCTCGCTCACCAAGCCCCGCAACACGGAACAGCCGGTGAAACATAACGTGACTCACCACATCGTCACCACCGGGCCGCCAGTCACCGCCCGGCCACGACGGCTGTCCAGCAAAAGGCTTCAAGCTGCACGCAGGGAGTTCGAGCATATGCTGCAGCTGGGAATTGTTCGCCCTTCGTCTAGCAACTATTCATCGCCGCTACACATGGTGCCTAAGGACGACGATTGGCGCCCGTGTGGGGATTACAGAGCCTTGAACGCATCGACAACGCCGGACCAGTATCCTCTGCCACACATTCACGATTTCAGCGCGCGGCTGGCAGGTACGAAAATATACAGCAAGATCGACCTTGTAGCGGCATACCACCAAATCCCCGTCGAACCGCAGGACATACCAAAAACAGCCATAACAACTCCGTTCGGCCTGTTTGAGTTTGTCCGCATGCCCTACAGCTTGAAAAATGCCGCACAGACCTTTCAAAGGTTCATGGATGAGGTCACCCGGGGTCTTCCTTTCATCTTTGTCTACCTGGATGACATTTTGGTGGCCAGCAGAACGCCTGCGGAGCACGAAGAGCACCTCCGCCAGCTCTTTCAGCGTTTGGATGAGCACGGTCTGGTGTTGAAACCTCAAAAGTGCGTGTTTGGAGTAGAGGCGCTCAACTTCCTCGGCCACCACATCACTGCTGAAGGCATTATGCCATTGGAATCGAGGGTGGAATCCGTCAAGAAGTTTCCAGCTCCAACATCTTTTCGCAAGCTGAGGGAGTTCCTCGGGCTCTTAAACTTCCACCGGCGCTTCATTCCGTCTTGTGCTCGAGTGCTCCAGCCATTGACCGACCTGCTGCGCCGAGACGACCAAAAGGCACCAGAATTTTGTTGGTCTGACGAACACCAGAACGCTTTCCAGAAAGCTAAGGACGAGCTAGCCGCGGCTACCCTTCTCATTCATCCACGGCCTGAAGCTCCTACACGCCTCATGGTGGACGCTTCCTCCACATCGGTCGGAGCAGTGCTGCAGCAACAGGAGGGCGCCCAGTGGAAGCCACTGGGCTTCTTTTCGAAACGTCTGAAGCCTGCAGAAGCACGGTACAGCACTTTTGGAAGGGAGATGCTCGCAATATATTGTTCCATTAAGCATTTCCGCTACTTCCTCGAAGGCCGTGAGTTCTACATCTTGACAGACCACAAGCCCCTCACCTACATATTCAAAAACAACAGTTCCTCCTACTCAGAACGAGAGATCCGTCAGCTCTCATTCATCTCCGAGTTTTCTACAGACATCCGCCACGTTCCCGGGGTCGAAAACGAAGCAGCTGACGCCTTGTCTCGCGTCAATGCTTCCAGCACAGAAGTCCTGGACTTCGAAGCTATGGCCGCAGCTCAGCGGGACGACCCCGAGTTGACAAGACTGAAGGAAGGGGGATCTTCACTCGTGCTCTCGGAGGTTGCACTTCCCTACGTCCAGAGCACGATAACCTGCGATACCTCCCAGGCAGCACCACGACCTTTTGTCCCACTGAACTTTCGCCGAGTGGTATTCAACACTTTCCACTCCATCAGCCACCCAGGTGTCCGTGCCACCCAGCGGCTGATAACGCAACGCTTCGTTTGGCCCGGAGTCAACGCGGACGTGCGACGATGGGCTCGGACATGTGAAACGTGTCAGCAAGTGAAAGTGACTCGCCACAATCGGGCTGCACTACAGGAATTTCGGACTCCTGAGTCGCGGTTTGACCACGTTCACCTTGACCTCGTGGGACAACTACCGCCCTGCCAAGGATTTAGGTACCTGCTCACATGCATCGACAGGTACAGCCGGTGGCCCGAAGCTATACCAATTGCGGACATATCAGCTGAGACCGTCGCGCAGGCCTTCATTCAAACATGGGTGTCCCGCTTTGGCTGCCCCGCCCGCATAACAACTGACCGGGGACGGCAATTCCAGAGCAACCTCTTTTCCCCACTCTCAACGCTCCTCGGCACGAAGCTGCAGCATACAACCGCCTACCACCCCGCCAGCAACGGAATGGTTGAGCGCTTCCACCGGCAACTCAAAGCCGCACTGGCAGCGAAACTCGACCGCCAGCACTGGGTGCAGAAGCTCCCGCTCGTTCTTCTTGGCCTACGCTCAACGGTGAAGGAAGACCTCGGCTTCAGCGCAGCGGAAATGGTCTACGGCTCAACAGTGCGCCTCCCGGGAGAATTCTTCTCCGACCAGACACCTTCCGCCCCAACAGCCTCCGATCACATCGAGAAGCTGCGCGCATGGCTCGCGCAACTCAGGCCAACAGCACCTCGCATCGCCCGCAACAGGAAAGTTTTCACTTTTCCTGACATGGACTCTGCTACCCATGTGTTCGTGCGACACGACGCAACGAAGCCGCCCCTTACTCCGCCGTACGATGGCCCATTCAAAGTTTTGTTACGTACTAACAAAACCATCGCAATCGACGTGCGGGGGAAACGAGAAGTCGTCGCCGTTGACCGCGCCAAGCCTGCTCATATTGAAGTTTCCATTCAAGCAGCCTCTCACGTACGATTTCATTGCTAACCATTAGACTGTGACCTTTCACTATTCAGCCCGTAACTGCTGTCCTTCTTTAAAAGCTCCGCAATCTAGGGGGGGGGAGCCTTTGTAGCGGAAGCTGCTAAGCACCACCGCATTCTTTTCTATCCCGTCTGCAGCCGACCGTCGACAGCGCGCCTACTCGCGGCGCCAGCTCCTCCTCCTCCGTGTTCGGGAAACAACGTGTTGTCGGGGCCGGCTCCGGGGATTAGACCGGCGGCATGCTACGTCTGCTCGCTCGGTGGCCCCCTTTTCCTCTTTCTTGTAGAAGAACGCGGGGGTGCCTCATTCTCTCCCTCGTCGAGGGGAGCTCTCGTCACTCGCACGGAGTGGAAATAAACAGTCTTGCCCTGCAACTCCAAACCTGCTTCACGTCTCCTTTCTCGCTGCCTCCGGCAGCCGACATTTCCGGCCGCTACAGTGCTCAGCTCTGTGCCAATTGATGGCTGCACAAGATGCGTCTTTTCCTTTCCTCAACCTCTCTCTCTCTCTTTCTGTATTTTACAATTTATTTTATTCATTTACACACCGTTCACAGCACCATCAAAGACATTATAGTGAGAGGGTAAACACAATATAATCGAGTGTATACATCGCGCAAATATAAGCGATGAATGGATGACATTTGGGGTTTCACGTCCCGAAACCATCATACAATTATGAAGGACGCCGTAGTGGAGGACTCCAGAAATTTTGACCAAATGGGGTTCTTTAACGTGAACCCGAACCTCAAACATAACCACTAAGAAAAAAAGTAGGCATAAACATGAAAAACTTGCATACAGACCCAGTATGCAAAGAGACGCAGTAAAGAGCCAAGTCAACGAGACGTACAATGTATAATTAGATATTTCCTTACCTAAGGCAGCAGGTAGCCTATTCTTCCATCCACACTTACAAAAACGGTATTCACCACTCTGTAGACACAATCACTTGCATTGTTGCATCCTGTCAGTATTGTAATAGATCTTTCTAAAACTACTCGACGCTACTAATGAGATTTCGTAGCTCACTGATGTCAACGCTGCTGCAGACACCTAAAGAGTTATCGGCTGTGCTCTAGTTCCCGAATTTAAATTCAACAGAATAATGAATGTACTGTAGACATTTATTATCCTAATCACTTTGCACTAACCAGCATTTCTCCTTCAAACTGTTTAAATAAAAGTCGCATTACGCATTTCTACAAGCAAGAATCACTCGGTACACCTTTTTTTTTTCACTTTCGACGAATAAATAAATGTCGCAGCTGTATTTCGCTTTTACCTCAATACGTGAGTGGTGTCAGTATTTAAAAGTGACACGACTAAAGTTTTCCATGAATAACTTCAGAAGAATACATATTAGGAATACATTAGCGCGAAAGGAATGCTGGATGAATATTTTTTGCATTCGAAGCCACGAGCCTGCCCTGAATACCAACGCCTTGGTAAAATTCATGGTAAAACTTGACTTGTGTTCATCGCGCATAAATTTTAGCTAGAAGCTCGCATTGTTTTGCGTGGTTCCGTTTAGCGTCGCAATAATAAAATGAATACTGTGTGCATGATCTATCCCGCATTTCATAAAAGTTGTCGCAGAGAAGTACAAGTCTGAAAGAAGGTATTGCCGAGCCCGCTTCTTTCTATTTTCATGTTACCGTCCCCTTTCCAAAGAAGTGTGGCCTTTCAAAGCACACCGAAATGACCCGGAACAATCAAGATAATGTGAAAACCTTCCGGTCAGATCACGTGCGCCACGCGAACACCACTGTAGGTTCTGGAACTTGCGTGGCCGCTGGCGATAAGAGTGGAATCTTCGAATATGCATGTATAAAAGCCGACGCATTGGATCACTTGTCAGTTTAGTAACGGCCGATGCTCTGTGCTCTGATGTCAGAGTACAGCGTATATTGCTGTTTTTGATTTTCAGCTTACCGGCCCCAAGTTCGGCCGAAAGAAGGGCTTAATATTTTACACACCGACGGCTGCCTTAGTCGACGCCAGGACCACGTGACACGTGGAGAGGCTGCTCGCTCGTATTCTGATAACCCCCGTCAGGCCATGAACCCAGCCCACCTCATGAAGAAGACACTGACGTCCACCACGACCATCGCATCAGCCATACACAAAAAGCCTACCACTAAAGTACGTGCCTCTACTTAACAAGAATCGGAATGGCAAGGCCATGACCTAGACTATGGCAACTATCACAGCCGCTGTGCCACAGCTCGTGATGGTGAAACAGCAGCAAAGGAAGCCGCTGATCTTTCGGGGATTACCGTGTGAGGACCCCAAAAAATTTTGACTCGAGTCGTACAACAGAACTGCAGCCTTGAACAAATGAGATATCGACGACAAGTTTCAAGCTGTGTATACTTCGCTTTGGAAGACAGCGCCATGGCCTGGTTCGAAAGCAGGGAGCCCAGCCAGACAACCTGGGACATCTTGCAGACCAGCTTCCTCGCAACGTTTGCAAGCGCCGTGCGAATCGTGCGAATGGAAAGTGCCACCACTTTAATGGGAACACGGGTGCAGCTCTTGAACTAATTCCTGTTGATATTCACGGAGGATATAACACGACTTTTCCGCCACACCGACTTCGACAAAGTGGGCTTCCTCATGCGAGGAGTGAAGCAGGAGCTCTTTGCGGGGCTGATGAGAAACCCGTCGACGGCTGTTTAGGAATTTCTCTCAGGTATGGCCCACTCCTTTTTTATTTTTTTTATTTCGTTAACAATTATGTGGACAATCTCGGCTGGATTTTGCCGCCGGCGTTGACGTCGACGTGGGCGTTCGCGTCGTCGTCATTTCCTATGTATATATACGTATGCCATATATGCCCTCTCCCATCTTTACTTCCTTCATGGTTCACACGCTTAGCACCTGACCGTATAGCACATGCGCAGTGGCGCAACCACTGACTGGCTGAGTGAAGCAAGAGGCAAAATACGGTCAGCTAAAAGACCCTACTGAGCCAACGAGGAGCACGTCCTTGATCATTCAAACGGCAAGCTACCTATAACTACCACTTACCTCGGCTGACGGTACTTGGGGGGGTAGGGGAAGGAGAATTATTGTGTTTTCGGCATTACCAGCAAGTTGTCGCAATGGGCGTGCGTCGCCACTTCGTGTGGCGGCGCGCGCTCTATTCTTCCACGCGTACTTTGCCCCACTTAAAGCAAGGAAGCGAAGTTCCTTCACGCGCCCTTATCTTGCGGGGGTATCGTACGTTTTGGCTGGCCTCGGACTTTACCTGGAACGATTCCGTTGTAGTTACGGGGCGCACAAAAGTAACTGCAATCGTTGGCGTCTTCATTTGCGAAAAGCACACACTTTTCAGACACGGTAAATGACAACTGAGACGCTTATTCGCGTGCATCTGTACCTGTGAGTACGTTTTGTGCGTTATATGTGCGTGAGAAACGCGGGGTACGTTAAGATCTGCTGTCCGTTGTGCGCGTGACTTTCCTATTTGTTGCTCTCGCGTTCATTGCTTCCCTTTGCGGCAAAGCTAACTTTTTTTTTCATGCTACCATTCTATTTCAATATAACTGCCGTTTTGCGCAAAGCGCGCCTGCAAGACTGGGAAGAATTTATTGATGTTATAACTTGCCGTTAATATTACGTGCTCAATGTAATCTGATCACGTGCTCACGTAGTTACTCCTAGTTCTGGATCTTACGTGACCGCTAGTGATAGCGCTTGAATCTCCGATGGTGAATACACAAAAACCGATGCGCTTGACCACTTGTCAGTTTATACAAGGTTGGTGCCCTATTCGCCAATATCATGCGTTATTTGCTCTAAATGGACTTTAATTTGCCCGTCCATTAGTTCAGCGAAATAGTTTTTATCTTCGACACACCGACCACTGCCTCGCTCAACGTCCCGCAACCTAGGGAGTATTATTTGTGGCTTTAATTTTGCACTCGCATTATGTTTGTCGTATTTTCACTGCTGTGGCATGCAAATTATACCTGCGACTTGACATGAACTAATCAATAATTGGTTATGTATTTGTTTCGTCAGCAAGTATATATATATATAGGCATGCACAGGCCGGAAGCATAAAATTGAGAAGGCTCAGTTTGAAGTGAACTATGGTGCGTCCACCTGCACCAAAAGCTAACATATTTATGGTAGTGGTCACTCATGTGAAATTTCGGATGTGGTGTGAGTAAAACATTTACCTAAGTGTTCGTACATAATGTGTAGAGCATCTTCTCACAACTGAACAATCAGTGCAGTAGAGATTCGTAAATTTGTGCTGTAAAGAATCTGCTGATTGCTGATCATACTACGTTGAGAAGATATTAATTTAATGCTGGTAAATCATTTTTGTAGTTCACAAAATCATTTAGGCATTACAGTACATATTTATGTCCTTGTATTCATCCTATATGATGTACTTCGTATTTCGTTAACAATTTTTCTCGAATTAAGTTGTAACAGCTTCTTCTAAGCAATCTGCGCACATTTCCAACTTCACTCATCACGACTTGAGATGCAGTTTCTTGATTTGTTCACAATACAAAGCTTATAAAACTTTGACTGAATTGCGAAAAAACAACACACACGTTCACTGTAACAATTGAATAATTTCTGTTAATTCAACACACATCATTTGCCGCATTCATAATCGGTCACTGCTGCCAAAGGGCGAAGATTTAACGCTGTCGCTTTCAGAGACTGCAAGTCAGCAACCTCAATCAGTGGAAAAGAGGAGCGGCAGAAAGAAATTGCGTTTTGTTCGAAGGAAGCTCGAAGGACACACGCGTCCACAGTGAAACTGGGTGTAATAAGCGGGGAAAAAATTACAACAGCTGAAAATGTAATCAAACCGAGACTAAAAAGAAGAAAGCGCCAGTATTCAATCGAAGCCTGGTACACCAGGAAGGGACTCACGCTCCGGACGGAGCAAGGACTGCGTTCCAGAAGTGTTGGGAAAACGTATGCAAACGTGACCTGCATACCGCAGCGCACTTCTGAGGTTTGCAGTTTGAGCTGTCGTTCCGTTTTTCTTTCATTTTGCCTTCAGAACGTTGCGTACCATAGCAGCAAAATAGAAAAAAAAGCAAACGAAAAAAACTCACGCACCTCGTTCCAACACTCGATGTTCTCGTCGTATACGCTGAGATTCCTACGTTTGCATTCTCCTGCCAATGTTTAGCTTTGTTGATCGAAGGAATGAAGAAACGTGGCTTAGAAGTTGAGTAGTTCGCAGGGATTCATCACGCAAGAAGCTAAGTCACGAACACAGGACAGGAGAAGCAGAGTGTACGAACGGGGGCCATTCGTGTTTTCGTTTTTTTTTTATGCGTAGGCTAGCCTTACCTTTTTTCATGGTAAAGCTACCTGCTTGCTTGCAACTTGACACTTCGCTCGACTTACAAGCTGTGTCCTTCCACAACTTGTTCATTTAGCTGAGTCTATTCGCCATCATGTTTTCTTTTCTTGAAATTTTTATACGCGTTGGTTCTTTCAGTGGCACCGTCACATCTATTTCACAGGAAAAAAAACGGCCGCAGAAAAAAGTAAAACATATAAATTCTTAGGAAATGCTCAATTTGTTATGTTTGGCTCATTTTCGCGAACGAATGCCAGAAAAATGAGGCAGACCCCGATTAAGTCGCGCATCTTTATAGGCAGGTAGATGTGTACAAAAACTTGTAAAATGAAACTCATAAACTCCATTCATCAACAGAAAAAAACACAGGAACACAGTAAATCCAAGCGTGAGCAGCATTCACCGACAAGTCAGGTCGATAAGCTGCCTAACTTAGGAGTAAAATTCCCCCAAATTGAGAACGTTTGGTACGTGCCTCGTATATTCCTATTCACGCGGGAGGATCAACAGTCACAACTCTGCTCTGTCATGAAGGATGGACCAAGTTTTACCTGCCACGCAAATTTCTAATCATCTAGGTCATTTTGTCTTTTTCCTACCATAGCGTCAATCAATCAAAATAATTCTGTTTTTTATGTGGTGAGAAGTGTGTGTGTGTGCGTGTGTGTGTGTGTGTGTGTGTGTGTGTGCGTGTGTGTGCGTGTGTGTGATGGGGAGAGAGGGGGAATAAGCAGTAGATGAGTTTGCTTTCAACTTGTTTTTACATCTCCTCAGGCAGAATTTCAGAAAGCAGCAGTTTTTTGCCTTGAAGGGCAGGAAGACACAAGCTGAATCCATTGGGCACGCATTGTAGGCTTACGTCATGATCTATCATCAGAGAGCGTAGACAAGAACGCGATCGGCAACAACTGTTGAGGCAATGAGCTACCTTTAGCGCGTTGTTTTCTCCAGGCGTTGCTTGCCTTTGCTCAAACTTCGCGACGCCAGAAGCGTAATTCACGACACACCTTCAAGGTATGAAGTGTCGATATGTGTAATACTACATTATTAGTTGCGAATGGTCTTGTACCCTATTTCGCAACGCCCCCCCCCCCCCTCTTCGTTTTTTATTTTTTGTGATTCACGACTACCATGCCTGTCCAACTGGTTTCACTTGGTCTCATCTGTTGCCGAATGTACAAACGTGTGTAGCCAACAAGTGCGAAATTCTGATGTGCTCAAAGTGTAGTTCTGAATTTGCACGCGGACTGTATGAAGAAATATGTCGCGAAGAAGTCATATCGCGTGCAGAAATGGCAGCAAAGGCGAGAAAAAAATACGGCAGCCCTGGAAGAGCGGCCTTTCAGAGCATTTGTCAAACACTCTTTAAGTGATGCTACAAGCACACCGACAGGGTACCCAATACACCATAAATCATAATATTCTTTAGTAGTGGGGAGCCATCAGCTATGCCATCCTTCTTCATTCTTCGCAGAAGCATGATACCTGCTACATACTTGCAAAAAGTTTGGTGCACTTTTGTTATGCTCTGGCTGACGAACATGCATGAGTACTTATGCCTGAAGATTTTGCAGTGGGTTGGAGCATTCGATGACCTACTCGTTACGTAGTTCATGTCATGTGACGCGTTGCTGTGCTTTGGCTGTTTTAAAAAGCTTTACTGCTCGTATTGATGCAATTCCTTTCTCTACACCAAGCCGGCCTATAAGGGCAATTTGAAAAGCAGTTTCAAGCACCGGCATGACTTTGTGTGTCTTATTTTTTTTTCGGTGCTTCGATTTTGTGCGGTACAAGTTTACCAGGATTGGCAGAGTACTGTGCTGGCACGGAAAAGACCCGGGTTCAAATCTCATTGTGTCATTGGTGTTTCTCATTTACTTAGTAGTTTTTTTATTTATTTCGCGCGATGTTGGTTGTGGACACCAGCGCGGCGGACAAATACGTTGCACGCAATTCTTTTTGTGATCTGGCACCTTTCGCTGTAAAACTACTCTCATCTTTGAATTCTCAGAACTTTGGGGACCCTTCGACAACGTAGTCGAACGTAGTTAGTTATTATTCGGATAGCAATCATACGGAAATTCTCGGCTGAATTTATGCCACCGGCGTCAGCGTCGCCTTTATCACCGTTCATGTATGCGTATATATAGGAAAACGCAAAAAAGGAAAATATTCCAGAAAAAGACTCCGGTGCACGGAATCGGTATTCCAACCTTTGAATTGCGTGAAGCGTTAGCCACTCCGCCACGAAGGAGCACCTCCTTCATCGTTCAAACTGCAACCTATTTATAGCTACCACACACATCTCAAGGGAGGGGAAACGATCGTGTTTTCAGTATTACCTGCGAGATGGCGCAATGAGCGCACGTCGCGAAATCATCACGACGCGGCGGCGCGCGCTTTCATCTGCCAGCGTACTTTGCGCCGCAGAAAAGGGACAGGATGGACTATCACGCGTGCGCTCGTTTATCTCGTGGGGTTGACAGTCGTACGCCTTGATTTGATTAATATATGGGGTTTACCGTCCCAAAACCACCATATTATTATGTGAGACGCTGTAGTGGAGACAAGCGAACGTCAGCAACTGATATCTTCGATTGGCCGATATATTAGTCGACCGTTAACCGATGAGGTTGTGTTAGGTCCTTGGCCTGACGCCAGCAGCACACATGTGGTTATACGAGCCGTCATTGCTTTCTTAGAAGCCAGTGGACTGGATGCACCCAGCCTATTAAGAACATATCATCTCTCTACCTTACCATCGTCATTCATCACTCTTTCACTTCCCAGTCACCCTTCGCCAGTGTAGAGTAGCAGGCCAGAGCAAACTAAAGCTCAGGCCGACCTCTCTGCCTTTCTGTAAGTTCTCTCTCTCTCTTTCTCTCTCTCTCTCTGTAGTGGAGGGCTCCGGAAATTTTAACCACCTGGGTTTCTTTAACGTGCATCCAAATCTGAGCTCACGGGCCTACAAGATTTCCGCCTCCACCGGAATTGCAGCCACCACAGCCGGATAATGATCCCGTGAGCTGCGGGTCAGCAGCCGAGTACCTTAGCCACTAGACAACCGCGGCGGGGCCGTATGCCTTGGGCTTTCAGCGGAACAGTTCTGTTCTGTCACTGCAGTCGTTGCCATATCTACCTTTACCACTTTCATTGCTTCGCCTTTGCGGCTAAGCTGTTACTTTTTTGTTGCGCATAGCTCAGTATTTCATTCAGTGAGCTCAACAGGAAGTTATATTCCTGAACGTAGTTATCCTGCAAGACAGCTTTATTTGGCATTGATCATCGCTTCTTGGGCGAGAACACAACGTACACACATGGAATTCATGCTAGCCTTTTCTATGAATAAACTTAGGCAGCGCACGCTACAGGCTGCTTTGTTTTACGTTCATGAAAACACTAGCTTCACGCAACTGCATACATTATGGTTACATACTCGTGTCATGTGGCTTAATCTGCTTGACTCGCAGCAGTTGAATGTGCAAAGACAAAAAAGACCTGCTGCGTCCAAATGGCTGGATGATAGATGAAAAACTTTCATTGGGATCCTGAAGGATTCCACCGCGTCAAAAAAAAACTCTCTTCTTTCCGACCATCCCAAGTTATGTATTGTTTTTCTTGCGAATAATTTTCTTTTTAATGATGCTCTCATACTGAATTCGACAAAACTTCGCCGATAAGTGCGTCTTCCTGCTCAATTCGGCAGTCAAACTTCCAAAGTCATCCCTGGTAGGTTTGCAGATCTGACTGCACATTTCAGCTTGTATTTCAAGTCTGTGCCGGGAACCCCGACTTGAATTTACCAGGTCTTTTAAAAAACGTTCCTGCCTTACTCAGTTTTGTTGTCGTTTTTTCCCTACGTTCACTGTGTGGGACTGAGACCGAGACATTGACCCCAAAACCCGTCTACTGTTTATATTTGGACGCTGCGGAACCCTGCAAGACACAGAAGACAAGCTTTCGCTTTCAACAGAATTGCACGTGCCTCTTTGTTCAAGCGTGTAATGCAATTCCCAACGCGAAACATCGTTCAGTTTAACTGTGCGAAACGATTTTGAATGACCACTGTTATGCCAGCGAGTCCTCGTCAAACGTCCGTGCCTCTGAAAAAGGCAATCTGGGTCAAGGCCAGCCCGCAGTCCGCCTGGCGCGATCAACTCGACGGCGTGAACACGCGCGGCGCTTCTCTGGCCCACGTGCATTGAGTCAGCTGCGCACGTGACAGCGAGCCGGCGTCCTCGTGTCTGGTGGTCTGACGCATGGCGCGGCAACCCCATTGGAGGAATCTGCCCTGACGACCAGCGGCGCTTCTGATTGGACATTTTGGTTGGACCCGGTGCAAATAAAAGAAGCCCTGCGGCGCGTCGCGATCGGCCGTCCTATGAGAGAGGAGTCCCCATGTCGGAGAGCCGACATGTGTGTGAGTAGGCGGTCTTAGGCGAAAAGTTGACCTATGTATTAGAGAGGAGAGCTCGGCTCTTCGAGTCTCTGTCGGCCCCAGTTCCGAATTTGTAATGCCTCTGTGTATATGCTGTACATAAACCTTGTTTAACTCACCGTCGTCTCGTCCGCTCGTCTTATCAGCTCTGCGCAGAAGCAGTCGCGAGCTGATAAACATACGCTACAAAACGGCTGGTGACCTTCCCGGCGGAGTTGGAAGCAGTGGCGCCTTCGGGGCCGTGTCGGCGTCGCCGTCTTTCGCAACAGTGGTGGCTTCGGCGAGATCGGTCCGTCGTTCGCAACAGTGGTGGCAGCTGCGGGATCGACCGGCGTCAGCGACATCGATGCGGTGAGTGCCTGATGTTTTCCCCTCAGTTCACCAGACTACTCTAGCTCAGGTTGTAGTAGTTTAGAGAAGGGCTGTGTGAAGCATTGAAGGGAGCTTTGATCGTTTCAAGCCAGTCGAAGCGCTTTGAAACCAAAGTTAATGCGGAGGGGGTAAACACGGGAGTGTGCAAAATTGCTTGCGCGTCTTGCTAGTAGGCTTATAGTGGGTACGGCAAGTAAATTGTTAACAGGGGCAAACAGCAAGAGGCTAGTGTGAACGATGGAGAACCTTAAAGTGAAGGAACTCATCGAAATTTGTGAGGAACTCGGCATTACTTTGGGCCGCGCGAAACGAAAGCAAGCGATCCTTGAGATCATGAAGGATGAGGGAGTGTCGGCTGAGGAAGTCGATGAGGCCTGGGTGGAAATTAAAGCACGCCGTGAGGAGGCTGAAAGGCGAGAAGTAGAACGTCGCGAGCGCGAGGAGGCCGAGAGACAGGAGCGCCTTGAGATGAAACGACTAGAATTGGCAATCCTACAGTGTTCGCAGGCGCCTAGCGTAGCTTCCCCGACGATTCAGGTCAGCGGTTTTAGAATTCGGGACCAACTGCCACCGTTCGAAGTAGGCGAGGACATGGCGAAGTATCTCGTCAAATTTGAACACGTCTGTGAGCGAAACGCTTTGGAGCGGCCTCTTTGGGCGCGGAACCTGCTAGCTCTTCTTCCCGGCGAAGTGTCCGACGCGATAACTTGCTTGTCGAGGGAAGCGTTTGAGAGCTATGACGAGGTTAAGGAAGTGCTCTTGAGACGTTATAAGTTGTCACCCGAGGCTTTCAGGCAAAGGTTCCGGTATGCTAAAAAGGGGAATGAGTCACACGTTGACTTCGCGTTTCGTCTTAAAGCCGATTTGATTGAATGGCTCAAGGGCGAAGGTGTTTATGACGACCACGATAAAGTGGTGGAATGTGTTGCATTGGAGCAATTCTACCGCTGCATCGAGGAGGATGTCAAACTTTGGCTGCAGGACAGACTTGGGGAAGTACGGTTAAACAAGGCAGCAGAGTTAGCTGAGGAGTATTATACTCGCCGAAAGTTGCACAGCAGGGCAGTGCGCGTTGAAAAGGATGAAAGGAAAGAGGGCTTTTCAAGGAAACCTGATCAACGGAAACCCGTTCCGCACCGTAATTTCAAAAAGGACCCGTCTCTTACGAAGGACAGTGTAGGGGAAGGGCAAACAGAAGCGGAGAAATCGAGTGAGGTTTCTACCACACAGTCATTTGAATCGGAAAACAAACGGAAGCCGCTAATCTGCTACAACTGTAAAAAGGAAGGGCACATCGCTAGAAACTGTCAGGAAAAGTTTGCCTTCGCAACGATCCGAGAATCAGAAAAAAACATTCGGTTGTTGGAGCCGTATCTCCAAGAAATTAGGGTCAATGAGAAAACGTGCCGAGCACTTAGAGACTCAGCGGCAACCATGGACGTTGTCCACCCTTCATTGGTGTCTCCGGATGACTTCACAGGAGAATGCACGTGGATCAGGCAGGTCGCCGAGGAGCAGAGTGTTCGCTTACCAATCGCCACGGTTGTCAATAAAGGCCCGTTCGGTGAGCTTCGCACCGAAGCGGCTGTGTCTGCCGCGCTAAATGATCGTTTTCCTTATCTTTTCTCCAACAACTCGGAGCAGCTTCTCAAAGAGCAGGGCAAATCGTTCTTCCCCAACTTAGCGTGCATGGCTCTCACGCGATCGCAAGCGTGGAAGCTATCGCGGCAGCTTGATCTGGTTCCATGCGGTGAACTCTCAAGTGACCTTGTCGGCGGGTCGACGGAACCCCAGAAAGGAAAGTTTCCGCATGAGTCATGTGAGCAGTTCGCGAGCGGCCCGTCGCCGACCCGACCGGCGCGGTTTCCGGAGAAAGGGGAGACGACATGGCGCCATTGAGTCAGAGCGAGAGGGCTGCAACGCTCTCGCCTGTAGCGGAAAGTTGGAGCGAGCTGCCGAGAGTTGATCGAGAGACGCTCATTCGAGAGCAGCGTGAGGATCTCTCGATTGAAGCGCTAGTGGAAAGCCAAGTTGAAGCGCTAGTGGAAAGCCAGAAAAACGCGGCAAAAGTGCTGTCGAAGGAGCACTACGAGGAATCGGTGAAGAAGCGTGCTTTTGAAGTAGGGAATCAGGTAATGCTGCTGCAGCCGTTCAAAAAGAACAAGCTTGAGGTTGATTGGGAAGGGCCCGCCAAAGTATTATCGAAGCCTTGCGATACAAATTACGAGGTGCAAGTAGGAAGGCGGCAGAACAAAATTTACAACTTGATGAAACCCAATGTTCAACATCAAGCGGTCGTAAATCAGCTGTTGAAGGCTTCAGAGGAAGAGGAAGCAGAAAATTTGAGTTCTAGTGAGGTGATCGAAGGGGGATCGAAAATCATCCGGGAGCAGATAAACCTAGAGCCTAGCTTAAGTGAAGGAGGACCTGAGAAAGAGGACCTGAGAAAGATTGTTTCCGAGTTTGGGTATGTGTTGTCGGACCGTCCCGGAGACACGACGGTGATCGAACACGATATCGAGCTAAGCGGTGAGGAGTCAATCAGTAGCAAGCCGTATCGTTGTTCCCCTGTGCAACGTCGAAAGTGTGAGCCGCTCTTGGTGCCGCATAGGTATCGTCGCCTAAAAGTGGCCGGTTACTGAAGTGGAGCATGTTGCTCCACAGCGCAACTTTGACGTTCGCTATAAAAAAAAAATAAAGGAAAGGTAAACGCTAATGCAGGTGCATTGAGCAGTGCGTTCCAGCTAGTAACTTCTCAACCTTTCGGTTTCTGGCTGGCGATTCGGGGCAAAAATTTTGACCTCATCACGACCTTAGCTGAGCGCTCTCGTTTAGAGTGATCTCAAGGGGCCAGCTTTATGTGGTATTCTAATCCGTTACGTTGTTGTAAGTGTGAAAAATTCAAGTTCTTACTTTAAGAGTCTTGTGTCCCACATGTGCCTCTTGATGTAGAGGGAACAAAATTCCAATAGACACGTAGATAGGTATATGTTGTACTATACTTTGTCTGGTGTTCTGTCGGGTGACCGAGGGCACTTGCTTGTGTCGTGTGTTGTCTGTTGTAGAACCGTTCTTGGCAAGTTGCAGAACCATCGACAAGTGCTGAAACCGAAGATGGTCAGAAGAGACGAGCGAAGTTGGCCAGCAAGTTGTGGCGACAAGCCAGTGGAGCTGGGATCCGTCGTCAAAAATGGGATGTGTTTCCGGAACAGTCTGGAGCGGTATTCTCCCCATGGCCCTGGAGACGAACCTTGAGGGGCCCGGCGAACGAGCGCACCTGACATCCGAGCCCCGTGGAAGCAGCTCGTCTTTCCGGTGCATTGTCTGGTGGCGGGGGTGCTGTTATGCCAGCGAGTCCTCGTCAAACGTCCGTGCCTCTGAAAAAGGCAATCTGGGTCAAGGCCAGCCCGCAGTCCGCCTGGCGCGATCAACTCGACGGCGTGAACACGCGCGGCGCTTCTCTGGCCCACGTGCATTGAGTCAGCTGCGCACGTGACAGCGAGCCGGCGTCCTCGTGTCTGGTGGTCTGACGCATGGCGCGGCAACCCCATTGGAGGAATCTGCCCTGACGACCAGCGGCGCTTCTGATTGGACATTTTGGTTGGACCCGGTGCAAATAAAAGAAGCCCTGCGGCGCGTCGCGATCGGCCGTCCTATGAGAGAGGAGTCCCCATGTCGGAGAGCCGACATGTGTGTGAGTCGGCGGTCTTAGGCGAAAAGTTGACCTATGTATTAGAGAGGAGAGCTCGGCTCTTCGAGTCTCTGTCGGCCCCAGTGCCGAATTTGTAATGCCTCTGTGTATATGCTGTACATAAACCTTGTTTAACTCACCGTCGTCTCGTCCGCTCGTCTTATCAGCTCTGCGCAGAAGCAGTCGCGAGCTGATAAACATACGCTACCAAACGGCTGGTGACCTTCCCGGCGGAGTTGGAAGCGGTGGCGCCTTCGGGGCCGTGTCGGCGTCGCCGTCTTTCGCAACAGTGGTGGCTTCGGCGGGATCGGTCCGTCGTTCGCAACACCACTGACCACTCCAGCAAAAAAATATGCAAATGTAGTATATTTTGGGCGACCAAGAAAGTAAATAAGAGGTACTACTCTTTCGGGGGAACTCAAACCAGAATAAATCGAAGGGTTTCAGCAATACGAATGAATCAAGAAACAAATATAAATGTGCGCTGGATAAAAAGACGAAAAGTTGGCCAAAGCTGAAGGTGGCTTCCTGCGATTCTACGGCTTTGCTTCGCACAGCCCGTCTGGTCTTATCAAGGGATGCATGCTTCCGAGAGCACGATCTGAAAAGTTCGTGAGAGCTTTCTTTCCCGAAGTGAATTTAGAGGACCATCTGCGACTACCGGTTCGGGCGTTCGAGAAGGAACTGTAGAAAATCTCAAACGTTAAAGTTCTCTGTTCATTGATCGAGTCAGAAGTCTTCCGAACGTACAAACACGAACTGAACCATATCCGCTGAGTATTGTGCGTTAAGAGCCCCCCCCCCCCCCCCCCGCCTCACCTTTCTCCCCACAAAGACAACCTACTTTTGAGCTCAAATGTTCCCTAACAAAGTGTACGTGATAAGAAAACAGTTTGTCGAACAAAACAAAAGGGGGCTCAAAATAAACAGGATAGATTCAGCCAAGAAATTGAGACGCAATCGCTGAGCAGGAAAGACTTTTCCCGCATCGATCTTTCTCGCGACGTTTCACTGGCTTGAAATATTTAGCCTTCTCTGACATCTTAGAACTTCACCTGACAAAAAGGAAAGCACAGAAATGCATTGTAGATGACGAAAATCGCACTGTTCCCCTAGGCCTGGTACTACTTCATATTCGCTGCCCACTGTGTGGAAAGCGAATTGGAAAAATCAAGTTTGGGTTTGAGATTTAGGTTAAAAACAACCTAACGTAACGAAGCTTCTACAGATATTTTCCCCCTTTCTATCAACTAATTTCAAGCGTGCATGGTGAAATGATTTAGTTTTGTATGCACTCCTTTTTATAAAGGCTAACATTAACGTTTCCAGCGAGCATTTAGCGCAGAAGCAAAGCATGACGTAAAGTTTTATTTTTGTTTTTAATAGAAATGAACTCTACGCGTAGCATGCCAGTCATATGGTCATTTGTACAGGTATAATTACCCTTTATATTGTGCACTCATTATGGGCGTGCATGACACGAGTTCTTGTTCTGTTTAACTGATAACTTTTGGACTCAACGATGCAGGACCCTATATATGTATACATGCTAATTTCTTTCTTAATTCTTATTTCTGAACCATCTTCCCGAAAGGGGGTGGCAGTCGCCAAATCATGGTGAATACCCCTTCGTTTATTTTTATTTCAATAAAAAAAAACTCATGTCTTAGTCAACTTACTGCACTTATTACTGTATACTATTTGATTTTTCTTCAGCTTCTGCGATGGTGTCTTGGTTTTATGTGTGTGTGTTCTGTATGCAGAGAAAAAGAGAGAGAGAGAAAATGACCATAAGAATGGTAGAGTGGTTAACTATACTAAGTCCACTTCGCTACCCTACCCATAGGGAGAAGAGAATAAGAGTAAAGAAGGGAAAGAGGAGATGCACATAAAACAAAAACGCATATCCTTAACTAAGACAGTGCGCTGGGTTTCTCTAACAGTTTGCCGACGACTACTATGAAGGGAATCTAGCTATAGAGAAGAACGAAAAAACATTTGTTGACGATTTTGTTTTGTTGTTTTTTATGCGTACAGCCTCTCCTTCGGGGTCCCACTGCCTGCAGTGGCTCGTAGGTTCTGTTTTTGATGATTTTATTTTATATACACTGCATGCTGTACTAATCGATAAACACAAAAAATTACGGATATAATACATGATTTAAAAGAACCTTGCAACACTGTTGAATGTGTGAAGGCTACTGAGAGCATTTTATTACGATAGGAATTCCACGGACACTTCCGGAGCATTCTTGCTGTTTACGTCGAGTACTCCCTGAAGTTCCATATCATGTCCATGTCAATTACATCCCCCGACTTGACGTATGTTTTATGTAAACAACGAAAGTGTGAGCACCGATCAAGATATCGCGGTTCAAGCTGAGAGGAAGCGTGTGGAATCAACGCTAAGAACAGCACCGGCTGAACCCTAAGCTCAAGTGCTTTTTTTTCATTGCTAATTTCTGTCTGATTTCTTTAAATTACTTTGGCATTTTATTCACTTTGAATTCACATTGAATTCTTGTCAACTCACTTTACTTCCCATTCGATGCCTCATAACCACCTGGGGGACACCTGTTTCTATTTAGAGCGCAATTGGTACTATAACTACCTTACTTCGCATTGAATTTCAACTTAACTCTAATTATTACCCGTGGAATGTGGGCATGCGTCACACTTGACTTTAGTACCATTCTTGTTGTTAACCCTTTCAGAAGCCAAATATTAACAACTGTGTTTAAAGGTGTTAAATTCCTAGAACGTTACTTCAAGGCGCTCAAAACTCTATTGCGACAAAAATAAACGATGTAATTGTTGACTCGGTGTGTCATAGTAATTCATTTTAATTAAAATGCAATTAAATATATCTTAATCCTGAAGTCATTGGTGCTTACTTTTGGGATAAATAGAATTTAATCTAATGCTATAAATATAGTGCAAATTAATTTTTCGTTATGCCAATTGTGAGCAAGAAACATTTCTGCTTTTCACATTGCTTGCAGGAAGCGGCATGTTGCTCAACTCGTAAAACGTGATAGTGCCTTCAGAAAAGTGATCATATCTATCAGTACACTGCAAAATGAGGTTAAAATAAAACAAATTAATCATGCAGGAGGTTAAATGCATCTAATGTGCGATATATCTTGCTCTTCTTTAGCCTTTACGGGACGCAAATAATGAAAACGATTGGTGTATACAAGTGTGTACATGGCGTCTGAAAGGGCTAATGCTGATACTTGTCATGAGTCATACATGACTTGTGCCTTTGTTGTATTCGCGGCATTAACTGCTCGTTTATTTCGTAGCAGTTGGGTAACACGAAAAAAAATGCCGCTATAATCACCAGAGCCTTCTACTTTTCTGATGGCTGGATGCGCACTTTTGCCTTTATACCTCGTGATGATGACGCAGCCGTTGCAGGAGAAAGAAGAGGAGATGTTCGGAGATCAGCGAACGAGCAAGGCGCCGAGTGTCGCTTCTTGCAGCGCCGCCACCGTTCATCTTGCGAGTCTATGCGGCGCAGCACTACGGCGGTCGTGCCTAGCCATGCGCAGCATGAACAAATCACCAGCTTGCCCCTGGATTTTCTCACCACCGTGCACACTCCTACGTTGGCAATACCGTCGTTCGCATTTATGCGTCTCTTCTTTCGAAGAAAGATGCAGCAGTGCAGAACATACATGCAATTGAGAGGCCCGCAAGCAAGCTGAATCTTCCTTAGATGACACTGCACCATTTTTTTCTTGGAAAAAAGAAGCCAATATATTCTACGCTGCATTCAATGGCTCAAGCAACAATATCCAGATGTTTCTTACAGAAATAGCTGGGTGAAAGCAGAGAGCAATTGCTTAACGCCGTATATCTATAGCTTAGGTAGCACTGCGTGGTTCTAGCGAGAAAAAAGAATGTATAGATGTGAGCGAACAAACGGAGAGTGTAAAGTCGATCGGCGTGATGCCCTATAGGGAAAACCGCTAAGAGCATTTTCAGTAACGTGTTCCAACAAGCGAAAACGGCCTGCGCCTTTCGGCATTGCATCGAACGTATTTGTATGGAATATCGAGATCTTTCGCCTTTTCGGAGGCAATGACGGTGCGCGTGTACTTTTCTTCTGCTTCTACATATTTGTTCGGTGGCGGCGCTATTTACCCGCAAGATAACTGCTTTAAAAATAGGAAACCTGCATTTTGTCGTAGCGTCTGGGGGGGGGGGGGGGGCGGGCGTAAGAGAGTCATACTAAGTACTATGCATAAAAGAGCAATATAGGCATGGGCACTCATTTGTATTACATTCTTTCTTTCGCGCCGTGTTCGGAGAACAAAAATTTAGAAAATATTCCACACACTGATATAAAAGAGGCACAATTGTCTTTTGTTGCCTTGTTTGACGAAACAAAATAGTTAGGACGATCCTTATGGAACAACGTGGCTCGTCAGAGCGCCTACAGGAGTATGAGAATGGTATAATGAACCAAGAATGTGCGTATTCTTCAAATTTTTCTGTTTCCGAAAATGTTTTGCCGTTTTGCTTGTTCTTTTTTGTGCATAAGTGTAGTCTCCGCTGTCTGGGCCCCGTCCTGATACTTTGAGAAAAAAAGGCCGGATAGAAGGCGCACGCAGGTTTTGGGCCACCGAAAAGAGTGAAGCTTCTACCAAGCACGGCACGCCGAGAACAATAGCGCAATCAGCGCCGGCTGTCTCCACTTGCACTACACCGCGCTCTTCATTTCGTCGCAGCCAACGTCGCCTCGTGCCGCGAAAAAAAGCGACAACACGAAAGTAACAAATTTCTGAAAAGGAAAATACAGCAAGATTGTGCTTAACATATGTGCAATGGCGGCTTTGAAGGTTCCCGAAAAAGCAATGTTATGAAAAACAGAGGCACTAGCAGTCGGAGTTGGTGATTTGTGCGGAATATTCAATGAGCGGATGCGGCGCGAAGTGGCGTGGTAGAGGAGAATCACTCAGTAAAAAAGCAAGAAAAGGAAGAAAAGGTGAACACGAAATGAAACGCGTAGTGAGAGTTCTCAAAGGGAATCACAGTATATATAGGAGAAACACGCTCTACCCTATGTTGAGTGAAGCTCATTATGGGTACGCGTGCATAAAATATAAGAAAAGGCAGAAAGAAAAGTAAGTTCGAAACATTGCGTAATTAGCAGCTTGGAAACTCCGTAACACCTTTGTTGTGTTCAATAAACCATACAAAGTATAATATACAAAATGGCCGTTTGTGTCGTGCGTGACATGTATAGCGGATAGATGTAAAAAACTACTTCTGGTTGGCAACAAAAAGAAGAGAATGCGAGGAAATTATACGTAAAAGTTTGGCGTTGCGACGTTGAAGTGAGAACCTACAGCGGTATATGTGCTCGCTAGCAAGTGAAAACAGCAAAGTTTCGTGGAACGCATGGTGCATGACTATTCTACGTGACCCTTTCTATAAAGACCACCATTGGAAAATGGGGAAACAAAACTGAGGGTTGCTGTAATAAATCGAAAACAAAAAGAATGGCAGGAGGAAGCGTTGAAATGGTTTATTTGAGAACATGCCTTGCTTTCACGACTGCTACAGTCTTCTGCACGTTTGCGTGTAATTTAGCGGAAAGGAGCACGTCGGATTATAAACATTTGTGTCAAAATATTGAGCACGACAGAGAAAGAAACATAGATCTGAGCATTGGGGCGTATAGTTCCTGATTCGTGGATAAAATAACATAGCTTCAAAACAAGAAATATAAAGGGGTGGAGGATGGCATAAAACAGAGACCTTGACTTAACCGCCACGCACGTACATTGGAAGAGGAGACAGGTTATGACAAAATGAAAAATATGATGGAAGACTCTTGAAAAACAACACGAAGTCATTATGCTTACGGTAATGGCCAACTAGTCAGCAGAACACAATTACCACATACAGCTCTAATGTGTCTTGTAGTATGGCGCTTCTGTATCAAAATGCAGCAACGCCTTTGCGTTGAAGTATGTGTAAGAAGGTGCCGTATAATTTCGCTTTTGTTGAGCGGGAGGTCATAAGGCGAATGCTAAACTGGAAATTTTCTGCAGCATATTGGTTGAGGACAAGCAAGGCTGTTCTACCAATTGCAATGTTACCGGTTTTTATTTCGGATCAGGTAAGTGACGTTCGAATAACGAAGAATTTTAACAAATGTTGCAGCATGGTGAGCTTTGAGCGTAGAATAATGAAAACTGTGGCAACAGAATTCCAGAAAAATATACCATGGCATCTTTCATATAGCACTGGATGATTTTCGATTTAGAACATAGTTTAATTCAATCAATGAAGAAGATGCCCCCCCCCCCCCCCCCTGCCCCACCTTGGTGATCGGAGTGGCCAACACTGTGCTCGACATAACCAGGAATTCCCAAGAAGGCTGAGGTCTCGGGACCGTTGAAGCATCTGACATTTCATGCTTCACAAAGAATACAAAGACCACGTTAAACTTTACACAGATGGCTCGACGAATGGTGTATATCTTAGAGCTCTGGTGTTCCCCACCAAAAGCCAGAAACATTCAGTTAGGAACGTGACACAAGACGACATCCACAGCCGCAGAGCTCGCGGCACAACGCAGCACACTCCGCTCGATCGATCGAGAAGTACCAATAAAATGTAACATATGCGCTGATTCGAAACAAGTTCTGCACTGTTTTTAAACTTATCAATGTTTTGTGCCTCATGACCAATTGACGCTGGAAATATCGCAACTGTACCATCAACTAATGAACAAAAACCATGACGTAACTTTTCAGTGGTTACCAGGTCAATGCGGCATCAGCGGTAATGAGCATGCCGAAGACGCACAGATAAGTGCCCATAAACATGTCGTGATAGAACCCGTTCTACTGTGAAGGGCTGACTTGGCAGCAAACATTAATGCCCTCGTAACAGCTCTTTCGGCTTCCGTTTTACTGCATATGCCTGTTGTTCGTCATCGCCTTTCTTTCTTTGTTTAGTTTAGCTGTGTGTGACTGCAATCTGGATTGCAAGCCGTTAGTGATGTATGTTCGCACCCAGCAAAAACATATGTTTGTGAAAAGCCTGAAATTAGCACACGTCATACGACGACTTCAAGAAAAAAAAACTCCGCAACGTTATTATGAGACCTATTTCAATACGCGCGCCTTATCTTATTTGTACTGTAGGGTCGGAGGCAGAATAAGACGTAAGCAAAGTTAATGCACACTTTTCTGTTGACAAGTGAAGGGGGAGGCGAAGTGTTGCTCAATTTCACAAGCCTGAAATACGTTCGCTTTTCTAGCCACAAAGAGCGAGATGTTACACACACATACATGCACATCTTCACAGGCAGTTCTTTACAGTGGTTTTATTGACCCGACAAAGCTCGAGGGACAAAAGTGTAGAGCACCGCTTCTACGACAAGAACGATTGTAACGAGCTGGGTGCTAGCTACTAACAGCCAAGTTGTTCCTCCGCGTTTTCCCCACGACAAGTCATGGCCTCTGATAGAAATGACTGGCCAAACGTAAGTCAGGCCAATCGCTTCTATGTAAATAGGCCAGGCATATTGGCCGAACTAGCAGACCAATTGCAATCAGCTCTTGGTGCACTTGGCATACCATACAACGGTGATATGTGGGCAGTTGTACCTTTGTTTGCTCACATCTAACAAGTTCCTACCACACAGCCACTCAAACAGTTCTTCCTGGTGGCGCCATCCTTAAACATTTCTTTCTGGTGACGCAATGTGAAGACGCCACACAGCTTTTGCTGGCCTGCCGCTTATGCAAACGACAAGGCCATCCCATACACTTTTTTGGAGAAACGACTTCTTCAGATCCTTTCTCGCAAGTCCGGACCTTACACTGTGTGCCTTATTTCGTGATATATTTTTCGTCTCGGCCATAAATTTTTGAGCTAACGATCCCTTTAGGCCCCCTGGATTGCTTTGCATAAAAATAAAGGACATTTGTTGAGTAACGTGATGCGGCTTTTCCAAATAAATTGCAAACAGAAGGTGCCTTCTGTTTCTGAAGCAAGAAATGCAAGATTTTGAAAACGAAATGTGCGGAAGAAACCGGTTTTACGTAGAAGGCATCAAGAATTGAGGACAGGAAACCAAGCCGCAGCACCACTCACTGAGCGACACATCACGTAGCATAAGCGTTTCTGTATCAACTCGTTATGACCGAATAGAACCAAAGAGAAAGAAAAGCAGACTGATTCAATTTTACCAGACAAGCACCAATGCGAACCGTTTATGCTACAAAGTGTGCTACTGAATCATCGTTTACAGTAAAAATGAAAAAAAAGCTTTGTGTTTAATATAGGTTCACTTCTGAATTTGCTTTCCATTGCTTTCCATTGCTTCTGAACTTGCTTTCCAGCTTGCTTTCCATTGATACAAAAAAATATACATCGACTCAACAAGACTGTTCTTACGTAGTTACTTATTTGCTCACTTATCTGAGGAGACGAAAAGAAAGAGATACTCCAAGCGCCCGTTAAGCTCTGCATTGCTTGGTTGTCACGTTACAGCCTAACACGTGGAGTGAAATCGAAATGCCCTAAGCTTCTCGCCGAAGAAACTGCAGTACACAAAATAAGCTGCCTCTGGTGTAAGTTTGGTAATTAGACCTACGTGGAACCACTTAAGATCACGAAGTTTTCCAGGCGTGGGATAATCTAGATTATCGGATCGTGGGTCAACCCCAGTAAACAGTGTCCAACGCCATCCGCTTGCCGCGTAATCTTAAGCATTTGCGTCGAAAGCCGTACTCTGCTTTCGTGACGCGAAAAGTTCACAGGATGGCAACCACTTGATTTAGCCGTGATTACCACAGCGCCTTTGTAAAATATCTATCTATCTATCTATCTATCTATCTATCTATCTATCTATCTATCTATCTATCTATCTATCTATCTATCTATCTATCTATCTATCTATGTGTGTCTGTCTGTCTGTTTGTCTGTCTGTCTGCGTGCGTGTGTGTGTGTGTGTGTCTATCTGTCTGTCTGTGTGTGTGTGTGTCTGTCTGTCTATCTGTGTGTGTGTGCGTGTGTGCGTGTGTGTGTGTGCGTGTGTGTGTGTGTGTGTGTCTGTCTGTCTGTCTGTCTGTCTGTCTGTCTGTGTGTCTCTTTTGTCAGAATTGTGCAGCTGGTCTAGCAACCAGAGACCAGTATTTAGTATAATATCATTCGCTACGTGCATATGCTGTGATTCTTTTTTATTGCGGACACAACGCTTGCAACCTCGAAACCGTAAAAACGACACGGGAACGTACAAAGAAAGGCCCAGAGAGCAGCAATCTTCCTTCACGTTGCAGTTGAATAAGCAATGGGCGTTTTTAGCATCTTTCAACTGACGAATGAGCAGCGCGAAGACTATGATTTTATTGTGCCAAACTTTTAGGAATACTGCAGTTGAAACTAAAATAAACAAGTGAACGCTATGTTAAAACACACCTGCAACTTGAGGATGACCCATGCGAACAATTTTTGAGGGATGTTCAGCTGGAGTCACAGTACTGCAACTTTGGAGAGCTGAAGAATTTCAATGGTTCTAGACCAACTAGTGTGTGTGTGGCACGTAAGTTGTTTTTAACTCACCTGCTCGTACCCTGACGGTGTGGCTAGCCATCTTTCCGAGTGCGTTGCTGAGTACGCAGCGGTACGATGTCGAATGAACGTGAGCGCGGAACTCCGAAGCCCCGAAAGCTGGGAAGAGGAGCGTCGATCCGTCGGCGCTCGTGTGCCGCAGGCCGGGCACTTCGGAAAGCGCCGCCGGAGTGGACATCATGATGCCGACGCTGCCCGCCCACGACGCCGATGCGGAAGAGCCGTTCAGGTCGTCCGCGTGGATCCACCAGAGTGAGGGCGAAGGCGAACCGTGTCCCCGGCACCGTAAGGATCCACCCAGTGTGTTGAGGAAGTGGTACCGCTCAGGGGGCTCCTCGTCAAAACCCAGGGATGGCAAAACTAAACCTGCAGGGAGAATTCATAAACGTATGTCTCAGGAAGTGTAGGGAGTGGCAGAAGTGCAGAAAATGGCACGTTCTCTCGTATGCAAAAAAAAAAAACAATGCGCACTATGAACTGAGGCCTATGTGTCACCATGTTGTGGCATGATGCTCTCTACTCAGCCGAATATGGCGGTTTCGAATACTGGGGGTTACTGCCTCACTTAGATCGAGGCGTCATGGTAGAGGTCATTGTACTTAAGGTGAAAATTAAAGAACATCAGATGATGGAAATATCCGGAGCTTAACACAAAAACCTAAGAATTATTATTGCCCGAGTTTCATCTAGTGGAAGAGTCATGGATAGCCGTGATTGCAAAATCGAAAGTTTTCGTTACTGCAATTTTGCTTCTATTTCTTCTATCCTTGTGCTAAGGGGGTTAAGGTGACGTGTAATTAGCAAATAAGCAACCTGCACATCTCGACACTGATTGTTGGCGGGCAAGCTGGTTCAAAATAAGCATGAAACAGTGCCCCCAACTGGGGCATAAAATGAGAAGAGCACATACAATGCGCTTGTTATCGTTAATACGATGATTCACTTGAAACATCGAGCCTTTTGTGCCTTCATCACGCGAACGAACCCGGCGTGTTACGAGCGCACATAAAAACAAACGCAGCACAACTCTATAAGAACCAACGCTTACCAAGTTCGTTGGTTAAGCGTTGCAAGAAGGTTTTTTACTTGGACATAATTAGAGCACTGAAGTCACCGTGGAAACATAGGCTCTTTCGTTTCACCTATTCTTTCTCGACAGTTTGCGCCGTCTAATTTCCTGTTAACACACGCCAACTAGCCCAACAACAAGCTTCAAGAAACTATTTTCTTTGACTGCTCGTTGTATAGCTTGTCGTGTTTATAATTTCGGCAAGCGGTAATAGATGAAAATCACAATGACATGAGATGCCCGTCCTGAAAACATGCAACTGTGACTTTGGACATCGGGCAACGTCGCCAAACCTAAGGGGCTTTGCCGTTTTTTTTTTGACAGAGAGAAACATGGATGCCACAGCACAACCAGGAAAACGAAACACGAAAAAAGAAGCTATCTTCTTATGCTTCTTGTTTCTGCTTAAGCGTCTTGGTGTTTTCTGAATATATGCGCTAGCTGGCCCGGCAACACGTTCTGCTAAGCTTCGCCATTGTTAGAGCGGAAAGCAAAATAAATTTACACAACGGCTGCAGTAGAGTTTAAACCCATAGCCAGTGACGCCATCTAAGCCAGCTGAAAAGGAAATAAACAGAATATTTATTTGAAGCCGCATATATCAGTGCAGTCTCAGACAATTTTTTCATCACACTTCCACTGATCTGACATATTTCATTCACATTCAAGAAAAGTTCATACCGGGAAACTGAAAACACTGCACGAAGGCAGACAGAGAAAGACGTCGCGGACTGATCTTGTTGGTTTGTTTGGTGATCACACGAAGCAGCTGCAGTGTGTGGAACCTTTTTCACAGAATTCTTTTCAGCTGAGGTATTCGGTCTAAATGCAAGGCTACTTTTAATAGTTGAACACTAACCAAGGAACAATAACAGACAAGCAAAGACCTCCTCGTTTTACGTGTTTGTACTAGGTAACCAGTTTTGCAGTTCATACTTTTCCTCGGCTAACACAAGCTTGGTTACCCTTTCTGCCTTCCCTCTCCATTTTTATTTCTTCCTGTCCTTCTAATGTGTAGATAGACAATAGTACTGCTTAAACAACGAAGAAGAATGAAATGCAGGCCGATGAAAAATTATATATTGCAATATTTTTCATTTAATATATGGGCATCTAATGTTAATTCACAGAACAAAGAGACACAGGTGGTACGAAACGAATATTCAGGGTGCATGCGAGTCGTAGGCAATAGCAGACAGATCACTGGAGTCGCGGCGTAAGGGCGTCATTCCAATATCACCACAACATGTTGCGTGTCCCACACAAGCAACCACACTATACGTAAAAAGCTGGAGGAGACAAAGAAGGAAATCACGAAGAAGGACCCGTCCGTGGTGAGAAACGCTGCAAGGACCGAAATGCTCTCTCGGTTCGCAAGCAAGCTAGCTATAAGCCAACGAACTGACCTGCCCGAGCTTGATGAGGCTCGATAATAGGAGAGCTTTCCTGTTTGCGCAGGGAGCAATGCAATGTGATTTCTGTGGTTCGCGAGGAGTCGGAAGGAAGTACGTCGTGGGAGCCAATCCATCCCGAAGCCGTACCCTGCGTAGCCTGGCCCACCGCTTTCCTGGCACTGACTGCGGTAATGGTGGTGCGGAAGATTGGGACCATGCAACGGACAACAGTAGGGAAAGGGTTCGCTGCAGACACAGATCCGTGGGACCCCGCGGGAGGGGGGCGAACGCTACATCTACTCACTCGAGCCGAGGCTGGTGAGGTAACACGCAGAGTCAATACGCCCCGGGCAGTAGGCGGAGCTCGTCGTTCTGGAGAAGTGGCATTGCACAATGTATACATTGCTCCGCGCACGCCTTCCTCGTCTCGTTGACGATCGGTGGCTCACGTCCCTTTGTATGACGTATTTCGTGGTTTTTTCTGTCTTCCTCTGTGAAGTCGAGAATACTATCTGCATGACCCTGACTTCGTTACACTCTAGTTACACTGAACGGAGCGCTGACGCGAACAGTAACGTGTACTGCGGGACCTTCCTTAGCGAGCGCTGATGGAAATCTCATGGTGACTAAAATAAGTCAAAAGAGCTCCTACAGTCTCGGTAATGACATAACAAACCCTGAGGCGAAGAGCCATATATTTCCAATAGCTAAGTAGCGAAAGCGCTCACTACACTTGGTGAAGGCATCATTAAAACGCGTTTTGTACCTTTTGCCTACAAGAACAGTTTCTCGCACGTGCATATTGACTGCTTTGCTCACACGGGTTTGCGGGATTACGAGGATGTTCATTTTGCTATTGGTTGTTGAGGAACTCTGGTGTAGGCTGGTTCCAAAGCTTTAATAAATGCCGAATTCAAGACTATTTTTACTGTGTCTGTAATACACCACTTCCTGTTTTTTTACGATGCTTGTTCATACGCTACGAAAAAGGGATGTTGCACGCACTCACGAATACTGAAACTAAGAAGGTTGTGAGCGAGCTATCAAGATAGACAGAGGAAGAGAGATGCACATAGGTTTGTGTCTGCATATGATGCATAGATTCCCCTGATAGGCTAAAGCATACCTCGCGGATAAACGTTGAGGCGCGTGGCTATGTACTATTTCAGGCTTCAATGTTAACGCTATATAAATGATGTAATCGATAACCTGATTACTTTCTAGGAGCGACGGGCACAAAATTTTATAATTATCTGTAGGCGCAATACAATCGGCTGTCCTGGTTTGCTTCCCTAGGGTCTATAGTGTATAGCATTAGTTTAGGCAGTGGTCTCATGAGCACCCAAACAAGATGCGTCGCGAGACGCCCGCCTGCACAAAAGAGCTATTGGCAAAGTTTCTTTAACGCCCGTGGGCCACAGACTCGTCAACCTAATAGAGATCAGTCTAAGCACGAGAGCATTATTCGCCTTTTTGCAGTAAACGCGCTCGCAGCTTCATTTCTTGATGCTATCACTTCAACCGCACCGACACAAAAGGTAACGGAAATGCAAGCAAATAAGCGAAGCCTCGACGCTCCATTCATCATAACGTTTCGTGCTCGCCTCGGGACAGCGATTAAAAGCACGTCGCTGCGGCTCTTCTGCACGTTCACTCACGCAATGTCGCTGCTCGATCATAGGGCTTCGCGTCCCGCCGGGAGTTCCTTTATTACTTGATGAGCTTCGGCCACGTCGCCGTCTGACTAAAACCGTGCATGCTGGCCCCTGCTCCAGGTGACGCAAGCTGCTTCTTACATTATGAATGGATGACTGAAAAAACTTTATTAATTGAGCGGCAGAGCATCCGCAAACGCTTCTGCCTACTATGACAATGCGCGCGAGTTGGTGTCTCTCCAGTCAGTATTATTTGGGAATTGCGAAGCAGTTTGGATTGTTGTGCTAAACATCTCATTACTACCCAAGGGCTCTTAGGCTCAAATTTGTGTATGCTCTGAAGGTGCATCTTCAAGGACACGCCGTTAGAATACAAGCGCTAGCAGCTTATTTCTTCTCGCGGCGTCATTTAATTGTTGCCGTGATGCTTAGTGATTTTATTCGCTACCGGTGCTGAAGTTGTGGCGCCGCGTCGCCGTTTATTTTTCACGTGGGATCATTTTCTTTCCAGCTGACAAAGAAACGGTGAATTGAAGGCAGGCTGTGCGTATCTCTGGAACAATCGCTGTAATGACTTCTCGACAGACTACACCACGAACGTGAGGTGCGTTGCTACAGGGCGCGGCTGGTGGATCAAGAATCATGGCTGCCCAACCGTTGCCCCAGGGCCTTGTGCAAGACAAATGAGAAAAACTGGTAAAATATAAAGAAATACTGTGTCTCTAACGACCGTTATTTCCAAATGTCTCACCGTACCTTTGTTTAATTGGTTCATCCGTCGCTTTCGGGCTGTTGCGAGTCGCTTAGAGTAGCTTTCACCACTTTTTGTATCATTTTTAGGTGCGTCTCTTCGAAGTATCTATATTGTTTATGGTATGTACTAAGCTACACAAAATATACAAAGGTACCAAAACACTCCATAGATTATAGACGGTTCCCTCGCGCATATTTTACTACTGAGCAGCGCTCTAAGGTGACATATATAGCATAGAAATAGACTACGTGATGCAATTGTACACAGCATGACTTTAAAAACTCTAAAACACCCCGAGATAAAAAACGGTAGAGTGCTTAGTTTCCCTTCGTAGTGGTGTTCCTACAGACCCTATTCCTTCATCGTCACTGCTTTCATCGTAGGGCACGTTGGGAATTGTCCTCACTAAATGTTGAGCCTATCTTGATTTCACGCTGTTCCAGCAACACGTTTTTGTCCCCACTTGCGCCGTCGAAAACGAACGATACGATTCGGAATGAGTCGATCACACATGATAGTCGTGTTAGATAAGGTAGAATTGGCGTGTCACTGCACTGCAGATCAGGGTTGGAGAGAATTCACAATTGATACCTCCAGTGTATAAATCAATCGATTGCATATTTTTTATTACATCACACGAACTAACTGCTGGTGCCACGTTGTGTGTTCTGACATGACGCAAAGTGGGGGGAAGAAAAAACCTATAGCTGTTCCTGTTTTAAGAGGAAGTTGAGGTGCTCCTTAGTAATACAATCGTTGAACGAATGTGCAGCATGTTGTAATATAGGTTGAAGGCCTGTTTGTCAGATGTACTTTAAATTTTACGATCAATGTCAAAGGCAAAGTTGTTCATTTATCATTCTTACGCAAAAATTGTGGCTACAGAAAAATACAGTCCAGGGTGCGACAGTCCAAGGCTGCAGCGGGGTTTCAGTTAATAATAGTTAAAAAGAAGTCTAAAAACAGTGAAAGGTGAACAGCAACAGTAAAAAAATGGACCCCATATCTGCATGTTAATCTGCAAATGTCGTCGAAAGACGATAGTCTAGCGTGTGGAGAGAATGAACGAAACATTTACTTGATGTTCTGCGCAAGAAAATCGGTGAAAAGTATTCTGGAGGCGCTGCGCTGGAGGGCCTCGAGCGGGCAGCGGAGGCGAACGAGCACATCAAGTCACGTCACACGTAAGACATGAGCGCTATCTGGCAGTTTTTCTGGAAAAAAAGCGCACGGCACCGAGACGGGTGTGCGCACCCATCTCAGAGGTGAAACGTGTAGAACGCAAGGTGACGGGCAGGTGCCACCACCGTGTCGTCTTAGCAAAGCGTTGGAAACATTCGCCTTTTCGTACGATCGTTGCATGGTCAGCACAGCGTGATTAACGCTATGGTCGTTAGAATTATGCATGCCTTTTCTAGTAAAAGACGAACATACACAATATATGCGCGTTGTTATGGTGCCTCAAATATGTGCAATAATTGCTTTTTAATTGAAACTGGCACAAGTATGAACGCTGAAGCTTGAGAAACATTATGTATTTTTCATGCAGGGTACCCAAGCGGCTTGCGTACGCAGGACGTCGGGCTGCGGTATTGCGCATGCAGGAAAGCCCAAACAGATGCGTCGCAAGATAGCTGGGGCGATGCGTCCGCGCGGCCATAAACAACGCTGCCACCACTAGCCTCCTAGCGGAGATAAGCTGCCCTGGCACATCATGCTACCCGTGATATCACTCACCTTCACGGCGAGCAAAGCCTATGCTGGCCAGCGCCAACACTTTCACTTATAAGTTTTAAGCTCAAGTATTATAGGGGATAGCCACTATACAAATATCATGGCACAAAGGCACCAGATCTCGGACAGCATGAATCGGCCGCTTTGTAAGGTCCACCTTCGCAGGAACTCACGGTATCCGCACTACGGATACTCTAGCCGTCTAGTTAAAATAAGCTAAAGTGCGAGCACCAAAGGCGATTACATTGTTTTACCCAGATTGCCAAAGCTAGAATGGCCTAGAACATAAAAACTAAAAATATGCCAGCCCTCCGACCAGCTAAATAGGTGGCGCAATCTAGCGCGGCCATAGTAAACCAAACAATCACAACATTTTACTGCAGAAACATTGTGCATAGTACGTCTGGTGCGAAAACCGCGCAGCATCGTTATTACAAATTAGTAACCTTTTTATTGATTTTCACCTGAAGAACATTACGCGTAAGCCAACATGTTTATGACTGGTTGCACGAAGAGTCACAAGATGTCGACACTATCGTTACAGCAACCTTGTATATTTCACTTTTTTGCGATAAAAAAGTCTCGTGATTTTGCCGCAACGGTGATTCATTCCTATGTAAGGTAAATGCAGTTTAAATGCAGTTAGCATCACCACTTATGTTTAGCAAAAACGTAAAGGCATACATGTTTACGTATGATGAGCTCAAAACGTTGGTAGAGGCACGTTCCGGTAGCACGGTAAACGCAAACTGGTATCCGGTAACACGTTAACGTAAAGAAGTATACGTACAAGCTAAAAGTTACAGATAGCTACACGTTACATCGTTGCTTTGTCGTCCCGCTTGTCGGACTACGACCGGCCGTCTGGATTGCTTGGCATCGACGGTGCCGACTTCAGTCGCAAGTGCGGCGCATACGAAAAAGTTTTTTTGTTCCGTGTTCATAACTGTCATATTATTTAAAAATGATTTATTAAAGTTATTTTACTTCATGTCACCATGTAAGTTCCATTTAACATATTAAATCTTAAACATAATTAAATAATACTTTCGCGACAATTAAGAGGCTATGGTGCTGCGAGCACGTGTGATCTTCGTGCGGCTTGCGTTTGCGCGCGCGCCTCTATAAGGCATTCCAGTTGGGTATAGGTTGGGTACGCAACGCCACGCGCCCCCAAGCCCACAACGCCCCAAGAACTTGCGTACCCAGCACGAAAACTCTCTATTGGAGGGCGATGTGCATGGGGTCGGCCGTTCGGGGTATCGGTTGGTGCCTTTTAGAGTACCCAGAACCGTTAAGGGTAGACAAACAGACAAATGTACAGACAGAGACAGACCAAAATTTTTGCGTCGAAAGTCCCCAAGAAAGACTATCATCTTTAAAAACATTTTAAAAATCACAGCATATCAACGGAGTGAATGATCATGAGTGGGGCAAAGCGTCTGTCAGCCCGTCCGTGCTTCCGTCCACCCGTTCGCTCTTGCTTCGCTCCGTCCTTCTGTCGATGCGTCCTCCATGAGTCCGTCTATCAATCTGTCTGTCTGTCCGTGCGTCCGTCCGTCCGTATGTCCGCGCGTGTATCCATCTATCCAACCGTCTGCTAGTCTGTCTGTCCGTCCGTTCGTGCGTCCATCTAGTGAACACTCCAAGTACCACCATCTCCCATCTCGCAACGCCTGTGGCACATACCCGCTCTAGAGCGGGTATGTGCCACCGGTGGTTTTGTACTACACACATACATTAAAGGAATGGACAGACCCACTCCTTAAGGAGCTTTGACCATAAAACAAGTAATATACAAAGGTTAATATATATATTGAAACACAGTAGTGAAGTACAATAACTTACAAAACTATTGTAACCAAAGCCATGTGTTGCAATGATTAGAAAGAGCAACCTCTAAAAGTATGGTTTACTGAATTTGATCCATTTATATATGCAAATAAGAAATTTTATATGCGTATCTCAATTGACAAAAAGATGGAGTTTTGATTACCAGGAGTAAATCTTTCCACAGTTTCATGGTGGTGAATACCATGTGCCTATGAAAGGAACTAAGTGTACCTATATTGAAGTACAACTGTTATTAGCATCGTTTTAAGTGAGGCCACTGAATCTTCAATGGCTCACACGACCTAGTACTTGACAGCAACCTAACGCATCCCCTGAATCGCTTTGCCAGACTACATCGTCTGTTTAGTTTCTGCAGACTCTTGATACGCGTTCAAAACATCAGCAATTCTGGCTGAATCGTAAAGCTAGTGCAATGAAAAAGTTGATAATTGGACATAACGTGTTTTTTTATTTATTGTAGTTGCCCTGAACAGGCAAAATACTGCGCCTCTGCGCTTGGTAAAGTTAACGTCGTGAAAACGTATGACCCCGCAGCAAGAACAAAGGCACACTTTTTTTTCTATCGCATATTTCTATGCAGGCAAGCATTACTAGGATCTCAGTCGAGTTGACATAATGATTATATGCTCATTTCAAAAGTACGAATAGCCATTCCTTTCAGAAATTTTGAACCTAATGCGGGTGACTTACATTACAGTCTCTGCACGAAGTGGCAGGAGCGATTTGTTAAAGTTTACGAAAGGGCATTACTTTCACGACCGCAGTAAACTTATATCGTCTGCTTCGGTAGCTTCCAACACCAAACTAAGAAAACAAGAACTTTAGACTTAAGCATGCACGGCCGCCCCTGAGGTTTTCCGCGGGTACGTGTTGAGCGACGGTTGTTGCTATACGTGACTTAACCTCGTTAGTGGCACGGCCAATTTTGAGCCGAATCGCTCCGAGCGTATGCCACCGCCAGGCCGTGCTCTCGTCATCGCCTCGCATACTACTGCGTACGTGTCGGGATGCTTTAGCGAGCAGCCACTCGGTGCACTGAGTAAAGAAGGGTGAGTGACACGACCAGAAAACTACAACGACGCTGTGGGGCTGATTTAAAGTGAGCAACTCTTTGCGATTACCGTGGTTTCCTTAACCAGCCCCAGGAATAGCGTCTTCTCTCTTTGGGTTTCCTCCATTTCTATTGATCTTTCTTTATTTGCTTGTTCCGTTAACCACGTCTGAGTTCTCAGTCTTGTCTCAAAAAAGAAATTTTATTGATGCCCGCTTCGGGAGCAGGATGGGAGCAGAAGAGGAGACGCTTCATTAATTCTGGTCTACTCCCAAACACTTCGTTAAAATCAATATTGTTTTTTTATTTACTTTTTTCTTTAATTTTCCTATTATTGCGAAGCCCGATTCAATGTTTCTCCGAAAGTTTTGTCTATATAAATATTATTCTTTGACATCTAATATTTATTTGAACTTATTTTTGTTATCGTTCTCCATCGGTACCTTTAAGCAAATATGCTAGTCTTGGCACTCCTAATCACATATTTTTCTTTTTCATGATCGGGGGGCAATATTGTGAAACAGAAAGCTTAACCCACGTTTATTGTATGATATCTAGGAAAGGTAAAAACATTTATAACGACTCACATTTTCATTAGTCACTCACACAGGCACGCATAGCTTCTTCAAAAGAATGAAATATCGAGAGGGCACATGCATGCAAATAACATATCATAATATCTATGCCTTACACCGTGAAAGATACAGTATGTCATGTTATTTAGTATGCCATGAGAAACAATGAGATGTCATGAGTTGTATGCCATAATATTTTTTCCAAGTTAACGCATGAAAGTTGCCAACAGTACGCCACAATGAATACTTAACGTTAATGTCTTGTGCATGTCATGCCATTACTGTCATGTCCCTTTGTTTATATTCGTCACACACACCCATCATGCAGTGATCGTTCCGGTATACCAATATATTGAAACTTGCAGCATATTTCTAACTTTATTCGATTCCGAATTTGAAAGTTATTTTTTCGAGAAATTATGCTTTTATTGCTATAGCACTGTAAAGACCGAAATTGGGCTAGAGTCGTATTGGCCGGGTGTGTAGCAACGTTCGTTTTCAAATAACTGCAAAAAATTAAGATCCCATGTATCTCGATATCGACGTTATGCGAAGCATGTGGAGGGAAGGTGACCATGTTGCACTTTTCTTTATACTGACACGTCATAAAACCACGCTCAATATATGTACAAATGTTGCATGCATATACATATGTTGAAGGGTGTGATCATTGTGGTGCTGACGAAACCATCGAACATATTTTGTGTCAGTGCCCTCAGTACAATTGTCAGAGACAGTCTCTGCCAGCAGTGTTTGCAACCAGAAGTGTTTGCAACCAGTCACTTCCCGAAAATTTAATTTTGGTATACCGGAAAGATTAAGTTTAACGCCAAAAAGTGACGAAGCCCCCCCTGAAGTTTCTGCGATCGACCCGCCTCGTCCAACGTTTTTGACGTTTTAGTGTGTTTGTGCGTTTTCGCTTCCGTCCCACTCATTCCCTTTTCCTTACTTTTCTGTCTCCCATATCCCCTTTTCTAGTTCAGGGTAGCAAACCAGACACTTGCTTTTATGTTAACCTCTTTGCCTTACTTAATTCCATATCTCTCCCTCTCTCTCTTGTCACGTCTGTACAACAGCGGCACTGTTCACGTCTGTATCTGTAACGTTGTAGGTTTTTGTTTCGCACAACGCGCAGGTTGAATTATGGAGGTCCGAGGAGCCTCCTCAGGACACTTCCCGAAAGACCAGTCCCTTTGACGCAAACATTTATTACCAATAGCTTGAGAACACTTAACGCAAATAACTGGTCCTACTCCTCAGATACAGTTACAAAGAAATCTACATGCTATAAGTTAGTCACTCCTCAACAAGTTCTACCACTCAGTCCCTGCAGAGAGTTGGTCACGGAGAGATGCGAAGGAGCGGGGCCTCACCCGCGTCGTTGAGTGAAAACCTCGCACGAAGCACGATGGTTGATGCTGTTGTCGCCGTAGTTGGCGTCGGCGTTGGACAGCTACACGAACCACAGGAGAAGCAGCCTTCCTAGGCTGCCGGTGGACGCTGCCCCAGCTGACGCTGCATTTTACTCACTGGCCTCGAGGTAGAGTCTCGACCGGACAGCTTTGCCTGATCTCGAGCCTGAAGGTCAACAGCTCAGACCTGTCCACGGACACGGGAACGTCAGCGCAGTCTGGTAGTCTTGAAGCCCCTCAAGCCACTGGACGATGGAGGTAGGAGCCTTGGCTCAGGTCCGAAACTCGACCACCCTGATACGTGGCCTGTCTTCCTCTGGTCGCCGCTGCGACTCTTATTTTTCTTCTCTCTCGCGCGTGCATCAAACAAGCGCTGCGTTGAACTGGCGCTTCAGTCATTTGATGATGATAATGATGATCATGATGATCATGATGATGATGATGATGATGATCCTTGATACTCTGGCGCACACCCACAAAGGGGGATCGGCCAAGAACCGGGCGGCAGGATCTTAAGTAAAACACTTACGGTTTTTTAAACACAAAGTAATTTTGGACTGAAAAAAAATTATATAGAAAGAAAAGCCAAAAATCGAAAAAGGAGTATATCTGAGCAGGAATTGATGCAGGCTATCAGGTGCGATTTGAGACATTTGAGACAGAGGTAATAGTGAGTATAAACAAATAATATAAATATATATATATATATATATATATATATATATATATATATATATATATATATAGGCAGTTTAACATGGCAATCGCTTTGTTTAAATTATGTAGTCAAACACCGCAGTGCAGACGTCCCTGTGGCTGTAACCGAATTTATTGCTGCCAAACGATAAAATTACTGCCACATTTATTTGTAATCATAATTTTTCAAGTGGAGCTACCAGGTATCTTTTCCGCTGATAAGAATGTTGGCGACAGAACAAAAAGAAATGATCTATCGTTTCCATTTCTTCGCAAATCTGATATAAAGGTGACGCCTTTAGACTAACTTTATGCAAATAATAATTCAGTAGCGGAATTCTGCAACGCAATCTTGTATAAGTAACTTCCAATTGCCGTGCTGCGCACCACTGTCTCTCCCAGTGGCATCTTAGATGTGCGAAATCTCAAAATTTATCTAATGAGTAGCAGTTGTATTCATGCAAACAGAGGTTTCTAAACCTTATTGCGGTCGCGTAAGCCGTATCAGGCAAAATCGGGATAAGGGGACCACTAAGAGATACTGTGGCTTGTGCATCCGCCATCTCATTCAGATATATGCCACGATGACCTAATACCCATAGGAGCTGCAGTTTCTGCAAGTTTGTCGGCATGAGTTGTCGAAACATGTGCATAAGTGTTAAGTTGGCTCCTGAAGGCGGAGCAGCACATACTGAAAAAGAATCTGTAATTACGACTGCTTCCGATTCGCCCAAAGGAAGTTTCCGTAGTACCAGTACATTAGCAAATAATTCTGCTATGAATATTGGTGTGCAATCTGGGAGTCTATCCGCAAAGGACCAGTCAAGGGAACGTTACCTGCCCCAGCCTTTTCATTTGATATGGATGCATCAATCGCAATTATGTTGTTCATGTTCACGTGTGCCATGTAATCCTGTAGCAGGTCATTTAAATATTGAAATGGCATTTGCTTTACGTTAAAGAGATAAATATTCTCAAATTATATGGGAAGATCTAAATTAAGGTTTCTTGTCCAGAAAATATGTTTAATTTTGACGTTCAGTGGTTCTAGCAGTGCTTGAACAAACATGATCTGTGGGCAGTGGAATCGCGACCACGATGTTTCAAAAGATAAGCTCGGTTCTTTAATAAAAGCATAAAACGATGCTCTGTGGGGCAAAGTGTATAGTTTTAAAAATGTTTGGATAGTAAGCATTTTGAATCTATTCAATAATGACGGTAGACGCACTTCCATGTATAGCACATTGTTAGCGACAAACTTCTGCAGTCCAAGACACAGTCGTAAAGCCTCCCTTTCTAATAGTATTAGTGGTATCATTTTATAAGTCGCCCTGCCCGAAAATAAGACACAGCCGAATTCCATGATAGGACGAATGTACATTTCAAAGACCATTACTAATGTATTTCTTCGCAACCCCGTTTTTCTGTTGCTGAGCTAGCGTAACTACCCCATAGCTCGTGTTGCTTTGGACCCAATGTGATCAATGTGACTTATCGCTTGTTGGTTCATATCCGTACCAGCTTCTTCCTCGTTGCCGAGTTTCAACTTTGTTCATGGCGGGCACTTCGAATTCCGCTCACTCAATCTGTTTCAAGTTCCGCGCACTCCAACCACTTTCGATTCCGCGCACTCCATCACAGTATATTAGCGGCACTGTTATTGGATGTTAAGGGTGCATATGACAATGTATTGCATGAAGCCATTGTCAGCGCCTTGTGCAACATTGTATTGGGGGCCGCGTCTACCAGTGAATCTACAATTATTTGAAGGATATAACGTTTTTTTGTTCAGACAGAAATGGTGCAACAAGGCATCATTACACTTATCGCGGTGTACCACAAGGTGGTGTCCTAAGCTCCATACTTTTCAACCTTGCGCTCATCGGCCTCGTTAACGTTGTGCCACGCTCCGTGCATATCTCGATTTACGCAGGCGACATCTTCATCAGGGCATCAGTGGTCACGCGTCTACACGTACGAGCCAGGCTTCAGAGAGCAGCTACGCTGACGTCAAACTACCTGCAAGGATGAGGAGTGGAGCTGTCGTCTGAGAAATGCTCACTGGTTGTGTTTACGCACAAGGCAATGACCCCATAAGTCATCAGAATTAATGAACACGATAAAAATCTGACCGTTTTCTCGGAGTAATAAAGAGATCGTGACTGGTCTTGGAGTCCTCACATCGCTCACATGAAAGTGAAACTCACCATGATCACCCACGTCCTAAAGTTTCTTGCGGGAAAGTCATGGGGTGCATCGATACGAGCCATGCGTCAACTGTATACTGCACTTTTTTGTCGGCTTCATGTGCTACAGCCTACCTGTGCTCGGCAAGGCCCCAATAACAAACGTACGCGTCCTCCAGTCACTACAAGCTCAAGCACTCAGAATATGCCTCGGGCTTCCGAGATGCCCATCCTCAGCAGCGACTGTCGCAATCGCTCATGAACACTATATCACAACCTAATTCCATGCCGATGCTTTAAGAACGCACATAAGACATGCCACCCGGATTCAATCGCATAACCTCGCCTTCCTTCAAACTTCCAGGCCACGCTCTGCGTTCTGCGCTATTATTGCTGCACATCGTACGGTGATTCCCAAAAACTTGACACACGCAGCAAAACTGCCGTTACCATCGTGGTGTCTACATCCACTGGAAGCCGTCACCATCCCCGGAACGCAAAAGAAAAATTTCTCAAATTTAGGCCTAAAACAAACAATACTGTTTCTGCATACACAGCAGACGCATTCACATTTACACGGATGGGTCGGTTACTTCAGCAAGCTCAACAGGTGCTGTGGTAATTCCGGAGAAATTTGTCACGACAAAGCTCGGGACATTGTATCTGACATAATCGACGGCTGCAGAACTCGCCGCCATTCATGCCACCCTGGAGTTCCTAGTTGAAGAACCACAGCGGACGTGGTCAATCTTCTTCGACTGCAAAGCAGCCCTCAAGGGCATTGACTCGCCATATCGTCTTGGGCCAAATGAACAGCTTGTCGCTGAAATAAAACTGCTTCATCACCGGGTTATGAAGAAACATGACATAGCTTATCACTGGATACCAGGCCACTGCAGCATCAACGAAAACGACCGTGCAGATGAAGCAGCCCGATATGCTTATCATGATGCCCCTTGTGCAGCTATACTCTTATCAAGAACGGAAGCTGCTACAAGGCTTCGATCACTTGCACGAGAACTGACTCTCACTCAGTGGAATTCACTGGCCTTCACCAACGTGCGCCATCGTAAATTGGACCCACACTTACAGCCCTGTCTTCCATCAGATATACCCAGAGCTTAGGAGACACTTTCGTGCCGTCTGTGAATTGGGGTGACCTTTACGAATGCCTATTCGTTTTGAATGAGAATGGCCAGCAGCCCAACACGCGACTACAGTGGCTGCGTGGAGACATTCTCCCATCTTTTCTGCAAGTGTCCTCACTTCAGTGTGATAAGAAAAAAACTGTCAAGAGTATTAGATAGACTAGACAGTCGCTAATTGTCGGAAGAAAAAGTATTAGGACATTGGCCGAGACCGTCCTCAGCACTCAAGGCATTGAGAGCGTTATTGCGCTTCTTGAGGAAAGTGGTCTTAGAGACATGCTGTAAACAGCGTCGTGCATCTTATTGTCGTGCTTCTTTTTTTCTCTTTTTCAACGTCTCTTTTCTGTCATCATTTATTCGCCTTACCCCCTTCCTCAGCACAAGGTAGCCAGCTGGTCCGAGAACTAGCTAACCTACCTGTACTTCCTTCTTCAATCCTGCTCTTTCTCCTTCTCAGAGCAAATAAACAGTATGACAGGTAAATATATGTACAGGTAACTAAAGATTTGTGCCATTTTCGTTGCAAGAGAAATTAGTAGCCTCGCGAACCCACTTCTTCAGTTGAGAGGCCAAACAAGCGAGCCATTCAGCCTACGCAAAAGCAACGCTTATGCCGGCGGCATGAAATGTTCTGTCGTGCTGCTTCAACTGGCACCGATTATTGTTTCAGTTCTTTAAACTCCTACACTGCGACAGCAGCTGATGATGCTATCATGCTACAGAAATTTATGTGACACATCTTTTATTTTCCGTCTTTGCTCGGTATATACGTTGCAATATAACAGAATACGGAGCGTGGTTTGTAAAGAGTATTCTGATTAGACGCCTATTATCATTTTTATTTTGAGCGCTCTTCTGAAGTACACACTATGCATTGCAGTGCTTTCTCGATAGTCTCATAATAACGTTACTCTTTTTTTAAGGTCTTGCGTCACACATAAAATGCTCAGGCGATTATGCTCTGTGTCTTTTCGCACTATGAGAAAATTAGCCCGGACCCCATAATATTGATTCGGTTGCCATATGGTTCATCAAATCGCCATCAAGCACTCATTATCTCGGAGAAGAGCTAGCAGAGGAGAAAAAAAATACGTGTCGCTATATCGTAAGTGATATAGAAAAACATGTATTGTGCAACCTATTCGTGGTTAAGCTCATACTTTCATCATTAAGGTGCTTCCCTGAACTGTTGCGCATTTTGTCTTGAGTTTGTGAGGCAGGCATCTTCATACATATGCCGACATATTACCGAAGCTGCAAACGACGTATTTATCTTCTAGCAAATCGCACACGAAACCAAAGTGTGTAGGGGTATATTGCTATATATTATGACGGATACAATATAAGAGCATGTGAATCATCGCGCAAGGCATTACAAAGCATCTGATTAAATATGATAAAATTATTACTAAATGACAGTATGCCAATATAAAAGACTAGCAGCAATTGTGATCTGTAGAGAACACGTACAACGTCAATGTAGTTACACCACACATTGCATTCATTACTTTGTGGCAGTGACGACACACTTTGTTGCCTTATGTCTTTTTCCTGCAGATATTTTCTTCATTAAGACGAAGTACTCATGCACATTGACACATTAACAAACGAGAACTAGTGTGTTTTATAAAAATGATATACTGTTTTGAACTTCTCCTTAAAGTCATTGAATGCAACAAATAAATGCAAATTGGCCATTTAGTAGATCTCATTTCCTTTCGGGCATTCACAGTGCGCGATATGCTGATAAAAATAAAGCATCCAGAATAGAGATCGCTTATGTAAAACCCAGTTTGCGTGTGCTGTCTCCCGTAAGTTCATTTCTTTTCGTGTGACACGCATTAAATGCGCGTTCCATGAGTGACAATTATTACCACGAAGCCCCCGCTTCAAGCCGGTTCAAATGTCGCTTACACACATTTTATCTTCAAAAGTATGTTTCCCAGAAGAACACCTTAAAACAACTCAAAACAGTAGGAAGAAGCAACGTCACAATAATGCTTCATTCCAGCAAATAAAAGAAAAGCAGAAGACTAAACTAGATAGACTCATATCACGCTTATGCCTATTTGTTGTATTTTTTTTATTATACTGTTGTGCTCCAAGTGACGAGATATTAACGTAACAATTTTAATCGGTAATTTCGAATTTCGCTTTTCTTCTATCACTTGGCATATTACTTTATGAATTATTCCGTTCGTCTGAAATTTTCTGTCATGTTCTTATTCGTTGGAAGCACAAACACCCAGCAACACATCTCAAGACTGGCTGTACACTACCACATATCAACGCCCTTCATTTGCGGCGTCTTGCTCGCTCGATAGGCACTATTTACCGACAGCGACTTTTAATGTGATAGCGTTAAAAAGCTCGTCTCACAAATATTTTAGCGCCTGTGTTTTTGGTTGTCTGCATAAAAGTTTCTCAAGCGTGGCCGAAAAATTGAGGAGACCATGCGAATAAAACAAATAATAAGAAGTCCTGGGTCAGAGTGGAGAGCGAACAAAGGTCGTTTAAGCCTGAGTGGGGGTCAAACCCGGGTCGTTTGCGTTGCAAGCGGATGTTCTAGCAAACGGCCACGCAATGCTTGTAAATGCAGTGAAAAGTTCTTCCTCTGCTTGGGAATGCAGTGAAAGTAGCGTTCATGCATTACAAACACACGCGTCCTGTATACATGCTTTACAATGCAGCATGAAATATTGCAGTAATAAGGTTTTGTACAAGCGCCCACTGACAGCGGGCGGCAGAACTTGTGATTATCATAATGGCTTCGTGGTTTAAAGCTGCTCACCCAATACAAAAAGTACAAACACTTTTGCACCTATTTTCTTAAGGCTACGTAGGAGGCCCATAAAAAGTTCGCAAAGGTTTCATGCATTACATGCTGTTAAAAGACTGGTTCTTGGCTACTCATCGTTTTTACTCATCGTTTTACACATCGTCTTTATGGTGGCGACATATAATGGTTTTTCATCGTTTTTACAAAGAAGCAACTCTCTTTGGGGTAGCTACATATAATGGTTTAGCAAGTACCAGTCAGTCAAATTTACTATTGATGAATGTAACTCACACAAAAAGGGTAAATTGCTACAAATACACTGCTTCTATGCATGCGTTTCTCGATCTAAAAGGAAACTTTTGTTTAGTGCCTCGCTACCTAAGATTAAATAAATTTCTTTAAGGCTTTAGCTCTTTCTCCTAAGCTTCACATTGTACTGAGTTATGTGCACTCGTGCTATTGCGTTAAATTAACTGCATCACTACACTTGAGGTGGTAACACTAAGAACGTGTACAATAGCCAGTTGAATGAAGCGAACGATCCTTCATTTTCCTAGTATGCTCGCTGCTTCACCGCTTGAACTCTGCTTCACCTCAGCCATAAGTGACTAAAATGCGATTTAATAGGGAGGGGGGGGGGGTTTCATTAACGTGTATTTTTTTTTGATCGTACAGCACTTGATCTAAAATGCTAGGTCATTAACTACGCTCATAGTATACAGCTTGTCAAAACCAGCAAAGCTTCGTTGGTCTATGGCTCCAAACAGACATTTTTTTACCACACTAAATATATATTTCCGTCTACTGTTTCTGTTATTACCATTCGCTATGTTTATTGTCCTTACAACTGTTGTTTTGCCTAACACAGAAACTTCAACGCAATGCGGTCGCTTAGCTTAGGAAAGATAATATTAATAAAAAAATTATGGTAGCTTACCGCAGAAGGTATTCATATTGTTTTAATGGTGCAGGGTTGACGTTTAGTCAAGGAAACCAAATCACGACATGATGAAATGGAAAAAAACAGGGTATTATATCTATGTCATGTGAAGGAACCTGAGATAGTCCAAACGAATCCCCGAATCGTGTTTTAGTTTTGCAACTAACTCCCCAGTACGCAATTTGTTTTTTTTTTTTTAAGTAGCCCGTACAGAATAACGCAGGGTTAAAATATGAGTGCACGCCGTTCCAAAAGGTAGGTGCAAAGACCTAAGGAAAAAAACTATTTTTTACAAAATTCAAACACAAATTCAAACTTCGCCGAGGATTCTCACCAAAGCATTTTTTTTCACGGCCGCGGAAACGTTTCGCGTTAAATAATGCCAGAATTTAGGCGCTCTTCTGAGAGCAGCGTCCTTCAAGTCACTTCCCTACCAATATAGAGTGCACGAAAATACTTGTACCCGAGAGTCGACGTTGGTGGCTGCATTTCACAAAACTTGCGAATTTGAGAAGCCCGTGGTAACCAAATGTAATGTGTGGGGACATGAACGTTTGGTGACTTTCGGCTTTGGTCACTAGTACAGGTACGCATTCCATGCTCAGTCTCTTTCCAGCAAATGAGCGCGAACATTTCCATTTTTTTCAGTTTCAGGCACACTCATGCACCAATAGAAGGTTCCCCTTAAGCGAAATACAGTAAATTTATCTTCTTTGTTGTGTGTATATCTCCAATAAATCTAGACGCCGAAGATGCTGGTGCACCCACCAGTGAACTCTCTCAACAAAATTCAAATCAGCGGACGGCTTCATGCGCTCTTCGAGAAGGCGCTGTTATACCAAATACTTTAGGCTCTAAAACGTTCACTTCTTAAGAGCCTGGATGGCAGAAAGTACGTGTGCTCTAACCATAGCTCGCACTGCTGCAGTATCCCCTGATTCGGTATGTACATCGTAATTTTTATTACCACATTCTTCGGGCCGAAGAGATTAGCTTCTACGAGTAGCCTTCAGAAACTGCACTGAGGCGAATGTGCACCGGAAGCTTTACCGCTCGGAAAATGTGGTTCATATGTAAGCAAGGTTCAATGAAACTTGTTGGGCTATTTGGTTATTCACCATTTTGTAAGACAATTACCGCAACCTTGACTCCCACAAACACTCACACAAGCACCGACTCATTCACCCGAGTAATACACACGACACTCTGCGCTCACTACTGACTCTTTCTTGCTCCGAATTGACCATCTTATATACGTACAGAAAATGCGTGAATGCAATAAAGAACAAAGGTGTGCGCCGCACTGCGGTGGTCTAGTGGCGAAGGTACTCGGCTACTGACCTGCATATCACGAGATCGAGTCCCGGCAACAGCGGCTGAATTTTCGATGAAGGCGAAAATTCTGTAGGCCCAGGTGCTCAGATTTGGGTACACGTTAAAGAACCCCAGGTGATCGAAATTTCCGAAGCCCTTCACTATGGCATCTCTTATATTCATATGGATGTTTTGGGATGTTCCACCCCACATATTAATCATGATAAACAAAAGCGTGCATATAGAAAGCATTCAACAAACGATGTATGTAGCGCCACCACCTATGAAAGTAACAATTTTTAAAAAAATACTAAAACAGTTAATCCAGTTAGAAGCACTAAGCCCTTGCCTTGAGAAAAGATATTTGCTGTAGATGTAACACAAAAAGGTGCACCACCAGTACTTTTGAAGAAGTTATTGCCGTTGCTTTTTAATTACGTTGCTCGATGACAGGACGTTTGATTCGACTTCAATGAAATTCTTCAATTTATCTGCGGGAAGGCGACGCATGCTGCCCTTCTCTTTTCAGCAACTGCTCTGTTCTCTATTCGTGACAACTGCAACCGATATCGTCATAAGCTTTTAGTACGTAAGAGTATAGCATTCAGAGACAGCGCCGGTGTATGGCCTGTTTCCGCGCTTGCCCCTGGAGCTACCTATATCCGGAAGCTTCTCCTCTCAAATGCCCCAGCTGAGAGAATCCTTTGTCACGTAACCTTGACTAACACGGAATTTCGCAATAAAATGAATGTGCGCCTTTTGGATTTCATTTGAAAATAAAATGTTGCTTTGGTCTGCAGCAAAAAGCGTCTACATTTTACGTCATTCAGCAGAATGTTCCTTGCTAAATGACTGCAAACTATTTTGGGGCTTCTAGCATTTACCAGTAGTCTCCATTCAGTGAAATGCGGGAAGTGCCTCAGGGTCACGTTCAGATATTTACTGCCGAGAGGTGGATATGTATCTTGTACGCAATAAATAATATTAACGTATTTTTACTGCCATCGGCCAGTGTATACAATAGAATTATTTGCAGTATAAGAATTTACTTAGTCGGCCTGCTCATTTCTTTTTTGCTTGAGACACATCGGCTTGACGCGTGCAAATATAATAAATATAAAAAATGGACAGTGGCACCCGGTACATTAACTCATACGGAAAAGGTATACGAATCGCTAATGCTTTGTTTCTTTAAAGCTTCTGTCGTGTTACCTTCATAAATATTTTCATTCATATTAGGGGACGTACAGCTGTCTACAAACAACGCTTTGGCGCTTTTTACCAAGGTGTACCTCACTGTCTCTTGTGAAACTGGCAAATCGCGATGGAAGGATATCATAAGCATTCAATGAAGAAATGGCGGTAGCCCTTGTGCCATAAAGCCATTCGAATGGCTAGGTCTACAATCAGATGCACCAAACGCTTTGATGGTGAAGCGGGTGATGCGATTGGCTTTGAAACACGTTAGTATAATTTAGGGGTTGTGGAGCTGCTGTATACTTGAAGACTATTCATATTTTTGTCATTTTTATTATTAGGCACGCAAAACATATCTAGAGTGGTGACTTATTTGATGAACTCTGAAGAAAAATGGCAATTCTTGGAGACTTTTAGCTAGTCGTTTAGCTACATTTCCTCGAAAGTCACTGGAAACCTTATGTACCCCCTTATTTTCCTATTTTACGGACTAAAATTGCATACCTCATGACCATTATTGGGCATTGATCAAATACTTCTATAAAAAACTTCACGCAGCTTGCCTCGAACAACCTAACTGCTCATTAATTTGTACCTGAAGCTCATGTACATTTCTGTATCGCGGGGCACCACACAAGACTCGGCTTAATTGGCAATGCGTAAGATCCGATGTGGTGTTTACTTTTCAAAAGCCAGTGCGGCTTCAGTCATAAGACAAATAACTTTATTACTTCGTTAAAATATAAGGTCAATAAAAACACATTTTCGATTTATATCTGTAAACATCAGCTTATGAACGTACAAACAGTGCAAATAGCGTCTGCAGTTCTTGAGCAGCAGAAAAACGTGAATAAACAGAGTGCCCAGCCTGCATATTGAAAGAAATTTTGTGGATACGTTTTTGAAACTTTCGAAATGCGTTCTACAAAGGTTGTGTAGCTGGTATTCGCAATTCTCTCAGGCTGTTGACACATAGTCTTGACACTGTCTATTGCTTCCTTTGCGCAATAAGTGCGCTATTAAAGGCTATGACCTGCAAACTTATGGCGACACCGGGCAATGTCTGTGTAGACAGGGCCGTCGATAGGACATACGAAATGACGCTGTCGGCTAGTTTCAAAATTTGTAACTAGCCCTCCGCGGCGATTTGTGTACTGTTCGGCAATTGTACCGCACTGTGAAAGAATTAATAGTGCTTTCTCGTAGCACAACTGTCGAGCATTCGCATCGCAGTGGGCAATAAACTGTATTGTGTGGCATAAAATAACAAACAAGGGAGAATTGTCAAGCGAGTCGACTCGAGTTTAACTAAATCTGAAAGAGCAGTTCACAAACCGTTGTTTTTGCAAGCGTCCAAAATAGTACACAAAAAAATGCGAGTTAATCGCATTAGTGACTGGGAAAACTTTACTGAATATATACTAAAAGGAGGTTAGTATAGTGGATTACAGAATTTTCGTACATATCACTATGGATTAAGCCGCCGACTGCTACGTTTTACGCGAGTGTAAGGCTAATAACACTAGCTTAGCGGTGCAATAGACGCCTTTTGGTATTGCAACGTTAGCTTTCCTGTCATGCAGTTTTAACTACTAATGGCGGCTTGTCATTTAGTGCAAATAGCCTATTCAATAAACAATTGTATCGGGCCAGTTGGTAAGGATCCATCTTGCTAGGAAGCGCAGCAACTGTTACAAAGAACACACAACACAAGCGCTTAACTTCAACTAAACGTTTATTGCAAACGTCAGAGTTTATAAAGGGGGTGAAAAGAGAAAAAGAATAATAAAAGGTAGAAAACAAAAAGCACACGTGCCAGTCCTGTACATTACTATCCGTTATTGTCTATCACCCATCCAAAAAACATAGTTCTTTCCGTGTGAGTGTAATAGAGGGTGCGTTAACACAATGAAACTCATCGCGTGTCATTTCAGTCGCTTCTACTATCAAACGGGTTAGCAAATCTCTGTGCAGAATAAGCGCTTGTGTTGTGTGTTCTTTGTAATAGTGGCTGCGCTTCCTAGCAAGACAGCCTATTCAAGTGTGGTTTGCTTACGCAATGATGGGAAAATGTTTAGTCTTTTAACGCACAGCAGCGGGAGACCACGTTGCTTAGCTCAAACATCCAGGGCCAGCTACAAGTTAGCAGGCAAGCCGAAGATGCCGCTGGGGCCCAAGGACTCTTAGCTGCCATCTAGAAGAGAAGATATAATTCCTCGGAAACTTGCTGTTTTGAGTAAAGTTGTTTCTTTCTCTTTCCATCCTCTATTGATATAAACTCTGATAACAAACAAACCTCTGCACGTTCAACTAGGACCTTGACTTCGCTTAAAACACGATGGGTGCTGCCAATACTTGTTCAAATATGCAGTGCAGAAAAGCGCACTTGCGATTTATTAAAAGGGTTTTTAGTGATGGTATCTTGACTTCTTCAGCAGTCAAGCATGCACGTGCGTTCTGCTACCATAAAGTAGACATTCGCCGTTAAGCTACCTGATTGATCACAATTCGTTTATTACCTTCAAAGATCGACCCTGATGCTCTGAGGGTGGCAAAAGAAAACATAGCGCACAGAAATCATTCAGCAGCAAATGACGCTGAAGCCAACGTCTCGATAACGGGACTAGTTTTCGTCGATTGATGCCTTGACGAAAACAAGTCCACTTGTCGAGACGTTGACTCAAACGACAATCCCTGTTCAGTTATTTCTTTTGTAACTGTCTTGCTGTGAAGTGGTTGAGGTTTTGCGGTGGCTGCATTTCCGATGGAGGCAGGAATGTTGTAGGCCCGTGTGCTCAGATTTGGGTGCACGTTAAAGAACCCCAGGTGGTCAAAATTTCCGGAGCCCTCCACTACGGCGTCTCTTATAATCATATGGTGGTTTTTGGACGTTGAACCCCACATATCAATCAATCAATCAGAGGTTGAGGTTCATAGTACCTCGGCTACTCCATATCTTTTGGTTCTGTAGCGCAAAAAAACACACGAACAAAACTTACCCAAAATGAACAGTACCATGATTGCTCATCATTACAAGCCTCCCTGTTGCTTTGGAAAAAAAAACTGCCAGGTAGAACAGGACACGCAAAAAAGCAATATACAAGCGCACCCTCAAACGAGTTAATTAAAAAAAAACTTGAGCTGTTTATTGACCATAACACGTCATAATTGCTGCGGCTATTTCAGTTTATTAGCTTCATTTCGATAAAGTAGTTGAGAGTGTACATTTCTTGATCGTTTCTGTTTTTTTATCTGTCCCGTCCTGCTGCGCAGTTTTTTTTTTCTATAGAACTTGGCCCAGCACCAACTTGGCCGACTTTCGACGTTAGTGAATTTACTTTGAACTTCACACTTTCACACAGGCGTAAAACAAATGTGCGCATACTTACGAAGAATTTGCCTATGTTAAAGTCTTACATTTCGGTGTTGACAAAATATCAATACTTGCTTAGTCTTGCTTCTTAAAGGTGCCCTGCAGGAATATTTCAAGCAACCTTCAGGCGACTTCTATAACGGAGTTTATTGCTTCCCGAATCTACCACCACAAGAAACTTTAGACTCCGTCAAGCAGGAGGGGAGATACAAATTTATGGCGTGTTATGATTACTTTGTCTTTTCTCTCGTCCCGGCAAGCCTGCTGAAAGCTAAGGAAGTGGGGATGGCAGGGTGACAAAAGTTACGTCACGCGCACCTCATGATCTTGAGAACACTTCGTTTGTTTTTCTTTTCATTTCTCTTGAACGCGACTCTCTGTGTGCCAGTGGCCTTTTATATAGCGGAGTCGTTCGGGCATATGGCATCACTGAATCACTCATAGAAAAAAGAGGGAAAGATTTCTAGCCGACAGTGAAATATTTGTTAATTACGTGCCACGTCCAGCACTATAATGTTTGTCACGTGTTCTAATGAACGTCGCTACTGAATAGAAGCGCTTTCTGTGTATACTCAACAAGTACTGGAGTGCCCTCATAAGTATCCACTTAAATAAAATCGAAGGCTTTCTTTCGACTGTGGCCGTCCAAAAATACTAAGATTGGTCGAGATTTTTTTTCTTGTGGAAGCATGCGGCCTCCGACAAGAACGTTTCATGAAAATAGGTCCTCATTTAGGTGTACCTTATAGGTCGATTCCACACTACGTGCACGGTCTTGTCGAAGCTAGAAAATTTGTACAATCACCAAAAGTACATAGGGTGCAGAGCACTTTCAGGGCTCCAGCTTTCATATGCTGCCATTGCTTCGCACAACGCGAGTACGGGCACGTATAACAATAGAAGAACACAGCAAGCAAGCGCGAAATAGAAGAGAATTTAAAAAAATAAAACAACAGATATTGCAAAGGAAAGCGGTTTTAAGCAACTCAATCGACTTGGTGTTTTCGTACTAAGGACACCGTTTACTTGCAGCGGAGACATTTGGGTTCTGAAAGTTCGTACAATTACCGTCGTCTCAGTTTATCCTTCACCGATCACTCACTTGATTTCATTTATGAAGCGCCCAAGGTTTAACTTGATTCGCTCGTTGTACAATTTCTCGAAAATGCTATCAACTCTCATGAATCTCGTCTTCCGTAAGCTATCATGGCCTCTGGGCGGTTTCGTTTGGTCTGGTTCTGAAACCAGCAACTGTATAAAGAAACTACATCTATGAACAGATCGCAAGAAACTGAAGCCATTTATTCCCCGGAGCAAAATGAGGCGCCTGTAACATTGCTTCACGCGGATGAACCAATGAACGCTTCATTCGGACCAAGCTTACGTTTATTTGTGAATGTTAATTTTAGGCACATCATGTATTACGCTTAGATATGGGCGCCCCTATTCTACGATGAAGCGTGTCCGAACGTAATAAGCAGTTATTACGAGAGACTGAAAAGGCCGCCTGCTAGGAAAGCACATTTCTCAAAGGCCAAGGCAGGCACTACTTTGCTCCGCTGAAATGTCTCGGCCATCGTTCCGACATCGAGCAACATCTTGATGTGCGAAGCATTCAGTACCTTCGAGAACGTATTTTTTTCCCAGTAATGGGTCTAATAACGGAAAGTATGTCGGTGTAGAGATGCAGACCTACAATTCAGGGACGACAGATCCATCGCATCGCTTTGGAAAGCCCTATACGTAACAGTAATATTTCTTAGCTTTTTTTAAATTGTCTACGGCTTGACTGTCTACCTCAGAGAATCGTATATACTCTATATGACTCTATACCTCACTGCAGGCGCAGCAAGCGATCTATTGATGATGATGATGATGATGATGATGAAAAACATTTATTATAAAAGAGAGAGGTACGAGGCCAAAGCATGACCCCGCTTCATGGTCGGCGTCCTTAGTCCGGGACACCGCATGACGAGGCCCCTACTCGCGCCCGTTTCACCAGAGCCCGTTGAGACTCTAGTGATGAGCAGTTGAGGAGGGCAGTCTCCCATGCCTCTCGGGAAGGGGTAGGGGAAGGGGGTAGGTGGGGATTTTTCGGACACGCCCATACCATGTGGAAGATATCACACGTCTCCCCACAGTTTGGGCACCGCCCATCTGTGTTCGCATCGAAATGTTTTAGGATTGCAGGACAGAGTAGAGTACCTGTCTGCAGGCGCCTTAGAGTTCGCTCTTCCGCCTTACTCAGCCCCTTTGCAGGAGCCGGGTAAAGTCAGTAAGTGTCGCGATAATAGGTCAGAATTTCTTTGAACCGCAGCAGCGGTGTATTGGCCTCCGAGTCATAAGAGCTAAGGTGAGGAGCCCGGTGGGTAAGCGCTCGGGCGGCCGCGTCAGCGGCCTCATTACCTCGTAAGCCCTGTTGGCCAGGAGCCCATACGATGCGTTTTGGGGCTGGATCAGCGAGAGCCCGTTTTAGTATTTGGCTGGCTAGGGGGATATCTCTCCTACCAAGTAATGAGCACAGGCTTTCCGGGAGTCCGTGATGATAACTTTCAAGTTGGGGTCCACAGCAGCAAGCGCTATCGCGACTTCCTCAGCGCGCTCTGGATTTTGTGCTCGGAACGAGAGCCCATTGACATGCTTTTCTCGGTGAACTACACAGGCCATGTAAAATCCCGTGGGCGAAGGCCCTGCTATATCTACGTAGAATACACCAGGTCGGGAGCCGTGTTGCCTCTCAAGCGTCCGAGCCCGCGCCTGTCTTCTGCTTTCGTGCGTGTGCTTATCCATGTTACTGGGGAGTGGAGAGACCGAAAGCATATGCCGCCACAGTTCCGGAGTACGCTCGGCCTCCTCTGCAGTGCAAGTGTGCTGTATATGTAAGCGGTTCTGCAGGCGGCGCCCGGGATCCGTCTGCACGAGCCGCGTATAATGATTCGTAAGGTGGGCCTCCCGCAACTCCTCGTAGGAGTTGAGCACACCTAACGCCCTCAGTTTGGCGTTGGAAGTGGCCACCGGGAGATCCAGAGCTCGTTTAGTAGCCTTACGAATGATGGCATCTATTCTTTCGTCTTCTTGCTTGTTAGTGCGAAGGTATGGGACGGCGTAGAGGATCCGGCTAGTCACGAAGGCATGGGCGAGCCGAAGCGCGTCCCTGCCCCGCAGACCACCCCGCTTGTTGGAAACGCGGTGGATTAAGCGCCCTACCTGTTCGCATATTCTCTTGAGTTTCGCTATAGTGGAGTCCGGTCTGAGTCTGTGGTGAATGAACAGACCCAGAATCCGGAGCTCCTCCACCTCTCTGATGGGAACCCCAGACAGGGAGATGTGTATGGCTGACTTATCTCTTGGCTTCGCTCTAACGTGCAGAAGCTCTGATTTGTTTGGAGCACATTGGAGTCCACAATCGTTGGCATACGCCTTGACTATGGATGCGGCCTGCTGAAGGCGTTCCTGCATTTCACCAAGGCTCCCTTCAGTTGTCCAGATTGTAATATCATCGGCATATACTGCGTGTTGTGTGCCTTCCACCCTGGCCCATTTGCTTGGAAGGCGCATCATAGCAATGTTGAAAAGAAGCGGTGATAACACTGCTACCTGTGGGGTACCCTGTGTTCCCATAATGTACGGGCCATATTCCTCGTCCTCGATCCGAAGAAGTGCCAGGCGTTTAGAGAGAAAATCTTTGACATATGCAAAGGCCTTAGCCCCGCAATCGGTGGAACTCAAGTTAGCCAGGATGCTGCTGTGTTTAACATTGTCGAAAGCCCCCTTCAGATCAAGGGCGAGGATGGCTTTATCAATGTGTTGCATAGTTATGGGCTGTATGATGGCCCTATGGAGCTGGAGAAGGACGACCTGTGCAGACCTGTGTGTGTGTGGGCGAAACCCAAACATGGTGTCAGCAAAGAAGCCCTTGCCCTCAAGGTATGGGGAGAGGCGATCACGTACCATCGTCTCCATAAGCTTGCCCGCGCACGAAGTCAGTGATACGGGCCTCAGATTTTCCGTATTCACGGCCTTGCCTGCTTTGGGGATAAAAGTCACAAGTGACGTTTTCCATTCGGAAGGGAGCGCACGGCCGTCCCAGATCTCATTCATGTATTCCAATAAATGGAGGTAGGCTGTGTCACGGAGGTTTGCCAACAGCTTTACTGTTATGCGGTCCAGCCCCAGAGCCATACCCCTGCGCATTTTAGCTAAAGCCGCTTTAAGGTCATGCAACTCAAAACGGGCATCGAGTTGGTGATTAGGCTTACCAGAGTACGTGTACGCCGGCCCAGGCGGGTCCTCCGTACGACAGAGATACCTATCGCACAGAGCATCCGCAAGCTGTGCCAGAGTGCCTTGGTACCCTTGCAGAGCTCGCCGGAGCTGCTTCTGCGCCTCCCCTCTCATTTGAGAGGGGTCTATGAGACTGCGAAAGAGACGCCATGTCCCCTTCGAGCTCATCTGACGAGCTGCGGCGTCGCAGCGGGCTATCCACTTTGAATCTGAGAGTTGGGCAGCATACGCTGCAGCCTGTTCCGTGAGTTGGGCTATGCGGATACGTAATTTGCGATTAGTCTTCTGCTTTTTCCAACGTTTTGTTAAGCTTCGGCGCGTTTCCCACAAGTGTAGGAGGTGAGTGTCCACTGCGGAGATTTCTTCGTTGGTTTCGAGGGTAGTAACAAGTCTTTTTTGAATGTTGTTTACGTGTTGAGCCCATTCTGCATAGCCTCCAGAAAAAAGTACGGGAGGGATAGTCTGATTGCGAAATTGGGTCCAATCGGTCAACTTGGCTTGACCGCATTTTTTATGAGCTGACTTTTCCAGGAGTGTGACCCGGAGAAGGCAATGATCACTGCATAGAGAATCGCCCAAGTTCTCCGAGGTAGCATCCTTAGCATTTTTACGAGAGAGAGGTCCGGACACGTGTCACGGGTTACCGAGTTCCCCACTCGAGTGGAGTACGCCGGATCCGTGAGCAGCGTGAGGCGAAGGGTGGAGATAAGTTCCGCCAGCTTACGTCCTCTGGCCTTCTCGTAGTGATAGCCCCAGTGAAGGCTGGGAGCGCTGAAGTCTCCCACGATCACTAAGGGGTCCTTGTCTGCCAACTTGATCGCCCGGAGGAAGATTTCGCTAAAGGTTACGCGTGGCTTATGCGGGGGGCTGTATATATTTAGGATGTGTATTGACTGGTCGCGACGTCTGAGAGGCAGTACTCTGACCACTGTGTATTCTTGTTCAGTACTTAAGTTTAAATCGACCTGAATCGCGGTATATGCCTTGTTCACCAGGATGCATGACGAGGCCCCCCCCCCCCTGGAAAGTGCTATAGCCAGGGAATTTAACGTCCAAACCGGGCTCCTGCAAAGCAAGCAAGGCGGGCATGTTTCCGAGGGACTGCAAGTAGAGCTGGAGGTGCGACCGTTTTTTCCAGGCTCTAAAACCCCTGCAGTTCTATTGTATAATCTCAAATTTTTGTAGATATTTAGCTTGTTTGTTAGATTGGCTAGCCATCTTTTAGTATTTATTTACGGTGCAGAGGTCCGGTCCGGACCTGGAGCCGGCCCCGAAAAGCCTTCTTCTGCTGCCTGACGGGAGGCCGACTTGCGTTTAACCTGCGGGAAGTTGCTCTGAGTGGTGTTTTTAATTTGGGCGATAACCCAGGGCTGCACGGTTTTAAGGACTGAGTTAGAGACCTGCGCCACAATTTCGGGAAGTGTTTGCATTAAGGCTGCCGTCAACGTGTCCTGAAAGGACTCGCGGACTGCCGACATGATTTGAGTGGGGAGGGCTGCCACGCTCGCCTCTAATTGCTCGGTTTTACGCTCTAGGGACTCGATGCGACCGATGGATCCGGTAATGGAAGCTGGTCCAACTACCGCGTCCGCGTCCTGCCGCGAAACGCTAGTGAGGCGGGATGTGACGGAAGAGCCGTCATCCCCGTCCTCTGCTTCGGCTTCCTGCACTGGCTCGGATGACCCGACCTGCTTGGCTTCTAATTCCCGAATTTTGCGCGCAAGAATTTGGTTCTGGCGCCTGAGCTCCCCTATCTGCTGCTGTAGGGCGGTTTCGGTAGGGGAGGGAGAAGGGGAAGGTCCGGAGACTGCCCCACCCCAACAGCTCACCTGTGCTTGGACGGGTGTCAAGGCTGGGAAGTCCTTGACCAAGACAGGAGGCTCCGACGGGGTCCCAGACTTTATATTGGTGAAGTGCCCGGTGTTGGTCTTCTTCGGTTCTGGCTTATTCGACTTGGCGGCTGGTGCTTTCTTGGGGCCAGTCTTGAGAGTCGGAGCCTGTTTGTGCCTCCCCCCCTCCCCGTTGTCCTCGGCTTAGATCCACGTGGGGAACTCGATTCGACCGGCTGCCCGAACCGTCCAGCACAACCGGGAGCTCCAGTCTTGTAGCCACCGCCGCATAGGAGGCAGCTCGGAATGCACTGGTGTTCCGTGGGGCCGTCAGGAGTAGCAGCAGGTACCTGAACGCCGCAGCTTGTGCAGCGGCCGGGCTGCGGGCGCGGGCAAGTATCTGCCCGATGGCCCTTTGTGCCACAGAGTGGGCATGCAGGCACTGTCTTCTTATACAAGCGAACAGGGAGCCGCTCGCAGTTGTATAACACCGTCCGTGGCACCTTGGTCCCCGCGAAGGTGATCACCGCAACCGGGGTGTCCCCAAGCTTGCGCACAGACACTACATTTGGCTCAGCACTGAGCTTGCTTTTCACAGTTTCGGACGTTTCGTCTTGAGAGACTTGCACGACGCCCCGACAGAACTCACCGGAAAGTTTGCAATGTCCCCTGAATGTTAGCTGGCAGCCCCCGACTGGCAGCTTAATGTCCCGGAGGAGTCTCTCGGCGGCGTCCACTAATTTGAGCGTGCACAGAAGTACATTTTGATCCCAGAGGGGCCACACCGCAAGTCCCACACTTGCGTCGGCTTCGAGGATGCTGCAGACTGCAGCGCCGGCTTGTCCAGGACCAAACGTGGCCTTTAGGTCGAGCGTCTCACGCGGTTTCAGCACCACTATGATGTCGTCTTTTTCGATGCGCGGCGTGTTTTTCGGCCGCCACTGGAGTTGCTTGGCGCGCTGCGAGGTGACGCTCGGCGCGTTCTTGCCCTGTGCTTGCTGAGGGCGAGACGCTGCTTCTTGTTTGACTGCAGGAGCCCTGGCGTCTCTCGACGCCACTGCTGCGTTCTTCCTTCCGCGCCTGACGCGGAGCATATCCTTGAGGTACTCTTCCTCGGTTGGTAGAGGTGTCTCGGTTTGAGCGGTATCCATCTGTATGATCTGTAGGGACTCCGGATCGTAGCCGGTGACTTGATTTGATGGATGGATGGATGGTAAAACTTTATTTCGTCAGAAAGCAACTGAGAATGATTCCGTGTTAGATGGCCATCAACCCGAGGTTGGCGGCGACCTGTGTGGCCCACTCCACGACCCTTAACTGGACGACTGGGTCTGAGCTGGATTTGAAGTCGCCATTACCGGGGAAACCCCGGACAGGGCCAGCGTGGCCCTTACTGCGGTTAGGCTTAACTCCGCGGTGGTTTGGCGAAAGCTTCAAGTGACCGAAAAAGGGTCAGAAGACGGCCCACCTTGACAAAACGTGATGTCTACGGTTGCGGCTGACGTTCTTGGAGACGGTGGTAGAAGGCTTGCAGGAGAACGACTTGATGTGACGCAAATAATTTCGATATTTCACAGAGCCGACGTGGTATGCGACCACTCCCGTCGATCGACGCCAGCGCCCCCCCCCCCGATCTATTGAGCACTGCTGGTCCGCTTACGCAAGAAACTTGTCATACCCTTTCTGAAAGTGGAAGCGTGTAATTTCGCGCAGCAATGTATGTAGCCTATTACCGTGTAGTACAAGGTTCAGCGACGCCACCAACCAGCAATGTATGTAGGCTATTACCGTGTAGTACAAGGTTCAGTGACACCACCAACCTTACAAATTGGTAATGTCTGAAGTCGTAAAAGATTCTCCGCTTCTATTGATTTCGACGAGCAAGCAAAAAGAAACCACAAAGCTGAACAACGGAATACACATACATGTTTCGCAAGCTCTTCTTCTCGGAGTATGTACCAAAGCCCACATTTACAATGATATCAAAGCCAAGATGTAAAACGATGCGGAACGTTCTCCGAAAGTCAGTCTACCGTTGCGGACTTAGAATATGAGCTCTGACGTGTGAGGTCGTCCCGATGATTGATTATTAAAAGGGTAGAGTTGCGAAGGCATGCATCAACGCAAGATCTGACGCAAGTAGTCACTACGCAGCGTGGCATTGAACAATGCACTATTTGACGATCATGAAGATTTTGTTTGAAAAAATATTGTGCCGTTTATATTTCAGCTTTATCAAGCGCGCGTGCGTTTATTGTGTAGACCACAAAAAAGAAAAAAAAGGTCTCGAAAACGGAATGGCGCTGACATGGGTTGCAACACTTGAAATAAATGGCCCAGCGACAGAAAGTCCGAAAGCATGGTGGTGACATTTCATTTGCGAAATGTTGCAGTCGTATCTTATATGTCCAAATATCATCAATAGTGATAAATGAAAAAGTAAAATTGGCACATTGCTGGACGACACAATTTCGCTGTATGCAAAAAATAAAAATGACAACCAAAGAATGAAAGCACTGGTTGTGTGAAATAAAAATCATTAAAATATTGTTTTAGCCTTTGTATACGTGTCTTGCGTATCGTAAAAAAGTTTAGAGATCGTAATTCAATGACAATGCTGTAAAGTGTGAGAGCCTCGATAAGCTAAATTTCCAAGAAGAGACTTGGGCTAACAACTCTGCAACATTGGTCATCATTACAACGTATGTGCTGTTGATTTCAGGTAAATGCCAAAGCTGTTGAAAACCATCATGCTCTCGATTCTAAAGAAACGCTACAAACGTCGCATTTTGGTAGACAAGAATAGTTTTAGGCAACACAAGAGTCTCATGTAACGTCAATCTTTTTAGCCAGTAGTAGTAGAACGGGCAAGTGCCAAACTTTCGGTAAGTAAACTGGTTCAATGTGATGCTGCCAAATATCTCTGTATTAAGAGCATAGTGTGATCGAAGCTGCCTTATGCTTTGTATTGAAAAACTATGACATTGAAATAGTGTTGGCCAATTGTTTACACGTGTAAAATTTTGCAACTATTCACGAAAAAAAAGGAAAGCAGATGACTGGAAAAAATATTAGAGAGAAAATATAGAGGTTTAGGCTGGTAAGCTGTCTTAGAAAGAATGAGACGACACATCGTGTCAATGTTAGTTCATTACAACTCATTTAAGTTGCATGTTTTTTTTACCGTCTCCAAATGTACATGTGCTATGTGAAAGTCGGCCATCTACCCGTAGCAAACAAACAAATAAACAAAAAAGAACAGCTGAGAAACCTCAGACGTGTGCAGGATATACTTACAGATTGGTAATTTATGATTACATTTTTGTATTCAAAAAAAGAAGAAAGAACTCATGAACCTATTTGATGAGCATTGAGTAGGCATCATCGACACACAAGAGACCTAAAGAGCATTATACGTCTTATTAAACAAAAGCAGGGTGCACCAGGCCAATGCTTACATGTTTTCACTATTCGCAATAGCCTCGGAATGAGTGGATAACAACACAACCTACAATATACATTTCAGAAATCGTGTAAGCCGCCATTTCATCAATAGAAATAAACTAGGTATTTGTGACATGTTGTTCAGCTAGGAGTGCGTATTTTCAGAAACCAGATTCGTTCAAGCTTTCCCATAATACATTCTTGCTCATGTGTGTGCAAAAGCGTGTCCTCGTACAACCTTAGTCGAAGACACTAGTCATTAATAATCAACAAGTACTCACATGTCTCTACACGAACATATACACAGGAGAGTCGGTTAGTTGCCATGGAGTAGCCCAGCTGCAGCTAGCAAACATACACAGCGTTTGACTAAGGGAACCGTGTTGACGCAGCCAGTGAAGAAGGTGTCGCATTGCACAAGCAACCTCCCTGGAACAGAATTTACGGCTACATGGGGGGACAAGATGTCTGACAAGAGCGCAGTGTCATGACAATTGAGATGAAGTGCGCAGATGTTGTGCACGAAAGTGGAGTGAGTGCCCTCTGAAAGTAGAGCGCACTTCGCGCAGTCTTGTTTGCTCGGCTTAGACAAACTGTTGAAGGAGAAGTCAACGGTGTGGCGTATCGCGCAGATTGAATTCTGAAGCACGGAGCATCATCCTTCAGAAATCGCCAACTAGGCATCTTGGATCCATGGCATGGTGATAAAAAGGACTGACTACGTGACATCTGACTCTTTCTCGAAGGAAATTCAGGAAGTAAACACAGACGTACACGTGGTGCTTCACACCAAACAGACTTTTATTTTTTCGAATGCAGCAAGAAATGAAAGAACAAACCTGAAAAGCTTTCTCAAACGATAGAGAAGAGCAAGAATTACGATGATAACGTAAATATTTGCTCGTGATTTTCACTCGCTTTTGTGTGGGCGTGGAAACAGTACAGGGAATATACTATGAACATGGTCTTGATAGCACGAAGCAAGATTTCGGGTGATGGGGCAAGGTGTATCTCTCTCTCTCTCTCTGTCACACACACACACACACACGTACAAAGATATATATATATATATATATATATATATATATACATAAATATATATATATATATATATATATATATATGTGTGTGTGTGTGTGTGTGTGTGTGTGTGTGTGTGTGTGTGTGTGTGCGTGTGTGTATTTGTCAGCATATGTGATATTTATTTATTTGATTATTGCATTATTTTTCAAGTCTCATAACACGGGTCGGCATTAAAGAAAGGTAGAGCTTATTCAGACTCACTAAAAAAATATACGTCATGCTTATTGCTCACACAATCGTACTCACTCAAATTCACGGCTTGATCTTAGTCAGAGTAAGTCTCAGTGAGTGAGCTCATAAGTGAGTTTACCAACCCATGCCTATAAATCTCACATCGCTATTCTCGAATGAATTTTTGATATACCTACGGGGTCATCTCAGGATTTTTTCTCTGATCAATTTCTGGGCTTACGCTCTTCTTCTTCACTCACAATTACTTATTACTTTAGTTTTTACTGTGGTATTACCTTGCTTACAGTGCATTCATAATTTGAAAAATTGACAGATCCCACGTACAGTGGGAATCGATGATATGTGAAGCACGAATGAGAAAAGTTGATGTCACTTTAAAATCAACACAACGTAACGAGGTAAAAGTAAAGGATGCCATACATGACTTCCGTGCCTTGATTATCATGTTTGTATGTGTCGTGTATCTTCGTCATCTATTCACGCCAAGTGATACCAAATTTAGTATATGTGGAGCTAGCGAATCGGCTGCGAGCACGCTACGAGCGTGGTAAGTTGTGATGTTCTTACACGACACGCGTGTCGAGATTATCATGTTTGCACCAGTCATATACTTTCGGCATCCATTTACGTCACGTGACACCGAATTTGGTATATGTGAAGCTAGCCAAACGGCCACGAGCGCATCATGAAAGACCCAATATACTCAAATGTAGCGTTAACGCACGCGCACGCTTGACACACTGGCGCTACGTTAGCAAAATGCGAGCTCTCTATAGTCTGACGCCAGGCGCCACCGGTGCGACCAGCGTCCGTCGGCGCAGCCCGACGGTAACCGGCACGAAATGAGACATGCTGCATTTAGCACTTATGCGTTACCCAGACAACACTGCGTCTCCCTCTTTCCGTGATATAGGGACGCCGGATGCGCTTAAACGCGCATGCGTCAAAGCTACGCAAGGCGGCGCGCGCCTGCGCCAGGCAGGACCGGTGCCTGGCGTGGCAACGCCGGCGTGACCCGACGAAATGAACGCCGGTGAGCATGCGCACCGTGTTACGTCGAAATGTATTGGCACCTTGACTGTGACATTCAGTCATGTTCTAAAATGACACGCATCTCATCATTATCATGGTTGCACCAGTCACATACCTTCGCCATTCATTGACGTCCCGTAATACAAAATTTCGCATGAGTAAGGCTAGGGAAACGGCCGTGAGCGCATCATGAGTGTGGCATGTAGTCATGTTGTTACATGACATGAATATATCGTGATTATCATGTTTGTATAGGTCATTTACTTATGTCATCCGTTCGCGTCGCGTAATACCGAATTTTGTACGTTTGAAGCTATCGAAACGGCCACGAGCGCAACATGAGCTTAGCATGCAGTCATGTTATTACATGATACGCATGTCATGTTTACCCTGTTTGCACCAGTATCATACCTTCATCATCCATTCATGTCCCGTAATTGCAAATTTTCTATACGTGAAGCTAGCGAAATGGACCCCAGCGCATCATGAGCGTGGCATGTAGTCATGTTGTTACATGACACGCTAATATGTTTGCACCAGTCACTTATACCTTCGTCATTCACTCGCATACCGTAATACCAAATTTGGTATATGTGACGCTAGTGAAATGGCCGCGAGCGCATCATCAGCTTGACAGGTAGTCATGTTGTTACATGACACGCATGTCATGGTTTTCATGTAAGCGTCAGTCGCTTGTGTTTACCATGCAATCATGTCATACCATACCAGTTTTGCAACATGTCATGTAAACTAAACCACCGCAAGAGCTGCAGGACCATGAAATGTTAGTCATGACATTCATGATATCCATGTCATGATGTTCATGTTATTACTTCTCAAGTATGTTTTTAATACAGTCATGTTATGTCATACCAAGTTTGGTATCGATACCATTATCGAAACGGCCAGGAGAGCTAAAAGTCGTAGGCGGCTAGATAGATAGGTAGATAGATACGCGCAAAGTCACCGATGTTTGCTAAGAAATGCTTCGCATTTAAAATGTTAGCTTACGAAGGTTCGAAGTGACATCAGGTTTTGGCCGGCAACTATAGGTTGGCGTCTACTCAGCACCAAACTTACCTGTGAATAAAGTTAGATCTCCGGGAAGCAAAAATTTACGACAGTCTGTCTAATTGGCACTGGCGTCATTAAGGTATCGGGTGTCTCCATCTGTCGGCGAGAAGAAGCCGCGGTAGGTGCGCTGCGCGCACTCGCGCGCCGTCGTCTCGCCCGGCCGTGGACCGACGGCGCCGGCAATGTGGACAGCACTTCGCTGCTTGCCCCGCAATCACTTAGACAGGCGGGACGCTGCTGGGGCATGCTTTCCGCTAGTGTGCGCATACCTTTCCCGGCTGTCGTTGACGTTGCGGGTTAGCAAAGCCGATCAACTTCGCGAATGGCGACGTCACGCCTGGAACACCGACGAGGCATGAGCCGGGGTAGCCGAACACTAGCGTCGGAAACGATACCGACGAGGTGTGAGTCAAGAACACCGATCGCGTTCGAGAAATGAGAGGGCACGCGGGTAACACGGATGAGACGCGAGGGGAGAGAGCCAAGCGCAAGCGTCTTCAAAGCGTCCCTCCTTCCGTGTCTTTGCGTTTCACACAAACGTTTGCTCCAGCGAACGCTACACCAAGTTTTGCTTCAAAACGTTTATCCAGCACCCGCGTCGACGCCCGTTTCAACCGGGTCAACGCCGTGCGCACCGCTGCGGGCTCCCATCTGATCAGGGTTCCCTTCAAGGATATGGCCCATAGTTTTTGGGGCGAAGCTCCCTATGCCGTGGGGCATGCGTCCGCAATGTATGTAGTAGTAATACTAGTAGTAGTCGTCGTCGTAGTAGAAGGTAGCCATCTCCACAGCTGGACTAGAGGAGCGGCACACGCGCACTCTTTTGAATTGAGAAGGAAACCTGCACAATTTAATCAGAAATAAAGAAAGATAGTTGTTTTTGATTAAATAACTTACAGAGACGAGTAGTGGTGACTTAATCTCTAATAAAATTCGCCTTGAATTTGATGCTTACTAAAAAAGGTATAAGGACGCACTTTGAGCACTATCTGACGAGAAGGGGTTGCCACGTAGAACTTACTGGGCGTAATTTCCTTGGTTTTAGCAAGGTTCCATGTTTATGCATATAAGGTCTGTTTTTCATCATTGTTATTATATGTCTAAGAAGAAAATGTTTTGTTGAATTCTTATTGGCGTCCGTGACAATGCATTTTTCTTAACAGGTTTAGCGACAGTTGGGCCGCAGTGCCATGAATGTAGTGAACTGGTATATAGCCATGGAATAGAGGCGGTGAAAGGTGGGAAGTGGACACGGGGCGCGGGCCGTGGAAGAGGGCGCGGGTGTCACTTCTCGTTTAGTCTTTGGAATGTCTACTGCATGGCGCTACTTCTATATGCTTAATGTGTGATGAAAGGATGCGATATGGCTGTGCTTAGAGAGTTCACTGGATGGATGGGTGGACAGGCGGACAGATTCATGGACGGACGCGGGGGTGGATGAATGGACGGATGGACGCAGGGATGGACGCATGGACGGTCGCAGAGACGTCGGCAAGGGCGGACGGACGCTTTGCCCCACTCCGTGGATATGCTGTGATTTTTTGTGAAGAAACAGCGGAAGTTCATGAGATCATTGAAACTACAAAATCTTGTTGAACGCTTTAGAACATAGTTTAGTAAAGTAAAATGAATAATATAATTATTGCTCCCACACACGCACAAAGGTGATTAATAAGGATACAAACCTAGAAATGCAAGTGCTCACGTGTAAAGACAACCGAAAAATCACGCAGTACCATGAAATTCATCGCAGTTAAGCTGGCGTTTTCCTATGTTTCTCGTATAGTTATATTCGTCCACGTTGTGCTTGCGCCGAAGTGCGAGAAAGGCGTACGTGCGGTGCTCAAGAAACGTTCGGAGAAGCGTCGAGAGCCTTATGGCGAATTTGTGCCAGCTGTGCACGCGTGAAGCTTCCCTTATTTTGCCACCGCAACGAGGGTTTGCCTTGCAGAGAGCGAGACAAAGAATGGACGAGATAAAAGTTCGGGTAGAGATGGCAAAAGCAATCAACTATCTCGGTAAAGGGAAAAACGAAAGGCGCGCGAAGTATAGTGTTAGAAGTGAGAACGCGGGCGTTGGCGATTTACACGGAATACACGATGAGCTAGCAACGTGGGTTGCTTTTAGAGAATGGATTTGCGCAGCTAGCAGAATAACGATAAGATGACATACGAAACGAAAAAAAAATGGCGGCAGCACAAGTAGTGAGAAGCGAAAAGTGTGCGAAAGAAGTCTAACTCAGACTCCCACTCTGTACTTTTTGTGTGGGAAGCTTAATCACGTACGCGCGAAAGAAAGTAAAGAGAAGATGGAGTATAAAGAACTGCTAAATGTAATCAACAGGCTCAGAATATATACACGCACTACCTTTCTGCGGCTCACCGTTAATAAAAAGAATTGTGAAATAATGCAAAAAGACAATACGCATACCAGCTATGCAAGTTGTTGCCTAATCCAGGTGAAAAAAATAAAAACGGCTGCCTGAAAAAGCACGCTATCAAACAAGTGATAGTACGATGTGTTGACAAGATTTATGGATTTCGTTTTGTGGTGCTCTGGAAAATAACGTGCAAGCGAGTTATATGGACACGTGGGCGCTCTCCGGACAGTGATGCATGAACTTCCCTTTGTTATTTCTTTATATTTTTGTTCGTGGAAGGGGCCTGAATATAGTACTGCACTTAGGAAGTAAAATTAACACAAATAGCAGTAAAGCTGCGTGCATGCATACATGTAGATGCTGACGGGTACCAATCTCCCGTACATTACTGCTTCGGGAAGTACGCAGTTATACTTCAAATCAATACTTGATTAAATGGCCCTGTATTGTTAAGCTTGCGAAGCGAAAACATTTATGTGAAAACTAAAGAGTGGGCTATTTTGCAATTATTGTTCTTCCATGTGAACGAAACTTGTTGAATCGAGCTCATGATACACGAAACGAACTGCGATTGAAAATTCCTACGGACAAAGCCGAAAATGCTCTGCTCTGACAGGTACACATCTGAGAACGTTCCTACTGTGGTTGGCAGAAAATTTATTTTACGACAAACAACTTACAAAATTGAGGCTCTAGCGAAATTTTGCCTGGCTGGTTAGAAATATAAGGAATTTACAAAGTGCCGACTGTGTTATACAATTGCAGTCACTCAATAAACTGTTCAACTGCCTTACAATTGCTTTCTTGGTAACGACATCAAAGGACAAGCATCTCTCATTGAAATATGTAAGGGTGTTCAAGTATTTCAAACACTTTCACACACACTTAGATGAAATACATACTGCTTTTCTTTGACAGATGCGTGAGCAGTTGTGAAGAAGCGTCTCCTTGAGCGAGTGTTGGTCGTTGGCGGCAACTGTAAACGAGACTTGCGTAAGAGCGTTTTGACTGGCTTTCATATAGTGAGCTTTTTTCTTGAATAGTGCTCTCAGCAATACATACAAGGAGCTTTGTTTGCATGTACAGTGCACACTTAATATATTCAAGGCTCAACCTTACGAAATAGTGTGAGTTGTTTGCAGTGAATGGCCCCCAGAAATCAGAAACGCGCGCAAGTTGCAAAAGAAACGCTAATGGAAACAGCAATAATAGCCTGCGACACGATTTACAGCAGGGTAGTCTGTTTTGCGCGCAAGCAGACACATTGCAACAATGAGTCACGTGTTAGAAAACGAAACAAGAAATTTTAATTTTTTGGCATTGTAGCACAAACAATCTACGGCTTCGAGCACTTACAGTAAACCAATAAACACATCAAATAGATCACTCAGCTTTAAAAAAAGTGCCCAGTACATCTAGGTTGACAGCCGACATGAATCCAGTGAAAAGTAGCCATAGATGTGAAGGTTCGGAAATAATGATACGGGGTGCCAGAGATCAACACAATATGGCAGATGAAGGCATACGTATGCGATAACTGAAAGCGTTCAATCCCCGCCGATCATATGCGAGATGTTATTGGGGGTTCCGGTGCGACTGTGATGTCGGTGGAGTTGCGTTTCTGATGCTTGCAGTAGCTGATGCTTCATGGGACCTCAGGCAGGTTCAGCTAATAATATGATATTGGAGTTGCGATGCCTGTGCTGCAGATGTTATTTACGTGTCTCCATTATACGAATCCCGAACTTAGATGGCCAGCTGATGAAAACCTACACAGAAAATTTCTAGACGAAATACTTCTGCACCATGTTGGACCAACAAGTGGTTTGATTTGGAAATATACTTCGCGTAAATAACCCTTCTTGTTTCCAGGTTCTTTTCTGAGGCCATAAAAACATCAACAACATCGGTCGAATATGAGCACGATCTAGAACTTGTTTAGGTGGTCACAGATGGCTTGCCCATCTGCAGCATTTCTCATAGAAATTATTTCTTTACCTGGCTCCACACTGGTGCGTCTTGCTCTCTTATACATCGTTCAGAGTTTATCACAGCCTGCAATGATTCAGCATGACCAATGGCGCAGGTACTAAAGTTCAAACGTCAGCAGAGAACATTCGTAGAAAAGCACAATTGTCAGCCTTTTCCGGCTGTCACCTCAGTTGCAGCTGACCTGCTACTGAGGTGTTTGGCGATACACAATAGCACTTGGGACCTCCAGCATACAAATTAACAATCATTGTTCTTTCGCGACCACACTGGTCAGCGTTGAAGTGTGGCATCCTTTCAACGGCGGGACGGCAGTTTGCGAAAATGGCAGTATGTGACACACATGCAGAAGGAGTGGCAGCTTTCGAAATGAGTTCGAAAACTTCTGTTCTACCGGCGTTATAAAGATAATACCTTGAAGCATTCTTGTAACCAATGCAGCCAAAATTCTATTCGGCTTGGACAGCAACACTCGCTATTTTAAGATGTTTTGATCTAGTGAGGTGTTCGTTAAAGTATACGCGGTGTAGCACTGACAGCGGTAGGGGATCAACCTAGGATAATAATACTCACAGTGTTTCTTGAAGTCCACAAAGTTGAAAAGTAAAAAAAAGTGAGTGGTTTAAAAATTTAAATATATGCAGTTTTGTTTGCCCACCTGAACTTATATATTAGAGTACAAGGCACCTTGTAGCGAATGCGGCCACCAGTACAAGTTATGAAAGTCTAATATAAAAATCACTTTTCATTTTTTTGCACAATACCTAAAAGCATACCGTATATCCAGCGTTCGTGTGTTTCCACTTGTCGATTGATTCGCTCATGCTTTGCCAGTTAGCAGCATGTTGCTCAACTCACATGGTAAAGTTTCCGGATTCGTAATGTGGTGCTACGTGATCGATTCTCAAATTAGAATAGCTCTCTCACCGAACTTTCCGAGAAATTTGTATGCTTGTTTTTGTAGCTTATTAGTACAAAAGGACGGTGTTCTTATATGCCTTTCTGATCTCTACCGCCTACTTGCGCGATCGAGCAGAACGATTTTGCGAATACAAGTTATCCGCAAAGCGTGTAAGGCCATTGTGGACATTCTTTGTGTTGATGTACTTTTTGCAGTTTCACAAGTCGCGATCAATCTGGTGTTCACTGCTCCGTTGACGGTTGACATATTTACGCATTCCTCTTCTTAATAAGAAATATAGGAGGGGAGTGTCTACTAAGAGCAGTCTCCTGAATGAAACAATAGAAATGAGAACTTTAATTAAGCTGGATGCTTTCGTCACCGAAATTTTCCGCACACACAGAGCGGTCAACAAAGCTCAGCTAGCGCTGCGCTCGCGCCTCCTCCGATGGAGCCGGTCACCAAACGTATACACGAAGCTAATCCTCGGCAAACGATTCGCTCAGACTGCAGATTAGCACCGCCTTGTTCTGCGCTCCTTCGTTTGCACCCGTCGTTCTGCCACTAAGCGACCCTTTCGTGTGCCCTGCCGACAAAGTGCGCAAATATTGCTTCGCTCTAACGATCGGACGCTTCCGAATGCGAATGGAGAAGCTGGGCGGAAGGAGAGGAAAGTCCTGCCTGACAACGATTCCCAACTGCACGGCAGGCGTCGTCATTTGCGCATTTGAAGGCGCCTTCGGTCGGTCATTCGTCCGCGGCCATTTGAGAGCCACGGATTTCATGGCGCAAGTTGGCGACGTTGCAGAGAAGAAGCTTACATAGGCGCAGAGAGCAAAAAGTGCTCGGAGATGGAGGGTGTGTGTACACATGTGCGAAATTGCACGAGGGATTGTGAGACTGACGGCATTTTTGTTCTGCTTCGTTTCTTTGTCTTCTCCACGCTAATAGGCTACCGTTCCGCATCGTTTATGCTGGGAAGACGGGCGTCGCGTCATTAGCGAACGCGTCTCAAGCACGGCCGCGCGTCGTGCGATGCCTGCGTATGACAGGTCCAAATGCGGAGTATGAGAGCACCGCTGGTAATTGTGCGCCGCAGCTCAGTGAAACGCGTGCGTGTAAGAGTGCGCGAGCGTTACAAGCTCAGGACACGATCAAGTTCTGTAAAAGGACATTCTCGCCTTAACAAGCATAAAGTATGCTAACGCTATAATGAAGAAGGTGTGGCTGCGCGCTACGAGTTCTGCCTTTGGTCCGTATAGTGTTGAAAGTAGAGGGCGTCACAACGTACAAAATTTTCAAGTGGTCTTCTTAGACCATTGAAATGTTGAATTACTTTCTGGTTTAAAATATATTTAGTGGTGATCGGCAATAAATGAAATGATTCGAAGATACTTCACGGTGCTCTTTAGTGTGTACTAATTCATTTCCATCACCTTGCTTGTCAGCACTAACAATGCAAGTTAGAAAGGGTAAGTTAATTTATAGAAACAAACGTCTTGCATGGGAATAGAGCTAAGTTAGCACAAAAATAAGGACAACAAAAAAGAAAAAAAATTATTTCAAAACAAGATTTACTTTTTGTGCAACCGTCCTCTATGAGCGAGTAACCTTTTGCAGTTTCCTGTCTGTAATGTTAACAAAAAGAACTTTTCCGGACTATTAAGCGTTATTATTTACATTTTTGTCACATACGTACGTTTTGCACTAATTAACATCGTCCATGACAACACTAGCTGACAGATATTAGCAGCAGCTAGAACTGGCCAACGTTACTCGTACTATGCGAATAAATACAGTAGATTTCACATTGCCAACAGACCATGAAGGAAAGAGCGCTGAATTGCCATCGATAAGTAAGTTTCTTTGTGCGCGTATATCAAGGTCAAAGTATATCTTTCCAAAATCTCACACAGACAGAAGCAGCCAAAGACCCACACATACAATTTTACATGGCAGCAGCCTTAGCTAATGTAACATGATTGAATTCCGACGCTTTCGTTCAATATTTAATTATCCTCTAAGTAAAAGTGTTCATTCGAGTTATTGAAGTTGTATGTAAAAATGAACTTGTATGACGTGTTTTTTTTGTCTTCGGGTAGAGATGCAGCTGGGGGGAAAGGGTTTTTGCAAAGAAAACGCGATGTCTGAAGTTTCTGGTCAAGGAGTAATGGCACACTAAGGGGCTACATTGTTTTCTTTCGTTCAATGGAAATGACGAATCAGTACCTCAATTTCTAGGTGAGGTAAGGTAGTAACGCGTTCTCAGGGCTTTCTTTTTTTAAAGCAATATTTATTGTGTTGAAAATTTTTTTGCATAACGTCTACAGCACTTCCTGATACTGCACAAGAAAAAAATTGGCAGATCTCACGTACCTTAGGAACCGATGTTATGCGAATCAATTGAATGGACACTGACTGTCTTGCAATTTTTATGTTGTGTGGAACTTTACGAGGTTTCGCTGAAGGCACGCAATGCTGCACGCAGAGACACACAATAAACAGCCGTATGTGTTTTATATAACCAGTTGTTTACAGTTTCAAGACGATCCCAGCAGCGATGTTGGTATTATGAACACCAGAAGCTATAGGCTGATATTGGGCGCTTGTTCGCGTGAGGATGGTAGCCTCTACACTGTGCTACATAAATCAACATCAGTGTATGGCCCTTAAGTATACAATTGATGTTAACCCGACGTGGTGGAAATATCACACGTGTAAATATGGAATGCTTATAATGTTGGACAGCCATTGCTGCAACCACAAGTTACATTTCGCAGACATTACGCCCGCATAGGCTTTGTTTTAAAAGCAGTTTCGAGACCTGGCATGACTCTGTGGTAGAATAATTGATTGCAACGCAGAAAGCCTGGGTTAGATTCCTAATTTCCTGCTCAGACCATAACAGTTACTATTTGCATTCAACGGGTTCATGCTGCCAATGTAGGCTTTTCTTGACGTTTTTGCAATTAAATTGCCAATATTTGTTCTCGCTGTTCCTCGGTAGACAAACTGTCAAACACTTGTGGCGCATAACCGCATACCTGTGGCACATACTCACCCGCGGGTATGTGCTACGTGTTTGGAGGAAAGAGTCTGGCGTATTACGCAAATGGATTGTGACATTATTCTTGTCACGACGAGCAACTCGTATTCGTCGAACCATCCTACCCTACCGTAATGATTTTGGTTTATGCCAAGCTAGAAGCGGCATCACGAGATCTCTCAGACGTAGGTGGCTAGATAGATAGATATACGCTGAATGTGCCGGCAGTGCGCAATACGTTACCTCGCATTTGAAATTCTAGCCGAAAGCAGGCTCATTTGTCACTGACAGGCACAGCGCCGGGAGAGTCATTATTTTTTGTGGAGCCTTTATTTACTTCCTGGATTTCTACAGCTGCGTGGTTCGGGAAGGAAGTACTCCTGCTTCGTTATGTGATAAAACACCGTCTATCTAACTTTTTATAAGTAGAAAAGCTAATTTAGAACTAATTTAGAGAGTAATGTTTTTAGCCAACCAAGTGTTAGCGCAGCCAATTTTAATCAGCAGAGCTGCTATAGGTGATCGTAAAGAGGCTTGAAGCACAGTGCAGAATTTAGCCAAGGAGCACACGATTACTAATCAATAATAACATCCTTCTGTGTCGACACATGCACAATATTAACTTTAATTTTTTGTGAGAATATAGAGTATCTATGTAATTGATTATCTATTTCTATTAAGAAAAGACGTGAAAGTGAGTGTTTCTATATTATGCTAGTCACTCTAAGCAAATTCAAAAAAATGTGGCCGCGTTGATCAGGAATTCTAGCTTTTAACTCGTGTTCATCTTCAGAATACTATGAGTAAATAGCTATAGAAGAGTGTGTAATATTGGTTGCCCGATTAGTCAAAATGTGTCTACGAGCGTTTTGTGCAGACATGAATGAGCTATGAGTTAATGCTCTCAAACTGAAGTTACAGACAGCGTAATTGGCCAACATTTTTCCGCAGGCCCGATACATATCAATGCAGTAAGGCACGCTGTCATCGATAAAGGAGATTGCCCTGCTGTGGCCCACCACATCATCGATTCATCTGGCCAACCACGCCGTAACAGGCGCCACCGAGAGTAGAGGAGTCGTGTGGTTTCCACAAAAAACACAGGTATAGATCAAAACTAAAATGTCTCGCCCGAAAGAACACCAGTCTAGAAACGCGAGAATACGTTTTGTTGCTCGTTCTCTCAAGGGAATACGTGTTAGTTCATTGATTTGTGGATGGATTCCACGTGTCGCACTAGTACTCCGAGTAATTTATTTCTTCAGTATAAGGTAGCATGCAAGTTTGACTTTAAGTGCGATGACATCTCTGGTCTCTTCTCTCCCCCCTCTCGCGTTCTTTTCTCCTAGAAACGTTTTTTTGTCTTTCTGTCGAACTTACTAAAACATTGCTATGAAATAGAAGCCTAAAATTGCCGATGCCTCGCAGACGCATGGTTTAAGGAATAAAAACCTTCTAAGTAAGCCAATGAAGTTGAAAATATAAGGCTTGTTTTTCTGTTCTAAACACACCGTTATTGAGTATCACAGAGGAGAAAGGCAACGAAAGTAAGGGGATGATATATGTAGTTATTTCGATGTAAATGTGAACGACGTAGGGTAGGCTAAGAGATAACTTGCTGGAGCCCTCCACTACGGCTTCTCTCATAATTATATAACGGTATATAAGTATACGATGGACCTCATCAAATTTGAACCCCCCGTAGTAGAGTACCTAATACTCTACATCGTTACCCACTTTTTCTAAACACATATTAATCAAAGATAACGTTTTATCAATCGAAGATAAAACGTGCGGTGCTCTACCTTCTGAGCCACAGCAGCGGGCATTTCCTCATTCAGTTTATAGGGTATATATGTGCATTTAAATGTGCGAGTGTCAGTCAACGCCACCACTAGCCCTTACGGCGGATGTGGAACCATATTATGCCTTTTGGTGTGACGATGCACGTGACCTTATTACAGGCTTTCAACGAACGTATAATCCCTGATGTACTATACCTAAAGGCATCCAGTGTGCCGGAATAAGGCCCTTGCTATCAATGAATGAAGGAAGATGGAACTTTGGGGGCTTTTTTTGCATTGCCAAGGGCGTCATTATTATGAAGTTACAGATATGGAATCAACAAAGTTTAGTGGATGTTGTTTGTAGTAATTCAACAGAGGCTGTCATTTGAGCTTCAACGAAGCATTTGCCGGTTCGAAAAAAGTGAGACCACACTTCAAAATGTCAGCTCCAGTGGCTGCCCTTGTGCAATTTTTTTTTCATTTTTTCATCACAAGCCTAACTTAATTTTTTCACCGTCTTCAGAACTAACAACGGCGTTAACATGTGGTTGATGGCGACCGTTATCACGCCGAAAGCGCGCAACTAGGCCTTCACCACGCACAGGGGCTGTATTTTGCGACCTACCCAATTTAACTGTCCGGAGGAAACTGGCGCGACTGCATTTTTTTCATAAGATATTTTTTCACAATCCATCAATGAAGCGAGACCTCATTGCACAACCGTCATACCACTCATCGCGCATTGATCATCAGCATAAGGTTGCCATTCCGTTTTGCCGCACCAAATTTTTTTCAGCAGCCTTCTTACCGAAAACAGCCGCCGATTGGAACCACCTTCCCTCTTCCGTTGTATCAATAACAGACCCTTTGTTATTCAAGACTGCAATTTCTCAGCAATGCTTGTAACTATACGCAGTTTCCATTATCTATCTTTGTCTTGTATGTGCTTGAATTCTTATACATTTTTAGTTGACTTATGTTGCCTTCCTGATTTGCGCATCTGATACTTGTTTCTTTATTTTGTCTTTTTTTCTTGTGTGTTATATATGTTGTACCCACCCCCTCTGTAATGCCCTACGGGCACTGAGGGTATTCTAATAAATAAATAAATAAATAAAAAAGAAAGGACGACATGAGTGTTTTAAAAAGGCATTCAAAACGAGTGTTATGCAGCGCTGTTCATGCCACAAAGATATGACCGGCTATGAGGACATGCACCCGCGTTGAGCTACTATGCGCGGTGCAGCAACACTCACCTTATTACATGTGTAAGATGAAAAAGTTGAATAAAAATGCCCAATTAAGATTTAGAGAAGCATTTGAAAGATTCGTGTATATAAGAAAAACTACAACTAATATAGTGAAGACTTGAAGAAATACTGCATAGCGGTCAGGTAGTTTGAAGCAAGGCCTTTTGTACTTCAAACGGGAACTACGCCACCCATCTTACTGATTAGCGACGCGTGATTTACGCGTTTGAATGATCTCGTCAAAATTGTTATCCGGTTGCATCACAAACGTCTTCAGTAATTAGTAAACCGTCAGTTGTTATTTTTCCGTGTTCGCGTTAATTTTCTGAGGCAAATGTTCTGCATTTTAGTGCGCCGACTGCTCAACAAAGCTCTCAAGTGTTCTACAGTCTGGTTATACGCGGCACAGTTTGATTTTTTAGGAAGCGCTGCTGTTCAAATTTAGACAAACAAAAGATAGAATATTTTGACGTTTTTGTCTGTGTTTCAAATATGCGTAAAAGGTGCTGCCGTGAAAGGCGATTTTTACGCAACTTCAGCCTCACCCCTCTATTTGTTCACTTTAATAAAAATTTACCTGGACATCGGTAGATGGATTACTCGAAGCCATTTTTAACGGGACGGTTTGTTACTAAACTACAAAAGTCATAACGAAGAAAAAAAAAACGCATTGTTCAATCAGGTTTATTGCAATTTTTCTTTGATATTTGCGTCATTTTTGTCATTCTATGTACGACATGGCACAGGTATGAACAAGAATAATTTAAAAAATGAATATCTGTAAGTGTGCTGTGAGGTTCAGGAGGTAGCCACAAATAAAAGCTTTTAATCTCATTACGTACATATATAACAAATAGATGGTTTGCTACGATTTTTTGAGGCAAACGAGATCCACAAGTAGTTATGGATTATTACATCAATTAACGAACGAATATGGTTGCGTTAATGGTATACAAATAGACTTGACGACTTCACCTTGTATTATTATTTAAATTCTGATAAAAAATTTACGGGTGACACAGGAAGATGGAACTTTGGGGGCTTTTTTTGCATTGCCAAGAGCGTCATTATTATGAAGTTACAGATATGGAATCAACAAAGTTTAGTGGATGTTGTTTGTAGTAATTCAACAGAGGCTGTCATTTGAGCTTCAACGAAGCATTTGCCGGTTCGAAAAAAGTGAGACCACACTTCAAAATGTCAGCTCCAGTGGCTGCCCTTGTGCAATTTTTTTTTCATTTTTTCATCACAAGCCTAACTTACTTTTTTCACCGTCTTCAGAACTAACAACGGCGTTAACATGTGGTTGATGGCGACCGTTATCACGCCGAAAGCGCGCAACTAGGCCTTCACCACGCACAGAAGTGCATTATGTCTGTCTTCACCTGATGCGTTTCATTTTTTCATTAAATTTGTTGATTTCATGGAATCTATTTAGCTGTTTGTTGCTGAAGTCACATCAGTGTTGGATGACCTAGTTTGTACAATGCAAGTGAAACACTAAGATAGCCGCAATTAGGGAGTGGTAACTGCTAGTAGTGACGGCCCATGTGAAATAGGGGATATAGGTGGAAAGCGCTCACAGAGCCTTACTGAAGGTGCACGAGGGATGAATTTATTTTGGCAGTAGAAGTATTAGATCGATTTACACACTCATTCACGTCTCGCACTGTGATAAGGACCATGAATGTAATTTGCGCCATAGCGCACTCTTACAGGTTCTTCACTCATCAGATTTTTTTGTTAGTAGCCAAATTTTCGAGACCATAAAAAGAAAATTAGTTCGGGAACGTTTCTTCTCAGCTGAGCCTGAAACAAATAAAGTGTCAACAAATGCGATACTCCGTAATTGCAAACTTGAGCACCTCGCTGCGAGTGCTTTCATTTAGTGGTATATTTAGAAAAAGAGATATATTGAAATCGCATACTGTTGCTTCCCTGGTGTTGGCAGCGACATTGTCTAACTTGTGCTCCAGTGGTGCGCACATTTGGATAGTGATGTAAGAGCCGATGAGCCCTGGCGCGAAGCTTCAGTGGCCAAAACACTTCCACCTTTGGCATTCACAAACAAATGGCGTAAACTTTTGCAGTCTACTGCACGTAAAGTTACGAAGTGCACACTGCGGCATAATGCATCACAGGTAGCGAAGTATCCGCAATATGCACACCGACGTTGCTGCGCACATTGCGGATGTTGTGCCTGATGACTACTATGATGAATGATAGTTTAAAATCGCTTTAATCGGTGGGCAGCATTAAAGCACCCGCACTATATGTAATTCGCATTCTTTGTGGACCAGTGCGATTGCACACTCCTTACATGAAATAGTATTCATTGATACTGGCATCACTCTTCAGCCGATATAACGCTCGTAACCGCACCAGTGGATCTGTGGTAGTTTATTGACTGATACGCAGTATGCCTGGATTCGATCCCCGTTGGAACAATTATTCTATTTGCCGACGATTTCAATTTTCGCTTCGTTAATTTAGGGCGAGGGACGAGAGAAGGCTCTCCACTCAGGAACGGGCACCAAGTAGCCGAGCACTAAAAAGCTGTCAAAGCAATTTATCTTGATTTATCATTGTACGGTGTGAGCAATATTGCTAAGTAGCTCCTTATTTTGCGGCGTTCGGTCTTTATGGGCGTGCTACAGCGTTATATTACGACGTTGTATATATAGAAGTTGATGAAGTTGTTGATTTTAATATACACCCTAATACAGTCGGCAATTGAGAACATTGAATGAGAGGTGCAGGATGTTGGAGAAGCGGGGAAAGGGGTCGAAATAGAACATACATTGAGCAACAAACTAGTCGACGCTTTCGCCGCTTACACAGGGTCCGACTTGATGGGCTAAATTGTCGAAAAAAATATAGGCAGGGGTCTAATGGCAATTTCATTCTGGAATTCTACGTATGAGGCGGAAACAAGATCTCTGAAAGGAAGAGAAATGAACGTCTTTTAGACGCCAGCATTCCTTCCGAAAAAAAAAAAACGTAGACAGTATATGTCTTGCTTTGAATTCGCAGCCGGGGAACAGCGATTGTGTCATCGTTCTCTGTTCCGCTATGTCGCCCCTCGTTCCGGCGGCAACCGACGGCTCGGCCACGCTTATCTCGTTGGCCTTGGCCTCTCCTCCTTCGGCGGGATTAATTTCCGCTTCCTCAGAGCGTGGCACTTCCGGTTTGCTTCCGGGACGGACAGGAAACGGCCTGCCAAGCGCCTTATACCACTCAGTCCGGAGCAACGTGGCTGTACCACTGATAATTTGCACCCTCCTTCTCCTCCACAGCGACCAGGGTTTATCTCACTCTCTCAACTGTCTACTTTTTTCTTGGACCGCTTCCTTCATGCATCTCAGTGAAAATCGGCCCAGACGCATACTCCACCTCCTCCCCGCTTGCCCTTTTACACTTTACCGGAACACTTGGCCGCAAATATGCGGTGGCGGAGAAACGGTTGCACGCTGGAGGAAGCCATGGCATGCTGGTACTGAGCGGGGGAATGCTGACCGGCCTGTTTACAGCCTAGGCAGACCTAATAAAAGGAGGCTCGGCATTGAGGCAGCGCATATATTGGAAGTTGCTAACAGCTAGTAGCTAAGAAGTGACGTGGAGGAAACGAGTTGAGGAATGGTTACCTTAAACATTATTCTTACATATATAAGAGGAAGAGGGGTAGGTATATTGCTCTCCTATTTCGCTGGAATTTACAGTGCGTACTTTCCATATCGCTGTCAAATACAAGGAAACTTTGGGTGTTGTTTGAACAGGTGGGATGGGTTCCCGAGTGTAACTTCCTTTTTTTGGCAGTGATGCTTCATACTAAATCATACTAAAAATACTAATTCTTAAGAAAAAAGTATTTTCTCAGCACGATACTCCTCATTCTGGGAGGCAGGAACCAATATATTTCAGAACGCTTGGCGAGAAGTTGGAAGTCGGAATGCATAATTATTCTTGAGAACATTTGCAACTAGGAACCCTCGTTGGCGCTCTCGCGCGATTGATAGATGAAAAAACTTTAAACGTACTGAGTACCCTATTAATGCCAAAATTTGATGTAGTTCATTCTCGCTATGAACTGTTTACGAATACACTGGCGTCGCATAGATGAAAGAAATATATTAGGCTCTTCGAAAGCAGCTCATGACTATATATATATATATATATATATATATATATATATATATATATATATATATATATATAAGGGAAATAAGTGTATACCTAAGCGATCGTTTTTCCGTGTTTCGACACAATAATGATGAGATCTAACAGACAGTAATACCAAGGAATGTAAATAAGAAGAAAGAAAAGTGCTCACGGCTGGTTATTTTTTCACCCACTTTTCTCTCTTCTTACTTACATTCCATTTGTTTTAATAACTTCCCCTATACAGTCCTTGGCATTACTGTCTGTTAAATCTCGTATATATATATATATATATATATAAATATATATATATATATATATTGCAGTGGGGAATTCGCAAGGCACTGCCTAGAGGGACCATCTCTCTCTGAGTGCGAAGCGCGAGTGGGTGCACGAGCTGTAGACGCTGGACTGCTCGAGCAGTCCAGCGTCTACTGGCGCACTACTGGCCCGCTACCGTGCTCTGTTGGTGATCATCGATGGGTGATTGTGGCTGCCGACCATCTGACAAGGTACGCCGAAACGGCAGCGCTACCTTCGGCTGGCGCTCGTGACGTTGCAACCTTCATCTTGCACCGGTTTGTTCTTCGTCATGGTGCACCACGGGAGCTCCTGAGTGACAGAGGACGCGTATTTTTGTCCGAAGTTCTGCAGCAGCTCCTACATTCATGCCGTACGGTACACCGCACATCAACAGCCTACCACCCTCAGACGAACGGCCAAACGGAACGTTTCAGCAGAACCCTCGGAGACACGCTCGCTATGTATATTGATTCCGACCACTCCAACTGGGACGTTGTTCTTTCTTTCGTGACGTACGCCTACAATACGGCGATCCAATCAACAACGGGCTTTTTTTTTCATTTTTTCTTTTATATGGTCGTGACCCATGCAGCACACTCGACACAATTCTGCCATACAATCCTGATGCCTCCGAGTTCAGCCCCGTTTCCGAAATGGCCGAACATGCCGAAGAGCGTCGTCAGCTTGCACGGTCCTTCACAGCAGATAATCAAGCCCTCCAAAAAGATCGCCACGACCGTGATCTAGTTTAGGACACTTTCCCCGTCGGTTCTCTCGTGTGGCTCCGACTGCCTTTCCACTCTCCTGGCCTGACTCCCGAGTTTGCACCGAAGTATACGGGCCCTTACCGCGTCATACAGCACCCTTCTTCTGTCACCTATGTGATTGAACCGCTCAAGCCGTCCACGGACAAGCGCCGCCTTGGTCGTGAGACGGTCCATGTCAGTCGCCTCAAGTCCTGCTACGACTCTCCTGTTCTCTCGTCACCTTGAGTCGCCAGGATGGCTCGTCTTCGTCGCCGGGGTGTCGCAGTGGGTAATTCGCAAGTCACTGCCTAGTGGGACCATCTCTCTCTGAGTGCGAAGCGCGAGTGGGTGCACGAGCTGCAGACGCTGGACTGCTCGAGCATTTCTGTTCGTACCGGCTGCCTGCCTACTACCTGGCGTCGCTATTCAACTCCCTTGCAATATATATATTGTGGGCATTTAGTATACCAATCCTCTTCATCTGTAAATTATCATCATTATCATGTGTTGCTCATGCACCCTCATCGTTGTCACGTAGCATCATCATCTTGGTCCGTTCATCTCAGCTGTCGGCTGCCGGTTCTTCGGGCCTAATAAAGGTCTTCCAAACCAAGACTTCATACGGGGTGGAGGTGCTGTTGGATCCCCCGTCATCCTCTCGACCACTCTACCCCCTGGAGCTACGTTCAGGTCGCCGCTTGGGCCAGGTGTCCGGAAATATGTCGCACCAAGAAGAGGTCAGTGCTGCAGCCGTTCCCACTCCGCCACCGCGTGCCGCGCCTTTTCACGTCATTACCAGCCTCCAGCGTGAGCCCCATCCCTTCGCTGGTATGCGCGGGGAAGATGTGGAGGAATGGCTGGACGATTTCAAACGTGTCGGCGCTGCTAACCGGTGGGATAACACCTACAAACTCGCTTACGTGTCATTCTACCTCACGGGTGTCGCGAAGACGTGGTTCCTCAACCACTTCGTCGACATCCCCGACTGGTCAGCCTTCAAAGATCAGCTTCGCCATGTCTTTGGCACACCGGCTGTTGGTTCGGCTCTCGCAAAGAAAGCTCTCGTGACTCGGAAACAGCACATCGGGGAGTCGTACGCATCCTACATCGAGGATGTCCTTTCACTTTGCCGCCGGGTTGACACCCCAATGACAGAGTCAGACAAGGTACGCCAGCTTCTTAAGGGGATTGGACCTGTCGCATTCAATGCTCTTGCAAACCAGAATCCGGCTACCGTTGCTGACGTTGCGACAACCTGTCAGCGCCTCGAAGAACTTGAGTCGATGCGTCTACAACCGGACAGTGACGCGGCCCGTATTACGACTGATCCAAACCTACGAGAAACGATAAGGGTGATAATACGCGAAGAATTAGAATCAATGGGATTCACACTACCTTCAGTATGTACCATTCAGCCTTCTTCAACGTCATTGCGGGATGTCATCAGGGAGGAGCTTACGTCCATGACCCATATGGCCCACCTGCAGCCCACTGTCGATCGTACTCTCCCATCGTTCTCGCATGCCGTCGCCGCACCATCAGGCACCGTCAGCTCGACGTCGCCACGACGAACGTACGCGTCGGTTGCTGCCGCACCTCCCAGAAGCTTTCCCACGAGCTTTGCATCACCACCGCCTGAGCCATCATCTGTCCCTCTCACTGCTCTCTCTCCCGGTGCATCTAACACAAGCTACCACCCTCCTTATCGATCGACTCGCCCTACGTGCTATTATTGCGGCTATCGTGGTCGCATTTCACGCTTTTGCCGGAAGCGCCAGCAAGATGAGCGCCGAGGGTACGACATACGCGAACGAGACTATATCGCAGGAGCCTTGTACCAGGGCCGTCGTTACTCGTCACCGCCGCGTCGGTCTCCATCTCCGCCAGCATCCGGTGAACTGCGCAGTAGTCTTCGATCAACCAGACGCCGTTCACCATCGCCCTACCGTCGCTCCTCTTCTCCTCTTCAGCCTGCTTCCCTCGCTTCTTATCGGCGTCCGGAAAACTAAGCAATGCAGTTTTTGGAGGACAAACTGCATTCCTACACAGTACTCCAATTCCTCCAGCGCGCCCTTATAATATGATTGCAGTCTCAGTTGAGGGAGTGGACGTTGATGCTTTGGTGGACACTGGGGCTGGGTTTTCTATTATTCGTGCTGATTTGTGTACCCGTCTTCGAAAAGTCACGACGCCTTATGATGGACCAACACTGGTTACAGCTCAGGGAACGATGATTCGCCCTTCCGCTCTCTGTACGGCCCGTGTGCTAATCGACGACATTCTTCATCACATGCAATTCGCTGTGCTATCTTCGTGCTCCCACGAACTCATTTTAGGCTGGGACTTTCTTTCGTCTGCTTCCGCGGCTATTTGTTGTGCACAACGTGTCGTCCATCTTACTGACACAGACCACTTGCTTAGTGATGAAACCTACAGGCCACTTCGACTCATCGCTGCTGTAGACATCGAGTTACCCCCGAACGAACATCAATTAGTCACAGTTTTGTCCAACGACGTCGACTCTGGTGACATTTTGGTCACTCCAACGCCCCGTTGCCTTAATAAAGGCATAGCTCTCGCATCAGGTGTGGCTCGCTTCAACGATGGATCAGCTGTCCTCGCTGCTACGAACACCACACCAGATAAAATTTTACTGCCGCGGGGCACTACTGTCGCCTGCGTTGCCGATCTGGAGCCTGTGTGCGTCATGCCTCTTACCCCTGCCTCCTCTAAAGGCCATCCTGGAGATCATGCTGCTTCCTCGGCCTTTACAGCAGCCATCAACAAGGACTTGACAGACTCGCAGAAGCAGCAGCTGCTTGATTTGTTGCAAAAGCATGCAAACTCTTTTGACGTTCATTCATCCAGCCTGGGTCAGACAACTGCTACAGCACATCGTATTCAGACCGACGGAACATCCATTGTGCATCATCGTCCGTACCGCGTCTCCCTAGCCGAACGAAAAATCATTGAGGAAAACGTAGACGATATGCTGTAACGGGAGATAATCCGACCCTCAACCAGTCCTTGGTCGTCTCCAGTGGTTCTGGTGCGTTAAAAAGACGGTTCCGTACGATTTTGCGTCGATTACCGAGCACTCAATAAGATCACTAGGAAGGACGTATACCCCATGCCACGTATCGACGACGCCCTCGATTCTTTACAAGGTGCTGAATTCTTTTCAAGCCTCGACTTGCGTTCGGGCTATTGGCAAATCCCCATGCACGAAGAGGACAAAGAAAAAACTGCGTTTGCAACCCCGGACGGCCTATACGAATTCAATGTTATGCCGTTTGGTCTATGCAATGCGCCCGCAACTTTTGAGCGCTTGATTGACACCGTACTGCGTGGCCTGAAATGGAAGACTTTTCTATGTTACCTCGATGACATTTTTGTATTTTCATCGACGTTTCCTCAACATCTGCAACGCTTGGACGAGGTCCTGACTTGCCTTGCGGTCGCTGGTCTTCAAACTAACACCAAGAAGTGCCATTTCGCCAGCAGATCTATCAAGGTCCTCGGTCATGTTGTGAGCAAGGACGGAATTCGTCCATACCCTGAGAAAACTGCTGCGGTGCTTCGCTTCCCTCGCCCTGACAAGCCGAAAGATTTGCGAAGTTTCCTTGGTCTCGCCTCTTACTTTCGGCGATTCATACAAAACTTTGCCTCCATAGCCGCACCACTACATAAGCTACTTGCTTCTGGTACGCCCTTTCAGTGGTCTCAGGAATGTGAATCGGCTTTCGACAAATTGAAGAGTAACCTCACGACCTATCCTATACTTTCTCACTTTCACGATGGTGCACCGACCTTCCTCCATACAGACGCTAGCGGCCACGGTTTAGGAGCCGTGCTCCTCCAGCGCGACAACTCTTCGCGAGAGCGAGTCGTTGCGTACGCCAGCCGCGTCCTCTCCGCAGCCGAGAGGAACTACACGATCACCGAGAAGGAGTGCCTCGCCATCGTTTGGTCAGTGCAGAAATTTCGTCCCTATCTTCATGGCCGCCATTTCACCATCGTGACCGACCACCATGCTTTATGTTGGCTTTCGACACTCAAGAACTTGTCGGGACGCCTCGGCCGCTGGACTCTACGCCTGCAAGAGTATGATTTTGACATCGTATACAAGTGTGGCAGAAAGCATAGCGACGCCGATGCTCTTTCTCGCTGCCCACTACCAGCGGCTCCCCTCAGCGTTTCCGCAATCACTTTGCACAACACGCCCTCAGAGACCACGTCTACGGCGGTTTCCTCTCTCGCCTCTATGGACCAGCTGCCTTCGGACGACCCGCACGATTTTTTCTTCTCGACAGCTGGCTGACCCATACTGTCGACGTATTATAGGCTACCTCACTGGCAGTTCCCGTCCACCTAATGCGAGGCTCCGTCGCCAACTCTCGCAGTTTAAGCTGGACAACTCGGTGCTGTACCGCAAAATTTACCATCCTGACGGTCAGCGCTGGGTTCCCGTTCTACCCCGATCGCTTCGGTCCGAAGTCCTCAGAGCACTTCATGACCATCCGACGGCAGGTCACCTTGGTTACCACAAAACCTACGATCGCCTTCGAAGTCGGTTTTATTGGCCAGGTATTACCACTAGTGTAGCTCGGTACGTTGGGTCCTGCACTACCTGTCAATGTAGAAAACTACCCACATCTGCTCCAGCCGGTACACTACAGCCTCTTCCGTGCCCACCCACACCATTCGAAGTTGTAGGCATCGATCTTTATGGCCCCCTTCCAGTCAGTGCTGCTGGAAACCGATGGATAGTAACAGCCGTTGACCATTTGACGCACTACCCCGAGACGGCATCCGTCACTATCGGTTCAGCTTCTGAAATTGCCGATTTCATCCTCCGAGCCATTATACTGCGTCATGGTGCTCCACGTGTATTGCTCAGTGACCGTGGAAGGGCCTTCCTTTCACAACTAGTGAACGAACTTCTTCGCGCTTCTGGCACAACTCACAAGACTGCCTCTAGTTATCATCCCCAAACTAACGGCCTCACTGAGCGATTCCACCGCACTCTTTCTGACATGATCGCCGCCTACATTCAACCAGACCAAAAGAACTGGGATGTAGTCCTACCATTGGTCACTTTCGCCTACAATACGGCTATTCAGCGGACAACCGGCTACTCACCATTTTACCTAGTTTATGGACGCTCCCCTACTTCTCTCCTTGACGTCTCTTTCTTTACCTGCCATGTGAATTCATCTCCATCCTCTTCAGAGGAATACGCTTTACGGCTCGCAGAGAGCCGCCAACGTGCTCCTATAAACACTGAAGCCCGACAGCAAGACAGAAAGCTGGTTTATGATGAATCCCATCGTGCTGTATCTTTTCAACCTGGAGACGAAGTGCTTCTTTTGACGCCTATTCACACACCTGGTTTGTGCGACAAATTCCAGCCACGGTTTATCGGGCCGTACACAGTTCTTGAAGAAACTTCACCTGTGAATTATCGCGTCACGCCACTTGTAGCTCCAGCTGATCGCCGTTATCGAACTACTGAGGTCGTCCATGTCTCCCGTATGAAGCCCTTCATGCGACGTTCTTTGTCCCCTTGACTTGCCGCGGCCAGGCTGGCCGCTTTCACGTGGGGGGGAATTAGCGTGGGCATTTAGTATACCAATCCTCTTCATCTGTACATTATCATCATTATCATGTGTTGCTCATGCACCCTCATCGTTGTCACGTAGCATCATCATCTTGGTCCGTTCATCTCAGCTGTCGGCTGCCGGTTCTTCGGGCCTAATAAAGGTCTTCCAAACCAAGACTTCATAATATATATATATATATATATATATATATATATATATATGTATATATCACCTTGCACTTCAAACATATCTGAGGAAACCAACATAGCGAGCAAAACGTACGAAGATATTTCCAAGCTGCAGAATACTATATTAAGGTTGACTTTTAATATTGTATATTGCGTTAAAATTTGTGGCTCATGATGAAAATTGCAGCGCCCGACAACAGTTTCTCAGGTGGAACCAGATCTGATGCCCGCGCTGAAAGACGTCGAATAAATACATTTGTAGTCGGTTTTGGTTAGAAACAGATATGCGACGAAGCTGGAAGTTAAACTGCACTACTAAGCCTTGTTGTACAGGCAGCCTAACAGCCTAAGCCATGGTTAACGTGACCGTGGCTCGCATGTGTTACACTGTACACGAGACCGTGGGTATGCTGTGACCGCAGTTGTAGGAAACCGAGCTCGGCAACCTCGGTTTGTCTGTTGATCGAGGAAGTGGCAGCGTCCATGAAGTATGACTGCATTCCAGCGAGCATGCACAAGTTGATGTCAGCTGCCTTAAACAAGGACTTTTCTTGCACGGTGTAGCAACGGCGAGCCGGGGTTTGCGCTCACTTCGGTTCAATGTGGTTAATCGTGCTTGGTCGTAGCCACTATTGAATTGTGTGTGTTACACAGGTATCAGATGAGTGCAATTACGCCGTTTTGGGGTGCTATTCTGGACATTGTCTAATTCCGCAATGTTGTCACATTCCGCCAATGATCGATGCTAATTGGCCAAGTGAGCTGCTACGACCTCTCTGATTCGCTTAAAATGCCACCATTACAAAATTTGACGATATGGCGAAATTCGACAGCGTCCAGAATAGCACCCTCAGTGTGTGGGGCTGATTAGCCATTCCTATTGAATCATGGGGGTCTCCCGAAGGAGTATACGTGTCACAAGCTCTCGCTTTTATGTCCGGAAAAACATTCTGGCCTAGCTTTCAGGGCAACCGAAGACAAGGAGAGTATGCAAGCCCATTTCAGGGCGACCGCTTGAAGCTTTCACGCGACTTGGAATGATTCAAGTTAAGAGTTGTTTGCGATGTAGATTGCATTGGAAAAAAATTTAGCTAAGATAGGGGACAAGTAACTGCTCCAAGAAATAATAACATTTAATGTAATAATTTATTTGAGAGAGCGCACACTAATTCTTGTAGGTTTATGCCATCAATAAATTCACGCATCTATTGCGGCTTTTTTTTCTTTTTGGAAGCAGAATAGAATAATATTTCCAAGACAGACCCCGTCAACCAACGTAAAATCGTCGTCTGAGCCTGACAGTTGGACCAGGCAATAGGGTTCCTGGAAGGAGAGGCTCTCTGACCATCACAGAGAACTTTTCCATAAATGAACGTCGGATCTAAACAATAGCATGGTCAGAGAGCCCATGATGTTGCGGTCGGACGGGGTTTGATTGTCCAACGTGGGAACAATCCACTGTGCCTTGAGTCATGCCACTGAGAATTGAAAATAAAGTTTCACATTCATTCATTTCTCTCCCATTCAAGTTGTTGATGATGATGATGAACAACACAGTTTTAGTTGGTTCCTTGTGTACGGTGAAGCAATAGAGGTCGATGACCAGAACTTCAATTTAAATATTACCCAAGTGCATCATAATGTTATATTCTATGATATAGCTCCTTAGAAGACACTTGGGTGGATAACAAGGTTGGCCTTACGCTGTTTATTTTTAGATATATACCGAAACACACGCTTTTGTTCAAGTTGAAAAAGTACATCTTCTTTAAACTTGTCGCTTGTACAAAGTTGACTCTTTTTTTAAGCTATCTTAATGCTTTTTTGGTTTAAGGTTCAATCGCATTATGAGTATGAAAAATACAGCATGATAGCGTTGTGCATTAGCGTACTCGCAGAGGGGATGTCATAAAGTGTCTTTAAATAGGTATCTACACGAGGATTTTTGCGTTATTACTTTTTTGCAATCTAGTCATCACCATGAAAAATCATTCCCTCATACCTCCAGCTCCACAGAACTGAGCCATAATCTTTTGCCATGTTTTACGCCATAGTGCTTTCTGTGAGTGAGTGAGTAAAAACTTTATTGAACCTGTCCGGCGTCATTGAGCGGGGTGAGGCTACAAGCACCCCGGCCTAGGTGACGGCCTCGAGTCCTTGGACCCGGGCGGCATCCTGGGCTTGCCGGACGGCCCACAGTTGATCAGCAAGGTCGTGGCTGAGCAGAGCCGCCTCCCATCGCGCCTCGCGGTTCGAGACTGCCATGTCTGCCGGGTTCGTAGGGGACTGCTGCGCGTTACCGGTACACTTCCATAGCATGTGCTGCAGCGTCGCTCTGGCTCCGCACGCCTTACACGCGTCGGACGTATAAATGCCTGGGTAGCAGAGGCGAAGGATCACCGGATTCGGGTACGTGTGTGTCTGTAGTTGTCTCCAGGCAACCTGCTGTTTCTTGTTTAGTTTGGCGTGGGGTGGTGGATATTTGCATCTGTTCAGTCTGTAGTGTTGCGTGATGTCTCTGAAAGTGGTCATGCGATCCCCCCACGTCCATTCCCGCATCGCTGTCGAAGTGTGCAAGACATCGGGACTGTCGGCAGTCGTCGCAGCTCGGCGTGTAAGTCCTCGAGCCGCGGCGTGGGCAGTCGCGTTGCCCGCAAGCGGAGGGTCCGTGTGGGCGGGGGTCCATACGAGGAAACTGTCGTTTTTGCGGCAGATGTTGCGTTCGTGAATTTGGAGAATGCGGGCCGATTCGCGGGAGATCCGGCCGCTGGCGTAGTTGCGTATCGCCGCCTGCGAGTCGCCTATTATCACCTCGGCGTCCGTGGTGGCTATCGCGAGGGCTATGGCAGCTTCTTCGGCCGCCTCCGTGTCTTCCGTGCCTATCGTCGCACTCGTGACGCAAGTTCCTACATGATCCGTGATCGCGACCGCGAAGCCGCGGTGGCAGTCGTAACGGGCCGCGTCCACGTAAACTGTGTCTTTGCTATTGCCGAATTTCTTTTCAAGGTCTTGGGCGCGCCTGTTGCGCCGACCGATGTGATGTGTCGGGTGCATGTTTTTAGGCAACGGCATAACGACGATGCGCTCGCGAATACGTCTGGGTATCCCGACCTTTTCGCCGCGCTGCGTATGGTAGTTGATACCCAGTGTCTCGAGGATGTGTCGACCAGTTCTGGTCTTCGCCAGACGTTCGTACTGGGCGATGTTGTGTGCTTCGATTATCTCATCTAGAGTATTGTGCAACCCCAGCTCTAGAAATTTATCCGTGCTGGTATTGGCCGGTAATCCGATTGCGCGTTTGTACGCCTTGCGGATGAGACAATCTAGTTTGGTGCGTTCAGTCGCCTGCCACTTGAGGTAGGAGGCGACGTACGTTATATGGTTCATAGCGAAAGCATGTACCAGGCGAATGGTGTTGCTTTCCTTCATTCCGCTATGCCGATTTGTTATTCGTTTCAGCAACCGAATTGTTTCATTGACCGCGCCCTCTAGTCTGCGAACGGTTTCGCCATTGTGGCCGTTGGCGGACAGGCGCAAGCCCAGTACCCTAATTGTGTTAACCTGTGAGATGACAGCGCCGTCTGATGTGCGTACATTAATTTCTCTATATGCGCACTCGAATGCGGAATCGGCGTTCTTGGGTTTACGGCCCCTGCGCGATGGTCTATAGAGCAGGAGCTCCGATTTAGCTGCGGAACATTCGAGGCCAGTGTCGCGAAGGTAGTCCTGCACCACGTCGACGGCTTCCTGCAGCGTTTGCTCTACGTGGCCGTCATTTCCCTCGGCAACCCAGAGGGTGATATCATCGGCGTACAAGCTATGGTGGAGGCCTTCTATCTCAGCGAGTTTTCGTGGTAATCCGACAAGCACGAGGTTAAAGAGCATGGGCGAGATTACGGAGCCCTGCGGCGTGCCCGTACAACCCATGTATATGTCCTGCGATTCTAGTTCGCCGATCGCTAATCGGGCCCGGCGGCCCGTAAGAAAATCCCGTACGTAGTGGTACGTTCTCTCGCCAAGTCCCAACGCTCGTATACTTTCAAGTATCGCAGCATGGCTAACGTTGTCGAACGCCTTTTTGAGGTCGAGCCCGAGTATCGCTTTGGTGGATCGTGTGGGATTGTCTGCGATATCGTGCTTGAGTTGAAGCATAACGTCCTGTGTGGAAAGGTTACGACGGAACCCCAGCATCGTGTGTGGGAGCATGTTTCGGTCCTCGAGGTAGTTGGTAAGGCGAGCGAGAACCACATGTTCCATGACCTTACCAACGCAGGACGTCAGGGATATCGGTCGAAGGTTGTCAATCTGTACTCGTTTGCCCGGTTTGGGGATCATAATTATGCGCGCCGTTTTCCACGAGTTCGGTATAGCGCCCGCATTCCAGCACTCGTTCATGTAAGCCGTCAGTTGTTCTATCGACTCATCGTCCAAGTTACGTAGCGCTTTGTTGGTTATCCCGTCCGGGCATGGCGCCGACTTTGTGTTGAGCCTGTGCAGCACCGCCCTCACCTCTGCAACGCTGAAGTCCTCGTCTAGCTCCGCGTTACCCTCACCCTCCCAGGCGTTTGCCGAGTGCGCGAGGGGGCTACGTGACTGAAAGTAACGGCTTCGCACGTCATCTAGAAAGTCCGCGTGGGTGCCTTTGTAGTCGTGCAGCAACTTGTTAAGCTTATGTGCGTGCGATGTTTTCGTCTCCTCTGGATCCAAGAGGTGCCGGAGGAGATGCCACGTCTTGGCCCGTCCCAGCTGGTTCTCCATCCCATTGCAGATCTCTTCCCATTGAGTTTTGCATACCTGTAACGCGTGCTCTTCCATGTCCCTGCTTAGCCGTGCTATGCGTCTGCGCAGCGTTCGATTGTGGCGTTGACGCTTCCACCTGTCTTGCAGGCTGCGCTTGGCTTCCCACATGTGTAGGAGTTTGCTGTCTACCACTTCGAGCTGGGCTTCTGGCGGAACCTCCCGCGTCGCCGTTTCTAAATCCCCCTTGAGCGTCGCAGTCCAGCTATCTATATCCTCAATAGCCGCATTGCCACGATTCTGCTCTTTCCGAACTTTGCGAAACGCGTCCCAATCCACCAGCCGGTGGTTCCTTCCCTTGGTACCTTCCCGATGAACGCGGTGGTGAGGTTCAGCGTCGACCTGGATCTCGATCACTAAGTGATCGCTACCCAGGTCCTCCTGTGTATTGTGCCATCGCGCGCTAGCAACGTTCTTGGTAAATGTGAGGTCGGGTGAGGTGTCTGCACATACGCTGTTACCCCTGCGCGTAGGCGCGGAAGGGTCTGTGATGAGCGCGAGGCCCTCATTCTGCGCATCGTCCCAAAGGCGCTTACCTTTTGGCGTTTCGTAGCCGTACCCCCACGCCGCGTGGGGCGCGTTGAAGTCGCCCGCGATGAGCAAGGGCCCGTCGGCAGCTGCCTCGCGCGCCTCTCGCAGTAACGTGCTAAAGCGGTGTCTGGCTTTGGGTCTGCTATACACGTTCAGCACAAACAGGCTGGGGCCGCGCCCTTTCGTCGGAATGAGCTCTATGAATACATGCGGTATGCTAACGTTCATAAGTTCGCGTTGCGCCACAGTGAGGTTGCGTCGCACTAGCGTTGCAGCGGCCGGTGGGGCTCCCGCGGTCACAGCTTCGTCTATAGATTTGTACCCCGCCAGCTTGACTGGGTCATTGGTTTCCTGCAATAGTATTACGTCCGGTCGTTGCCGGCTACGTAAGAATTGTTGGAGAAGCGCCCGTTTCCTCCTGTACCCCCTGCAGTTCCAGTGCCAGATAGTGAACGTGTTTCGTGTGTTATGCTGTTGTGGGCGTTGTGTTTGTGTGGTTTCGTGTCGAGCCATGGTGACTGTACGTGTTATGGTTTGCCGTCCGGCTGATCCTGCGCCTCTTCATTGGGTAACGGCCTAAAGTACGGTTTCCCAGTCGTTCGTACTGGGCGACCCACTGCGGCCGGAAGTCGCATTTCGATATTGTCTATGCGCGTTTGCAGCGTCGCGACCATTTTTGTGAGCTGAGATATTGCAATGCTCAACTGTTCGGTTTGTGCGGTTTGCTGAGCGATTGCGTTGTTAAGTTGCGCGGTTTGCTGCGCGTGTTGGGTCATCATCGCGCCTACCTTGTCGTCGAGTCTATCGACTCGTTCGCGGAGTTTCTCCTCGCGTTTCTGCAATTTGACGTCGAATTGTTCCGGGTCAAGTGCCTTACGTTTGGTGGGTGCGGGGTGCGCGTCTTGAGCCTCCATGACTTCCTCCACTCTCTCGGCTGTACTAGCAGCCGCGTCGGCTGCGACGGGTTTAATTGGAGGAGGAGGAGGAGGAAAGGAAACTGTCGGGGCCTCCCCCTTCAACGTGGCAATTTCGTTTCTTAACCTTGCATTTTCCTGCTTTAGTTCTTGGATTAATGATTCGAATTGATCCAATTGTTTCTGCACTAGACTTTCTGGGTCGCTGTTGCGTTTGTAAGCAGAGCTGCCGCGTCTGTCTACATCTGGGTTCCTATCAATGGCAGTCTCGGTTCGCGTTGGCGGTGCGCTGGGCGCGCGTCCGGAGTCGACGTCCACCCACCTCAATTTATGGGGGTCAACCTCTCCTCCGCGTTTGGCTGCCGCTGTGTGGTTGGCTCGGGCCGTCGGCGTGCTGCGAGGCTTCGCTGAACGGGGTCGGGAGACGCTGCGAGAGCGGGCTCGAGAACGAGTACGGGAGCGAGTGCGGCTCCGCGCGCGGGTCTCCCTCGAGGCCGATCGACTGTTGCCGCGACGTCGTCTCGGTGCGTGGCGTCGTCCGTAGCCCTCCTCCCCGTCGTTGACGGTGCTGCTCCTGCTGTAAGTGGCCTCAGCCTCCTCGCGCATTCTGCGGTCCCACTGTCGGCGCTTGACTAGGTAGGGCGTCTTGTACTTAGCTTTGCACTTGCGGTCTCCGGTGAGGTGACCCTTTCCGCACAGTTGGCACACCGGCTCGCACCGATGATCGTCGGGCGGGTTACCGCATCCGCACCCACCGCACTTCTTGTCGTTCGGGTTGGCGCACACGTCGGCCCTGTGTCCCAGACGACCACACTCGTAGCACATATCGATATGTTTCTTGTAAAGAGTGCACCTTATCACCATCCCGCCGTAGTTCACGTAACGAGGCACGTAGTAGCCGTCGAAAAGGATTATCACGTTGGTCGTGTTTCCCATGCGCTTGGCATGCAGGACGTTCGGGTTGCGGTGGTTAACCAGACTTCTCACGACGTCCGCCGGCTTTTCGTCTAGCGATATGCCCCTGATGAGGCCTTTGAACGTGTTCTCCGGAGCCGCTCTGTATGCACTCGCTTCGAACTCACGGTCGCCAATTCGCAGCTTGCAAATGCCTCCATATCGTCTAGCACGATCTTCTGACGGTGTGCTTACCACAATAACGTTTTGTCGCTCATTGAGACAGACGCTGTCTTCCTCGGCTACTTCGCGCCCCACCCCTGCAGCGTTGCGTACGCAGCAGTGGACGCGGTCCTTCTGGTAGTGGGATACGTTGAAGCCGTCCCGGGGTCGCACGATGATCTTGTAGTCATCCGTTGGCAGGTTGGGCATTCGGCTCGTCATGGTGATTTTCCGCACGTACTGCGTCGCTTTCTGTATAAACGCCGCCTTCTCGGTAGACGCTGGCGTTGCTTGCTGGTTCTTCGCCGGGTCGGCGTCTCCACCCGCCTTCTTGGTGTTTCGTTTGATCTCGCACCATCCCTGCTCTTTTCCGAACTCTTTCGGCGATATCTCCTCCCCTTCGACTTGCACGAATTCCATTTCGGGCGCCGGTGCAGCGGATGGGGCAACCGCTTGCTCCGACGACTTGTCAGGCCTACCGTGCTTTGTCTACTGGCTTGACTGTCGTGCCAGCGTGGCGGTACGGGCAATCTTCGAAAAGTGACCGAAACACGGGCTCACCTGCACAAATGGTATCGGGAGAGACCGCAGGCCTTTCGCAGTCACTTCGGAATACTCTGAACTCTAGTGCTTTCTGTGCAATTTTTTAATTTTCCTTAGTATATACGTTTGTGAGAAAGAGTGGCTTCTCTTCCACGTTTTCGTTGTTGAAAAGAATGACCTATATAATCATGAACGCATTCACGATGAGGTGAATCCAGACGGTTATATGTCTGTCACAGAACGAGCGCTAAAAATGGGCGCGCCGCCAAATTCTTGCACTAACGCGCGGAAGAGACGTCGGGAGGTCAAAAGAAAAAAAAAGAAGACAAACATCCAAGGCTCCCCGGGCGCGCGCTCTCCCCTTGGAAGCGTGGCTCGCCGGCGAACCTCCTCACCCCACATCGGCGGCCGAGATAGCCCGTGAAAGTTCTAGAACGAAAGGGGCGTGGTCATACCGAGTTGAGTCATCGGCTGCGGAGGGCATTCCAACCGTCTCGCCCTCTTCCCAGCCTTCGCTGCGTATCGCGCCGACGAAACGACGAGAACCTTCTGGAATCTCGCGCGGAAGGTATTTAATCGAGCAGCCGAGATGAGAGAGCAGGAGAAGACGGAAGTTAACGCCAGAGTGCGAAGGCATCCCGCCATGTAGTCGGCGAAGGTTTTGTCCGTAGCGACAAAACAGGAGATGAAGAGGATTTCCACCTGAGGGGTGAAGGCTCGAGCTACAGGCAAGAGCGTGTGTTTACCGCTATCGAGCGAGGACGCGTGGCAACAGCTGCGTGTGTGAAGCCAACGTGTTTCCGGCGAAGAAGTTTGAAGCTTGGAGAGTGGCCAATTGAAGACTCGAGGTTTCCTGGAAGAGAAACAACGCTGGACTTTGAGTGAGTGATTCTCGGAAGAGTATCATTCAGACTTTTGTTCCAAGGACTTTGGACTGAATAGGTTTTCTATCTCTTTAGTCTTTAAGTGCCTTGGTTGTTCAATGCATGCGACTGCATTGTAGTGTGTATTGTTGTCTGTGTCCGTTGTTTAGAGTGTGGCTGATTGTACTGTGTAGTACGTTGTTTGATTGGTTTGATTGGTGACATATTGTACTCACTTATTGTGGAGTGTGCATACTTGTGTATTGTTTTTGATCTGCCGTTATTGAGAATATAATTTTGTTTGTTTATCAACTCTCAGCTCTGACTTGTTCCTTGGGCCACAGCCGGCGTCTGCTGGCGCGCCAATAAGGACCGATTCTAAATTGTCCACGCTTTCGTGGTGCGGTTCGGGGGGCCGATACTTCGGCTCTTGGAATTAGCCCGGTGATCGCCTCCCTAATTAACGGGACCTGTGTGACAATTATTCTGGCGTCCGCGACAGGACTTTTTGGTGCACAGTGTGTCCAAAGTAGTGAGAAAGAGCCTCGAGTTGTTGATAGTGCTATCGGAACGATTTTGTGTGTTGTTCAGTGTTCTCGTTAGCGAGTGCAGGGGAGTGTTCCGATAGACTGATTTAGGCACATACTTTTTACACGCGGCAAGGCTTTATTTGCGAGACACCATGGATCTCGAAAAGTTAGTTGCTCTTGGTGAGAAGATGGGTCTTTCTGGCGCCTACGGAAATGGGTAAGCCAGAAGGAGAAAGAGGCGGTGGAGAGAGAAAGGTTGGCAGCTTAGAGAGCCAAGGAAGAAAAAGCAGCTGAGTTGGAACGAGAGAGGTTGGCGGTCGAAAGAGCCAAAGCGGAAAAAGAAGCTGAGTTGGAGAGAGAGAGGTTGGCAGCAGAGAGAGCCAAGGAAGAAAAAGCAGCTGAGTTGGAACGAGAGAGGTTGGCAGCTGAAAGGGTGAGAGAAGACAGAGAAGCAATGGAGCGACAGCTGAAAGAAGAAAGAGAAGCAAAGGAGCGACAGCTGAAAGAAGAAAGAGAGGCAAAGGAGCGACAGCTGAAGGAAGAAAGAGAGCAGCAATTGAGGTTGGAGCTGGAGAGAGAGAAGTTGGCAGCCGAAAGGGCGAGAGAGGAAAAAGAAGCGAGGGAGCGACAGCTGAAAAAAGAAAGAGAAGCGGAGATGGCTGAAAGGGAACGGCAGCAGCAGCACGAGATGGAACTCGAGCGGCTCCGTTTGCAACAGCGAAGTGAAACTCCAGTCCAAGCTAGAGTTTAAAGCAGCGAACGGGAAGATCATGGTTTCCACTTGAACCCAAGCAAGCTGCTCGTGGCGTTTGATGAAAGGAATGACGACCTTAATTGACGCGTACCTTCACCGATTTGAGACGATTGCGAGGAGCCAGAATTGGCCGGAACATTAATGGGTCACTGCTTTGAGTACTTGCTTGAGTGGTGAAGCGCTCGGTGTGTACGGTAGGCTGACGCCGACCGATGCAGCCAACTATGCAAGGGTGAAAACTGCTTTGCTGAAGCGATTTATATTTACTGTTGAAGGATTCCGGGACAGATTTCGGACAGGAAAGCCAGCTGATGGTTAGAGGGCTACGCAGTATGCCGCCCGACTTTGCCATTATTTCGACAGATGGATTGAACTTTTAGGGACAGGGCAGGAGTACGATGAACTTAGAGAGCTCCTAATTAGAGAACAATTTCTTACTAGTTGCCACCCAAGCCTGTCGCTGTATTTGAAAGAGAGGAAGGCTGAGTCACTTGAAGGAGTGCTTGAATTGGCTGATCAATTCTTGGAAGCGCAAGGTGGAACTAATTTGGCCAAGGTCAAGAAGGATTGTCCCGATGATTCGAAGAAATTGGCTCCCGAAGAGAAGAAGCGTGCCCCAGAGAGCATTCCGCGATGCTTTGTGTGCAACCGAGTGGGTCATCGCGCGAAAAACTGTCGAACGATCTTTACGAGCCCTACGGTAGTAAAATGTTTTAAGTGTGGTCAGACTGGGCACAAAGCAGACGCATGTCGAAACGGAGTGAGTCAAACTCACCAGGTATCCTGTGTGCAAGCGGCACCATAATCTGATAATAATGGCGCCACAGATGGATTCTTAGAGTTGAAAAGTGGGGAGAAAATTCCTATTGTGGGTGCGGTATTGGTAAAACAGCCAACCAGTGTTTCGAAGGGAATGCCAACGCTGCCTGGAAAAGTTGCGGACAAAAAGGTTACAGTGTTAAGGGATACCGGCAGCTCCACTGTTATCGTGCGGAAAAATTTGGTACGGGAAAGTGAGTTAACAGGCAAAATGAAACCGGTTTGCCTAATTGACCGTACAGTTCGGATGCTTCCCGAAGCAAAGATTGAGGTGGAAACCCCGTAGTTCAGCGGGAAGGTTACTGCTTTATGCATGACGACCCCCCTTTACGACCTCGTCATCGGAAACATCGACGGGGCGCGAGGGCCGAATGATCCAGAACGTTTGGGGGAAGACCCGAAGATAGAGCCCTCGCCAACCCAGCGACCTCGAGATACAGTGGAGGAGCATCCCGTGACGAATCTCACTAGAGCCCAAGGGGAAGCCGCAGCGCAAGAGACAGTGAGTGAGAAGTTGATCGTGTTGAATGAGTTCGCGGACCGAGCAACTGGACTTACGTCGGCACGAACTCAACCGACCGACAGTGTAAAGGAGACGGAGTTGGCCAGCCAGGCCAAATGTCGGGACGTGAACGAGCGGGTGAATAACCGGGTAGGATCGGTTGAGCGTCATGACCCGTTAACGGTGTCGGAAGTGACAACGATGGCTGAAACGCTGCCTCCGATACCGTCGTTGGAAAAGGCTCGCCGAAAAAGAACAAGGAAAAACAAGAAGAGATCGAGCGAGCACCGCAAGAAAGGACGCAAGCGCAGCTCGAAATACACAGGATAGGTGCTGAGGTCGAATCAGAATGTGTTTGGCAGTGCTGAGTGCCATATGTTGTGTTAATGTTGTGTTATCCTGTGTCACAAGTGTCGAAGTGTTTGTGCTGTGATGTGATGTATAGTGTTGTATAATTGTTGTAATGAGAGCTTTGTACATTTGTATTATTGAGAATGTGTGGTGGAGTGTTGTACTCATGTGCCTGGGGTTATATTTCAGGTGTTGTGTAATTGAATTACAATGTACAATTGTATTGAGGGAACTATTGCGAATGTGACGTGTCATGAGCGACGGACTATGTTACAGTCTTTGAGTGTGTGGGGACTGTTCGCGCTCGTTTGTGTGGTTCTGAATATTATGAGATAATATTCTTAAAGTGAGGGGCAGTGTCACGGAACGAGCGCTAAAAATGGGCGCGCCGCCAAATTCTTGCGGTAACGCGCGGAAGAGACGCCGGGAGGTCAAAAGAAAAAAAAAGAAAACAAACTGCCAAGGCTCCCTGGGCGCGCACTCTCCCCTTTGAAGCGTGGCTTCGCCGACGAACCTCCTCACCCCACATCGGCGGCCGAGATAGCCCGCGAAAGTTCTAGAACGAAAGGGGCGTGGTCATACCGAGTTGAGTCATCGGCCGCGGAGGGCATTCCAACCGTCTCGCCCTCTTACCAGCCTTCGCTGCGTATCGCGCCGACGAAATGACGAGAACCTTCTGGAATCTCGCGGGGAAGAAATTTAATCGAGCAGCCGAGATGAGAGAGCAGGAGAAGACGGAAGTTGGCGCCAGAGTGCGAAGGGATCCCGCCGTGTAGTCGGCGAAGGTTTTGTCCGTAGCGACAAAACAGGAGATGAAGAGGATTTCCACCTGAGGGGTGAAGGCTCGAGCTACAGGCAAGAGCGTGTGTTTACCGCTATCGAGCGAAGACGCGTGGCAACAGCTGCGTGTGTGAAGCCAACGTGTTTCCGGCGAAGAAGTTTGAAGCTTGGAGAGTGGCCAATTGAAGACTCGAGGTTTCCTGGAAGAGAAACAACGCTGGACTTTGAGTGAGTGATTCTCGGAAGAGTATCATTCAGACTTTTGTCCCAAGGACTTTGGACTGATTAGGTTTTCTATCTCTTTAGTCTTTAAGTGCCTTGGTTGTTCAATGCATGCGACTGCATTGTAGTGTGTATTGTTGTCTGTGTCCGTTGTTTAGAGTGTGGCTGATTGTACTGTGTAGTACGTTGTTTGGTTGGTTTGATTGGTGACATATTGTACTCACTTATTGTGGAGTGTGCATACTTGTGTATTGTTTTTGATCTGCCGTTATTGAGAATATAATTTTGTTTGTTTATCAACTCTCGGCTCTGACTTGTTCTTTGGGCCACAGCCGGCGTCTGCTGGCGCGCCAATAAGGACCAATTCTAAATTGTCCATGCTTTCGTGGTGCAGTTCGGGGGGCCGATACTTCGGCTCTTGAAATTAGCCCGGCTATCGCCTCCCTAATTAACGGGACCTGTGTGACAATGTCTTTAGGACTGCATTGATCAAGTCAGACTGAATTTTTGGGTTTGTTTCCCGTTTTCTTGATGACCTCGGTATGCTTGAAGCGCGCGGAAATCAGAGAGCCTATCGTTTTTGGGCACAGTGATATTAGGAACAGAAATTGATGAATTCTACTTTTCTAGCCTAGCAGAGTACGAGCATATGCGTTATGGAAAATATAATCCAGAGCTCTGCGCTTATTGACGACTCAAGATGGGGCTTTGGAGACTAAATAAATTAGGTTTACCGGTTGATATAACATCTGGGAGGATGATTGCTGCCGGCAAAAACCAAAGTCTCCTATCGTAGTAGCAAGTGTTTGAGCTAGTGCATTGTGCCACATACCTCTGTAAGTGAAATAATATACATGAACAAATACCTAAAGCACTGTGTCTCTCTAGGAAGTCATTCACTTCATATATATGTGTACTTAAATAGTTGGAAGAAAAGTACTTTTGAACTCTAGCATGCTCAGGTAAGCTTTCTTTTCATTATTGTATAAATGAAAGGCACGCTCACCCCTGTCTTTCGGGCCGAAAGGATGCCTGTGTGTCTGGTGTCTATGACATAATATGTTAATGTTGCATTATTTAGAGTCCCCAATGCGAAAAAAACACATGAATGGGCATTCACACAGTTTCTTTTTGTTCTAGAATTCACTTCTTCACACAAAAACAAAGCTTACGCAATATAAATCTTGACTCAACCTGAATGTATTTGAATAAGAGAGAAGTTCATCAAAGAGTTCATACAGAAGGTGCTGCACAATTTAAAGCTTTTGTATAATTGTCACTTCTTAGATGTAACTGCAATTTTCGCATAGACACATGAAAACTAGACACGTACATAAGAGCCCCTTTTAATAATTACTCATATAAGCCTTCCTTTGTATTTGATTTCTTATTGTCAAGAGATTTTTTTCCTAAAAAAGTTTATTATTGCGGGTGAAGATATGTATTCAATATGTTCTCTTGGCTATGGGCCTAATGTTTCAGCTCATGAAAGCGGCTGCCTAATGACACAAATAGCTTTTACAGACACTTTTTACTAGGGCGCATCATGTTTTCACATTGTAGTAGAAGGTGCACATGTCCTTTACAGCCTCTTTTCATTGGCACGTAGCTCCATTAATTTTGCTTATTCTATAGAAGAGCCTTTCAGTATAGTCAGTGTCTCGCCGAAGTCTTCGAATAATTTATTTTAGATATCGATCATGTGCTTTTGAAGTGAAAATATTTTTGCAGCACTAACATTAGCTAACTTGTAGATCTGCTATCTACGAACAAAGTGTTCTTGGACTATCGGTCGTATAGATTTTATTCTATCAATAACCATCAACTATCACTGGCTGCTAGGGTTAGCGATGATAACTAATTCTTTTTATGTGCCGACGTGTATGAAATCAATCAGCTGTGACACTTCCCCGCAGGTCGCGGGTTCGAATCCCGGCTGCCGCGGCTGCATGTCCGATGGAGGCGGAAATGTTGTAGGCCCGTGTGCTCAGATTTGGGTGCACGTTAAAGAACCCCAGGTGGTCGAAATTTCCGGAGCTTTCCGCTACGGCGTCTCTCATAATCATATGGTGGTTTTGGGACGTTAAACCCCACATATCAATCAATCAAGCTGTGACACTTCCTAAGATTTCACTGTGACTTGCAATCCACTGAAAAACTATATCATAATCTAGATTTTTTGTTACGGCGCGTGTCTCCTATATTTTGTATGTCGACTTGTTATTTCTTTATTGTAAGGTGACACTTATGCAGAGAAGCTAGGCTTCCTGATGTCTCATTTCTTTAGGTCGTTGTTGCCACTACTCTTCGCGATTTTCGAATTGTGTAGAAATGAGCCCAAATTTAAATAACCTGGATGGACCTGCACTGCGAAAGCTACATTCGTAGAAGTATGAATTTTACAACGTGGTCTAAATTAGCTGAAAAACTATTCTCGAGTGCCACAGTGCCCTCAGGATTATATAGGTTATGTTTAGCGAGCACACACGCATGTGTATCGATTGGAAAATGCATAAACTCTGCGGGTATTTGCAGAACATCATGTGTAGTAAGGGTACTTTCAGTGGTATTGCTGAGCCTCGATTGAATCCATGCAAGGGCTGCAGTAGAAGGGCCAAATTAATCTCTCACGAGGAGTTTTGTACTGATGTCAATATATATCACGTACCTGATTTTCGTTCCGGTTAGGTAACACTCTTGAAATTCAATTAACCATTCCAAACATCGCTAACCGATAATGACTGGGTGTTGTCTATTATCAGTGCATAAGCAGTTCCTGTTATCCTAGTAGGCCGTGCTTCATAAATAGGAAATTAGCCCTTGCACTAAAGCTAACGGTGTGGAAGAATGGAAAGGAAGTGTTCGTGCAAACAGGAGGCCCCGGTGGGAATTCTTTTAGCAAGCTAAATCTGTTGGAGCAGTAAGCTACGAACACGTGCCGTGAAAAAATTAAAAAATATATTGTAAATAAATTTTATACCTACCTTCACTGCGCAACCAACGATGAATAATAAAAACAGAGAAAATGCCCTGGTAGCTGCATTTCCGCCTCGCGTACTCGGAACCGCTATTCGCTCAGCACGACTATTCGATGAATATTGCTAAGCGCGCCAGTTTTTTCGTCCCACTGAGTAAGCATAATTGATGATTCTGCATTTGCGCTACCTCCAATTTGCTAATTTAAGATACTGTGCATGCAGGTTTACTTGGTTCTACAAGCAGAATTTCTGGGTTTCGTTCTAGTAGGTAAGACCCAAAGTAGAAAAAATTGATATAACGAAGTCATTCGCTGGTGCGTGATGGCTTCGTTATTTCCACATGAATATAGCAAATTTTATTTCACATCATGAGACACAGATGGAAAGAAAGAGGGGCGGGAATTCGGTTTGCGCACGTGCACTGGGAGATGGCATAACGCGGGGAAAAGAGAGATCGAAGCGAAAAACGCCAGCCCTGCGCAGACAGCGCAGTACAGTGATAAACAAAATTGAAAGAACGTTATTGCTTGAGCCAGAAAAAAGGAACAAGCAAGCAGGCAAGCTAGAGCCAGTTGTAAACGGTCTTGGGGCTATTATTGCAAGTACTTTTGCAAGGTACACAATACACCATAAATTATACTTTCTAGTTAATTCGGGAAGCTCCCAATACACAATTATTCCTAATTAGGATGAGAAGAAATTTACCCACTAGGCATATACAAGGCATTATATTCACTTTTTTGATGCTGTTGTTAATAACGATAAATTCTTTGTAATGGGTCCGAAGCATTCAAGGACCCATTGCTAACCCTATTAACCCTATGTGATGCCTGTTTGCTATTTTACTCTTCTACCACGCTATATCACACATGTTAAGCGGCTTGTTCTTAATATAAAGCCAGAATGAGGTGTTTCTGAAAAGAATTTTCACGCCCTGAATTGTCATTCGAAACTGTTGAGTTTTTTATTGTTGTTGTTTCTTTCGAGAAACGTGATGTATTCGGAGCCAAAGCGCGGGGCTTTTGTGCCTTAGAAAACAACTTCAAGCAATTTCTGTACACTATCTCTACAACTTACTTCATTAAAATCAGATTCCAATTTTATATATTGGTGCTTAAACTTCTACTTGAATTGCAGTAACTTGGTTATCAGTCACAACCCATACATTACAGTTCATTTTATATATTTACTGCAAAATTTGAATAGTGCTCTTGAGGCGATTCGATGCGTCCTTGTAAAGATGTTGGGTAAAGGACATCAGGTACTCACGTAAAAACTTAGGAATGAATTGTTCATGACACATACCTTGTGTAATTATTAGTTGCTGTGGGCGTGATTTGCGCAATGTATAACTTAGTGCACCTCCTGATGACGCGTACACATGTTGTCACCCTGATATCGACCCCTGCCGAGCGTGCTTTTTTGCAGTAATACCATTGTTGTGGGGAAGAACATATGGCAGGTGTCGTTTTGTGTTGGTGTTATGTCCCAAATACCAAATCTATATTTGCCTTTTATGATGAAGTAAAACCTTTTTTAACAGAATTTCCAGATGTTTTTGACAGTGACAGCTGCAAGGCATACCACTGTTAGCAGCCTTAAAGAATTAGCGTAATCGAACAACACACACCTAATTATTATAGTTGGGGGACTTTTTATGATTAAAATAACGAGCAGAACAAAAGAGACAAATTGAGGAGTGTCAGAACACCTTAGACATTATATGGCATCAACGTAAGTATATGTGCTTCATAAAAAAATTTCGCGCCATATTGTGCGAAATAGTTGCAATGACATGCGGGACATTTAACTAGGTAGGGTTATTTAAAACCAAAGCCTACTAGCCCAAATAAATGACAGTTCCGACACGCAATATCATTGTATCATCGTCGTAGTTTTATGGGATGATTTAATTGCTGACGGTTATACTTTACTATACCAAGGTGTTGTGCTTCTAGTGGCTAAGGTTCTCAGCTGCCGACCCGTAGGTCGCGGGATTGAATCCCCGCTCCAGCGGCTGCATTTTAGATGGAGGCGGAAATGCTGTAAGCCCGTGTGCTCAGATTTGGGTGTTAAAGAACCCCAGGTGGTCAAAATTTTCGGAGCCCTCCCCTACGGCGTCTTTCAAAATCATATGGTGGTTTTGGGACACTGAATGCCACATATCTATCTATCTATCTATCTATCTATCTATCTATCTATCTATCTATCTATCTATCTATCTATCTATCTATCTATCTATCTATCTATCTATCTATCTATCTATCTATCTATCTATCTATCTATCTATCTATCTATCTATCTATCTATCTGTCTGTCTGTCTGTCTGTCTGTCTGTCTGTCTGTCTGTCTGTCTGTCTGTCTGTCTGTCTGTCTGTCTGTCTATCTATCTATCCACTTACGTATGGGTCACTACCTTAACTTGGCGTGAACCTAAATTAGCATGGAATTACATTAGCATGTAAGATGTTTTTGCCGAATATTATACACGAGTCAAGACATGAATATTGTCACAATTCCGTCACGCAAGTCTAACACTTCCCGCGAGGCAGTGGCACATAAGCACGGGTGGGTATGTGCTGCTGGTATGCGGGTATGTGGAACAAGTGATTGACACTTAGTAGCTGCCCAGGAACAACAAGAGCACACATCGGCAATTTTAACACGTGAGCTTTAAATACCCGACAGCTGTAGCGTCGGCCCAACGAAGGCTTAAATAATGTTAGCGTTCCAGCTGGAATAGAACCATACTTTTCTGCATGGCAATGAATCATTTTACCACAGAGCTACACCAAATCTCGGAACTACATCTAAAATAGACGCTAATCTTCGTAAAACGTCAATAGTGGTTGCAGTGCTGGCTACCCAATTTTATAAACATTACATTTATACACCTTTGATACAGCCGTCACGTCGGGTTAATGTCAATTGTGGTTAGGTGCCATGCGCTGAAATTGATTTATGTAGCAGTGTCCAGGGCCAGCCTCTTCACGAGCATCAGCGCTTCATATCAGCTTGTGGTGCTGATATGAATGGTTGCTAATCTGCATGTTCCAGTTGGCATCGTTGCCCAAAAGCAAAGAACTGGTTATATATACATCTGCAATTCTTCAACATATGTCAATGTGTGCAACATTTGTTCATGTATTTAGGGTATTTTCATGACGTGTCGCTGAATAAAAAAATTGCAATACGGTCACCTTCCCTCCGCCTGTTTTGCATAGCGTCAATTCCCAGGTACGTGGGATCCGCCGATTTTTTTTTCAGCTAATGATGGGTTAGTCACTTGACAGTATACGAGGTGATTTAGGTGTTGTCGCATTTCTCAGCCATCTACATCATTAATTTTTACTCAACTGACATTATGCAGTAAATGGCGTATTGTCCAAATGAACCGGCCAAAGAATCGGACATAATAGGAAATAGAATGATTAAAAACACGTGTTTCAGATCGCAAGATCATAATCATCTATGTAAACTACATCATGAAATGAATCATTCCGAACTGCTCAGCCTGCTTTCCTTGTGTTACAACAAAAACAAAATGTTTTCATCACAGCCTAAAAAAACTTCACAAGTAAATTGTTTTTTTATTTCAAGATGATTAGTTTGGTGAACACTTCTTTGCTTTAATTTAGGAAAAACACTCACGTCATCTAGTTTAGGGTAATGAAATTTGTTTCAGTGCTATTTCAGTTGAGCCACTTTACTGAATTGTTTTTTATTGCGCTAGCGTGACCATTGTATCAAATTGGCAAGGTAATGAGAATACAAAAGAAAAATAGAAGCACAGCAGCACCGCACCTGTCGTGTGACTGTACTGTAACACGATCACGAAGTAAGATCATTCTTTCAACATTTAATTTACTATTGCGCTAATTCTTCATTTCGACTGGAAGCTAAGAATATTGTCGGTCCACTTGTGCATAAAAGCAAATCAGAGGCCCCCATTATCTTCCATATTGCGCTGCATTCAATGAGTAACAGCCTTTCTTTTAAACGTACGGGCCCAATTTAGTTTGTGAAAGGTATTTCAATTGCTCAGTTATGTCGGTGAGGATCGCAACGGTACCAAAATCCCAGAAAGTACGTAGACTCTGCTCTTCGAGTATCTGTAAGGGAAAACTCGTGAGACAACCAAACCATGTTTAACCCAAGCAGAGCAACTGTGAAAGCTTCAAGTGCTAGTTTGGCATTCTGTGGTGCTCTGGAGCAACTTGGGAGGTTGCCTGGCTGTTAAGCGGAGCGGCAGTATCGTGCGCGTCAGGGTGCCATGTTCGTGCACAGAACGGTGGCACCAGAGAGAAAAAAAAAGCACTTGGACACTGTATGAGAATTGTTTAGGTGGAAACGACAGAGTAGGAGTAGGCAGAGCTGGAGCAGCTTGCGGTGACACGCGGCTTCGACCGCGTTAACCGGACCCGCAGTCCAAGCTCGCTCTAAGTGTTTCTAGCGACCAGCAATATACTTTATTATGTTCGCACGGTGTTCGTGCCAGGAATTTTGTGCTTTCCCGAGACTGCAACGGCTAGCCAGCCGTTGCAGTCTCGGGAAAGCACAAAATGCTTTAATTTCGGTCAGCCATACGTTTGACGTCACTGCTTGCAACGCCTCCTCTTTGATTCAGTCTGGTTGGGCGTGCTATGGACGCCACCCGTGGCTATATTACGTTACCATTTGTTTCGTGTTTATGGGAAAGATCTATTGAAAGAAAATTACAATTTATGGTAAGTAAGAAAGCTGTGTTTATAGAAAATGTTCATTGGCAGCAATGTTATTCACAGTGGGATTGCTGTAAGCGGTCCGCAACGACAACAGTCGGGGTAGCCACATTTTCGGTGATGTAAAAAAAGGTTTTCGAGGTTCGTGTACTTAGATCTGGGGTACGTTAAACAACCCCAGGAGGCCGATATTTCTGGAAACCTCCAATACTGTGTCCCTCTTGATCATATCCAGGGTATGAGATGTCAAGCCTAAGCAGAAGCAGTAATATTAACAATATAATAATAATAATAATAATAATAATAATAATAATAATAATATAACCTTTTAGCGTGCCCTTGAACAACCACGAGTTACTAGTGCAGGTGCACGCAGAAATGAAACAATGAAAATAATATAATACAGCCACTCTTCAGGAAAATCTAATAAACAGTCAAAATACAGAAAATTTATATCAGCGCAAAATGAGAAGAATAAAAATACAAGACTAAAATCATAGAAAGAAAGTGATAAGTAAAGGTGAATACATACATCTATGCAGAAACCTTCCTGAAAGACGAAAAGGGAAGAATCTGTAAATTGGGAAAAACTATATTAAAACTGTGCAGAGCTGAGATAAGAACAATTACGGTGGACTCTGAAAAATATAAAGATCACGAACGTTAACATTATATAGACTTTCTATTTCGTGAACAGTAGAAGTTGAAACAAGTTGGCAAGTACATGAAATGATCGATTCTCTCTGGTTAAGTTACGCGGAATTCGAAAATTTAGACAACTGAGAAGTAAAGGGCAGGATAACGCACCATGAACTAGTTTGTCAAGAAATAATAAGTCTGCACGATTTCGACGGCAGTGAAGTGATGGCAATGATAATATTCTAGCAGTGTTGGAGCGAGATCCAGAGTTACTGCTAGCGAAACGAGGAGTGTAAATGCTTATGATTTTTTTCTGGACTCACTCAATGACGTCACTGCCAGATTTAGCAATATCATTCCAGATCACATATGCATATTCGAGTTGCGGAAGACATATGACATATGACGATGTACAAGTTGTGAAAGGATGTAGGAGAACTAAATTCTCTAAAGATTCTACAAATGCAGCCGAGAGAACTAAGGTCACGCATGGCAGCAGATTTAGGGCGAGCAGACAAATTTAGCATGCTATCAAAAAGAACACCAAGATCACTGCATTCATATACCTTACATAGGGACAGGGTTTCCGCAGAGTATGGATATGAAACGATAGATGTTTTGCGAGATATACTCATGAATTTGGTCTTTGAGGTATTCAGACTGAGGTTATTGTTAGGACATCACTCAGAGAAAGAACACAAATCTGACTTCAGCAAGCAACAGTCGTTGACTGAATGCCTATCCTTAAATATCTTAACATTATCAGCATGCAAGAGATAGGAATAATAACGAATTGCAAATGAAACATCGTTAACGTAAATTAAAATTAACAGTGGGCCTAATGCCGATCCCTGATGCACTCCACAAGACACTTTGTAAAAGAAAGAGGTTTGGCAATTCACGACAAGATAGCTTGATCTATCGAGCAGATAGCTGTGCAGGAGATTCACAACAGATAAGCAATGTCAAAACTTTCAAGTTTAAACGAGAACAGTGAGTGGCTGACTACGTTGAAAGCCCTTCTCAGGTCGCAGTAGACTGTATCAACCTGTCCTCTGAGAGAAATGGGAGAAAATATTTGGTGTGATGAAGCTAGCAAGAATTGTGGTAGTTGAGCGGCCAGAGAGAAACCCGTGTTGATAAGTACTTATTGAATTATTTACGCTAACATACAAAATGTTCTGAACAGCCAGCTCAAAGATCTTCGATGCGACACACAATAGAAAAATCGGGTGATAGTTAGAATTATCAGTTTTGCAGCCTGACTTAAGCGCTAGAAAAACACGTGCAGGTTTTCACATAATAGGAAATGTGCAAGCGTTCAGACAGTTGGTAAATATTGTAGTTGTGCTAGGGCAAATATACTACCATAAGCTTTTAGTATGACGGAAGGAATACCATCTGGGTCACACGACAAGAATGGTTCAAGCACTTAATGCATAGGCAGATGAGCTTTTCATCCAGCGATAGACCACTTGATGTGCTAACTACACTGGGCTGGTGTACAATTTGAGTCGAACAGTCTGAAGCCTTGTAGATGGATGAAAAATGCGTGCCAAACAGTCAGCAATGGCATGCACTTCAACACCGTCCAATAGCCTGACGGACTCCCCACTTTTGCCAGACCATCTGAGTGCATATTTTCAAAACTCAGCTGGCCTGTCAAAAATATTTTTTATTAATGCAATATATGAATTGTGGTTCCGTTTATACAGGTGTTTAGATAGAGCTCGGAAAAAGCTAAACTCTTCCTGCCACTTGCTAAATGAAGAGCATTTAGCCTTTTTCTGCACGCGATCTTTATGCTTCAGTGCACTTATAAGCTTTAGGGAGAACCACTTGGTATATTTACAATATTTAGGCGTATATTCCGGTATAAACTTATCCACGCTGTTTAATACAAGATCCATAAACTGCTCAACTTTTTCATCAACAATTGGTTTGTTAGTCACCTGGGATCAATCAACGGCTGACAAGTAATGGTAAAAGCCCGTGTAGTCCCGTCTTTTAAAAACAAGTCTTTGAGAATTGTTCAAATGACTGATGCTGTAAGTCGTAGTTCCAGCACATGTTACAGATAATCTTACATTACGTGGTGAATGAAATTTATCACGGCGAACAAGAAAGATGTCAGAGTGTGCAACTTCAACGGGTTTGACAGGCGGAGAGAGGTCTAAGACGTTGTTTTTGCAATCGAGGACTGTGTTGTGTGGCAGAAGAGAATTGAACGCCATAAAATCCAAGAGCAGGCCACACTTTTTATCGATGAAGTTATTAAAGTGAGGAAAACTAAGCGTGCTACAGTCGATTTCGGCGCCTTGAATTCCCTAAGAACCATAATTCTGTGCCCACGTAGGAGACGAACTCACATGTTCTATAAAAGACATGACATCATGAAATAAAGCAGGAGAAATGCTTGGTGGTAAATAGAAATATCCAATCAAAAATTTTCTTGCCGCAACAGGCTGATTTCTAACCAGATATATTCTGCGAAAGTTTCCAGGTCTTTCTGTCTAACAGGTCTTAGCAAACTGTCAATAGCAATCAGCACGCCACCGCCCTTCTGTTTGGTTGCATTGAAATCTCGGTCACTGAGGAAAGTGGTGACATAATAATAATAATAATAATAATTATAATAATAATAATAATAATAATAATAATAATAATAATAATAATAATAATAATAATAATAATAATAATAATAATAATAATAATAATAATAATAATAATAATAATAATAATAATAATAATATTAATAATAATAATAATAATAATAATAATAATTGTTTCATAGAAATAACTCTGGATATTGTTCTAACGCTGCCACAATATTATCATTGCCATTCCCATAGGTCTGTCGACGAAATCTCGCAAACCTCTCATTTCTTCAGTAAATAGTTCACGGTATGCTATCTTGCCTTTCCCTTCTGAGTTCTCCAGCTTTTATGATTCCCTGTAAGTTAGCCAGGGAGAATCACCCATTTCATGTACCTGCCAAGTTCTTTGGATAGTCTACTGTTCACAGAATACAAAGTCTATACAAGGTTGCCGTTTATGATGTTTATATTTTTCACAGTCCACTTTCATTCTTCTTACCTTTCTTCTTCCGAGTTTTAACATAGTTTTGCCCTATGTACAGATTCTTCCCTTTCCTGCAGGAAGGTTTCTGCATAGATGAATATATAGCTACGTAGCACCGTCGTAGCCTCCAGCCAGATGGCCCTGAGCTCCTTCTTGTCGTGCCGAAAAATTTGCGTTCAACCGTGCTGCACGAGCTTCACGATGAACCAACTGCTGGTCACCTGGGTGTATCTCGGACGTACGACCGCGTGCGTCGCCGCTTCTTTTGGCGCGGTCTCGCCCGGTCCGTTCGCCGTTACGTGTCCTCCTGCGATAAATGCCAACGTAGGAAGCGACCTACTGCGCCCCCGGCTGGACTTCTTCAACCGATCTCCATCCCAACCGAACCTTTCTTCCGTGTTGGTATAGATCTTCTCGGTCCTTTTCCCGAGTCGAAATCGGGCAACAAGTGGGTTGCTGTTGCTATAGACTACGCGACTAGGTATGCCATCACTCGAGCGCTCCCCACCAGCACCGCTACTGACGTTGCGGACTTTTTGCTCCACGACGTCATCCTACAGCATGGCGCTCCTCGCCAATTACTCACAGATCGTGGCCACGCATTTTTGTCCCATGTGATCGACGATCTTCTGCGCTCTTCCTCGACGCACCACAAGCTCACCACTTCCTACCATCCCCAAACAAATGGCCTTACCGAACGGCTCAATCGGACCCTAACGGACATGCTCGCGATGTATGTGTCCTCCGACCACCATGACTGGGACCTGGCGCTACCTCACGTGACCTTCACGTACAATTCTTCGCGCCACTACACCACTGGTTATTCACCCTTTTATTTGCTTTATGGCCGTGATCCGACGTTACCACTCGACACCTTACTTCCAACCACTACAACGCCGTCAACCGAATATGCACGCGACGCTATTGCTCGTGCCGACCACGCACGTCAGATCACCCGCTCTAGACTTTCGGCTTCGCAAGCCACCCAGAAAGCCATCTACGACAGCCGGCATGCTGACGTTCACTTCTCACCCGGTTCTCTTGTTCTCCTGTGGTGCCCAGTTCATCGAGTTGGCTTATCAGAGAAGTTATTGTCTCGCAACATGGGTCCTTACCGTATCATCCGCCAGGTAACCGACGTCACCTATGAGATCATTCCTGCATCTGAGACCACAAGCCTGCCTGCAACCACACCCAGTGATGTTGTGCACGTCAGCAGGCTAAAACCTTACCACCTGCCTACTGAAGACCGTAGTTAATGTGCACCGAGACGGCGCTTTTACCGCCGGGGGGTAATGCTACGTAGCTGACGTATCAGTGGTGAAAAGACGACAACGAGGAAGTGGTGTGTCGGTTGCGCGTGCTGCTTCCATCTTAGTCGACGCCATATGCATCATTTTGAATATAGATTTTAAATAGACACACCTCGTGTCATTTTTACGTAACAATATTCTCCTTACTTTTTCACCTTTTTTCTATGATGGTCGTCTTGTATTTTTATTCTTCCTATTTCGGGCAGATTTTTTCCTGTGTATTTTCACTGTTCCTTTGATTTTTCTGAAGATTGCCTATATTGTTATATGTGTGTTGTTTTATTTTTACTTATTGTGTTTGTTTGTATTGTTTTATTTTTGCATGCGTCTGCACTAAGACCTAATGCTTTTTCGAAGGCACGCTATATTCATGATTGATTGATTGATTGATTGATTGATTGATCAATTAGAGCAAAAGTTTGTTTCCGCACTTCCCTTCCGTACTCCACGAAAATCGGCAGATTTGGCCGGATGTCGCAAACGCCCTATGCCTTGGAACGGTGCCAGTAATGGGTGCGTCAACCTACGCTGATCGCGTTGATTGCATCTCGCTTCGGAGCTCACGCTTTGCTAGCGTAGTGTCGGTTGCTCATGCAAGAAGAGAGACGCGCGCGTCGTGTTCCATTCTGGCCCGGTCTTTTGCTACAAAGAGAGAATGGCTACTATGGCGGGATGTATGAAGAAGGGTCGATTATGAGGAGCGAGCTCTTAAAATAAAGATGGCGCTTGGCTGTTGCACGTGAGACCAAGGTTTGCGTTCTCTGCTGGTGTCTAATGGGATTTAGTCGTCTCTTTTTTTTGCTCCTGTGGCGTAAGCCTACACAAGCATCGCTTCTATGCATAACGGAACTTCCCCGCCAAGGATGCTTTGCGAGGCACCATTGCAGGATGTACTCCATTTAATCTTGCGACAACGCGCAGAAACACACTTAACTCCTCCCCCAATGAACGAGCCTGTATGTCGACAATCTTGTGGAGGCTCCGCCCTTTCCTTTTCCTACCTAGTCCTGCTTTCTCCACACCGTAAGTGACATCAGCCAACCAGGAACCTGCGGGAGGTAACTGCTGTGCGTTACTCGTGACGCCCACAGACACTTCGCTGACATGGATAACTCCTAAAAAAATCCGCTGTTAAACAAGTGCCCCAATAATTCTGCATGAAATTTCCAGAAAACATTTTAGGGCCTAAGTTCCTTATCGCATGGGTCTGTCCATTGTCCATCCCTTGTATGTATGTATGTATGTATGTATGTATGTATGTATGTATGTATGTATGTATGTATGTATGTATGTATGTATGTATGTATGTATGTATGTATGTATGTATGTATGTATGTAGTTCGTAGCCATCGATGGCATATACCCGCTCTAGAGAGGGAGAGAGAGACAGAAATAAACAAAAAGGAAGAGACAGGGAGGTTAACCTAGACGAACTGGTTTGCTACCTTGTACGGGGGGGGGGGGAAGGGTCGGAAAGAGGATAGATGTAGAGCCATATAAAATAAATTAGGAACAAAAAACAAAAAAAAAACAACCACATGCGCACACATTCAGGGAGTTGCGATCACAGTCGTTTGGACAGGCTGGTTGGACGCAAAAAGCGCAGAAGCGCATTCACAGCCTTCTTCTGCGACATAAACTCCTGTCGGCAGCGCAGGAGTCTTTCTTCCGAAAGAGGCTGGTAGTCCAGTCCATCTAGTGCATTGCAGAGTGACTGTCTCTGCGAGCAGTATGGTGGGCATTCACACAGAATGTGCCAAGTTGTTTCATCACTGCCGCAATGGGCGCATGCGGCAGTGTCAGCCATTCCTATGCGGAACGCGTACGCATTGGTAAATGCGACGCCAAACCATAATCTGCACAGCATAGTAGCGTCTCGTCGGCGTAACTCCGGAGGAATTCGAAGACTGAGGGTTAGGTCTAAAGTACCTAGCTGTGCACGTTTGAAATGTGACTCGCTCCATTGTGACGTGGTGCGCTTGCAAGCAAGCATGCGGAGCTTTCATGCAGCGTCCGTTCTGGAAAGCGGAATTGATATTTCATCGCTTTCAGAATGGGCAGAACGGGCAGCTCGATCGGCCCGTTCATTGCCAATTATTCCACAGTGACTTGGAAGTCATTGAAAGGCTATTTCATGTCCTTTCTCAATAAATTGGTGAGTCTTTTCTGCAATCTCAAATACCAGCTGTTTGTACGGGCCGTGGCGTAAAGGTGATAAAAGGGATTGCAGTGCCGCCTTTGAGTCTTTGAAAATTGTCCATTTTTGTGGCTGTTAATCGCTGATGAATTGCAATGCGGCACGAAGAGCTGTGAGCTCTGCTACCGTTGATGTCGTAAGGTAGGATGTCTTGAATTTTCTTGTCGGGTCTTTTATCAAAATAACGAATGATGCCGTTGAATTCTTCTGTAAAACAGAGCCGTCGGTGTATACGTGTATACAGCCTTGATACGTCTCGTATAACAAGAGCAGGGCAAGCTGTCTAAGAGCAGGTGACGACATATCTGCTTTTTTCTTGATGCCAGGTATAGTTAGCCTGATATTAGTTTGAGTCAGGCACCAGGGAGCAGTCGAAGGCCTGGCGGCGGGTGTGAAGCATGTTGGCAAAGAATCGCGGTATGTGGTGATCGTTTGGCGAAATGAAGAACGTGGTCTGTCTGCTGGTAAAGAGGCTAGGTCGTGGCAGGATGTCCGAGCAATATGTCTTATATGTCTCCTGAGTGCCTCAACGGCGATATGTGTCGTGATGAAGTGGAGAGCAATTAACGTAACATTGAACAGCACAGGGCTGAGTACGCCAGCCTGGGAGACGCCACGGTGGCTGTAATGTGGAGAGGTTGGACCGTCTTCAGTGCTCAAAAAGAAGGATCGCATTGACAAATAACTACTTATCCAGCGATACATCCGACCGCCTACTCCTATATCTTCGAGAGCGGTGAGAACAGCTTCATGCGAAACGTTGTGATACGCCCCTTTGACGTCTAGGAACGAAGATGCGCATAGACGCTTACGGCCTTTCTCGTGTTGGACATAATTGACCAGGTCGCCTACGTTGTCAATCGATGCTCTACCACGCCGAAATCCTGCCATGGCATCTGGGTAAATGTTGGTACACTTTAAGAACCACTCCAGGCGTCCCAGGATAATCCTCTCCATAACTTTGCCTACACAACTGGCCAATGCGATCGGACGATAAGATGAGAGGTTTAACGGTGACTGCCTGGCTTCAGAAGTGGAACTAGGCGACTTGTCTTCCAGCTTGTCGGGAGCGTTCCGTCTTGCCAGGATTTGTTGTACAACTCCAAAAGGAGGATTCTCGCGCGTTCAACCCAGATGACACAAGGCCCTAAAATAAATTCTATCGGGCCCTGGTGCCGACGTGCGTCCACACAAAGCTAGTGCTGCTCTGAGCTCCACGATGGAAACAGGCGTATCCATGCGAGAATCCAGTGTTTGTGGACAGTTAGTCGAGGGCAATAAGCTATTGGGCACTGCGAGTGGCCCAGATACTCTGGCACAGAAGTCTTCTGCCACGTAAATGCCGCGTCTCTGTTCAGAAAGTGCAAGAGCCCTGAATAGTGACCACTGAGTGGGTTTTGTGCGGAGACCTCGTACCGCCTTTCACAATTGGGATAAAGGTTTTCGTTTGTCAAGTGACTCACAAAAAGTAGTCCAACGTTGCGACTCGAGTTTATTTATCCTGCGTTGAATTTTCTTTTGTATACGTCGAGCAATCCGTAAGTCTTCTATTGCCTCCGTGCGTCGGTAGCTTCGTTCAGCACGCCGTCGGATAGTTCGAAGTCGTTCTAGCTCGATGTCCAATTCCGTTACTTTGGGAGAGCAGGTGAGGGTACACGTAGTATCGTGTATTTTGCTTTTAATTATCTCCTCCATGTCGAGGGATATGTTTACTTCACATTGCTCATCCATGCGAGACTGGAATTTCAACCAGTCCACCCTCTGAACACTATCGCGCATCTTAGCATGGGACAATCCTTCGATTTTTACGTAAGTGGGAATGTGGTCACTTCCATGCGTTTCTAGGTCTAGAAACCACTCAGCATGCCTGACGAGGCCTCGTGAGACAAAGGCCAGGTCAAGGCAGCTGCTATACCTTGAACCACGTAGGAATGTTGGACTGTCATCATTTAGCAAGAAAAGTTGGTTGTCGGAGGCGAAGGACACCAACTTTCTCCCTTTAACATTGGTCTTCGAACTTCCCCAGATTTATGATGGGCGTTGAAGTCGCCAATTATAATGCATGGGTGAGAAGTTGGTGACAGAATACCTTGTAGTCTTGTATGGTCAAAACAGCTTGACGGAGAGAGGTAGGCACCCACAACCGCGATGGTAAGTCTCATTTTCAGTGTTATACTTATATTGTGGGCATTTAGTATACGCATCCTCTTCACCGGTAAATTATCATCATTATCATGTGTGGCTCACGCATCCTCATCGTTGTCGCGTAGCATCATCATCTTGGCTCATTCATCGTAGCTGTCGGCTGCCGGTTCGTCGGGCCTAATAAAAGGTAATCCAAACCAAGACTTCATAATATATTGATACGTCGTGGGGTGACACCGGATGATGAATGTAGGTGAGGCCGCGGCGAATAAACATCAGAACTTTGCTATTGTCCGCAGTTGTAGACGACATGAATGACTCATAACCAGAAAGTCCTATTTCTTTCTGCAAATTTGGCTCGCAGATGACAATGATGGGGAAATTATTGGTGTACACGAACCGACGGAAATCGGCGATGCGTGGCCTTAGTCCCCGGGCATTCCATTGAATAATCGCTGCTTTTTGGACCTCTTCTATGAAAGACAGTGGCTGGTGAGCCATTATTTACTCAAGCGCTGTGAGTACTGGACTCAAAGCGTCCAGTAATTGCAATGCACTTCTTGCTGACGGTGTGTGCATGTTACTTAACAACAAGCGGATGGCGTTATTTAAGGGTCGCAAAAGAGCTATCACTTGCTGATCTCTGTTCCGCAAGTCCTCCATTGCAGCAGTTTGCTCTGAAGAAGACAGCTTCTGCTGCGGCTCTTCTGAGCGTTGTGAACGCGTAAGTGGATGCCACTCTTCTGTAGAAACTGGTCTGCCCCTTTGCTCTTTTCCAACGTCTGTGTTTGCCGTGCTGGAAACTGCAGCTGGCAATCTTTCCTGATGCGTTGACTTATCGCCTGAAGGTGGCGCTCTCCGACATGAAGGCCTTCGACGGCGACGTCATCTTCGGCGGATTTTCTCGGCAGCTTCTTTGTGAGTTGAGCTGTCTCGTACCGTTTGCTTCAGAATAGAAAATTCTTTCTTTATGTGCGGACATTTTTTCGAAGAAGCCTTGTGAGCACCCTGACAGTTAGGACACTTCAGTGTGGTTGCTCTACAGTTAACTTCCGCGTGTGGTTCGGCGCACTGGGGGCACGCTGCGGAGCTCCTGCAAACACCCTTGACATGGCCGATCTTCTGACAATTGAAGCATTGCACGGGTTTAGGAATGAACGGTCGAACTTGTTGGCGAAAGTGGCCAACCTTCACGTATGCGGGAAGGCAGTCACCTTTGTAGTTTACCCTCACACAGCGTGTGATACCAAGCCATCCAACGCTGACATTGACGTTGTCTTCACTCGCTGGTTTTATAAGTATTGGAAGGTCTGCGTTTGGGATTTCCGTGTTAATGTCATAAATGACTCCTGATGTGGTTGCACCATCGGCTGGTATGACGGACCTAACTGCAATGTTTCCCAGTTGTGTTACTTGTTGCAGCGTGCTCAGAGCACTCGGGTGCCGCACACCGACAGCCACGATGTTTGTTCTTGTATTAAGCCATACGTCTTTAATCTCGTTCGGCACAGTCTTTTTAAAATAGAGCGAATGCGCTTCCCTGTTCAGAACACGCAGACTTTCGGTATCGTTCTTTGGCACAAACAGGATGGAATGGGGCCATCGCTGGGGCGCCATTTTCACAGTGGCTGTACTTGACACCGGCGATGGATTGATGATCCGTCGCTTGGCCTTGCGGTGCAGGACAGATTGAAAGCCGTCATCTGAGGAGTCGCCGCAAGATGCGGAGTACAGTTCAATGTCATCGCTGTCACTGGATGTGTTTCCTCGCTTCCTCGAGGTAGTGGCCGCGGTCGAACCGGAGTCGGACGTCACCTCGTGAGGTTGTACATCCATTACCGCAACCTATAGGGCAATACACCCCCCCCCCCCCCCCCACGGCAGCGAAAAGTCCAGAAAAGCACTGAGACGAGCGAGAGAGAGGGTATGTGCCACAGGAGATGCGAGATGGAAGATGGTGGTACTTCGAGTGTTCACTACATAGACGCACAGACAGACGGACAGACAGCCTAGCAGACGGATGGACGGATAGATAGACGCGCGAATGTACGGATGCATGAACGCACGAATAGACATACAGACAGATGGATGGAAGGACTGACGGACGCTTCGCCCCACTCATCATCATTCACTCTGTTAACAAGCTGTAATATTTGCTTAAAGACGTCATAATAATAATGAATGCACTAGAAAATAATTTATAGCTCACTCTAGTATATATATATATATATATATATATATATATATATATATATATATATATATATATATATATATATATATATTATTTTTGCACATGTCCAAACAGTTTTATTCACCGACCACGCGAAAAAGCAAATACGCGTAAAAAACGCATACAAAGTACGGCGTCCAAATAAATAATGTTAAACAGGCGCTATTTTTGTTGTTTACGTCGTATGTTGTTTTTCAATTGTAATTTGCAAGTTTCCAAGAGTAGTTTGCTAGTTTGCCAATAGTATTTTGCAATAGTTTTCTTTTAAATTTTGCTCATGTAGTATCAAAGTTGTGTGCCTGTCGCAAAAGTGATGATAATTTTATGGCTTTGTGATGTTGGCATTCATTAGGATCGACAAAACAAAACTCCACATTATAAATATTTGTCACTACTTTTGCAGTGACAAATACAGAAAAAACAACAAAAGCTGTGAGGACAAATTTGATGAACCCAAGCAAAAATGAAAAGAGCCCACTGAACCAAAAAAGGAACTTGTTTTGAAGCGTGGTCTTAAAGATTTTCTTCGCTGCTGGAAGTGCCTCGTTCGCGCCCCGAAAAGGCACATTTCTTTTTTTACCATGAAGCCTTCTTTTGACCACTTTAACTCCACCCTACCACGCAGTTCTCCATGAGTTTTGGCACGTAACTACTTTCTGAAGATTGTTGAAGCACAATAAAGCACTGAGGAAAACTTGAAGTTGACAGAAGTTTTCAAACAGTGAGACATCGCTCATGTTTCTGCCTACTCTTGACATGTTTCCTCATGTTATGGCATTAATTTTGCTAGCACGACCCCAGAACTTTCTTTTTCCTTTGGACGTGTACATGCTTACGCGCAGATTTATTGTTCGAACACTAAGACGTGCTAAAACTGAAAGTAAAGGACATGCGAAGAAATTAGGGCGTAATAAAGGAAGACCAGGTAGAAGATATCCGTAGCTAATTCACGTCAACTTTTAATTTTGTACCTGTGCCAATGCATCATGCGTTCGAAGGCATCTGATTAGCATGCAGGCACGCGCATAATCTGCTTTCGCGACGAGTCGTCGAGTTCTAGAACACATCAGAAGAACGTAAGAAGAAAAATGCCGCAATATTCGCCAGCAAGAGAAGCAAGAATACAAGCTTTCTCAACATGAAGCAGCACTCACGCGTAATAAAAACAAAGCACGCCCTTGCTGAATTTATGGTGAGAGTGAAGCGAGAAACGAGGCCGCGCAACAGTTTTCTTCGTGCAAACCGGAATTCTCGTTACACCGGACAGCCCGGAGGAATGTTTAATAAGCGCGTCTCAGGAGTTTGAAGGAAATGGGCTCAAGAAATGGGAGCGCATAAAATAAAGATCGCTAGCTGTTCTGTGCGATCGCTGTTGGCTGAAAATGGTCAGGAAAACAATATTTAAGTGAAAACTCTTGTAAGAGTTACCAGCGAAAAAATAAACACTCAGGGGCTGAAGGGCTTTATTGATGCTTATGGGCTGTGAGTTTCAGAAGAAAGGCACTCTCTCTTGAGAAAGATGGCACATGGAGGATAGGTACGCAGTGTTTACTGAAAAGTAAGAAAAACGTTTTGACTCATCTCAAGAAAAACTTATTCTATATTGCGTGGAAAATTATCGACATTTACGAGCCTGAAGAAAGACCGAGGCTATTGAGAAAAGGATTTAATAAGTGCTTTCTATCTTGCCGTTCAAGGTGTCCTCCCAGTCACGCAACAGCATGCTTTTTGTAAAGATATAAATGGTTCTATACGCGAAATGGTTAAGCAAGGTGCAGTTGCTCTATTGAAAACTTCGGGAAGCGATCCAACTAGGCGAACAAATGAAAAAAAAAATTGGATCTGTTGTTATTAGCAAACTTGTATGCTGTATGTGTAAAAGCCCGACACATACATGTTACTTCACGTTCAGTGCTTGTACTACGCACGTTATGGAAGGATAAGTGATGCTTTTACTGGCAAGGACCATAAAACAAAATGGCAATATACACCTGCACACTAAAGATACGTTAACTATTCTGAAAATAACACCGGTAAAGTTACGAGTTTAACACAATCATAGAATTAAACCCCACAAATCAATCAACACAATCATAAAAACAATTTGGTTCAGAGCTTACTAAGAGCTCATGAGCTTAATAATTGTACCGCAGTCTGAACTTGTTATTTCGTTTCACGCTTTACAATTATTTATTTGGAAAATGTGATCCTATGTGTCGGGTGAAAATTTCAGTTGAAGGTTAAGGCCTGAAGAGAATTTGAAGACAAACTTTCGTGGCGAACAATACACATGAAAAAAAGAGCAAGCACGTCATTGTGAACATCGCATATTGTAGAAACGATTCTCTCGTATGAACGTCCAGATGTTAGCCTGTATATATGAATGGTTGTTCTTCAACCTGACGAGTGCAGCGCTTGAAGTGAAGCAAATTACGAAGCTTTGAAAAGAATATATTTGATAAGAAATCGTGAAAAATAAAAGACGAAACGTGAAAGCTTGTATTTATTTTTCGCGTATAGTGCTGTCAGAGCAAAAGCACGTTACGGATGGGAGTGACAGACATGAGAAATCAAAAACAAAGTACACTAGTGAATATTCTACGCTCCTTCAAATAAGTTTACTATACATAAATTCAACAATTATATGAGTGAAGTTGTGAGCTGAATCAAAATGAAATCAGAGAGGAACAATCAGCTGCACTAGGGACGCGTCCTGATGAACACTGCTTACCTCCTTCAGTTTTCCGAAGAGCGGTCTAGTTCAGAATGCTGTGTAACCTCTGACACAACCTAGGTGGCCGACTGACTGACCGCTATGCATCACCAGTCTACACTTTATCTAATATTTCGAGCCATGAGAGTTGTACTCTGTTGCCGTACTAGCAGAAAGCAGAACAGCTAAGTCTCACGTGAAGAGCATACCGTCAGCTGATCTTTTTTATTTCGCCATGCTGAAAAATGTTTCACGATCTCCACTCACGCTCGTACGCTCAGGAAAGACTGCAGGACTTGAGTTACATTGGTTTCTTAGTTTGTGTATACCTGTGGAGGTTTCTCAGTGGTTGGGGCATCTGGCTGCCACGCGCTGGCATGTGTACAGTATTCTTCGTTACGACCGGTTCATTTCAGCCGAGCTGGAAATGGGGAAAGAGTCATTTGTTTCTACATTGTTTTGCATGCACGAGGAAAACCGCCGATAGCGTAGCTTCCACCGACTGGTTCGCCTTCCGCGGTCTCCTGACGCCGTGAAGCTCTCGCATTGTGGTGCCCCGTCCTTGGACTGCTTCAACCGTATCCTGGCTGGCGTCTTCTCTATTTTCTTCAAATTTTGTTCGTAAAATTTTAGCCCAGCTCTTATCCTATCTATGTTGGTTAGCGTTATGCCAAACAATTGTCACACCTTAAAATTGAGCACTGAAATAAAGATTTAATTTGAAGTTTCACGGTGAGTTTGAGAGCGTCGGTTCTAATCTTAGCCGTAGCAGCCGAATTTCAATTTGGGCTAAATACGAACAATCACATTGAACTTATGTTTAGGTTCGCGTTAAAAATTCTTGAAGACTGCAATTGATGTGAAGACTCCCCAAACACGTCTTTCTCAACACGCAAGTCCCCAGAAATTATTATTATTATTATTATTATTATTATTATTATTATTATTATTATTATTATTATTATTATTATTATTATTATTATTATTATTATTATTTATTTTATGTATATGCACGCTGCAAGCCGAGACTGTTACCTACTTTGGTTAGTCATATATTTTTCTTACCTCAAAAAGTACTATTTGAGGGGTGAACTCTGTGTAAAGACCGAATTGATTGCTGTTTGAATGTCGCCTAACTAAATGTGTTTCTTCTTCAAATGATCCCGGCGACTAAAAGCTGAGGGTTTCCTTCCCTACCTACCACCTCCCTTAAACAGCCTACTAAATTTGAAGAACTGATTAGTACGCAAAAGTACAAGTCTTGAAGCAACGTACTTGTTGCTATTGGAAACCAACCGCAACTCCAAGCACGCTAATGACGCACGGTACCTCAAAGGGCCACGAACGACCTGAGAACGAGAATAAACCATAAATCCTGAAGGTTGGGGTTGCCTGGTAGGAACGGCCGCCGAACAGGCAGTGCTCATCCGGGTTCTCTCTTCTCGCCTATAGCGTCAGCGGCAGCAGCGATTCCTGTTGCCATAGTTGCTTGCGGTTGCCGGTGCGGGGAAAAGAAAGGGACGCAGAAAGATACAGGCCGCTCACGTTGCCGCCTGGCTTCCCTGCATTCGCGGATATAGAGGCTGTGGGAAGTGGTAAAAGCCGGTCTTTTCATCGTCCCGTTTGAAAAACGTCGCCTTGCCAATGCTGTCGTCAGTTCCGGCACCCGCTTAGATGTGCGTTCTAGCGAGGCGGAAAACCCTGGTTGCTGCGGTAGACTGGGCAAAACGAATCGCAAAGCGAATACACATTCAGAGAATGAAGTAAGAGAGAGAAAAGATACAGAAAATCAGTGTCTACACGAATCCTTCAGCGTCGCTGCAACTTCTACGTGGAAAGCACAAATGTAGAAAATAAGCTGTAGTTTAAGTGAAAGAAAAGAAAGAGAGGAGGGGAGGGCACAGAGTCACCCGAGTTGAAGATGCATAAAAGAATCGCCATGTAGAGGTGCCGTGAGGCGGGACTAGGACAAAAATGAAAAGCAAGAGTTTATATTCTGCGCCATGAGAAAGATTCTGCCTGGGTTGGCAGAGCGATGGATCTCCGGCACACTATAGGCGGGGCCTGGGGCGCTTTTCTGAAATGTAATCTCGGAGAATGAAAGCTCGTCGTTCTCTGTCATGCGTTGGTCCGATTTACAAAGGCGAAAAAAAGAGAGGCTAGTGGGTGAACGAGTGCAGAAAAAAAAATAAAGGAATAGCAAATGTGGCTGAGACTTGGCCACACTCACCAAACAAGCTGGGTTTCAATAGACTCGGCAGAAGCAAGTCGTGTCGACACCTGCTGCATTTGACTTACGTCTATTGGTGTGATTTTTTTTCTCGTCGTATGACGAAGCTAGGAGGCAACTATGAAGAAGCTGCCTGCTTGTTTGATGAGACCAGTGCAACAGAGTTTGGCACCAAAGCAAAGTCTAATCTTTATTATATAGGTCGTATACCATGCGGTTATTGATAGGAAGAGATCGATGATGACCATTATTCATTGCGGGGAACATTATCGATAACTTCCTTGAGCATCAAGATGATGCTTTGAAGGGACATATGGCGGAACATTTGCCAAGTCTTGTGTAACTTCCAGAAGCGTAAACAGAAAAACTAAAATATATATATACCCGAAATACTGAGTGCGTTTATTAGAGCCTACCGTACAGATGTGAACAGTAGTCTAATTGTATCTCACGTTTTCGCTCCAGCAGTGAAATAGGCTGTTGCTGCGGTCACCAATTTTATCTGCATGTTCATATACTGTCAAAGCAAGAAGAAATATCATAATCGCTTATCGCATTACAATCGGTCACCGTAGTGGGCACAAATTCGCGAAGACCTGGAGCGAGCGCGCATATAGACGCGAAGGCCAAACTGTCGCGGCAAAGGCGATTTCATCGAGGTGATTCGCGGTGTTGCATGACGCTGTTGGCACTCCCTGGAAGGTATAAGCGATCGCTGATACCCTCGTTACAGACGCAGCCTAAACCTCGGTTAACGTGACCACGGGTAAGTTGGCCACGGTTCACTTTTGTTTCACGGTACGCGAAACCATGGTTATGCCGCTAATTTCGTTTTCGCAGGAAACCTAGCTTTGTAATATCGGTCAGGAAGTTAACCGAAAAAATGACGACGCCTATGAGCGATGAGTGCATGCTTGTGGGCGTGCGTAAAAAAACTGAAAAACTGGACGACAGGAACACCGGAAAGCGTTCTAAAGCTCTCGGAAAATTATTCGCGTGATTAAAACAGCCCGCGTCCCCCAATACAGAGGTGCACGTGGCAACAAGGGCCGAGTTGAACGCATGTATTCGCATATAATTGTTCAAATGTACGTTTGAACAACATCATGCTAGAAGGAAGTGGCACATCTGTGTACAGAACGGCGATCTGCTGACTATTGCATCAGTTAGCTTATTGTGCGCCAGGTGGTGGTAGCCGCATTAACCGAGGACGCTTTCATGATGTGTAACATCGGCGACCCGTGGTTGATCCAAACCGTGGTTGACCTGTCTGTGTAAGACGGGTATAAGAACCCGAACTGCACGGACAACGGAGTCTGTCTTTTTGACCACTTCAATTTTGCCTAGATTTTCCCGTTTTACAACCTCGATTATCTTGAAGTGACCGCTGGCGCAAGCTTGATTTAGTCACATGCCACGAACCCAAAATGATTACCAACATAAAAGCATTCAGATTATGCAATAACTGGATACACTTATTAGTGTGACAGTGCACTGTAGCTTATAATACCACAGCGGTTAGGTGGCTACGACGTTAAACTGTTCGGCGCAAGGACGTGAGCTCAATTATGGCAGCCATACTTCAATGGGGGTCTAGCGTAAGAAAACGTTCATGTACTTAAATTCAAGTGCGCATTAGTGAACGTAACTTGGGCAAAGCGTTGAAAGAATATATGTAGACACTGTGTCGTGTACTCATATAAAAGGTTGATGCGTGAAATTTCGGAATTGAAATATGAAGATTTGTTCATAATATCGATTAGTTTTTTTTTTCCTTATAGGATTTTGAGATTTGACCTTCTTCATTTGGAAAGTTAAAACACACAATTTCGCCCTTTGCCAAGAAGTGGGGGGGGTGACATAACTGCCGCAAGCATTATTGCCCTACCCACAAGTTATGGCTGCAGTAGAATTTGTGCCACTGGAATATATATATAAATAAATAAATAAATAAATAAATAATAAATAAATAAATATATATATATATATATATATATATATATATATATGTGTGTGTGTGTGTGTGTGTGCGTGTGTGTGTGTGTGTGTGTGTGTGTGTGTGTGTGTGTGTGTGTGTGTGTGTGTGTGTGTGTGTGTGTGTGTAGGTTTCCTTGCGGAATACACATAAACGTTTTTGTACTTTCCACATATTTGACAAACGTCCGAGCTAATGTTACGGCCACGTATGGAGTTATTGTAAAAGCATTAAAACCATTCCAGTTTGAGTGTTTCCTATCGCCCTTTCGTTGGAAGTGAACAGAAACTCGGTAAAATTCCAGCGAGATCTCACCAGCATATAGGGCGGTAGCATCATCTCAGCATAAACAATATAGGCCATAAACCGGTGCTATAGAGCGAGCGCAGCCGCGCACACCACTGGCTCACCGGTACCGTTGCAGACTCATTTCATTTCCTTTTGTCGAAGCCTTTCCACTGCGCCTATCTCCTCGCGGCTTTTTTTGATATATCGTGCGAGATAGAAAGCGCACTGTGTCGCCCTGGGCTGAAGAGCAGTGGTGCGGTGATCGCGGCCGCCTTTCCCATCATTCAAGAGCTTTGGGAAGAAAAAGAAAAAAAAAAGGTCGTGCTTCCCGAACGACGCTACCACCCAAGGGTCTCGTTACTACTACAATCAGCTAGACGATCACAGTGTCTTCTTTGTGTGTTGAAGCCACCGTGTTTTATTGCTTAATCTTTGTTTTATTGTTTCGATTTCCATCGCTGCTTCAGTCCAAAGCTATGACCCGAGCCTATTTGCCGGCTGTATAGACCTGGTGAAATGAAGCGAAAAGCTCGTCCCGTCTCATAACTTAGGTGGACTGCAGTGCTTCTGAGGCACTGGCAGTGCTTAGCCGAGCAATCAGCGGGCGCGTACTATTTTGGTAGTTCCCTTTTTTCGCGTGAATGTTTTTTTCCCACCACTTGACCTCCCCTCTCCCCCCGAGACACACCAATGTAGGTAAAGAGAGGTTATTTAACTCATAAGAGTTAACTGTTTCGGTTCACAATGCTACATGTCGGAACAATTGGCAACAGCTCATTTGACCTCCTCCGCAAAAAAAAAAAAACATCATATATATGACTATTCTAGTTTCGGGCCTTGGTACAAAAACATACAACGCTAAAATTCGAGGACATTGTTAAGCCTGCTTTGTTACCAAAATGTCAGTCTTATTGTGCCTTCGATTCGGCCGCTCAGACATGGCATTTTCAGAAGAAAATGACCAGGGGGGGGGGGGGGAGGGGAAAGTGGCGCTTCTTGTAACTGTAATAGTGACGTGTGAGCTGTTTTTTCTGCCCCCCAGAGGTGGACATTAGGAATGCCGTGAAGCATTCCTAATGTGACCCCCCCATAATACTACACCCACCCCCTCCACGGATCATTGAATGCGGTGCTTGGCTGCCGACCCGAAGGGTCCGAGTTCGACCCCCACTGCGGGGGTCGGAATTTGGTGGAGGCAAAAGGGTACATAACTGTGTACTGAGCATTGTCAGTGCACGTCAAAGAACACCAGTTGGTCAAAGTTTCCAGAGTTCGTCACTACGGCGTCTCTCATAATGATACCATGGTTTGGGGACGTTAATACTTCACACGTTATTATTAGACTTTATCGGTACTTTACTCGATTTTCTTTACGTGCATGGCATGCTTATTTAATGACGGAGTGCTTGCGTCTTACTCGTGTTTCCGCACTGCTTCAGAATTCACAGTCATCAAAGAGGAAACTGACTACCAACCGTTGAAAGAAAAAAAATCATGCAAGTGTTGCAAAAGTACGAGTGCTTAGTTCAATAAACCACCTACGTGTCAGTGGGTCGGACCTGCAAACGAGATCTTTTCCGATGTAGTCGCTCCACTAATTGAGCTAAACAGGATGATAGCTATTGCCAGCTGGCATGTTTAGCGTCATGTGCTCTGATTCATCAGTTGCCCTTTTGCTGCCATTTCTCTCCTTCCAACTAAGTAATTTGGTAGAGCGACCACCATGAAAGGACTCTGGTATTGCGTTTAGTCCCACGACCAAGATGAAGTTTACGCCGACTAAGATTCAAGCCTGAAACATTTGCTGGAATTTTTCTGTACAAAATCCGCAGATCGAAATGCCAGACGAAAACTTCAAGCGTAATGCCTTACACGTCGAACTACTCGAAATAACGGTATCCTGTCACCAAGATGCCAAAAACACGATTACAGTTTCCACCAGCGTTGTCCGGCGCACTGTCGGCAAAGCAGTCTGGCGGAATTTGTGGCTGCCGACACGTCTCGTTAAATGCAGTGAGTAGCAGGAAGTCCATAATGCCTAGCAAAATGTAGGGTGCGTGTTGCATAGATAATATTCAAACTACCCTAACTCGTGTGTAGTCGTGCCGGGTAAACCATTCTAACCAGTAACGTCGACGTTGGAATGGTAAATGAACAGTGGGAACTTCACGAACAGGAGTCACAGCTTGAACTTGCTACGCACTTCACAGTACTAGAACTGTCACGCGTTTTTTTTTTGTTTAAAGCTCGAACCTAATTTCTCGACTAAATAACGCGTCTATCTTGTGATGTTCATAAAGGGCACTGCAATGTGTGCGATGCGCTCACTGCATAATCAAATAACCGAACTTATGTCTTCAGTGTTCTCAAGGCAAAAAAAAAAAAAACTTCTCTGACAGGAGTTTGAATGTCAGACCACAAGTCGCATTTTATTGATATGCTTTTGCGAAGCTTTGTTTTACGTAATGCTTCCTACCTGACTCCCCCCTCGCCTGTGCCCCTCCATTATGAGTGGTTGAAGTAGAGCAAATGCCACATTTCTTCGCCTAAGTTTACGGAAGTATATTTCAGAGCAACCTAAATACATGAACTCAAAGCTTATCGCCTGCTGCTCATAAACAGGACTCGTCATCCTGTCAAGACTAATTTAGATTATCATAGTCCTGTCCTCATCTTCGCACAGTGACGCCTCACAGAGCTAGTAATATTTTCTTTCTCCGAATTAGTTATCTGCCTTTTTCGAGAATTGCTTACTTTTAATTAAAGGTAGTGCTCATTGGTATGACGTGCTCATTTGTAATAACAGATCCTTCAGGAAATGGCTTGCATAGGCAAGAAAAAAAATATAAAAATTAGAATGAAATCTTTGTTTTTGGAGTACCAGAATGAACTATATATGATCACTTCATGTACACACAAAAAAAAGGAACATAAGAGCAAATAAGTGAGATTCCGGTGGTCCTTTCTGGCGGCAAACTTCGGTGAACGGGAGCGGTCGATTTTCAATTTTGTCTCAGTGACGCCCATCCGCTGCCGATTACGGGAGATTATGTGTGGTGGCCGAGCTGGTGGCTGGTGGCGATTCTTTTTAGCGAAAAAAGAACAATGAGTTCAGCGCTCGCTTCTAAGACGATCCGAATGATGGGCTGCAAAAACCAATTTCGTAGACAAGGTGTAGGTACGGTGTTCGAAGTACGTGATATATCTATGCCTTCTGTGGCCATCACGCCCCGCCGCGGTGGTCTAGTGGCTAAGGCACTCGGCTGCTGACCCGCAGGTCGTGGGATCAAACCCCGGCTGCGGCGGCTGCATTTCCGATGGAGGCGGAAATGTTGTAGGCCCATGTGCTCAGATTTGGGCGCACGTTAAAGAACCCCAGGTGGTCAAAATTTCCGGAGCCCTCCACAACGGCGTCTCTCATAATCATATGGTGGTTTTGGGACGTTAATCCCTACAAATCAATCAATCTGTGGCCATCGCCTGTGGTAATCTTGTGCGTATTTGCCTTTGCACATTTGTCATAGTTTGCACGTCCAGGATGCAGTGAAGAGGAATTAGAAGCCGGAAATAAATTGATCAGGACGAGAACTATATTAAGTTTTGCCACAATATAAGGAGATACACGCTTGTGCGAGCACAGTGGCGCGCGCAAAACATTTGTGCTTCTCTGCTTGAAGTAATCTAAAGGATGTGTTTGCATGCGAAGTTGAAAAAGCCTCATAGGACTTAATAATTGTTATCACTCACTACATTTAGTCAACCTAAACGTTTGCAAAGCTCATCGTTCGATACACGTGAAGTTGTTTTTGTAAGGTTGTGTTACAAAACGTGTATTAATGATGTTTTCTGAAACAGATTTTATTAACACCGGATTGTTCGAATATTCAAGAATTGTATGTAACACTGGACCACACTGTCGATAATGCTCCTCAAAAATGTATGGAAAAGAAAAAAAATCACATCAACAAAGTGACGATAGAACGGTGGTGAGTGCTGCATAGTAAAATAATTGTCGTAAGGTTATGTAAACGAGAAATTTCAAACAGGCAAAGACCTGCCACTAGGTGTAATGAACGTGGTACTTGACTGCTGATTTGAAGTTCACGGGATCCCGATTCTACCTAGGTGGTGGGATTACCCGTGGCAGTGAAAATGTCTGAGCATGTGTAATTTGATTTAGGTGCTCGTAAAAGAGCCCTATAGGGAGTCAAAATTTTCAGATACTTCCACTGCTGCGTGCAATCCTGGTTTCGATACGCAAATCCAAAATCTTATACCTATTGTGAGGTTCTCCTCTCCTTAAATCAAATCACTAATAGGAAGTTTTGAACGAACATTTTATTCAACATTTTTGTAGCATGGTCTGAACTTGCACAGAAGAAATATGAAGAACGAGAAATTTGGATTCAATCATTACGCTGTTTTGGGCTGTCTATAAAGCCGGTGTTATTGTGAAAATTTATTTTATATTATCAGTTTGTGCTGAAGCTCACATCGAATTTATTTGTTAAAAGACTTTTTAATTTTAGAACTACTGACTTCGATAGTTTCAACGTCATCCTATAGTTACGAAGCAGCAAGAGTTTTTGTTAGAAACCAACCCGCTTATACGGTTGCTCAAAAAAATGTTTTTAAATTATGCGCCTTGAGGAATTCCTGATTACGTCGATTCTTTGTGAGATTTAGATTCAGGGACAGGAACTGTAAGTTCTGTTTTACGTAAGTATTAACTCACCGCGAAAAAAAAAGGATGTACGTTTGTAAATGTATATAATTTTTTTCAAACACGGGAGCACAAAATCTAAACATATGATCAAAACTTTTCATCTGCTGCATGAATAGAAGAGTCCCCTGAATGAATTAAGCATAAAATGAGGAGACAAAATTGGCAAGCAACAACACATTAGCGTTTTATACCGAGGCTGTTCATCATCGAAATGAGCAAAAAAAAAAGAGAAATAAGAATAAATACCAAGCGAGTTTGGGAAATTTTTGCACAAAAACAATCGACGAAAATCAATAATAAAACCACGCATATGGCGAATAAGCTATCACCGCCTCCCTTTTCTTGGAAAAAAAATGGTGCATAAGTATTTGGTTTGAAAAAAACAACCTTAGTGCATATATACTAGGAGCCGCACAGTATGCGTAAATACAAAGATAACAAGCGTTTTTCTTAGCAATAATGCAAACTAGGTTATTAATTATGTGTGCTGTGCATGTTCGTAATTTTGATAGCCCTTTCTTGTCATCAGGAACGTCAGCGGGGCGAAGTAATTAACATCAATTCGCGCTCTCTGTGACGGCCAGGGGAATCCGCAAATCATGTGAAATATGGAAGCTTCTGAATAAATAAATTATTTTCTTGTGGGAATCTTACGTGTGCCTTTTATAGAACGACAAGAAGATAATGACTGGGAAAACATGCTGTTTTTGTGCAGTATGCGTAAGCTGGGCACTTTCTGGAGAACTTTCTTTGTCCCCGATGGTCGAATCGTGGGTGAAGTACTGGGCTGCTGGCCCCGAAATCACGGGCTTGTTGTCGGCCATGGCAGTAACAGTTAGATGCAGGCCAAATGGCAGGGGTCCATGCACTGTGTGGTCCCATTGCACAATAAAGAACACAAGATGAATGAAATCCCCTGGGCCTTCCATTATGGCATCCCTCATAACCATGTGCTTTTGTTTCGTAAACTCCCCGATGTTATTATTACTATTATTATTATTATTATTATTATTGTTGTTGTTGTTGTTGTTGTTGTTGAGTTCCTCAGCAGGCTAACCTTGTGTTACTTCAAGCGTGTATTTTGTTGTTGGTCCTCAGACACATTGTGCAACCCACACGGGATTTCGGTCATAAATTGAAGGAAAGAAGGAAGGAAGGAAGCAAACAAAGGGAGAAGGCGTAGAGGTTAACCCGAAAGACATGTGGTTCCATGCAAGGCCTACACTAGGGGATCAGGGAAGGGCAATAGTAAGATGAGAAAGAGGGAGGAGGGAAGCAAAAAAAAAAGGAGTTACAGAAGAATCACAGCAGCGTGTCGAACTCCACCGCAAGTCAGAGGCGCTCACACAAACCGGTTATGCGGAGCATAAATTCTTAGGCTTAATCTTTCACAACAAGTTGACATTCGTACCACACATCAAGTATTTAAAAACAAAATGTTTAAAAGCCATGAGTGTTATAAAAGTGTGTTCACATACTACGTGGGGTAGTGACAGGCAATGACTCATGAACCTGTATAGAAGCCTCATTCGCACCCGCTTAGATTATGGGGCCGTTGTCTATCAGTCTGCTACTCAAAGTGCCTTGAAGATGCTGGACCCCGAGCACCATTTGGGCATCCGCCTTTCTACGGGTGCTTTTCGCACCAGCCCCGTAGAAAGCCTTTATGTTGAGTCAAATGAGTGGTCGCTTCATCTGCAGAGAACTTACATGTCCTTCGTTTATTTCGTTAAGGTAAAAGCAGACAAAAAGCACCCCTCATACTCTACTATTAATGATTTGTCGAGCTCAATTCTGTTTCAAAACAGGCCTTCGATGAGGCAGCCCTTCTCAGTTCGCCTGAAGAGTCTAGCTGAAGAAACTGGAGTCTCACTTGAACACAGTTTCATGGCTCCTGTAGCATACCCGCCACCGTGGCAATGGCAGACTATAGACTGCGATGTGTCTTTTCTAGAAGTCACAAAACATGCGCCCATTGCCCATATTCGAACATATTTCCTGGAACTTCAACACAAATACACACGTCCTGGGTTCTTTACAGATGCCTCTAAGACCAACTCCTCTGTGTCCTACGCTGCTGTTGGCCCTTCCTTTTCGGATGCTGGCCCTCTACATCCAGGCACAAGTATCTTCACAGCGGAAGCTTACGCGATACTTGTGGCAGCTAAACACATCAAACAATTACAAATACAAAAAGCAGTAATTTATACAGACTCCCTCAGTGTGATAACGGCTCTGCACAGTCTTAAAAAACAAAAAAAACCCTGTCCTTGTCTCACTTTACTCCATTTTTTGCACACTCTACACACTCAACCAACATGTTGTAGTGTGCTGGGTGCCAGGGCACCGTGAGATCCAAGGCAACGTGAGGGCGGATCAGCTCGCTGCATCCGTCCACAAAAACACTGCCCCTACACCCATATCAATCCCGGTCCTTGATCTGAAGCCGTATCTCAAACGTAACCTCAGGGACTACTGGCAGAGCAAGTGGGATAAACACACACAAAACAAACTACACGTTATCAAGCCACACCTTGGACATTGGCCACCAGTATCAAAATCTCGTTTAACAGAGGTAACACTAACAAGACTCAGGATAGGACACACATACACGACACACACACATCTTTTGTCCGGTGGCGACCCACCATTGTGTGACAGATGTGGTGAACCACTAACAGTTCTTTACATTATAATTCAGTGCAAACAATTGGACACTATAAGAAAACAACACTTTCCATTACCCTACCGACAACATATGCCTTTACACACTGCAATGTTCGTCGGTAGGGAACCGTTTTTAGTTATAAATCATTGCTAGCATTTTTAAAAGAAATTCATAGTTTTCATATCATATACCCGGGCATTCCGTAGCACGACCTCTCCTGAGAAGTTTTCGCTGCGGTGGCTACACAAGAAAGCACTTGCCTCACGGCCCTTGGACGCAAGGGTATGAACGAGTGAGGCACTTGTGCTAATGCCATACATATCCACCATCGTCTTTTATTATCACCAACTTTGTTCATCTATTCGCACCACACACACCTTTCACGGCTTGGTCATGATTTTATTACTTGTATGTTTTACCCGCCTTGACGCGAGGAATTTTATGGCCCTTATACAGCCACTAATCACAATCATTGTCCACATTCCTGTCTCATGAACTGGCGCTCTTTGGCCATCAAATGGCCCTTGCGCCAAAAAACACCATATATCATCGTCATACTACTAATATGCACAAGGAACTACTGAAAAATAATGCCGTGGCTTCTTTGTATTAGGAGGTGGTGAAGTGTGATGGTTTTATATGTCAACTGGCCTTGGCATCCGCGTCAAAGAACTGACCGCATGCACTGTTACGCCCGTTTTGAGCCAGAAAACACGACCCATTTACTCTCATTTTTCTCAAAACTGATGAGTTACAGTGCACTACGCAGAGCCGCGAGTTTTGTCACCGTAGACTTCATCACATGTGAAGTTTTAATACGCAAAGTTACCCCTTGTGATGGTATAAGCACTGCTCCACCAGAATTGGACATCGTAGTCGAGTCGTCGGTGTACATGGGCACGTGGTTACTGTAGTTCTGGTCTAGTAGGAATAGACTCAGATGTTTTAGAGCATGTGTAGGTAAGTTTGATTTTCCCCGACATTCTGCGAGTATTAAGTAAACTCACAGCCAGATCAAGCCCCAAGGAGAAATCAGTATATTTGGCGCAGGTGCGAACACCTCAGTAAAGGATGAGCGGTGCTTGCAGACATTGGGAGCGTATGTCGTGCGGGGCCTTCCAGCAGCGAAGCTGGACAGGTGGTGGGAAGGGGTCCTGGCATAATTCTTAAAGGCGCATGCGCGTTGTCTCAGTATTATTATGTGTCTGAATTGACTAACCTTGTGCGATGGCAATGGTTTCAGCCGTTGAAGAACTGCGGGGTGACCCAAGGCATATGTTAAATGCTTGAATTCTCTGAGTAATGCGCTGGTTAGGCTTGCCGGTTTTAAGCTGTACCATTGAAATCAGATGGACAACACCCCGTAAAGTTGTAACATAGATGGTGTGGCGTGCTCCCAATTTCTTTCCTGCAAAAACTAGAACATGTGGTATGTGGCGATCAGCCACTGGGTAAAAAGCTCATCAACTGGCTGAATAAAAGGGTATGAATATATTAGTTCCATCACAACACATTATTATACAATTCCTGAAACGTATATCACGGGCGACGAAGTTTCTACAACCCGAAGTGTGGTTCACTTCTGGGCTGCGATCAAGGTATAATACTACGCGCGGCCACCAGTCATCTCAATTCCCGTGGTTGTTATTTGCAGAAAGCGCCACAGTACTGGCAGTGCCACTGATACCAATGAAGTGGTTCAATAATATGTGAGCGACCAGTGAAGAATTCGGGGCTGTGTTCCAACACGATCACAAAAGGCGACAGTTGCAAGAGTGTCGCTTCCGGTGCGTGCTGGTTGGCTATTGATCTGAACCGCAAAAGTAGGGGCGTTGACTAGTGTTTCCGCCAACGTGACTTGCTCAACGGTGCTCCTCACATGCCTGGAAGAAGCCAGCACACCTTAACCATCAATTGGCGGAGGAGTATTTCGATTTATTTGTGGTGTTTAACGTCCCAAAACCACCATATGATTATGAGAGACGCCGTAGTGGAGGGCTCCGGAAATTTTTACCACCTGGGGTTCTTTAGCGTGCATCCAGATCTGAGCATACGGGCCTACAACATTTCCCCCTCCATCGGAAATGCAGCCGCCGCAGCCGAGATTTGATCCCGCGACCTGCGGGTCAGCAGCCGACTACCTTATCCACTAGACCACCGCGGCGGGGCAGGTGGAGTATTTCGTTTCAAAGGCTAGACGGTAGCTTCTAAAATTCGGCTGTTGGTAGATGAGTGCAGTATTTTGTACTTTGAAGAAATGAGCGAACACTAGGTTTATGTGTTTTCAGTACCCGTTCTTGTGCGAGTGTATGTCTGCGTGTGTGTGGTTTGAACGCCCCAGGAATTTGAACCATGGGTCGCTCACGAAATTTATTGCATGCCGGCAACATGTAGACACGTTGACGCGACGTAGACATGTTGACAGGTTTACATTCAGATATGTTGACACACATGGCTAAACTCTTTGTGCACGCCGTGTTAAACTATGAATAAGCATACATTTCCGAGAAAGTGTCATATTTAAAAAATTTCACTGTGACTTGCATAATTGTATAAAGTTGTTGACAGCGCGTTCAACACGCTTCATATTTCGAGTGGTGACGGTCAAGCCTGACCACAGTGAAGAAGCCAGCATACGCTCTAAAACACCCCGCTCGGAGTGCTCTGCGCTTGTACAATACGCTCATTCCTGAGCTGTCAGTCATTTGTGATCCGATCACGAGTGCAACCAATGACGTTGCACTGGCTGGTTATTGCTCACACCAGATTCTACATCACTGACGACGATACTGTCACCTTTCTTGATAGCTTCAGAATACCGGTCCTATTCGCAGTAACTGCAAGCTCAAGAGGAGTTGCAAGGCAAAGACACGTTTCTGAGCCCACCCCCGTGCAACAATAGCGGAATACTGACGTACTAACAGTCGTCTTTATGTCACTTCTCACCGATAACCACAGAAGGCCCCTCAATCGGCTGGCCATGTGTGTAGAGCTGGAAGCACTGGCGCCAAACAAAATAAAAAAAGGATTAGTACTCGCTAGAACATCCTAGCGACAGACGTTAATGACGTGAGCGCTCGATACATTGCAAGATGTTACGACGGGCGATACGCTATGCTAATGAGATGGAAGTCCGCTTTCGTATATCGTCGGGGCAAGGAAGTGAGCACTGGCGTGATGTATGATGTTCAGGAAGCCATTACCGACCTATCAGCCCTGATAAATGCTGCGTTAGTAGGTATTCTTATAGCATGCACTCTCGCGATGTCACGATAAGTATAGAGATTGTATTTAAGGATACCGGCACATGTAAATTTTGCCGACACTCACTTCGCCATTGTATACCGAAACTGCATCATTTGTGGAAGTGCCTTGATTTTTGATTGATATGTGTGGTTTAACATCCCAAAACTTCCATATGATTATGAGAGACGCCGTAGTGGAGGGCTGCGGAAATTTCGACCACCTGTGGTTCTTTAACGTGCACCCAAATCTCAGCACACGGGCCTACAACATTTACGCCTCCATCGGAAATGCAGCCGCCACCGCCGGGATTCAAACCCGTGACCTGTGGGTCAGCAGCCCAATACCTTAACCACTAGACCACCGCGGCGGGGCGTGAAAGGGCTTTATATTGGGTCGCGTGATCACTGCGTGCGTTAACGCTACAGTTTGCTCCGCATAAACGCGGCCCCTCCGCGGTGAGACTTGCCAGGGAACGGCACTGAAATGCTCAAATTGTATATGGTTCTACAATTCTTCGAAGAAGCGTTCTGTTGAAGACCGATAGAAATGTTGAAGAAAAGGGTTACAGATCGCTCATCAAATCGAGCAGCGGTTGCATCCAATAGGCGACGCAGTCCTTTCACCATCGGTCGATCAGAGCCTCTAAAGCCTCATTGCCCCGTAAACCCCGTCAAAGATTGCCACCATCTCTACCACCCCGGAGAAACCCAGTCGTGTATATGGACGAAAGTGTATCTACCGCCAATCGAGTTGACGTTTCACCTATAATCATAAACTACCTTCAACCAATGAGCGACGATAGTTTTGGGCAGCAATTAAAATTTCTTCTGTAGCTCATAAATTGACGAAGAAAGATAGGTCTTCCGCATGGTTTTTACTCAAGGAAATACTCTTCCAGGGCTTCTAAGCAAGATGCTGACACACAGATACAGGTGCATCTCGTAGCATCTCGGAAATTCTGGATGCCATTCTGAGTATTCTTGTAAGCTTTCAGCAAAGCGCTCCTTGAAAACACTGAAAACAGCACCATGCTTCACAATGAAGATTTTAGGGGCATGGAAGCACGCACGAAGGTTGTGTAAAATCGCGAAAATGCTACTCTGATTTCGGCCCCGGGGCTAGTTCACCACAAGTAATTCCAAGCGTGTTACTGTTGTTACGTCGGTGGCAGCACTCAATTTTCTCTGTTTTTTTAAAACTTTTCTTCTCCCTTCCCATTTTCTAGTACAGGGTAGCCTGTAGGGCTAAACCTATTTTACCTTCCCGCCATTAATTGACCCGTCTTTTCTGTCTCTTTCTCTTGAAACGGATATAACTTTCTTTTCCACACGTAGTCCACTAACTCCCCCTAACAAGCCACATGTGACGGCCGAACAAGTTTCAAAAGAGCCAATCTTTACGAATGGGTCATCATGTCTGTTAATCTCGCACGGATACTCGAGAGCTTCATTAGCTGTGCTTCATCTCAGTGAAAGTAGGTGATGCTGCTCTATCGCGGACTTTGAGTGGTTAGGAGTGTTTGCGACTGCTGTTCGCAGCGCATACTCATTTGAAGGGGCAAAAAAAAAGCAGGGGAAAAGAGAAGCAGGAACGTCTACCAGAAACGCGTCCAAATCGATACCATACTGTGGGAAAATAGTCTAAAGCAAGCAAACAAAAAAAGCAGAAAGGGGACTGTGCAATCATGCTGGAACGTTTGTGCATGCCCGTTGCATGCCTTCATTCGGAAATGATAGCTATTAGACAAGGAGACCAATAATGAATGAACATAGCCAGGACAGATAGCACTGAAGCAGGAAAGCCACTGGTCATTGATTTATATGTGGGGTTTAACGTCCCAAAACCACCATATGATTATGGGAGACGCCGTAGCGGAGGGCTCCGGAAATTTCGACCACATGGGGTTCTTTAACGTGCACCCAAATCTGAGCACACGGGCCTACAATATTTCCGCCTCTATAGGAAATGCACCCGCCGCAAGCCACTGGTCATTAAATGTAACTTATTGGATCCTGAAAGAATGCAAACGCGTGAAGGCGAGAAGGAAAGACAGGAGTGCACATGAGATTTAGACATTTGCGGGTATAACATGGCCGCAGGGAGCACATGACCAGGTTGATTGGCACAACAGAGGAGAGGTCTTTCTCTTGCGATGGGCGTGGTCAAGTGCATAATAATGATTGTATGCCTACAAATGGTTACCTAGCCTGTTAAACATTAACGAACAATAGCAACGCCCACGTCCTTTAGCTGTTGCAGAGATGCGTAGGGCTATAATTCAGGGATCTTTTTCTTTTAACATAATCTAGTTGTTTCAAAGTAGCCCGAAGGACATAGCGTTTGGTACAGAAAGTGATCACAACAACACAGTATATGCTGTATTTTCTCGCTGCAGTGGAAGAAGCAACGATTTGAGGTATCCTACATTCTTATGAGAAATGAGCCTTACGGGTCAGGCCACTCCTAACCATCATGCTGTGTATTGAACTGATCACTCCGTTAATTTAAAACAGACAAACGTGAATACAGATATAATAGCTTAAACATGTTTATAGTATTGCGCCCCCTTTACGAATATTGCAATACCGTATCTTTACGCGAGTTTATCACCATATACACGGAGTCCGTAAAACAGGCACTGGGTGCTCTTATGCCCAGTGCTTTCAAACCATCACTAGGAACCTTAACGGGGCGGTCTACAGTGAAATAGGATACGCCTGAAATACTGCGCTCATGAATGTCAAACGCAGCATTGTTTTTAGAGTTATATGTGCCGGTTTCATGTTTCTTCGTTCTATTTATTTCTTTCATCCCTCAATACCCTTCTGCCAGCGTAGGAACGCAAACCAGACGTTCGTCTGGTTGACCTACCTGCATGTTTTTTTTTTCATTCGTTCCTTCCTTCTTACGCTTGCTTCTGCTTTTCTTAACGTTCTTCCTGTATTAAACTTCATTCGATGTTGTTCGGAGAAAAAAATTGCTGTCTCCGAGATGCGTTTTTGCTAGGATCTATAGTCTTCAATATTCACTCGGCACTACCAGTTTCTCGCCTAAGTTTTTTGTTTTCATGTAATAGCGCTACAAACTCATTTCGCAGAAATTTTAGTGTCAGGTGTTGGCTTAATTGGTTTTCAAAAGAATGATGATCTTGTTCATAACAGAAAAATGAAGAAACATACAATTAAGACAAACGCAAAAATTTTAGGTTTGAGTGAGAATGAAACTCAGGTGAACTGCTGTGGCATGTTGGCGTTGTTTCGCAAAACCACGTCGTCACACGACACCACTTCTGAAAAAATATGAATGAATGTCAAGTAGAGAAAGGCGTCTGCTGAACTCTTATTGCGTGAAGGAGACTATATTGGTGTGCTACGGAGAAACGCGATATTGCGTGGCAGAAGCTTAGAATTTTGCCGGGCGTCAAACGTGAATTTCGCACAAAGAGCGGTTCTTTCGGAGGACCAATCATTACTAAGAGTTCGGATACGTGTTTTCACACTCATTAGCTGGAAAAGCATTAACAAAGTTACCAGCTCTGTAGGTTTGCCCGTGGGCTTACGCACGCACAGTGGAGGCGTTACTGATTAGTGAAGAAGAATTATGGGGCAGTAGAAATTAACAACTGTACTTGCAATAGAAATTTTAGGATAGTTTTAAGCGGCCATTGTTGTGTGCACAGGTGTTCGTTTTTTTTATGCCACTGTTGAGGCCCGTACGGAGAACCGAAGTAAAACTGGCAAGAGAGAAGGCAAAGCACGTAGGTCCCCTATACACTATCTTGTTACATTTCACTAAGCTCGGGCATGCCCCAAGTTTTTCTCATTTTTCAAGCTGCGAAATCAACCAACGTGGTACATGTCTCCAGGAAATACGCTTTTTTGAAACACAAGAAAACGCCGGGCTACGAGATAGATGGTTCTCAGCGGCGAACAGTGCAAAAAATGTGGCTTTTTTTTCGTTTTTTATATTGCACAGGTTCCAGACATACGTGCATCAGTAGCAATACAGCTTAGAGAAAGTCACACACATCCGATTTGATTAATCGACATAGATCAAACGGTGATTATTTCAGTCACATTTCAGCTTTATAATTCATATGGTTTGTAGCGGGGAAGGGGGCTCTGGTATTCTACCGGCAACCAATAAAGTTTCTTCTTCAAGCCATACAGCACGCAAATAGAGGTACGATAATAGTTTTGTACATAAACCAGCTAAGCACAAGTTCAAGTGTATTTATTGATTTCTGTCCTGTGACAAATCTATGTAAAAACTGAATTTTCAACGGATGACTTGGTACTTAGCTTTAATATTTGTGAGGAAAAAAGAGCTCTGCAAGAAGACTCCTGCGCTTAGGTCTTTTGAGAATGATTAAGAACGTGCTCAACTTCTTTTTTTTTTCTTTTTGTCTTCGTATAAATTTGTCGGTGTGAGCAAAGTACATTGTTAAACGAAAGAGAAAAAAAAGAGCTTGATAAGGTCATCAGCAATTTATTATTGCGCACACAAAGTGCAGCCCGAATTCAAGCAGGCTTTGCTGCCCTGAAAGAACATATACAAATGGCTACAAAAAAGCAGTGTGGCTCGAGTTGTTGTGGCGCGACAACCAATTTTCGAAGCCTTAAGACGCCATCGACGCGAGGAGAAAACAAAAGACCGCCGGCCAGGAAAGACCAGAACAAGTTTGTAGAGAGCGAAGCTCAAGTTTTGTATGCAAAAGAAGCGAAAGTGGTTCTGGTTCGCGGGCTCAAGGAATGCGTGTAGCCCTCGCCCTCACTTCTACATCTCTGGCTGGAGTGACCTCTCTCCTTTTTTCCCAAACACCTCCTCCCCCTTTCCCTCCATAAACGCATAGCCGCGTGCTCCAAAACGAGGCCGAATAAAAGCGAAAAGACGCAAGGAATGGTCGCGCTAGAATAGTGCGTCTCCCGTGGTGGAGCAATACCGCTTATGAGCAGCGAGAAGAGAAAGACGAGAGATGAGGAGGGCGAGCGGGAGGGTCACAGAATGACGTATGCAGAGAACATCGGAGAGTGTGGTTCTAGAAGTAGGGTACAGGGAGAGGCACTAAGTGGGAGAAGGGACGAAGGGGAGCCAACGATCAGGGCCACGGCTGCGGCAATTTGTCTTGGTAAAGAGCCGCGCCATGAGCCGCCTAGCGGCTGCAACGGCCGCAGCAGAAGCAGTGGCGTGGTACGGGAAAATGCCAGTCGCAGGCGAAACGCCGGACGGCCCATCTTCGGTGACGCCTTATGATGGCTATAGGCAGAGACGACGTCTTCAACGGGAAGAGGAGGGGTTCCAGATTATCGGCCTTAGGCGCCGGGCACCCGTGTTATTACCGTCATTTAACGCTATGCATTAACGAGCGCGTCACACAGCGGCGATGATAGTGGGTGGTCCGGGGCATGCCGGGAAGGGGAGGCCACGTTTTGCCGTGATGGACTGGCGTTTGAAGCTCGACGACCGTATGCAAAAAAAAGTACCCTTTCCATAATCATAAACGTCCTTACTTGCCAGTGTCTCGAGTTTTCAACTTGCTATTCGTTTTTACTTGTCCCTGCCACTATTTCATAGACAGTTTAAAGATGTTCAGAGAAAAAAAAATGATGACTGCTCGTGTTTAGACTTCCCTTAACTCTTTTTGTGAAACAAAATTTACGCCTCCTAGTATGCAATGATGCGAGCATACATATCCCTGGCTGAAGCCAAAGGAACCTATTGCACATGGCGTCTCTTCCGGCACGGGCTCACAATCGTTGCTTCTGTGTGGTAATTCGCCCTAAAAAATGACCCGAACTCAGAAGAGGCGCAGTCTATGCTGCCACAGAGTGTCGTTTCCCTCAGCGTCACACGTCGTGCGATTTACCTCTTGAAGGTCGCTCTCAAAATTACCGTCGTAGCGAAGAAGCTCACTACCAATTCACAGCTCTAGAGGAAGCGCGATAACTCAAGTGGGCCATGTATTCAGTGTTGACCCTATAAGGAGAAGAAAGCCGAGGATACTTTAAAGTCGTTTGTCTTACTATACAACAAACGACGTGTACTCGCTTCTGGGAGCTGCACTCTCCGATCAACGTGTTGAATCACCTACTAATTTAAATACAACGATGTGCGCCTTCATTTGTCGTGCCGATTCGCCAATTTGTTTCAAATCTACGAGGGACCCCGATCAATCTTTGAAGTTCCGAAAAAGATTTTTAATTAAGAGCCTGTGGTTAACAAAAACCTTTGTCAAAGGAACTGATAAATAATGTGCTCGTTTCATTCCCGGGGCAATATGTCTGTTGTCTAATCCCAACACTTCAAACGTGCGTTTGTATAGTTTGAGCGTCCCAAAACTCACGGACGCCTCTGTCCGTGTAGATTCACCTATGACTTTCACTACTCATTACCAGTCGCAGTAGACTTGCTACAGAGCTTCAAATCATTGGTATTAAACTTTCTGGAATCGTTAGAAATTGCTTGGAGTAAACTTTCCGGCTATAAAAATACAAAAAATATAAACTTTTACTTTTTTGTATTGTTTATTATAAAAACGCAAGTTCTAATATATTGGCAATATCCTCCGGGGCCAAGAGTTTCTTTCTATTGAAAACAGGGGAAATAGTTTCCAGTTTTAACCAAGCGAAGTAACGAAAGTGTTTCGCAGCCACTTTCTACTGCTCGGTGAATCGCGAAGACACCGTGATTGTTGGTCAACTCCACAACTCGGACAGCATGACAAAACGATGATGCCACTACGCCTTTCGCAATTCGTGTGTGACCATTCATTCCTGTGATGAAAGTTTGGTGTCGACAGTGACGACACAATTTATGGTGAGAGACCACTAGGACGGGTACGCCGTTACCACCCGGGTATTGTGTCTGTATAATGGCCCATATGACATTTATTCCTGAGTATATCCCGTAGTATTTGGGTTGCTTTTCGCGCTATCTGCACTGGAATGTTCCGCAATGCAACGTATTAAAAAAGGGCTCACTTAGATGTACGGAATATCAATAATAACGATCGGCTGCCAGCTCGTCTTACATTTTTCTGAAGTCTAGTTTGACTGCCTTGTTGTTGCGGGGATCACAGTTCCCGAGGTATTGAGAAAAATCAGTTTGACAGCGAAGGCGAGGCCATCAATGCGACAACAACAGACTTGAATGTTAAACAAAGTACGGCTAGCAGTGGAATTTTCTAGATCTGCTCTCGTGTAAAAAAAAAGTCACAGCTATATCGCAATGGCGAAGCAATGAATGCGATGGCAGAAAATTAGAAGGTCAAGTGTAGAATAGCCAGCAGATTAGAACGTTCCCCGCGTTTCTCAAGCACAAATGACGCATAAAACGTACTCTCAAATACAGATAAATGTGAATAATTGTCTCAGTTGTTACATCACTTTGTTTGAAAAGCGTGCTTTTACAGAAAACGTTGACTGTTCAACGATTGCAGTGACCTTTGTGTGCCCAGTAACTTAAAAGGATGGTTCGGATAAAAACCGAACGCCAGCCAAAAAGTACGATCTTCCCCATCGCGAGATAAGGGCGCGCGAGTGAGAGACGACTCCCTGCTCTTTGCGGGGCGAAGTGCGCATGAGAGATGAGGGCGTGGCCGCCCCGTCGTAAAGATAGACAGTTACAGTTTAGCGTTAGCGTGATAGCGTAGGTTAAGGAAATGGCGTTACCGTGCAGCAAACATTTGTTGTGGGAAGCGTCTTATAGTTTAGCGGAATATCGTTTACGTGGTTTACGTTCCCCAGCTGGGATGGTGGCGCCACCTATTATATGGTTAATAAGTTAAACAGTGAAAATGAAAGGAAAACGAGAATGTTTGCCTATATGCCACTGCGCGAAGCATTGTTAGAAGTTTATTTTAGTGATAACAAAAGTAAATAAATATGAACCACGCTCCAAACGCGAAAACATCTACGTTGCCGATTTGTTTAAATCGATCGTGTAGTTAGACCTAGGCGCGTTCGAAATGGGAAGCTATCTAAAAAACTACGCCAACTTATCCGTAATACTCGGTCATCAAAGCTAACTGAAGGCAAGCGAAGCCACTTTGAACAGTCGTTTGCTGCCAACAAGGTGAATCTTTCAACAACTACGCCAAAATCACTTCGAAGCGGGCGTCCGAGAGCGCCGCCATGTTTACTTACACTACTTACGCCTACGCTACCACGGTAACGTGAAATCTGAAAAATACCGTGCGTACGGGAAGCGGTACGGGTGACGTACGTATCTGCGCATGCGCACTTTGATTCCGGTATCACGGTACACCCGGTAACACGGTAAGCCTGGTATACTATAACTCTCTGATGTTGCTGCGCGCTCATGCGTCATGTTGGTGGTAATGCTGAAAACATGATAGTAACCCTCCCTTCCGAGATGCCCATACAGCGGTAAGTGGTAGATATAGATAGCTTGCCGTTTGAGCGTTCAAGGACATGATCCTTGGCGTCTCAGTAGTTAACGCCTCGCACTCACGATTCAGAGGACCCGTTTTATTCCGGGTGCCAAAGTCTTTTTCCGGATTTTTACAGCGAAAGCTGTTATGAGATCACAACTCGGATCACGCGTAGTTGCGTGTTGTCCGCCACGGTCATTGCCGCTGTCCGTAACCACATCAGGCAAAATTAGAAAAAAAAACTTGCACCAATTACACAGTGTGGCTCGAGCTCGGGTCCGCTGGGGGCCAGCCCAGTATTATACCACTGAGCTACTCCGGTGCTGGTGACTTGTCAAACTTGCCTTAGGCAGGCTTGATGTCGGAAAAGCAATCGCGATAATACGACTTTTAAAGTGTTTTACGACAGCGAAAGAACAACCAGTCGTCGCACAATGCGATTAGCGTAACGAGTCGACCGTCCAATGTTCCATCCCATTACAAAAGCTAGTTCTTGTTTCTATATTAACTGTGGCGCATACCCACTTCGGCCATAATTCCTCATCCTCGTCAGCCCTGCATGGACAATTGGCGCGAAATTCCTAGCAAGTGTTTAGCGGATACCACACTTTTCAGAACACTAACGAAAAATAGCATAGCGAATGTCGGCCTACTACCCAAAAGTTTATTAATAATGCCCTTGAGGGTACCAAGCAAGTGTACTTGCAGTAGTTACCCAATGAGTGTTTTGAAAAGGCTTTGAAAGGCCGCTCTTCTAGCTTTCGCTCTGGCTGTGCTGTGCCTACCGCGCAGGCCTGACGTTTTTTTTTCTTGCATTTTCATATATATAGATGCATATACATATACGGTCAGTGACGGCGACGCCCATGTCGATGCCGACGCCGGCAGAAAGGTCCAGCCAAGAGTGTCCATATAATTGCTATCGCAATGAGAGTCCTGGCGAGAGAATATTTCGCCACTCCAGCAATCCACGCGGTTTTCGTGCTGAGTCGTCTCAACACCCAGTGAACGGTGAGAGCCCAGCACGTGCAAGATTACGAGCCGTCCACTGATCGATGTCTGTCGAGTTGCTTCTTGGGCGATCAGTTAAATAATAATAATAATAATAATAATAATAATAATAATAATATCTGGGGTTCAACGTCTCATAACCACGGTATGATTATGAGAGACGCCGTACTGGAGGACTCCGGAAAACTCAACCTTCAGGGGTTCATTATTGTGCACCCAAATTTATGTAGGCGCGCCTCAAACATTTTGCCGTCATTAAACATGGAGCAGCCCCAGCCGGGATTCAATCTCGCGACTTTTGGGTTAGTGGTACAATAGCCCAGTGCTATACCACTATACAATGGTGGCAGAAGATATTAACTTTTGGGTCATATTGCTTCACCCAATATTGATTGATTGATATCTGAGGTTTAACGTCCCAAAACCACCATATGTTCATGAGAGGCGCCGTAGTGCAGGGTTCCGGAAATTTAGACCACCTAGGGTTCTTTAACGTGCACTCATATCTGAGCTTCACCCGATAGCACACGGACGGTTTCCTTTCAGTTTGAGGAACCATCGAAGACAGGCTTCTGACGTGAGGATATGGTATTTCAAGCGCTCTTTATGTGACGAGTTTTGTGATTCGAAGGCAGCGCTTCAGAGTTTGCAATCTGCCATGCGTAGGAGGAGCCATGACCAAGTGGTACAAGAAATAAGACATTGCCATCATGAAGCTCTAGCACGAGGGCATGATATTATATATCAATGGCTGCCTGGACATATCGGTATTACCGGAAATCAATTAGCCGATGATGCAGCCCGCTCAGCCCATGAAGAAACCCGTGTAGTCCCAATTCCTCTATCAAGGAATGATGCAGCAAGACAACTTTACCTGCTGGCTCGAGATCTCACACGCACGTTCTGGTCGTCTACCAGCTTCCAAAGGTGTCAATTTTATGAACTGGATCCTTCGCTCAAGCTAAAGCTACCATCACAACTTTCCCGCTCCGATGCGACACTGTTATGCCGCCTTTGGTTGGGTGTTGCATTTACAAAGGTGTACTCCTTTCGCATTGGTATGGCAGACACTCCTACATGCGACTACTGCGGAGCTGAAGAGACCATCGAACACGTCCTGTGCAGCTGCGCTTGCTACGACACACAGCGATGCCAGCTCCGGTTGGTTTTGAATCGACTTGACCCCGGATCATTTTGTGTGCAGAAGATACTAGGACCTTGGGCATCTGCCTCAGTTGCGCAGAAAGCAACTAAAGCACTGCTACTTTACCTTAAGTCAACAAACCTGAGCGACCGCCTGTAGACTGTGTGTGCTCCCCGAGTGTGCTCGGGATTGTGTGTACCTTCTCATCTTTCTGCAACCTCTTTTCTCCCCTTTATCCCTTCCCCAGTGCAAGGTAGCAAACCGGATGTGCGTCTGGTTAACCTCCCTGCCTTTCCTTGCATCTTTATCTCTCTCTCTCTCTTATGTGACGAGGATGGCTCGCTCGTCAAAAGTCTTCCTTATTCAATCGTGCCACGCTCTCGCAAACGCCTACTTTCATGTCGAATAACCAATGCACGGGTCTGAATTTCTCTATTTTAGTTTTATACAAAAAATGATGGCGTCTATAACGGCAAAAACTGACTCAGATTCTCAGTGTACAGTCAAAGAAGTAAAGGTGAAAGAGGAGTGTTGAGGTTGCTCCTTTAGAGAAGCAACTCACCTGCCACATTCTTAGCACCATTTTGGGGGTAACTGCCAAGGTCTAACAGCGGTGTCGCGTTTACTCCTCAAAGGGCAGCAAGTATTTATTTAAAAAAAAACAGATTTTGTTCTGTGCTAACCTGGGTGGAGCCGCCGACTGGTTGAGAAGTCTTAGGACTTCGTTCAAGTACTTCTGGTGTTTATATAAAGTTCTTTGTATGTATGTGGTCGCAATAATTATCATTTCAAAGTGCGTGTTGGTGTGTGAGTAGGTGCACATTCAGTGTGCAAGCATCACTTTCAGAATTAAATTTCAGAAAGTTTACAACAAACACACGGCATTCGAACTCAGGACCACTCAGTGAGCATACGCGTTCACTAATCACTACCATGGCCGCTGGGCGTCCAGCGCCCGTGCCACTACACCACACCACGCTATGGCACCATCTGGAAGGTAACAGGTTCGTGTAGGCCACGATGGGTCGTTCACACACGGCGCAAACACTTCGGCAGTTACTCCAAAACATGGTACTTGCCTACACAAGGGAAAAAGTGTCCCCCCTTGCCTTGCCGTGCACGAACCTTTGCACTCATTTAGGTTTTAGATGAAGCAAAGCGGCCTCTTTTTCGTAACTGCGCATATACTCTGGAAAAGTTTTGTCGAGTAGAATTAGTATCACAATAGAATTTTTTTTTTCCCTCTAGATGAGAAGATGCAGCTCGAAACGTGGAACTCAATGTTGATGAGACGGAAGCAACACACGCTGCCATCGACGGTTAATGTGAATTCAAAGTGTTCGTAACTGTGCCAGAATAACTTACGCTAACAACTACTTGTGTAATTCGCACCAAAAAGCTGACAACAGAAGACTTTACGCTGCGTAAACGCTATGTTGCTGCCAAACCTGGTAGTGTTGCCGTACGCGTCGCCTGCCAACAGCGCCTGCTTGGCACGACAGGCCCAGAGCCAGAAAAGCCCGTAATGTTAAACCTGCGCAGCTTAGAGAACATAGCATTGAAAATGCTGCTAAAAGTATGCGGTATATCGCGGTTGAAGAATACGGTAGTTTCCCGTATGGGACAACTAAACTCTGATCTGGGTACCATAAAAGCCACAGTAAAAATAAATAGAAAACTAAAGGCGTTCGATGGCGTTGTTCTCAAAGGCATGTTTAAACAGAAAAAGAAGCATCTCCTAATTTTTCGCTGTGTACCAAGTTACCCCAGCAATCACATTTTTGGCCTTTATGTATTTCTAACCCTTTGTGCTCTGTTCGTGGCCGACAAACGATGCCTACTTATCAGGTTACTTTTTGAGAGAACGTTTTCTGAGTGTGGGTGTGTGTGCATATACTTACTTAGATTTTTTTGAGAAGGCTTACAGGTGTCAGAGTGAGCGCTGACATCATCTCGAAAAGGTCAAGCAAAACATTCACATCTTACAACGGTGTTTGCCCCGTCCGCCTAGGTTTATATCTCGTCTGGAGTTCTGCTTTCTCTTGTCGTGAAATATGATTCATTTCCTTACACAAAGAAGCACTTACCAGAACTCGCTTTGTAATAATGTTTAAAGCTGAAATTCGAAACGTATTCTGTGAAAGGCACCTACTGTTAAGTGCGACACGTGCAATAAAGGTAATACAAAACATACTTGACATACAGTTTTAAAGCACTGGATAGCTTACAATTACCAAAAAAGCCAGCGCTTACCAAATGTCAGCCAATCCTTAGCTGAAAGTTAACCATTGATGCTCAAAATAAACAAAGTTGTTGTTATTATTCTCGAAAATACGTCTCTCTTCATTGAAGCTGTTTCAATTTTCTACAAAATGAGATAATATTCTAATGCATATTCAAATTTGCATGAAGGTTTAATAACTTTGAATGTACTTTTGTTTACTTCACCAAAAAACTATTTTTGTTCATCTCAATTATAGCACGGTAAATAGTATTTTCTAAGAAAACCCAGAAACAACTTCCGAAACGCAAGTGTATTTTGTGCAAAACAAGTTTTCACGTAAGATAAACAAGCAAGGTGTAAGACAGAATGAATTCGAATGCTATCTCTCTCATACTTCCGAGCTCACTAACAAAAGAACGCACTATGAAAGCAAAAACAAAAAATGAGCAAGTAAACAAGCATATTCTAGCTCTGTAATCATCTCATTCAACCACGCACACTCAGCTCACCTCTACTTCGCGCTGTGTACTGTTTTACGTTTTCTCTTGGTGGGCGATTTTTACCCACTGCACGCCCATGGCTGGTGACGATAGTCGTTTACAAAGCGTTTTATCTCGGACCCATTTCACAAAGGCTTTACTTTTTTCATTCTAAGTACGTCTTTTCTTAATGTACGCCTGAACAAGGACACAGTGCGCGCACAATCTTGCGCGAAGCCCATTTCGTCCTGCTCGGCTTGGTGTCCTCGTCGAGGATTTAGCCCGAGTCTTTCTTGAGTCGTCTTGTATGTGAAGACAAAAGAGTTCGCAATCATTTTGGAATCCCGCTAGATGACCTTCAATGTCGTATCTCATAAGTATGGTGACTCTTACATATATACAACACAAATACGTATTTTAGAAGATAAAAAAAGTTAGCATCAGCATTCACTAAAGAAACTAAATCTAAATGTAGAGTATGAAAGAAGAGAGCGAAAGTTTGCCATGTGCACCTCATAAAATACAAATGCGTTTTTTTTTCGGGTTCTTCTATAAGACCTCAAGACAACCTTACAGGATAGCGTATGATTGAGAAACAAAGAAAAACACACGAATTCACAATAATCAAAGACATAACATGATCACAAAAAATTCTACTGCAAACCACATGAATAAAGAAACCAGCAAACACCGCAAGTTGCAGAAGTCGTTTTCATGCAAAACAGTTAGTGAGATGCAGCCAATGCCAATATTTTCACTTTGAGCGAGGCGTTGCCAATTGGATCGACGAATGTGTGCGAATTTAGTAGTCGTGCGCGTATCGTGTGCTCACCAGAGAAGTGAAATACACTGGAGGTCAACGCTAGCCCTTAGGTCTGACGTAACATCTGTACACACGTTGGAGCACAGATGCAACTTTTATCGGAACGAATACGACGCATTCACCCTATCGCCCTTCCCGCATTGTAGCAGGGCAAAGTGCACACGCATCTGGTTGACTGCTCCACCTTCCCTTCGTTTTCTTCTTTCATAGTCATTATCGCATTCCCCACCGTATTCGAGCAGCGCTAGACGCAGAGCTAGAGTAGTAAATGGGCATTACGTTGCCACAAAAGCGTGTAGCCAACAGTTTAAGGACAAATGGCTTTGCAACGATATGATTCTTGTGTAAAGCATTTTTTGCATACGTTTCAAGCATTGCCGTGGCTGAATGGTGGAATACTTGACTACCACGTAGCCTGGCTGTGGTTGATCCCAGGTGGTGCTGAGTTAGATATTTTTTTCTTCAACCAGTAATTTTCGCTCATTCGCAACGTCATCAAAATCGGTACATCTTTTCCCACGTGGGCTTTGTAAATGTGTTGCTTTACGACCTCCAAAGTCTATTCGCATTGTCCCCGCATGGGTCTTATATAGTGCAAATCAATCGAGCCACATACTCATATGCCAAGGTCTGTTTGTAGAAGTAGGTAGATAGGTAGGTCGATAGATAGATGACATAGATAGATAGATTGATAGATAGATAGATAGATAGATAGATAGATGATAGATAGATAGATAGATAGATAGATAGATAGATAGATAGATAGATAGATAGATAGATAGATAGATATTTTGTTTTGTGAATTGTGGTGAGCGATATTTTACTTCATTGAAAATACAAGCCCTAAGGCTGCATATCGAATGTCCTTTAAAACAGCGGTTTCCCAACTCTTTAGCTACTGTCAAAAGCACTAAGGAAAGCTTTCTGTGAAAATGCCCGTTGCACTGTTTGTGAAATAGGCAGTGATTCGAGACAGGGAGTCGGTGGAGTTTTATTGCGGGTGGACCAAAATATCTACATAAGATGGCACAACGGAAGCATCAATAAACACAAACAAAACTCTCTTGAGGTTTTATAAATTTATTTTAATTTATGTGGCATGCAATGCAACAATCTTCGATTTTAGATACACTGACCCTTCTAAAAAAACGTATTTAAAAGCGGAAGATACATATTTAGGTCGCGTTTTTTACACTTCAGTGAAACCCCGAAAGACAAGACAAGCGAAGTATATCTCAATGCAGCCTTAGCCAGGGGAATAAGAATGGCCAAAGACCCAACAAGCAGAACTTCTCGAAGCACTCAGGCAGCGGCCGGCTGTCAACTCTTTCTGCAATCCAGCTTCAGATAGTACAAGTGTCCGGAGGAGCTTTCCTTAAGTTTAATGAAATTCTCCGTTCTTAGCCGCCTTACTTGAGAAAAGATTTAATTAGTTGTCCATTTTGTGCCTCGGGTCTTCATGAACAAAGCCTCGTTTTCAAGAGAGACGTGTTTTTCGCTCGTTTTTTTCCCGCTGCATATTACTACAACCTGAAGTGAATAAAAGAAACGTGAAAAGAACGGTATCAGACCTTCTCCCCCTTCCGCCCTTCCTCTGGTTTGTCCCGTAGTATAAGCCCGCTTCTGTTTCCCCGGAGGGCGAAGACGGACGCGTTGGAGACACTCATCTATATACACCAAAGACAGCACGCGCGCTTCCATTTCGACAGATAGCGCCAACAATGCATCGCTCCGGCGTATTCGGCTGCTGCGGCGGGGCGGCGGTTTCAATCGAGCAATTTCTCCCTCCCTATTGTGGGACTGTCGCCGAGTTCATTACGTCTGTCTCGGCGCATATCCTTCGTTCATTCTTGCTCCTTCTTTCGCCGGCATCGACAGCTGGCTCGTCCTTTCCTTCGGGGTGCGTACGCTGGCTTGCATTTGCTGAATAAGGAGCATGGGCTGCTGCCGCCACCACACGTGCACGCTCGACGTCTCTTCCCCGTCTCCCTCGTACAGTCGCTCTCCTTTAAGCAAAGCCGTTGCCTTTTCCCTTTGTCCCTTCGAGCGCGTGTGTGCGAGAGAGCTCTCAAAGGCTCCTTGTCCTCTCTGGCTCGAGTAGTTGTGTCATCAAGAGAATAGGAGTACGCTATCATCGTGAACAACGCGACGACGACGGCGGCGCTCAGCGCGCATCTGTAATTGGACGGCCGACGCATCGTTAAGTCCCTGCTCGTCATTGTAAAGTGAGAGCTGGCCAAAGGCCAGCGGCGTCCATTGTGCGACGCCTAGTCTGAGTGAGCCGCTTGTCCGTCCTGTGCACACTTTATCGCGCCTCGAGAACAGCGTGAGAGGATGTGTGTTGTTCCAGGGCCTAGTGTTTCCTTCTTTAGTTGTTCTTTTTGTGCGGGAATCTCTCTGTAGGCGTGACTTCGGTGGCCCTCTTGGGAGTCAATCTTTTAATATTTTTAAATTCCTTCTTTGCTTTTTTTTACGGCTGATGTTAACGACACCATGAGTGGAAATTGGCAGGCACCTAAAGAGCCGCAGGCAGGATGCTTTTACAAAGGAGAGAACAGTAATACACTTTCGTCTAGCCTGTACTTAAATCCTGCCTATATAGTGTACAACCCTAGGCGTGCGTGTTACAGCTGCTACTGTACAATATTTTAGCGGTTCTCTGAAACTTTCCCTGCTTATTACAGTAATGACCATGTACATATACGCTGCTTGCTGGTCCCAAACAGTGCTTTATATAAATTTTAATTTAGAGTTTTTAGACTTTTTTAACAATCGGCACATCGGCAGTGAAAGAGCGCATGCCTCTTTCATTCCGACTGCTTGTGTGTGGAAAAAAATGTTTGCTCTGTGATTCATTTCTTTAACGACGGCGCCGAATGTTCGGTCTTCGTTTACTTTATGAAACATAAACTACCATTTGCGGTGCATGTGAGAAAACCCTGATATTCGATACACACGACTTCCCGGCTTTGCAACTGTCTAACAGCTTTCGGGCTTCTTTCGATTTCTGTGTTGCCTTTGCGGCAGCCCATTTGACCAAACCCCGCAACATGTTGAGGTGCACCAGAAATATTTATATTTCACTTTTCGTTTCACTTATTGCCGAGGGTTCTATTGGACTATTCCATGTACCGGGTACCATGTACCACGGGACGACGACGAAGTGATTCTCTCACAGAACGCTTGTGCCTGTGTCTCAGTATTTTCAATTTGTTTTCCTGGAAATCCTGAGAGCTGCCGCTCCCTCCTTTGCGGTGATGCTTCAGGACACATCTGAGAATGTTCCTGGCGCGCAACCGTCGCGCCGGGCTTCGTCGTCCAGGAAGCGTAGCAACGCGTCAAGCGACACCGACAGTGAGGCAACCGATTTGTACTCGAACGGCTTTGAGTCATCGGATGATGACTTCACGGTCATCATGAATCGATCTACAAAACGAAGACTGCTGCGGACGGCATCGTCGGCAAGTGTTTCCACCGTTAAGACTGCACCACAGCGGTGGCCGCACACCATGCTGTTTATGCCCGAAGACCCTGCGTCTAACTTGCGACTCCTGAACAGGCAAGTTCTTTCTGTGCTTCTCGAGGAAACCGCGCCGAATGAGATCAAAGACGTGAGGATCAATCCACGAAAGAATGTCCTTGCTGTAGACGTTATGCACCGTAGCGCACTGCAAAGTCTTCGGCACATAACAGAAATCGGCAACGTGAAAGTTCGGCCAATGGTCACTACAGGTAGTAATGGCACAGTAGGCGTCATTTATGATGTGGATCTTTCCATCTCAGCTAATGACCTGCCAATACTAATAAAGCCAGCAACTGAAGGCACCCGCATCACCAACATTACCAGACTCGGCAACTCACGCTGCTTGAGGCTTGTGTTCGAGGGAGACAGCCTTCCCTCGTATGTCAAAGTTGGCCATGTTCGCCACTCAGTGCGTCCTTACATACCGAAGTCACTGCAATGCTACAAGTGCTTCAAGATGGGACACGTAAAAGGTGCCTGTGAGAACAAAGTTGTGTGTCCGCGGTGCGCTGAGTCTCACTCAAAAGACGCCTGCAGTGCCACCATGCTACGATGTCCAAACTGCCACGGTGCTCATGAGGCCTCATCCACAGATTGCCCGCGGGTGCGAAACGAGCACGCGGTACTCAGACGTATGGTGCGGGACAATTCAACGCACTGGGAAGCTGCCGCTACACTACGCCGACGACGGCGTCGTGGGTGAAGACCATCACGGAAAAACGGCTCTACCGATAGAGAGATGTCATCCTCTATTAAAGAGGCTGACCCACATTTGACAACCCACCGCCCTCACGTGATCCCCATGTGGAATGCCAGTTTTCTATGGATGAGCTAGAGGCGGCACTGGCTCTGTGCAGACGTTCTTCAGCACCCGGACCTGACGGCATTACCTATCGTGCCCTTTGTAATCTTGGAGACGAAGCTCGAAGGGCACTCTTACGCCTATACAACGACTCCTGGCAGACTGGTACGGTTCCCCAGGCATGGAAGTCAAGTCCCCTCATTCCACTTCTAAACGCTGGTAAATCTCCTTTGGATATTGCCTCATACCATCCTATCGCACTTGCCAGTTGTGTGGGAAAAACGATGGAACAAATGATTCTAACACGAATGGAGTGGTATTTAGAGCACTACGAAATCTATCCAATATCCATGACTGGATGCAGGCGCGGCCATTCGTCAGTCGACAACGTTGTTGATCTGTTGGCATATGTTCAACACCAGAAAGCATGTAAGAGACTTTGCGCCGCCCTGTTTCTAGACGTTAATGGGGCTTACGACAATGTCACCCATGAAGCCATCCTTAGTGCTTTGGAAACACTAGGTCTTGGTGGCAAGATATATATGTGGGTGTACAGCTACTTACAGCTGAGATCATTTTACGTGATGACAACGAATGGCCCAACACCTGATTATTACAGCAGCCGAGGAGTTCCTCAGGGAGGAGTGCTAAGCCCTAGCCTTTTCAACCTAACTCTCATTGGTCTAGTCGAGCTGCTACCTAGCACTGTAAAACTTTCTGTCTATGCTGATGACATCTGCATTTGGACATCAGGTGTGACAAGGCCTCAGCTTCGCGCCCGCCTTCAGAAGGCTGCTACAACGACGTCATGCTATCTTCGTAAACAAGGCCTCGAGGTGTCCTGCGGAAAATGTGCAGTGGTAGCGTTCACGCGGAAACCAATGTCTGCTTACAGTATATCGATTAATGAAGAATACATATCGTTCAGCAGAAGCCACAGGTTCTTGGGAGTCATAATAGGTAGAAACCTGTCGTGGACTCCACACGTGAACTATGTGAAGAAGCGGCTGATCGCAACATGCCACATGTTCAAATTCCTTGCAGGAAAGAATTGGGGAGTGCCCATACCATCCATGCTACAACTGTACAGAGTGCTGTTTATCGGATTCTTACGGTACAGCTTACCTGCAATATCTAACACCAGCAAGACCAACCTGCGCGCAATTCAGAGCATTCAAGCCCAAGCACTAAAGATATGCCTTGGATTACCCCGCAGTATTTCGACGGCTGAAACCATTGTCATCGCTCAAGATCACTCGATAAATACACATATTATTACCGAGACAATGCGCACGCACCTCAAGCATTATGCCAGGACCCCTTCTCACTACCTGGCGAGCCTAGCTGCTGAAAGGCCCCACACGACATACGGCACTATTGTCTACAAGCATCGTTCATCGTTTGCTGAGACATACGCACCTGCATCAAAGCCACTGCTTCCTCCTTGGAGCTTGAGCCGGCCGCGAGTTCACTTAATGATTTCAGGATTTAGGAGAAAATTGGACTTACCGACACATGCCCTGAAACAACTGAGTCTATTCCTACTGGAACAAAACTACAGTAACGACGTGCACAATTACACGGATGGCTCTACTACCGCGTATAGTTCAGGTGGAGCAATGGTTATACCATCACAAGGGGTAACTCGATGTTTTAAGACTTCACAAATGACAACTTCAACGACGACAGAACTCGAGGCTCTGCGCAATGCACTGGAACACATCAATTCAGAAGAAAGACCAGGTAAATGGGCTGTGTTTTCTGACTCAAAACCAGTGTTACAGTGCCTGATATCAGTTCTCCGACGCGGATGCCACGACCAGTTGACCTACGAAACCGTGAAACTTCACCACCTTTTAATACAAAAAGGCCATGACATCGTCTTTCAGTGGTTACCTGGGCATTGTGGTATAAGCGGCAATGATTCTGCAGATCATGCTGCCCGCACGTCACATAAAGAAGCGAACAGCGGATGCGGCGAGGCAGATTCGTCAACTGGCCCGCAGTCTCACACTGACTGAGTGGAACACACCAAGCATACGACGTAAAAGACTGCACGAGCGTGACCCTTCACTTCAACTCCGGCCTCCACCCGGCCTACATCGACGTGCAGCTTCGCTTCTCTATCGCCTTTGGCTGGGAGCCTTTCACGAAAGCTTATACCACGTTAATCGGAATTACTGACGGTGCGGCGTGCGATGTTTGCGGCACCGACGAAAATATCGAACACCTGCTGTGCCATTGTCCTCGATTTGCCTCAGATAGACAAATACTTGCCAACGCAATGCGGCGACTGGATGATCGGCCTCTTTCTGAGCAGGTGCTATTACAGCAACGTCCACATGCTTCGACGGCCCACAAGGCAGTGAAAGGCCTGCTGTGTTTCCTGAGAAAGACAGGCTTGTGTGAACGCCTCTAACATGCGGTAGAGTTCTACACGCTGCAGTGAAATTGCTGTCAGTCTCTCCCTCACCCTTTTTTTCTTTTCCGTCTCTTCACTCTTTCTCGTCTTTCTTGTCCCCTTCCCTAATCCCCCAGTGTAGGGTAGCCAACCGGATGTCTTTCTGGATAACCTCCCTGCCTTCTTCCTTTTTGTTGCTTCCTTCCTTCCTCCATGTACTACTTTGAATTTTCGGGCACTGCTGACAGCACCCAGAACATGCACGGCCAATAAATAGGTAGTTATTTTATGGGAATTATTCATAATCATTTCACTCAATAACAGTATCAATATTCGGAGCTCTAGCAAGCTCTACAATTAGTCGAAACCCAACTATCTACCTTGAGACGATTTATCACGTTCTACCTTCCTCACTTCAGTAGCGACATAACCATTGCCTTATAAGTCTTCACTGCAGAAGGCAGCATCATCATCGGTTTACAACTGCTGTACGGCCCGTTGTAACCACAGATAAAAAAAAAGCAGTGCGATCAAGAGCAGCCTGTATTTTCCTTTCTTTGCGTGTTGGTCTTCTTTTGAGCGTTACATCACAACCTGTACTTTGTCGGTAATATTTTCTCTGAGCGTCGTTATTACATTTTTTTTTGCCTCCATACACCGGTGTGTGCGTGCGTAGCACGACCATTCAATGACACCCCCAGTCTTTTGCCTTTTCATGCTGCAGAAACGACTCTTTTCACTTCTGCTCTTTTGCAAGGTTTTCGTTTTCTTATCTCTTGACGTTCTAGGGCAGCACGTCATTCTTGCTTTCTCCTGCCCGATTCATCGGCTTTCTTCACGAGCCGACTGGTGACCACTGATGCGGGAAACGAAAAGTACTCAACTTTTATAAGTGTCACCGGGAGCATTGAGGTTTCCGGCAGCTCCCGAAAGCTGGACGCGCGATAACACTTCACAAGCGAACTTCGACGACGAAATGAAAATCAGGGGGAACACGTAAGATAAAGTGCCTATGTTGAGTAAAAATCCTCCTAGTAAAAAAACTTTCGGCGGAGAAGGAGGCCGAGTGAATGCGCACTGGCCGAGAAAGAGAGAGAGATAGAAATAAGGGAACGCAAGTACTGATTTTGTAATTATATGCCGCGTCAAGTTAAGCCGCGCAGTCTGTTGGAAGGAATCAACGAACATTATGAACAGTTCAAGTTTAGGTCGTCACAGAGGGTCGGCAAAGGAAATGAAGTCAAGCAAGGGCAGCCGATGGTGGGAAGAGAAGAAACGAGCAAGTGGTGAAAAGAATGGTCAAGGCAGACGCCAATTTTCCGGTGAGCTCGTACAGTACGGCCAGTAACCGTAGCTCGCGAGAAGCGTGGAGGCGTTCTTGCACGACGACCCGTGACCGCGTGACCAGGGTTACTTCCGAAATACCTACCCTTTCCCATTCGAGATCACTTGTCGTCCTTAGGTGTCCGAACAGTGTGAAAGCGATTGACAGCTGAGCGAGGTGGACGCGGCACAAAAGACCGGAAATGAAACAAGGAGGAAATGAAGCACGGCGCGTCGCAGTTCCGACGGAGGGCGACAGAAATGCTGCAATGACGTCATTTCGCTGATATTTGGTATTGGTTTATTTTCTTAAGGCAAAGAAGAAGGATATATATAGCGCAAAGGAATAGACTCAGGGACAAGTACCAAAATGCTCGAGTGCAGCCTCAAATGACACGTAACGGGCTGCTGTCTCGGTCTAAAAAGAAAAGTGCGTCACACTCGTCTATAAGCCGTGTAATCTGGCTGGGGTGTTCCGAAGTTGCAGCCAGTTATCGGAAGATGGAGGTTCGCCGCGTGCGTATGACATGTGGTAGAAAGTGGCGCTTGCGGGTTCTGGTATATATATATATATATATATATATATATATATATATATATATATATATATATATATATATATATATATATATATATATATATATATATATATATATATATATTGTGTGATATTGGCCCTTACGCAACATAGTGTGTGGTGGCTCTACTTGTATCGTTGTAACACAAGTCTGTAGATATTCACTTGGTATCTTGTATTCCTTCCACATAAAGGGCGAGTGGAAAGGAAGTATGTTCAAGTAAGGGAAAGAAATGTAAAGGACATTGCTCATTACATAATTGAAAAGATATTGCTTGGCATTTTTGACGCACTTTCAGTTACAGTTAATGACGAAAAAAGGAAGTTTGTTTGGACTCTGGTTGTCTGCGTACTTGGTATATTCAGCGAAATTTAAGTTAGACGCACTTGACCAGGATGGGCTGTCATCGACGCTAGGCGTAACGCAGGCGAAACCACGTGTAGCGTAGCCTGGTAGCGCATGCTCACGCGAGCGATCTATTCTTGCTGTTGCTCTTCGAGCGCTTTGAAAGAAATAATAACGTAGATAAAATCGCATATAACATAGACTTTTGTAGCATTTGAGCGTGTCCCCATGCCAGTATCCTAGAACAAACATATAAATAGAAAAAAATGAAGTATGAGAGAACTAGAAAGAATAATTACGGGAACAGGGGAATCAAAATAAAGATAAGAGTTAGAAAGAGAAAATCCAGCAAAATCAGGAAAATGCTAAAAGAAAGAGGGAGGGCAGGAAAGAAAGAGTAAACCGAAGAGAAAAAAAAGGATTCGTGCTTACCTGATGATTGTCCCTTTTTTCGGAAGGTACCCTAATTTTCTTACTGACTCTATTGCTAGTGAGCAATGTCCGTTTAGTTCCTAGCGTACCCGTTAGTTCACAAATCTAGTTAGCATGAACAGAGATAACATGTAGAGGATGATCACATTTTTATAGCGTACTGCGAAAAAAATCATGACACATCAAAGTTCAGCTCATACATATAAAAAATCAGCTCATACATATCTTCGTGCGACAAGGCGAATTTGAGCCGCGCAAATGTTAATTATGTAACAGTGTCTGAACAATTCTTACTTTTTTCTAACAGCATGCATTATCTGCGTGGTTCCTTGTTGAACTGACCGATGTGATGCAATGCTCGAACGAAGGGTTTAAACACGGGGCGAGCGAGGACAATCGAACGATTCGCTGAGTGGGGTCGATCTTGATGCGTATAGTCTTGCAGAGCTAGCGCGAAGACGCAAGGAATTGTAATCGCCACTCTGAGTAGGCTTACGTTCGCAAAGTTGTTCCAGTGACTGCTTACGCTGCCAAACTGAGCTTAAGAATGAAGAGAGGGCATCTCTCACGAATCGATTAGTGCGTACCCCGTGTAAGATGTTTTGCAACGCTGTTCGCTCTGACATACCTTCTCGTTTAATTTTAGCGGCATTAGGAGAAAGGGAGTGCATCGTAATGCGCAAGACTGTGGTACCGTAATGCGGATTTTTGTATTTCAACACCACTGTCTGAGAAAAATCAGCTGGAACTATATAAACAAAACTGCTGACGTCGCCGAAAGGGCAGACGTTCGTTATTTGTTCCCTATAAAGCTTCTTGTTTTGCGCTATCTCCTAAATAATCGCTACAGTACACGACTAACCGTAGAAGGTGCATAGTAACGCGAGACTCATGCGTCATTCAACTAACAAGCTCTTGTCTAAGTTGCAGTTGTGTATTCTGCACTCTTCAACACAGGGGACCACGCTACCAACGACTGTATCAAAAGGCGGATGCCTTACACCCAGTATCTTCGTATGCTCTACAATTGTGTGTTTCATGATGAGTGTGCCAAACGGTGCTTCCATGGATACATGAGGTTGGTACGATAAAAAAAAAAACATCAGAATGCGGCTACAGCCGAAAGGAAGGCAAACTTTAACTGCAAAAAAAGAACAAAATAAATCTGTTCAGCTGCCATGACGTTTCGGCACATAAAATGACGCGCTCCTCGGAAAGAGGGCGTGTGTTGAACTCGCCGCAAGAGCGGCTCCATTTTCAATGGGTCCAACTCTTAAAGTGGCCCTGTTTTAGAATAACACGCTCTAAAACAATAACAATAATGGAAAAAAGACATGAAAACATTATTGCCGAGCCTCCCTCCGCAATGTGTTGAGGGTTTTGATTCCCACCAATGGCGAGGTGTTTTTAGCGCACATTATGAGATACGAAGGTTAATTTAGCGACCCGCCACGCTATATTACCAACGTTAACATGAGGGTGAGGGCTAGATACAGGTTTTAAAGGAAAGGATGATGGTGGCCTGACGGGCTTCCTTGGCAACCAATACAAGTCTACTTTCCAGGTACCCTCCACGCTAGAAGGTATTAAAATTTCGGTGAAGTACGGTGGTAATCAATATGCAATTATTCGTAATTATGCGGAGAGGTGTGATACTAGCGATACAGCTTACAGGTGTACTGCAGGTATCACAGGTGCAATTTGTGCATTAGATCCACTTTGTTGATACGGTGGAAGATGGCGATGAAGAATGATGGCTGAGCATTGGCATATGGGTGGAAAGCATTCAACGACCCACTGGTTACGCTTTTCGCAATGTGTAATGTCTCGCTAAATGTTTCGAATTATATTGTTACGTGGAAAATAACGGTTGTCCGTCCGCAGCCACAACGCAGCTCACCGACAACGTTCACTTCTTCACTCTCAGTCTGAGGTACCTTTCTTGGGTATGCCCCACTATGCCCTCTTTCAGTCAGCCGAAATCACGTAACACGCCCCCGGCGGCAAAAAAACCGACCCGGCGAGTTTACGGGGCCACAGCAGGAGCAATGTGGTAACGCTTGAGCCTTGATACGTGGACGATGTCCCTTGACAGCAGAGTGGAAGATGTTGATGGATTATCAGGGACAATTTCATATGTAGTGTCGGTCACTCGTCTAAGCACGCGGTATGGGCCCGTGAAACGAGAGAGAAGTTTTTCTGAAAGGCCTGCATGTCGCGTAGGAGATCAAAGAAGAACGAGGGAACCTGTTGGAAAGTGTTCGTCGCGATACCGCTCGTCGTAACGATGCTTCTGCGAGTCGTGGGACGCCACTAATCTGCTGCGGGCAAGCTGACGAGCATGGTCAGCTCGGGTAATAACGTTGCATGCATATTCAGAAGTAGACTGCACAGCGGCTGACAGGAAGGTATCCAACGGCAATGTTGGTTTGCGTTAAAACAGAAGGTAAAATGGCGAGTACCCGGCAGTGTCATGCCGGGAGGAATTGTATGCGAACGTCACGTAGGGTAGTGCAAGGTCCCATTCACGATGGTCGGCCGAGACGTATTTCGATAGCATGTCTGTCAGGGTGCGGTTTAAACGTTCTGTAAGCCCGTTTGTCTGGGGGTGATACGATGTCGTGAGCTTATGTTGGGTAGAGCAGGAACGCAGGATATCGTCAACCACTTTCGAAAGGAATGTACGGCCTCGGTCTGTCAGCAGTTGACGAGAGGCTCCATGCACTAAAATGTGATTGGGTAGTAGAAAATCAGCGACGTCTGTAGCGCAGCTTGTTGGCATGGCTCGCGTAACTGCATAACGGGTCGCGTAATCCGTAGCCACCGCAACCCACTTGTTTCCGGAGGCGGATGTTGGGAAGGGACCGAGAAGGTCCAAACCAACACGGAAGAATGGCTCCGATGGGATGTCGATGGGCTAAAGATATCCGGAAGGTAGTCCCGACGGCTTTTTGCGACGCTGGCAAATTTCACAAGCGTTGACATAGCGACGTACACAGCGTGAAAGGCCAGGCCAGTAGAAGCGGCGGCGCACACGGTAATATGTTCGAGAGACACCAAGGTTACCCGCGGTTGGCGGGTCATGGGGCTCGCGTAGGACTGTGGAACGCAGGTGCTTTGGTATGACCAGAAGTCGGTCGTGACCATTGGGCGATAAATTACGCCGATATAAGGTGTGGTCTTTTAGGGTAAACATGCGAACAGAAGCGTCTTGCGGTGAAGATTCGAGCTGTTGTATTAGGCGGCTGATATCCGGATCGCGACGCTGCTCGTCCCCGAGATGAAGCAGCTGGGAGATGGAAAGGACGCAGCCCACAGAATCAGTGCTCGTAGGATAGCAGTCGGCCACAGGGTACCGTGACAGACAATCCACATCTTTGTGCAGTTTTCGTGATATGTACACTACGGTGTAAAAATACTCCTGGAGGCGGAGGGCCCAGTGGGCGAGACGACCTGTTGGATCTTTGAGGGAGGCGAGCCAGCAGAGAGCGTGGTGGTCGGTAAGAACTATAAATGGTCGGCCGTATAAGTAAGGGCGAAATTTCGCGACTGCCCGCACCAGCGCTAGGCATCCGCGCTCTGTGATGGAATAATTACGCTCTGAGGTGGACAGCAGCCTGCTGGCATAAGCTATCACGCGATGCTGCCCCCGTTGTCGCTGAGCCAACACAGCGCCTATTCCGTAACCGCTGGCATCGGTGCGCACTTCGGTCGGTGCCGTAGGGTCGAAGTGAGCCAGCACAGGAGAAGAAGTGAGCAAAGTGGTCAGGTCGGAAAATGCTGCTGCTTGCAAGGGACCCCAGGTAAACGTCTCACCTGGTTTGAGTAAATCTGTTAGGGGCCGAGCGATTTCCGCGAAGTTCTTGATGAACCGCCGAAAATAGGAGCAGAGTCCCACAAAGCTGCGGACATCTTTGGCAGTTTTCGGCACAGGAAAGTCCTTCACAGCTCGAATTTTTTCTGGGTCAGGCTGTACGCCGTAAGCGTCAACAATATGTCCAAGTATTGTAATGCGACGGCGACCAAACCGGCACTTGGATGAATTCAGCTGAAAGCCGGCGAGACAGAATACATCAAGAATTTTCGACAGTCTCTCAAGGCGCGCTTCAAAAATGGGAGCAAACACAATCACGTCATCCAGATAACAAAGACACGTAGACCACTTGAATCCATGGAGCAGGGAGTCTATCACTCGTTCAAAGGTGGCGGGGCATTACATAAGCCGAAAGGCATGACTTTGAATTAGTAGAGGCCATCGGGTCTTACAAAAGCCGTCTTCTCTCGGTCCATGGGGTCCACGGCAATCTGCCAATAACCAGAACGAAGATCGATGGAAGAAAAGTAGGCGGCACCATGGAGGCAATCAAGGGCGTCATCAATGCGGGGCAGAGGGTATGCGTCTTTCTTGGTGATGTTGTTAAGGTGGCGATAGTCCACACAAAATCGCCACGATCCGTCCTTCTTTTTAACTAATACCACCGGGGATGCCCAGAAACTGGAGGATGGTTCAATAATGTCGTTCGCTAGCATCTTTTTCACCTCCTTCTGAATTATGCTCCGCTCAAAAGCAGACACTCTGTAGGGACGGCGGTGAACAGGGTTAGCATCACCTGTGTGTATGCGATGCTGGACAAAGGACGTCTGCCCAAGAGGTCGGTCACCAAAATCGAAAAAATCCTGGTAGGCCTCGAGAAGATGTTGTAGGGCTTCAACTTGCGGAGGCGAAAGATCAGTGGCGATCATGTCTACAAATTGACGGCCGCCGAATGTGTTGCGAGTGATGTGCGCTGCGGTGAAACAAGTGTGTCTAAGGCAAGCACTTCAATTTGTGAATCGAGCAACGTACATAGGAGGGCCACAGAAATGCCTTGTGGAAGCACATGATTCATGAAGCCGAAATTGACAAGAGGTAGACAAGTTTTGTTATCTGTGATGCTGAGCACCGTATAGGGCACTGCAACATTGTGCGCAAGGAGTACGTCGGTGAAAGGCGTAGTCACCGTCGGGCACAGCTGGTGAGCACAGAAAATTGACGTACGTCACAGTTTTGGAGGGCAGGCGAACAAAATCGCTGCATTGTAATCGGCATGTAGGTTGGTACGGGGCGGTACTGATTTGAGCAGAATTGGCGGCAAGAAAATCGGGGCATAGTACGAGGTCGTGGGGATATGTTGCAAGCACGGTAAAAAGGACGACCACTTGATGACCGGCTACGGTAAGTGGAGCTGTGCACATACCGACGACAGGGACTTTCGCACCATCTGCAACTTGGACGACACTCATCAAGGGGGGCGTGAGAACCTTCTTCGTGCGACGACGAAAACGCGAACTCATAATACAGACGTGAGCGCCCGTATCTATCAAAGCTTCAACAGGTGTGCCATCAACATATACTTCTAGGGTGTTCCGGTTCAAACGTAAGGGCAACAGAGGGTTTTTCGGTAAGGTCGACAGGGCAGCTTCACCTCCAGAAGCTGCGCAGCCTAGTTTTCCGGGGACATGCGGTGGTTGAACGATGGCGAGGGAGAGCGGCGACGCGCGTTTGAACGAGAAGGGCGGCTTTGAGGCGGTGGCGACGACGGGGTGGGTGGCTGTAGTCCTCAGGGGCAGTAAATGCTGTACACTCAGTGCGGGTCGGAAAACGGTGGTTTGGTGGACGGAATGAGTTACTGTAAGCGGGGTACGAGCCAGAAGACATAGATGGCCATTGGCTGCGGCAGTAACGAGCGATGTGTCCTGCGTGACCACAGCGGAAGCAGATTGGCTTATCATCAGCTGTTCGCCATTCAGACGGGTTCCCGGTTCGAATAGAGTACGGACGGCGGCGTCTCATGTCCACAAAAGCTATCAAGGGACCAGTATTATCCAGTGTGGATGCAGTGAACAGGATACCAAGGTTAGCGAATTCCAGGTGGACAACAGCCTGGATCAAGGCGACAGCTGGCGTTGAGGCGTCGGGCAACGTCGGTTTTTTGGCAGCCGGGTAAGCGGCCTCGAGTTCACGTCGGACGATGCGCGTCACGTCTTCGGTTGTAGACGGATGACAAGGAGTGGCTTCGCAAGACGACGTTGCCGTGGTGTTGGGTAGGCGCTGAAACTCCTGCAAAATGCGTCGACTCTTCGCCTGCTCGAGACGGCGGCACTCTTTGATCACGGCGTCGATGGTCGTTACGTTGGTAAATACAAGCAGGCTGAACACATCGTCGGTGATCCCTTTTAAAACGTGCGAAATCTTGTCGGCCTCAGTCATGTTGGGATCGGCCCTTTGACACAACACTAAGACGTCTTTATTATAAGTCAAGTAGGGCTCAGTGGACGTCTGTGTACGTACAGCCAATTGCTTTCGGGCATCAAGCTGTTGACCAAACGGGTTGCCAAAAAGGTCCAGAAGCTGTTGTTTAAACATTTCCCAGCTTGTGATTTTGTGCTCGTGGGTCTCAAACCAGATGCGAGGGGTCTTGTCAAGATAGAAAATGACATTCGCAAGCATAACGGTTGGGTCCCAGCCATATTGCTTGCTGATGCGCTCGTACATGCTAAGCCACTTGTCCACATTCGCGTTGTCCTCTCCAGTAAAGGTACCGGGATCACGGGGTTGCGTTAGGGTGACGTACCGGGTTGCTGTCGTTGCTGAGATAGGTGGCGAAGCCGTATCCTCACCCGGAGCCATAGTAGCAGACTTAAGGAGGCGTCCACTGCGTAGCTCCGTTGTCAGAAGAGTACCCAGCACTTCTACCAAAATGTTACGTAGAAAATAACAGTTGTCAGCCCGCAGCCACGACGCAGCTCACCAACAACGTCCACTTCTTCACTCTTAGCCTAAGGCACCTACATATATATATATATATATATATATATATATATATATATATATATATATATATATATATGCCAAACAAAGTTAATGAAAGGCTAGAGGACGATGAGTAAAAAATTGGTTACTCCAATTCATTTTAGCCTTGACACTTTTCTCCACAACGTGCTCTTGTAATGAAAAGCAACCTTTAAAGAGAGCATTTAAAAGTGTTACCACAAATGTTGAGCCTTGTGTGAGTGGCTATGATTCACAAGAACGAACCTTCCTCGCAAGCGTTATGTCTTGCGACATGCATCTGTTCTACGATACGTGTAAATAAACAACAAGCGTCGTATTGCGTGTGTCGAGATATTGTGGAAGTATCAGTTCTGCTCTACTAAAAGAGCTACAGGCTAACAAATGCTTGGTACAATAGAGCCCGCGTATTCATCGTTCTCAAGCAACTAATGTTCTGGAAGCGCACGTTGATTAGCTACAATGATTTTCTTTTATTTATTTTTTTATTTTCATTTATTCTGCAGTGGAAGCATTCTCTCTTCCAATATCTTCATATTTGAGAACCGAAGCCATTGTTATGGTCGACTACAGACGCATTGCGATCAATCTCCTCTGAATCTAATTTCGACTCTGTCTCGGGAATGCGACCGCCGAAGCTTTATAAACTGTCGTAGGGAACTCACATCGCTCAGAAGACGCAGACTGAACAAAACGAACATTGTGGTTCAGTATACATCTTATACCCGTGCGCCAACACACAGCAATAAATAGGCACCAATTAGTCCAAGCAAGCACCTTTCGAAGATGTAGCTTCATTGCTTTTACTGTACACGAAATCTATATTTTTGTTTTCACTACAGCGTAAACACACTTCCTTCCATTTCATCTTGCGAAATATTGCATAGAGTAACCACTGCACCTTCTAAATGGAAGTTGTGTGTGCAACTACAAGGTATAGTAAAGCAAAAATAAAGAGAAATAGAGAGGAAATAATGCAAACACAGCAAATACGAAACGCCAGTGCCACAATGAAAACGTTGTGACTTGTGTCACGTTTTGTTTTATGTTGTCTCAATTCCACACTCGTTACCCACATCTGGTACCTTCATTTGCATGGGTTTAAGTTTCGGCAGTCTGTTACACCGCGTGTTGCACTTCTCGCGTTCCAGCGTCGTCTGATGAAACTAGAGAGAACAGCAACAGTGCGAGTAGGAAGGCGCGCAGGAACAACACGAGAGCATCCAGGTTTAGTACTCTTTGTGTGATGCTGCATGATGATGTACGGCTGTGCAGTCACAGAAGCCACCAATAAGCGCTGCATGCTCTGGCTGCCGAGACGCCTAACGAGCAAATGAATACAACAGCGCTCAAAGAATTACCCAAGCGGGCTCTCGTATCACCGCAGCGTGGCGTGGAAATGAACTTCACCAGCGTATTTTCACTATCTCATTGCGCCTTAGTGGTGCTCTCTCCCTCGCAGTCTGCTATCCTGCAGTACATCGTGTGATAGTGCCTACCGGTCGTGGTCACACACACATAACGCAGGGCTTGATCGAGAGTTTCGTTTTTCTTTCCTTTTGTTTCTGATTTGCTCTCTCTGTAGTGCGCGCAATAGATAGCGTTAAACAAGGCCTTATGGGCCTGGCCTCTATCTAAATTTTGTCTTCGCTTATAGTTCTTTTCGTTTTTTTATTGTTTATTTACTCTCTGCCCCCTCCGCCAGTTTTCTTATTGCCCCACCGCAGTGGTCTAGTGGATTAGGTACTCGGCTGCTGACCCGCAGCTCGCGGGATCGGATCCCGGCTGCGGCGGCTGCACTTCCAATGGAGGCGAAATATTGTAGGCTCGTGGGCTCAGATTCGGGTGCACGGAAAAAAACCCCAGGTGGCATAAATTTTCGAAGCCCTCTACTACGACGTCTGTCATAATCAAAGCGTGGTTTTGGGACGTTAAACCCCACAAATAAATCAAAATATTCAATCAATTTCCCCCCCCCCCCTTCCCGTGGTACTTGCCTGCTTGTAGCAAGATCGGAGCGCACGTAATATGGCAAGTGGATGGCAGCATTTCGTATCTGTGCAGTGACTTCAATATGGAAGAAAATTTTGTCCGATTAGCCAAAAGATGTAACCTTATTAATGATAGTGATGCTTTCCAGCATTTATATGTCGGTGCGGATTGCGGATCTATACTGTGACCATACCGATATCGCATCATGTATCGTGTTGTTGCGACGCTGGTCCCATGTTACCTACACTGAAGCCAAGCATGCCTCACGTTTATTGAGAGCAGTTATTGCTTGCCCGTGAGTGTCAGCATCTCCGAAGAATTAATTACTTTCGGAAGGAATAACGACGAGCTGCGCTAGTTGGTACGTATATATACCATAATATGTACAGACCGTGCATGCACGGACACAATGTTGACAGGACCCAGAGAACATCAACTTAAGAAGCGCTGAACGGTGGAAACTAAAGAAGGCACGGAAACTTATCTGCGCATGCCCATGCCTTGTGCGAACCTCTTAATCAGGCACACATGGTGTTTTACGTGAAAGGTGTTCGATTTACTATTTATCCAACTTAAATCATGGTTGATTGACGCATGCGCTATCGCTATATTATTGTTATGCCAAGACTCAGTCATCTGGTGCGTTTCTATATTCTTTAGCAGGTACAAAACTGCTCATTCATTCAATTTTCGCGTCTACTTACAATCTAGACTATGTGAACAAGGAATAGAAGGTGAGCCTCCGGTCATCGATCTATTATGTTTCAATTATCGTTGGTGCTACGTAGAAACAACCACAGCTCAAACGGACCTTATACAACACAATATATATGTATACGCTCGTGCCGCAGTCAGCGACTTTCCTGGTAGGTCTTGGGAAAAAAATAATGGTGTGTTTGTCTTTTACGCACTCAATGTTTCTGTGCAGACGAAAACCCTTTCAAGCGGTTTGTTTCTTTTCCAATGAGTCTGCTAGTTTCCATTTCGGCTTTGTTACAGTGCAATGTGAACCGATACGAACTCGCCCAAGTTGCCGTTATACTGTCATCATGCGACGCTCACGTGGTCACAAAAGCACTGCTGCTTATACCATCGCTTCGCTTTGATAAATACGCAAGCCAAAGAACGTGAAACTGACAGGAAGTCGTCTAAGATTTCACGTATTCTCATAAAAGTACGTAAAAAGTAGTATTTGAAAGGTGAAATACAGAAGATCAGCCAAAAGCGAAAAATATTTACCACCAAGTAATTGGCGATGTCAACTTTAAAGCGTGGCTACATGACTGACTGGTATTTTACGCAGTTGGAAGCTTAGGCAGTCGCCAGCTAACTTTTATATCTTCTGTCGTTAAAAATGTGCATTACCATATATGCCACTGAAAGGCCAGGTTTTCTGACTCGCTCGTAGTAAAGGTATTGCCAGACGATGAGCATGAGCTAACGCTGGAGATGGGCTTGCATCTTCCAGCAGAATTTAGAGACGGCCCTTGCGTCGCCTCCATTTCGCAGCCTCTGCTACGGCTCCTTCTCGCAGACAAGTTGGTGCACATGCATGACGCTTATTCCGGCGCCCTCATTCTTTCTTGTTTCTCACTCGCGTCACAGTTGTGCGGTATCCCGATTCTTGCATGGGCCCATCTTTTTCTTTTTGTTTGTTTCTTCGACTTTCGATGAACGACTTTTTTAAGCTCCTGGGATGTTGGCGTGGTCTCTATTCTGGCTACCGATAATTTTGTGTCTTCGATGCAGCAAGCTCGGTACGAGAGAGAGAGAGAGAGAAACAGAAAGAAAAATGCAGGAAAATAAGTAGATGCTGCTACTAGTTGAACCCTTTGTTTATAAGGGACGCTAAGAGAGCATATACACTGAAAGTTTAGTGAAGAAAAAGGATACTTGGTATGATAATACTCTCTGACGAAGCGCTTTTATATCCGTTTGTTCCTCCTTTTCTTTAATGATGATGACGCTGGTTTTTGATGAAATGGCATGCTTTCTATTTTTTGAACGATATATTGGATTACACTATTTAAATAATATGCGCAAACATACTACCCAAGATGAATTCAAAGAAAGCAATGAGCTGGTTTATGCCATAAAGTGTTTTATACTGCCTCAGTAAAGCAATAATTAGCGACTCTTTGTGTATTATTCCCCACAGTGTAATTTTAGCTGCTGCAAATTATCTCCGCCTTGACGTAACAGTGTTGTGTGAAAATGGCACGAGCCTGTCATATGAGATTTATAAGAACCTGTATTGTTTAAAATTAACACTAATAAAGAGCAAAAATGAAAGATGACTGAGGATGTTCCATCTGAAGACAAGTTTCCATCATTGACCAGTATGTAAGCTTTTTGCATCTTGTTTTTTTTTGCGTTAGAGAACAGAGAAAACCTATTCTGTTCGAACAGTTAAAGCGAAATAGGATAAATGAATTCCCGCTTCTTAAAGAGAAATCCCTTGCCTTTCGGAACAAGCGAATGAAGATTAATGTGGCGTGTGTCCAAAGGTGAGTAGGATCGGAACCATTTCCCTTCTACATAGAAAGAGCAAAAAAAAAAAGACAAAAAAGTACGTACCCCACCTCGATAAGAATTGGGTCTGGTTTAATGGGATCTAAGGGAAGCCTTTTTGGAAAGTTGCCGTGATTTATTAAGCTTTCCGAGGAATATGCTCTACTTCCAGCTTCCAGTGAAGCTTTCCGGAGTATGTTTTTTTAGAATGCACTAAAGAGAGCTGTCTTATAGTGTACGATTGTAGGCAAGGCTAGAACTGCTTTTGGAGCGAATTAGTTCATGTTTAAGATAGATTTACCACCGCAAAACGACGAAACACTTTGATAGCTCAGAAGCCGTCTTTACAGACGTAAGTAAAGCGAGCAGAGGGTCACATGTAGTGGCAATTGTAGCACAAAATCACACCACAATGGCGTCGGTTAAAACTTGTTTCACACGAGTGGCAGAGGCGGCAGCAATAGCCATAGCCATATCCAACGCAGAAATCAGGGGAGAATCAGTGGTTGTGCTCTCCGATTCACAGGCGGCATGCCGAATGTTTCTCCGAGGAACGCTACCTGAAAGAGCGTATAAATTTTTAAATAAACCCATAGCAGGAGACCATCACATTATATGGTGTCCTGCTCACGAAGGTTTGGAGGGGAACGTCGTGGCAGACCGTATAGCTCGAGGCATCACCAACCGAGCGACGGCAGGCCACGACGTTGAACCTCTTTCCAATTCGCGTGACATCCTCCTCCAACAAAGCAAGCAACGAAAGGAATATGGGCTTCCACATAAGGACTTGGATAGCCAGCAAAGCAGGGATTGGAGACGCATACAAACCAATAGCTTTCCCAATTTGTGCCATCTAAGTAGAATATGTCCCGCAAAATATAAAGACACCTGTCCGTGGTGTTCACAAGTACCAACACTCAGCCACATAACATGGGAGTGCACCCAGAGGCCCACACACATCGACAGCCCACACATCACGAAGCAACCACACATGTTTCACAGGCAGTGGGAGGCATGGCTTGCGGACGAGGACAAGCAGAGCCAAATAGCTTTGCTTGACCAGGTCCAGTGAGCCGCCCGTGCCAGCGGAGCCCTGGACTGTGGGCCCGACCAAACTGCCTGCATTTAATTTTTTTTTTCTCTGAATAAAGTTTCTTCCTCCTCCTCCTTCTCGCCGAATGGCGGCGAAGCTGCTGTTTCGCCCCTGACGCTTGCAAGTGCTAAGGCACCGCTAGCGGCTGTCGCACCGGGATCAAAGTCCTCTGCCGACAGTGGGGCACGAGTTAGCGCGTCAGCTACCACGTTGGTGCTCCCCTTTCGATACTGCACCGAAAAGTCATAGTGCTGTATCAGGAGAGCCCAGCGCGCCAGCCTGCCGGCAGGCTCACGGAGCCACATCAGCCAGCTGAGTGCACTGTGATCCGTTTGCACAACGAATTTCGTCCCATCAAGACAGACGTCAAACTTCCGCAGTGCAAACACGATGGCGAGGCACTCCTTTTCGGTCACGGAATAATTTTTCTCCGCAGAGACCAAGGAGCGGCTGGCAAAGGCCAACGGCTGCAACACACCATCGTATTCCTGTAGGAGAACAGCTCCTAAATCCAGATCGCTCGCATCAGTTTGTACAACGAACGGTCTGGTCAGGTCGGGGAGCTTAAGCTGCGCTGTCTCCGCTATGGCTGTGTCCGCTAGTCGGCAAAACGCCTCCTGCTGTTCAAGTCCCCATTGCCACTCGGCAGACTTACCCAAGAGTGTGCTAAAGGGCGCCTGCAGTGGGGCACAGGACGGAATGAAGGAACGGTAAAAGTTGACCATTCCTAGAAAGCGGCGAAGGCCACGTACGTCCTTGAGCACAGGGAATTCGGGAATAGCTCGAAGTTTCTCCCGATCCGGCTCTATGGAGCCTTCGCCCAGCGTAAACCCGAGCAACTGAACACGGGTCTGCGCTAATTGAACCTTAGCGGGGTTAAGTGTCATCCCGGCGGTCCACACCCTCTCGAGTACATCGGCAACATAGGCCAAGTGCTCTTCGAAGGTTCGTGAATAAATCACGATGTCGTCGAGGTAGCGCATGCAGTATGACCACTTTGCTTCCCCGAGGACGCGGTCCATGAGTCTTTGAAACGTCGCAGGAGCATCGCAAAGACCAAAGGGCATACCAGTAAACTCGAACAACCCTCTGTGGGACGTGAACGCAGTTTTACACTGGTCACAGTTACCCATCCGGACCTGTAGGTAACCTTTAGAGGCGTCAAGCGTGGTAAAGTACCGTGCATCACCCAGGTTACCTACGATGGAGTTTATCGTGGGGAGCGGATAGGCATCCTTACGAGTCACTCCATTCAGACGATAGTCGACGATAGTCAACGCACAGGCGATGACTGCCATCTTTCTTAGGCACCAGCACAATTGGAGACGCCCAGGAGCTAGACGAGCGGCGAATAATGCCAGCCGCAAGCATGTCATCTAGCAACCCATCGATAATCTGCCTTTTGGCGAGACTGACGGGCCTGGGGTTACACTTCAAGAAAGCGCGTCACCAGTTTCGATCACATGACTCACTAAATCGGTACAGCCAGGTTCATCGGTGAAGAGCTCGTCGTACTGACGTAACAGTGTCGACAGACGAACCTTCTGTGCTTCATCCAACTGAGTCGCGCAGGCGACCAAAGGATGTAGTGCCTCTTCGTGTCGTGTCGGTCGATCCACACAGGGGTTTCAAGCCGACGAGCGCGGAACGCCAGGGTACGACCCCGGAGTTGGCGCGCGACACGGTTCGTGCCGCGCCTCTCGTTCCCGAAAGGGACTGTGAGAGGGCACATGCAGTGAGCGGGGGCTTGGCCCCGAACTCTGCGCAAGGCACGTTTCCGACGCTTCTGCCGCAAAGGCGACGGTAAGCGCGGGCGGGCTGATGAACGGCTTGAGTTGGCAAAATGGGCCATCACGATAGCCGCCATTCGCAACGTCCTCAACGATACCGGTTTTAGGGAGAAAGTCCCGACCGAGAATCACTGGAACATTGAGCCCTGGAAGATGAATAATTGCGGGCTCACCTGGAAGGTGAGCCCGCAAGCGCACCGAGTGCTTCTGCAAGTGGGACAACACCTGTTTGCCGAACAACGAGGCGCTAGCGCCCGTGTCCAGCAAAGCCGAAAATTCACGGCCGGCAATGGTGACCGGAATGAGCGGCGCGTGCGTATCAGCAAGAAAAGTGTTTGCGCTGCACGCAGAGGGAAGAAGCAAAGGTTGGGTGGCTCGTGCATTCACGACCAACCCGGAAGCCCGTTTCCCTGCCTCTCAGGAGGCCTGGGTCCGGTGCATTCCCTTGCTATGTGCCCTCTTTCACGGCAGCGGTAACAGCGCACTCCATCACGGTCTGTATTCCCAGACGGAGCAGCTTCGAGCTGTCGTGATCGGCTCGCTGCGTTATCGTAGGATACGTTTCTGCGAGCCGCTCCTCTTACATTACGTTGGGTCGGAAAGCGTCCCTGTGTGGAGGTCTCAGGTGGAGCAGCGCAAGCTGCCCGCCTTTCATGCGTGAAGGGGTCAAGAGCGCGATCGCTCAACTCCCACGCACAGCCGCTTGCAGCCGCAAAGGCGGCGCCGAGAGGCTGTTGCCGTTGGGGAAGGGTCATGGCCCCTCTCCAAGCGCAGCGCGGCTCAAGGGCATCGCTGGCTGGCGGCGGCGGGCGATAGGCACGCGTGGCGAGAATGTCGCCTTGGATGCGCTTCGCATCGGCGGCCGCCGCGCAGGTATGCCGAAAAAGTCGGATGTGCCTGTAAAGACTCGTCAGGAGCTTGTGTACGGAGCTCGAGCTCTCGCCGCATCCTACTTTCGTAGTCAGCGGGTAGGAATTCGCGCAAAAAGACTGCACGAAATTCCTCGAGGTTTGCTGCACGGTAACCAGAAAGCCGATACCATCTCGCCGCCGTGTTAGTCAGTGCAGCTGGAACAACACGTTCGAGCACCACCTTATCATCCAAACCTATCGCTTTCTGATAACGTGACAGAGAGTCGAGGTAATCTCGGGCGGTGAGCTGACCACCGTATCCGCTGTAGGTTGGCAAAGGCAACATAACAGCGGGGTGACCGCTTTTCGGACCAGCCGAAAGCGTTTGCACCACAGCTCCCGAGAGTGCTTGGATCACCTGCACGGCGTTTTGCAGCAAAGTCTGCGTCGTCGCACCGGCTTCGTAGGAAACCGTTGGTACGTTAGCGGCGCGGTCGAGCGAAGACGAGCAGTCGCCCAGCTCGATCAGTGGGGCGGTTTCAAACAGACCACCGCCCTGCGCGCCATTCCCAAAGCAAAATAGGCTCCTTGTGGGATTTGCCTGTTGTACTACAGTACTACACAGGGGTGCCACGAGCACGTCGCCGCGGTAAAGGTGATCCACGGAGACACCGGAACAAAGGTCCGGCTGCTCAACCGAGGGCAAAGGCGCTCGCGTTGGCTTCGAAGGGAGAGGGGTCGGCGTAGCGAGGCCACGAACTAGGACACCGTACCGCCCTTCGGCCGTTCGTACGCAGCGCGGCAACAACAGGCGAGCGTTCGCCTTGGGCGCGAGGCGCCGTCAGCGAAGTCCGACGAGCCCCCGACTGACGGGAGTCGACGGACGGAAAAGATAGCGTGGCTCACCGTTTGCTGTCCCGGAGAGTATCTTACCGCTCCCGACACAGCGCGCGTAAACCTCTCGGGAGGTGGTGGTGGTGGTAGTGGTTAGAATGAAGAGGAAAAGGGCACCTAATTTCTGTCTGCCTTCAGGCGACACGGCGCAGTGCCTTATGGGGGTGGGGAGAAGGAGGGATAGAAAGAATAGAAGGAAAATAGACGGAGAAGAAGACAGCCAAGCGAGAGAAAGATAAGGAGATAGGAAAGTGGTGATCCGGTCGAAGCAGTCCAAGGGCGGGGCGCCACAATGCGAGAGCTGCACGGCTTCAGGAGACCGCGGAGGGCGAACCAGTCGGCGGGAGCTACGCTGAAGTCGGAGTTCGCGAGGGCACAACCGTCCAGCTTGAAATCCTGCGAGCAATCTCTCTCGGGAGGCTCCACGCGCGGCGCCACAGTCAACCTCCGCTTCCGGTTGAGGGAGTTAAACGTCACTCCGCTCACCCACCACGGCAGACAGCAAAGAAGGGCAGACATGTCGGGACATGAGAACGGCAGAAAAGGCGGCAAAGCCCGCGCAAAGGCAGCGGGCTAGCCTCAATTCCCACAATGTGTCACCAAGACATTTTCATTGTCAATTGATGTGCGGCCTCGTCTGAACACGAACCTGACATATGGATATATATTGTAGAAATCCAAGTACCTTTCTAGACGTGTTAAAATCATTATTTTCATTATTTCCATACCTTTTCCAACACAGCTCATGAGGGTGATCGAGTGGTAAGAGAAAATCTCCAAAGGTGACTTGCTGGCTTTGAGAAGTGGAATCAGGTGACTTGACGTCTATTCCTATAAAACCATGCCAGTTTGCCAGGAGTCGTTGTATAGCAGCAAGAGTGCCTACCGAGTTAGTTCTCCTAGGTGACACAGAGCACGATAGATGATACCGCCTGGTCCTGGCGCTAAAGAACGTCTACACAAAGCAAGCGCAGCCTTTAGTTCTTCCATTGAAAACGATCACTCTATTGGGGGAACCATGTGAGAATACAGTAGAGTTGGACGTCTTCGTCCCAGTTGAATTTGCCCAGCAGGCAATCTTTCGACAGAAAGATTTTGCGATGTCAATTTCTTCGCAGCGTAAGTGAAATGCCAGAAATTTAAATGAGTGGAGCTGAGTAATGATTCTACGAAGACAGTGAACAGTTCTTCCGATTAGTGACAGGGACTTTCTAGGATCCAAGAACTCACAAAAAGATACCCTGATTCGCTTATCCAACTTGTCCATGTGACGCTGTATTTTCTTTCGTGTGCGTCTGGACAGTCTCAGATCACCAAAAGACTTGGTGCGTCTATAACGTCGTTCTGCATGACGACAAATCGCTCGGAGTTCATTGAGTTTAATGTTCATATCACTGCGACGAGATGATCTCACCGGAAGCAAACGCGTCGTAAACTTAGGGCACCCTTCATTGCGTCCTCTAGGTTGAAGGATGAGCCGCCAACACTGTCTTCCATGATTAACTTTTATATTTGCCGATCGGTACACTGGACGGCTCTGGAGGACTTGAGACTGGAAAGCCGTCATTCTTCAGATATGCTTACATGCGGTTTGAGCTGACCAAGGTGGCTTTTGATTCTATTTTCTTAGTAGAAAAGAAATATCGTTGTTCCGCATAATGAAACTGCCGAGTCTCAAGACACTGGTGGAAAAGTAGTAGCAGGATAACTTTTACAATGGTGAAGTATTAGTTTTTCTTGTTTTAACTATATTGTGCGAATGTTCTGGGAAATCTGCAGCGTACTGGAAACTGTGTTCTTCACTGTTCCTTATACAAATTTTCCTATTGTCAGTTGCCTAATCTGGATATCTACTGGAAATATAGCACAGATATATCCAGAAAAACTGGGAAAATATGGGCAGACACCCAGTTGTACGTTCCGAGTGTCTCAGCTTTCTACCTTTTGTTTTTCTACTTTCCGTTCTTCTGATGGTTGGAAACACTTTTGCAACCATTTATGCCACAAATTTCCTTCGAGCATCAATCACAATATTCCATGGTGAATGCATCGGTCACCTTGAGAAAATTGATTCTGTTTGCTCCGGTCAACTGCACGATCATGCAACAAGTTTTCACATCACCAGTGTTACTTCTACTCTCACGTCCAAAATACCTATTGCCTAGACGCCTTCTTTAGAGCGATTGATTTGTACCTTCCTGTTGTCAGCCGAACTCAGCTCTTGACACTTCTATACCGCTCCCGGACGTCTTTAGACTTCAAACAAACCGATTGCAGTCGAAAATCGGCAGTAGTTGATCGTATGGGCACCGGCACCTTCGCACCATTGCGTCATCGTTGATACCGGGTCTCTCATGCTAAACGCCAAGTTATTGACAATATAGTGTCTGACATGCTCAATCGTGGCGTCATACAGCCGTCCAAGAGTCCGTGCGCCACCCCGGTAGTATACACTCGTTAAAAAAAAAAGACGAGACCATCGAATTCTGTGTTGACTACAGGCGCCTTAACAAGGTCACTCGCAAAGATGTTTATCCGCTCTCGAGAATCGACGACGCTCTCGACTGTTTGCAAGGAGCAGAGTAAGTTTCTTCGCTGGATCATCGATCGCAATACTGGCAGGTACCCATTGATGAAGCTGGCCGCAATAAGACTGCGTTTTAATCTCCGCACGGCTTGCACAATTTTAACGTCATGCCGTTCGGCCTTTGCAACGCCCTGCCACCTTCGCGCATCTGACAGACTACATACTTCGAGGCTTCAAATGGCAGACGTGTCTTTTCTATCTGGACGACGTCGTCGTTTTTTCAAAATACTTTGATACCCATCTTCTGCTCCTCGATAGTGTCCTGGAACGCCTCACAAGGCTGGGCTCCAACTAAATTTGAAAAAGTGCCATTTTGCCAGCCGGAAGCTTACCATCTAGGGTATGTTGTCAGCAAGGACGGTGTTCTACCTGACACTGCAAAACTCCGTGCCATCGCCCAGCCTCCGAAGTCATCGACACTGTAGGAACTGCGAAGCTTTATTGGCCTATGCTCATACTTTTGTATATTCGTCTGTAATTTCGCATCCTTAATCACCTCTTCAACTTGGCTACTTTCTGAGAGCGAGGGCATTTCAGCATTGTCTTCTGATTGCAATGACACATCAATCATGAAAGTGCGTCCTTTGCTGAGATCTCCATCGATTCCCGTCACTTTGATCCAGATGCCCCTACCGAAATTCACACCGACGCTAGTGGAGTCGACGTTTGTGCTAATATTGCTTAACGCAACTCTGGCTTCGATGAGTACATTCTATTCTTATGCCAGTCGCACACTTACTAGGGCTGAAGAGAAATATTAATTTACAAAAAAGTAATGTTTGGCAATCGTTCGGTCAATCACAAAGCTTTGACCGTACGTCTAAAACCATAAACCATCCATTTGATGTCGTGACTGATCACCACGCCCTCTGCTGGTTTTCGTCACTAAAACACCCATCTGGCCGTCTCGCTCGTTGGGCATTACGTCTCCAAGACTATGATATCCGTGTCGTCTACAGCTCCGGCGACAGACATTCAGATGCCGACGCTCTTTCCCGCAATTCTTTTCCCCATGAAAATGGAAGTGCTTCTGTTTCCAGCTTTGATGCTGCGGCACTTTCGTACACTGACATGCCTTTGGAGCAGCGCCAAGACGTTTCGATAGCCTCTATGATGTAGTCACTGCCTCAGCCATCCCAAGGTACCACCAATCGTTCACTGTGACGCACAGCTCGACATTTCACCATCCGCGATGGACTCCTGTACCGTCGCAGCTACCCTTCCGATGGCCGCAAGTGGTTGGTTGTGCTTGCCTTGCCACCTACGTGCCGATATTTGCGAATACTTTCACGCGGATCATCAATTCGGCCATACCAGTGTGACGAAAAAGTATGCACGCCTCCGGCTACGGTACTACTGGCGCTGAATGTACCGGTTTGACCGGCAGTACGTACGTTCGTCTTCCAAATACCAACGCCGAAAAAGCCCACAATACATAGCCAATGAACAACTGCAGCCATTGCTTTGTCCCTCCCGACCTTTCGACCATTTTAGAATTGACTTGTACGGTCCCCTTTTCTACGCGCCTCACGGGAACCGCTGGGTGATTGATTGTCGCTATTGACCACTTGACAAGCTATGCTGAAACTGCTTCGCTGTTTGAGGCCACATCACGTGAATTTGGCTCATTTACCCTTCACATTCTTGTTCTTCGCCATGGCACGCCTCGTGAGCTACTGAGCGACCATGGACGTACGTTTCTTGCCGAAGCCGTGAAAGCCCTTCTTCGTGATTTTAACGTTGTGCATCCGACAACCAGCTCGTACCAATCGCAAACGAATGGATGACCGAACGGTTTAACCGCACACTGGGCGACATGTTGTCCATGTACGTGTCCGCTCACCACACTAGCTGTGACCGCACACTCCCCTTTGTTACTTACGTTAACAACGGCGCCACTCAGTCTACGACAGGATTCTATCCCTTCTTACTCCTCTACGGGCGCGAGCCTTCCTCATTCTTGGACACCATTCTTTTGTATCGTCCGGGCCTTTCACAATCCATAACTCTATATGAAGTCGCCACCTATGCAGAAGAATGCAGGAAACTCGCGCGTTCCTTAACAGCACAAGATCATGCGTATCAGAAGGACCGTCATGACGAAAACCTGCCTCCACAGTAACATTCACCTGGCACGTTGGTATGGCTTCGGGTTACCTCATCTGCTTCTGGTCTTTCCACCAAGCTACTTCCGAAGTACGAAGACCCCTACCGAGTCTTACGTCAGGCCTCAACGGTTAACTATATTGTTGAGCCGGTTCAACCATTGACAGACCGACGCCATCGCGGCCGCGAGACTGTACATGTCGATCGATTGAAGCTGCACTACGACCCACCCGTCGCACCCGTTCCGTAGGTCACCAAGAAGACCCCTTTTCTGAGAAGGGGGGGGGATGATTTGTAGCATTGATATATGGCACAGGAAGGAGCGCCAGTGGAAGAAGAGAACGAAGAGTGTCGTTGCTGCTCGCGCTTGCTCTGCTTGACAGTTGATCGGTTTTATCTCTGTGTTTTCCCCAATAAACGTGTCTTTGACTCACCGCTAAAGGCATACTAACACAAGGAATTCTTTGAAATCACAGGTGACAATTCAGAAATATGTGTGAGCTGGCACTTTGTGCTACCGGTTTTCTTGAAACATACCTCCAGTCTTTTGTTTTTTTTTGTGAGACAGCTAATCAAGGGTCGCACATTTTTTTGCTACAAAGACCAGGTAGGACCATGCGGGAAAACAATGAGAAAATCACCCACGCCTACTACGCTGTAGGACAGCATTTATGCATTATAAAAGAGATCTCTTCTTTGGACTATCATATAGCACGCCCTTAATTACATACATATCTCCAAGAAAGGCAAGCTTTCAGATATCTTCAACATATCTAGCGTTTTTTGAACAACCCAGCATACAGAAGTGCTATCAACTTCGACCCTTCTGGGGCAAGGTTCTCCTCATAGAATCCTGGCAATAACAAGAATGACTATATCTCCATTTTTTTATGCTTCTTCTTGTTCTTCTTCTTCTTCTACTTATTATTATTATTATATTATTATTATTATTATTATTATTATTATTATTATTATTATTATTATTATTATTATTGCATCTGTTATCTGTAATGGCATCACTAATTTTGGCGGTGACGTCATTGAGCCAGTACAGAAAAAAGGCATGAGCAGTTAAGCCCATTCTTTTGCTACTAACAATTCTGGATGTCGTTCTAACACTGCCTGATTATTACCCTTGCCATCAGTTCACTCTCTCAATTCCTTACAACTTCTTATTTTTTTACAGACTTGTTCACGGTGTGATACCCTTTCCTTTTCTTCTCAGATGTGTAAATGTTCAATTTACGCGTAAGTTAACTAGAGAGAATCGACTATTTTAGGTACCTGCCACCTACATTCAGCACTCTACTGCTCACATACAACGTCTATTTATTGTTAGTTGTAATGATCTTGACATTTTTCAGTCCTGTGTCGTATGGTCACGACGTCAAAACAGAGGCCTTGCAACAGAGATTGAGACACCAGAAGCAGGTCGGTCTTTTCAATAGAACGCGCAAGCGAGTTCTTCTTTTTCATCCATTTCATAGTCCTTCATGGCACATGCACAACTTTCGTCGTCTTTCTTGAGCAAGCACGTGACATTTGGCTCTTTCCGAAAGAGGCATCGCCTGATGCGGAACTTAGGCGCTCTACCAGGCGTATGAAGTGGTCGCGCCAACACGTTAACCGGGAGCTAATTAACTCGATAAATACGTTTTCATGCACACGACGTGCAGGACTTCGGGTAAATGCTTTTGGCACTTAAAACTACAGTCAGTGTTGGGAACTGGTTAGTAGTTCACGTCGTTCAAGCGTCGCGTGACGCTGTATGGGACAAAGTACCGTCTTAGCAGTTTTTATGACAGTCCACGTCGACGTATCGGAATCCAGACCCAGACCTTGTCGCCTGGTGTGTAGCTAATATACTTCTGTCGGGTGTCGTACCATTATGCATTTTGATGCTCTTGATGACAGATGTGCACACCCGCGAGCTGTCTGGATTCCTCGGCGTACTAAGTGAATTCTTCAGCGTCTACATGGATCTCGTCACACTCATGGGGCAACATGGCGCCCAATGTTGTCGTGACTTCGCGATCATAGATCAGACTGAACTGTGTCATTCCAGTGGTTTCTTGTCGAGCATTATTATAGGCAAAGCCCACGTACGGCATTATATGATCTCAGTTTTTACGTTCCGTGTTAACGTACATGCTGATGATGTCTGTGAGGGTCCTATTGAGGCGCTCCGTCAGTCCGTTTGTCTGCGAATGGAATTCAATTGTTCTCCGGTAAGATGTACCACTGAGTCTCAAAATCTACTCCAAGAGCTCTGCGTTGAAGGCAGGGCCTCTGTCTGTGATCACTGCTGCCGGAGCGCCATGCCGAAGGACGATGTTTTTGACGAAGAACTGAGCGGCTTCTTCTGCTGTGCCGCGCTGCATAGCCTTAGTCTCCACCTAAAGGGAGAGGTAATCGGTGGCCACAATAATTCATCTGTTCCCTGTTGCGGAAGTTGGAAAGGGAAGCAGTAAATCCATTCCAATCTGGATGAACGGCTTCGGTGGTGCATCGACTGGTTGTAAAAGACCGGCTGGCTTGCTGGGAGGCACTTTGCGTCTTTGGCAGTCGGTTCAAGTTCGCACGTGATGGTTAACAGCAGTAGGTAACTTTGGCCAGTAGTACTTGCATCGTAGTCAGCACAATGTTCGGGTGTAGTCTGACCAGAAGTTGCTTCGTCATGGCACGCTTCCGCAATTTTTTTTTTGAAGATAGGCAGGCACGACGAGCAAGTGCAGGTAGCCGATTGGTGAGAAGTTTTTCTTATAGAGAACATCGTTTCACAAGCGAAAAGATGGCTGTTCTCTGGCAGATAGCCGCGGCACGTCTTTACGTCATCCTTCTAATTATTCAATGAGTGGTAATAGCTCGGGGTCACTGTGCTGCTCTCGTGCAATAGTGGCCGTGTTAACAACTCCCAAGCACGCCGCAGCGATGTTTTTGTCATCAAGCGCGACAGTCTCCACCGGCGACCGTGAGAGTGTCGGTGTCGGTGTGCCTCTCCCCAGATTTAGAGATGATGGCCATGTAGAACTCTTGAAGCCTTAGGCTCCAGCGCGCCAAACGGCCAGATTTATCTTTAAGGGTGGTGAGCTAGCACAAAGAGTGATGGTGGCTAACAATTTTGAAGGAGCGGCGTACAAATATGGACGAAATTTGATGACCGCCCAAACCACGGCGAGACACTGCTTCTCGGTAGTTGAGTAGTTCTCCTCCGTGCGAGAGAGAGTTCTGCTGGCGTAGGCTATTACTCTTTCAAAGCCGTCTTGCCACTGCACCAGAACGGCACCCAGACCTACATTGCTGGTGTCATTGTGAAGTGCACAAGAACTGGAGGTGTTTGCAAGCGTTGTCGTAGTTCATTGCATGCCAGTTGCTCTTGTTCACCCCAAAAGAAGGGGACGTCTTCACGTGTAAGTCGTGCCAAGGGCGCCACAATAGACAAAAAGTCCTCGATAAATCGCCGGTAATAGGCACACAACCCTAACAAGCGTCTCGCGACCTTTTTGTCGCGTGGTGCAGGAAACTGCGCTACGGCGTCAATTTTGACCGGGTCAAGTTGAACACCCTCGTGACTGACGACGTGGCCTAGGAAGCTAAGTTCGTTGAGAACAAAATGTTATTTTTCCGGTTTTGAAGTAAGGCCGGCTGAACGTATGGCTTGGAGGATAGTGAATAAATGGCTAAGATGTTCCTTTAACGTTGCTGAGAATACAATAACATCATCCAGATAGACCAAGCATGTTTGCCACTTCAGGCCTGATAGTACGGTGTCCATGAGACGCTGAAAAGTGGCTGGCACCGCGCACAACCCAGAAGGAAGCACTTCAAATTCGTTAAGGCCATCGGGCGTCAGAAAGGACATTTTTTCGCGATCTCTCTCATCGACTTCTATCTTCGGAGGTCCATTGAAGAGAAATAGCGCTCGTGATGCTGCCGATCGAGTGAATCCTTTATGCGGGGCAGTGGATAGACGTCTTTCTTCGTGACTTGTTTCAACTTGTTATAATCAATACAGAAGCACAAGCTGCCGTCTTTTTTCGCGACCAAAACCACGGGGAACGCCCGAGGACTTTTCGAAGGTTGTATGACATCATCCGCTAGCATCTTCTGTACTTGCTTCTCAAGCTCTTCACATTTTTTCGGAGCAACACGGTAGGGGTTCTGCCGAATCAGTCGCGTGTTATCTACAGTAATGATGCGGTGCTTGGTCAATGGTGTTTGCTGGACGTTTGACGTATGCGAAAAGCAGTCTTCGAATTGGTGTGTAATTTCAAGCAGGCGCTTCCCATCAGAGGACGGTAGCGTGGAGCAGATGTCCACCGACAAAGTTGTCGAGGCGGGGACAGTCGCGTAATTCAGTTGCAAATCAAAACATTCTCAGGCTTGGTCTACATCGTCGTAGTAGGCAATTGCTGTACCCTTCTGGATTTGACAGCGCTTGTTGCTGAAGTTTGTGAGGAATACTTCTGCCTGTCCACCAGTAAGCGTCAGGATGCTCCTCGCCATGGAAATTCCTTTCGTGAACAAAAAAGCGACTACGTGCTCCCCTATTACCTCTTTATACCAAGGCCACCCACTGGACACCGACACAAGGCAGCAGGATACCGGTGGGAGCGTCCCATTGTCGGCTATTCGCAAACGGCCGCGTGGTTCTTCGCTGCTGTCGTCGACATACGGATGTGCGCAAAACGTCACCATACGTTGAGGGACGTTGATAACAGCGCCATGATCTGGAAGAAAATCCATGCCCAAAATTAGCTCTTTACAGCAGTCTGGCAACAGGACGAAAGTGTCCACGAAGCTAGAATTCCCGATACGAAGTGGAGTGGTCGAGCCTTCCACATAGTTGTGTATTTTGTCCTATATTTTTCAGTGCCTTTCCTTGATTCTCGTCTAGTCTTTTATTTTTTATATTTTGCGTGGTTCTATTTTTGTATGTGCGTTTTCGCTCTTTGATTTTAATTTATTTTTTATGACTGTATTACATTGTTTATTTTTTCTTTTTGCGTGCGCCTTCACGAAGGCCTAATGGTTGTTCCTGGGCACGTTAAATAAATAAATTATAGTTATTAGAAGTTATAATATCGATAGCATTGTTGGTATTAATATTCTCAATATTTAATTTTCATACGCAGAAGACACGAAGACACACAAGAATAAATTACGGAAATGCGCTCGGTCAACTAGCGGGGCACAACACCGGCTTCGTTCTTTGGCAAAGTACGAAACCGTAAGAAACCGAGGATAGCTAGGAGGAAAGAAAATGCAGAAAAAGCAACTAAGAACACAGAAACACTGCTCTGGAAATTTGGAGAAACCATACATTGTCCTAAGCACTTTAAAAGCGACACCACTTGGCAATCTCCTTTGCCCTCTGGTTTCATATTTTATTCCCGTCGCCTGCCTGCGAGGATGTGTGAGGATCTAGCTGTCACGACGTGAATGCGAGAGAACTGCCGCAGCTGTGTTTCACGAGCTAATTGCCACCTCACTAACAAGCTTCTGTCACGTATCGTGCCGGCGCTTGACGTGTTCCCACGGGTGTTGTTCGCAATAATGCCTGCCCAGAGCACTTGCATAAGTGGCGCACAGTATGCTTCTCTCTCTAGGACTGAGACTCTGGAAGCTACCTGCGGAAGTTGCGAAGAATGACTCTTGCTTTTCAAAACTAGTTTTCTTTCCTTTGCGTATTTTGTGAGTAAACGGGACACAAAGGAGCTGTACGAAAACACCTCTATTCATTCGAATATTTGCACGCCTTGAAAATGATTTATTTGTAGGTTTGTGAGGAATTGAGGGAAACAGGAGGAAACGTAGATTGAAATCAACTTTGGAGAATTTCTGTAGTTTTGCATGTTCAAGGTATTTGCATACTAAACATCGGGGCAAGGCTTCAAATCAAAGTGCTAGTGATAAGGTGAAGTTATTTTAAACAAACCTTTCTTTTAGAGCTGCTATCGCCTTGCCTGACAGATTGACACAATTCTCTCGCAAACACATCTTATGATGGCTACGCATAAAAAATCACACATTATTATTATTATTATTATTATTATTATTATTATTATTATTATTATTATTATTATTATTATTATTATTATTATTATTATTATTATTATTATACTATTACTGTTGATACTACTATTCGCTGTGTAGTAACAAACACGACAAGATGGTTTGACTGGGGGCATTGTCAGTCTCACTCCTATCACTCAGAAGGGCAGAACGCCTGCCTATTTTCCCTCGAAAAGGTAATAACAAAGTAGAATAATTGATTGATTGACATACTGTTATTTTAATGAATACATGGGGAATAGACAAGAGAGGAGGAAGAGTAACTAAGACACGAAATGGAATGAAAAGTGACGGAGACATATTTTTTGCATCTAACAAGGGTACGTAAAAACATCCACTCACCTTTAAGAATAGTCAAATTCCGCAACAACAAACATGAAGGCCGCTTCACCCAATTGGCTTTTAGCCTGAAAGGAGTGCTGAGCTGGTCAGCATTCTCTGTTTTTCTTGAGTTTTCTCTTTCATTCCTCTAATCTTTCTTCTTGTTCTTCTTTTGCAGTTCTTCTGCTTCTTTCTTACTTTATATCTGTGTAGTTCTATTTCCCAGGCCATTTTAGAGTTTTTTTACCTTACTATTTCCATGTGCTTAAATCACACAAAAATACAACATGGATAAAAGTGTTGTTGCGATGATTGCAATGCAGGCGTTGCATGTGCGCAATTCATATTTGGACAAAAAAAACTACACACAGAAATCTTAGGTTCTATATTACCAGAGACGAAGCGCCTCAAAGACACAGGTGATTATAATTTCGGCGCTGCCAGTGTTTCAGCAAGAGGGCAGATTCTACGTAAAGCCGCCTAACTCTTGAGAGAGGCGACTGCGAATGCTTGACCTCCCCAGCACAGAGGAGTTGTCATCGGCTAATGGCTGTCAGTGCTATTTACCTTGAAATCCAGTCGTCGCAGTGCAGTCTGATAAAAACAACTGACATAGTTACAGAGCACTATCACAAGAATGCAACTTTATTACTCTCATTACACCTCATAAGGAATAACAGACAAAAACACACTTAGTGTGTCGATACAAAGTACACAAGACGCGTAGCTAAGATTACGTCAAATACTGCGTAGAGACATATGCAAAATGCCGCATACAGTGAACGATACATATGGAGGAACAAAAATAAAAAAAAATATATTTTTGTAGATACTGATATATATATGATAGAACGAAATTAATACTAGACACTAAATAATGTTCTCTCCATGTTGTAATCCCTCAGGGTAGTGAATTGCTACGTTCAAGGCTCGTGTAATATGGTTAACCGCTAGAAGAAGAGAAACAGCGATGATTTTTAAACGTACACAAAAAAAAACAGATGGCAACATGCACTTACTTACGACTAGCCTCTATTTTGTTATTTGAGCACATTTAATTAAACCGTGTCAGTCGAAACGCCTATAATTAACGTGAATATGCTTTTAACGAAATGGCAGCAACATCCTCGCATCAACATTCTGTACCACAAACATGCCCCAATCTCCTCAATAATAAAAAAAAGCCCGTTTCTATTTGAGACAGGTATCTTTAAGGCATGCTAATTCAGCTACTTCCGTTTACTCTCTTGTTTGTTTCTTTATGTGTCTGGCAATCAGTTTTGTCGCGCGGAACCTTAGTGCGCAGCCACAATCTTAGCACTTTATTCCAAGGTGGCTACTGATAGCCTTTTGTGGGTTATATACTTGTTCCTTCAAACCTACACTTAGGCATTTACTTGTTTGAGCAAGGCATCTTTCTCCGAAAGATAACGAGACGAAATGCACAACCTTTACCGCGAAATCACTAACGTTAGGGTCATATTTGTTTGGCAAATACCACAGATAAAGGTTGATAGCACCAGATCATAAGCGGCTGATCACCGGCAGGCGATAACTTCTTCAAGGGAGCACCAGTTATATAAAAATGTACATACGAACAATGATATGACCATAGAAGCTTTATTGGCCCGCAATTCCACACTCTCGCCGACAATAGGTTTTTGCCCCAACAATGACACTACCGTGAATTGTAGCTAATTGAAGCTTCGCACAACTTAGTGGTGTGTAAGCTGCACCTTAATTTAGACACAAGGGCGTTTCCGCGTTATATTTCGGCTATTGAATTCAGCCTCTAATAGCCGAAAATCCAAGTTTATGACCTTGTATACCAGGGGTCAGCCACTTTTTTCTGGCGGGTGGCATGCTGCCCACGGGGCTGTAATATGCGGCCTCCAAGACGTTGGCCTCCTCGCTGCTTCCCTCATTACTTCCTAAGTGAAATACGACATGGCAGTTTTGACCTAATTAGGCATTTTAACTTGTCATCTACGTTTGTTGGCAATTTTGTAACAAGCGTGCTGATAATAAACACCTTTGCTTATTCAATTTTGCTATTTACTGTTATCTAATCACAGAATTTTGTTTTTTTTTTCGGCAAGTACAACTATGCCCATAGCCCCGGCTCTCGATTTTCCAACCGGGCCATAACTGTGTCGGCTACATGCTGCTTGGCTCTCCATTTCAATATGCTGCCGACCCTTGCTCTACAGCTGAGCAGGGCTATCAAACAAAATATATTCAAGATGACATTCATAAACAAGACATCAAACTGGAATGTATTGTATTGGAAACACGTTATGAGCGTGGTACAATCTCGTGCTTTCAAACACGTACACTTCATCAAGCAGTGTCATAACACACGCAAAGCATTCGCAGTAGTGGCATTTCAAAAAAATATCGCTCCACACGGCATCTTAAACAAGACAATGTACCTTCGTAATATTGTTGACGGCCCTATGCACTTCATTCTGTTTATTTGTCCTTTTTCAATTGGTCGCTGGGCGTTACAAAGGTCAAGTGGTGCTGACTAGATCTGGTTTTTGCATTATTGCTTTTTTAAGACATCTTTGAGAAATTTTTTCCGATTGACAACTCCAACATAACTCCAACAGAAACACCACAGCCGCAATGCTTAGGAGTAAGAAAAAAAGTACGAAGAAGCGCTTCAATCCGGAAAATTGGTTTAGAGGGACGTCGCTATTTGGTTCAGCACTTGAATCACGTTGACATAAGTGATAAAGAGGAAGTCCAGGCCAGTGAAAGAGTGAACCTTCGACAATTCTGCGAATATGGTCGCGGTACTGTTTCAACAAAGGAAAATTCTTTCGAACAGCTGTTGTTAGCCATACCGCAACAATTTCCTCCTTTGACTCTTCGAAGCCGCGCAAAAGCCAAGTCTTACTTAAGCAAGGAACTAACTGTCGTGTGATGCATACGTGATCTCTCTCGCTTGCACATTCCCTGCAAAGCTCGGGATTATTCGCCCACTTGTAATGGTTTCTTAGATACGCATTTCGAAGCTTCGAGTAGATACCAACGGTTTCCTTCCCCTCTAGTCCCAACATGGTACTAACCATCGTTCCCTTTACGACACATATATATATATTCTGATTGTCTAAGGCATCTTCAAGTTCACTGATCGTGTCAGTGTTATCCGGTCTCTGTTTCAAGCTAAGCCTGGAGACCAGCTCACTTCTGAAGTAACTGGATAGGGGAAGGATGGCCACAAGCCACACCCCGTACAAGAAATATCGTACTGTGGCATTGAAATGTAGGCGCTTGAGTGGCGAGGAAACAGAGAGAAATGCTGCAAGAAGAAACATAAATGAGTCGGTATCTTCGTTCGGTACTTGTGGTCTTGGACGAAGTTTCTGCGACTGAGAAAAGGCCAATGTCAGTAAGACGCAAAACAATGCTAATGCGAGCAGACATATACCAAGTGTAGACTCGAGAAGAACATCAAAGAAGGACACAGGAACAAGCTGGGCGCCTTTAACGTAAAATCTTTCTTGGGCCTAAGTGTATGCAGCTGGAACGGATAGCAGTTGAAATATCCACATGCTTAAAGGTAGTACCGCACCGGCGATGTCAATATCGCTGCGTTTGAGATCGTTTAACAGTGCTCGCGGTTCATTGTAGTGTGTCCACTTGAGTGTGACGTTGTACATTTCCAGTGTTTCCACAATAAATCGTGATCGAAAGCTGTATCCCCTATCCTTGTAAGTTATCCCGATGCGTACAACACTGTGCCACAGGTCACTGTGCCTGAAGTGCTTCTTCGTTTTTGTTGCTGTACTGATAAGGAAGCCCCTCGAGTATATCAGTAGAGACATGTTGTGTGGAGTTTCTTGTTCTGCTTTGTGCCCACAAGTGAAATTTCGCAAGCGCGTTCTGCAAACAAAATGATATAAAATGTCTTTTGACTCAGCATTGTCTTGAGTCAGCATCCAATCGACAAAGTATGTAACTGCTTCAAATCTAAAGATGTTGGAAATACACTTGTACTGCTCAAAGTCCAACCTTCCGATGAGTACATTGGTCTTGACGCTATTTCTAATGTTTCTGTTCAAAGACTGAATAAAACCGGGAATAGGCAGTTTCCATGTACTTATCAGCCAAGGCAGGTGGTGAAGTAAGAAGGCGTCATCTTCGTGCCAGTGTTCCCTGCAGGTAGCAAGTACTGTGTGGTCCTTTTTGGAGATGTAGTCATAATGACCTTTGTGAACCAGCTGGTACGGCTGCAAGAATTGCGACATGTCCCTACCTGCGTAAGCGCATTCTCCACTAATCATAACAATAGTCAGTATGGTTGGGACTGAATGCACATCCATTCGAGTCGTCCAGCGATGCCTTTATGTGAGCAGACAAACAGTATCTGAAATATGCCTGAGCAGTGAGAAGTCTTCCCCCAGAATGGCTCACTTGCTTCCGTCTGTGACGGTGAACTCACCTATTGGCACTGAATGTCACCGAATGATGTTCTTTAGAAGAACTATAGAACATAAATTATTCAATTTTGTCCCTCTAGAAAAATGGTGTGCACATGCATATATTCTAGGTCAAAATGCCTGCGAAACCCAACCAGCCCGAAGCCTTGATATATATTCACTTTCGTATGTTAATGTTGGCTTCAGCATGTTTCCAACAATTTTAAATTTATATGCCTGTGTAGCTTGGCAAGACATGTTGATTAGGCAGCGACCGGTGGCTGCCGCAGGAAAGAACCCGAACGGCATTGGCCATCACATTGTAACTGTCTTACATACCAATGATGACATAATGATACGAATTACATGACCTCCTCGCAAGGCTATTATTGATTGCTAGACCTGAAATGGGCCCGACGCGGCTGCCCTCCAAAACTTGCCTAGTTTGCAATATTGAATGCACATTAAATTACTATTTCAACGACTCTCCCATGCGGAAAAATTAGAATAAAAGTGCTCTCTTTCGCGTACAACCAAAACACCAATTGTATTATTGCAAAATAAACAGCTGTGAGAGCACCTGAAAACCAGCTACGTGAACATGCAACATTCACGGTGCGTATGTCTTACGACTTGAGTAAAGGGCCGAAAGTAAGTTACCCTCATTCTATACATGGCGTCCTACCATTCATTAGTTGTCATCGTCAACTTTTTGTCCTCTCTAATATGCTCATGGTTTGACGCCGCAAGGACAACATAAATATCATTAACATTTACTGCGCTCTGGACTGCATCGAACGCGGCGCAAATTCAACAAAATGACATCCTTCTGAAGAAAAAGAAAAATGGACTATACAATCAGGAATAGAAAAAAATAGAATAAGCGCAAATTGGGACTGCTTTGTAACGCCCAGATTTTACCATCAGCTTCGCGAAATCGGAAAGCGTGTTGTATTCCTTCAGCATTGACTAAAGATTTCGATGTTCATTTCTACAACAGCCAACGTATCTACCAAGCACCGAAAAACTCACAAGACATATTTGAGGCCAAAAATAAATAAAATGTCCATGTAACCTGTCCGCAGCTGTCAAAGCACTTGAAACATTTAGTTTAGACGTATGGTGTTACCCTCCCCCCTGTCTGTTGCCTCGCTCAGCAAGAATACTTCATGCTATACTATGCGTCACACCCTGAAGCTCATATATGCTTACGTCTTGTTTCATAAACAAGACAGTAAAGTATAGCATTTGGATATTTCATATATTATAGTCAAACAGAATGTTATACGCCAATTTCAGTGTTGTTAGTAAATATGGGATAGCACAAGGTTCCTAACAGCTCCTAACACCTGACCGCGTCAATGTGCACCTGTAAACTAGTATGACCCTGCGTTATTTTATACTGCTTTAAACAAAAAGTCGCTGCTGTTACTCGAACTTCAAAGCTCGAGTTCAAGAACAGAACCTCAAATTCGTAGTGAGCAAAAGCCATTTGGGTCGCTGCCTTTTTTTCTTCTCTTTAGGTCAATACGCACAACATAGGAAACGGAATAAAATTTGTTATGAAATACCAGACAGAGTCACACAGTCGTTTTGTTGCTAAAATTCAGCTTATTTTATCGCTAAGAAAGTTGCGATCCCGACCTTCGCAGGCGAATGCCCAAGCTGCTTACCTACCTCAGCGGATGTACAAAAAATAATAGCAATGGTAGAGAGGCCCAAAACATGCAGTAAGGAGCGTACACATGATGCTTTTGTGGCACTTCAACGTTAACCTTCCTAAAAAGAAGAATGCCATTGACGTATTGACACATTTGTTTTTCAATTCGTAATTAAAATAGTCACTAATGCTGCCTCAATAATAAATCTGCAGGTGCATTAGCGTCGGGCTTTTTATCGATTATTCACCCTCCAATAATGTCGAATTTGGTGCATGCATGTCGCATCACCATCAACGTGTTGCACACAATGATGCTAATAATCTGTAATGACCTGCGTTGTTTGGTTACCGGGCCGTTGAATTTGTGCTCCTTGCGATATGCAACGTATGCGTCGTGGAGATAATCGCAGGAATCACATGTCGCTTTCAGTCGCTAACTCTACGCGCATATTTTTTGTTCATGTCTGTAAACCAAGCTAGGTTTCTTGGTATGCTCTTATAACGGTGTAAATGTATGCGGAAAAACTGGGTCATAAAAACAAAATATACGCAGTCGACTGAGGAAAGCAGACATCTGACATTCCGATTCTCAGTGCTTATAAGTACCCATCAGCTGATGCGGCTTCATTCGGCCAGGCTTTCCGAAACACTGGTCCTATACCAATTTGTAGTGCGCACCGAAGGTGATAAGAGGACAATATTTGCACAATTTAGACAGAATCAGACCAGCAAAATTTAAACTCGAAGCTCGAAGGCTCGTTCCCTGCACTTGGCAAGCTATCTTTTCGTTCACTTGTATTTCTTCACATTTATAATTCATTTACTACTAATGAAATCCGCTATGCTTTTTTGCAGTATTGTCTGTTAGTTTTAATTACTATCGCGTAACATGCCGTGACAGCTAAGAGCCCGTAAGCGTTCGTGCCAAGATAATTACGTGGTCTACATTGTTCCACACCTATATTCCACCTCCAACCACGCCACCTTGAGTGGTAGTCTATACGAGAGCGTGTTGCCGTCTGCTTTGAACCACTTGTGACTGACTGAAAAGCATGACAATGTCACGCATTTTGTGACAATATCGCATTGACCTTGTTACAGCCAAGGTTTCGCCTAGACAAAACCAAGTTCTGCCCTGTTAGAGCCATGTTCTTCCCATATAAACCGCGTTATATTACAAAATAACCTTTTCAATCAAGGTGTGTATAAATTTACACGCCAACCTTCATGAATCGTCACACCATGCGTGTCTCTTCAAATAGCTTAAAGCTTAGCGTGTACATTCGTTCAGGCCCCGTGAGTGGACAACTCGCGATCATTCACCTTCAGTATGCTGCGTATTCCTGCAGAGGATCACTTTGCTGGATACACTACCATGTTCGACGATCGTTTGACAGAACGCGTTCCAGGACCAACGTGAAAAATATTTTTTTGCTAGAAACAAGTACAATAAAAAAAGCGTGCATTTATTTTGGCCTAATTGTGGATTTTCGTTATGCAAGTACCGAAGCTTACTGATGGGAAATTATTTCAATAATTAGTTACACATTCGTCATTTACTAAAACTCACACAAAACAACACGTTTCTTCGTTTTTCTTAAAATGTAGTATTGAGTGCCTTGGAATATTGCAACGTAATTTCACGCGTTTCTGACATCGTACCATAATTCAGGACTGAAGGGATACTCATGACATCAATGAGCTTCGCGTCTTTCAGGGCATTAATTAAAACTTGTTCATTCATCCATCAATCAGCTTCGCTGTTAATAAGCTTTGCGTGGCTTTGTGCAAGCTTAGCACGCATGCTTCTGTTAAATTGCGAAGTAAAGGTGTGTTGTTACACAGGTAGATATTGTCGGCCCGTCGTACACACTACATATATGCCACAATACCTTAGAGTGCTAACAAATAAACAAACCTGGTAATTACATTACACATCTTGATATCAGGAATGCATATTCGAGAAAAAAGGCACAAGTCATCATAAAAGAGTTACAGCGTTTCCAACACCTTGCTACTTCTATATCAAACTTGTTAATTTATAGGCTATATTCAGTAAAGATGGCCTCTATATAGCTAAAAAAGACCAGAAGCTAAAAGACGGAAAAGATTCATCACTTTTCAGTATTTTTTTCGTTTTTTCAGAGCTTTGTCCAAAAGACTAAAGCTGTGAACAGAATAATATTACCAGCTATATTAGCATATATTGTCAGGGCACCTCTGCTTTTGCCTTTCCATAATTCACAACACTGCCACTAGAATACTATACTACGTGAATACGTCCCTAATTACACGGTAGCGATTTCCCTCTGGGGCCCCTATTCGAGCATTATATTCTGTCCGGCTGCCACTTTCAATCATACTTGTATAGCGCATGCTTGACCCAGATTTCGGCTCAGTGAATACTAATCTTTAATCGAAACCAGAGGTAAAATGATGTTTTTAACAGGCGAACTTTCTTATCTCTTGGCAGTTTTTTCCTCCACCTCCCTCGGCTCTTTTTCATACCTCCCCTTCTTACACTTCCCTTTAGTTGAAACACTGAAACTGATTGCCCAGCCACAGCTGTTTTGTTCACTCCAGGCGACATCTATTCTTGCGAGCTTAACAAAAGTTAATTCAAGATGCCACCCCCTTTTCGAGATATCATCTTCCCAACCAGTTGAAAGTAATAGCAGCCAGGAGTGTTCAAGTACCAACTCACTCGCATCTCATCCTTGCAACAGTTTTATTGATGTGTTCTGCTTATTTCGCTCTGAGCCCAGTGTTCTCATTGCTCTTTATTTCATGTTTCCGCAAATTATAACCAGTGACAGTGAGTTTGCTACTTTGTTACGGACCTTCTCTCACACAGAACGTCACGTATTGTTTCCAGCTATTCGCAGTTTCCACTTGTCCTTTCCGCCTTCCTGAAATGCTTCCTTGCTGCCTTGGAGAAAACACCCGCCCAATGTTTTCGCTTGATAGGGCGAATGCGAAACTGGTCGAAAAGTACCCTTACACAGTCCGGAATCTCCGGGAGTCTCTAATTAAACGATATTAATCAGCAGCGCCAGCTTTGTTCTGTGACTCTTGTTTTCTAAGGCGAGGCTCGTCGATGCTCTCATTTCGCTTGTAGTTTGGTGCATTTGTGGGCACCACAAATGATATTCTATCGTTTGTAATATGTTGCGTGATCGTAACTTTACAGCGAACATCATAATTAGGTGTTTTCTTTATTTTGCGCTGTCATTACGGTGCTCTTCTTAAAAGAAGATGATATGTAAAATTTTGTTTACTGTGGTTTTCACCTTGTTTAAGAAATTATTTTAAACGGCTTTGTAAGTATTTTAAATGGCTTCGTAATACTAATATCAAACTTAGCAAGTGAAAACAGTTTTCTCTGTATACGTTGAAATTATAATCTTATCTGGAAAGGAAACTATAGTTATATGTTGCTCCCTCAAATGTGGATTGTATAGTATTCTTTGAGTATCATGGTGTGATCTTTTCCAAAGGATGTGTTTTATATGTTGATGACATTATTAGCAAGTTCACCTTACGGACCTTCTAATATGAATGTTTAATATGAGTGTTTTAGAACTTCTAATATGAGTGTTTTAGAACGCCAACACCGTGATATGAATATTACGCAGGCCGCATGAGAAAGCTCCAGAAGTTCTAACCACCAGGACTTCTTCGTGCATCAATTGAGCCTTTAAATCTAGATACACGGGCACGAGCATTATTGAGTAGATCGAAAATGCTCCGGCCGCCGCCGCGTTTTAATACCGTGACATTCACAATAGTATCCGAGCACTATAACCACCAGAACACTGCAGTGGGTGTTTGATAGCCTATTCGTATTACTGAATGTTTTCTGAACATTATTGACTACTCTGAAGCTTTTTGAACAGCCAGCCCTGCTTCTTGTAAACTACAGCTATAGCTACACTCATTCACGCCTTGCTGTTAGTGAAATTGACTCTACGTAATTTCGTTTCAAGAGTTTGATGACATTTCTGCTAACTTTCTTCAATGCACAAGCATTTGTTCCTGGGCGTATATTTCATTTCAACGCTTTGAAAGCGTCCTGTTGTCGCTTTTTATTTCAAGAACATTCGAACTGTCCGCTTCAGATGGAAGTGATGCATCTTATCCCCCCCCCGATATTGTTCACAGTAGAGTTCAATTATCTTACTCATGTCTTTATTTTTTATGTCTGAATTGTAGCCCAGGTGACCCAATATTCTGCTCTGCGTCGCCAGACCGACTTCGCGGTGCGCTCTCAAAAAGAACGGTAGCTTCGATGAATAGAAACAAAAGCATTACTCTTGCTACTATTATTGTGCAGAAGATTTTACCTAGCGAGAATGCAAGTATGCTGCCAATGCTGATGTACGCCCCTAAGATAAATTTTTCTCTCGCGTCAACTTAGATATTTATACTTTTTTGTATATTGTCACCAATTATTCTTACACTAGACATAGAATAAATAGATTTCATGTATCTCTAGGTGATTCAGAGGTAGGGCTGCGTTACCAAAAATTTTGATTTTTAGGGTGACAAATGATACAAAAAATGTGTGTATATTGTAACACCAGCGTTGTGGCAGGTGCGAAGTTCATTTTTTGTTTCATAATGTAGTCAGCATAATGAAGATTATTGACTTTCAAAATGAAAGCTGGTTTTATGTGATAATACTTGTAGCCAAAATGCTCCTAAATATATCACACTGTTCATATTGCTCTCAACGAGATTTTTTTTCTCCGTCTCTTGGAAAGCGTTCTGAGCGCGTAGCACAATTGATTCCTCTGACAGAGGTTTCTACCACTCAACAGCTGTCTTTATACCAGACTAGTTCTTTTTAAAACACCGTTTCCTGCGGTACAGTTTACTGGCATTGACCAATGCAAGCAAAACAAGCCTTCGAACTCTACAGAGTGTTCAGTCCCAGGCACTCGGCTTGCCTCGGCTTGCCTCGTAGTGCGTCAACAATGGCTACTATAGCTATCGCTGGTGACCACCTCATCACGACACATATCGACGTTGAGGCACTCCGGACACATATAAGGCATATTGCTCGGACACCCTGCCACCACCTAGCCTCTTTACCAGCAGACAGACCACGTTCGTCATTTTGCCAAACGATCACCACATATCGCGATTCTTTGCCATTATGCTTCTCACCCGCCGCCAGGCCTTTGACTCCTCCCTGGTGCCTGACTCAGGCTAATATCAGGCTAACTATACGAGACATCAAGAAAAAAGCAGATATGTCGTCACCTGCTCTTGGACAGCTTGCTCTGCTCTTGTTATACGAGACGTATCAAGGCTGTATACACGTATACACCGACGGCTCTGTTTTACAGAAGAGTTCAACGGCATCATTTGTTATACCGATAAATGACACGACAAGAAAATTCAAGACCTCCCACCTTACGACATCAACGGGAGCAGAGCTCACAGCTTTTCGTGCCGCATTGCAATTTATGAGCGATCAACAGCCACAAAAATGGATAATTTTCAGTGACTCAAAGGCGGCACTGCAATCCCTTCTATCCCCTTCACGCCACGGCTCATACGAACAGCTGGTATTTGAGATTGCAGAGAAGACTCACCAATTCATTGAGGAACGACATGAAATAGCCATTCAATGGCTGCCAAGTCATTGTGGAATAATTGGCAATGAGCGGGCCAATCGAGCTGCCCGTTCTACTCGTACTGCAAGCGATGAAATATCAATTCCGCTTTCCAGAACTGACGCTGCACGGAAATTCCGCATGCTTGCTCGCAAGCGCACCACGTCCCAATAGAACGAGTCACATTTCTTTCATGCTCGGTTAGGTACTTTAGACCCAACTCTCAGTCTTCGAATTCCTCCGGAATTACGCCAACGAGACGCTACTAAGCTGTGCAGATTATGGTTGAGCGTCACATTTACCAATGCGTACGCGTTCCGCATAGGAATGGCTGACACTGCTGCATGCGACCATTGTGGCAGTGATGAAACAACTTGGCACATTCTGTGTGAATGCCCACAATAGTGCTCGCAAAGACAGTCATCTGGAATATGCACTAGATGAACTGGACAACCAGTTTCTTTCGGAAGAAAGACTCCTGCGCTGCCGACAGGGCTTTATGTCGCAGAAGAAGGCCGTGAAGGCGCTCCTGCGCTTCTTGCGTTCAACCGGCCTGTCCAAACGACTGTGATCGGAACTCCCTGAATGTGTGAGCATGTGTTTTTTTTTCTAATTTATTTTATATCTCTCCATAGCTATCCTCTTTCCGACCCTTTTCCCCACCCCCGTACAGGGTAGCAAACTTGTTCGTCTCGGTTAACCTCCCTGTCTCTTCCTTTTAATTATTTCTCTCTCTCTCTTTTCTTTATTGTCTAGGTTACACAGACGCGACGCAAGAGGTTTTCCGCTAATATTACGCGTTTGAAATTGATAATTCAGCGTTTGCAATCTTCACTGCAACTTTCAGTCGCCCAGCCCTTGCTGCTTCGTGTGATGCCCTATAATTTTACTTCATCAACCAATTTTAATATTCGAGTAAATTTCTCAAAATATTTAGGTTTTGAGAAAAACTGTAATATTGCTGATGCAAATTTTCAGACGTCTTTTACAATAGGTGCCTGTCCAGATATTTTTCGTATGTCCGTCTTCCCCTTATATAATCCTGAGTTGACCATTTTTGTAACATTGCATCTCTTGGTTATTATTTGCAAGGGTGGCATGCTTCACAGATCTTCAAAGCGCGTTGTTTGCATTGATTCGCATCTGTTTTTATACTTCCGCAAAACGATGAACAGTTTCGGACATTCAACATTTTCTCTGAACTGTTCTTCAAAAGATCGACTTGCGCAGTGGCAGTGAGAGTTTTTTCTGAAGAGGGATGGGAACGTGGGTGGTGCATGGCTTCCGCTTGAGGTATCTTTTTAGTTAGGGCATATAAGCCAGGATTCTTAGTCCAGGAGCACCGTCAGGAGTTCCTGCTCTATTGTGGAGTCTTTTGGTTTTTCTTGTATTCTGATCTTCGCTCCTCGCTCTTGGCCATTATACTTGCCATCACTCACGGTACGTGGCCATCTAGGCGTAATGTGCCTTGTACACAGCTTTCTACTCACTAAAAGAAGTCGAGCAAAGCGAATACAAAGTGGTGCATGCCTTCCATCATGCTTCTCTAGCCATCAGAAACTGCAATATAAGTGACAAGCCGCCGGAGGCGCAGATAAGTAAGCAATAACCGCCCTGAATGCCAGTAGCGAGCTATATACGTAGAGAGCCGCGCCTTACTTGCATTAGTACTCGGAAGAGACACTACGAATATCATAAAACAACTCACAAAGCGAAGGCCATTGGGCTTGCTTCATGCATCCCGATATGAGGAGGCTGCAGTGTCTCCTCTAGTGGCCGACAGGTTTTAGGGTCACTTCCGTTTTCAGCATTGTTATCCACGACCAATCTTGTTCTGCGTGACCCAATGTGGTTGTAGGTCGGTGGGGCAAAGCAATATAAATTCGCTCTTTCAAAAAAAGTCACCCAAGAACAGTGTTTGCTACTGGCGATTTCGCCAAATGGAATGCGCTCGCACTAAGAGTCTGTCAAGCTCACTAAGATGACACCTCTCACGCCCACTGTCCATGACGGTTTTGCTGTGTCGTATCGCTCAGATGCTTCTCTGGTGCTGCCGACAATAATGTTGACTTCTTCTACAGCGCCAGGCTTCGACTTGGCGTTCATTATGAAAAAACAGGAAAGTTCACGTTTTCTCTGTTTCTATACTTATCAACAGCCGACAGAGTTTTCTTAGTTTTGCGACGTTGTTGTTATGTACGCAATAATGAACCAGTAGATTTGACATGCATCTCAAGCAGCACTTGCGTGTCGATCCCAATACCGCCTGGACACCACCATCTGAATGCACCCCTTATTTTCCTATACTCTACTTGCGTCTCTTGTTAGAGGGCGTGTCTCCATCTGTCTCCTCAGGTCATAAACATTGCCTGCCACGGGCTCATGCATGCGCTAAAATCTGCCTCCCCCCACAAAAAAAAAACAAAAAACGGTGCACCGTGTCTCTGGGACGCGCTCGCCAGATGCTTCACAACCAGGGACTGCGACAGCCCGTGCTGTTTTCTTACGTGCCGCTGGCTCGTTCGGTGAAGCAGGAAAAACAGCCTGCATGCCTAAGGAGGCTGTTCAAGTATTGTACCTCCACGCGACAAGTTGTCACGTAATCTCCACAGCACTCCTTTCACGTCAGTATCTTTCACGTCAGTCTTGCCATATCCACATATATAAGCATGTAGTCTATTTCCCTGTCTTCAAGTTTACCATGCGGTCGGCTCACTCGTTACTTGATACATGCACCTCCATTCATCTAACGTGTCTATCCCTCTTTTCCGGCTTTACTCAAAATGATTCTGCAGAGCAAGTTATCGAGCACGTCACTGAACGCGCGTTTAACAAGAAATAACTCTTAAGATAGCTCTCTTCTATCAGTAATAAATATCACCATTATTTATTATGAATGCTGCTTGTGGTGGAGCCTGTTCGTCAGAGAGAATCTGCGTGCTCTGAGTTGGGTACAGAAAGCCCATGAACAAAAATATTGAGAAATAGTTACTCGATAGATGGGTGATCGAGGAAAAAAGTAATCGATGTTTGTGAAGCTATTCCAACTTGGTAGAATTTGTATTTGTCCCATTGGTCCTTCTCACAATTCATTTAATTCATTGCATATTTCCTTGTATGATCTGCGGTGCGAGTTTTGTCCACGTCAGTTGAAGAGATGCGTAAATGTTGAGAAAAAATTGCACAAGTATCAACTGAAATGAAGGCTAATAAACAATTTCTTATTCCTAATCATTCAAATAAATCTGAACGCAGTAGTGTACTGCACTGCGCCATGAGAGCGTAAAGTTGCAACTGTATACTATAAAATGAAACCGGTATTTTTCTCTGCGCCAATATGAGCGATGAGTGTGGTAACAGTTAGCTGAGAAAGGTTCGAGTCGCAGAGCAATTTTTAGTGAAAACATGAGAAGGCGGGCGGTTGGGCCAAAGCCGGCCCCTCGCGTTGTGTGAAGGCGTTGACAAAAATGGGACTGGCGCACCGAAAAATGCGATGCAGGTTCTGACAACGGTGGTCACACTAATTATAAAATAATCTACATTACTGCTCAGAGGGGGGACATTTTTCTGTTGGTCAAGTACAATGCGAGAGGAAAGTAGACTGTATAAAATACAAAACGTACGTTTGTAAAGCCGATAGTGTTTGTCGCCATGGCGCAGTGGGTTGCGTCCTCGGCATCAGTTGCTGCGGAGCGAGAGAACGTTTGTTCGATATGCGTGGCGTATTTCCGTGACAGAAACACGTCCCTGAATTTTCGTGGACGCCAGTATAAAACAGTCTTGTGGTAAAATCAGTTTCAAGAACGTGCAGGATGCGGAGGGGCAAAGCGCGCAGTGCGCGATTCATGTTTCTTTAGAGACTCGCTGAGATCCTAATTAGCTTCGGTCTTAAAACTGGAGACTCTAATTAGACACGAATAATTATTGCAAAGCTTTATTGTTCAACTACGGACAAGGAGAATATTCTCCCACCAGCCCTACATGCATATCCAATCAAGACCCAGCATTTTTCTAGTGAATAGCTGGTGAACGCCTCTGCAAAGCGAGAAGTCAGTTATCTCGAATACGAAACTTGCTAGAAGAAACTGCTTGCATCGGCGTAGTTTCTGGTAGGAGAGGGCGTGTTTTGGTTCGTTGATAATGGTGGTATTTCAGCACCCATCGCAGAAAGAACTTCTCCATAGTCAACGCACGCCGTTGGTCTCTCTCGCCACAAGATAGCTGCTGAGGTGGTAGTGGCCCTCTCTTGCCGTCAAGGAAAGAGACCTTCACGACAGCAGATACAAACGCCAGCCGACACATTGATATCCTAAAACGCTTCACCCCTAAAATAGAGAGAAGCAAAGGCCACCGAACTCCGCCATCCATTCACGTTTGCAACAGCTTGTGCGAAGATCTTTTAATATATTGGGAAGCGTTCTCTCCCGCCGTGAAAACAGAAAGCTTCCTTGAAGATGACAACAAGCTAGGCAAATGAGGGTCCATCAAGTTATCACAAAAAAAGCCAGTAGTCAAAGCTGTACTTCTAAAAGGAAAGTTCATTTCATAAGCCATGTTTCTGGTCGTCAATATGTCATATAAGCAGAGCGGACGCGCGTTGGCTAAACCTCCCTGTCCTCGTTTGTGTCTTTCTCTCTCACCTGACACCGTCGTAGTGGCCTAGTGGCTGAGGTATTCGGCTGTTGACCTGCAGGTCAAGGGATGGAATCCTGGCTGCGGCGGCAGCATTTTCAGTGCAGGCGAAAATGCTGTACGCCCGTGCGCTCAGATTTGGATTCACGTTAAAGATTTCCATGTCGCCAAAATTTCCGGAGCCCTCTACTGCGGAGTCTTTCATATTCATATGGTGATTTTAGGAGAGAAACACCACATATCAATCAATCCTTCAATTTTTTTCGTCTTAGATTTGCGTCGTAAACAAGATAATAATGCCAGAAGGAATATGAAAATGAAAGGCACATGATAAAAATTCGCTTAAAAAAGCTCACGCACGCGTTGACTGTAATTTTATTTTATATAAACTTAAACTATAGGCACCGGGTGGTCATCGTACGGCGCCAGCTACGTTCAACCACAAAAGCGTCGCAAGCCGCGGTAGGAGTGGAACTGGCGTGTGAAGCAGGCGAAACAGAGAAGGATCTGTTTTTTTCAGCCTAGCATACGTAGCGTAGTGGCGGTCTGTAGTTTTGAAAAATCCAAAGCTGTGCGTCTCTGAGTTTGCCGCCAAAGGCAAAGAGAATGGGCTGCAACAGCGATTTTTTGAACAATGCATGATGCATTCAACTGTGGGTCATCCGTTCAGATAACCGGGCCCGTTATCTGGCTTTCGAAGACTCACGCACAGTCGTTTGCAGTCATGGCTGCGTTTAATGGTTGCCACGTCATTTAGAACGAATGACACGTGTCGCTTTTATGTCTCCGCCCCAAGAAGCGCCTTTGCAACATTAAACTGGTCAGCTTCTTTGCGTGGTGCTCTGCTTTCAGTCCTTCGTTTACGTTTGGAGGTGAAGTAGAAGGTGCACGATGCCTTCTGCCTTTCGGGGCTGCGAATGAGACAGAATCAACTGACGAAATATTGGGAACTAAACATATGTGCTGTTTGAATATCGATCTTGCTGTTCCACACTGTTGGGGAGTCATGAGAGCGCAAATGCGCCCGTGGAGGTGCAACTTATCTGAGCTGCAGCTCCCAACAGAGAGTTTCCTATGTTGTCTGGTTAACATAACAACAAACGCACATAACTCCCAATTTACTCAATTGAATATATATATATATATATATATATATATATATATATATATATATATATATATATATATATATATATATATATATATATCTATATATATATGAGCGCACATTTTTTTTTTACGGTTTGCATCAATTTCGTTGTAGCTTTACCAGGACACGAGATAACAAGGTGGTGAACAGATGGCAACAGGGCAAGGTGACAAGCACATCAACTTCAACCTCACGGCGTGCATTAGCACCATGTCAGCCGAAAAATAGGTTGGACCCAATCATACTCAACATTGACAAAAGCGCATAACGATTGGCGCATAAACTCGTGCTCTCGTGAGAAAAAAAGCTTCTCAGGGAGGAACGCGGGCATCTCATGCCTTGTGCGCTAAAAATTAGCCATGAGGCACGTCAACGGCTATTTCCAGCAAGACCCTTGCAGCGGTTACGCCAAAGGCTGAATACGCCGGCATAACAATAGTACCGCAAGAAGCCCCCTTGAAAACCGCCTCCACCCCCGTACATGAACTGTCGGACCCGTCGCCCACAAAAACCAGCATTTACCGCACGCCAAAAAAGGCGGGCAAACACGCATTCGAACGCCGCATGCTGGTTGGTCTCAACCACGGCGATGTTTTGGGGCTAATGCACACCAAAGAGTTTCAAACCTCCTTGGTAAACACGCGCACCACCTGTCATTGTTGTAGCTGCTCGCGAGTGGGAAGCATGCCAGTAGTCCCATCACCAAACAAAGTATTCCACTAAAGGAAAGTGTTCAGCTGTCCCTGTTCGGCGGTGAACATGGTGCTGTGTTTAGAAAAACAAATGTGTGACGATTTAGAGTACGAATCAAGGAAGGAAAGTAGGCGGAAAAGAACACCAGGGAGGTTAACCAGCCTAGGGACAGACAGTTTGCTACCCTGCGCATAGGAGGGGATGGGGGAGATGAAAGATAAAAAGCAGAGAAGGAAGACAGATAAACACAACACATTCGGCAGCACACGTGCGCACACTCAGTCATAGTCTAGTCTTGTCTTTCGAGGACTGTGACATTGCTGTTACAGCCACTTGTTCAAGTCCGTGTTGCGTTGGAATTCAAACAGTGCTTTTGTTGCCTTCTGTTGCAATGTCTTCCCTCAGGCACTTGACAGAATAGTGTCCACAGACATTTGGCTGTTGTCGATGCGCGCAAGAACGGACGCCAGTGACTGTCTCCAGGTGTCATACAACGGGCAGTCGCACAGGATGTGGTTTGGCGTCTCTTCGCAATGACAGGCATCACAGAGAGCGTTGTCGGTGATTCCTATGACAAAGTAATAAGATTTTGTAAATGCCACTCCTAGCCATAAGCGATGAAAAAGGGTGGCTTTTCTTCGGTCGGGCCAAGTGGGCATGTGGAGAGCCATCAAAAAGGACAGATGGTGTTGACTATTCGTCTCGTTGCTTGGTGGGCACCATAGTGAAAACGTGATTTCACGCGCAAGTCGTCGAAGATTACTGGCGGCATCGGTTCGCGAAAGTGGTATAGCTTCTTCTCGTGTTCCTTCAAGAGCTGCCCTTGCGGCAGCATCGGCATGTTTGCTTCCTATGACGCCACAGTGAATTAGCAGCCACTGAAAATTCCCATGATGCCCTTTCTCGTGTGAAGTGTGGAGAAAGCAAGCGCAAGCACATAGAGTGTGCCTTAGTCTGCCCAGATGTACGTCAACAGAAACAAGAATTGCAGTTGCTGGTGACTATCCGATACGAACTCACATTGTTGTAGATGTCCTGAGAACGTACATCAGACACTTCGCAGGTGCACCCTGTCATCCCCTTTCCCTGTTGCCTTCAGAGAGGCGCCAAGCATCGTTCGCTAAAACGATTGTGAAGTAAAATTAAAAATTTTCTCGGGCCTCACTCCTGCATCTAAACCATCGATGCCCCCTTGGTGTCTTATACGACCCACAGTGCATCTTTGTGTACCAGAGATCCGGAGGAAATCGGAGCTTTCATCATTCGTGCTGAAACATTTGTCTCTTCTTCTTTTGCACGAGAACTATTCAGACAGTGTACATATATACACCGATGGCTCGACGGACCGCCAGTGTTCGTCAGGTGCAGTAGGTGTCCCAGCAAGAGGTGTTACCATCAGCTTTAGAACTGACCACTCCAAGGCATCTACAGCAGCGAAACTAGCTGCTTTGCGTGCTGCACTTTGTGTGGTCAATCGAGAACCACCGCAACAATGGTCGATTATCAGCGACTGAAGGGCTGCCCTACAATCTGTGCTCTCAGCAGTGCGTCGCGGGCCGTACGAACAGCTAGTTTTCGAAATTTAGAGTACGATGTACTCTACTACGGGTGAGCCCTAAGAAGTAGTTAGAAAAAGTTGATTACGATTTAGAACCTATTCTGTTTAGAAAAAGTGGGCAACGATTTGGAGTACTAGGTACCCCAGTGCAGGGTATCATACCGCATTGTAGCATCCGGTTAGTCTCCGTGCCTACCTCTTTCCTCTGTCTCTCAATTAGCCCCTTATTTTGCTGTTGTGGCTAAAAGGTCACCCTATCGCAAACGCGTCTGTGCAGCGAGCAAAGTGCCATGGGCTTCGCGTGATGCAGCTTGAACACGCACATTGCTTTGAAAGTACCTAATTGCCTCTGAACTGTGAAACAGACTGTACTTTTGATGCATGCTTAGTTATCCTGTGATGTATATATTGCTAAACGGATATAAGTGCGCTAAGGTCGACAGCACAATTCTCGCTCACGGCATGCTCTCCAAAAAACCATGGATGCAGTGTGTCGCGTCGCAGCATAAGAAGAAGAAAATGATGACGATGATTTTTAATGAGGAGAAAGAGGAAAATTTGGCTTGGAAAGTAGAGGTCTAGTCCTCTGCTCTTCACGGGGGTAACAGGAAAGGAAAAGAAAGAGAAAGAGGAAGAGATGATAAGGTATGATAGTTGCATAGCATAACCAAGCCACGGAAAATTGGGCTAGATCTAGACGGGACTGCCTATTTAAGCTAGCGACCTCACTCAGTGTCTTTGAAGCATAGAACCACATGGAATTGCGTGGTAATGCGCGTAGATGGGAACCATACACGCTGTTTATTTTTCATTTATTTTACACCTCTCGCAGTTTCCAAGCTACCATCTGTCCTGTATTTTTACGTTCAGGGCTAATTTGTGTTGTGTTCATGTCTGTTTATGTTCGCTTCTTGCTTGCTACGCCGCGGCTGTTGAGCCTGCTGTTCTACCACTGGTATAAGCATAACACACATGCAGTTCTTCTGCGTCTTTTACTCCTTCGTGCAACACATTTCCCAACATCTTCCCCATATGCTGATAGCAGTCTACCTGTGCAAATACACTCACTAATTCGTTCTGTTGTGATTCACTGGAAAGGTCACAGCGCACTATTGTCCTACCTCTTTCAGGTAATTAAATTACAGCCGTACAGGCCGTCGCTTCTTCTCAGTGCTTCGGGGAGACGAGAAGTACCTAGAAAAGAGAGTGCTCTCTGCAAAGACCATCCTCCGTTTTATAGTGTTTCGTCGATCGAGTGCTAGGTTGAAATATTGATCTCACTTTCGGAATGTAGTGTCGTACCAATAAGGGGCGTGCGCACTTTGGTGTTCACAATTGAGGTTATTAGGAAAGTTTCAATAAATATAAATGAACAATTTGGAGAAGAATGTCACGGTAAGTGGGCCTATATTTACGACTACTTGTAAGTTTCCCACATGCGGCCTGAAGTATTGTTCTTTTACGTATTGACATTGTTTCATGCCCTTCAATTATTGGGCACTTACTCAATCATTTCTGATGGAGGCATAGCAGAAATAAAAAGTGAGGTATAGGCAAATCAGGCTGTGGTCTGTGTATTCGAAAAAGCCATATTTTACAAAAGGCAATGTTTTTGTGCTTCATGTGTACAGGTGAGAAGGTCATGCCAATGCGGGCACTTGCTACTTTTCTGCTGCTGCACAAAAAATGTGGCATAGCAGAGAACAAAGACAAACCAATACATGGGCAAAAGTACAATGCTCGCGCACTCGGTCGCAACCCGTCAATAGAAAAACGGCGTGACTTATGCCAACGTCTTCACACAGTGAATATGTTACCGTTTATAAAACACAAGTAGGCCCCTGCTAACACAAATCAAATAACCATACATAACATATGTGTTTGCTAAGATGGCACATACGATCATAAATCACTTTGCCTCCTAAGTACGACGCTCTAACTGCAGCAGTGACGTCCCCTAGGAATTTTCGGCTAGAATGAAAACACAAGAATTGTGTAGCCAATAATAGCAGCTGATAATTAAACGGAAAAGTATTTTGTTACTTTTACCACCCTTGCAATATTTCTGATTCCTCCAAAACTTGGACTAGTGAGTAAGGAGCAATATTTTAAAATTTTCGCTTTAGCCATGAACATAGTTTTTTTTCTGTTCCTCTTTAAAAAAATTAGATGATATCAACAGTTTCTTGTATGACAACGGTAACTCCTTGTCAGCCAGTATTTCCTAGTATATGCGAACATGCACGATCGCTTGCCCAACACTGGTCTTTTAGAGCCAACGTCTCTGATATTTGCTCAGCAAAAGAAAAAGAACACTAATTTCTAGCCCGCTTCAGGTAATATATTATTAGCTCACCCGAAATTGGTCCAAGAAGTAGACGGTAGAATCATCAAAAGCCCTGACTTAACAGTACCAACTAGCGCTTACGGAATGCGAGCCTTTGTGTTAGAACTGGATGCTGCCAATGAGCATACACCGTACGCTGTTCTCAAATCGGGAAAGTAAAAAAAGCAGGTGGGTGGGTACGGTGTACGTAGTAATGTGTCCTGTCACATATAAAAGGCATCCCATCCATAAACTTTTCTTCATTTTGTCATCTGGGTTTAAAACACTGCAACCTGCACAACACAATCAACATAGAACGCTTGTCAGCTATTGGTACATTCAGTTATTTCTATTCTTTTTTCCTTTGCACCCGTCCCGCCTCCTTGAAAAAGTGCCTGATTGTGTGCCAACGAAAGATGCATAAATAAAATGACACAAAGAGATACGAATAGCGCGATAAGAACACACATTTAACTTTATGTAATTCTGAGCGCATTTCAGTTTGGGTTCACATATTTGATGCTCGTCAGCAAAGAAGCGCGCGATTTACAAGAAAAATAGTATCCTAAAGCTTTCGCTTACAGTTAGTAGAGGCGGACACGAACAGAAAGGCGGCTGCGGGTGTGACACAAACCTTTTAAGCTGATCAATTCACTCTTATTGTGACCTAGCGGCATACCGGAATGCCCCAATCAAACGCGCAACGTCTGCGTCATCTTTTTATTCCACAATATAAACTTATATTTTGTGATTTTGGTTTGTGATATTACAACGTTTCATCTATCGGCAATTGGCGTTGCTATAGTTCGTTTTTTTTGCTTTACAGTTCGTATGCTACAACCATGAGTTTGAGTGAACAGTTTGAAAACGGTAAGCAGGACGAGTATGTAATTGTACCTACTTTTGGGCAGTGTGACACGGCTGGAAGTGCAAATATCTTGGAGGACATATCGCTTTTGTGTGTCCATGTGCCTTAGTCCAACGTCTGGGTAATAATGTCTCTGTAGAGCGAAAAAAATGATATGTTGGCTTTATTTACACATCCTAAGGTGTACGGTATAGTAGTATGGTATTGGTTCAGTTCTCTAACTTAAGGTATCAGGCCATAACTTTTTGTCAAACTTTTTGTCAAACTGTTATTTCCTGCTTTTAGGTACGGTAAATGCACAATTTATGTGCCGTAATTTTGCTGTATAAAGCCTTCGTCTATACAGTTTTTTTTCGAAAGATACAAGCAAAAGTGTTAGTCCATTTATCACCCATGAAACCAAAAGTGAAAGTGCTAGTTTTGGGTGCATTACAAGATTCCCTTGATGGGTAGCATATTTAGGATATTTAGCCATTATATCAAGTGCGGACATGTCGTAATGCTCTAAAAGTATTGTCAACATATATTCACTCAGAAAAGTATCCAGCTTTTCACTTAGTGAACGCATAGAATGGTACATGTGTTGTTCACAGTGAATGACATGTAAGTGAGCGTGTAAACCTATAAAATTGCTTTGTTTGACAATGCGTGTCACTTTATTGTTCCCAACACAAGCACATTTGATATGTTTAAGCAAATTTCAATGAGAGCCTAGCCTCTAGACTGAAAAAGCGTGCCTGACAAACGAACAGCACCACAGTGCAAAAGCAGTTCGTCATGTCTGTGATGCCACAAAAAAGCTCGAAAAAATATTTACAACTGTCGGTAGATCATAAGCTCACATTAGAAAGGTCCACGATGGAACTGACTGAAGGTATTAAAAATTAGAGCCCTCCTTTTTACCTTGCGTAAACACTAAATCTGTATCAGATATTTTAGTTAATGCTCGCGGTAGTTTCCGTACGCGGTGATTTTTCAGTACGCGAGCAGATGTAGCTCTTTCACTAATTGACACTTTTCATTCAAACTTAGCAAACTTTCTTATCACATATGTAGGTGTACAATGAACTTCAGTGAGCAACATTTTGACAAAAGATATAATGACTGCCTCCTTTACAGACAGGAGGAGGACAAGAACATTAAGAGAAAAGGCAGGGAGGTTAACCAGGCACATCTTCGGTTTGCACCCTACACAAGAGGAATGGGTAGCGGGAGTATAAAGATGAAAGAGAGAGAGGGCGGAAAGAGAAGAGAAAGAGACAGAAAAAAAGATTGTCAGTCAATGGGCTGACAGGAGACCGCCAGGAGGCGCCGACTGGTGCAAACGCGCTGATTTTGGCTCCTGCTTTTTTCAATGTTTCGATTGGTTTCTTTCGTCGAAACCGAGTACATTATGTGTTAAACGACGCAATGCGTTGTGAGGACTTGACCAACAACGGCCTTTCTACAGTGGGTGACTTTTTTCTCTTTATGAGAGGGTGCAGTTCCGACCACGTCACGGCACAGCTAACCCTAACGCGGTAAGCCTAACCTCGGCGAGGCAGCACAGGTAGGCCTAGGCCTAACCCTGTCACCGCGGACGCCTTGGCCCAAGATGGAGATTGCGGAGAGAGAAGAAATCTCTCAGGACGAAGCAAGCAGCCCCGGCTGAATGACGGCATATGGCCGCAAGAACAGCAAGGGGATAAGAATGGCGACTACTACCCGCGAACGCACTCGAACGCCTGGTGGACGAAAGGGCGGTGGCCGCACCGCCGCCCCACTGAACGCGTACCAGCGAATCGTCGCCACCTCGAGGCTCCCTCAACTTCTGTGGGACACGTATCGCATCATCGTAAGACCGAGGGACGGTCTGAATGTGACCAAGTTCAATCAAATACGTTTCGAGCAAGTCCTGGCCATGGCGGCGGCCTTGGCTCTGGCCAAAATTGAAGAGGACACCATTTGTCCCAATGGCACTCTAAACATTTATGTGGTGTGTACTCCTCATGAGAAGAATGCGTGCGCCTACCTAAATGCACAGCATGTCCGACTGGGCGATTGCACGTAGTGTGTCCCTGTGTCTGTGTACCCGGCTCCCCCCGATGACACGTGCAAAGGTGTCATGAGGGGTGTCGACGTGGATATCAGCGAGGCTCAGCTCCGAGCACGAATTGTGAACCGCTGCAACCCAGGAACCATCGAGGTCAAAAGAATCAAGAACACCACGGTTGTGGTAGTATTGTTCAATGGTATGAAGGTGCCCAATTATGTGTCCTGTGGCACGAGCATGTTTCGCTGCACACTATACAGGAAACACACGGAGGTCTGCTACGGCTGCGGAGGTATGGGACACCGTGCTGACGTTTGCCCTAATCCAAACAGCAAGTGGTGCCCCACGTGCCGACAAAAATCACGAACGGAGGATCATCATTGCACTCCAAAGTGTTCGCTATGCGGAGGTCCACATCCCACTGCAGACAGAGCATGCAAAGACAGGTTTCAAGTCCCCTACGTCGTCAGAAGGAGACGACGCCAATACCACCGGCGCTCCGAGAAGGAATGCAGTCCCGTGACTCCAGCGTCTCACCTAGCGTCTCCGACACACCCAGGAGAGGCCACTCCGTCACGCCAGCTGCGCGCGACGCAAGAGCCGCTCGCGTTCCAGAGGGAGATTTCAGGACAGAAGGAGATTCCAGGATGATCTCACATGGGCGGATCGAGTCAAGGAGAAGACGCCCAAACCCAAAAAGGTAAAGCGGTCGGCATCACCGGAGCATGGTGAAAAGAGCGAGATTGAACACTTACGTCAGGAGATTGCTAGTCTCAAAGCGAAGCTACGCAAGCAGAAAGCCGCGCACGCCATTTCCAGCAAAGTCGAGGGCGCGAACGGGGCGGATAACGCCGTGCATAAAAGCACGCAGGAACCCTAAGTCGAGGTCAGCAAGGCCAAGCGTAAGGCTCCAGCTCCGAAGGATGAGAGTGACTCGGATATGCCCGTAGTGGAAAGCTCGCAGAACAAGATGCTAGAAGAGTTACTTTGGATTTCCAAAGAAAATCAGTTAAGTATTACTCAACTCGCGCTGCGCATGGGAGCACTTGAGAGTGAAGTAGGAGCCATAGAAAATAAGGTAGTCGCACTTGAAAATAAGATGGCTATTAAGGCCAAGCCAAAGGTTCGTACACAAGCTGCTACTAACGATGATACGGGGGTGACCCCGCAGTGTCAATAAGACGGAAACTAGCAAAATGGCGGGCACTCAAAATAATCTAGTAATTTGGCATTAGAATTGCGCTAGCTTTCAAAGGCGCAAGACCTCACTGCAACAGTACGTTACGGCTCACGCAGAAAGGCCGCAGGTAATTTTGCTACAGGAAACACTGTGCGACACACCCACCTTCGCTGGTTACAAATCGGTGGCGGCAAGGGGGGAGTCCAAGAGAAGTATAGCTACGCTGGTGAGCAAAAGGCTCGCATACGTTGTACATGACATTCAGCCAGGTCGTGGCAGAATGGAGGCGCTTTTCATTGAGGTTATCCGTAACAGGTGGCTTAAACAAAGCGTGTTCGTTCTCAATGTTTACAGCCCACCATCCGATTAGAGACAGTCTTTCCGCTCCCTGTTAACGAAGGCTGCTACACTCGCTAGACAGTCACCATTAGTAATCGCGGGAGACTTCAACGCCCCACATAACGCATGGAGGTACATCAGGCAAACGGCTAAGGGCATAAATCTAGCGCGGGCAGTCGATGACCTAACACTAACAGTCATTACCGATCCCCGGTTTCCCACGAGACTGAGCACGTCGGTGGCTAGAGACACAACCCCCGATCTCGCGTTTATCAAAAATTTACAGCAAATAACTTGGGATAACTAGCAGAAAAACCTGGGCAGCGATCACTTCATCATTGGTGTTACCATTTAGGTCAGAGCCCCCCATGGCAGGGAATTCAAAGTGACGCACTGGGATGCTTCTCTAAAGCTCAGAAACCAGGACACGGGTGAATACGACAGCTTCAGCGAACTAATTCAGACGCTCAGAGCAGATGTTGAAAAGGCCACAAAAACCATTCAAACCGAGCTCGATGTTCCCAGGATGGATCCGCACCTCGCACATCTCTTGAAAGCCAAAGCCTTCATTTTGAGGCAATGGAAAACACAGAGGCTTAACCGGCGGTTACGAAAGAGTATTGCGGAACTTAATATGGAGATCGAACAGTACTGCACCGAGTTAGCTCGCCTACAATGGGATGAGATCTGTTCAGCAGTCGATGGACGCATGCGTACAGGGGGGAAATGGAATCTTCTTAAACACATGCTAGATGACACGCAGACCAAAGGCAATCAAATACAGGCACTGTGCCACCTGATTCACAAGCACAGACAAGAGGGTGGAAGGGAAGAAAGGCTCCTAGGCGAGGTAGCGAATAGATATCTCCCGCTAGGCACCGGACGCTCTGAAGAGTATCCTGAAATAGAATGTGACACGATAAAAGAGCTCGATGACCCCTTTACAGAGTCTGAAATTAGAGCCGTCCTTCACAACTTGAATAGCAGGTCAGCCTCAGGACCAGAGGGCATCTTAAACAGACTGTTAAGAAACCTCAATGATAGATCAATTGAGATGCTAACGAAAGAGGTCAACAAGACTTGGGAGAGTGGAAGCGTGCCGGCAGAGTGGAAAGCAGCCTCGATTGTGCTTATTCCGAAACCAGGTAAGCCTTTAAACCTTGACAAGCTAAGGCCAATATCGCTAATCTCCTGTGTAGGCAAGGTAGCGGAACATGCGATCCTCAATAGGATCTCGAACTACATAGAACACAAGGAATTATTTCCACACAACATGATCGGCTTCAGGCCTGGCCTTTCCACACAAGATGTAATGCTACTTCTTAAGAAGCACATTTTCGATAACAGCACTAGGGAAGTTATGGGGATCTTAGCCCTTGACTTGACCGAGGCCTTTGACACCACTTCTCATCGCTTTGTCTTGCAGGCCACGGCAAGCCTAGGTCTGGGAGCAAAAATTCAGGCCTTTGTTAGGTCATTCCTGATGAATAGAATGGCTACCATAAAGATCGCTCAACACAAGTCAGACGAGTTCGCCTTAGGAGCCAGCGGCACTCCCTAAGGGGCAGTCATCTCCCCCTTGTTATTAAATTTAGTCATGAAGGGCTTATCGGAGGGGCTCAGATTCCTGCCCAATATAGGCCACTCGCTTTACGTGGACGATATCACAATCTGGTACCCGGGAGGATCACTCGCAGAAGTAGAAAACGCGCTGCAATCAGCCCTAGACGAAACGGAGTCCTACCTAGAAGGCACAAGCCTCCAACTCTCTCCAAACAAATCAGAACTCTTACTGTACAGGCTGGCAAGGCAAGGCGTTAGGAGACTTCCGCACCTGGACCAAATTCCCATCTCCCTTTTTGCAAGAAATGGACAGCGCATTCCACAAGTAGATTCAATCAGAATCCTAGGACTACTGATGGACGCGCGATGGTGTAACGCCAAAACCCTGACGAACATCAAGGCCAAAACCGAAAGCATGCTGAGACTTGCTGCTAGAGTATCAGGACGCCGAAAGGGACTAAGTGAAGCCAACCTACTTCGGATCCATCATGCCTTCCTAATAAGCCACATTAATTATGTAGCATCGATCCATACCTGGACTAGAACAGAAAAAAATAAGCTAGACACTCTCATCCATAAGAGCACCAAATAGGTACTGGGGTTACCACTAACCACATGCTCTGACAAATTAAGACAACTCGGTATGCACAACGAGATTGATGATGTGACTGAAGCGCAGGTCGCCGCCCAGGTGGTCAGGCTCTCGTCAACCAGGGCCGGAAGACTCATCCTGGACGAGGCTGGCATGGCTCCCAGAATGCTTGCTGAACGGGAAATTACCTTACCCCGGAAGGTCTGGGAAACCTTTGTGGTCAGCCCATTCCTTCGGAATATGGACCCGCAATACAATGTCGGGAGGCCAAAATCCCGAGCACGGGCGATATTACAGAACTCCGCCGAGAATCGAGAATCGACTGTTTTTGTCGAAGCGACTCAGTACAGCAAGCCTAGCACAGTCGCGCTGGCAGTCATTGACGGCAACGCGGAATTACGCTCCTCAGCCTGGTCAGGTTAGCCACGAGCGCAGTTGCAGAACAGGTCGCCATAGCCCTGGCCATGACCGACTGCTCACACACCAGCGTGTTAACAGACTCACGAGCGGCCATCAAAGTCTTTCAGTCGGCTAACCTAGCGCGAGAGGCTGCCTCCATTCTAGAAAAAAAAACAGACCCTGGCACTCACGTAATCTCTTCGTTTCCCGCCCATATGGGTGCGGACGTTCATCAGCACGTGCTTAACCTACACGAGTTTGGCCATGACCGTGCGCTAAATCTAACGCGCCGCGGCGGCATGGAGGCCTTATGGGGTCAGGATGAAATCCAGCATAACGATCCACTCCGTACATATAATGAAATCACATCTCACTATCGGTCAAGTAGAAGGGTATATCCTCTTCCCCACCCGAAGTTAGGTCTCAGTCAATCACACTTAGAATGCTCCATACAGGCTCGTTCCCCTCGCGGGGCCTTCTCAGTCGTATCTCCACAGACGTTGACTCAGGTTGTCCGGAATGTAATGAAATTTATCGTTCCTTAGCGCACATGCTTTGGCAATGCCGCGCGTTATCTAACGGCCCTCTATCCAGCGAAGCCGACTGGGAAGAGGCACTCTGGAGCCCATCGCTCCAGGCACAAATCCAGGCAATCCAGAGGGCCCAAGAAAGGGCGGAACATCACGGTGTCCCAGCCCCGACTTGGACGCGGCCAGCGGCTTCCGCGGGTCCCCGATAGGAGTTCCCGCGAAATCTCATCAGGATCACATAAAGTTCATCGTCTGTCTGTCTGTTTGTCTGTCTGTCTGTCTGTCTGTCTGTCTGTCTGTCTGTCTGTCTGTCTGTCTGTCTGTCTGTCTGTCTGTCTGTCAATGGGCTCACGCGTATGCAGCACAAAATCGGCCCTACACAAAAAAGGAAGGTGTTCACATAGGCCTGCAATCCTCAAAAAGCACAAGACCGCTTTTAGGCCTGCAGTCCTCAAAAAGCACAATACCTCTTTTAATGTCTTTTGAGCCAACGAAAGGCGAAGATTGTGCTACAGTAGCATCTGCTTAGAAAGTGGCCGATCGTCCAATTGTCGAAATGCATCAGAAAGCTTCGGTCTTTCAGATGGAAAGTAATATATAGTAGATGGTCGAGTCTTCAGTACCGCAGACATCGCATTCGGCATTGTCAGTCAATTCAATGAAGGTTGTATATGCTTTTGTGAAGGCAACATGAGCGGCCTCGTCTAAAACCAGACGTGGCATCTGGATATATTTCATAGAACTCTAACTACCAATTCAAGCGCGTTAAAATAATTCATTCCGTACCTTTTCCCACACAGTCCGCGAGGGCGTTCTGGCGGTAAGTGGAAATGTCTAAAGGTGTCCTGCCGGCTTTGAGAAGTGGAATCAGGCGACTTGACTTCCATTCATCTGGAACCATGCCAGTTTGCCAAGAGTCGTTGTATAGCAGCAAGATTGCCTTCCGAGCATGAAATCCTAGGTGACACAGAGCACGGTAGGTGCTGCCGGTAGATTCTGGCGCTGAAGAACGTCTGCACATAGCAAGCGCAGTCTTTAGTTCTTCCATTGAAAATGAAGTTAATAAACACTATATTCGGGAATCACTCGAGGATGCAGAACAGTCGGGCGTCTTCGTCCCAGTTGAATTTGCCCCACAGGAAAGAAAGAAAGATTCTGCGACGTCAATCTCTTCGCAGCGTGAGTGAAGTGCCAGAGATTGAAATGGGTAGCGCTGGGTAATCAAGATAGGAATATCATCAGTGGGAATGGAAATGTTCACGTCATAAATGACACCAACACTGCCGATACAGTCAGTGGGGATCATTGATTTACTTGTGACTATATCGATTTTCGTGATGTACTGTAGGCTGTTGAGAAACGGCGGACCGATCCCGCCGAAGTCACCACTGTTGCGAAACGGCGGACCGATCCCGCCGAAGCCACCACTGTTGCGAAAGACGGCGACGCCGACGCGGTCCCGGAGGCGCCACTGCTTTCGACCCCGCCGGGAAGGTCACCAGCCGTTTGGTAGCGTATGTTTCTCAGCTCGCGACTGCTTCTGCGCAGAGCTGAGGAGACGAGCGGACGAGACGACGGTGAGTTAAACAAGGTTTATGTACAGCATATATACAGAGGCGTTACAATTTCGGCACTGGGGCCGGCAGAGACTCGAAGAGCCGAGCTCCTCTCTCTAACACATAGGTCAGCCTTTCGCCTAAAACCGCTGATCGCGACACGCCGCAGGGCTTCTTTTATTTACACCGGGCCCAACTAAAATGTCCAATCAGAAGCGCCGCTGGTCTTCAGAGCAGGCTCCTCCAATGGGGTTCGCCGCGCGATGCGTCAGGCCACCAGACATGAGGACGCCGGCTCGCTGTCACGTGCGACGCTGACTCAATGCACGTGGGCCACACATGCGCCGCGCGTGTTCACGCCGTGGAGTTGTTCGCGCCCGGCGGGCTGCGGGCTGGCCTTGACCCAGATTGCCTGTTTCAGAGGCACGGACGTTTGACGAGGACTCGCTGGCATAACAAGGCTTTGCAGCGCATTACAGCGTAGAAGATCAACTGCTAGAACATTCTTTCGTGAGTTGATCCTGACGTCTTTAATCTAATTTGGTGCGAGTCCTTCGAGATATGCAGAAAAGAATTGCCTGTAAGCCGCCGTAGGCTGGCTGAAGGGTCCACAGCCATGAAGAGTATAGTATGCGGCCAACGCAGCGGGGTAGACTGAACAGTGAATAAACTCACCATTAACAATGTTCGTAGCAGTCTCCTTTTTCTATTGTGGCTCATGACGGCTGTGTAGTCGTCATCCGATGACTCGAAGCCGTCTGAATAGAACTACGTTGCCTGGATGTCTGTGTTGCTTGAGTTGGTCTCACGTTTTCTAGCCGCTACCGGACGTAGCGGTTGTCCACCATGAAGATCCCGAGAGGCTTCTTAATCTATTCTCGCAAGGAGGGAGCGGGAGCGCGTAGAATTTGCGGAAAAACAAATAGAAAATTCGAAACATGGGTGGAAGCGTTCTAATAAAGAGACACTTCGTCGTCGTCCTCGGAGGTGCACGTTGTGCTAGTGCATACTTTGTTGTTTATTTAAGTACTGTTTTTACTGTTCATAATATCTCATTCGATTAGGTCAGTTGCACAAGCTGATACTTTCTACATGTGTCTGCAAAAAAAGAATATTTTAATCAGCAGAACTTGAGTTAGGAGAGTTTACGCGAGGCTAACTTTGAATGAATATTCTAATTATGAAAAAAGTGAACAAATGTACGATTTCCTCTATAACACTCACATGTGCCAAAAAGATGTGCTCAATTTTGAAGAGTAATATTTCGTAGTGATAACTTATTTTTAAAAAGTAATAGGTTACCTTACATCGATTTACTTGTTTAATAAATGTGGATAAAATAAATTATTAACGGCGTATTTTTTGCAGATATCACACGGAATAAGTTTGAAATGGTAAACATGAGAAAAACCAGACTTAGCTCACAATTACCAAATATACACAATAGCCATGTTTGACATATAAAGCACTGAGTGAGCTTATTTTCCACATTCGACAATCCTTCATAGCTTCAGCAACCAAAACAGTAGAATAACACAAAAAGTATTGTAGTTTCATAGCCATCTTTTCTTGCGTGCTCATTTATTCTGTTCCTTCAAGTTTCCTGACTTCGTGCCGATTGTTATGTGGTACGCCTGTTTGCGCAGTAATTCGACCACCCTTAATCTAAACTGTACCTCTTCTGCTCTTATGTCAAAGGGGAGACCGCATGAGGTAAGGGTCTCCGGCAAATAAGAACGAATTGCGCTTCCTCTTTTCATGATATCTACTCAAATTTTTACTTTGCGATTTGCAAATGAAACATCTAAGCACAAATTAATCAGTGAGCACCTCGCTCTGATCGCCACGTGCTCTGTCGAGCAACGTTGGAGCAAAGGAAACTCTCTGAAGACAGACTCCGAGTGGATACGCTTCCAGAGTGTGCGTGAAAGCTAGGAGACAAATATATTGTCACGGGTCTAAATTGGTTCTCTCCGGAATCGCGTAAGGGATACGTTATTCTAAAACACCAAGGGGTATACACTCGGGGGGGCATTTTACCTATAAAATTCCTTGTCTTTCAATTTGTCCTCTTTAACGACACTAATATCCCTACCATCAGCGCTTGTTATTTTGTTTATGTGAAATCATTTTGACCTGCCTGGGACGGACTGATGTGGCCAGCGAATGATTCAAGGTTTGCTGAAGAAAACCTTTGACGTTTGAACTTAATCTTCATGATCATTCACACTGTGGATATGCTCTGTTTTTTATAACGTGATTTTCACAATTTTTTAATCAAGTTACGTCTCAGTGAGAAAAAAATATCTTAGGAACACTGTTTTCATAAGGATACAGTAAAGCTATGAGGCAGCAGAAAGAGAGAGTGGATTCGCTAAGGCGCTGTAGTATTTTCTCTCATCGTCTGCAGCACTGTTTTGTAATTTTGTTCATTATTATTTTTGCCAACACAGCTTCTTCACAAAAAATATATGCACAGGTTTTTCTTTTCATTTCTACCGACGGTTCTTGCAGTCCCTTACTGAAAACGTCACACATTGGTATTGCTTTAAGGATTCTGTGATGATTATTATAGTATTATTTGCCCCAAATGAGAAAATGCGAACTTGACAGGAGCTGAAACAGCTCATAATCCCTTCTTCTCGATACTCTGTATTAAATGTTTTGAAGTTATAAGTCACTCGGTTTATGCTATGTAATATATTAGACTTCAATCTCGGCAAGCAGCCTTGCACGTCATTGCAAACTTAGCAGAATAAGCGTGTAGCCTGGTTACACGCATACGTGTAACCGAAAAAAGTGGTACGAATGGGCAAACTTGATAACGTTTTTTTTTTCAAAAACAGTGTCATAATAGCGATGTCCCAAATGCCTCAGTGTTTATTGTCACGACACTTCCTCTCCTATATAATGTAGTTTGAAAATTTGGTTCACCTGAACAAATAAATTGCCGCCGCGAAACATCTTGCAGCAGTATTTTCGCCGAAATGACGACTAGCGTGGTAGTGAACATCCTCGACAGCTTATATACGTAGATCCTCTTTAATTATTACTCAACGTTATCATACATTGGCATCACAACACGATAAGAAAATTGCCGATACCAGCCACTTTTGAAATTTTGGTTGCGTATTCGGCTAATAAAGCACTTTTCCCGACCCAAATTGTGGTACCTTTCTTTTTTTTTTCGGCGCGATCGTTTGTATTGTTTACCTTGGTACATTGGTTTATTCTTATTACTTCGTATTGTCAAGTTTATTGATCAATAGTATGTTGTTTCGGGTACACTATTCAAATTTTTTTTTTTGCACGTGTGATATGTGTGTCATGAAAATGGCCACTCAAACAGTGTTATCTTTGCTTCATCGAAAGGCAGCTTTACAAAACATCGTGCTAAAATATGTTGTCGGAAAGTTGCATGTGAATGACGTTTTTTTTTCCTCGTATACAAAACAGAAAAATAGCAACAACTGCTTGTTGCGATGCATTGTTTGTGTAAAGCTTAGCCTAGAAGCCTTAACAGAAATGTTTTAACTCGAAGCTGTTCATATGAAAATGTTTAATCTCTGGCAAAGTTTCATGAAGACCCATGCTTTCAGCAACCGCAGGCATCCCACTCGCATGTAACGAGAACTAATGTGTCTGGACATCGGATTGGTGGGAATGTATAAGTTAGTAGGCACAACTGCAGAGTTGACAGCGAACACCACTTGGACTAGGTAATTAGGCTATTCGATTCAATTACTGCATGAGCGCTGTACTGGTTTGATATTGACTGTTTATTTGAGATAGGAACACTTCCGAATCTGTGCTCGGAAAGCAAAGCCCAAGCTTTTTCATTGTGACAGTACAATACGTTAAAGAAGCTAATAATATTCCACATGTAAATTTAAATTTCAGACATTATTTCTGCTGTTGATGTCTCAAGATGTAATAGAATGTTCGGAAAATCCACAATTTATTTTGAGACCTTCCGTGCTATAACACTACCAAAATCTAATGTTAGAGGTGTTTGCGAATGGCTTCTCAACATAAATGTACGTCCGCTACCAGTGAGATTCAATCCAAAGCTCTCGAGCTTAGAGGTTGAGATACCATGGTTAGTCCATGTTAAGGCAGACCACTTCTTCATGGCAGTACAATATATTTCAATTTTTCGGGAAGCATTTTCGTATCTCAAAGCTCATCACATTTTAGGGCTGTTGATGTGTGGTTTGCCTGATAATACAGTAAGCGTAATTGTTGTAGATCTTCCTGAACCATTTGCATTTACTTCGTTTTGCTGATTGCTTTTTACATCATTGTTGTCGCTACAGCTTTTTAAAATTTATGTTTGTGTGTTATGATTAGAAGCTGCCTGTTTTAGGATTTGGTTTTCAGCAACGTCCTTCACTTCTGATTCCTGACTTATTACCATGAGCAACTTCACCATCCAGCAAAACATAATGTGCTGGTGCGCGCTTTCGTTATTGGGCCACGAGAAATATTTTCGATTGTCGTAGTTAAATGTAGATGATAACTTCGCACTTCACTTAACTGTAAGACTATTTTTCAGATATTGGTGACTTCAAGCCTGCGCTAATTGCACATATCAATTACATTGTAATATATTTATTTATTTCCAATACTGCTGCTCCCATATGAGAGCGTAGCAGGAGGGCTATACAAAATGTAATTGCAATAAATAAAGCATTTCAGGAACAATCAAGTATTTACTTATTTAGAACAGGGTTACAGTAAATATCATGCAAAAACAAGTAGATTTTACCAAATATGTGCAATTGATACGTTTATCAGACTATTCGGACAGGGCTTGGTAATGCAGAACAGCACTGTCACATCCCATGAAAAATATTCAAGTAGTAGCAAAAAAAAAATCAAGGAATCAGCCAGTAGTTATGCCCTTCCTGTCTCGGGGATTAGTTGTTTGTGTCTGCTATTTTATTGTCGAATTCCGCTATTCTTGCTAAGCTGCTAAGCTGCAGTATTCAAGAAATATTTGAACACTTTCTTGCTTTAGCAATACACAAGTGCTATTTTGCTTACGACTATAATATAAAACAGTGTCGACTGAAGTAAAAAAATGAGATTTTTTCTAAACATGAAGCTGCTCGGGAAACACACGAAATAAGCTATATGTTGTTTTCAATGACCATGTACAAGTTCCTCTATTGCTCTTTCTTGTTCTTAGAGTTGCAAAATTTATTACTTATATTCAGGAAATGATGCAAACGAGCCTCTCCTATTATATGCTCCAACCTTACAAGTGCATTGTATTAACTGAACGTTGTTGTCTCAAAAAACATGAAATTTACTATTTTCACCAGCACACGCAAAAAATATAGGTTAAAAAAAGGAGACCTGTATTGAGAATGTTTGCATGGCGGCATTATTCAAGTTCGCGTTCTTTGAACTGCCGCCCCAACATTTCTGGGTCCTCATTCTCGAGGCCGGTGGTCGTCACTACAATCCGCGCTAGAGGTAATTGAATTATCAGTACTTTCGCTTGCCGACTCATCTGAAATGCGTGGTTCAACAAGTACAAAGGAATACGATGTTCTTTATCTCACATAAGACGCTACTGCTCCTGACTGTTTCTGAAATTTCGCATGATGAATGAAAACACGAGTGCGCATAGCATAGCTGTTTATGGTGTTCATAATGTTGTGCTAAGTTCACTGAGAAAAGCTTCAGCAAGTAAATAAAAAGCTAGATACTTTGTTGTGAACGACAATAAGGTCATAATGGGACTGAATTTAGTTGTGTCTTTTGATGTGGTTGTCGCTTTCACCTACTGGGTCCTAAACAGAGTGGTCGAAGACAGAACGAAGAAAAAATTGCCCGCAGCTTCCCTCGGGGGAACACTGAGGAGGATGCGGACCATATAAATGGTTAACGGGGTGTTAAAGTGCGACTTACTTGGGTCGATGGCTAAATTGGTTAACGTGGTTGTGAAATGGGGTGTTAAATTGCGACTTACTTGGGTCGATGGCTAAATTGGTTAACGTGGTTGTAGGAGGGGGTGTTAAATGAGTGAACACGTACACACGTATGCGAAAGGGCGGCGCTGGTCGAAGGGACGTCGATCATTGTGTTTGTGGATTCGTTGGAATTCATTTCACCGCGACCTTGGACGTCGACGCGCCGTACAAACCAACCGACGAGCGGCAACTGAGCGAGCGAGCGCCGACCTTGAGTATATATACAGCACGACGGCGCATGCACTGTCAGCTGTTGAATGTTCTCGAAGCGCGACGCCACATGCGCGTCCACTGGAGAATCAGGAGAATTGTAGATGTCGAACGCGGTGTGTAGAGGAGGAAGGGTGCACAGATGGTGGAGGAGTGAAGCGCGCGCGGTGTGTAGAGGAGGAAGGGATGCACAGATGGTGGAAGAGTGGGCGACGGCGCGACGGCGCATGCGCGCGCGTCAGCTGTCGAATGTTCGAGAAGCGGTGCGGATGGCGCGGACGGCGCGGACGGCGCACTACAAGGCGCGAGTATAAGATGCTCCGCATCTAAAAAGGTACCAGGTTGTTTAGGTGAACATTCGTATTGCAGATACTAGCGCGGTCCACCTCGTCATATGTGTCCTTATATACATGTCTTCTGTAGGTCCTCATACTTGAACGTAGGCTTGAGAACTGATTCTGATTGATACACTCACCCATACATATTGAATAAATCAAGATATGCAATCAACTAGCTCAGAGGTTTTCAATTATTACGCATTAAGAAAACACTCATAATCAAAATACGACACAAATAAAGGTACAAGATCTCTGAACCACTGCAAAGCAACAATCATTGTCTAAAGGGGTCGCACGAGTCATCTGCCTTCACGATGAACGGCAAAGTGAGATTGTTCGTTAACCCACTTTGTAAAAAGCGCTCACCTGCCTTCTTCTTGTGCTTTCTTTACTTCGCACGACGCTTGCCTTGCAAACTTTTTAAAACATTTTTGGCCTCGAATACTTCTTTCGATTCCTCCAAAAACCATACTGTAGCTTAAACACAATAATCGGCCCGTCCCTCAAATAGTCGAGTGACATATAAATACCTATAATGTTCAATAGCCAGTAAAATATCAATTGGACCTAATTTAACTAAACAAACCAAAATATTTGCTACTGTAGTGCTTATGTGCTTGGAGAGTATCGGAGTTGTGTGAAATCACTTGTTCGCTAGGTCGAGAATGACCTCGCTAAGCTACGATAGCTTAGCGGTGAAAAAAAAAGACGTAGAAGTAGTAATGTCAGAACAAAAAGATAAAAGGTGGCCTTTTAGATTACTTTGTAAAACCTCTTGAGGCAAGCTCTGCAAGAACCCTTGGATGTTACTCACTACGCCATAAGTAATGCATTGAAGAATAATGGCTATTTGGGCTAGTTGGTTTGAATTCATGGTAATAAGGGCTAAAGTAATAAGAGTAATAAGCGCGAGCACGAAGGTGCTAGAAGAAACAGACGAAAGGCGAGGCACGGAAGGCAAAGCACGGAAGGCAGCGCTCGTGTTGTCCTCTTTGCCTTCCGTGCCTCGCCTTTCGTTTGTTTCTTCTAGCAGCTTCGTGCTCGCACTTATTACCCGTATTACCTTAGTCCTTATTGCCATAAGTATCTCTGAATGATTGATTGATTGATTGATTAATCGATATGTGGCATTTAGTATAAACTTTTGAGATTGCTGTGGGAAGTATTGGGAAGCAACCACAATGTGATTCGTCGTTCCGTGTAAATGCGATGTACCAGCTACTCAATTGTCAAACATTTTGTGCGCAACTGAGATAAATGGCAGTGAAGTCATCGCGCCGTCCAAGTAGGTGGCTACTGTTTCAAGCTCCAGACTCAAACAACAATTATGGCAGTCAAACGGGTCAGCGATGCAGCAAAGAGACGCAGTTTTTCTGTTTGGGAATGAGAATAATCCACAACGTGCATTAGCACCCTGGAAAAGACGACAATTTATTCAGCCCTAAAGGCATTTTTTCTTACTGCCTAATTTGTCCAGATAAGGACATATGAAGGACTCAATAGTGTGGTGAGTGCTGAGTGCTGTTTGTGTCACCAGGGTGGATGTGTGAGTGTTTTTGCGATTGTTTGCGATAGTCAAGTTTTCAATAAATATCTTACAATATGACGAATATTTAACTATCCTAACAAGTTCTATTGAACTATATTTCTAAAACAAAGGGCTCCTTTTTGTGCGCCTAATATTTCTGCGGGGATTGATCGTCTTGTATGCCACATCACTGAGGCTACCTGCCGAGCAAGGACTTATGCCTTCACCATCTGAAAAGCCATCATACCAGAAAAAGTGAGTGGCCTGTTTGGGTGTGTGAAGCCTTGTTGACGACACGTCAAAAGAGTGCTGAAAACTCTTCAAGCGGGATTGTGGCACCAAGTAAGGCAGCACTACGACTGGCTACGTTTGATCTTTTAGTGTGAATACTCGGAACAACTTTCCGTTCATAAGCTAAAGAAAGTCAGCATCTTGTAGCTCAGCTGATTTAATCAAGGCGGAGGGGCGAGCTGACCCCGTGGTAAGGTTTCAAGGAAGAGCATAAAAAAGTCAGGACATTGTTGTTCAGGGTGGTGCAGTGGTACCTAAAGACACTGAAAAGCTACCGCGAAAGACACCAAAGTACGCATGCGAAGCAAGAGTTTCCACCCATGAGCTCGTCGGCCTCAACAAGGATCTTTTTTCCAAGGCCAACGAGGATGGAAAAAGATGCCTGCTGGACGGTATGGACGGAATCACAAAATATACAACCCAAGTTTCGGTCGATAGCTGTAGCAGATGAGTGAATAGTGTGCTGAGTGCTGAGTGTCATGTGTGTTACTAGGGCGTAGGTGTGAGTGTTTGTGTGAGTGTTTGCGACAGTCAATGTTGTGCTAAATATCTTCCAATATGATGAAAAACAAATTGCCCTACAAGTTTTATTGAGCACAAAGAAGCACGCCACGAGAAACCTGCTAATCTAGTTGTGTTGAGGATGGGTGCAACAGACTTATACCGATCCCTGCACATTCAAGCAAAACGATCGTCTACCTATACTTCAATTAGAAGACTGTAGAGGCGAGCTCGTTCGCATGGATCTATTAGAAGACATAGCACTTAAGGAGCACAAAACACACGAGACAAGAGCGAGGACGTGTACGGACTCGTGATGCTTGTTCTTAAGCGCTGTTAAGCACGTAGACAAGTTGTGTGCTGTTAAGCACGTAGACAGGTTGTGCGCTGTTAAGCACGGAGACGATTAAGCAGGCAGACGTTGTTTTTGTTAGAAGCGGGGGGCAGGTACAGCGACTGCCAGAGGTGAAGCTTTATGTTTCGGTCATACGAGTGCTGTAGCAAAACCTGAGGCACACATGCGACATGTAGCAGCCACAAATCAGTTTGCCTACATCTTTATTTTCTTACTACACGTCACTTGATGAAGATTCTTATCTCCAGTGAAACGTCCTTCATCTCTTTCCGGTTAATTATAGCAATGATGAAACGTGTCCTGCTGATTACACAAGCTGAAGTTACTTGAAGCAATATTGTGCATTTATCCGCGTTTGTCAGCATGCTCAGTGGAAAACCTTCCACGTCAAATTAATTTTCACACAAAACCTTCTTCTCTTCAGTATTTTAACGCGCTGTTTATTTTCTCAGAGCTCCTTTTAACTTGGAATTTTCGTTCAAACACCTACAGGTCACAGGAAGATTTTGTGCTATATACATACATAGTACAATAAAAGCACTGTGCGGATAAAACGGGGTGCATCATTGCACATTTTTCATTACATATACTGAGCACACGTTAAAACTAAAACTTTTCAAAACATAGAGTCATAATCACAAATATTGTATTTGAGACGCACAGAAATAGACAAAGGAAATATCTACAAACTGGATTGAAAAAGACAATCGAAAATCGGACGTGACCCATGACAGCTTCTTGCACGGCGCAAGCACGTGCGGAGATAGAGACCGGAATGAGAACAGAGCTCCGAAACCAATCTGTGCGGGATTATACATTTGTAGTTGGTGTATTGAAACCGTGAAATAGACAAGATCAAAGAATAAAGCAGAAAAAACTATCATGAAGGTTCTTGCGGTTGACGCCGCATGATTTATAAGGTGAAATACACATAAAAGTCCCCAAAAAACAGCAATGTTACGGGCTCTTCGAAAATCTGCACGAAATGGTAAGTATTTTGCGTACGGCGCACCCTAAATATGTGCTGAATGGGTGGGAAAGAAAACTGCTCTGAATACTATGAAATTCCCTACATGTTCCTCACATTCCAACCGAAGAAACTGAACCACCAAAAAAAAAAAAGCAGGTCGACTCGAAAGATCTCTAGTTTATTGCAACTTATTTACCTGCGTCTAAATGACAGAAAGTCTTATGATAAAGAATGAGGAACCTTTGTTTTCTTTGCGAAAAAACCCTAGGGACCTCCCTCGATTATTACGAGCTACCTTCCTTGTTTGATGCGTTTTATTGTAAAAGACATTCGCATATACGTGTTCTCTCTTTTTGCAGAAGTATTGCTTTGCAGCTTCCCCACAAAGCTTTCTACAGGTGTCTTCCAATAGAAATTATTGATTTTTCGGCTTAAGCACCATCCTTTGCTCGAAGGGTATCAGTATTTGTTTTTTTATTGAGGTTTGTTGCATAGGCAATCGGCGTCACTTACGCCCGTAACATTTTCTTTTTGTTGCCCTAGATTTCAATAGGCCAGGTTTCATTTTGTTTTCCGACTGCTATACGCTGAGCACCATCATAATTGACCGAAAGGTATAAGCACTGCCAGGAAGTCTAGATGACAAGCAGTGCTACGAGTGGATATTATTTCTTCGTTATTTCTGCGTCCCGTCTTGGTCACTGAGTCCGGAAGTAGAATCATAAACCTTTTTTCCTCTTTTATCTCTGATATGCCATCGTAATGTGCTGTGCACAACATGCACCCACCGCTTCTTGATCAAGGACTCATATATGCCAAGGAAAGTCGTATAGAACGTTTCGAGAAACGAAGTTCCAAAGCTATCGGAAGCACTCAAAATGTAATGCGGAACGCTCAGCGCGGCTGTGCCCTTAGTGCATACGCTTGTGTTACTCGCCTAAGACACTCACTAAGTTTCATATTTCTATGATAACTTTGAAAGCATAGTTTGGCTCCATTGGCTTCAAAGCAAAATTAAGAGAAGTTATCATGTGACTGGTTTTGAGAACCGTTATTATGAACTTCATGATCTGTTCTTCTTTTGTCTGTAGCTAGAACACGAGTTTGTGTACTACTATGAAGTGTTAGCTCTTCGGAGGTTGAACTCGAAAAGAATAGCATTGCAAAATCAACAGCACTCCTACTCTTTCGTCACTCTTTCTCCTGCATCCCATGAAATGCAAAAGTTTGTGACCGTTAATAAAACTACACTGCTCTCTACGAGGTACCAGTATACGAATGTACTACAATACTATAACAGCGACAACCGAGTACAATAGTCCTCTAGCCTTTCTCGCAGGTTGCGATGATCAACACTCGCTCCTATTCCTGACGGTGCTGACCACTTCTCACCTGAATATAATTCTGGCTGTGAATGTTCAGCAATCTTTATTACAGACTCTAAAAGTGAAAGGATATACGAACATGGTTCTCCGGTTTCAATCTAACGTCCCATATTACTGTTTCGCTAATGAAATCCTCAGAACTCACTATTCAGCATTCGTTATACCATTAAACCTGGTTGACAGGAATTAAACTGTTATGTGACTTTTCCTACCAAATATCTGATTCCATTTCTATGTATCGTTCTTGCATGCAGTTTTAATTTATACCGGCAAGAATCAACATCTCCAGCGCATCCGCCTTGGTGTAAGCGTCTGTTTATGGCATTCGATTTATATGGCTGTCCGTTAGCAGTCTTTGCCTTCTCTCAGTAATTCATATACTCACAGACTAATCACTAATCTCGATCAGTGATAGTAAACTTGTTGCCACCTTCTCCACAGTAAAAGCTGATACTAGTTTTTTTTTCAGTCGTGTTCACCACTCATTTCGTATACTTGCTGAAATCTATCCTAGCTTCCAGAGAGGTGGCTGCTGGTGACAAATGTGTTCGATAGGTTCATCGAAGTAACCGATCAATAAGTACGTTGACGCCGGCGGAAACAACCAGTCATTTATATTTAAAAGCATTATTCACGGGCATGTGTTTTTCAACTTGTTTTGACTTTGGATAGGCAGTCCCAGGATGACCTCCTTCAGGCTCGAATTGCTTGCATTCTTGAGCAACTTAACAAAATGAATCCAGCATTTTTTTCAAAGCCTAAAGCAGTACCATTTCTGTCGAGCTAAATATTTTTACACACCTCCCTGATAATTTGACAGTCTCTCTCTGAGCAGGTGGTTTTATATGTGCCAGTACTGCAGCGCTATGAGAATATATAAATAATGGACGAACGATATGCCCCTAAAAGCAGACTTCGCCGTGAAATTTTGTTTTGTTAGAAGTAACACCTTCTCCTGTGGTCTTGCGCAGTGCAACACTGCTGCACGCATGTTTCTTGAGGTTAATGCGTTCCTTCCTTCCATTTTTTTAACAGCCTCTGCTAAAAGTGATATGTCTACGTTACCTACGACGTACCTTGTTTGTTCCGTATTTTTCTTGTTTTCATTTGCAACATCTCGTTAAGCAGATTCATAGTAACCTGCTGTATTTTTATTGAAGTGCAAGTAATCCAATTTCGGCGCCTGGTGCCACATCACACAATTAGAATCTTGCCGAAGTTACTTCATGACGATGCAGCACCAAGCGTGGATGTAGTATCTCCCTTTTACTCTACACACGCTGCGCTATCTCTTTTTCTGACATTCTGTGCCTTCAATGCACTTAAAAGATTCTAGCTGCTAATTTTATCGAATGTTTGTTCCAGCCATAAAGAGTCCTCAAAGTTGTTGTGTTTACTTGCAGTCTACAGTATTTTTCATTAATTGTTTTATTTCCAGGTTATTCGACTTCAGCTGTTTTACGTACTTCCGAACTTGAGGCAAGCAAGTAGCTAACATAGCCTGCTCATAAACTGTCTTTTAGCTTTGCTCTTATGAATTGCTTACTACACGTTTTTTGTCATCATTTGAGTGTAATAAACCTAACGCTCAGGCAACTATGCTTCTTGGTATAGAACACTGGAGTTACTCTCAAGTCTAAAATCAATGATTATAAGGTTTCCTTCTGTAAGCGTGAAACGCACATACATGAGACGAATGAGGTACACTGGACAAGCGCTACATGAACTGAGATTTTAATTAGATGTAACAAGCAAGTAACTTCACTTTTCAGAGTGCGTGCATGGCGCAGTCACGTAGCATGGCACAGACACGTAACATCTGTGTTACCCACACTTCTTTTCACCACCGCAGCCTTCGTAGACTACCCACATTTTACCTGCCCTTATTTCCGTCTCTCTGTCACCCTCAGTCACTATTTGCTTCTTGTTTACGTTGACCATTTATGAAAACTTTTCTGCGGCACTTTCGCCTTAATTTTGTGATGTCAGCCCAGGTATAGTCGTTGCCGAATGGTTAAATTTTCTGCACAGCGCTTACGTCACGGCGGTTATGTCGCCATACCTTGAGTTTTTGATTAACCACTTGCAAATCATTCTTTTTCAAAATCTCTCTAAGCTCATATGCGCCAATGTTTTCTTTTTGTAATGTATGGGTGGCTTAAACCACGAAGCATCTATGAGAATCACATTTTCTGATGCCCCATGGTAATGTACGCTTGTACCAAGCAACATTACTGTGTTATATCACTTGTATTGTGAAGATAGCAAACAGCAATCGTGTACTTGTAAAACATGTTAGCAGAGGAAGAGCAGAGAAAGTTTTTTTCAGAATGTTTTCGAGCAAACGCATGGCTGTGTCGTCGACACCAACGCCGACATAGACACCGACGCCAGAATTTTCGCAAAACGAGCTTTTGCCAAACGAGCTCTTTAGCGTTATCACGTTAAAAGGCAGCTGCCTAACGGTGAGCTACTGACACTGAAGATGTAGTCTTGAAAAAACGTTTCAAAACGGCTGAGTATTCCAGCAGGATACGCAAGCACTCCAGACTTTATCACATGCATAGAGAGAGAAGTTCGTTAAAAATGCCACGTCGCCGCATGGTAGGCATGAGGTGACAGCGACTCGGCCAGCTGTGCCATCACCCTTTCACGCTATCCGAGCAATTCTTCGTGAGACGTGGCACCCCTGTCACTTTCGACTAGGGCGCTGAGAATGACATCTTCCGGTGCCTGCAACTAACATGTTTCTTTCGCTCCCTTCTTCACACGGTGTTTCTCGGCCAAGTTTCGAAGAGGCATGTCAGCGAGCGAAAACCTCGCCTACGACGGTAGCACACATAAAAAGAAAGAAGGGAGGACACTTCAGCTGCAGTCACACGTAACGTATCCGCGTAACACAGCGTGGCGTGTCAGTTATGAACAACAAAACTTCTGCGACACGCGTCACTTTCTCCCATCTCCACCTCCTACTTCCATACCCTTTGACCTACCGGCTTTCTCTCAATACTCAATCGAGCAGCCCTTGAATATGTTTCTATAATAGCAAGTGTTTATACTTTTGACTGTTCAGCGACATACGGGTGTGCCTTGCCTACCCCATCACGTGGTGCTACTGTACAATTATGTTCGCTTTAGGATGCTGCACTTGAGCTTTTTTTCTTTACTTATGGCTCATGCTGTATTTCTATTGCAGGTATGTTGCATTCCATGAAGAGCCATCAAGGCAAACGCAAGTGAAGCTGTACCAAACGCATTACAAGTAATCTACTACTTGAAATCGATTACATTTTCTGAAATGGTAACGTTCTGCATAAATAATTTACGTTTCAATGGAAATATTTACCGGTAATAGATTTGCTTCTTTCTAAATCAAGTTGTAGGCATTCTTCTCGGGCAGTTCTCTTCCCAGGAAATATGCAACCTCTCTATAGACTACACCCCTTATTTTATTTTAAGGAGCCCTGCAGAGAGCTTAGTTTTCCTTCTTTGCTCTAGCCATACCATCAATGCCTCGCCCGAGCGCCAGAAACAGCGAATCACAACGCTTCATATAGGTTGTGGAGAGTAGCAGCTAAGCACTGTTCAGCAACTAGCAAAGGGTGCTTATGTGGTAAAATATTGCTCTTCCCTCAGGTGCATGCTTTGATAGAATGTTCATCGTAGCAGCTGTAGTGTTAAGGAGGAAACCGGGAAGACACTGCGACAACAAGAAATGCTATTTTTAGCAATCTCTAACAATATATCACACAAGCCACAATTGGCCTTCCCGTCTTAATGCAAGCCTCCTGCTTTCATTTTAAAATAAAAACCTCAGTAGCTCGTCATTTTTTAAAAGAAATCTCAGATCCTGTGGTACCATAATGAGGTTTTGCAAGAAAGTGAGACAAAGGTAATCAATTGTATTACTGCTACTAGTTAGTCATATTCCCGGGGTAATAATAACCTCTGTCATCATATTGATTTTCAAAGTATAAATTGTAATTTTAATCAATGACTTATTTCTTTTAGCGTGAACAAATCTGTAAGCAAGCCACCGGCGAGTGGCGAATCGCTAACAGAGTTCTTCCTTGACAGAACATTGTCAAAAACGCAAACTTACATTGTAAAGCGTGCACCACGGTTAAAATTTATTGTATTGTGGCAAAAACGTTTAGGCACGATCAATGAAAATGTGCATTTTAACGATGCATCATTAGAAAGAATTAGTTGGGCGTCCACACTCGCTCTTCGGATGCAGCCTGCCAGCCATCTACTATGGCAAGCTGCATCTATAAAGCTTTTACAGACGCTGAACAGAATCTCTATTCTTTAGATAGAATACACGAAATGCAGTACATATTATGTGCATGTTTGTTTTTATAGCCTTTTCATGCTCTTTGCGCCACTAAGAGAATATAGTTTGCTATGAACCAAGTGAAGGTAAAAAAGCAGCGGAAGGGCAGTGACATGTTGATGTTGCTGGGTTATTTTTCAGTCAACAGTGCCAGGCAAGGGACTCGCAAGAAAAAAAAATTCACCAGGATTGCCAGCTCAGATATAGAGACCTTTCTGCATTAATGCACATTTGAACAAGGCCCGAAACGATTATACCATAGCAATGGTGATGACGAGAACTACGAAAAAAAATACCGAAAACATGGCACAACTCACACCAATAAACTTAACTTTTACGTCGTATCAAACAGAAGTGCCTTCCGCCACAAATCACAAGATATGGTACCTTCGTAACATCCAAAAACCCGGCGAAACCCGTCAAATAAGCACAAAAGAAACATTCTAGCGGGATCAGACAAAATTAACAAAAAAACATTTTAGAGGTTCTGCAAGAAACTGATTTCATTGTAAAATGACGTCAGGGAAGTTTTGGTGATAGAAGATTCACTTTAATATTCGATTGGTTGAGTTTTCATTACCAACCGGGAGACTTCACAGTTGCTCTTTCTAACCACGAAGGTATTGTTAAAGTGTACGAACGAGCTGTCATGGCAATCAATTACAAAAAAAAATTAGCCACAGGAGTCTTTTTGTATTTTTGGTAGTGCTCCCGCACATGATTGTTCACGCACCATCCTCTTCGTTCAACACAGAAACACTTGTAAGAAAGCAAAATAAAATGAACATCTGGTTTGCATTCAACAAACTTTCTTTTGTTATTATTATTGAACCTATTACCATTATGCGCAAGGTTCGATTTTTTCACACAAACTCGGTTTCTTTAGTCGTGAGAACAATACTCCTACAATGTCTGAACCGTTTTCAGTTATGTTGTGCAAACCTTCTTGGTGAAAGCGTGGAAATACACTTACGTTGATATATATATATATATATATATATATATATATATATATATATATATATATATATATATATATATATATATATATATTAGCAAAATATAATACAGTACAGATAATCGTTTGGCCAAATATACTATTGTAGCTAAGAAAAACTCTTCATGATGTGCTTCAAGGCGAAACAAACAACGAATGATTTCTTCCCTAAAGCTGATCACGGCGATCACTTAAATAACAAACATTTCTGCAACACGAGTGCTTGAACCAAAGTGATAGCGCATAAGCTTCCTATTCAGCCAAAGGATACATGGCACGCATCACTTGTGCGCATAAATATTGAGGACGGTTGATAAAAGGGTTGCTGGAAACGAGAACTCATGAATATTTGATGTTGCAATTACACCTAGTAGAATGGTGGAAAGCGCTGGACCGCTACAGAGTCGCTATACAAGCGAGAATATTTTATATTCAGGCTTGATAGGTGGTACAAGAGGTCTTTCTCTGCGATAGACTTGGAACACTAAGTAGAAAATTTTGGTAGGCGCAGTTGAGTGCAAGGAAAGTTTCGCGAGAGTGTCCATTCGCACGCACTACTCGCGCGAACGTTACAGACAGCTGCTACGTTAAATAACAGTATCAGATCATGAAATTTTCTATATTGACTCAGGAATATATAGAAAGACAATGAAACAAAATTATGCTAAAAACATGGTAACATAACTCTTGTACCTTGCTGTCAGTTAATAAGTGTGCCCGAGTTCATAACGAGCCCCTGCATGCGTAAACCAACTGTTATAACCTGCCAGGTCCGGAGCTTGGAGGTTGATATACGGCAGTGATATAAACGACGTAATTGTGACATCGTCTCTGTTACAAGAAGTAACTGTTTTGAGCATGAATATTTTCGAGGTAGTGACGGGCATTGAGTAAAAGACATTATTTAACACAGGACGCAATATTGGTTTAGAAGATGCAAGAAATACTGGTGTTAACGCCATGAGAGAACGTACTACAGTTACGATAATTCAACCGCAGAGACCCTGAGGAGCACTTTCCCTACTGGACAAATGGGGACAAGTAAGGATTCGCGTGATTGTGCCTTACATGCTGCGGTTCTTTCGTTCTTTCTACTTTCTTGATGTATTTATTTAATTACTTATATTATTGAATCGCGCAATATATTTTCTGAATCTTTTCTTGATCATAGCAAGTTATTACGCATACATTTATATTCTTATCAGACTTAGTAGCTACCTGAACTGGGCACTACATTGAACTGAACATTAACGATCTAAGAAAGCACATCTTACTCAGACAGTAGTATCATACGTCAGTAAGGCTACGTGCAAGCGTCCACTGTCTGCTGAGCTGCGGTTCTTTTATTTCACTTTTCTTAGTGCTGTGATATGGGCTTTTTCTTAGCAGAATTCTTTCAAATCCTAATTATTCCGAAAAATACTACAGAATTATGAGAAGACTTTGCGTAATAACACCGATTGATCAGTGATACGAAAAGAAGCTTCACCCCTTCATTACACGCACAGTGTGCAATCTTGCGGTGCTATCGAAATGTCGAAACTAGGTTTAGCGAGAGCAGGGTTCAGGAAACTTGCTTGCCTGGAGGGCACTGAGCCCGCCAAACTACGTTCCCGCTGCCCCGTGAACTTGATTGTTGCAGAGAGTAACCACAACCCGCACGTAAGTACGACGGCGTGGCATTCTACAGTAGAAAAAAAGAAATTGAGATAATGCAGAAACATCAATCACTTATGCATGGAACACAAGTGCCACGACAATTTTCTTGCGAATCACATGCATCTATTTTATCAGGTTATTCATTTTTAGCGCTGATTACTCATCGCAAGGCCCCTTCATTTGCATGAGGCACAATTCCTGCACTCTATCACGTCGCTCATAGCATCCTTCATGCTGCAGCACCGGCTGGTGAAACTGGAGGGGAGGCTGGTATGGTCAAAAGGATGACAGTAAAGCAGGACACGCATGCCTGCAAAGTTATTGCATATGTTTTGTCTTCCAACAGCTTGCGTCTCTGCCTCGTGTACCCATAGTAGCACTTAGTCAGCCTTTTTCGCTCTTGCAGAGCAGACATTCAATGAGCAAAACACTATAACAGCATAGCGCTCCACGAATTGCCCAAGCGCGATCTCATGCCACCGCAGTGGGGTGTAAAAATTAACTTTGGCAGTCTTCTTTCACTTTCACTCAATTTGCCGTTGTGCTGTTATCTCTCTCACAGTTCACTATCCTGGAATACAATGTGAGGCTATGCATCACCTTCATGGCCATGTATGCATAACCCAGGGCAGTGCTACGGCGTTTTCAAATTTCTTTTTGTAGTAGTTATCTTACTTATTGACGTGCATTATCTCTATGCTTAAGGTGACCTGCTTTGAAGTGAGCCTTTGAATGTGACCAGTGACAACGTATTATTGTGTCTGAGCATTTAATTACCTAATGCAGAGTGGTTAACAAGGCGTTTGTCAGCGTAAAGTAAGATTTGTGCACACCTAATCTTAAGGCCATGGAAGTGCGTGGCAGGAATAAGTCTGTTTAAATATTATTATGTGGAACATATGAAGAGCAGGTCATAGCTATTTATGTGAGTATGCATGACTTGTATTTAGAGTTATTCTTCAAAAGAGATCTCATTTTCTAGCGCCCAAGACGTGCTGTTTGAACATTTAGGCCTCGATGAATACATACGTTGCACCAATTATCCTGTCTAATGCAGCATAGTGCTGAGATTTAAATTCCTCAAAGAGCGATCCAGCGCATGTTTGTTAATAGCAGACGTTGTTGCCATCGCTGTGGCAGAGCCACCAAGTATGATAGCAGAAGCAGCCGGCCCCACCCAGTGGCTTCACCTTGTCATATACTTAAAACACATGTACTACATTGTGCCCGCTTGACGCTAATGCACATACAAATCCGAAAATCCGATCCAAAAAGCGAAGCAAGCGAATTTGTGCATTTTCTGAAACTTGACTTCCACAAGAGTCTTCGTGTGCTCTTCGCTGGGTCTGCTGATATATGAGTGGATTTGTGCTCGAAAGGGAAGTAAAACAAAAAAAGCCTTGTCGTTTATGCTTGCCTACGTGTGAAAGCCGCTAACGTTCAGGCCGGTTCTCAAACCACTTGGCAATTTTCTGTTTGGCAGGCTGTCCTTTCAGGTGCGAGGTTTACCAGCCTTTCGATGAAAGCTGAATTTATAATAAACGAAGGTGCACACAAATACGTTACAGAAACAAAAGAAGGACACAGACGACGCGCTTTTCCTTGTGTGACGTAATTTCGTGCCCCTATTACAAACCGACACCAACTCGCCCAACTTTTTACTGTAATAACTTATAAGGCAGGCGTAGGCAGTATTCCAATCACACCGAAACAAACAAGATATTGCCGTAATCTATTGCAGATAGAAATATGTCCTTCAATTTTAACGAAACGCAAATTTACGTAGACGTTCAGAGAACATCGGTATTTACCAGGATAAATTTCGGCGCAATGCTCTTCACTTTCTTTACTTTACAAATGACGAGAAATATCCGTTGCTTGCGCACTAGAACTAAAATTATGCAATAAACCATTTAAAATGCATGTAGGTAATAGCTTTGCGTGAGTTGGGAAGATATCATGGTAACCAATTTCTGGAGAATTTTGTTGCTCAGTTAAAGGAATCAGATCACGAACGTGTACATTTAGGGGCTCAAGTAACGATTGAACAAATACTATTTGTGGTTTGGTAAATCTGGGCCAATGCACGGAGAAGAATAGGTCAGGATTGGAAATAAAAATAATTTGTTCAGGGTTAAACGGTGCTTCATATAGTCGTAAAAAGGTCTGCACAGTAAAAATGTTAAAGTGACATAATAAGGTTGGTATTCGTGCTTCAAGGTATAACACTGCATTTGCAGTATACTTTGGAAGTCATAAGCAGAGCCGTAAAGCCTCTCTTTCCAACAAAACGAGCGGCCGAAGTTTGCAGGCTGGCGCACCAGAAAAAAGAATGCAGCCAAACTCCAACAAAGGTCGGACATACATTTTATATATAATCAAAAGTGCCTTTCTTCTCATACCTGATCTACAATTGCTCAACCTCCGCAATACACCCATCGCGCGTACTGCTTTTGTCGCGATGTATTCAATGTGAGGGTGCCAATTTAGATGTTCATTATACATAACTCCAAGATATTTCAATGATTGTACTTGTGGGATATTTTGAAGCTTGTAATTAATAGATATGTGCACGGGATCTTTGATTGGAAAAACAAGAATAGCACATTTACCGGTATTCAGGTTCAACATCAATCCATCCAGCCAATGTTCTATTTCATTAAGATATGCTTGCAAGATAGTGTAGAGACAGTGGAAGTCATGTGCCATAGCAAAGAAAGCAATGTCATCGGCATAAACATAGGTTTTCACATCTGAATGAACGGGGATGGTACTAAGCAATATGTTGAATAAAACCGGGGAAAGTACTAACCCCTGAGGTACTCCTCGGGTTTGCTTGTGCTTACAGGAAGAGAAACCGCCTTGATAACAATAGAATTCTCTTCTACTTAAAAATTCTGTCACCCATGCTACTATATAAGGAGGAAGTCCATGACTCCATAACTGATTAGTCAAGATAGAATACTCTACACTATCATATGCTTTACATATGTCTAACTCTACTAAAGCCGCAAAGTGCTTTTTGTGACGGGCAATGTGAATACGACTTTCCAGATCTACTTGTGCATGCCATATGGAATATCCAGATCTAAAGCCAATTTGGGAAGAACTCAAGAGTTGTTTCTCGTTAATAAACCTAATCATACGACCATGAAGTACCCTTTCAATAAGTTTTACTACATTAGATGTTAAGGCTATCGGTCGTATGTTGTCTAAATTATAGCCTGCCCCCTGTTTCTTAAGCAATGGTATAATTTTCGCAATCTTCCATTCAGAAGGGATCCATGCTCTTCTAAGGGAATAATTGACGAGACCTAACAGATCATTCTGATATTCCCTGTGACGTATTTTTAGCATTGTATTTGTTATTCCATCGGGGCCTGGTGCTGCATTTGGCAATCTTTCCATAGCCTGATTTAATTCGGAAGTCGATATTTCTGTGTAGTCATAGATGGTTGTTGTGTAAGCCGAATTAGGAAGAGGCGTTGAGAACCTGTTTTCTAATTCTTTAGCCAACTGATTCAATGATTCCTGTAGTTCCTGTGAGGTGTAAACTACTGAGTCAACGTTTCCTGGTATAGGGATCTTCTTCCTACCACGAAGGAAGTTGAATGAAGCACGTTTGTTATTTGATTTAGACAGGTACTCGAAATGTTCTTGGTCATATTGCTCTTTCGCTCGCGATACAGTGCGTTTAAGTGTTGCCGCAATGAACTGATAATCCTTCCAATTTTTTGGACTCTGATTACATATAATTCTTTTCCATGCAGCTTTTCTTCTTCTATAATCTCGTGTGCACTCATCATTCTACCATTTACTAGGTTGGGCACTTTTGGATGACGACGAAGCAATTACAAATTCTGAAGTGTTCTTGGAGATTTTTAAAGCAGAACAAAGATTTCTGCCGAGGTCTTCATTTTGACCACTGGACACTGCCCTAATGTTGGAACGCAAGGAGTCTTTAAATTTTTTGTGATTGATCAATGTTTTCTCTGTCCTTTCAATAGATTTCACAGCACATGAGATTTCAAAGTATACAGGAAGATGGTCACTGTTTGAAGAGAAATCAATTGTTTTCCAAGACTTTATTGAAACACTTGGGCTGCCAAACGTGAGATCTAATACCGATCATGTCCGTCCGCGAATAAATGTAGGCTGTCCATCATTTAGGCAGGTAAGATTTTTATTATACATCATATCCCACAGAAGAGTACAAGAAGGGTCTGTTCGAAATCCCCATGAAACATGATGTGAGTTGAAATCACCAGTCAAAAGAAAATCATTCTTGCAATTAGCTAAGGCAGTATCTAATTGTTGAGTATTATGCAAACCCGTTGGAAAATATGGGTTTATTAGTGAAAAAGGGTGGTGCCCTGGCAGACAGAGGTCTATTGCCAAAATTTCACAGTCTGTGGACATAAGCTGAAAAGCTATGCTCGCTGTGCGGCAAAATTTATTCGAGACTAGTAAAATTAGACCACCTCCTAGTGATGAACGGTCTAATCGAAATGCTCTCAAATTGTTTAAATGATAATTCCTAACAGGGTTAAGCCAGGTTTCTTGTAATAAGATTATATCCGGATATAACTGAATAATTAAGCAAAGTAAGTCAGTAGAAGCAGAAATCAAAGACCTACAATTCCACTGTAGTACTTTCAAGGTGTCTATGTTGACGAGCGAAACACTTCAGCAACGGCAGCTTCTAAAATACTCTCCTTAATAAGTGCACTGGCATTTTCGCTGCCCTTTTTGGGTTTTGTGTTTGGGCAAGGAGATTTTAATGGAGATCCAGTGCGCTTCTGACGCCTGAAATCTTGGCATACGTCCAGTTTATTCTGATCCTCCACGTGGGTCGATATAGAATGTACGGACGAAATTGGGGTTTTCTCCTCTCGGGATTGTCGCTGTGGGGCTAAATTCGGTATCTCTTCCAATGCACAAGGTGCCGACTTGGCCATCGGTACTGCTATTGCAGAAGCCAGCTGTGTCATCTGTGAGCAAAACACTTGAGAGATGCACTAACTCACGCTCGTAACTATGTGTTTCAGCGCTTTCGACATCGCCTTTTCTACTGCAGCCTCAATAAGATTAAGAATCTTCGTCTCACTTAGTTGTTCATGCCTCGACGTGACTCCGGCAAATCCAAAGGCTCTATCCTTCACAACTGTTATTGCTTCTCGCTGCGAGCAACGACGTCTGTCCATGATTTCTAAAAGTTGCGTTTCATTAGACCTTGCGGTGCAGTTCAGATAATCGGCCGCGTGATTTCCTGCACAGAGGCAGCACTTTTCGGTTTCGGCGTTGCACTCCTTCGATGAGTGGGTATCGCCACAGATGCGGCAATGTGAATTTGATTTACAGCCCCCTGCACTGTGACCAAAACGCCAACAGTTTTGACATTGGAGAGGACGAGAAGCGAGACGTTCGACTCTGAAAATGAGCGGCCATATTTTCAACTCGGATGGACAGGAAGTGCCGGCAAAGGTAGCAATAACCGACTCAGTGGGGACGGGACTTTCTCACCGTTAACTAATGGGTTGCATTGGTACACAGCTATGACCCTAGCATCAGACAGCTTTTCCAGAGTCTCAGTGGGCGTTAATGTAGAGTCGACTCCTCGTACGATTCCCTTAGTGCACGCTAAATGAGGCGGGATAAATGCACTTACCGGGACCGAAGCAAATGTCTTGCATTTTAGGATGTCAGAAACGCACGAAGGATCTGACGATCTGCATACCAAACCACCTCTTCCGAACTGACGAACATCACTTATCAGCTGAAAGTGCGGCGTCATGGCCTGCAACTCCACCTGGATCGCCTTCGGGTTGTTGAGCCTAATAAATCCACCACTCGAGGGCACCAGCGCAACAGGGATGCTTCCAACACCACTGCGGAAAAAATATTCCAATGGCAATTCATCATTAGGCAAGGAGGCTGACCAAGGGCTGTGCCCTTGGCCAGGAGATGAATTAGACATTAGCACTAACTTGATTGCCTAAAGAAGTAATATGCAACGTCAGATAGTTTCAACAGGTCAAATTGACCCAAAACTCAGCCAAACCATCGTCCGAAAGAGTCCGAAGGGACGAGCCCGGTTCAGAACGAGCAGGTCGAATCCGTTTGCACGACCACGTTAGAGTCCTGGTGCAACCTCACTGGTCTGAACTGGTCGACTCCTTTCTTTGAACGCCGCCAGTGAGTTCTTCTTTCTCTTTTTATGCATTATTTATTATATGGGAACGCATTACCAAGGCTTGTCTACGGCTTCCTAATTTACGTTTCTTTATCATGTCTTGTAAATACGAAATAAGAGGTAGTTGGCAGCTTGTTCTTAACTATACAAACGAGCGTCATCTTCACCAATCTCTTTGAAACTGAAAACTGCCACATGATCACTGCTACTTACAGTTTTATAAAGCATACACCATAGCCAATATGCATATAAAAATATCAGCGAACGTGATCGTTTATTTTCAAGGCCAAAAGCAATACTTGCATCGTTTTCAAACATTTCAAAAAGAAGTAACCTAAGTAATGTAAATATTATGTTGCAGGTGTACGGTAAACCGTTCAGTGGTTGCGTGTGCATTCTAGCGGGCATTGTGCTGATTCTCATGCAACAGATATGCCGAAAGTATTAAATTCAGAGATTTAGACACCTCATTAAACGCAGAAACTACCCGGTGTTTTGCGTCGACATGGCTGGCCGGGACCGACACGAGTGATGCAAAAAAAAAAAAAAATTGTCACTGTTTCACGTTTCACATCAAATTATCCTGCTTCACCACATGCCATCATCGTGACGTCACAGACCACCAAAGAATGTGATGGAATTGTGATTTCACAGTTGCTTGAGGTCACGTGTTGAGGTGAATACATGACATAGTTGTGAGGCGAAACGTGGGTAGATCATGGATACAGTGCAAACGGCACGTCCTATCGCGGAGCTTGTGGGAAGCCTCTGTACGTGCAGAAGGCTTTAGACAGTAGTGAGGAACAATTATTAGGTTAACTGAGACGTAAAACTAGAGGGCTTTGCCCTGCCAGTATTCTTCCGGTATTGCCAATCTAGTATAAGTGGTCGTGCTTGTTTTAAACTACGTATCCAGAGAGCAAATTTCATGCGTTATATGGTATAAGGGTCTAAATAGTCATGCGGATATACAAACCCAATAGAAGAACTATCAATCACTTTTTCATTGATGTGTGATATAGCATTCAAGCATAGTGAGATGCCTGTTTTTTTTTACAAATTTTCTGCAAGGTTGAAGTTGTATGAGCTTATCAAAAACACAACGTTATTCCTCCATGAATATTCTGAAATATCTTTTTCCTTCACGAACGTATACTACAGGCGGTATTGTTGGCATGTGCTGTATTCTATGTAAGTTTACGATAAAATAAAACTACACTACTGGTGTTTTAACTAATAGAGCAGACATATTTTGTAAATAATAAATGCGAAGCATTTCTTACCGAACTTCGGCGACTTTGAGCGTATCTATCTATCTATCTATCTATCTATCTATCTATCTATCTATCTATCTATCTATCTATCTATCTATCTATCTATCTATCTATCTATCTATCTATCTATCTATCTATCTATCTATCTATCTATCTATCTATCTATCTATCTATCTATCTAGCCGCCTACGACTTTTAGCTCTCCTGGCTGTTTCTATAATGGTACTGATACCGAACTTGGTATGGCATAACATGACAGTATAAATAACATATTTGACTAGTCATAACATGAAAATCAGGACATGTATGTCATGAATATCATGATTTACATTTAATGGTTTTGCAGCTCTTGCGGTGGTTTCGTTCACGTGGCATGTTGTAAAACTGGTATATTATGATATAATTGCATGGGGAACACAAGCGACAGACCCTAGCATGAATTGACACGCATGTCATATAACAACATCACTACATGCCATGCTCATAATGCACTCGCGGCCGTTTCGCTAGCGTCACGTATACCAAATTTGGTATTACGGTACGTGAACGGATGACGAAGGTATGTGACTGGTGCAAACATGATAATGATGAGTTGCGTGTCATATAGGAACATGACTACACATCACGCTCATGATGCGCCAGCGGCCGTTTTGCTAGCTTCACTTATACCAAATTTGTCATTACAAAATGTGAATGGATTACGAAGGTATGATACTGGTGCACACATGACAAACATGACATGCGTGTCATGTAACAACATGACTACATATTACACTCATGATGCGCTTGCGGCCGTTTCACTAGCTTCACATGTACCAAACTCGCTATTACGTGACGCGAACAGACGACATAGGTAAATGACACATCCAAACATGATAATCATGACATGCGTGCCACGTAACATAATGACTACATGCCACACTCATTGTGCGCTCGCGGCCGTTTCGCTCGCTTCACATATGCCAAATTTGGTATTACGTGACACCAGTGGTTGACGAAGGTATGTGACTACTCAAACAAAATAATCATGAGATGCGTCTCTTATGAGAACATGATTGCATGCCACCGTCAAGGCACCAATAAATTTCGACATGATGCGGAGCGCGTGCCCGCCGGCGTTCATTTCGTCGCGTCACACCGGCGTTGCCACGCCAGGCGCCGATCCTGCCGTATACTCGAAGGCACGAGCCGCGCTGCATTGCTTTGACGCATGCGCGTTTCGATGCGTCAGGCTCCACTCGGTCACGAATAGAGGGAGACGCAGTGTTGTGTGGGTAACGCATGGGCATAGAGTAATGTGTGGGTAAAGCATCGGCACGAAATGCAGCATGTCGCATTTCGCGCTGGTTGCCGTCGGGGTGCGCCGACGGACGCTGGTCGCGCCTGGCGTCAGACTATAGCGCGCTCGCGTTTTCCTAACGTAGCGCCGCTGTGCTCAGCGTGCGCGCGCCTCAATGCTACATAGGAGTAAATGGGGCCCTTCATGATGCGCTCGCTGCCATTTCGCTAGCTCCACATATACCAAATTTGGTGTTACGTCACGTGAATGGATTACAAAATATATGACTGGTGCAAACATGAAAACCCTGACACGCGTGGCGTGTAAGAACATGACAACATACAAAGCTCATAGCGTGCTCACGACCGTTTCCCTAGCTTAACATATACTAAATTTGGTGTCAGGTGACATGAATAGGTGACGAAGGTAAACGACACATCGAATTATGATAATCATGACACGGAAGTCACCTACGGCATCATTTATCTCCTCCTCGTAACGTTATGCTGATTTCAAAGTATCATATCAACATTTCTCATTCATACTTGGCATAGCATCGAGTGCCACTGTGCGTGGGATCTGCAATTTTTTTAAGTGGAATTCACGAATATAATGCTCACCAATGGTGGAGTTTGCGCAAGCTGGTGATACATTGGGAAATAAACACAGAAAACACGCGAAAAAAGCCACACATATATCTGATTGATTTTTGTGGATATTTAGGGGCAAAGCTCTTTATAGCGATACCCGTTCATCCGTCGTAGCCGTTGTAGTATGTAACAAGTGTAACATTTTGACCTCCAAGGTGGTGCCGGTGAGAGATTTCTTCTGTGCGTTGTTGAACAATAAAAAAATAGTGTTCGATGTACATGCCAATGGCTGCTAATGGGGAATGAGGGTCATGGCCATTCGGCTCTTGGTTAACGTGCACGCTGCGATCCCCATTAGCAGCCATTAGCATGTACATTCAGCACTATCTGACAGGAAAAGGTTGCTACGTTATAGTCGCTGTGTGTAACCTCCTTAGTTTTGGAAAAGTTTAGCGAGCGTTGAGCCGCAGTGCCATAAATTGATTGATTTGTGGGGTTTAACGTCCCAAAAGCACCATATGATTATGACAGACGCCGTAGGGGAGGGCTCCGGAAATTTCGACCACCTGAAGTTCTTTAACCTGCGCCCAATTCTGAGCACACGGGGCAGTGCCATTAATACAGTGAACTAGTATATACCATGAACTCGAGGTGGTTAAAGGTCCGAAGTAGACCCGAAGTGCAAGCCGTAAGAAAGTAGTGTGTGACACTTCTCGTTTAGTCCTTGGAATGTCCGCTGGATAGCGGTGCTTCTATATGGGGAATATATGATGAAAAGACGCGAGATGGTTGTACTTGGAGTGTTGAATAGATGGACGAACGGACACACAGGCAGATGTATGGATGGGCGAATAACGGACGCAAGGGCGGATGCATGGACGAACGCAGGGACGGACGCACGAAAAGACGCACGCACGGACGGGCGGATGGACGCATGAACGGTCACACAGATTTTCTTCAACCTTTTGGTTCTCTTCAAGTTTAAATTAGGGAAAGTCCATCTCAAAGGTCATTTTTACGAATATGTTATATTTCGGAAGACGGCCCAAGAGTATCGAATCAAACGTACGCCTACGATGTATATTTAGCATTGAACAGCAAAGTGTCTGATGAACTTGCAACAGGTCAGGGGCAACCATAGTAGAACGAATCGATTATGCCCACCAAAGTAAAACGCACACAGCCCAAAGAGATGTTTTGGCGAACGATCCTCCCGTGTAAGGAGGCGAAACGCCATTTTAGAATTTTGTGCAGTTTTCCTTGGCCGACATTTTGTTTTATTCTACTGTATTTAGCATTCCTTCTCAACATTTAAAAGTACGCTGTCTGAGCAGGCTTTGAGAAAGTTATATAAATATAATCACTTCTATAAGTGCCAAACACATATATATCTAGTTCTGGTAGCGCTGAAGTGAATGTACGCATAGCGCTGAAGGTATAAAAACTGCAAAGCATGAGTCAATTGCACCATGTTATTTTTCAAAAGAAAACTTCTTAATCATCTCCCAAAGCAGCGTTACACAAGTGTCACTGCGCATATCACAGTTTCAAACAACATGCCAACACTGTATGAACACTCAACAGTTATATCATGTCTCCTCTGTAACGTTACTGTTTAAGTTTAAACGCTAAAGATGAAGAAATAGTCTAAGTATACTGACGAAATTTTGAAGTTACCATACGGCAAGCGGTACAACTGATGCATATGTAATGCTCTTGGTCTGAACGGCTTCACACCTCAAAGTATTATGTGTGGGATTTTCCTCTGCTGCCAACTCTTGAAATTATGGTGGGCTACGGGACACTAGATGTTCAAAACGAGTGCTCGTCCCTCATCATGATGACAACGAGTAACCCAGGCAAACGCTAGCGAGTTGACATCGGCGGAAGTGCTCTATAAAGCATGCATGATGGCTTCTGTGACTCTAACTTGATCAGTATCTCATCAGGTGCAATATACTAGGTTGCAGATTTGGTTCCTGAAAGCGACAAGTTGTCTCAGTAAACTTTATTTTTTTCGCGTTTTTACCTTAATCACTACAAATAGAGCATCCTATAACTTCTTTTGCTTAATTGTAGGTTGCTTTTTGTTAAGCTTGTGCGTAATAAAAAGTAGTTCTTACCCCTCTCTCTTCTTTCTTAACTATACACAAGAAATATTTGAATAGATAAATGACAGGTAATCTGCCTGAAAGCAAAATATTTAACTTTGCCATGTACATACGCTTTCTTCATTCGAAATCTTTTCAGCTTCACGTAAAGCGAAAAGCTATATCAACAAGAAACGCCAGATAGGATTATATATGATCGCTTGTCGGACAAATCCCATGCCTTTTAGATCGAGAAAACGGAGATTATGAAGGCGTGTGTAAACGTTAGTAGCATGGAAGCTATTTCAGTTCTATCAATATGTAGCGGAAAGAATACGCCATAGTGCCCTTTGAGATGGCCCGGGAAAAGTTTAACAGGTCCTAGAAAAGTTTGTTCGAAGGGATTCATGAATAAGTAAACGTCCAAATGCAGACTCTGCTTTTAGTTTCCAAGAACACATTCATGAGATGTGTTTGTCTTTTCTTTATTCTGTACGCAGCATAGGGGCGTGCAACAGGGAGGTGAAATAGTATGCGTTGTTCTTATTTGAGGTTCCAACTGCAGATGAAGGAGGAAAGTTGTAACTACAATAAATGCGCTGTGTAATAAGATTATTATCTTGACTCTTGAGTCTAATTAGCTATAGGGGCATACATGTCGATTTCATATGTGTATTATTGCTGGCATGCGTTGCCAACAGAATACAGTGCTTATGAATGAAACAAAAATTATGAGACCGGCTGGGTGGACTCACGCAATCATGCAGCACTTTTCGCACAAGGAAGAATTAAAGTAAACAGTTATCGACTACATATGTATAATCTTGAGGAGTTGCGACTAAACACTAGAAAGTATAAGGCAGTACTTGACACACAAGAATAACAAAAAAGTGACAGATACAGCATGCAATCAGCGTTGTTTTGTACACATCGTCTTAATGTGCCGACTCACATAATCTACTTGCCTTCTTTAGAACACAACACTTTTATAAAATGAATATGCGGTATATTATCAATAGGGAAATAATTAGACACGCGAGCGCGTATGACACCACACATTGACGACATTCAATTGGAATGCCGTAACAAGAAACAGCAAGGACAAACAATCGCTAAGTTGTATATAGGTATGCTTTGATCTTTGAAACTACACAGTTCTTCCTTGACCTGGCATCCTCTGAATGCGTAACAAAATCTGCTCGTAATGCTAACAGCGAAGCCGCTGTAGTTCTTCTTAAAGTGTGCGATCCTGCCAGAAGACCACCCTCAAGTAGGGGTAAGCGCCGCCGACTTTGGGCTCATTGCACTCCTCGGCGCTACTACGTGGCCTCTAATAACCTTGATGGGTGAGAGAACAAGTACAAAGAGGGGGACAAAGAAAAGGAGAAGCAAAGAAAAAGATGGACAAGTTGACAAAAAAAGCGAAAGAGACACATTCGTCCTCAAAGGAAATATTTCGCCAGGACAAACTCAACCTCGTGCTTCTTAAGCAAGTGCCGTAACCACTCAGCCATTGAGACATTCTAGTAGAGCAGAGCATAGACATGTATGGTACAAAATACAAAAATGTTATGAAGAATAAGGGGAGAAAGTAAAGTGTTGCGCCCAAAAAATACAAAAGAGGAAGACATAGAAATAGAAGTGCGAAAAGGAGAGATAGAAAGAATATCAACGAACGAGAGAGAGAGAGAAAACACACTACAAACTGGAAGGAAACATCATGTCTTCTCACAACCAGATGCCGTACCACATGACGAAGCCACACGTTGTAGTAGCTAAGCCACCCGACCAAATCGGATATCGTGCGCCCTCTTCTCTATACAGCACAGCGTGGCTGCTGTGGACTGTGTCCAGTTGGTCATGGGACGCCCTAAAAACGTATGAGATCCCAAGAAAAAACTGATGCATCTCGAAGTTAGACAAGTCAGTTGAAAAAATGTACAAGCAGCGACGGGCCTGTACTTCGCTGTGTCCATCTTTGTATGATTTACTGGAAACTCTCCGCATTTAATTTCTTTCTTTTAATCCTAATACATGACGCAGTAACATGCCAGGCGCCAGCGAGATTACTTTTTGAACCATTTCTGTAGCTATTCAAGGCATCTCCTTATGAACTTCTCTCTTTATGGGCCTACACTGAGAAGGTGTCACAAAGTGCAAGCCGGAGCATTTTTTGGTCTTATTTATAGCAGTAGCACGGAGAGACAATTTTTGCATTATTCAAGCAGAACCGGTCAAATGCTAACTTCGGGTTTTGACAGTATTCATAAAGTCCTCAAGAAACAACAATAAATTGTATTTATGTTTTATGTACGTTATACAGAAAGTATGTTTACATATTTTATAACTTCACTCTATGTAGAGGTGAAGTTACTCGCAGTATTTTAAAATAATTGAGTGAGTTCGACGTAGATGGTGACCAGCGGGGTCGTTGCGGCACTTCCTTGAGTATCTCTGCACCCCACGTTTATTTTTCTACGTTGCTCAGATATCTCTTCAGTATGTGCGAAAAACGCATTGCCTCCCCGAAAACGACACGGGGCCACACGCCGAGGTGGGAATAGCACTACTAGACAAGCAAGTCCAGAATTATAGTCTTCATTTCAGGGCTTCACTATTTCAAGTGAAGTCAGCAATGCAAACAGTGTAAGGAGGCGTGATGCCTTTAAAGGAGATAGTCACGTCGAAGTATTGTACTGGATCAAAACAGCCTCTAACCTATCCGGGTTTATGGCCCACATAAATTTGACTTGGTAAGGTTGATATTGAGTTCAGCGTCTTAGCGAGGGCGTGAGCTGGTGTGTATTGCGGGACAAATATGCATATTGTAGCGTAGCATTGATATGAGCCCATTCTTTTTAAATGATCACTCACCTTTTGCAGTTTATATCAGTTAAAGGGGGCGTCATTAAATTTAGTATTATGCTGGGACGTTGGAACTTTCCTCAATGACACAATTTTCCAGTTTTTTTTGTTTTTTGTATTTGCAAAATAAGACGTAGGTTTAAACAATAAGCATGTTGATATCAGTCTGCTGACCTATTCAAGCCCCACCCTCTATGCTCCAAGCTAGGCAAGCTTTCTATAGTTTACTCAACTAATACACCAGAACAGTGACCGCCAATGTGAGATCATCGTTGACTCAACTAATACGAATCCAATTGTAGTGTCCAATCAAGAACATTTGAGTTCGCTGTCATTTCACCTTGATTTTTCTGTCAAAGTTAGTGTTAGTCTTCGTGTATGTCTCGCTCTAAATCTGGACTGCAATTGTCGTTACAAGAAGATGCAGTGCTATTATTACCCTACTGCTGGCTGTGCGTTCTAAAATCATGCAGCAGATAATTAGACGGGTATCAATAATCAAATAAATAAATTTCCCAAGGTTTCTTTCAAGTTTGTTTCAAGTGACTGGAAGGTGAATGCCCTTTGCTTTTGTTGTCGCATATTTCATGTTCATATTCTCGTTTTGGAACGTCAAGCTCCAACAAAAATTATAATACATCTTTCGGTTCTCAGTCAATTGCATCGACTGCGCATGAAAGCTTTCACGTCAAACGAGAATTTAGAATACTTTCATTATGGCAGAAAATGAAAAGTTTTCTAATTTTGGTGGTACCATACGCATCCTTGATAGGTTCTGCTTTCACCAAATGACGATGTCGTGAGGCGTTGCCATAATGACCTAAGAAATCTTAAGTGATATGGGACGTCTTAACATAGGGTGACGTCAATACATGCTCATTGAAGTGAAGGATACGCACCAACACGTAAGCGTCTTCAAAAGAGAACAAAAAGTCCCGCGCTCTGATTGCGCGAGAACCAGTGCCGCCTTTGCTAGACTTGCCGTATGGTAATTTTCGTTGCGACTTCTGTGGTTGAATAAACCTCATCACATTTGGAGGAGGTTGCTGAGATCTCCTAGCAGACTTAGTGCTCCGCTCTCGCAAGTCGGCCGAGAGACCACCGCACAACATTACTGACGCAGTCACTAGCAAACCATAACAGCACAGCCAACACCATCGGCTGCCCCGTATACCTGCACATCTTCAGCGGCAGTGGTGAGGAAGACGTCGAAGACTGGCTCTCCTTGTACGAACGCGTATGCTCCAGCAACAAGTGGAACGACGACTCTAAGCTCGCCTATGTTATCTTTTACTTGGCTGACGTCGCTAAGCTTTGGTTTACCAATCGCTAAACTGTCATCGCCAACTGGTTCACATTTGAAACCATTGTGACGGAAGCATTCCGCTGACCAAAAGTCCACAAGCTCCGCGCTGACCATCGTCTATGCCACTGAGCACAGCAGCCTGGCGAGACGTTTCATAGTTATATTGAGGACGTGCTCGACCTATGCAGGCATGTTGGCCCATCTAAACCTGAAAAAGAGAAAATTCGACACATTCTCAATGGCATTGAGGATGCTGCATTCCAGATGTTGCTGCCAAAAGCCAGGCTGTGGTGGCAGTCCTCGTAAGTCTGTGGCAGAGCTTTCATGAATCGCGCCATCAGCGTTTCGTCACCCGGACGAGTGTCCTACCACCAGATTCAATCTTGGCCATCGCACTGGCAAATGGTAACGTTCGCCAAAAAACTCTGTCCAACCAGCTGTGGCCGCGCGGCCCCCACCGCATCCAAGCTCCTTATCGGCACCCCCTCCACTGGCCTCGCCTGCAGTTTACAGGCCCCACCTCGCTTTTTCCGTCCATCTAATGAGTGGCACACCCATGACAACCATCCTATCGGCTTCACGCGTGGCATCGCTGGCCTTATTGCACGCTGCTGCCGCCGCCGTCCCGCACCAGCGTACGCATCTTTTGGAACTCCTACTTACGCGCCGCAACAAGCCACCACGTCTGCATATGAACAGAGGCACTCCAACTCAGATCACCGCCCATGAAATGCTCGTTTCCCATCCCCTCATTCCTGATTGCCATCGCCCATACGTTGTCAACCACCGCCTGAGGAGGGAAACTAATCAGTGCAGTTCCGAAGGCAAGAACTGCAACTTCTGCAAAATGTTACTGATATCGATGTTGAGAGAGTCACCACATAGCGCTAATTGATACCGGGGCCGTGATTTCTGTGATGAACGCAAAATTTTGTTGGAGACTCAAGAAAGTGACCACATCTCTCTGTGGTAATGTGCTGTCTCCGCCTAGCGCGCAACGCATTTGTCCCTCGGCTGTGTGTACGGCGCGCGTCGTCATCCAAGCCGTTTTTTACATCGTCCAATTTTTTGTTCTACTATTTTGCTCTTATGGCCTCATCCTGGCTTAGGATGTTTTATCACGTCATCAATTTTTCACGTGCGAAAGTGTTCTTTGTACCAACATGTGAATTTCCATTGCCTGACCGTTCTTCTCGGCTCTCCAAAGTCATCGCTGATGAAGACATCACCTTGCCTTCGGAAGCTTCAGTTCCTATCAGCCTTTTATGTGTGGTGCAACCTGACGCCACGGTGTTGTTTACGCCATCTCCAGTTTTTAGCTCTCTTATGTATCGTTCTCTCTTGTGCTGTTTTTGCAATTGCATCTGGTTCAACCGTAATGCTGTTTACCAACCAGTGCAACTACCCCATTGGCTCACTCCATGGTGAAACTTTAGGATATGTACAACCTCTCGACCATATCATTGATATTAATCTTCCTGATGAAACCCCATGTCACATTGCCACAATCACTCATGCATCAGAGTAATGAAGTTCGTCAGCCTTCGAAAATGCCATTGACGCAGAACATCTTCCCTCGCATCGCCGCCAACTTGTTGCTCTCTTTAACAAGTTTCTCTCCTCTTTCGACTTTCAAGAACTTGCTTTGGGCCACGCCACGACTATCACTTATACTATTAACCTCGGCTCTCACTCGCCCCTGTAACAGCGTCCTTACAGCAATTCCGCCAAATAGCGCTGCGTCATTACGGAGCAAGTAGATGACATGCTTAAACGTGGAGTCATACAGCCTTCTCAAAGCGCTTGGTCATCACCTGTGGTATTTGTAAAGAAAAGATGGAACCATTAGATTTTGCGTTGACTGTCGCCGCCTAAACAAGATTACGAAAAAAAAGATGTCTACTCGCTACCACGAATAAACGATGCTCTTGACTGTTTACAAAGCGCCTTGTATACTTGTAGATCCTTGTATCTGCGTTCTAGGTATTGGCAGGGGCCAATAGCTTAATGTGATCCCCCTAAAACAGCCTTTGTAACGCCGGATGGCCCATATGAGTTCAAAGTTTTGCCATTTGGGCTCTACAACGCCCCTGTGACTTTTGAGCCTATGATCAATACCATCTTGCGCGCCCACTAATGGAAGACTTGCTCTGTTACCTAGACAACATCGTAGCCTTTTCAGCTGATTTCTCGACACATCTTGCTCGTCTCCACGAGATTATGACGTGGGTACTTTCTGCAGGCCTACAACTTAACACCAAGAAGTGCCACTTCGCAGCACGCAAACTAATCATCCTGGAACATGTCATCACAAGAGACGCTGTTCTTCCGAATCCCGATAAGCTTTGGGAAGTCAGCTGTCGCTGACTTCCCAATGCCCACATAACTGAAAGCTTTCAGAAGTTTTGTTGGTCTCTGCTTCTATTTTCTTCGCTTGGTGCGCAACTTCGCGTCCGTCATCACACCTTTGAGAAGTCTGCTTGCTAACAGCAAAATTATATCTGCATGGTCACCTGCATGTGACGACGCATGTCGCCAGCTGCGCCACCTGTTCACCTCTCTCCCCCCCCTATTCTTCGTCACTACGACCCCACTGCTGCCACACAAATTCACACCGATGCAAGTGGCGTCACTCTTGGTGCAGTTTTGGCACAACGAAAAAGAACCGAACCCTAATACGTAGTCGCTTGTGCAAGTCGTGCTCTTGGGAAAGCTGAATTGAATTGCTCACTGACATTGAAGGAGTGTTTGGCCATAATCTCGACGTTGACGAAGTTTCGCGCGTACTTTACGGCCATTCTTTCGACGTGGTCACTAACTACCACGCTCTATGTTGGCTGTCCACCTTAAAAAACCCGTCTGGACACCTGGGGCGTTTGAGACATCGACTACAGGAATACGATACCTGTGTACGATATCGTTCCGGTCGCAAGCATGCGGATGCCGATGCAATTTCCCGCTCGCCATTAACATCAGATGTGGCTTCTCTGTCACACCTTTTTACCACCTTGTCACCACTCGGCACCACTGACATACTTCAGGAGCAGCGTACAAACCCATACCTTGCCTTGTTACTCGACTACCTTCACGATTTATCTGCTGTCTACTAAAGCGCTACGCCGTCAAGCAGCCCACTTTTTCTACGAGACAACATTATTTCCCACCGCAGCTACATTCCAGGTGGTCGAAAGTGGCTCCTTGCTGTACCTAGTCACATGCGCTGTGACATATGTATGAATTTTAACACAGATCCACAAAGTGCTCACGCAGGTGTTCTGAAAACCTACGAAAGAATCTGCCAACACTATTACTGGCGAGGAATGTATCGATTTGTGCAGGATGACGTTCAGTCTTGCACTACTTGTCAACAGAACAAAACACCTCCATAGCACTTTACTGGCATTTTGCAGCCGCTCCCGTGCCAGGCTCGCCCATTTCACCGCGTGGGTATCGACCTCTAAGGGCCCCCTCCTATATAGTGGCTCTGAAAACTGGTGGATTATTGTCGGCGTCGATTATCTGACACGCTACGCTGTGACGGCAGTTCTACGGGAAGCGACCGCGCACGAAGTTGCACTCGTCATCCTCGGCAGCTTCATTCTACTCCATGGTGCACCACGGAAACTCCTCAGTGATAGGGGTCGAGTGTTCCTGTCAGAGGTCATCCAAGCTATTTTTGCTGAATGCAACATCATCCACCGGAAATCGACCGCATACTATCCACAGCCAAATGGTCTCACTGAGCGGTTCAACGGCACATTTGGTGACATGCTGAGGATGTACAGCCGCCGCCACATCTGTGTGGAGTACGCGAGGAACCGGTTTTCTCTCTGCGGGGCGAAACCTCCAGGCAGTGTCGGGCTCTGAAGTGGTGTATCAAAAGAATCTGCAGCCTTGCTGTCAGGCTGACCTCATCAGAGCCCGAAACTGCCTCGAGGTTTTGAACCGCGGAGCGAAAATTGGCTCCTCTCACGCTCTACACAGACGTGGCCGCGGCTGTACACTTCCTCCGATCACATGAACTGAGACGCTGCATTACCTTTTGTTACTTTTCCTTATAAGACCGCGACGCAAGTGACCATCGGTTTTCTCCCGTTCTTTCTGTTGTACGACCGCGAACCTTCCCACCCACTGGACACCATACTTTCGTTCCACCCTGATGCATCTGAGCGCTCTCCGCTTACTAAAGTCACCAGGTACGCTGAAGACTGCCGTAAGTTGGCTCGTTCTCTGACAAGTGAGGCTCAAAGGCTGGAAAAAAAGACTCGAAATGAGGACGTTGATCATATAGCTGCTACGTTTTGTGCTGGCTCCCTTTTGTGCGCTTGGGTGCCGCCACACGTTCCTGGCCTTTCTTCTAAACTTCTTGCCCGGTACTATGGTCCTATCATGTCATTGAACGACCTCATTAGTGAATTACATCATCGAGCCCCCAACACAATCGCCAGGTTCTCGCTGTCAAGGATGCGAGACCGTACACGTCGACTGCCTCAAGCTCTACTACGACCCCCTCATTGTGCCTACCTCCTGAAATCGCCACGATGGCCTCTTCAACCCTGGGGTATTGTTGTGGAGCATACGCACCAACGCGTATAGGCCTTCGGCAGAGAACGAAAAGCCCCGCTCTCTGATTGCTCAAGAACTTGTGCCGCCTTTGCCAGACCTGCCGTGCGGCCATTTTCTGTTGGACATCATTGAAACTTCTCTACTTGAATAAACCTCATCACATTAAATTTTTTTTCATCACCTGTTATGATGTTGCTGTCAGCACCGATGTCAACGGTGCCTTTTTGCGCTTTATGAGCCATCTAGGACATACGCCTTTAGAAACAAATATTTTTAGAAAAGCCCGTTCTCGAAATAGAAAGGAAGATAAGGAGAAAGACCGGGAGGTTGAGCAGATTAGCATCTGGTTTGCTACCCAGCACTTGGGTGGAGAAGTAGTCACTGATTTTCCAAATCATAGTTTCCTGTAAAAAGTTTCACTGTTTGGGGCCCATCGCATCATTTATTAGGTTACTGCCGTCGTCCATATATCGCTGAAGCAGCAATTTCCCCCACTGCTTTCCTCTGGCGACGCCAGAAACAAATGTAGTTACACCTGATGTAAGGCACCTAAGTAACCGAGCGCTTAGCAAGTAGGGTATTGATAAAATGCCAATGCGTGAACACTGAAAAAAGACTTCTGGTGGGTGCATCACAACAGACTAAGTTAAGGAAGCTGCTTTTCGGGAGAATTATAGGCACTTACGTTTTGTATTTCCATAGCAAACACACGCTTAAAAAAGCGTTAAGTACGCTGAAATTGACTTTCTTTATATAATAGAGCGCAACCTCCGACCCCCTCCCCCCCCCCCGTGTATTGATTTGTGTAGGAAAAACGGTGTTCTTAGCAACATTCGTAAAATACTGTACTTTCACAATAAGCACATGCGTACACGTCAAATTTTCTGGATGAAAGGTTCCATGCGCAAGAAAATCTGCTGCTAGAAAGCAAACCATGTCGACGCCTTTGAAGATGATATTGTATATTGATATTTGATTGATATGTGGTGTTTTACGTCCCAAAACCACCGTATGAATATGGGAGACGTCGTAGTGAAGGGCTCCAGAAATTTCGACCACATACGGTTCTTTAATGTGCTCCCAAATCTGATCACACTGGCCTACCACATTTCCGCCTCCATCGGAAATGCAGCCGCTGCCACCGGGATTCAATTGCGCGACCTGTGGGTCAGCAGCCGAGTACCTTAGTCACTAGACCACTGCGGCGGAATGGCGTGGATGGGGTTTTTTCTTTCATGCGAAAATGATACTTGAGGTTCAAAATATTTCTACGTAGCTGACGTATCAGCAGCCAGAAGATGACAACGAGGAAGTGGTCTGTTGGTTGTGCGTGCTGCTTCCATCTTAGCCGACGCCATACGCATCAGTTTAAATATAGATTTTAAATAGACACGCTTCGTGTCATTTTCACGTAACGTCTTTTTGGTGGACGTGCTGGGTACTTCCCCGTATTCATCACGAAGCTCCGCAACGGCCGCATCATCATAGGTCCAACCATGTCACAGGTTGAACAACCATCGTCTTCGCCACCTGCCCCTACCGTGACTTCTACATACGTCGTTCTACCTCCTGCTCGTGATCCCGGTGTACTTTCCGGTCAGGATGGCGTTGACGTCGACAAATGGATCAACCGGTACGAACGGGTCAGCGCAAGCTATAGGTAGGACCCGACTCTTATGCTTGCCAATGTGCTTTTTTACCTCGATGGCCCACCGCGAGTGTGGTTCGAGACGCACGAAGTGGAGATTACGAGCTGGGGCTCCTTTAAAGAGAAGATCCGCGACCTTTTTGGCGACACCGTTGGGCGGCAGATCACAGCGCGGAATCAACTGGCGGCTCGTGCACAGACGTCGACGGAGTCGTACGTCGCGTACATTTACGACGTCATCGCCCTATGCCGTTAGATTGACGAGCACATGAGTGAGTCGGAGAAAGTAGCCCATGTGCTGAAAGGCATAGCAGACGACGCATTCAATCTTCTAGTTTACAACAACGTTGCCACCGTCGACGCCATCATTAAAGAGTGCCGGCGGTTCGAAGAAGCCAAGAGCCGCCGTATTACTCAGCGATTCACCCGGCTGCCCAACACGGCCGCGACCTCATCGTGTGAAGCCGTCCGCCAGTCCCCCACGTATGACAACGTCACACGCATTGTTCGTCGGGAAATAAAAGCTACCTGTCCGGCTCCTCTTGAGCCACCCGTTTTCGCAACGCTCGCCTCTGACCAACAACAGCTGTCAGTGGCGTTAATACAAGCTGTGGTGAGGCAGGAGTTTGCGAATCTCGGACTTTCATCAGCATGTCCCTTGACTCGTCCTGAAGCCCCGTCCTACTCCCGAAGACACGCTCGCCGTTCACCTCCAACAATTCCCTTCCGTAGCCCTTCGGAATGGCGAACACCCGACGACCGCCCTATTTTTTTTCCTGCCACCAGCCTGGGCACGTTTCTCGCTATTGCCGCCGCCGTTTGTCAAACCAACCACGTCAGACTTTCTCTACCTCGGCGCTCATGCATCCGACGACCCCTCGACGTTCAGTCGCCGCAACCTTCAATTTTTATTCGTCGTCATCTTACGAGCCTTCCACTGACGCCCCTTTGCCCGGTCGCCGCTACCCTGACGCCCCTTTGTCCGGTCGCCGTAGTTCTCGCTCCCCGTCGCCGCTACGTCACCAATCCCGCTCTCCGCCACCTTGGCGCTTTTCCTCGCCGAGCTTCTCTGGACGACCGCAGCAGGAAAACTAGATATTGCAGCTTATAGAGGTGAAGCTGCAATACCAATGACGGCCGAAAATCCTCTACTGACGCTTCCCACGCACCATAGCCTGCTTGAAGTACAAGTCGACCATGTTCCTATGACCACCCTCATTGACACAGGTGCGCACCTGTCTATTATGAGCGCTTCTCTACGCTGCCGCTTACAAAAGATCATGACGCCATCTACGACGCAGGCAATACATGTTGCCGATTGTGGTACTGTACCAGTAATCGGAATGTGCACTGCTCGTGTCAGCATTGCCGGTCGTCACGCCGTGGTCCTTTTTGCCGTGCTAGCCTGCTGCCCTCATGACCTCATACTTGGCCTTGATTTCCTTTCGGCACACTCGGCCTTAATTGATTGTTCGTCTGGTACCCTCAGCCTTGATCTACCAATCTTTGCCGACTACTCTGCAAAGCTCACCAGCCGCTTGAGCCCAACCACTTTCGTTCGCCTGCCACCTCGAGCCGTCACGTACGTGTCTTTGCCATCAAACCCTCCCGTTCTTGACGGTGATTATATCGTTACGCCAATCACTGACGTTCGGCTGACGCGCAGTGTTACTGTGCCCTATACCATCGCGACCATAGCGGATAACTGTGTGTTACTTCCGCTCCTTAACTTTGGTTTTACCCCTGTAGTGTTGCCCTGCCAGATGTCTCTAGCCCAGCTAACTGCCATAACAGAGGACGATGTCAGTGTTGTCGCTGTATCTGCTCTTGATCGAAGCGCAGTCTCACGGTCACCCAGATCAGACGATGCCGTTTTTCGAAACATGATTGGATCGGAGCTGTCGCCTCACCAGGCCGACGCCCTCTGCCAAGTTTTGGCCTCATACAGTGACATTTTCGACACTGACGTTCGTCCCTTGGGCCAGACTAAAATTGTCACTCACCGAATCAACACTGGTGACTCTGCACCCATTCACCGTCGGCCGTACCGCGTGTCAGCGTCTGAGCGAGAAGTGATTCAGAAAGAAGTGGCCAAAATGCTTACGAAAAACGTACTCGAACCATCAACGAGCCCTTGGGCATCTCCCGTGGTATTAGTAAAAAAGAAAGACGGCTCATGGCGTTTCTGCGTTGATTATCGCCACCTCAACAAAATTACCAAAAACGACGTGTACCCTCTACCACGCATTGACGATGCCTTTGATTGCCTCCATGGCGCCACCTTCTTTTCATCTCTCGACCTCCGATCTGGCTACTGGCAAATTGCTGTAGATGAAATAGATCGAGAAAAGACCGCCTTCGTTACCCCTGACGGTCTTTACCAATTCAAGGTCATGCCATTCGGGCTCTGCAACGCTCCAGCGACCTTCGAGAGAATGATGGACACGCTCCTACAAGGATTTAAATGGTCGACATGTTTGTGTTACCTGGACGACGTGATCATTTTCTCACCTACCTTTGCAACCCACCTTGAACGCCTTTCGACCATTCTATCCATATTTCGACGGGCCGGCCTGCAGCTCAATTCCTCCAAGAGCCACTTCGGTCTTCGTCAGATTACCGTATCGGGTCACCTTGTTGACGCTGCCGGCGTACGACCAGACCCGGCGAAAGTACGCGCTGTAACAAACTTCTCAGTCCCACGCTCTGTCCATGATGTTCGCAGTTTTGTGGGCCTCTGCTCCTACTTTCGCCGGTTCGTGAAAAACTTTGCGGCACTCGCCCGGCCACTCACTGACCTTCTCAAACAAGACGTCCCATTTTCTTAGGGCCCTCCTCAAGCTGACGCCTTCTCTCAGCAAATCACTGCTCTAACGACACCTCCTATTCTTGCACATTTCCACCCCGATGCTCCCACAGAAGTGCGAACAGACGCGAGTGGTCACAGAATTGGTGCAGTTTTGGCGCAAATTCAGCGGGGCAACGACCGTGTAATCGCGTACGCAAGCCGTCTGCTTTCTAAGTCTGAACGCAAGTATTCTATAACAGAACGGGAATGTCTCGCTCTTGTTTGGGCGGTTTCGAAACTCCGTCCTTACTTGTATGGCCGCCTTTTCCGCGTCATCACAGATCATCACGCACTGTGTTGGCTTTCTCTGAAGGACCCCACTGGACGACTTGGTCGTTGGGCATTACGCCTACAGGAGTATTCCTACTCAGTTGCTTATAAGTCTGGACGTCTCCATCTGGACGCCGATTGCTTATCCCGCTACCTTGTGGATCAGCCCGACGAACCAGACATGGAGCCTAGCCTCAGCGTCATGTCAATGTCCCAGTTTCTTCAGATACGTGATGAACAACGTCGTGATGCTTCTCTGCGACAACTTATTGACCGTCTCGAATCTGCTCCGAACGACACGTCACTTCGCACGTACGTCCTCCTGAATGGCACGCTGTACCGTCGTAGCCTCCAGCCAGATGGCCCTGAGCTCCTTCTTGTCGTGCCGAAAAATTTGCGTTCAATCGTGCTGCACAAGCTTCACGATGAACCAACTGCTGGTCATCTGGGTGTATCTCGGACGTACAACCGCATGGTCGCCGCTTCTTTTGGCGCGGTCTCGCCCGGTCCGTTCGCCGTTACGTGTCCTCCTGCGATAAATGCCAACGTAGGAAGCGACCTACTGAGCCCCCGGCTGGGCTTCTTCAACCGATCTCCATCCCAACCGAACCTTTCTTCCGTGTTGGTATAGATCTTCTCGGTCCTTTTCCCGAGTCGAAATCGGGCAACAAGTGGGTCGCCGTTGCTATAGACTACGCGACTAGGTATGCCATCACTCGAGCGCTCCCCACCAGCACCGCTACTGACGTTGCGGACTTTTTGCTCCACGACGTCATCCTACACCATGGCGCTCCTCGCCAATTACTCACGGATCGTGGCCGCGCATTTTTGTCCCGTGTGATCGACGATCTTCTGCGCTCTTCCTCGACGCACCACAAGCTCACCACTTCCTACCATCCCCAAACAAATGGCCTTACCGAACGGCTAAATCGGACCCTAACGGACATGCTCGCGATGTATGTGTCCTCCGACCACCATGACGGGGACCTGGCGCTACCTCACGTGACCTTCGCGTACAACTCTTCGCGCCACGACACCACTGGTTATTCACCCTTTTATTTGCTTTATGGCCGTGATCCGACGTTACCACTCGACACCTTACTTCCAACCACTACAACGCCGTCAACCGAATAAGCACGCGACGCTATTGCTCGTGCCGACCACGCACGTCAGATCGCCCGCTCTAGACTTTCGGCTTCGCAAGCCACCCAGAAAGCCATCTATGACAGCCGGCATGCTGACGTTCACTTCTCACCCGGTTCTCTTGTTCTCCTGTGGTGCCCAGTTCGTCGAGTTGGCTTATCAGAGAAGTTATTGTCTTGTTACATGGGTCCTTACCGTATCATCCGCCAGGTAACCGACGTCACCTATGAGATCATTCCTGCATCTGAGACCACAAGCCTGCCTGCAACCACACCCAGTGATGTTGTGCACGTCAGCAGGCTAAAACCTTACCACCTGCCTACTGAAGACCGTAGTTAATGTGCACCGAGACGGCGCTTTTACCGCCGGGGGGGGGGGGGTTATGCTACATAGCTGACGTATTAGCAGTCAGAAGAAGACAACGAGGAAGTGGTCTGTTGGTTGTGCGTGCTGCTTCCATCTTAGCCGACGCCATACGCATCAGTTTAAATATAGATTTTAAATACACACGCCTCGTGTCATTTTGACGTAACAATATGAACATGCAATGCTAGAACATCGTAATAATAATAGGTGAATGTACTACCTATTGTAGAAGTATGACTGGTATATTTATATCAGAGCCCTAGAGCTGTCAGCTACACTTCTGAAGAATATCTGCGAAAGCCAACTTTTTATAGAGAATCCGTTAATGTAGCTGCATTAAGTTCGCAACGCACTTCAAATCTCAAAAAACGTCATAATGTTGTCCCTTTAGCACTAACTACTAATTCAGCTACGTCAGATGCCTGTCCACTGAACTAAATGGGGGCCTCGACTTACCAGAGCTAAATAGAGTTAAAAGTTCGAAAAATTCGGCAGATCGTACGTATCTGGGAATCGACGTTATGCAAAGCATGCTTAGGGAAGGTGACCGTGTTGCAATGTTTTTATAGAGTGACACGTCATGAAATGACGCTAAATATATGTACAAATGTTACACGCACAGACATACGACAAAGAGTTGTAGATTTTTATATAACCAGTCTTTTGCAATCACGCAACGATGCCAACTGCAACGTGTATATTAGAAACACCAGAAGCTTATATGAAGCTCTGATGCTCGCGAGGATGCTGGCCCTGGACACTGCTACATAAATCAACTTCAGCGCATGGCAACTATCCACAATTGACGTCAACCCGACGTCACAGCTGTACCAAATTAATACATGTGTAATGTTTATAAAATTGGGTAGGCAGCACTGCAACCAGTTTTGTCGTTTCGCTAAGATTAGCGTCTATTTCAAAAGTAGTTCCGAGACCTGGTGTAGCTGTGCGGTAAAATGCTCCATTTCCGCTCAGAATGCTTGGGTTCTATTCCAGCTGGGACCCTGACACTTATTCTTTGCATTCGTTGGGTCGACGCTACCGATGTCGGGTATGTCTTAACGCTCACGCGTTAAAATTGCCCCTGTGTGTTCTCGTCGTTCCTGGGAAGATATTGAGTGTCGATCACCAGTGGCACATACCTGTCCGTGGGTATGTGTCTGGGGGAAGTGTATGACGATGTACATGACGGGACTGTGACATCATTCATGTCTTAACCAGTGCGTCATATTTGTCAAACCATCTTACCCTCCCATGCTAATTTTGGTTCACGCCTAGTTAAGGAGCTGACCACAAGAGCTCGCAAACTTTAGCGGCTAGATAAATAGATGCACTCAAAGTCACCAAAGTTCACTAAGAAATGTTTCGCATTTAAAACGAAGAGAGTGCTTAGCCAAAAACTCTGATTAGCGTAAATCATTGTGCAGGATACACTCTTCAGCTGTATAGCGATTCACATTTCACCGGCTTAGCGCTCACATTTCGCGAGCGGATACTAATGCACCGCGGGATGGAAAACTTTGCCCTAAACGGCTTTCTTGCAAGAACATGAACTTGGGATGGTTTATTCTAAATCACCCTAATACCATCATAGTAGCTTGACTAAAGTTTTCTTTTTTATGTCATGGATACTTAAAATCATTTTGTGCACTAGGCCCGAAAGGCCTGCCGCCAAAGAAAAAAAATAACACATCGAGGATCACAATTATTATTGTGTCATTATTGCAACTGACTTTATTTATGCTAATGGTTCTGTTGAGGCTCATCATTAAACATTACTATTCAAATCGGCAACAATATCGTTCCCATCAATGGACATGGGTGCAGTGAGTAGACGTGTTCTTGGGTGCTTTCTGTGCAACACTATTTTACCCGCTGTGGTAGTTTACCCGTATGGTGTTCTGTGTTTGTGAACGCGACGGCACTGCTTCGACTTGCGACCGCAACGGTAGCGCTTGGATGGAGACAAAATGCAAAAAACGCCCATGTGCTCACATTTAGGCCCAAGTTAAAGATTGCCATTTAGTTGAAATAGTGTGGAGTCTTCCACTATGGAGGGCCTCATAATACTATGTGTGTTTTGGCGCGAAAACCCACATCCTTAGTCTCCTTGTTGTTATAATATAATTGTTAAGAATAATATAACATTACTACTAATTGGGAATTGAATATTTCGTAATATATTATATCTTTTTATTATTATTATTATTATTATTATTATTATTATTATTATTATTATTATTATTATTATTATTATTATTATTATTATTATTATTATTATTATAGCCGTTCCCACACCATGGCTCCCAGTCGGGGTGCACGCTTGCTATGCTCCTGCCCGTTTTTCGGTAAGCAGCAGTTTTTCCGCTATGAAAGTTGCTCTAAAAGTGTTCATGCGAAGTGTGTAACCTGACCTGATGACGGCTGCAGCTTCTGAAGACTGGATCGCGCTCATTTCGCTGCAATTTATGTGATCTGAGCCGTGCTTGTGGTAAAATTAACGAAGATGACTCAACGGCGTGCAGCGACGAGCATTGCAGCTCTCAAACCGGTTCTCTCTCCACGTATGCCCCACCGGGTGGGGATCTCGCCGGGCTGTGCCGTCTACTCCTTGACGCGTTGGAGGGAATCTCGTTCCTCAGTGATGAGGTGTCCCAACTACGCGAATAAAACGAGCGCCTTCGTAAGGATCATTCCCGCGGTGTTGAACAACAAACCCGCGTGGTCGCCTCCTTTCGTGCAGAGGTCCGCTTCCTGCGTGAAGAGCTGACGCGTCGCACGGCCGCCGTGGCAGTGACGGCACCTGTGATCGCCCCAGGGCATGCGAACGTTGACCGATCTGTGACCTCCAAGCAACCTGCGTACTCTGCACAACCTCTCTCCAAAATTCTTTCATCCTCACATTCGGCGCAAGCTGACGCAGACACGTCCGAGCGTGTCAGTCTGATGCCAGTGACAGCCTCATCTGCAGCGGTTACTGAGGGTAAAAGAAAGAAGAAACACGCCTTGTTTGCAGCTATGAAAAGATCAACTATATCTGTAGCTCAACAGCCACAACGGCCACGATGGCCAAAGGCCATTTTTGCCACGAAGCTGAGCCGGACACCACTGCTGCTGACATCCAAAAACATATCGCTTGACCACATTTCTCTACCATCTACTACTGGCGACTTCAAACAAAATTCTAGTCATATTCTTCATTCTACATCGAACTTGACGAGCAAACACTACAACGCCTGAATGACCCTTCGATGTGGCCCCTCGGATGCCTCTTCAAGCCATTTCGTGGGGAGCTGCGGGAAGACATGCTTCATCCTTCCGAGTTTGTGACTGGAATCGAAGGTGCCGTGTAACGTAGACATCTTTTACCAAAATGCTCGTGGTCTGCGTACCAAGACACTCGAGTTTTTTGTAATGTTTTTTCGTGTTCTTTTCCTATCACTGCTATTTCTGAAACCTGGCTAGGCACTGAAATTCCCTCATCTGACCTTTTTTTCCCCGACCTACATCACCTTCCGCAGTGACCAAGATTTCAGTGAAACCAAACAGAAAGACGGTGGCGTGCTGATTGCCATTGACAATTCAATGAAATCCGTTAGACGGAAAGACCTAGAATCTATCGAAGATTTGATCTGGCTTGAAATATACCTTGAGCGCCGTGAGAAATTGTTGATTGGATGTTTCTATTTACCACCCAGCATTTCCCCTGTCTCGTTTCTTGATATCATGTCTTCTATAGAACTTGTGATATCTTTTCATAGTGGGCACAAAATTATTGTTCTTGGGGATTTCAATGCACCTGGAATTGACTGGAGCACGCTCACCTTTTCTCATTACAATCAATTTATAGAGAAAAAGTGCAGCCTGCTCCTGGACTTTCGGGCGTGTAATTCCCTACTGCAACATAACTCATTCGTTAATTCCAGTGACAACATCTTAGACCTGTGTGTGTCCGACGATCAACCCCTTGAAGTTTCCCGCTCTGGCATCTCCCTTGTACGTCCCGACCAATTCCACCCACCACTTAACGCAAGATTATCTGCATCAGCTGAAACAATGACCTACAGCAGTTACGTAAACAAATCTCCCGGATTTGCTTTCAAGCGAGGCGATTACACGGGCCTGTATCATTGTTTGTTCACTGTTGAGTGGTAACAGGTTACTAACAAACCGAATGTTGATAATCAGGTTGATCGGTTCACGGAGCTTGTACTGAGCAGCATGCGTAATTTTATTCCCCAATATACACCTAAACAACGTGTGTAACAGACCGGACTATCTGCTATCAGCATTCGCCCTAGGCGATATCGTCTTCTCCTCCTCTCCACCGTTTCGTGCGCTTTACGTTCCTTCCTTTTCTTTCTTTCCCCCTTCCCCGCTGTGAGCGCGGCTACTTAAGCCCAGCAAATAAACGGCCAGGGGTCTTTCGTTATGGCGAGGCCCAGCCACGTGTTCATCGTCGTCTTGTCTCTGAGCTAAACGATACATGGTGTCAGAAGTGGGATACGTACCCACGCTCACATTCGTGGACCAGAAATTGAGTCTGGTCCACGAATGTGGTGCACGAATTGACCCTACAAAATGGTGCTACGAGAGGATGCCGTTCCAGTCGTGCAGCCTGCCCGCAGGGTACCCATAGCGTTGAAAGGACGCCTGCGACAAGAACTGCAACGAATGGAAAAGGCCTCAATCATCGTCAAGGTGGATGAACCAACTGAATGGGTGAGCCCCCTGGTAGTTGTGCACAAAAAGGATGGTACCCTTCGCATTTGCATGGACCCTAGAGCAGTGAACAGGAGCATTAAGCGGGAGCACTATCCTATCCCTTCAAGAGAGGACATAGAGAGCGAGCTGGCAGGAGCACAATATTTCTCCCGGCTCGACGCTAATGCCGGCTTTCATCAGATTCCTTTAGATGAGGCCACTTCACGAATATGCACTTTTGCGACACCATTTGGGCGGTACCGTTTTTTGCGTCTGCCTTTCGGAATTTCCTCAGCCAGCGAGGTGTTCCAGAAGACTCTAACAGAGATGTTCGAAGGGCTGCCGGGAGTGCACGTCTACGTAGACGACGTTTTAATATGGGGCGACTCAAAGGAAGAACACGACGAACGCGTCATCGCAGTACTAAGGCGGGCGCAAGAGGAAGGGCTGATATTTAATCCAGCTAAATGCGTGTTCGGCACCACGCAGGTTGCATTCCTTGGCGACGTTATCGGAAGAGACGGAATTCGTCCAGACCCCGATCTAATCGAAAGCGTCCGTGCCATGCCAGCCCCAAAAGATAAACAGGGTGTGCGCAGATTACTCGGGGTTGTGAACTACTTTCGGAAATACCTGCCAGCTTTTAGTGATAAAACGGCGTTGCTGCGTAGCCTGGTGAAAGAAGCATCGGTGTTTCAGTGGACAACAGCCCATGAGCGCGAATGGGACCAGATCTGCGCAGCCCTTGCTAATCCTCCATTGCTGGCTCCTTTTGATGAAAAAAGAAACACTAAGATAACTGCGGACGCCTCAGGAACAGGTATTGGCGCTGCCTTATTGCAAAGACACGGGGATGACTGGCGCCCAGTGACCTACGCCTCAAGAGCGCTGATGCCGAGTGAAGAGCGATACGCCCAGATAGAAAAGGAAACACTGGCAATTGTTTTCGCTTGTGAAAAATTTCATCAGTTCGTGTATGGACGAAGCATTACGATAGAAACTGATCACAGCCCATTACTTGCAATTGCCGAAAAGAACATTGCAGATATGCCACCCAGGATACAGCGGTTTTTCATCCGTCTTATGAAATATGATTTTTTGTTGCAGTTTGTACCTGGTAGGGACCTGTTACTCGCAGACCTGCTGTCTCGGGCTGCACTACCAACTGGCGGAGGCGACCAAGTCGAGGACGTGGACGTCCACACAACGCAAGTAGTCACCAGCATCATAAGCAAAGCGACTATGTTGCGGCTGCAGAAGGAAACCCTCGAAGATCCACTTCTCAGCCGCACCATGAAACAAATGGAAGATGGCATGGCAATAAACGGTGTACTGAAACCGTATGCGTAAGAGCTATCCATGGTCAATGGAGTGGTGCTAAAGGGTTGCAAAGTTGTGGTGCCTAAATCAATGCGTGCGGAAATTCTTGAGCGAATTCACGAAGGCCACTTAGGTATGAACAAGTGCAAAGCTAGAGCCCGTAGACTGGTTTTCTGGCCGGGAATGAGCAGTGACATTGAGCGACGAGCGCGAACGTGCAGCGTATGTCGAAAGTACGCATACAGTCAACCGAGTGAACCCCTCCTGCTACAGCCAACACCCGACCGACCGTGGCATCGCGTAGGCATAGACCTATTTACATTCGCTGGAGAACACTACGTAGTTGTGTTTGATGCCCATTCTAACTTTCCTGACGTCGAGAAACTCAGAGGTACCACGGCGGCGGAAGTAATCGACAAGATATCTGCTATCTTCTCGCGATACGGCATTCCCAACCAAGTTTACACCGACAACGCCTCAATTTGCATCGCGAGAGTTCGCGTCCTTCGTGCCCCGATATGACTTCGAGCATATTACCTCAAGTCCAGAGTTCCCACGATCAAATGGCTTAGCTGAAAAGGGGGTACAGATCGTGAAGCGTATTCTAAAGAAAACCCACGAGTCTCGGGGTGATGTATGACTTGGTCTGTTGGCTTATCGATCTTCTCCCCTTGACAGCAGTCACTCACCCGGAGAACTACTGCAAGGTCGTCGCCTGCACGCCACTCTTCCAGAATACAACGTCGACGGAGGCATACCTGTATGGAAACAGTGACAGTCTTCCCGAGGCAGGCCACTACCACCCTTGGAAGCGGGAAATGTGGTCCGGATCAAACATGGAAGCTGGTCACGCCGAGCGAAAGTGGTACGAGAGACTGCACCACGATCATACGTGGTAAGAACGGGAGACCATGGGCTCCTGAGACGGAACCGACAACACTTGCTGCGAACGGACGAAAACTTCAACGACAAGGTCAGCCCCGAGGGTAATCCGAACCCCGACGCGAGGCCCCCGACGAAGTTCAGTGATGGACACCGCGGCAACATCACGCCGGACAACCCACTGGGGTGTCACCAGGTGCAACCAGCTCAGCCAGAAGAAGACAATAGCGCCACCATTTCTCCAGACACTCCAGGAAGCCCACTGGCTGGCCTGCGCAGGTCAGGACGCCAGCGCAGCGAACCAAAGCGCCTTCACTACGGGCCATCCTTCCAACAAGTAAATGAGTGCAAAAGTAATCAGTGTTTTGAAAATGTGTGAAGAGAAGATGTAACAGACCGGACTATCTGCTATCAGCATTCGCCCTAGGCGATATCGTCTTCTCCTCCTCTCCACCGTTTCGTGCGCTTTACGTTCCTTCCTTTTCTTTCTTTCCCCCTTCCCCGCTGTGAGCGCGGCTACTTAAGCCCAGCAAATAAACGGCCAGGGGTCTTTCGTTATGGCGAGGACCAGCCACGTGTTCATCGTCGTCTTGTCTCTGAGCTAAACGATACAACGTGAATATCCCCACTGGTTCTCATCTGAACCTATCAGTGCACTGAAGCATAAAGATCGAGCTCACAGGAAATCTAAATGTTGTCCATCCAGTGAGTGGAAGGAAGAGTTCAGCTTTTTTCGAACTCTCTCTAAACGCCTATATAAGCGCGATCATAGTTCCTATATTGACTTCTTAGAAAAAAGCGCCTCTGACAGGCCAGCTGAGTTTTGGAAGTATGTGCGTAAACGGTCTGGCAAAAGCGTAGAGTCCTTGAGACTGCTGGACTCAAATGGGGTAGAAGTGCATGCCAACGGTGACTGTTTCGTCACGCATTTCTCATCCGTTTATAAGGCCTCAGACTCTAGCACTGATATCGGACAACAGCCCAAGGCGTTAGCTCATCCAGTGCTTTGTCGCTGGTTGAAAATCTTATCGGTGAATACATTAAGCGCTTAAAACCATTCTTATCATGTGGCCCAGATGGCATCCCATCCATCATACTAAAAGCTTATGGTAGTATATTTTTCCCTGTACTGACTATGATATTTCATAACTGCCTGGATTCCACATTTCATAGCATGTGGAAAACTGCTCGTGTTTTCCCAGTATTTAGGTCGGGCTCTAAAACAGATGTTGCAAATTATTGCCCAATTTCTCTACTATGTGCCAAATCAAAGATTTTCAAGCTGGCTCTTCACAACATAGTATCTTTTGGTGTGAAAAACTCATTGATTCCAAATCAACATGGTTTTCTTGCTGGTCGCTCAACTACCACAAATCTTGCTAGTTTCATGACGCAGATCTCCACACCTATTTCTCAGAGAGGACAAGTTGACGTAATCTACTGTGACCTGAACAAGGCTTTTGACGTATTCAGCCACTCACTGCTTATGGTTAAACTTGCGCAGTTTTCTGTTGACTTGTCACTTCTGAATCTCCTGCACAGCTATCTGCTCAATAGATCTTGTTAAGTTGCCGTAAATGGCCAAACTTCTTCTTTGTATAATGGGACTAGTGGGGTCCAACAGGGCTCGGTATTAGGCTCACTCTTATTTTTAATTTACGCTAATGATGTTTCTTTTCCCATGCGCAGTTCTTCTTTCCTCTTGTATGCCTATAATATCAAGAAACGTGGGGAAATTCTTTCAGTTAATGACTGTCGCTTGCTGCAGTCAGATTTGCGTTCTTTTTCCGAATGGTGCAACTGCGAAAACCTTTTTCTAAATACCTCAAAGACAAAATTCATGTCTATCACTCGCAAAACATCTAGCGTGTCATTTGAATACTCCGTCAATTGTGTCGTTATGCAAGGTTCATGAGATCAGTGATCTTAGTATTGTTGTTGACAGCACGTTAAACTTTTCTGCTCACGTTAAGCGTGCTGCTAGGCGGGGCTTTCGTACTCTCAGATGTGTTTGCAGAATATCTCGAAAATTCAGTTCTCCTATAGCCCTCAACAAATTGTACACCGCAATATGTCTTCCACAAATTGAGTATGCGTCCGTGATACGGAATAGCATTGCTCAATCCAGTGGTAGCAACATTGAACGAGTCCAGAAAAAAATTGCTCAGCATATATAACCATCGGTTTGCTAGAACTCACTCTGGATCTCGTTCAAATACTGCTGACTTATTATCATTGCCATCACTTCACTACCGACGAAATCGCTCTGACCTGTTATTTCTTTACAAGCTAGTAAGTCCATGGTATCATATCCTGCCCTGTACTTCTCAATTGTGTTAACTTTCGAATTCCGCATAAGTTAACAAGAGAGAATAGACCGTTTCTTGTACCCGCCTGCTTCTTCCAACACTCTACCGTTCACAGGATACAAAGTCTCTATAATGTTAATTTTCTTCTTGACGTTTTGCATGGTCCACAGTCATTGTTTTTATCTGAACTTCGCACTGTCTTGACATTGTATGGTACAATGTACAAAATCTTCCCTTCTCCGTCTTGCATATATAGTTGTATATGTGCAATCTAATTTTTTGTTCGACTTCAATATTTCTTGTCCTGTCTTATTTACTTCTCCAGTTTTGTGTTCATTTCACTATGTCTACGCGTTTTTTCTCTTAATATTTCTGAAGACTGTCTGCATGGTATTCTTTATTTTTATTGTTTTCGTTTTGCGTACGCCTGCATAAGGACCTTGCGGTTGTTCCTGGGCACGCTAAATAAATTAATTTATTAGTTTTAATTTTATTATTATTATTATTATTATTAAAATTATTATCATTAATATTTAAAATTAACTTTGTTTATAGCCTTTGATTGTAATTACGAGTGTGGTTGCCCCTGTCAACCAAAATATGTACTTCATGGATTCAGGGGGACAGTTTTGGGGCGTCCACCTGATTGGTCATCATAGCGGAAGACAACAAAAGCGCTGCTGAAAATTTTAAAGTCAAGGAACCTACACAGGTGGTTATAGACTGCAGAACTGATTTGCGTTATCATCCTGCCTTAATGTTGCACAACCAGGGACAATCACTATTTTGGATATCTCATTTCTGCCTATTTCAAAGTGAAGAGGCAGATGACAAAGTGGAACAGCATGCGTTTAGTTGCATTCTTCAACAACTTGGAATTCAAAAAAACATTTCCTATTCTTAGGGGCTCCAAAACGTCCCAAAACAAAAGCACAGTGAAAAGTAGCGCGAGATCGGGCTTTCAGTATGACCACATCAATCATTCATCTCTCCGGGAATTCCTCGATGATCATGAGTGCGTTCAAGCTGCACTTTCTTGCTCTTCGGCTTACATAACGAGTGCTTATGTATTAACCATGACGACATATATTGCTTTAAATACTTCGAGCACAAACTGAATTGGGTGTGCTGTGAAACATCCGTAACGCTCATAATATGAAGTTACGCGTTACCATAACAGTAATGTGCGTAGTACTTACTTCACTATTATACAGGCAATTAGATAATTAGCTCAACAACATGCGGTCTCCCCTCTCTAGGGCTGCTTTTTTAGAAGCGTTTTTACTTTATGGTGTACGAGAGAAGTGGATACTACGTCATACTTCGTTAGCCAATACATCCAACGGAATTCATTCAGCGGTGTCGATCCTGCAAGAAGGCTGAATGAATTATCCACTGCATCTGATTAGGGATTCATATTTAATGAACCAATACAGCAAGGCCCTTTCCTTAACGACCCTTCACAGTGTCGTAGCCGTATGATCGGCGTATTAATAATTCATGTCACACGTTTGGATGCGGAGAGAATTTGTAGGCAGCGCAGGGGTACTAAGCGTGAGCGTAGGTCAAACAGCGGAAGTTGCGAGTCTCTCATATATTTCTTGATAGACTGCGTCCTTCTGACACAACTTCAAACGGGAAGCTCAATCATGTACTGATGCCCACATATTTAGCTGCGGGCATCTTGGTGTGTGTATTCGGCGCGCAATTACTAACGATATCATAGTCACGCTCTCATTAATATTTGGCTCAATTTTGGTTTCTCAGCTCGCACTTGAATCAAAGCACAATGGTGTACAAACTACAGTCGCCATAATCGCGATTCTCGCATGCTCTTGCTTTAAAATGTAGCAATTTGACTACAAGTACCACAATACATATCAAACCACAGTGTTTTGAATAGATAGGCATCTATGAAAGGTTTCAATCTACGGAAATTCCAGGCTTTGGCGGTTTCTTCGAAGGCGCAATTTATTGTACCTTGTTCCAATAAAATCGGCAAGGATTTAAGCTAAAAATGCGGCAAGAACCTGTCGAAAAAGGCTTGAAAAAATTTATTTTCTGTTCGCTTGCGCAAATACGGGCTTCCTATTGTGACTTAAGGTGCCACATAGCCTACAGTGAGAAAATATACCTGAGAAATTAGAACACCTCTCAAATATTTCTTAGAAAACAATCAACACTTCAATCGACTGCGCTTGTTGAAACGATGCCTTGTGAACTACGCACAGCTGCTTAGTTAAATTAAGCACTCATTATTTTGAACGTATATTATAAGCCTTTCGTAGGTGTTTCAGTTCGCTTGAAAAATGAGGCTGATTAAAAGAAGATACAGTTGTGCTGTAAAAGTCCTACACCATGCAGAAGCAAATTGTAATATGCTTTTGTTTCTGTTTTATTACTCACTGTGGACAAATCTTTAAAAGACAATAAGGATAGCATATATAAAGACATATAATAACCACATATTATGGTGACTACCATATCCTTGAACTCAATATTATACATGCTTACACAATAGTGAAATACACCTTCAAATATTTGCGAGATGCATTAGTAGCGTGAACATGAGTGTTTAGAATTAGCAGTGATTTGTGTCTGAAGAATTGTAGCTTATATTCAGTGCAAGAACGCGGTAAAACCAAGGTCTTCAGCAGTCCTAGACTTTTAGCGGGAGGGCCCAGTGTTCTTGCATGTTTGAGTAGGAAGTGATCAAAATTGTTAAACTTTTTTTTTCTAAACACAACCAAGGTTCAGAGTTTCTTAGATGCACAATTACGTCGTGGTGCTTTGAGGTGTATAACTTCTTTGCTCAGTGTAACCAGTGTATTCCTTCTTTTCAGAATAAATTTTTTACAAAACACGGTGTTGGCAGCACCGATCTACCCGAGTGATTACGTATTTTTGCTACAATGTTTTTGTTGTGGCCTGGGTTTTGATATAGGCAACGCGCCATAGAAGAGCCTTTTGCCATGTAATTATTTTATCTCTGGTATTTCGCGTTGTGGTTGCCTATACTAAACTGCAATAATTAAACTACGAGGGAAATAATGCGTGATAAATTTCTAGTTTAGCTTTGGTCGGCATGAAAATTTTACAGTAGGATAGCACACCGGGTACTGCAGAAAAAATGTTTCCAAAGTTAATAAAATAAATCCCTACTCAGATGAAATCACTTGATGATCTGCTCACTTTTGGCCCAGTGACCCCAATGACTTAGAAAAGCGCCAAGCAAAAAGCAGTTACGGGGCTATCGGAAAATAGCTAAAGCAACCGCTCTGAGTGTTGTTTAAGAACGAAATTCGCGTTCTTTGAACAAGAGATACAAAGCGTTTGCGGTACTCAAGATGCCTCAAAAGCACGCGCCATCATTTTTTTGGCAGTTGATGCAACAAACATATAATGTATTCATCCTCTCCTGACTACCTCTGAGTGATTTCCCCACCCAACGTCATTTTGCAACGCCTCATGGGTCCGAGGCATTCGAAGTTTTTTATACCTCATGATGTCTTGGACTGTCTTTTGATCCAATGACGTTCTAATAGAATGAAGTCATTATGTGACGTAGTGTTATGCGAGCCATAACGATAGTACATATTTGGGTGATCGGTGAAGTCTTGATGGCATGATGGGGAGACGTCTTATGGTGATGATTTTATTCACACTCGTGTCAACTCCACTAACGAGAATGGTGAGTTACCTTTCTTGATGAGGTACTTATGGGTTTCACAAACTATTTTACTCTTTACTAGGCTGCTCGGTCTTCCACCATAGAGACAATTTTTTTACGATTATTTTCTTCTATTAGTTATTGCGTGAGTGCGCAAAGCAATGAGTGGAAAATATTGCGAATAGCAATAGCTGGTTGAATTGGAAAACCTTTCTGATTCTCCAGTAGGTTATAGTGACTACGGCACAGGTCACCTTTGTTGGGACGTTCATCTTTTCACTGATTTCAGCTGCGCGGGCCTGCTGAACCACAGAGAGCAGCTGCAGAAGTTTGGAACTGCGCCTAACGGCTTCATTTTTTTGTATGCTTCACATTACCAGAAGACGTGATTGATTGTAGAAACATAATTTTTATAGACTATGTAAGTGCTGCTGCAATACACCTCATGCAGTGATACAAGGAAAGGGCGATGTGCTGCGATGTTTTGTGCATCTGTACAAAACAGGTCAAATATTTTTTGGGCTGCAATTGTTTTCTTTTTTTGCTTATAAAAGCAAAAAAAAGAAAAAAAAGCTCAACATTGGAGAGAACGCCACCAACAAACGCTCTCAGGTAGCAGGTATGTGGAATATCTAAAGTCATTGAAGCTTTATGTACCTACGTGTACACAAAGCGTCCAGAGAACGTGTTGCTATAGCAGAACTTGACGCTGTTGTATCAGCGTTATTGCTCGTGTGCTTGTCCAGTGACCAGGTACTATAGGAATGATAATACGCTCACGGAGACATTAAATCTCCACAGTGGTGTCTAAGAATGGCCAACTGCGAGCTGGTCGGCATCTAGAACAGCGACACCAATGACATAAAAAAGCGCCAAGCAAAAGCCAGTGACGGCGCTATCTAAAAATTACTGAAGCAACTGCTATGAGTATTCTCTCAGAACAAAATTGGTGTTAGCTGAGCAAGAAATGCCAAGCGTTTGAGGTATTGACAGGCATTTAAGTAAAATAAGGAAAATGAGGGCAGATCCTAAATTTTCAAGCGAACAATTTCGGAAGTGTATGTGCTTTCTGCCGCGTTATACATCTATAGCAACCAATTTGCGAATCTATCGAAAGATTTCAAGATGCAAATGAAACATACCGTACCGAATGTATTTACCGCTGCAGTATCTCGTACATGTATCTCTTATACTTAATGGACATGTTTATTACAATATCGTGATAGCATTTCAAAGTATATTTGACCAGCCCCGCTACCAGTGCTCTATGCATACGGCAACCTGTTTTTATTTCAAATGTTCAGTGTAGTGGGATAGTCTTGTTGAACTGTGGAAGTGCCTCAGACTGTCTGGCTGAAGTAAGATCCTTCCGAACCTAACGTAAATTCTATCATCCAACGCCTAAGACACCATATTTTCCGCGCGTTTTGCCCATGGTGTCCCCTTTTTGGCGTGTTTTTCTTATTTCATTTCACGATGATTGTCGTAACTATTTTCGTGTATTGCCGAGAACTTCATGCAAAGATACTTAGCACGAAAATTCGGACCCACAAACATGCATATTATTGGATTCGCTCGCAAATTGTGCCTATTTTTCCATTCTCCTGATCCAGACCTATTGCTAGTATGACAGACACCGATGGTACTGCGTAGGAAGTGACATAAAAGATTTCATGACGTCAGATCATATGATACTGCTATGCAATGTGTGCTAAATGAATCCCTCCACTGCCCCAGGCAAGCCAACACCACATCGGCTGCGTACCTACGCCTATTTCAGATGCTAAACATCTTATGCCGATGACTTTGTCTTTTGTATTTCAGTGTTATGGCGTCTGCCCCCTACTGTATATTCGCGTTTTCCCGCTCTCTCTCCTCTCCTATACTCCTCTCTCGCCGGGCTCGCAACACCAACGCAGGCAGCGTCTGATAGCCTATGCTATCAAACGCGCGATGGGGGCGCACCTTCTCGGAGAACTAGCACAGCGTTGAACCACAAAAACTAGCATGGAAAGCAGGAGCCTATTTGAGGTGCATCTGCACCCCGTGGCCCTCTAGTGCAAACGTTGTTAAGATTCGTATATGATGTTTTAAAGGGATACGTTGTGCGGTTGCATGGCGGCACGCCTAAGAGCGTTTGTCGGGTAGGGGTGACGTCAGAAACAAATTTTGAGTCAGCGCGGAGACGCAAGGATATGTCTTGTGAGCTTTTTCGGGCTTCACGCAAGAGGTTCTTTGTTATTTTTTGTTTTGTTCGCATGCTTCCGGTGTGCACACGAGTACGGAAAGTTAGTTTTTGAGTGTACGTGTATGTTTTATGAGAGTGGTAACCACAAGAGAGAGTTAATTAGCAGGTGACCCTTGCAGGAGCACTATAACGTGCGATTGCACACGTGTAATGTGGATGGTTCTGATGCAGGTGCAACATGACAGTTATTTTTTGTTTGCTCGAGGAGAATTGACGACGAGCTTTGGTGGCACAAAAATTTGGGAACGAAAGGATAACGTGAAACGCAAGACATTTCTTCTTCAGTAAGAGGTCTGAGTAACTTCGAGCGGATTACTCAGGCTATCACATAAGTATGCCACGGGGAGCGCATCACTTCGGAGTTTGTTGCCCCAAAAGCAGTTTAATAGGAGAAATGTTCTCGAATCGGCATTGGAAGCTTCGGCGAAAGCTCCTAGAAACGTTCCAATTTCGACTTAGTGCTCGTTTGTACGATTTAAGGAAGCTCAATTTCAAATGATTTTTCCGACCCGATGTGTTTCAGTGTAGGCAGGGCACTCTCCCATGCTTTTGGTGGTGTGTATAAATGCTTATTTCCCGAAGCAAAGCAAGGAAGCAGAAGGATTGCTCTATCACAAAAAAAAAACAGATTTTCTTCATAACGTGTGCACACATGATGATCGGGGCACGTTCTCACAATAATTACTTGGTTGTTAGGTGAATTCTGTATGCTTTGATTTGTCATTGCTCTTATTTGTCAGATACTCCTCAAGTATATATTATGTGGTTCCAGCAAATTATTCTTGTTGTAAGTCTGTTATGCTGTCTCCTTTTTGTTGTCCCTCGTGTTGGCGCTGTTGTTTTTTTGTGAATCATGACGTACCGACTTGCCCAAGTAACCACGTTAGCAACTAGGAACAATTTGGAGAGTCATTAGCTTGGCGTTATTGACAATGGCCTGGAGGCCGACACGAAACAACGAGACTTTGGGCAACCTGTACGGCTGGTCACCCTCAGGTCGAGTCTAAGGCGGTGGACAAGCTGTTGCGACCAGCACCTGGTCTTGCAAGGAAGCTCCGTTCTTTCATACTCAAACAAGTCACTAAACGGCTGCGGTTTATATCGGGCATGTATTGTCCTTCCAAGCCGGAAGGTAAGGCGTCGTGTCGCTGGACGTCGTAGGCCGTTTCACGAGATGATGACAAGTATTTACGAGGTAGCAACATCGTCTTTGGAAGGGACAGTGCGGCAGCCGTAAATCGCCGTTGTTCTTCGGAAAGCAGATCGGCGGGCTTTTTTTGAGCTATTGTGGTCGGCCTTTTCATTATTACGGTCGTAAGCTTGGGACCCCCCACCCAGTGGCCGACAAGGAAGGGCCACGTTGATGCCACAATGCAGTGCAGTGACCACGCCTCAATGGTGAACGTGTACATGGCCGTATATGCGGGTCACCCTCGCAGGTTGTGTGTGACACGTGATTGGGCCGTGCCATCTGCACGTGTTCCCCGATCAAGGGATCTTGGGAGAATGAACCCTTTATAATAAGTCACTCGGCTTATTCGAGAGAGCTTGCCTTGTACGAGATAATATGGACATAGTTCCACTAAATCCTCAGTCAAGTCGCCTTCCACCTGCCTTCACATCTTCATCCTGGATCTGCGGTGCCTGCAAAAGCTGGTCGCAACAACGTTACGCGGCGCGTATTTTCTAGGTCAGCATTTATTTCCTCGTTATGCTCGCCTGAAAAGCACAAATAAAGCATGTTGAAGTGAAATCACCAATCGAAGCAATCGGATCATGCAGAGAAGGAACTGAACATTGAGGCGACCAACCACGCCTAGTGTTGTCCGGAATATTGAGTCAGACAGTATTGCGCAATGATGAAGAATTAAGAAGAGCCTCGAATGTTTGGCCCACACCCACGCTGGGGGATCGGGTGCATACAAGAATCATATACACCACTTCATTTTTCAATTATTGCCCACTTTCCCTCGTTTATGAGGCGCCCTTTATTTGGTCCCTCCTCGTTCCATTTGCTGTTTCCTGTTACGTTGATGGCTGTTTACGTTCTCTTCTTACCCGCTGTGCAGCTGCTTTTCTGTGTGCTTTTCCGTCTTTCGCATAGCCAGTAACACGAATATGGTTGTTATACTTCCTATTTTTTTCAAGTACCACGTCTTCTCACTCTCTTTCAACAGTTGTAACTCTGCCAATACGCTCACTAATTGGTTTTCTTGCGTTTCATAGAAAAGGTGATGTCGTGATTCTGTCTTTCCGATTCCTTCTAATTAACTTACACGCAAATGGAGTGTCGTTTCCTCTCACTGGTTTGGGCTGACGAGCAGAAATGTTGACAAGAGAGAATGGTTCCTGGAAAGAGTGTCGTCTGGTTTACCGTATTATGTTATTTATGGAACTCTTGGGCAATAAAGGAGCACGGATAAACAAAGTGCTGTCGTACTGAGAATCGGTCAACATAGCGTGATCAATAAATTCACAAACTTACGACAAAAATCGATGAGCCTTTCGCAAAAGAATAGGCAGAGAAGGGGACGTTAATATTTTTCATAAAATTTCCGCGGGGTACACTGAGACTTGAATTACGTATTTCCGTCACGGATATGACATTAGAAGAGTGAACAACTTTATATGTCAATGAAAAAAAGTTCTGTCAACGGGAGTTGAACCACCATTCTCACGGCCCGCAGCAACAGACACCAATCACACTACCACTGCGCCATGGCCACAGACACTGGCTGGTTCACCAACGCAACTTTCATATATCGCACTTTCTTTCCACAGGAGGAGCACGGTGGGAAAACTTGAAGTGGTAAAATAAATCAGTGTTACTTGAGTCTTGAGGCCCGGTAAAAGTTTGAGGACCGTGTGCTGAAATTTTAGTGCACGTCGAAAAGCCCAGTTGGTCAAAATTTCTTTTGCTTTCTGCTACAATGTTTCTCATTGTGATATGGTAGTTTTGAGACGTTGAACCGCATTAATTATTACTGAAATAAACGGAACTGTTGTCCAACCTAAGTTCGGTGACTTGTCTGTGGCGAGGGTGTCGATGAACGTTCTTAACCTGAAGATTTACTATCCAGCCTTCATTATTTCGCCCTAATGTTGAACTTAGATTTAACAAATAGCAACAGTAATCATCTTTGCGTGAACACTCGCCTTTCCTAATCAAATTTACTCAATTCAGACAACACAAGCGAATTGTAGCAGCCACTTAAAGCAAGAATTGACCAATGTCCACAATAAATTCTTAGACAGAATTATTTGCTTTTTTATCTTCAACTCTATCTAGCACTGAGTACTCTCTGCATTTTTAGAGTGACGCATGAGGACTACAACCAGCGAATAGCATCAAATCAATTCGCTTTACGGCACTGCCGACACAATGTTTCTAATTTTTTAGCCGACTGTCAACACTGATAGGCGGGTTCCAAGATTGCTCGTAATTTCTGAAGCCAAAAATGGAATTTCAAATGCCCTAGCCAATAGCGAAACTTTGGAACTATACCAATGATTGATCTGGCTCTTGCTACTCGCTACTCAAATAAATAAGACGGACATAAAGAGGCCGTCATGGGGCCATCAAAACAGCCTCTCATTGACATTTTCAACGTCATCAGTCAAAAAGAATTTACTTGTCACGTGTACATGAAGATGGTAATATAAAATGAAGTATATGGAAACATCCGTGAGATGGTGACTGCTAGGACAACGGGCAATCTTTAATGTGTGTGGTAGAGAACATAGCACTGAGAGCGTGGGCGTCACACTGTAAACTTCACTTGATGACGTAGAAAGCGATGTGAGACAAGGGAGCGTCATTAGTTTCAAACTAGTTACCGATAAGTCTTAGTTTTTGTGGTTTTGTTAGGGATCAGTGGTCTGCACAGAGACCTTAAGTAAGGGACGACGGAGGATCACGTGAAGCGTGAACCAAGTACCATGCTTGCGTGTTTTACAGGACACGGAAATCGATTACTGTGCTTCGACTTCAGTTCCGATGTACGCTATCAATTTCGCTAGAAAATAGCGGTAAGTGTTATTTATGATTCGGACTTGCTGGTCGCATTTTCGTGCCTTTATATGAGAATTGAACGACGCTAGAGTTGTACAGATCTCTCTAAAGGTGACAAAAAAAGCTATGGGAAGGCAAATTGAAAGCAGAAGAATTGCAACGTGAACAGGACAGCCTACTACTGATTCCTTCAGTGGCTTTGTAAGGAAGTGTTAGGAAAAGCAACACAAAAATAACATGTGGCTCTTGTTTACAGTGTTTTCTATTTCACTTGACTTTAATACCAACCAGCAGACAAATCTCAATTTTGGAGCATCACTCGTGACAGATTGCGAAATATGATATGCCCATGAGAAGCGAATGAATGTAATTTCAAAAGCTATTGTACTCTTCCGAACGCTATAATACGTCTGTTGACGTCACTCCTTCTCTGGCATAACCTTTCTTAGGAGTTAGTTACTAGAGGTGGTCAGAAAGACTGATAGAGAAAAATAATTTTAAAAGCTATTGAGGCTCTGTGGGATAATAGAACACTGCCATGCGGATCACCTGGATCGAAGTCTCGCTGGGTCCAGGATACATTTCTCACATATTTAGCGACAATGGCTACGAATACTGGTGCCTGTTGTAGTAGTACACGATTAGGCCACCAAAACTGGTTGTTCAAAAGTCATAAGATTTTGCTGTAAATTGTAGTGAAAGAAACAAACCAAAGCCAGGGCCTAACGTTGTTCGTTATCGTAGAAGCAGGGAGCATAATTTGAAAAATGTATTCAATTTATTATTTCGTAATGGGTTTACTTTCGTTTAATATTAGGCTTTTACAACAATCGTAGCATATATATATATATATATATATATATATATATATATATATATATATATATATATATATATATATATATATATATATATATAGATTTTTTTATAGCGAGAAAGTATCTCACCGTACCTTTAGAATCCACACATTTACAGCAACGTAGTTTTTCGTTCGAAGCCCTGTTTCTGATCTACCTTATTTGGTACTTATATTTGGTAACATTGCGCCTGAAATTTTATCTCGACATCCTACAGTTAGGAATATTGAAATGCGAATATTTAGCGAACATCAGTGACTTTGAGCGTTTCTATCTATCTAGCCGCCCATGACTTGTAGCTCTCCTGGCCTTTTCGATAACACTATTGATACCAAAATTACTATGGTATAACATGACTCTATGACGAGCATGAGTGACTAATCATAACATGAATATTACGACATGTATGTCATTTAATGTCGTCATTCACAATTCATGATCCTGTTGCTCGTGCGGTTGTTTCGTTCACATGACATGTTGCAAAACTGGTATGGTATGAGATGACTGCAAGGCGAACACAAGCGACAGACTCTAACATGTAAACTCTGACAGGCGTGTCACGTAACAACATTACTATACGCCACACAGCTGGTGTGCTCGCGGCCGTTTCGCTTGCTTTATACATAACAAATCTGGTAGTAGAGGACGTGAATGGATGACGAAGGTATGCGTGACTGATTCAAACATGATAATCATGAGATGCGCTTCATGTAACAACAGGAATACGTGCCAAGCTCATTATGCGCTCGCGGCGATTTCCGCTAGCTTTACATATATCGAATTTGGTATTACACGACGTGAACAGACGACGAAGGTGAAAGACACGTCCTAACATGATAATCTTGAGATGCGTGTCGTGTAAAACATAACTGTATGATCACTCATGGTGCACTCGCGGCCGTTTTGCTAGCCTCACATATACAAAGTTTGGGATTACGGGACGTGAATGAATGATGAAATTATGAGACTGGTGCAGACGTGATAATTATGACGTGCGTGTCATGTAACCACATGACTACATGCCACGGTTATGATGCACTCGTGGCCGTTTCGCTAGCTTCACGTCTAGTGCATTTGGCTTTACGTGACGGAAACGGACGACGAAGGTAAATATCACGCGCAAACATTATTGGCATGCGCGTCATGTAGAACATGGCTACATGGTACTTCTTGTGCACTCGCGGTCGTTTTGCTTGGTTCACATATATAAATGTTGGTGTTACCTGATGTTAATGAATGGCGAATGTATGTGACTGCTGCACACAGGATAATCATCACATGAGTGTCATGTAGGAACATAAAACCTGTTACGCTCATGATGCGCTCGTGGTTTTGTGGCTAGTTTCACATGTACCAAATTCGGTATAACGTGAAGTGACGTGATTAGACGATGATACTAAATGACATGTTCAAACATGATAATCATGATATGGAAGTCGTGTAAGGCACAATTTACGTTCGCCTTGTAACGTTGCGTTTATTCTAAAGATACATAATAACCTTCCTGATTCTTGCTTCTCGTATAATTAATTCCCATTGTCTTGGGATCAGCCAATTTTTAAATGCAAAGCATTTCTTGGCGAGCTTCGGTGACTTATCGCGCATCTATCTATCCGCCTATGACCTTTAGCTTTCCTGGCCTTTTCAAAAACGGTATCAATACCAAACTTGGTATGGCACACCATGACTATATGAACAATACATTTGACTAGTCATAACATGAAAATCATGTCTTCGATATCATGATTTACTTTTCTAGGTCCTGCAGCTCTTGCGGTGGTTTCGCTCCCATGGCATGTTGCAAAACGGGCATGGTATGAAATGATTGGTTGGCGAACACAAGCGACAAACCCTAACATGAAAATCATGACATGTGTGTCATGTAACAACATGACTACATGCGAAGCTCATGATGCGCTTGTGGTCGTTTCGCTAGCGTCGCATATACCAAATTTGATATTATGGTACGTGAATTTGTGACAAAGGTATGTGACTAGTGCAAACATAGTATTCATGAGGTGCGTGTCATGTAACAACATGACCACATGCCGTGCTGATGATGCGCTGGTGGTCGTTTCGCAAGCATAACCTCTACCAAAGTTGGTATTACGTAACCTGAATGAATGTCAAAGATATTATACTGGTGCAAACATGATAAACATGAGATGCTTGTCATGTAAGAACATGATTACATGCTTTGCTCATGATGCGCTCGCGTACGTTTTGATAGCTTCACATGTACCAAACTCGGTGTTACGTGACGGGAATGGGCGACGTAGATAAATGACACATATGAACATGATAATCATGACATGCGGGTCATGTAACAACATGGCTTCATGCCACACTCATGATGGGTTGTGGCTGTTTCGCTAGCATTATATGTGCCAAATTTGGTACTGATTGATTGATATGTGGGGTTTAACGTCCCAAAACCACTATATGATTATGAGAGACGACGTAGTGGAGGGCTCCGGAAATTTAGACCACCTGGGGTTCTTTAACGTGCACCCAAATTTGAGCACACGGGCCTACAACATTTCCGCCTCCATCGGAAATGCAGCCGCCGCAAAATTTGGTATTACGTGACGTCAATGAATGACAAAGATATGTGACTGTTGCGAACGTGATAATCATGAGATACAGATTATGTGAGAAAATGACTGCATGCCATAGTCAAGGTGTGATTACATTTAAGCGTGACGCGCTGCGCATGCTCATCGGCGTTCATTTCGCCGGGATCATGCCGGTGTTGACACGCCAGGCATTGCTACTGCCATATACTCGCAGGCGCGCGCAGTGCTGTGTTGCTTTGACGCATGCACGTTTCGGCGCGTCCGGCTTCCCTCCGTCACGAAAAAAAGGAGGTGAAGTGTTGTCTAGGTAACGCATCGACAAGAAATGGAGCATATCGCTCCATTCGCGTTTGGAGCATATCGCTCCATTCGCGTTCGGAGCGAATGCTCCGAATGGAGCATTCGCTCCATTCGGAGCATATCGCGTTGCGCACTGGTTGCCGCCGGGCTGCGCCGACAGACACTGGTCGCGCCTGGCGCCATAATATAGAGTGCTCGCGTGTTGTTGACGCAACGTCACTGTGCCCAGCGTGCGCGCGCGTCAACGCTACATAGGAGTATATTGGGCCCTTCATGATGTGCTCGCGGCCGTTTTGCTAGCTCCACATATGCCAAATTTGGTGTTACGTGACTGCAATGAATGACGAAAGTATATGACTGATGCAAACATGATAATCCTGACACGCGTGTCATCTAAGAACATGACGACATACTGAGAGCAAAAAGCACGTATTTTATCCTTCAAGATACATTTAGGATATATTTATATTCTCAGATATCTAAGTTAAAAACGATGATGAGACTATGAAGTGCGCATGAGGGGGACTTACATGTTCCCATAGACTGGACTTCTGAAACGTGCACGTAAATTTCTATTCCGGAGCATTTATTGATCCTGGAGTCCACCGTATGCGGCGGCCCAAATCCGATTACATATAACCTCAAACTTCGATGACAAGATGTATCCTCAAAGAGAGCTCAATCATATTTTACAGAAATCCTGCAGCAGCCGAAGTACCGCTACCAAAACGCACTGTGTAGCTTGCAGATTAGCGTTTGCACAGCATCCGTATTTTGCACAAAGTGAGCCTAATATATCTAGCTTAAAGTGAGCGGGTGTTAAAAAAAACGCGAATGTAAATGTAATTTTTATATTTTGGGCTACAGCAGCTGATTGAAGATTCTAGGAACAGTATCTCTGTATCGATAAATGCCGCTGGTATTGTAATCCTTGTGCTAGATGTCGCACGCATTTGAGAACTGATATTCGAAGCACTATAGGGGGTGCAACTTCGTACGCCAGTTTCTTTTTAAAACGTTTATTCGTGCATAAAATCTAAGATAACTCTGAATCTTTCATGTTTTAGTTGGCACATGACAACCATACATTTGAAGTTTATGTGATATTCCCCACTGAGTTCACTACTGTAGTTGTCTGCTCTGCAAGTGTTCGAAACCTAACGTGTGCTCCCTTTCAATTCAAGTTAAACAATTTACAAGGCAGGTATATACCATCATGGTAGTCAACAAGGGCAAAAAAAACTACGGCAATAGGTAGCGAGACACTAAAAGTGGTAAAGAAATGCGTTTATTTAGGACAGGCAGTTACCGTAGAACGGGACCATGAGATCAATATAACTGAAGTATACGGATGGGTTACAGCGCATTCGGTAAGCATTTTGCTGTCATGAATGGTAATTTACCACTAAAACCAGCTGCATTTTCCCCATACACACCTACAGAACAGAGGCTTGAAGACAAAGGGGTTGAACTAGAATTCAGGAAGACGCAGTTATCAATGACAAAAAAATATGATAGGTCTAACATTAGAAAACAAAAACAGAGCATAGTAGGTCAAGGAACCAGCGGGTGCTAATGACATCGTGCTTGAAATCAAAAAGAAGAAATGTGCATGGGCAGGGAAGGCAGCGCGTATCCAGAATAACCGTTGGTCATGAATGTTAACGTCCGGATTCCATCAGAAGTCAAGTCCACAATGAGAAGACACAAAGTTAGGTGGGTATATTAGATGAAGCAGTTATATTTCTAGTTTTCTAAACGCTAAGTCTCGCCCTCAATATATGCCAACCCACCCAGCACACCACCTTAAATACATGAACAAGTTTGCAGGAATAATGTGACAGCAGCAGGCGCAGGACCACATTTATTGGCGTAACGTGTCAGGGGCCTTTTCCTTGCATTGAATTTGGTCTGGGTGCTGCTGCTAGTTGTGAAGATAATTACGATTGTGACGAAAATGATAAATAGATTGTTTAGAAAATAGTTTCGGTATTGGGGCTGTTGTTTGCGAGCGAAAAGTCATCCCCTTGTTCATAACTGGGCCATCGAGAGAGATGCAAACGAAATAAATAATAGCATTTTCGGTTCTCGTGCGAATTGAACAAACCCTGTCTGCATAGCAAGCGGGTGTTCTGCCGTAGAGCTGCGCTCTTGTTACAAAGTATACCGAGAAACATCAAAACAAAACCATCCACGAAATATAAGCTCCTCAACACAAGTAATAATCCGTGGCAGAAGCATAGCATCTCGAAAGGCGTTAAAACATTCCGAGTATTCAAGAAATGAATAATATTATATCACTAGTAATAAATTATATTATATTTTTAAAACAACCTTTTTATAATAAGTTTGAATATTAGTAAGAAATTATATATAGGCACACGCAATATTAGGTGCTCAGCCTGATGATCACTTGGCTCACTGACGTCTAGACATTCAATTATTGAATAAAGGAAGAATTATAGCGTGCGCGGCCCTTCCCAATTCTACTTGCAGTATACAGCGTACGATAGTTCAAAACGGTCATAGTTAAGCGTGTAGTCATTCATTTTTGGCGCGAAGCTTTCATAGCGGCACCCGTTCGTCCCTCGTAGCCATTGTAGTGTGTAACCAGTATAACATTTTTACTTCCAAGGTGGTGCACGTGAGAGATTTCTTCTGAGCGTTGTTAAACAATAAAAGATAGTGCTCAATGTACATGCCAATGGCTGCTAATGAGGAATGAGAGACAGGAGCTTTCGACTTTTAGTTAACGCGCACGCTGCGAACCCCATTAGCAGCCATTAGCATGTACATTGAGCACTATCCGACATAAAGGGTTGCTACTCGCTTGGTGTAGGCTCCATAGTTTCAGAAAGCTTTATCAAGCGTTGGGCCGCAGTGCCATGAATACAATGAGCTAGTATATACCATGAACTCCAGAGGGTTAAAGTTCGAAAGTAGATACGAAGCGCGAGCTGTAAGAAAGTAAAAGCCGCATTCTCCTGTCTCTAGTTTCCCATTAGCAGCTATTGGCATGTACATTGAGCACTATCTGACAGGAAAAGGTTGCTACGTTATACTTGCTGGGCACAACCTCCTTGGATTTAGAAAGGTCTAACGAGCGTTGGGCCACAGAGCCAAGAATACATTGAACTAGTACATACCATGAACTCAAGGTGGTTAAAGTGGGAAGTAGACCCGAAGCGTAAGCCGTAAGAAAGTGTGCATGTGCCACCTCTCGTTTAGTCCTTCAAATGTCCGCTGGACGGCTGTGCTTCTTTATGGGGAATATATGATGAAAATATGCGAGTTGGTGGTACTTGGAGTGTTGAATAGATGGACGAACGGACACACAGACAGATGCATAGATTGACGCATGAACGGACGCAGGGGCGGATGCATGGACAAATGCAGGGGCGGATGTACGAACAGACGCACGTATGGATGGGCGGATGGACGCATGGACAGTCACATAGACGGATGCATGGACGGACGGAAGCAAGAACGAATGGACGGACGAATTCTTCGCCCCAATCTACATCATTCACTCCGTGGATATGTTGCCAATTTTTTTTATGGCACGGTTGAGCAAGTTACCAAAATCAAAGCTACAAGAGTCCAAAACTACGAAGGCCATGCACACGAAGCCCAATTTTTGAATCTCGTTCTACTTTTCAAGGTATAACTCAAGGGATCCTTCTTCTTTAAATTATTTGAACGAGAGTAGTGTACACTGTAACCTCAAAGCAGCTTCTCCACGAAACGTAGTAGGTATTCTTGCGTTCGATTTAACAGGCTGATTGACACAGTTTCATCAACGTAAACTACCGATTCATGCAATATTTCTTACTTGAATGGTTGGAGCAAAGTCGTTATTCCAGAATAAAAACTATAACTATCATGAACTGCCAGCATTCTCTTCGTTCCTTTCCTCATGTTACACTTGGTTAACAGATCAATTGTGCCGACTTCTTTGGTGCTAAAAGGATGGGTCAGCGGACGAGTGCGAAGAGACAAGATAGAAAAAGAAAAGAAACCGGGGAATAGAAAAATTGAAGGAAAAAATAAGGAAAAAATTCATCAATGACGGAGAAAGAAATATATTGAGAGAGAAATACCCATGAAAAGAAGGAGAGAGAAGCAGAGACAAAGAGAGAGAGAGAGAGAAAAAGAAAGCGGCACAGAGAGCAAGTGAGCATAACAATTGCACGTATATAGTTGATGTCATATATGGTAAATGCAGGCTAGGTGGAGGCGTATAGAGAAGATTGTGAAGCATAGAAGAGAACGAAATAGTTTTGTATTCATCACCTTTTGTGTACAGTGCCATGTCAAAGGAGGAATATAAGTGAGGGGGTGATAGCAGAGAAAGCAGGGGAACAAGAATGGTGAAGCACAGCATAAGCTTCTGAAGTGTAGAAGAGCAAGGCACACAGGAATCTACCACACTCCCCTGTGCACACGCATATGCAAGAGCACTTTCTCATTGGTTGGCCCTGAAACCACCCACCTTTTGCAAAATGCAGATTATCTCCCAATTATTCTCTTCCTGTGATTCTGCCACGTAAGATCAAGGGTGTTGACACGTCTCACCGCACAATACGACACCCGCTTCAATTTTTCGAGAAAATTTTATGCGCTGCTTCTGTGGTAAATGCGCCAGACTGTCTTGCGGAACGCCCGTGCTTTACTAAGCTCAGCTAAAGCATTCAATAAAAATACATGGTGGTAAAAACACTCGCAGAAAATTTCCAATATATTAGCGTAAGTCAAGTTTAAAGACGAGACCCATGTACTTGAACATTATGCGCGCTACATAGCTTTATGAGGTTAAAATAATACTAGTTCAACAGTAAGACCTGCATTCTACATATTTTGTACTTCTGGCGGACAAAATCAGATAATTCAGTTATATTTTTAAACATTTTACACGTGCGCTGCTGATCTGTATTGCATTGTTTGGTACTTTTTTCACATGGCTGACTATCCTTTCTTCGAGAATTCAAAGACATGAAACACACTGGTGACTCTTACACGCGGGTGAATATAAAATCATATCATCTCGTAAATATTTCAAAATATATGTATAAACCTGAGTATTCCGGTATCGCATCAAGGTAATACGTGAGCTTCCTGAAACAACTTTATCGCGTATTCCCGTACAAGATGGCCGGTATATCATGAGCATGGCTTCAGAGAACAGCTGCTATGAGTTTGCACATAACGATGATGTTGTAAGGAAGAAATGTGGGCTACGAATGAAGGTGTGGCGAATTTCGGGGCAAATATTCTGATAGTCTTGAGGCCCGGGCTCCTCCGTCGTGGGGATGCGTTGACTAACGCGAACCACCGCGTCATGCGCTATTCGTAAAACCCAAGGTTGTTTTAACTCGATAGCGTTTCCCAGCTCCTGTCGCTGAAATTCTGCCATCAGCCTAGGCACCGCTGGTTATGAGCGCAAAATCGTCCATGAGCAAAAATCTATAAAGAAGCAAATAAAATAAAGAATAAAATTTTTGGCTCACATGAGAATTGAACCCGGGCCGTTTGCTTAGCAAGCAGGTGTTCTACCACAAAGCCACGATGTTTTTTTTCTTTATTGTAACAAAGCCACGATGTTACTTGGAGCTGCGTAGGGAAAAAACAAAACATAAATGCCGTGTAGCTATTAGAAGGAGTCTCCTTAACGCATTTTGTTCGGCTGGTCTCACGACAAAAATAAGCCCATTCGGCGCTTTGTCGGCGCATTTAGGAGGTCGTCAACGACCTCCTAAATGCGCCGGTCCTAAACGGCCCGGGCTCAATTCTCATGTGAGCCAAAAATTTGATTCTTTATTTTATTTGTTTCTTTCTCGATTTTTAGCTCACGGACGAGTTTTCACTCATAACCAGCGGTGCCGATGCTGATGGCAGAATTTCAGCGACAGGAGCTGTAAAACGCTATCGAGTTAAAACCTTGGGTTTTACGAATAGCGCATGTCGTGGTGGTTCGCGTTAGTCAACGCATACCCACGACGGAGGAGCCCGTGACTCAAGACTATCAGAATATTTGCCCCAAAATTCGCCACACCTCCATTTGTAGCGCACATTTCTTCCTTACAACATCATCGTTATGTGCAAACTCATAGCAGCTGTTCTCTGAAGCCATGCTCATGATATACCGGCCATCTTGTACGGGAATACGCGATAAAGTTGTTTCAGGAAGCTCACGTATTACCTTGATGCGATACCGGAATACTCAGGTTTATACATATTGTTACGCCTGAAGTAGGGGTACGGGGGTTTATTGAACGGAAGCTGGGATGGCGAGGCCGCACCGGATAAAACTGCCGAGAGATCTTCTTCTTCCCAAGTCCACACTTCTATTCCCTCTTATCAATCCGGCACATACACGTCGTAATATTTCCCCCTTCGCAGACGAAGCGCACCGCGCGTTTCATGCATCGTCCCGCAGTCTAAAAGCTTTGAGGCGAGCCACATGGGTAACCTCGGTCTTGGTTGATCGTCTCCCACTAGCTGTCAGTCGTGCTATTTTATAATCTACTGCACTGAGGCGCTCAAGGACAACGAATGGGCCAGTGTAGTGGGCGAGAAGTTTTGTGGACAAGCCACGCTTGCGGATAGGCTTCCACACCATTACAAGGTCTCCCGGTTCATATGTGACGTGGCGGTGCTTGCTGTCGTAGCGGAGCTTTGAGCGGTCTTGCGATGCTATAGTACGCAGGCGGGCAAGACGCCGAGTTTCTTCTGCAAGGCATAGTGTTTCAGCTAATGAAGGATCGTCATTGTCATAAAACGAAAAGATAGTGTCCAGGGTATAACGAGGGGGTCGAACGTAAAGAAGGAAGAAAGGGCTGTGGCCGGTGGTTTCGTGTTGGGCAGTGTTGAAGGCATACGTGATGAACGGTAAGACGTCGTCCCAGTTCTTGTGATTGGACGCCACGTACATTGAAAGCATATTCACCAGTGTCCGGTTCGTTCGTTCAGTAAGGCCATTCGTCTGTGGATGGTAAGGTGTCGAATGACGAAGTTCCGAGCCACACATACGGAGCAGTTCCTCAACAACGTCTGCCGTAAACTGACGGCCGCGGTCGCTTATTATGACGCGAGGAGGTCCGTGGCGCAGTATGATAGAGTGCAGGAGAAAGGAGGATACTTCGCCAGCAGTCGCAGATGGCAGGGCGGCCGTTTCGCAGTAGCGGGTCAGGTAATCGGCGCACACTACAATCCAACGGTTGCCTTTTGCCGAGCGTGGAAAAGGGCCCACGAGGTCAATGCCAACTTGCTCAAAGGGAGTGCTGGGAGGCGTCACAGGCTGTAGAAGTCCAGCCGGAGCAGTCGTGACTGATTTGTGCGTCTGGCATTGAGTGCAACTGGCCACGTACTGCTCAACTGACTGGCGCATGCGTGGCCAGTAAAATCGCTCCTGTGTACGAAGGAGTGTTCGCGTCATTCCCAGGTGACCCGAAGTTGCGTCGTCGTGCATGGCGCGCAGAATGGAGGAACGGAGTGTGTGCGGCACCACCAGCAAGAAGCGGGAACCCGTGGCCGAGAAGGTCCTCTTGTAAAGTAATCCTTCACGAACGCAAAAGCGTCCGGCCAAAGTGGACGCTCGTGCTTCAGCAAATAATGGCTCCAAGCTGACATCCTTCCGCTGTTCATTTTCAAAGGTGGTCTTGTCCGGGAATACTGGAGTCACTGACGCAATTAGGTGATCGAAATTGTCGGCATCGCAAAGTGTTGTAGTAAGCGGCATCCGCGAAAGGCAGTCAGCGTCAGCGTGCTTCCTGCCACTCTTGTATGACACCGTGAAGTCATACTCTTGCAAGCGGAGGGCCCAGCGTGCCAGGCGGCCAGATGGGTCTCGGAGGCTTACAAGCCAGCACAAGGAATGATGGTCTGTGACCACTTGGAAGGGACGACCGTACAGGTATGAACGGAATCGCTGTACAGCGAAGACGAGTGCCAAACATTCTTGCTCAGTCACTGTGTAATTCCGTTCTGGTTTACTTAAAGTTCTGCTGGCATACGCAATGACATGTTCCTTTCCACTGTGTCGTTGTACTAGAACTGCACCTATGCCAATGCCACTGGCGTCAGTATGAACTTCGGTCGGCGCCGAAGGGTCGAAGTGTCGGAGAATGGGCTGCGATGTGAGTAAGAACTTGAGTTGGTTGAAAGACGTCTCACAGTCATGTGTCCATTCAAAGCTAGTACCTTGACGTAGCAGACTGGTCAAGGGGAAGGCAACGTCGGCGAATGCGGGAATAAATCGGCGAAAGTACGAGCACAGGCCTAGGAAGCTGCGAAGCTCTTTCGTTGAGCGAGGTGGTTTGCACGCTTTCACAGCTGCTGTCTTGCTCGGGTCAGGCCTGATCCCATCTTTGTTCACAAGGTGCCCAAGTACTAAGGTTTGTCGCTCGCCGAAATGACACTTCTTCGAATTAAGAACAAGGCCAGCGTTTCTAATGCATTCCAGAACAATGTCCACGCGTTCGTTGTGCTCACGAAATGTGCGCCCAAAGATCACGATGTCATCTAGGTAGCACATACAGACGTTCCATTTTAGGCCACGCAGAATGGTATCCATGAACCTTTCGAATGTGGCAGGAGCATTACATAATCCAAACGGCATCACGTTAAATTCATAAAGTCCGTCTGGAGTTATGAAAGCAGTCTTTTCCTTGTCCGCTGGATGCATGGGAATCTGCCAGTAGCCTGAACGTAAATCGATAGACGAGAAGTATGACGCCGAATGGAGACAGTCCAAGGCGTCATCAATTCGTGGAAGAGGATAAACATCTTTCTTCGTGATGGAGTTCAAACGGCGATAGTCGACACAAAATCTCCAGGTACCGTCTTTCTTTTTCACAAGGATCACAGGAGCTGCCCAAGGGCTCGATGATTCTTGAATGATGCCCTTTTGGAGCATTTCACGCACTTGATTGTCTATTATCTTGCGCTCGGACGGCGATACTCGGTACGGTTTTTGTCGGATTGGCTGTGCTGTTTGTGTATTTATCCTATGGCGTATACGAAATGGAGGAATGGAAGGCGTATGGTCACTCTGGGAGAAATCAAAAACTTGCAAGTACTTTAACAAAACGTCCACAAGCATTCTGCGCTTGTCGGCAGTCAGCGCCTTATCAACCATAGGTAAAACTTTCGAACTGTCTGAGCAGGCGGTCACTTGTTCATCCCGTCGAACGTCACTGAGGACAGCTACTGTTGTTGGCGAGTATTCTTTAAACGACGCTAGCTTAAGTCCTCCTGGTAGCAGCACCGGTTCGTTTGAATAATTCGTTGTCCAAAGGTCTGAACGACCTTCACTCACTGAAACTATGCTGTGGGGTACCAACGTGTTCTTCTTTATACAACTTAGATGGAAAGGCTCCACTAGCGCATCGAAACTGGTCTTATTGTCGTTAATATGCGAAGAAGCTACTGGAACGCGCACAGCACAGAAGGCCGGGATAACGGTATCTTCATAGACTCGGAGCGCACCGCTTTCCGTACCCGAATTCTCGATAAGTCCATGAGGAACAGCGTCACTTATGATAACTTCGCCATTTCGACAGTCTACAGTGGCTCCGCACATTCGCAAGAAATCTATGCCTAGAATGATGTCATGAGTGCTCCGCGGAAGAACCGTGAATTCTGTCACAAACACTTGATCACTCAGTAACACTGCCGCGGTACAAACACCAATCGGACACAACGAGTTGCCGCCCACGCCACAGAACGTTATCGCTTTCTCCAACAAAAAGGTCACCTTTCTTCCCAAACGAGCTTTGAACGCAGCACTCATGATCGACACGGCGGCTCCAGTGTCCACCAAAGCCATCGTATGTACACCATCAACAAAAACTTGCACTTTGTTTTTAAACATAAGCACCGGTGGAGGTATCTCTTCTTGCAGCGAATCACCAGCGACCTCACCCCCAGCGGCCGCGCTGCCTAGTTTTCCGGAGGCGGCGAAGGGTAGCGGCGCCTAGGAGACGGCGACCGATTGGAGCGAGGGGCTGGCGGGGGTGTCAGACTGCGGTCAGAGGCTGGAGAACGGTTTCGCAGCGGCCTTGGTGTCTCGTAAGATGCGCTTCCAGGGAACGTTGGTGCTTGTGCAAAGTCGGACAGGTGGGATCTCGGTGGCCAGTCGTACCTCGGCGGCTGCCGGTAGTTACAGTACCTGGCAATGTGGCCTTCGACGCCACAGTTGTAGCAGATGGGTAGGGGTCGCTCGCCGAACCACTGCTGAGAGCGCTGGGCTGTGTAGGGTCGCCTAACCGAACGGGGTGGAGCAGATTGCTGAACGGGAGCTGCGCGCCTCTGTGGGGCGGGGCCGGGACGAAGACGTTGGTCATACCGCTGGTCAGACGCGAATGAGTCTCGGCGTGGCCACGAAGCCCTAGCTTCGCGAACGTCTGTCACACATACTGATGGTGGCAGAGGAGCGAACGGGGCCGGGTAGTAGGATGAACAGGTAGGCGTATGGCGGATGGTGTCGTGGAACAGTGTGTCTTGTCGCTGTAGTTCTTCCCGCACTATTGTCCGGATAGTAGCGGCAAGGTCGGCGGGCGGGCTCACGTCGACGCTGGCGACCGTTGTTACATTTGCCAGCCTACCAAATTTCGGGGCAATACGACGGGTCTTTAGCTTCTCAAAAGTACGGCAGTGACGTTGGACGGCGGAGACGGAAGTGAGGTCTTCCCTGCCTATCAAAAAGTTGTAGACGTCCTCTGCTATACCCTTCAGAAGGTGGCCGACCATGTCCTCTTCAGTCATGTACGGGTCTATGATCTTGCAGAGCATCAGGACCTCCTCTATGTAGGTGGTACACGTTTCTCCAGGAGTCTGAGCTCTTTGAGCCAACGTGCGCTCCGCGCTCTTCTTTTTTGAATCAGAGTCGCCGAAGCATTTCTTGAGCTCTTCAGTGAAACGATCCCACGTTGTTAAGGAATCTTCGTGGTTTTCGTACCACATCAGAGCTGTTTCCGTGAGAAACAGCGCGACATTTCCCAGTTGGTCGGTGGCATCCCAGCAGTTGTACCGGCTCACCCTTTTGTACTGTGTCAGCCACGCATCCACATCTTCTCCTGCTCTTCCCGCGAACGGGCGGGGTTCCATATAGTGATATCGAGGTGCAGCTGGCACTGACCTTTGTGTGGTTGAGAAGGCGTGACCTTCGCTCTCGGCCATGGCAGTTGGTGTCGGTGGCAGACCGGCAATACGACGGCTCCGGCGAAGTTCGAACAGCTGTGGCTCCGTGGTTCGTCGACGTATACTGTACCCAGCACCTCCACCACTCTGTTACGCCTGAAGTAGGGGTACGGGGGTTTATTGAACGGAAGCTGGGATGGCGAGGCCGCACCGGATAAAACTGCCGAGAGATCTTCTTCTTCCCAAGTCCACACTTCTATTCCCTCTTATCAATCCGGCACATACACGTCGTAATAATATACTTTGAAATATTTACGAGTTGATATGATTTTATATTCACCCGCGTGTAAGAGTCACCAGTGTGTTTCATGTCTTTGAATTCTCGAAGAAAGGATAGTCAGCCATGTGAAAAAAGTACCAAACAATGCAATACAGATCAGCAGCGCACGTGTAAAATGTTTAAAAATATAACTGAATTATCTTATTTTGTCCGCCAGAAGTACAAATTATGTAGAATGCAGGTCTTATTGTCGAACTAGTATTATTTTAACCTCATAAAGCTATGTAGCACGCATAATGTTCAAGTACATGGGTCTCGTCTTTAAACTTGACTTACGCTAATAAATTGGAAATTTTCTGCGAGTGTTTTTACCCCCATGTATTTTTATTGAATGCTTTATCTGAGCTTAGTAGAGCACGGGTGTTCCGCAAGACAGTCTGGCGCATTTTACCACAGAAGCAGTGCGCAAAATTTTCTCGAAAAAATTGAAACGGGTGTCGTATAGTGCGTTGAGACGTGTCAACACCCTTGATCTTACGTGGCAGAATTCCAGGAAGAGAATAATTGGGAGATAATCTGCATTTCGCAAAATGTGGGTTGTTTCAGGGCCAACCAATGAGAAAGTGCTTTTGCATATGCGTGTGCACAGGGGAGTGTGGTAGATTCCTGTGTGCCTTCCTCTTCTACACTTTAGAAGCTCATGCTGTGCTTCACCATTCTTGTTCCCCTGCTTTCTCTGCTATCACCCCCTCACTTATATTCCTCCTTTGACATGGCACTGTACACAAAAGGTAAAGAATACAAAACTATTTCGTACTCTTCTATGCTTCACAATCTTCTCTATACGCCTCCACCTAGCCTGCATTTACCATATATTACATCAAATATATACGTGCAATTGTTATGCTCACTTGCTCTCTGTGCCGCTTTCCTTTGCTCTCTCTCTCTCTCTTTGTCTCTGCTTCTCTCTCCTTCTTTACATGTTTATTTCTCTCTCGATATATTTCTTTCTCCGTCATTGATGAATTTTTTCCTTATTTTTTTCCTTCATTTTTTCTATTCCCCGGTTTCTTCTCTTTCTCTGTCTTGTCTCTCCGCACTCGTCCGCTGACCCATCCTTTTAGCACCAAAGAAGTCGGCACAATTGATCTGTTAACCAAGTGTAACATGAGGAAAGGAACGAAGAGAGTGCTGGCAGTTCATGATGGTGATAGTTTTCATTCTGGAATAACGACTTTGCTCCAACCATTCAAGTACGAAATATCGCATGAATCGGTGGTTTACGTTGATAAAACTGTGTCAATCAGCCTGTTACATCGAACGCAGGAATACCTACTACGTTTCGTGGAGAAGCTGCTATAAGGTTACAGTGTAGACTGCTCTCGTTCAAATAATTTAAATAAGAAGGATCCCTTGAGCTATACCTTGAAAAGTAGAACGCGATTCGAAAATTGGGCCTCGTGTGCATGGCCTTCGTTGTTTTGGACTCTTGTAGCTTTGATTTCGGTAACTGGCTCAACCGTGCTATAAAAACATTGGCAACATATCCACGGAGTGAATGATAGAGACTGGGGCGAAGCATTCGTCCGTCCATTCGTTCTTGCTTCTGTCCGTCCATGCGTCCGTCAATGTGACCGTCCATGCGTCCATCCGCCCATCCGTGCGTGCGTCTGTTCCTGCATCCGCCCCGGCATTCGTCCATGCATCCGCCCCGGCGTCCGTTCATGCGTCAATCTATGCATCTGTCTGTGTGTCCGTTCGTTCATCTATTCAACACTGCAAGTACCACCATCTCGCATATTTTCATCATATATTCCCCATATAGAAGCACAGCCATCCAGCGGACATTCGAAGGACTAAACGAGAGGTGGCACACGCACACTTTCTTACGGCTTGCGCTTCGGGTCTACTTGCCACCTTTAACCACCTCGAGTTCATGGTATCTACTAGTTCAATGTATTCTTGGCACTGCGGCCCAACGCTCGTTAAATCTTTCTAAAACCAAGGAGGTTACGCCCGGCGAGTATAACGTGGCAACCTTTCCCTGTAAGATAGTGCTCAATGTACATGCCAATAGCTGCTAATGGGAAACTAGAAACAGGAGAATTCGGCTTTTACTTTCTTACAGGTTGCGCTTCGTATCTACTTCCCAACTTTAACCACCTCGAGTTCATGGTATATACTAGCTCATTGTATTCATGGCACTGGGGCCCAACGCTTGCTAAAGCTTTCTAAAACTATGAAGGTTACACTAAGCGAGTAGCAACCCTTTATGCCAGATAGTGCTCAATGTACATGCTAACGGCTGCTAATGGGGTTCGCATCGTGCGCGTTAACTAAAAGCCGAAGGCTCCTGTCTCTCATTCCCCATTTGTAGCCAATGGCATGTACATTTAGCACTATTTTTCATTGTTTAACAACGCCCAGGAGAAATCTCTCACGTGCACTACCTTGGAGGTCAAAATGTTATACTCGTTACACACTACAATGGCTACGAGGGACGAACAGGTGCCGCTATAAAAGCTTCGCCTCAAAAATGAATGACTACACGCGTAGCTATGACCGTTTTGAACTATCGTACACTGTATACTGCAAGTAGAATTGTGAAGGGCCGCGCACGCTATCTTTCTTCCCTTAATAAATCATTGAATGTCTTGACGTCAGTGAGCCAAGTATTCATCACTCTGAGCACCTAATATTGTGTGGGCCTATAAATAATTTGTTATTATTCAAACATATTATTATCAGATTGTTTTAAAAATATAATATAATTTAATATTAGTGATATATCATTATCCATTTCTTGGATAGTCGAAATGTTTTAATGCCTTTCGAGATGCTATGCTTCTGCCACGGATTATTACTTGTGTTGAGGAGCTTATATTTCGTGGATGGTTTTGTTATGATGTTTTCTCAGTATACTTTATAACAAGAGCGCAGCTCTACGGCAGAACACCCGCTTGCTATGCAGACAGGGTTTGTTCAATTCACACGCGAACCGAAGATGCTATTATTTATTTCGTTTGCATCTCTCTCGATGGCCCAGTTATGAACAAGGGCATGGCTTTTCGCTCGCAAAGAACAGCCCCAACACCGAAACTTTTTTCTAAACAATCTATTTATAATCTTTGTCACAATTGTAATTATCTTCACAAGTAGCAGCAGCACCCTGACCAAATTCAATGCAAGGAAAAGGCCCCTGACATGTTACGCCAATAAACGTGGTCCTGCGCCTGCTGCTGTCACATTATTCCTGCAAACTTGTTCATATATTTAAGGTGGTGCGCTGGGTGAGTTGACATACATTGAGGGCGAGACTTAGCGTGTAGAAAACTAGAAAAATAACTGCTTCATCTAATATACCCACCTAACTTTGTGTCTTCTCATTGTGGACTTGCCTTCTGATGGAATCCGGACGTTAACATTCATGACCAACGGTTATTCTGGATACGCGCTGCCTTCCCTGCCCATGCACATTTCTTCTTTTTGATTTCAAGCACTATGTCATTAGCACCCGTTGGTTCCTTGACCTACTATGCTCTGTTTTTGTTTTCTAATGTTAGACCTATCATATTTTTTGTCATTGATAACTGCGTCTTCCTGAATTCTAGTTCAACTCCTTTGTCTTCAAGCCTCTGTTCTGTAGGTGTGTATCGGGAAAATGCAGCTGGTTTTAGTGGTAAAATACCATTCATGACAGCAAAATGCTTACCGAATGCGCTGTAATCCATCCGTATACTTCAGTTATATTGATCTAATGGTCCCGTTCTACGGTTACTGCCTGTCCTAAATAAACGCATTTCTTTACCACTTCCAGTTTCTCGCTACCTATTGCCGTAGCTTATTTTTGCCCTTGCTGCCTACCATGATGGTATATACCTGCCTTGTAGAAATGTTTAACTTGAATTGTAAGGGAGCACACGTTAAATTTCGAACACTTGCAAAGCAGACAACTACGGTAGTGAACTCAGTGGGGAATATCACATGAACTTCAGATGTATTTTTGTCATGTACCAAATAAAACATGAAATATTGACAGTTAGCCTTGGTTTTATGTACGACTAAATGTATCAAAAAGAAACTGGCATACGAAGTTGCACCCCCCATAGTGCTTCGAATATCAGTTCTCGAATGCGCGCGACGTCTAGCAGAAGGATTACAATACCAGCGGCATTTATCGATTCAGAAATACTGTTCCTAAAATCTTCAATCAGCTGCTGGGTCCAAAAATATAAAATTATATTTACATTCGCGTTTTTTTGCCACCCCCTCACTTCAAGCTAGGTATATTGAGCTCACTTCGTGTAAAATACGGATGTTGTACAAACGCTAATATGCGGGCTACACAATGCGTTTCGGTAGCGGTACTTCGGCTGCTGCAGGATTTCTGTCAGATATGATTGAGCTCTCTTTGAAGATACATCTGGTCATCGAAGTTTGAGGTTAAATATAATCGGATTTTGGCCGCCGCACTCTGTAGACTGCAGAATCCATTAATGCTCCGGAATAGAAATTTACGTGCACGTTCCAGAAGTCCAGTTTATGGGAACATGTAAGTCCCCCTCATGCGCTCTTCATAATCTCATCATCGTTTTTTCCTTAGATATCTGAGAATATAAATATATCCCATATGTATCTTGAAGGATAATATACGTGCTTTTTGCTCTACAGCATCGCGCATGATGTCTCCTCAAATGACAACATAGAGCGTGAGAGTTTCTGCATGTCCCTTTATTCAATTGTGCACACTTACGCAGGTAATGATAAGCGCCCCTTTTTGGTTCGCGAGGGAGCACAAAAATACAAGGCCACCATGGTGTACACTGGCAATTAGGTACACTAAATTGAATAGACAAAAATTGAAATTGAAACGTCGTGTAGAGTTGTACTATTATAATTTCGAGTCTTTTATGTTAAAAAGATCATCGTTCAATATACACCACCATCGTACACAAAACAAGAGCCCTAATACTACCATCCATCTCGCCATTAAGCCTCTTTGTTCTCTTTAGCCAGCACAGCCAGACTTGAAGTTTCACATTCTCAGAACTCAAGAACGTGCAAAGAACATGAGGAAATTAGTAAGGTTTTGTATCGACTGACATATGACTCAACGTTTTCAGTGGCTGTCCCTTTCTACTGTTGCGAAGCACGCCTCTAACCACGTTACGAAGGGCGCCACGAATCCCACCACTGCCACCACTGTTGCGAAAGACGGCGACGCCAACACGGTCCCGAAGGCGCCACTGCTTCCAACTCCGCCGGGAAGGTCACCAGCCGTTTGGTAGCGTAGGTTTCTCAGCTCGCGACTGCTTCTGCGCAGAGCTGATAGACGAGCGGACGATACGACGGTGAGTTAAACAAGGTTTACGTACAGCAAATATACAGAGGCGTTACAAATTCGGCACTGGGGCCGACAGAGACTCGAAGAGCCGAGCTCTCCTCTCTAACACATAGGTCTGCTCTCAAACGGGTCCGCTGTCAAAAGGGGGTCTCTTCGACGCGCCGCAGGGCTTCTTTTATATGCACCGGGTCCAACCCGAATGTCCAACCAGAAGCGCCGCTGGTCGCGAGATCCGAATCTTCCAATGAGGTCGCCGCTGGGCCGCGTCCTTCTTTCTCCTCAAATCTGGAGAGGCTGCGCTGCAGGTGGCTGCACCCAAGGACGAGTGACGTCGCAAGGCATTTCGTCAGACCCGCCAGACAGGAAGGCGCCAGTTGTTTACTCGACGGGCTCGCTTGCGGAAATGACTCACTGCACGTGCACGCCAGAAAGGCGCCGTTGAGTTGTTGATCGCGTCAGGCGGGCGACGCGGGCTGGCCTTGACACAGATTGCCTTTTTCAGAGGCATGGACGTTCGTTGTCGACTCGCAGGCATAACAGCACGCCCGCCGCCAGACAATGCGCCGAAAAGACGAACTGCTTCCACGGGGCTCGGATGACAGGCGCGCTCGTTCGCCAGGTCCCTCCAGGTTCGCCTCCAGGGCCATGGGGAGAATGCAGCTCCAGACTCTGTTCCGGGAACACATCCCATTCTTGACGGCGGATCCCAGCTCCACTGGCTTGTCGCCACAACTTGCCGACCAGCTTCGCTCGTCTCTGACGATCCTTGGTTTCCGCACTTGTCGATGGTTCTGCAACTTGTCAAGAACGGATCGACAACAGACAACACACGACACAAGCAAGTGCCCTTGGTCACCCGACAGAACACCAGACAAAGTATAGTACAACATATATCTAGCTAAGTGTCTATCGGAATTTCGTTCCCTCTACATCAAGAGGCACATGTGGGACAAAAGACCCTTAAAATGACAACTCAAATTTTTTCACGTACAACAACGTAACGAATTAGAATACAACATAAAATTGGCTCCTTGAGCTCACTCTAGACGAGAGTGCTCAGCTAAGGTCGTGATGAGGTCAAAATTTTGCCCCGAATCGCCAGCGAGAAACCGAAAGGTTGAGAAGGTACTAGCTAGAACGTACTGTTTAATGCACCTGCATTAGCGTTTAGCTTTCCTTTTCTTTTTTTGATAGCGAACGTCAAAGTTGCGCTGTGGAGCAACATGCTCCATCTCAGTAACCGGCCACTTTTAGGCGACGATACCTATGCGGTACCAAGAGCGGCTCACACTTGCGACGTTGCACAGGGAAACAACGATACGGCTTGCTACGGATTGACTCCTCACCGTTTAGCTCGATATCGTATTCGATCACCCTCGTGTTTCCGGGGCGGTCCGAAAACACGTCTCCAAACTCGGAAACAATCCTTCTCAGGTCCTCCTTCCGGACTTCACTTAAACTAGGCTCTAGGTTTATCTGCTCCCAGATTACTTTCGATCCCCCTTCGATTAGCTCACAAGAACTAAAAATTTCTGCTTCCTCTTCCTCTGAAGCATTCAACAGCTGATTATCGACCGTTTGATGTTGAACTTTGGGTTTTATCAAGTTGTAAATTTTGTTCTGCCGCCTTCCTAATTTCACTTCATAATTGGGGTCAGAAAGCTTTGATGTTACTTTGGCGGGCCCTTCCCAATGAACCTCAAGCTTGTTCCTTTTGGACGGCTGCAGCAGCATTACCTGACTTCCTACTTCAAAAGCACGCTTCTTCACCGATTTCTCGTAGTGCTCCTTCGACAGCACTTGTGCCGCGTTTTTGTGACTTTCCACTAGCGCTTTAATCGAGAGGTCCTCACGCTGCTCTCGAATGAGCGTCTCTCGATCAACTCTCGGCAGCTCGCTCCAACTTTCCGCTACAGGCGAGAGCGTTGCAACCCTCTCGCTCTGACTCAATGGCGCCATGTCGTCTCCCTCTACGCATACCGCGCCGGTTGCTTCGGCGACGGGCCGCTCGCGTGACTGCTCACATGACTCACGCGGAAAATTTCCTTTCTGGGGTTCCGTCGACCCGCCGACAAGGTCACTTGAGAGTTCACCGCATTGAACAAGGTCAAGCTTCCGCGAAAGCTTCCGCGCTTGCGATCGCGTGAGGGCCATGCACGCTAAGTTGGGGAAGAACGATTTGCCTTGCTCTTTGAGAAGCTACTCTGAGTTGTTGGAGAAAAGATAAGGAAAAAGATCATTTAGCGCGGCAGACACAGCCGCTTCGGTGCGAAGCTTACCGAACGGGCCTTCCATGACAACCGTGGCGATTGGTAAGCGAGCACTCTGCTCCTCGGCGACTTGCCTGATCCACGCGCATTCTCCTGTAAAGTCATCCGGAGACACCAATGAAGGATGGACAACATCCATGGTTGCCACTGAGTCTCTAAGTGCTCGGCACGTTTTCTCATTCACCATAATTTCTTGGAGATACGGCTCCAACAACCGCATGTTTTTTTCTGATTCTCAGATTGTTGCGAAGGCAAACTTTTCCTGACAGTTTCTCGCGATGTGCCCTTCCTTTTTGCAGTTGTAGCAGATTAGCGGCTTCCGTGATTCAAATGCCCGTGTGGTATCAGTGCGTTGTTTAGAAACCTCACTCGATTTCTCCGCTTCTGTTTGCCCTTCCCCTACACTATCCCTCGTAAGAGACGGGTCCTTCTTGAAATTACGGTGCGGAGCGGGTCTCCGTTGATCAGGTTTCTTTGGAAAGCCCTCTTTTCTCTCATCTTTTTCAACGCGCACTGCCCTGCTGTGCAACGTTCGGCGAGTATAATACTCCTCAGCTAATTCTACTGCCTTGTTTAGCTGTACTTCACCAACTTTGTCCTGCAGCCAAAGTTTGACATCCTCCTCGATGCAGCGGTAGAATTGCTCCAATGCAACGCATTCCACCACTTTATCGCGGTCGTCATAAACACCTTCGCCCTTGAGCCATTCAAATAAATCGGCTTCAAGACGAAACGCGAAGTCAACGTGTGACTCATTTACTTTTTTAGCATAGCGGAACCTTTGCCTGAAAGCCTCGGGCGACAACTTATAACGTCTCAAGAGCACTTTCTTAACCTCGTCGTAGCTCTCAAACGCTTCCCTCGACAAGCAAGTTATCGCGTCGGACACTTCGCCGGGAAGAAGAGCTAACAGGTTCCGCGCCCAAAGAGACCGCTCCAAAGCGTTTCGCTCACAGACGTGTTCAAACTTGACGAGATACTTCGCCATGTCCTCGCCTACTACGAACGGTGGCAGTTGGTACCGAATACTAAAACCGCTGACCTAAATCGTGGGAGAAGCCACGCTAGGCGCCTGCGAACACTGTAGGATTGCCAATTCTATTCGTTTCAACTCGAGGCGCTCCTGTCTCTCGGCCTCCTCGCGCTCGCGACGTTCGCGCCTTTCAGCTTCTTCACGTTCGCGAGCTTCGCGCTTTTCAGCTTCTTCACGTTCGCGAGCTTCGCTCCTTTCAGCTTCTTCACGTTCGCGAGCTTCGCGCCTTTCAGCTTCTTCGCGAGCTTCGCGCCTTTCAGCTTCTTCGCGAGCTTCGCGCCTTTCAGCTTCTTCACGAGCTTCGCGCCTTTCAGCTTCTTCACGAGCTTCTCGCCTTTCAGCCTCCTCGCGGCGTGCTTTGAGATCCACCCAGGCCTCATCGACTTCCTCAGCTGACACTCCCTCATGCTTCATGATCTCAAGAATCGCTTGCTTTCGTTTCGCACGGCCCAAAGTAAGGCCGAGTTTCTCACAAATTTCGATGAGTTCCTTCACCTTAAGGTTCTCCATCGTTCACACTAGCCTCTTGCTGTTTGCCCCTGTTAACAATTTCCTTGCCGTACCCACTATAAGTCAACTAGCAAGACGCGCAATCAATTTTTCACACTCCCGTGTTTACACCCTCCGCAATAACTTTGGTTTCAAAGCGCTTCGACTTGGCTTGACACGATCAAAGCTCACTCTAATGCTTCACACAGCCCTTCTCTAAACTACTATAACCTGAGCTAGAGTAGTCTGGTGAACTGAGAGGAAAAGATCAGGCACTCACCGCATCGATGTCGCTTACGCCGGCCGATCCCGCAGCTGCCAACCACTGTTGCGAAGCGCGCCTCTAACCACGTAACGAAGGGCGCCACAAATCCCACCGCTGCCACCACTGTTGCGAAAGACGGCGACGCCAACACGGTCCCGAAGGCGCCGCTGCGTCTAACTCCGCCGGGAAGGTCACCAGCCGTTTGGTAGCGTAGGTTTCTCAGCTCGCGACTGCTTCTGCGCAGAGCTAATAGACGAGCGGACGAGACGACGGTGAGTTAAACAGGGTTTACGTACAGCATATATACAGAGGCGTTACAAATTCGGCACTGGGGCCGACAGAGACTCGAAGAGCCGAGCTCTCCTCTCTAACACATAGGTCTGCCCTCAAACGGGTCCGCTGTCAAAAGGGGGTCTCTTTGACGCGCCGTAGGGCTTCTTTTATATGCACCGGGTCCAACCCGAATGTCCAACCAGAAGCGCCGCTGGTCGCGAGGTCCGAATCCTCCAATGAGATCGCCGCTGGGCCGCGTCCTTCTTTCTCCTCAATTCTGGAGAGGCTGCGCTGCAGGTGGCTGCACCCAAGGATGAGTGACGTCGCAAGGCATTCAGACCCGCCAGACAGGAAGGCGCCAGTTGTTTACTCGACGAGCTCGCTTGCGGAGATGACTCACTGCACGTGCACGCCAGAAAGGCGCCGTTGAGTTGTTGATCGCGTCAGGCGGGCGACGCGGGCTGGCCTTGACACAGATTGCCTTTTTCAGAGGCACGGACGTTCGTTGTCGACTCGCAGGCATAACACTACTGAGATGTTCTTTTCTTTCTGTTCTTTTTTCTACCTATCTCATTCGGGACAACTACAAAAAAATAGCCGCATTTCCACAAGGTGAAGATGGAGAGCGGGCGAACAATCCATGCTTCTATTCGTTCTTGCTTCCAGCCGTTCATGCGTACGTCCGTGTGACCGCCCGTGCGTCCATCCGCCCGTCCATGCGTGCGTCTCTTGGTCCGTCCGCACGTCCGCCCGTGCGTCTATCCTTGCGTTCGTCCATGCGTCCATCCGTCCGTGCAGTCATCCGTGCGTCCGTTCATGCATCTGTCTGTGTGTCCGTTCTTCAATCTAGTCAACACTCCAAGTACCACCATCTCGCATCATTTCATCGTATATTCCCCATATAGAAGCACCACCATTCAGGGCACATTCCAAAGACTAAACGAGGGGTGGCACACGCACACTTTCCTACGGCTTGCGCTTGGGGTCTACTTCCCACCTTTAACCACCTCGAGTTCGTGGTATATACTAGCTCACTATATTCTTCGCACTGTGGCCCAACGCTCGCAAAACCTTTCTAAAACGAAGGAAGTTACGCCCAGCGTATAACGTAGCAACCCTTTTAAATGCGAAGCACTTCTTAGCGAACTTCAGCGACATTGGGCGTATCTATCTATCTATCTATCTATCTATCTATCTATCTATCTATCTATCTATCTATCTATCTATCTATCTATCTATCTATCTATCTATCTATCTATCTATCTTTCTATCTACCTATCTATCTATCTATTTATTTATCTATCTGTCTATCTATCTATCTATCTATTTATCCATCTATCTAGCCACTTACGTTTGGGTGCTCGCGTGGTCACCCCCTTAACTTGGTGTGAACCAAAATTAGCATAGATACTTTTTTTGGTTTATGCCAAGTTACGCCAACGTTCACGCCAAATTAGCATGAAGCCCCGCCGCGGTGGTCTAGTGGCTAAGGTACTCGGCTGCATTTCCGATAAAGGCGGAAATGTTGTAGGCCCTTGTGCTCAGATTTGGGTGCACGTTAAAGAACCCCAAGTGGTCTAAATTTCCGGAGCCATTCGCTATGGCGTCACTCATAATCCTATGATGGTTCTGGGACGTTAAACCCTACATATAAATCAAAAGTTATCATGGAGGTGTAATATGGTATGACGAATATGATTCGCTCGTCAAGACATCAATAATGTCACAGTCCCATCACGCACGTCGTCAAACACTCCCCGCCAAACAGTGGCACATATTCAAGGGCGAGTATGAGCCACAGGTGCTTCACACTTCGTATCTACCAAAGAAGACGAGAACGCACATGGACAATTTCAATGGGCGAGCGTTAAAAAATACCCGACATCAGTCGCGTTGACCTGACGAATGCAAAGAATAAGTGTCAGGGTCCCAACTGGAATCGAACCCAAGCATTCTGCGTCACAATGAAGCATTTTACCACTACCATTTGCCAATGAAGCATTTTACGCCAGGTCTTGCAACTACTTTTCAAATAGACGCTAATCTTCATGAAACGTCAAAAATGGTTGCAGTGTTGCTTACCTAATTTTATAAACATTACATATGTACTCCTTTGATACAGCCGTCACGTAAAGTTGACGTCAATCGTGGCTAGTTGCCATGTACTGAGGTTGATATATGTAGCAGTGTCCAGGGCCAGCATCCTCGCAAGCATCAGCGCTTCATATTGATTCTGGTGTTATTATTACGCATGTTCTAGTAGGTATCGTTGCGCAACTGAAAACAACTGGTTATATGAATATCAGCAGCTCTTCAACATATATCTGTGCGTGCAAAATCTGTACATATATTTAGCGCCTTTTCATGATGAGTCTCTCAATAAAAAAACGCAACACGGTCACCTTCCCTCCGCATGCTTCGCATAACCTCAATTCCCAGGTAGGTGGTATATGCCGACTTTTTCTTCCCAGATAGTGCTCAATGTACATGCCAAGGGCTGCTGATGGGGAATGAGAGACAGGGGAATTCGGCTTTTAGTTTACGCGCACGCTGCGAGTTTTTTGTTGTTCAACAACGCACAGGAGAAATCTCCCACCGGCACCACCTTGCAGGTTAAAGCGTAAGACATGTTACGCACTACTACAAGGGACGAACGATTGCCGCTGTAAAGAGCTTCGCCCCTAAATATCTGCAGATTTCATGTACAGTGGGAATCGATAATATGCGATGCACGATTGAGAAAGGTTGATTTGCCACTTTAAAATGAGCACAACGTTACGAGGTGGAGGTAAATATGGCCGTACACGAATTCCGTGTCGTGATTATCATGCTTGGATGTGTTGTTTACCTTCGTCATCTATTCATGTCACGTTATACCAATTTAGTATATGTGGAGCTAGCGAAACAGACGTGAGCATGCTATGAGTGTGTTGACACGCACATGACACACGTGTCAGGATTATCATGTTTGCACCAGTCATATACTTTCGTCATCCTTTGACGTCACGTAGCACCATATTTGGTATATGTGGAGCTAGCAAAACGGCCGCGAGCGCATCATGAAGGGCCAAATATACTCCGATGTAGCGTTGGCGCGTGCACACGCTGGGCACAGCGACGTTACGTTAACAACACGCGAGCACTGTATGGTCTGACGCCAGATGCGACCAGCGTCTGTCGGCGCAGCCTGGCGGCAACCGGCGCGAAATGCGACATGCTGCATTTCGCGCCGATGCGTTACCCAGACAACACTGCGTTTCCCTTTTTTCGTGACGGAGGGACGCTGGACGCGCTGAAACGTGCATGAGTCAAACCAACGCAGCGCTGCGCGCGCCTGCGAGTATATGGCAGTACCAGCGCCTGGCGTGTCACAACGGCACGATCCCGACGAAATGAACACCAGTAAGCATGCGCAGTGCGTCACGTCGAAATGTATTCGCACCTTGACTAAGGCATGCAGTCATGTTCTCACATGACACGCATCTCATGATTATCACGTTTTCACCAGTCACATACTTTCGTCATCAATGGACGTCACGTAATACCAAATTTGGCATAAATAAACCTAGCAAAACGGCCGCAACGCATCAAGAGTGTGGCACGTAGTCATGTTGTCACATGACCCGCACGTCATGATTATCATGTTCGTATGTGTCATTCACCTATGTAGTCCATTCGCGTCACGCAATACCGAGTTTGGTACATGTGAAGCTCTGCGGCGATGGCGTAGTGGTTAGAGCATCCGCCTCGCATGCAAGAGGTCCGTGGTTCAAATCCCGGTACCGCGCAGTTTCCAACCGGATTAAAAAAAAAATCCGCGTGTTGATGGTACTGCATTCAGAGGCCTTGGGTGCGGCCTCAGCGGAAAACACCGCCGAGAACGCACTCCCTCACCAGAGAAGTATTGGCCACCCTGGTGCAGTATCTGGCCACTACCTCCCACATGCTTACGGCAAATAACTCACGGCCCTCAGTCCCCAGCAGCTGCGAAGCAACTGACCACGGCGGCGGTCAGATCTGCAACGCAGCAGAGGGTGCTAAGAATCTCTGGATCCGGACAGGCCGCCATTGGAACCTGAACTTGGCAACGTTTAACGCTAGAACCTTATCTAGTGAGGGAAGTCTAGCTGTACTATTCGAGGAGCTAGAGAGTGTTAAATGGGATATAATAGGGCTCAGTGAGGTTAGGAGGACAGATGAGGCCTGTACGGTGCTACACAATGGGCACGTCCTTTCGTCCTTTGCTACAGAGGCTTGGCAGACAGAAGAGAACTGGGAGTGGGGTTCCTAATTCACAGAAACATAGCTGGCAACATAGAGGAATACTATAGCATTATTGAAAGGGTGGTAGGTATCGCACTTAAACTGAATAAAAGATACAAGATGAAGGTAGTACAGGCTTACGCGCCTACATCCAGCCATGATGACGCTTCAGTTGAAAGCTTCTATGAAGACGTGGAATCGGCGATGAGTAAGGTAAAAACACAGTATACTATAGTGATGGGCGACTTTAATGCAAAGGTAGGGAAGAAGCAGGCTGGAGACCAGGCAGTAGGAGATTATGGCATCGGTACTAGAAACGCCAGAGGAGAGCTACTAGTAGAATTCGCAGAACGCAATAATTTACGGGCTTGGAATACCTACTACCGAAAACGAGAAAACCGCAAGTGGACATGGAGGAGCCCTAATGGCGAAAATAAGAACGAAATAGACTTTATAATGAGTGCACACCCTGGAATCGTGCAGGATGTGGAAGTGATTGGCAAGGTACGATGCAGTGACCATAGAATGGTACGGTCTCGAATTCGCCTAGACTTGACGAAGGAACGACAGAAATTGATACGCAAGAAGCCAATCAATCAGCTAGCACTGAGAGGGAAAGTACAGGAATTCAGAGTGTCGCTGCAGAACAGGTACTCGGCTCTTAGTGAGGAAACCAACCTTAGCGTAGATACAATGAATGATAATCTGACGAGTATCATTACGGAGTGTGCAGTGGAAGTTGGAGGCAGGGTAGTAAGACAGGACACTGGCAAGCTTTCCCAGGAAACGAAGAACCTAATTAAGAAGCGTCAAATCATGAAAGTGTCAAGTACAACAGACAAAATAGAACTGGCAGAGCTTTCGAAGTTGATTAATCGACGTAAGGTATACGATGTAAGAAGGTATAACATGTAGATAATTGAACACGCTCTGAAAAACGGAGGAAGTGTCAAAGCATTGAAGAGGAAACTTGGGATAGGCAAATATCGGATGTATGCACTAAGGAACAAAGAAGGCAAAATAACTACCAATATGGATAGGATAGTTAAAATAGCGAAGGAGTTTTACAGAGATCTGTACAGTAGCCGAGACAACCACGACCTTAATACTATAAGAACTAGCAGTAACCCAGATTACACCCCACCAGTAATGATAGGAGAAGTCAGAAAAGCTTTGGAGAGCATGCAAAGAGGCAAAGCTGCTGGTGAGGATCAGGTAACATCAGATCTGCTGAAAGATGGAGGATAGATTGTGTTAAAAAAACTAGCCACCCTGTTTACGAGGTGTCTCCTGACGGGAAGAGTACCAGAGTCTTGGAAGAACGCTAACATCATCTTAATACATAAGAAAGAAGATGACAAGGACTTGAAGAATTACATGCCGATCAGCTTGCTCTCTGTAGTATACAAGCTATTTACAAAGGTAATTGCTAACAGAGTAAAGAAAACACTAGAATTCAATCAACCAAAGGAACAAGCAGGATTTCAAACAGGCTACTCAACAATTGACCACATTCATACTATCAATCAGGTAATAGAGAAATGCTCAGAGTATAACCAACCACTATACATAGCCTTCATAGATTACGAGAAGGCGTTTGATTCAGTAGAAATATCAGCCATCATGCAAGCACTGCGGAATCAGGGCGTAGATGAAGTATATATAAACATTCTAGAAAAAATCTATAGGGGGTCAACTGCTACCATAGTGCTTCATAAAGAAAGCAACAGAATACCAATCAAGAAGGGTGTAAGACAGGGGGACACAATTTCCCCAATGCTATTTACCGCGTGCTTACAGGAGGTTTTCAGAAGCCTAGAATGGGAACAGTTAAGGATAAGAGTCAATGGAGAATACCTTAGTAACCTGCGCTTCGCCGATGACATTGCATTGCTGAGTAACTCAGGGGACGAATTGCAACTCAAGATTACGGAGTTAGACAAGGAAAGCAGAAAGGTGGGTCTTAAAATTAATCTGCAGAAAACGAAAGTAATGTACAACAACCTCGGCAAGGAGCAGCGCTTCGAGATAGGTAATAGTGCACTTGAAGTTGTAAAAGACTATGTCTACTTAGGGCAGGTAATAACCGCAGAGCCGAACCACGAGATTGAAGTAACTAGAAGAATAAGAATGGGGTGGAGCACATTCGGCAAGAACTCTCAAATTATGACAGGTAGATTGCCACTATCCCTCAAGAGGAAGGTATATAACAGCTGTATCTTGCCGGTACTTAGCTACGGAGCAGAAACCTGGAGACTTACAAAGAGGGTTCAGCTTAAATGGAGGACGACGCAGCGAGCAATGGAAAGAAAAATGGTAGGTGTAACCTTAAGAGACAAGAAGAGAGCAGAGCAGATTAGGGAAGAAACGGGGGTTGAGGATATCATAGCTGAAATCAAGAAGAAGAAATTGACATGGTCAGGGCATGTAGCGCGTAGACAGGATAACCGCTGGTCATTAAGGGTAACTGACTGGATTCCCAGAGAAGGGAAGCGGGTTAGGGGGAGACAGAAGATTAGGTGGGCAGATGAGATTAAGAAGTTTGCGGGTATAAATTGGCAGCAGCAAGCACAGGACCGGGTTAACTGGCGGAACATGGGAGAGGCCTTTGTCCTGCAGTGGACGTAGTCAGGCTGATGATGATGATGATGATGATGATGATGATGAAGCTATCGAAACGTCCGCGAGCGCATCATGAGCGTAGCATGTAGTCATGTTGTTACATGACAAGCATCTCATGTCTATCATGTTTGCACCAAATAATATCTTCGTCATCCATTCACGTCCCGTAATACCAAATTTTGTATGGGTTAATCTAGCGAAACGGCCACCAGCGCGTTATGAGCGTGGCATGTGGTCATGTTGTTACATGACACGCATCTCATGAATACTATGTTTGCACCAGTCACATACCTTCGTCACAAATTCACGTACCATAATATCAAATTTGCTGCATGTGACGCTAGCGAAACGCCCGGCATCGCATCATGAGCTTGGCATGTAGTCATGTTGTTACATGACACGCGTGTCATGATTTTCTTGTTAGGGTTCGTCGCTTGTGTTTACCCCGCCGCGGTGGTATAGTGGCTAAGGTACTCGGCTGCTGACACGCAGGTCGCGGATTCAAATCCCGGCTACAGCGGCTGCATTTCCGATGGAGGCGGAAATGTTGTAGGCCCGTGTTCTCAGATTTGGGTCACGTTAAAGAATCCCAGGTGGTCGAAATTTCCGGAGCCCTTCACTACGGTATCTCTCATTATCATATGGTGGTTCTGGGACGTTAAACCCCACAAATCTATTCTATCCGTCGCTTGTGTTCGCCAAGCAACCATGTCATACCATACCCGTTTTGCAACATGCCATGTGAGCGAAACCACCGCAAAAGCTGCAGGACGATGAAAAGTAAATCATGACATTCATGACATCGATATCATGATTTTTATGTTATGACTAGTCAGATGCGTTGTTCATACAGTCAAGTTGTGCCATATTAAGTTTGGTACTGATACCATTACTGAAATTGCCAGGAGAGCTAAGATCATAGGTGGATAGATAGATAGATAGATGCGCGATAAGTCACTAAAGCTCGCCAAGAAATGCCTTGCATTTAAAAATTGGCAGATCCCAAGACAATGGGAATCAATAATATGAGAAGCAAGAATCAGGATGGTTTAATGTATCTTTAAAATAAACCCAACGTTACGAGGCGAACGTAAATTATGCCATACATGACTTCCATATCATGATTATCATGTTTGAACATGCCATTTAGTATCGTCGTCTAATCACGTTACGTCACGTTATACCAAATTTGGTACATGTGGAGCTAGCCACACAACCGCGAGTACATCATCAGCGTGGCATGCTGTTTTGTTCCTACATGACACGGATGTGATGTTTATTATGTGTGCAGCAGTCACATACATTCGTCATTCATTGACAACACGTAACAATAATATTTATATATGTGAACCAAGCGAAACGACTGCGAGTGCACGAGAAGTACCATGTAGCCATGTTCTTTATGACGCGCATGCCAATAATGTTTGCGCGTGTCATTTACCTTCGTCGTCCATTCGCGTCACGTAAAGCCAAATTCGGTAGATGTGAAGCTAGCGAAACGGCCGCGAGTTCATCATGAGCGTGGCATGTAGTCATGTGGTTACATGACACGCACATCATAATTACCTTGTCTGCACCAATCTGATACCTTCATCATTCATTCACGTCCCGTAATCCCAAATTTTGTATATGTGAAGCTAGCAAAACGACCGCAAGCGCATCATGAGTGATCATATAGTCGTGTTTTACATGACACGCATCTCAAGATTATCATGCTCAGACGTGTCTTTCACCTTCGTCGTCTGCTCGCGTCATGTATTACCAAATTTGATATATTTGAAGCTAACGGAAACATCCGCGAGCACATAATGAGCTTGGCATGTATTCATGTTGTTACATGAAACGCATCTGATGATTATCATGTTTGAATCAGTCACGCATACCTTCGTCATCCATTCACGTCCTATAATACCGAATTGGGTATGCGTGAAGCAAGTGAAACGGCCGCGAGCGCACCGGGTGTGTGTCGTGTAGTAATGTTGTTACATGACACGCATGTCATTGTTTACACGTTAGAGTCTGTCGCATATGTTCGCCTCGCGGTCATCTCATTCCATACCAGTTTCTCAACATGTCATGTGAACGAAACAACCGCACCAGGAGCAGGACCATAAATTGTGAATGATGACAATAATTGACATACATGTCATAATTTTCATGTTATGACTACTCACTCATGCTCGTCATACCAATTACCATACCATACTAATATTGGTATCAATGGTGTTATCGAGATGGCCAGGAGAGCTACTAGTCATAGGCGGCTAGATAGATAGAAACGCTCAAATTCACTGATGTTCGCTAAAAATCCGAATTTAAATATTCCTAACTGTAAGATGTCGAGATAGAATTTCAGGCTCACTGTTACCAAATATAAGTACCAAATAGGGTAGTTGAGAAACAGGGCTTCGAACGAAAAACTACGTTGCTGTAAATGCGTGGATTCTAAAGGTACGGTGAGATACTTTCTCTCTATAGAATCTATCTATCTATCTATCTATCTATCTATCTATCTATCTATCTATCTATCTATCTATCTATCTATCTATCTATCTATCTATCTATCTATCTATCTATCTGTCTATCTACCTATCTATCTATCTATCTATCTATCTATTTATCTATCTATGTATATCTCTCTCTTATATATATATATTGTTACGTGATTTCGTCTGACTGAAAGAGGGCATAGTGGGGCATACCCAAGTAAGGTGCCTCAGACTGAGAGTGAAGAAGTGGACGTTGTGAGTGAGCTGCGTTGTGGCTGCGGACCGACTACTGTTATTTTCCACGTAACATTTTGGTGGAAGTGCTGGGTGCTCTTCTGACAACGGAGCTACGCAGTGGCGCTTCCTTAAGTCTGCTACCATGGCTCCGGGTGAGGATACGGCTTCGCCACCTACCTCAGCAACGACAGCAACCCAGTACGTCACCCTAACGCAACCCCGCGATCCCGGTACCTTTACTGGAGAGGACAACGCGAATGTGGACAAGTGGCTTAGCATGTACGAGCGCATCAGCAAGTATTATGGCTGGGACCCAACCGTTATGCTTGCGAATGTCATTTTCTATCTTGACAAGACCCCTCACACCTGGTTTGAGACCCACGAGCACGAAATAACAAGCTGGTAACTGTTTAAACAACAGCTCCACGACCTTTTTGGCAACCCGCTTGGTCAACAACTTGATGGCCGAAAGCAATTGGCTGTACGTACACAGACGTCCACTGAGCCCTACTTGACTTATATTCAAGACGTCTTAGCGTTGTGTCAAAGGGCCGATCCCAACATGACTGAGGCCGACAAGATTTTGCACGTGTTTAAAGGAATCGCCGACGACGCGCTCAGCCTGCTTGTATTTACCAACGTAACGGCCATGGACGCCGTGATCAAAGAGTGCCGCCGTCTCGAGCAGGCGAAGAGTCGACGCATTTTGCAGCAGTTTCAGCGCCTACCCAACACCGCGGCAACGTCGTCTTGCGAAGCCACTCCTTGTCATCCATCTACAACCGAAGACGTGACGCACATCGTCCGACGTGAACTCGAGGCCGCTTACCCGGCTGCCAACAAACCGACTTTGCCCGACGCCTCAATGCCAGCTGTCGCCTTGATCCAGGCTGTTGTCCGCCAGGAATTCACTAACCTTGGTATCCTGTCCACTGCATCCACACTGGATAATACTGGTCCCTCGATAGCTTCTGTGGACATGAGACGTCGCCGTCCTTACTCTATTCGAACCAGGAACCGATCTGAATGGCGAACAGCTGATGATAAACCAATCTGCTTCCGCTGTGGTCGCGCAGGAAGTGCCGGTTTGTCGCCGTCGCATTACAATACATGGACATATTGTTGACGCTTACGGTGTACAGCCTGACCCAGAAAAAGTTCAAGCTGTGAAGGACTTTCCTGTGCCGAAAACCGCCAAAGATGTCCGCAGCTTTGTGGGGCTCTGCTCCTATTTTCGGCGGTTCATCAAGAACTTCGCGGAAATCGCTCGGCCCCTAACAGATTTACTCAAACCGGATGAGACGTTTACCTGGGGTCCCTCGCAAGCAGCAGCATTTTCCGACCTGACCACTTTGCTCACTTCTTCTCCTGTGCTGGCTCACTTCGACCCTACGGCACCGACCGAAGTGCGCACCGAAGCCAGCGGTTAAGGAATAGGCGCTGTGTTGGCTCAGCGACAACGTGGGCAGCATCACGTGATAGCTTATGCCAGCAGGCTGCTGTCCACCTCGGAGCGTAATTATTCCATCACAGAGCGTGAATGCCTAGCGCTAGTGTGGGCAGTCACCGAATTTCGCCCTTACTTATACGGCCGACCATTTATAGTTCTTACTGACCACCACGCTCTCTGCTGGCTCACCTCCCTCAAAGATCCCACAGTTCGTCTCGCCCGCTGGGCACTCCGCCTCCAGGAGTATTCTTACACCGTAGTGTACAAATCAGGAAAACTGCACAAAGATGTGGATTGTCTGTCACGCTACCCTGTGGCCGACTGCGATCCTACGAGCATTGATTCTGTGGGCTGCTTCCTTTCCATCTCCCAGCTGCTACATCTCAGGGACGAGCAGCGTGGCGATCCGGATATCAGCCGCCTAATACAACAGCTCGAATCTTCACCGCAGGACGCTTCCGATCACATGTTTACCTTAAAGGACCACACCTTATATCGGTGTAAGTTATCGCCCAATGGTCACGACCTACTTCTGGTCATACCAAAGCACCTGCGTTCCACAGTCCTACGCGAGCTCCATGACGCGCCAACCGCAGGTCACCTTGGTGTCTCTCGCACATATGACCGTGTGCGCCACCACTTCTACTGGCCTGGCCTTTCACGCTCTGTACGTCGCTATGTCAATGGTTGTGAAATTTGCCAGTGTCGCAAAAAGCCATCGGGACTACCTTCCGGATATCTTCAGCCCATCGACATCCCATCAGAGCCATTTTTCCGTGTTGGTTTGGACCTTCTCGGTCCCTTCCCAACATCCGCCTCCGGAAACAAGTGGGTCGCGGTGGCTACGGATTACGCGACCCGTTATGCAGTTACGCGAGCCATGCCAACAAGCTGCGCTACAGACGTCGCTGATTTTCTACAACGCGATATCATTTTAGTGCATGGAGCCCCTCGTCAACTGCTGACAGACCGAGGCCGTACGTTCCTTTCGAAAGTGGTTGACGATATCCTGCGTTCCTGCTCTACCCAACATAAGCTCACGACATCGTACCACCCCCAGACAAACGGGCTTACAGAACGTTTAAACCGCACCCTGACAGACATGCTATCGAAATACGTCTCGGCCGACCATCGTGATTGGGACCTTGCACTACCCTACGTGACGTTCGCATACAATTCCTCCCGGCACGACACTGCCTGGTACTCGGCATTTCACCTTCTGTTTGGACGCGAACCAACATTGCCGTTGGATACCTTCCTGCCAGCCGCTGCGCAGTATACTTCTCAATATGCACGCGACGCTATTACCCGAGCTGACCACGCTCGTCAGCTTGCCCGCAGCAGATTATTGGCGGCCCAAGACTCGCAGAAGCATCGTTACGACGAGCGGCATCGCGACGAACACTGTCCGACAAGTTTCCTCGTTCTTCTTTGGTCCCCTACGCGACATGCAGGCCTTTCAGAAAAACTTCTCTCTCGTTTCACGGGCCCATACCGCGTGCTTAGACGAGTGACCGACACTACATATGAAATTGTCCCTGATAATCCATCAACCTCTTCCGCTCTGCTGTCAAGGGACATCGTCCACGTATCAAGGCTCAAGCGTTACCACACTGCTCCTGCTGTGGCCCCTTAAACTCGCCGGGTCGGCGCTTTTACCGCCGGGGGTCGTGTTACGTGATTTCGTCTGACTGAAAGAAGGCATAGTGGGGCATACCCAAGTAAGGTGCCTCAGACTGAGAGTGAAGAAGTGGACGTTGTGAGTGAGCTGCGTTGTGGCTGCGGACCGACAACTGTTATTTTCCACGTAACAATATATATATATATATATATATATATATATATATATATATATATATATATATATATATATATATATATATATATATATATATATGCTACGTTCGTTGTAAAAGCTGAATATTAAATGAAAGTAAACACAATACGAGTTAAATGAAATGAATACATTTTCAATACATTCAGCTGGAATTATACTCCCTGCTTCTACGATAACGAACAACGTTAGACCCTGGCTTTCGTTTGCTTCGTCCACTACATTTTACAGCAAAATCTTATGACTTTTGAACAACCAGTTTTGGTGGCCTAATCGTCTACTACTAAAACAGGCACCAGTATTCGTAGCCATTGTCGCTAAATATGTGAAAAATGTATCCTGGACTCAGCGGGACTTCAGTCCAGGTGATCCGCATGACAGTGTTGTTTTGTGCCACAGAGCCTCAATAGCTCTTAAAATTATTTTTCTCTATCAATCTCTCTGACTACCTCTAGTAACGAAATCCTAAAAAAGGTTATGTCAGTGAAGGAGTGACGTCAACCGGCGTAATATAACGTTCAGAAGAGTAAAAGAGCCGCTTGAAATTACATTCGTTGGCGTTTTATGGGCATATCATATTTCGCAATCTGTCACGAGTGATGCTCCAAAATTGAGATTTGTCTGCTGGTTGGTATTAAAGTCAAGTGAAATAGAAAACACTGTAAACAAGAGGAATACCACATGTTATTTTTGTGTTGCTTTTCCTAACACTTCCTTACAAAGCCACTGAAGGAATCAGTAGTAGGCTGTCCTGTTCACGTTGCAATTCTTCTGCTATCAATTTGCCTTCCCATAGCTTTTTTGGTCACCTTTAGAGAGATCTGTACAACTCTAGCGCCGTTCAATTCTGACGTAAAGGAACAAAAATGCGAGCAGTAAGTCCGAATCATAAATAACACTTACCGCTGTTTTCTGGCGAAATTGATAACGTACGTTGGAATTGAAGTCGAAGCACAGTAATCGATTTCCGTGTCCTGTAAGACACGCAAGCATGGTACTTGGTTCACGCTTCACGTGATCCTTTGTCGTCCCTTACTTAAGGTCTCTGTGCAGACCACTGATCCCTAACGAAACCACAAAAACGAAGACATCAATAACTAGTTTGACACTAATGACGCTCCCTTGTCTCATATCGCTTTCTACGTCCTCAAGTGAAGTTTACAGTGTGACGCCCACACTCTTAGTACTATGTTCTCTACTAAACACATTAAAGATTACCCCTTGTCCTAGCAGCCACGATCTCACGAATGTTTCCATGTATTTCAATTTATATAACCATCTTCACGTACACGTCACAAGTAAATTTTTTTTTGACTTATGACGTTGAATATGTCATTGAGAGGCTATTTTGATGGCCCCACGACGGCCTCTTCACGTCCGTGTCATACATTTGGATAGCTAATAGTAAGAGCCCGATCAATCATTGGGATAGTTTCATAGCTTCGCTATTGGCTAGGGCGTTCGAAATTGTAGTTTTGGCTTCAGAAATTACGAGCACTCTTGAAACCCGCCTGTCAGTGTTGGCAGTCGGCTAATTCAAACTTAGAATAAACGTGTCGGCAGTGCCGTAAAGCGAAGTGAACTGATGTTATCCGCACGTTGTTGTCCTCAAGCGTCACTCTAAAAATGGAGAAAGGAAAATACCCAGTGCTGGATAAAGTTCAAGATATAAAAGCTATTCTGTCTAAGAAGTTATTGAGGACATTGGTCAATTCTTGCTGAAAGTTGCTGCTACGATTCGTTTGTGTTGTCTATATTGAGTAAAGTTGACTAGGAAAGGCAAGTGTTCACGCAAAGATGATTACTGTTGCTATTTGTTAAATCATTCAAGATTCACAATTAGGGCGAAAGAATGAAGGCTGGATAGTCGATCTCCAGGTTAAGAACGTTCATCGACACCCTCACCACAGACCTGTCACCGAACTTAAGTTGGACAGCAGTTCCATTTATTACAGTAATAATTGTTGCGGTTCAACGTCCCAAAACCATCATATCAATATGAGAAACATTGTAGCAGAAAGCAAAAGAAATTTTGACCGACTGGGCTTTTTGACGTGCACTAAAATTCGAGCACACGGTCCTCAAACTTTTTACCGGGCCTCATGACTCAAGTAACACTGATTTATTTTACCACTTCAAGTTTTACCACCGTGCTCCTCCTGTGGAAAGAAAGTGCGATATATGAAAGTTGCGTTGCTGAACCTGCCAGTGTCTGTGGCCGTGGCGCAGTGGAGTGTGATTGGTGTCTGTTGCTGCGGGCCATGAGAATGCTGGTTCAACTCCCGTTGACAGAACTTTTTCTCATTGACATATAAAGTTGTGCACTCTTCTAATATCATATCCAGGACGGAAATACGTAATTGATGTCTTAGTGTACCCCGAGGAAAATTCATGAAAAAACATTAACGTCCCCTTCTCTGTCTATTTTTTTACGAAAGGCTCATCGATCTTTGTCGTAAGTTTGTGAATTTAGTGAACACGCTATGTAGACCCATTCTTAGTACGACAGCACTTTGTTTATCCGTGCTCCTTTATTGCACAAGAGTTCCATAAATAACATAATACGGTAAACCAGACGACACTCTTTCCAGGAACCATCCTCTCTGGTCAATATTTCTCCTCGTCAGCCCAAACCAGTGAGAGGAAACGACTGTCCGTTTGCGTGTAATTTAATTAGAAGGATTCGGAAAGACAGAATCGCGACATCACTTTTTCTATAAAACGCAAGAAAACCTATTAGTGAGCATATTGGCAGAGTTACAACTGTTGAAAGAGAGTGAAAAGACGTGGTGCTTGAAAAAAATTAAGTATATCAACCATATTCGTGTTACTTGCTATGCGAAAGACGGAAAAGCTCACAGAAAAGCAGCTGCATAGCGGGTAAGAGGAGAACGTAAACAGCCATCAACGTAACAGGAAACAGCAAATGGGACGCGGAGGGACCAAATAATGGGCGCCTCATAAACGCGGGAAAGTGGGCAATAATTGAAAAATGAAGTGGTCTATATGACTCTTGTATGCACCCGATCCCCCAGCGTGGGTTTGAGCCACATATTCAAGGCTCTTCTCAATTCTTCATCATTGCGCAATACTGTCTGACTCAATATTCCGACAACACTAGGCGTGGTCGGTCGCCTCGATGTTCAGTTCCTTCTCTGCATGATTCAATTGCTTCGATTGGTGATTTCACTTCAACATGCTTTATTTGTGCTTTTCAGGCGAGCATAACGAGGAAATAAATGATGACCTAGAACAAGACGCACCGCGTACTGTTGTTGCGACCAGCTTTTGCAGGCACCGCAGATCCATGGTGAAGATGTTGAGGCAGGTGGAAGGCGACTTGACTGAGGATTTAGTGGAACTATGTCCATATTATCTCGTACAAGGCAAGCTCTCTCGAATAAGCCGAGTGACTTATTATAAAGGGTTCATTCTCCCAAGATCCCTTGATCGGGGAACACGTGCAGATGGCACGGCCCAATCACGTGTCACACACAATCTCCGAGGGTGACGCGCACATAAGGACATGCACAAGTCCACTATTGAGGCGTGGTCACTGCACTGCAATGTGGCACCAACGTGGCTCTTCATTGTCGTTCGTGTGCCGCAGGGCGAAGGTTCCCAAGCTTACGACCGCAATAATGAAAAGCCGACCGCAATAGCTCAAAAGGGGCCGCCAATCTGCTTTCCGAATTAGAATGGCGATTTGCGGCTTACGCGCTGTCTTTTCCAAAGACGATGTTGCTACCTCGTAAATACTTGTCGTCATCTCGTGAAACCGCTTACGACGTCAAGCGACACGACGCCTCACCTTCCGGCTGAAAAGGACAATACATGGCCGATATAAGCCGCAGCCGTCCGGTGACTTGTTTCAGTATGAAAGAACGGAGCTTCCTTGCAAGACCAGGTGCTGGTCGCAACAGCTTGTCCACCGCCTTAGACCCGACCTGAGGGTGACCAGCCGTACAGGTTGCCCAAAGCCTCGTTGTTTCGGGGCGTCCTCCAGGCCATTGCGATAACGCCAAGCCAATGACTCTCCAAATTGTTCCTCGTTGATAATGTCGTTGCTTGTGCGAGTTGGTACGGCATGATTCGCATGAAAAAACAGCGCCAAAAACGAGGGACAAAAAAAAGGAGACAGCATAACTGACTTACAACAAGAGTTTTTTGCTGGAACCGCGACATACTTGAGGAGTATCTGACAAATAAGAGAAATGACCAATCAAAGCATACAGAATTCACCTAGCAACCGAGTAATCATCGTGAGAACGTGCCCCGAACATCATGTGTGCCAACGTTATGAAGAAAATCTGTTTTTTTTTGTGATAGAGCAATCCTTCTGCTTCCTTGCTTTGCTTCGGGAAATAAGCATTTATACACACCACCAAAAGCATGGGAGAGTGCCCTGCCTGCACTGAAACACATCGGGTCGGAAAAATCATTTGAAATTGAGCTTCCTTAAATCGTACAACCAAACACTAAGCCGAAATCAGAACGTTCGTATGAGCTTTCACGGAAGCTCCCAATGCCGATTCGAGAATATTCTTTCTATTAAACTGCATGCTTTCAGGGAAACAAACTCCAAAGTGATGCGCTCCCCGTGGCATACTTATGTAATAGCCTGAGTAATCCGCTCGAAGTTACTCAGACCTCATACTGAGGAACAAATGTCTTGTGTTTCACGTTATCTCTTGGTTCCCAAATTTTCGTGCCACCAAAGCTCGTCATCAATTTCTCTCGAGCAAACAAAAAATAACTGTCGTGCTGCACCTGCCTCACGACCATCCACATTACACGTGTGCAATCGCATGTTATAGTGCTCCTGCAAGGATCACCTGCTAATTAACCCTCTCTTGTGGTTACCACTCTCATACAACATACACGTACACTCAAAAACTAGCTTTCCGTACTCGTGTGCACACCGGAAGCATGCGAACAAAACAAAAAATAACAAAGAACCTTTCGCATGAAGCCCGAAAAAGATCGCAAGACATATCCTTGCGTCTCCGCGCTGACTCAAAATTCGTTTCTGACGTCACGCCTACCCGACAAACGCTTTTAGGCGTGTCGCTATGCAACCGCACAACGTATACCTTTAAAACAACATATGCAAATCTTAACAAACGTTTCCACTAGGGGGCCACGGAGTGCAGCTGCAGCTCAAATGGGCTCCTGCTTTCCATAGTAGTTTTTGTGGTTCAACGCTGCGCTAGTTCTCCGAGAAGACACGTCCCAATCGCGCGTTTGCTTCATTGGAGGCCATGTACATACAGATCGTTCCGTTTTACATGAGTGCTGACAGATGGCGCTCATGTCTGTGCAGGGCATGCAGAATCCAATTAATCGTGTTTCTCTGACAGGAAAACAAATAAACGTTTTATTCACTCTATGCAAGCGGGAGACTATCACCTTCAGACGACATTTGCACTGAAACATGTAGATACGTGGTCAATTTTTTCAAGTAACTTTCTAGCAGACGCTGCCTGCGTCGGCATATTGAGGCGAGCGAAGAGAAGCGTAGGAGAAGAGAGAGAGGAGGAGGGAATGTCTGTGCGCAACGGGTGCGTGAACGTGGGGGGGCGGGGGAGATGTCTAGAGGATAGAGAGAGGGAGGAGTGAGTATGGCTATTAGACGCTGCCTGCGTTGGTGTTGCGAGCCGGGCGAGAGAAGTATAGGAGAGGAGAGAGAGCAGGAGAACCCGAATATACAGTAGGGGGCAGACGCCGTAACACTGAAATACAAAAGACAAAGACATCGGCATAAGATGCTTAGCATCTGAAATAGGCGTAGTTACGCAGCCGATGTGGTGTTGGCTTGCCTGGGGCCGTGGAGGAATTCAGTCAGTACACATAGCATGGTAGTATCATATGATCTGACGTCATGAAATCATTCATGTCACTTCCTACGCAGTACCGTCGGTGTCTGTCATACTAGCAATGGGTCTGGATCACGAGAATGGAAAAATAGGCACAATTTGCGAGCGAATCAATTAATATGCATGTTTGTGTGTCCCAATTTTCGTGCTAAGTATCCTTGCATGCAGGTCTCGGCAATACAGCAAAATAGTTACGACAATCATCGTGAAAAGAAATAAGGAAAGCACGCCAAAAAAGGGACACCATGAGCGAAACATGGGAAAAGTATGGTGTCTTAGGCGTTGGATGATATAATTTAGGTTAGCTTAGGAGGACCTATATTTTTATAGGTCCTCCTGTCGAAACGTCGGCCAGCCAGTCTGAGGCACTTCCACTGTTCAACCTGACTATCCCACTACACTGAACGTTTGAAATACGAACAGGTTGCCGTATGCATGGAGCACTGGTAGCGGGGCCGGTCAAATATACTTTCAAATGCTATCACGATATTGTAATAAACATGTTCATTAGGTATATCAGATACATGTACAAGATACTGCAGCAGTAAATACATTCGGTACGGTATGTTTCATTTGCATCTTGAAATATTTTGATAGACTCGCAAATTGGTTGCTATAGATGTATAACGCGGCAGAAAGCACATACACTTTCGAAATTCTTCGCTTGAAAATTTTGGATCTGCCCTCATTTTTTATTTTACTTAAATGTCTGTCAGTACCTCAAACGCTTGGCATTTCTTGGTCAACAAACGCGAATTTTGTTCTGAGAGAATACTCATAGCAGTTGCTTCAGTAATTTTTAGATAGCGCCGTCGCTGGATTTTGCTTGGCGCTTTTCTATGTCCCATCATTTTCACTGGTATAGCGCACCACGACAAGGACACACACAACAGAGAGATGCGCACAACACAGCGCTAACTTGCAACTAATGTTTTATTTGCGATCACACACGCTGTTTATACAACAGTAGACCGATAAAACCTGGATAATGTCACGTCAAGAATCTCAACCAACTAGCCCGGCAACGTGCCTTAGCATTTCTATGTCATTGGTGTCGCTGTTCTGCATGCCGACCAGCTCGCAGGTGGCCATTCATAGACACTCCTGTGCAGATTTAATGTCTCCGTAAGCGTATTATCATTTCTAATGTACCTGGTCACTGGACAAGCACACCATCAATAACGCTGATATAACAGCGTCAAGTTCTGCTACAGCAGCACGTTTTTTGGACGCTTTGTGTACACGTAGGTTACGTAAAGCTTCAATGACTTTAGATATTCCACATACCTGCTACCTGAGAGCGTTTGTTGGTGGCGTTCTCTCCAATGTTGAGCTTTTTTTTCTTTTTTTTGCTTTTATAAGCAAAAAAAGAAAACAATTGCAGCCCAAAAAATATTTGACCTGTTTTGTACAGATGCACAAAACATCGCAGCACATCGCCCTTTCCTTGTATCACTGCATGAGGTGTATTGCAGCAGCACTTCCATAGTCTATAAAAGTTATGTTTCTACAATCAATCACGTCTTTTGGTGATGTGAATCATACAAAAAATGAAGCCGTTAGACGCAGTTTCAAACTTCTGCAGCTGCTCTCTGTGGTTCAGCAGGCCCGCACAGCAGAAATTAGTGAAAAGATGGACGTCCCGACAATGGTGACCTGTGCCGTAGTCACTCAAACCTGCTGGAGAATCAGTAAAGTTTTCCTAATGAACCAGCTATTGTTATTTGCAATATTTTCCACTCATTGCTTTGCGCACTCACGCGATAACTAATAGAAGAAAATAATCGTAAAAAAATTATCTCTATGGTGGAAGACCGAGCAGCCCAGTAAAGAGTAAAATAGTTTGTGAAACCCATACATACCTCATCAAGAAAGGCAATTCACCATTCTCGTTAGTGGAGTTGACACGAGTGTGAATAAAATCATCACGATAAGACGTCTCCCCATCATGCCATCAAGACCTAACTGATCACCCAAATATGTACTCTCGTTATGGTTCGCATAACACTACGTCACAAAAAGACTTCATTCTATTAGAACGTCATTGGGTCAAAAGGCAGTCCAAGACATCATGAGGTATAAAAAGCTTCAAATGCCTCGGACCCATGAGGCAATGCAAAATGACGTTGGGTGGAGAAATCACTCAGAAGTTGTCAGGAGAGGATGAATACATTATATGTTTGTTGCATCTACTGCCAAAAAAAATGATGGCGCGTGCTTTTGAGGCATCTTTTGTACCGCAAATGCTTTGTATCTCTTGTTCAAAGAACACGAATTTCGTTCTTAAACAACACTCAGAGCGGTTGCTTTAGCTATTTTCAGATAGCACCGTCACTGGTTTTTGCTTGGCGCTTTTCTAAGTCATTGGGGTCACTGGGCCAAAAGTGAGCAGATCATCAAGTGATTTCATCTGAGTAGGGATTTATTTTATTAACTTTCGAAACACTTTTTCTGCAGTACCCGGTGTGCTATCCTACTGTAAAATTTTCATGCCGATAAAAGCTGAACTAGAAATTTATCACGCATTATTTCCCTCGTAGTTTAATTATTGCAGTTTAATATAGGCAACCACAACGCGGACTACCAGAGATAAAATAATTACATGACAAAAGAGTCTTCTCTGGCACGTTGCCTATATTGAAACCCAGGCCACAACAAAAACATTGTCGCAAAAATACGTAATCACTCGAGTAGATCGGTACTGCGATCACCGTGTTTTGTAGATAATTTATTTAGCAAAAAAAGAATGCACTGGTTACACTGAGCAAAGAAGTAATACGCCTTAAAGCACCACGACCTACTTGTGCATTTAAGAAACTCTGAACCTTGGTTGTATTTAGAAAAAAAAAGTTTAACAATTTTGAGTACTTCCTACTCAACTATGGGACAACACTGGGCCTTCCTGCTAAAAGTCTAGAACTGCTGAAGACCTTGATTGTACCGCGTTCTTGCACTGAATATAAGCTGCAATCCTTCAGACACTATTCACTGCTAATTCTAAACGCTCATGTTCACGCTACTAATTTCTCTCGCAAATAATTGAAGATCTATTTCACTATTGTGTAAGCAAGTATAATTTTGAGTTTAGGTCATAGTATTCACCATAATATGTGTTAATTCTATGTCTTTATATATGATATCCTCATTGTCTTTTAAATATTTGTCCACAGTGAGTAATAAAACAGAAACAAAAGCATAATACAATCTGCCTTGGCGAGGTGTCGAACATTTTCAGCACCACTGCATCTTCTTTTAGGCAGCCGTAATTTTCAAGCTAACTGAAACACCTACGAAACGCTTATAATATACGTTCGAAATTGATGAGTGCTTCATTTACTTAAGCAGCTGTGCGTAGTTCAAAAGGCATCGTTTCAACAAGCGCATTCGATTGAAGATGCTTATAAATGTCGATTGTTTTCCAAGATATACTTGAGAGCTGTTCTAATTTCTCGGATATATTCTGGCGCTGTAGGCTATGTGGCACCTTATGTCACAATAGGAAGCCCCTGCTTCTGCAAGCGAACAGAAACTAAAATGTTTTCTAGCCTTTTTCGGCAGGTTATTGCCGCAATTTCAGCTTATATCCTTGCCAACTCTATTGGAACAAAACACAATAAAGTGCACCTCCGAAGAAACCGCAGAAGCTAGCATTTCCGTAGATTGAAACCTTTCATAGATGCCTATCTATTCAAAACACTGTGGTTCGATATCTATTGAGGTACTTGCAGTCAAAGTGCTACATTTTAAAGCAAGAGCATGCGAGAATCGCAATTATCGCGACTGTATTTTGTACACCATTCTGCTTCGATTTAAGTGCGAGCTGAGAAACCAAAATTGAGCAAAATATTAATGGAAGCGTGGCTAAGATATCGTTAATATTCGGACGCTGAATACACACATCAAGATGCCCACAGCTAAATATGTGGGCATAAGTACATGATTCAGTTTCTCCTTCGAAGTTGTGTCCGAAGGACGCAGTCTATTCAGAAATGTACGAGAGACTCGCAGCTTCCGCTGTTTGACCAACGCTCACGCTTAGTACCCCTGTGCTGCCTACAAATTCTCTCCGCATCGAAACGTGCGACATGAATTATTAATATGCCGATCCTACGGCTAGAATACTGTGAAGGGTCGTTAAGGAAGGGGCATTGCTGTATTGGTTAAATAAATATGAATCCCTAATCATATGCAGTGGATCATTCATTCAGCCTTCTTGCAGGATCGACACCGCTGAATGAATTCCGTTGGATGTATTGGCTAAAGAAGTATGACGCGGTATCCACTTCTCCTCTCGAACACCATAAAGTAAAAACGCTTCTTTATGGGGAAGTGTAAGCGTCGACAAAAAGCAGCCCTAGAGAGGGGAGACCACATGCTGTTGATCCTTATTATCTAATTCCCTGTATAATGACGAAGTATGTAGTACGCCCATTGCCGTTATGGTAACGCGTAACTTCATATTATGATCATTACGGACGCTCCACAGCACACCCGATTCAGTTTGTGCTCGTAGTATTTAAAGCAATATATGTCGTCATGGTTAATACATAAGCACTCGTTATGTAAGCTGAAGAGCAAGAAAGTGTAGCTTGAACGCACTCATCATCATCGAGGAATTCCCGGAGAGATGAATGAGTGATGTGGTCATACTGAAAGCACGATCTAATGCTACCGTTCACTGTGCTTTTGTTTGTGATGTTTTGGAGCCTTAAACAATAGGGAATGTTTTTTGTGTGTAAATTCCAAATTGTTGAAGAATGCAACTAAACGCATATTTTTCCACTTTGTAATCTTCCTCCTCACATCAAAGCATGCAGAAATAAGATATCCTAAAATGTGGTTGTCCCTGCTTGTGCAACACTAATGCAGGATGATAATGCAAATTAGTTCTGCTGTTTATAACCATCTGTGCAGGTGCCTTCACTCTAATATTTTCAGCAGCGCTTTTGTTGTCTTCAGCTATGATGACTTATCCGGTGGAAACCCCGAAATTCTCTCCATGATGTACACATTTTGGTTGGTAGGGGTGACCACACTCGTAATAACAATGAAAGGCTATAAAACCAAGTTAAGTTTAAAATGCAATAATAATAATAATAATAATAATAATAATAATAATAATAATAATAATAATAATAATAATAATAATAATAATAATAATAATAATAATAATAATAATAATAATAATAATAATAATAATAATAATAATAACAATAATAACAATAATAATAATAATAATAATATATTGTTATAAGTAGTCCTATTATAATGTTTTTAACAATAATATTATAATACTAAGGAGAATAAGGATATCGGTATGCGTGCTGAAACACAGATATGATTATGAGGCCCTCCATACTAAGAGACTCCACACTATTTTAACTGCATGGCGTTCTTTAACTTCTGCCTAATAGTAAGCACATGGGCGTTCTTTGAATTTTGTCCCCATCCAAGTGATGCCATTGCAGTCAGAAGTAGAAGCAGTGCCGTTGCGTTGAGAAACACAGACTACCATACGGGTAAACTATTACAGCAGGCAAAATAGTGTAGCACAGAAAGCACCCAAGCAACAGGTCGACTCACTGTGTCCGACTCAAGTGTCCAACGCTCCAGGCGTCCTGACGGGTCTTTCAAGGTGGACAGCCAACATAGAGCGTGCTCGTCTGTGACCACGCCGAAATGATGGCCATAAAGTACAGGCGAAACTTCGCCAACGTCGAGATTATGGCCAAACACTCCTTCTATGTCACAGAGTAATTCACTTCAGCTTTCTTGAGAGCACGACTTGCATAAGCGACTACGCATTCGGCTTCGGTTTTTTTCCGTTGTGCCAAAACTGCATCCTGACTGACGCCACTTGCATCAGTGGGAATTTCTGTGGCAGCAGTGGGGTCATAATGACAAAGAATAGAAGGTGAGGTCAACAGGTGGCGCAGCTGGCGCAATGCGCCGTCACATGCAGGTGACCATGCAAATATATCTTGGCTGTTGGCAAGCCGACTTGTCAAACCTGCGATGATGGACGCGAAGTTGCGCACCAAGCGACGAAAGTAGGAGCAGAGACCAGCGAAACTTCTGAAAGCTTTCAGTGATGTGGGCATTAAGAAGTCAGCGACAGCTCGAAGCTTATCGAAATCCAGAACAAAGTCTATTGTGATGACATGTCCCAAGATGGTTACTTTGCGTGCTGCAAAGTGGAACGTCTTGGTGTTAAGTTGTAGGCTTGCAGAAGTTAGACACGTCATAATCTTGTGGTGACGAGCAAAATGTGTCGAGACATCAGCTGAAAAAACTAAGATGTTGTCTAGGTAACACAGCCAGTCTTCCATTAGTGGGCGCGCAAGATAGTATCGTATATAGGCTCAAAAGTCACAGGCAAGTTGCAGAGCCCACATGGCAGGACTCTGAACTCGTATAGGCCATCCAGCGTTACAAAGGCAGTTTAGGGCGATCACATTCAGCTATTGGCAGATTCCAATACCCAGAGCGCAGATAAAAAGATAAGAGGTTCTCGGCACCTTGTAAACAGTGAAGAGCATCATCTTTTCGTGGTAGCGGGTAGATATCTTTTTTTTCGTAATCTTGTTTAGGCGGCGATAGTGCACACAAAACGGAACGGTTCCATCTTTTTCTTTAGCAGTACCACATGTGATGACCAGGCGTTTTGAGAAGGCTGTATGACTCCACGTATCTGCATGCCATCTACTTGCTACGCAATGACGTGGCGCTCTTTGGCAGAAATGCGGTAAGGAAGCTTTTACACTGGCGAGTGAGAGCTGGTGTAAATAGTATGAGGGATAGTTGTGGTGCGGCCCAAAGCAAGTTCTCTAAAGTCAAAAGAAATGAGAAACTTGTTTAGGAGAGAAACAAGTTGGTGGCGATGTGAAGGGTGACGTTCTGCGTCAAAGGAATTTTCGAAGGTTGACGAACTTCATGGCTCAGACGCAGAAGTGATATTGGCATTGTGACATAGGGTTTCATCAGGAAGATTAATATCAATAATATGGTCGACAGGTTGTACATATCCTAAAGTTTAACCACGGATTAAGCCAATGGGTTAGTTGCGCTGGTTGGCAACCTGCATTACGGTTGAGCCAGACACAATTGTAAAACCAGCAAATGGGAGAACGATGCCCTTGCGTTCACTAAAAACTGGTAATTGCGTAAACAACACCTTGACGTCAGGTTGCACCACACATGAAAGGGTGATAGTAAGTGAATCTTCTGGAGGCAAAGTGATGTCATCGTCAGCGACGACTTTGAAGAGCACAGGAGAACGGTCAGGCAATGAAAATTCATATATTGGTACAAGGGACACTTTCGCACGTGAACAATCGATGATAGCTTCGAGACGTAATAGAAAATCCTAAGCCAGGATGAGGTCATGAGAGCAAGGTGGTAGAATGAAAAATTGGACAATGTACAAAACGTCTTGGATGATGACGCACGCCCTACGCACTGCCGAGGGAAGAATGCGTTGCGCGCTAGCTGAAGACAGCACATGTCTACAGAGAGATGCGGTCACTTTCTTGAGCCTCCGACAGAATTTCACGTTCATCACAAAAATGACGGCCCCGGTATCGATTAGCGCTAGTGTGGCAACTCCCTCAACATCGACATCAACAATATTTTGCGGCGAAATAAGAGGCCTTGAGAATTTAACTGAATTTGTAGTTCTTGCCTCCGGAACTGTACTGATCAGTTTCCCTTCTCAGGAGGTAGTTGACAACGCATGGGTGATGGTGATCGGTGACCAGGGGATGGGACACGAGCATTTGATGGGCAGCGATCTGAGTCGGAGTGCCTTTGTTCATATGCAGACGTGGTGGCATGTTGCGGCGCGTAAGTAGGAGTTCCAAAGGAGGCGTACGCAGGTGCGGGACGGCGGTGGCAGCAGCGTGCAGTATGGCCAGCGATGCCACACGTGAAGCACATAGGACGGTTGTCGTGGGTGCGCCACTTATTAGATCGACGGAAAAAGCGAGGTGGGGCCTGTAAACTGTAGGCGAGACCAGCAGAGGTGGTGCCGATAAGGAGCTTGGATGCGGCGGGCACCGTGCGGCCACAGCTGCGTAGCGGAGAGGTGAAGGTGGCACAGGTGGTGCGTAGCCAGCAGTCGAGAGATCAGATGGTACTCAAGTGCATGGGTAAGGGGCCGGAACTGTAGAGAGGGCATCGCGAATTTCGGTGCGTATGGCCTGCTGCAGCGTCGAAGGCAGGCTTGCTGTAGGTGTGTCGCTATGCGGCAGCAGGGAGAGCTGTGTGGTGTCTTCTTTCTTGTATAGGTCTTTGACCTGGTTGGACAGAGTTTCTTGGCGAACGTTACCATTTGCGAGTGCGACGGCCGAGATCGAATCTGGTGGTGGGACACTCGTCCGGGTGATTAAACGCTGATGGTGCAATTCATCAAAGCTCTGGCACAGACTTACGAGGACTCCCACAGCAGCCGAGCTTTTTGCCAGCAACATCTGGAATACACTATTCTCAATGCCATTGAGCATGTGTCAAATTTCCTCTGTTTCAGGCATAGATGGGGTAACACGCCTGCATAGGTCGAGTACGTCCTCAATATAACTATGAAACGTCTCGCCAGGCTGCTGTGCTCGGTAACGTAGACGCTAGTCAGCGGGGAGCTTGCGGACCTCTGTACGGCGGAACGCTTCCGTCACGATGGTTTCAAAGGTAGACCAGTTGGCGATGGCAGTATTGCAGGTGGTAAACCAAAGCAGGTGGTAAACCAAACCAAAAGATAACATAAGCGAGCTTAGAGTCGTCGTTCCACTTGTTGCTGGAGCATACGCGTTCGTACAAGGAGAGCCAGCCTTCGACGTCTTTCTCCCCACTGCCGCTGAAGATGGGCGTGTGCCATTGACAGATATCTCTGGGGCAGGTATACGGGGCAGCCGATAGTGCTGGTTGTGCTCTGGTGGGCTTGTTGGCGACTACGTCAGTGATGTTGTGCGATAGTCTCTCGGCCAACTTGCAAGATCGGGGCTGCATGTCTGCTAGGAGATCTCAGCAACCTCCTCCAAACGTCGCAACGAGGTTGCAACGGAAAATTACCTTACGGCAAGTCTAGCAAAGGCAGTACAGGTTCTCGCGCAATGAGAGCGCGGGGCTCTTTGTTCTCCTTTGAAGGTGCATACGCGTTGGTGCGTATCCTCCACTACAATAAGCATGTGTTGACGTCACCCTATGTGATGACGTCCCATATCACCCAAGATTTCGGAGGTCATGATGGCATCTCCTCACGACATTATCATTTGGTAAAAGCAGCACCTATCAAGGATGCGTATGGTACCACCAAAATCAGGAAAGCTTACATTTTCTGCCATAAATAAAGCATTTAAAATTCACGTTCGACGTGACAGCTTTAAGGCGTAGTCAATACAATTGACTGAGAACCAAAAGATGTATCATATTTGTTGCAGCTTGACGTTTGCAAACGAGAATATGGTCATAAAATATGCGACAACAAAAGCAAAGGGCGTTCACCTTTCAGTCACTTGAAACAAACTTGAAAGAGACCCTGGCAAATTTATTCATTTGTTTATATAAATCCGTGTAATTATCTGCTGCATGGTTTTAGAATGCATAGCCAGCAGTATACGGTAATAATAGCGCTCCATCTTCTTGTAATGACAACTGCAGTCAATATTTACAGCGAGATATACACGAAGACTAACACTAATTTTAACAGAAAAGGAAAGGTGAAACGACAAGGAACTCAAATGTGCTTTATTGAACACTATAAATAGATTCGTATTTGTTGAGTAAAATATACAAAGCTTGCCTAGCTTGGCGCATAAAAGATGGAGATTGAATGGGACAGGAGACTGATATCGACATGCTGATTGTTTGAGCATACGACGTTTTTGCAAATACGAAAAACAAACAAAAAACTGAAAAATTGTGCCATTGAAGAAAGTCCCAAAGTCCCAGCATACTACTAAATTTATTGACGCTCCCAATAGCTGATATAAACTGCAAAAGGTGAGTGATCATTTAAAAAGAATGGGATCATATCAATGCTACGATACAATATGCATATTTGTCCCGCAATACACACCAGCTCACGCCCTCGCTAAGACGCTGAACTCAATATCAACCTTACCAAGTCAAATTGAGGTGGGCAGTAAACACCAATAGGTTCAAGGCTGTTTTGCTCCCATACAATACTTCAACGTTACTATCTTCTTTAAAGGCATCACGCCTCCTTACACTGTTTGCTTTGCTGATTTCACCTCAAATAGCGAAGTCCTCAAATGAAGACTATAATTCTGGACTTACTCGTCTAGTAGTGCTATTCGCCCCTGGGCGTGTGCCTCCGTGTGGTTTTCGGAGAGGCAATGCGTTTTCCGCACATCCGAAAGAGATATCTGAGCAACGTAGAAAATTAAACGTGGGGTGCAGAGATACTGCAGGAAGTGCCGCAACGACCCTGCTGGTCACCATCTAGCAGCGAACTTACTCAAATATTTGAAAATACTGCGAGTAACTTCACCTCTACAAAAGGTGACGTTATAAATTTGTATACATACTTTCTGTATGACGTACATAAAACATAAATAGAATCGATTTTTGTTTCTTGAGGACTTTATGAATATTGTCTAAACCCGAAGTTAGCATTTGACCGGTTCTGCTTGAATAATGCAAAGATTGTCTCTCCGTGCTACTGCTACGAATAAGACCAAAAAATTCTCCAACTTTCACTTTGTGACATTTCTCAGTGTAGGACCCTGAAGAGAGCAGTTCATAAGAAGATTGTTGGAATAGCTAGAGAAATGGTTAGAGAGTAATCTCGCTGGCTCCTGGCATGTTACTGCGTGATGTTTTGGGATACAAAGCGAGAAAATGAATGTGGAGAGTTCAAACTAAATCACGCAAATATGGACACAGCGAAGTACAGGCCCGTCGCTGCTCGTGCATTTTGTCAGCCGAATCGTCTAACTTTGTCAGTTTTTTTTTGGTATCACGTACGTTTTTAGGGCGTCCCACCAACGCACTTGACACAATCCACAGCAGCCACGCTGTACAGTATAGAGAAGAGGGCGCGCGACATCCGATTTGGTCGGGTGGCTTAGCTACTACGCACGTGTGGCTTCGTCATGTGGTGCGGCATCTGGTCGCGAGAACACGTGATGCTTCCTTCCATTTTGTAGTGTTTTTTTCTCTCTCTCTCGTTCGTTGATATTCTTTCTATCTCTCTTTTTCGCACTTCTATTTTTGTGTCTTCCTCTTTCGTATTTTTTGGCGCAACACTTCACATTCTCCCCTTATCCTTCGTAACATTTTTGTATACTGTACCATACATGGCTATTCTCTGCTCTACTAGAATGCCTCAACGGCTGATCGGTTACGGCACTTGCTTAGGAAGCCGCAGGTTGAGTCCGTCCTGGCGAAAAAATTTCCTTTGAGAATGAATGTGTCTCTTTCGCTTTCTTTGTCAACTTGTTCAACTCTCTCTTTCTTTTTTCTTTTCTTTGTCCCCCTCTTTGTACTTGTTATCTCACCCATCAGGGTTATTATAGAGGCCACCTATTAGCACTGAGGAGTGCAATCAGCCCAAGGTTGGTGGTGCTTGCCCCTTCTTGATGAAGGTAGTCTTCTGGCAGGACCGCACACTTTATGCAGAACTACAGCGGCTTCGCTGTTAGCATTACGAGCAGACTTTCTTGCGCAATAAGAGAATGCCAAGTCAAGGAAGAACTGTGTAGTTTGAAATATCAAAGCGTACCTATATACAACTTAGCGAGTGTATGCCCTTGCCCTTCCATGTTACGGCATTCCGATTGAATGTCATCAGTGTGCGATATCATACGCGCTCGTGTGTCTAATTATTTGTCTATTGATATTATACAGCATAGTCATTTTAGGAAAGTGTTGTGTTCTAAAGAAGACAGGTAGATTAGGTGAGTCGACAAATTAAGACGGTGTGTATAAAACAACGCTGAATGCATGGTGTGTCTGTCATTTCTTCGTTATTTCTGGGTGTCAAGTACTGCCTTATACTTTCTTGTGCTCTAGTCGCAACTCTTCAAGAATATACATATGTACTCGATAACTCTTTGCCTTCATTTTCTCTTCTGCGAAACGCGCTGCATGATTGTGTGAGTCCACCCAGTCGGTCTCATATTTCTTGTCTCATTCATAAGCACTGTATTCTGTTGGCAATGCATAACAGCCATATTACACACGTGACATTAACATGTATACCCCTATAGCTAATTGGGACTCAAGAGTCAAGATAAGATTCTTATTACACAGCGCATTTATTGTAGTTACAAGTTTTCTCCTTCATCTGCAGGTGGAACCTCAAATAAGAACACCGCATTCTATTTCACCTCCCTGTTGCACGCCCCTGTGCTGCGCACAGAATAAAGAAAAGACAAACACATCTCACAAATGTGTTCTTGGAAACTAAAAGCAGAGTCTGCATTTGGACGTTTATTTATTTATGAATCCCTACGAAGAAACTTTTCTAGGAACTGTTAAACTATTCCCGGGCCATCTCACAGGGCACTATGGCATATTCTTTCTACTATATATATATATAGAACTGAAATAGCTTCCATCCTACTCACGTTTAGACACGCCTCCGCAATCTCCGTTTTCTCGATCCAAAAGGCATGGGATTTGTCGGACAAGCGATCATCTATAATCCCATCTGGCGTTTCTCATTGATATAGCTTTTCGCTTTACGTGAAGCTGAAAAAATTTCGAATGAAGAAAGCCTACGTACCTGGCAAAGTTAAATACTTGGCTTTCAGGCAGATTACCTGTCATTTATCTATTCAAATATTTCTTGTCCCTATAGTTAAGAACGAAGAGAGAGGGGTAAGAAGTACTTTTTATTACGCACAAGCTTAACAAAAAGCAACCCACAAGTAAGCGGAAGAAGTTATAGGGTGCTCTATTTTTAGGCTCTATCTAGGTCAAAACGCGAACAAAAGAAAGTTTACTGAGAGACAACTTGTCGCATTCAGGAACTAAAGCGTCAACCTAGTATATTGCGTCTGACGAGATACTGATCAAGTTACAGTCACAGAAGCCATCCTGCATGCTTTATAGAGCACTTCCGCCGATGTCAACTCTCTAGCGTTTGCCTGGGTGACTCGTTGTCAGCATGATGAGGGACGAGCACTCGTTTTGAACATCTAGTGTCCCGTAGCCCACCATAATTTCAAGAGTTGGCAGAAGAAGAAAATCCCACACATAATACTTTGAGGCGTGAAGCCGTTCAGAACAAGAGCATGACGTATGCATCAATTGTACCGCTTGCCGTATGGTAACTTCAAATTTTCGTCAGTATACTTAGACTATTTGTTCATCTTTAGTGTTTAAACTTAAACAGCAACGTTACAGGGGAGACATGATATAACTGTTGAGTGTTCAAACAATGTTGGCATGTTGTTTGAAACTGTGATATGCGCAGTCACACTTGTGTAACGCTGCTGTGGGGGATGATAAAGAAGATTTCTTTTGGAAAATAACATGGCGCAATTGACTCATGCTTTGCAGTTTTTATACCTTCTGCGCTATGCGTACATTCGCTTCAGCGCTACCAGAACTATATATATATATGTGTTTGGCACTGATAGAAGTGATTATATTTATATAACTTCCTCAAAGCCTGCTAAGACAGCATACTTATAAATGTTGAGCAGGAATGCTAAATGCAGTAGAATAAAACAAAATGCCGGCCAAGGAAAACTGCACGAAATTCTAAAATGGCGTTTCGCCTTCTTACACAGGAGGATCGTTCGCCAAAACATCTGTTTGGACTGTGTGCGTTTTACTTTGGTGGGCATAATCGATTCGTTCTACTTTGGTTGCTTCCGACCTGCTGCAAGTTGATCAGACTCTTGGCTGTTCAATGCTGAATATACATCGCAAGCGTACGTCTGATTCGATACTCTTGTGCCGTCTCCGAAATATAACATATTCGTAAAAATGACCTTTGAGATGGACTTTCCCTAATTTAAACTTGAAGAGAACCGAAAGGTCGAAGAAAAAAATTGGCAGCATATCAACGGAGTGAATGATGGAGAGTGGCGTGAAGCATTCGTTCGTCCATTCGTTCTTGCTTCCGTCCGTCCATGCGTCCGTCTGTGTGACCGTCCATGCGTCCATCCGCCCGTCCGTGCGTGCGTCTATTCGTGCTTCCGTCCCTGCGTTCGTCCATGTATCCGCCCTTGCTTCCGTTCATGCGTCCAACCACACATCTGCCTGTGTGTCTGTTCGTCCATCTATTCAACACTCCAAGTACAACCCTCTCGCGTCTTTTCATCATATATTCCCCATATAGAAGCACCGCCATCCAGCGGACATTCCAAGGACTAAACGAGAGGTGCCACACACCATTTTCTTACGGCTTGCACTTCGGGTCTACTTCCGACCTTTAACCACCTCGAGTTCATGGTATATACTAGTTCACTGTATTGATGGCACTGCCCCCTGTGCTCAGATTTGGGCGCAGGTTAAAGAACCTCAGGTGGTCGAAATTTGCGGAGCCCTCCACTACGGCGTCTCTCATAATCATATGGTGGTTTAGGACGTTAAGCCCCACAAATCAATCAATTTATGGCACTGCGGCTCAACTCTCGCAAAACTTTTCCAAAACTAAGAAGGTTACACACAGCGACTATAACGTAGCAACCTTTTCCTGTCAGATAGTGCTGAATGTACATGCTAATGGCTGCTAATGGGGATCGCAGCGTGCACGTTAACTAATAGCCGAATGCCCATGACTCTCATTCCCCATTAGCAGCCATTGGCATGCACATCGAGCACTATTTGTTATTGTTCAACAACGCACAGAAGAAATCTCTCACCGGCACCACCTTGGAGGTCAAAATGTTACACTATTTACACACTACAACGGCTACGATGGACGCACGGGTACCGCTATGAAAGCTTCGCGCCAAAAATGAATGACTACACGCTTAACTATGACCGTTTTGAACTATCGTACGCTGTATACTGCAAGTAGAATTGGGAAGGGCCGCGCACGCTATAATTCTTCCTTTATTCAATAATTGAATGTCTAGACGTCAGTGAGCCAAGTGATCATCAGGCTGAGCACCTAATATTGCGTGTGCCTATATATAATTTCTTACTAATATTCAAACTTATTATAAAAAGGTTGTTTTAAAAATATAATATAATTTATTACTAGTGATATAATATTATTCATTTCTTGAATACTCGGAATGTTTTAACGCCTTTCGAGATGCTATGCTTCTGCCACGGATTATTACTTGTGTTGAGGAGCTTATATTTCGTGGATGGTTTTGTTTTGATGTTTCTCGGTATACTTTGTAACAAGAGCGCAGCTCTACGGCAGAACACCCGCTTGCTATGCTTCCCCATTAGCAGCCATTGGCATGTACATCGAACACTATTTTTTTATTGTTCAACAACGCACAGAAGAAATCTCTCACCGGCACCACCTTGGAGGTCAAAATGTTACACTTGTTACATACTACAACGGCTACGACGGATGAACGGGTATCGCTATAAAGAGCTTCGCCCCTAAATATCCACAAAAATAAATCAGATATATGTGCGGCTTTTCTCACGCGTTTTCTGTGTTTATTTCCCAATGTATCACCAACTTGCGCAAACTCCCACATTGGTGAACATTATATTCGTGAATTCCACTTAAAAGAATTGCAGATCCCACGCACAGTGGCACTCGATGCTATGCCAAGCATGAATGAGAAATGTTGATATGATACTTTAAAATCAGCACAACGTTACGAAATGGAGATAAATGATGCCGTAGGTGACTTCCGTGTCATGATTATCATAATTCGATGTGTCGTTTACCTTCGTCACCTATTCATGTCACCTGATACCAAATTTAGTATATGTTAAGCTAGCGAAACGGTCGTGAGCACGCTATGAGCGTGGTATGTTTTCATGTTCTTACATGACGCGCGTGTCAGGGTTTTCATGTTTGCACCAGTCATATATATTGTAATTCATTCACATAACGTAACACTAAATTTGGTATATGTGGAGCTACCAAAACGGCAGCGAGCGCATCATGAAGGGCCCCGTTTACTCCTAAGTAGCATTGAGGCGCGCGCACGCTGAGCCCAGTGACGCTACGTTAGGAAAACGCGAGCGCTCTATAGTCTGACGCCAGGCGCGACCAGCGTCCGTCGGCGCACCCCGACGGCAACCGGCGCGAAACGAGACACGCTGCATTTCTTGCCGATGCTTTACCCACACATTACTCTATGCCCATGCGTTACCCACACAACACTGCGTCTCCCTCTATTCGTGACGGAGTGAAGCCTGACGCATTGAAACGCGCATGCGTCAAAGCAACGCAGCGCGGCTCATGCCTTCGAGTATATGGCAGGGTCGGCGCCTGGCGTGGCAACGCCGGTGTGACGCGACGAAATGAACGCCGGCGGGCACGCGCGGCGTTCATTTCGACGAATCATGTCGAAATGTATTGGTGCCTTGATGGTGGCATGAAGTCATGTTCTCATATGAGACGCATCTTATGATTATTTTGTTTGCCTTAGTCACACGCCTTCGTCAACCATTGGTGTCAGGTAATACCAAATTTGGCTAATGTGAAGCGAGCGAAACGGCCGCGAGCGCACAATGAGTGTGGCATGTAGTCATGATGTTACATGGCACGCATGTCATAATTATCATGTTTGGATGTGTCATTTACCTATGTCACCTGTTCGCGTCGCGTAATAGCGAGTTTGGTACATGTGAAGCTAGCGAAACGGCCGCGAGCGCATCATGAGTGTAATATGTAATCATGTTGCTACATGACACGCATGTCATGTTTGTCATGTTAGCACCTGTTTCATACCTTCGTAATCCATTCACATTTCGTAATACCAAATTTGGTATAGGTGAAGCTAGCAAAACGGCCGCCGGCGCATCATGAGCGTGACGTGTAGTCATGTTCTTATATGACACGCAACTCATCATTATCATTTTTGCCCCAGTCACACACCTTCGTAATTCGTTCACGTACCGTAATACCAAATTTGGTATACGTGACGCTAGCGAAACGGCCGCGAGCGCATTATGAGCATGGCATATAGTGATGTTGTTATATGACACGCACGTCATGATTTTCATGCTAGGGTCTGTCGCTTGTGTTCCCCATGCAATTATGTCATACTATAGCAGTTTTGCAACATGCCACGTGAACGAAACCGCCACAAGAGCTGCAAAACCATGAAATGTAAATCATGATATTTATGACATACATGTCATGATTTTCATGTTATGACTAGTCAAATATGTTATCTATACTGTCATGTTTGTCATACCAAGTTTGGTATCAGTATCATTATAGAAACAGCCAGGAGAGCTAAAAGTCGTAGGCGGCTAGATAGATAGATAGATAGATAGATAGATAGATAGATAGATAGATAGATAGATAGATAGATAGATAGATAGATAGATAGATAGATAGATAGATAGATAGATAGATAGATGCGCTGAATGTCACCGAAGTTCGGTAAGAAATGCTTCGCATATATTATTTACAAAATATTTCTGCTGTATTAGCTAAAACATCAGTAGTGTAGTTTTATTTGATCGTTAACTTACATAAAATACAGCACATGCCAACAATACCGCCTGTAGTATACGTTCGTGAAGGGAAAAGGTATTTGAGAATATTCATGGAGGAATAACGTTGTGTTTTTAATAAGCTCATACAACTTCAACCTTGCAGAAAATTTCTAAAAAAAACAGGAATCTCAATATGCTAGAATGCTATATTACACATCAATGAAAGAGTGATTGATAGTTCTTCTATTGGGTTTGTATATCAGCATGACTTCTTAGACCATTATACCATATAACGCGTGAAATTTGCTCTGTGGATACGTAGTTTAAAACGAGCATGACCCCTTATACTGGAATGGCAATACTGGAAGAATACCGGAAGGGCAAAGCCCTCTAGTTTTACTTCTCAGTTAACCTAATAACTGTTCCTCACTACTGTCTAAAGCCTTCTGCACGTACCGAGGCTTTCCACAAGCTCCGGGATAGTACGTGCCGTTTGCACTGTATACATGATCTACCCACGTTTCGCCTCACAATCATGTCATGTATTCACCTCAACACGTGACGTCAAGCAACTGTGAAATCACAATTCCATCACATTCTTTGGCGGTCTGTGACGTCACGATGATGGCATGTGGTGAAGTAGGATAATTTGATGTGAAACGTGAAACAGTGAAAATTTTTTTTGCATCACTCGTGTCGGTCCCGGCCAGCCACGTCGATGCAAAACACCGGGTAGTTTCTGCGTTTAATTAGGTGTCTAAATCTCTGAATTTAATACGTTCGGCATATCTGTTGCATGAGAATCAGCACAATTCCCGCTAGAATGCACACGCAACCACTGAACGGTTTACCGTACACTTGCAACACAATATATGCATTACTTAGGTTATTTCCTTTTGGAATGTTTGAAAACGATGCAAGTATTGCTTTTGGCCTTGAAAATAAACGATCACGTTCGCTGATACTTTTATATGCATATTGGCTATGGTGTATGGTTTATAAAAGTGCAAGTAGCAGTGATCATGTGGCAGTTTTAGGTTTCAAAGAGATTGGTGTAGATGACGCTCGTTTGTATAGCTGAGAAGAAGCTGCAAACTACAATGTATTTCGTATTTACAAGACATGATAAAAAAACGTAAATTAGGAAGCCGTAGACAAGCCTTGTTAATGCGTTCCCATTTATTAAATAATGCATAAAAAGAGAAAGAAGAACTCACTGGAGGCGTTCAAAGCAAGCAATTAGTTCAAAGGGATCGTGTGTCAACAGCAGAAAACAAAGTAGCGGAAAGGAGGAGCAGAAGAACACTTTGAGAATGAATGTGCATCTTACTGCCTCTGTACTTGCCTTCGGTAAAGTTTCAATGTAAATCCTCTCTCAGCGCCCCTCATGAACACAGAACTATACGCTTGCGGAGCCTGCAAAGTAAGGTGCAGAAAATACCTGATGGCTAGAAAAGATAGAATACTTGCATTTAGGGAGGTTTTGTTGTTCGTAGGCACAAGAGAGAAAAAAATACACACAAGGGAAGGTATCGGGATACAATGAAAAATGTATTGTGAGCAGACATAAAAAAATAGAAGAGTAATACCGGCACGAGAGAGTGCCCTGACGTGCGAACGAGGCAGCACTCATAAAGGTCGATCCTGTGCGGCTCTTTGTCGGTGAGAAAGAGCCGCAGCACACTTCACGAAATGGAGGAGAAGCAGGGTACGCCTCTAAATTAGGCCGGAATATACAAGCCCTTCTCGGCGTCACCCTATACTCATCAGCGGGTGACATCTTTACGAGCAGGCAACCTCAGAGCCTTGGCTATCACTGGCCTCTGCATTAGTACATCCTTGTTCATGAACAGGGCATTAGGGTTAGAGGATGGGTGCCTAAACACGCATGCACATAAACAGTCGTTTTACCACGTAAGCACTTCCTTGAAAAATCGATATCACTCTTTCCATAGAAGTATAGAACTGTCCGTCTTCGCTAGCTCATAATATGATTCTAAGGGTTTCACGTTTCAAAAGCACAATTTCAAATGAGGAACGCCGTATAGTGGAGGGCTCTGGATATTTACCACCTGCGGTTTGTAACATGCACTTCTTTTTTTCAGTACAGGAGCCTCAAGCCGTTTTGCATGCGCCGCAACCGGGATGCGATTCCACGGCCTTCTGGTAAGCAATCGAGAAACATATCCATTAGACCAACGTGGCGGCTTTTGTCACCTCGTCTGAATGTCAATTGATAAAAGTTTATTGTCTACGCGTTTTATCAGCAGATGTGAAACAGTGGACGGATTGATTAGCTTCGGTTTTAGATGCTTCGTGGATGCATAAAGTAGAAACAAAGGCACAGAATGAAGCAGTTTTGCAACGATCCAGCCTTCGAACGATGTCTATATACAATGACTCGTGGGATACCTGGGCACTCATCGACATCCATATTTTGACAGAGCTCCCCACAAAGATATAGCATATATCTGCGTTCATGGCTCGTAGTGAGTGCTCGCAGCTGCTTCATAACTTGTACTAAATTTTTTAAAAAGAAGTTTGTGAGATAACACCAGTGTTATGCAGTACGCATTCAGAGAGGCCAAGGACACTTCTTCAACGACCTGTAACAACTAATAGTTAACTGTTGCACAAGACTATATTTAGATTGGGTAGGCTTCAAAGAATTAGTTGCATAATTTTAGTTCTAGTGCGCAAGCACCAGATATTTCTCGTCATTTGTAAAGTGAAGAAAGTTAAGAGCATTGCGCCGAAATTCATCTTGGTAAACACCGATGTCCTCTGAACTTTACGTAAATTTGCGTTTCGTAAAAAATTGAAGGACATATTTCTATCTGCAATAGATTACAGCAATATCTTGTTTGTTTCGGTGCGATTGGAATACTGGCTACGCATGCCTCATAAGTTATTACAGTAAAAAGTTGGGCGAGTTGGTGTCGGTATGTGATAGGGGCACGAAATTACGTCCCACAAGGAAAAGCGCGTCGTCTGTGTCCTTCTTTTGCATTTGTGACGTAGTTGTGTGCACCTTCGTTTATTATAATTTCAGCTTTCATCGAAAGGCTGGTAACCCTGGCACCTGAAGGACAGCCTACCAAACAGAAAATTGCTAACTGGTTTGAGAACCGGCCTGAAAGTTAGCGGCTTTCACGCATAGGCAAGCATAAACGACTAGGCTTTTTTTGTTTTTTGCTTCCTTTTCGAGCACAAATTCTATCATATATTAGCAGACCCCGTGAAGAGCATACGAAGACTCTTGTGGAAGTGAGGTTTAGGAAAATGCCCAAATTCGCTTGCTTCGCTTTTTCGATCGGATTTTCGGATTTGTATGTGCATTAGCGTCAAGCGGGCTTAATGTAGTACATGGGTTTAAGTATATGACAAGGTGAAGCCACTGGGTGAGGCCGGCTGCTTCTGCTATCATACTTGGTGGCTCTGCCATAACGATGGCAACAACGTCTGCTATTAACAAACAAGCGCTGGATCGCTCTTTGAGGAATTTAAATCTCAGCACTATGCTGCATGAGACAGAATAATTGGCGCAACATATGTAATAATGAAGGCCTAAATGTTCAAACAGCACGTCTTCGGCGCTAGAAAATGAGATCTCTTTTGAAGGTTAACTCAAAATACAAGTCATGCGTACTCACATAAATAGCTATGACCTGCTCTTCATGTGTTTCACAATATAATATTTAAACTGACCTTCCTGCCACGCACTTCCATGGCCTTAAGATTAGGTGTGCACAAATGTTACTTTACGCTGACAAACGCCATGTTAACCACTCTGCATTAGGTAATTAAATGCTCAGACACAATAATACGTTGTCACTGGTCACAATTAAAAGCTCACTTCAAAGCAGTTCACCGCTAGCATAAAGATAGTGCACGTCAATAAGTAAGGTAACTACTACAAAAAGAAATTTGAAAACGCCGTAGCGCTGCCCTGGGTTATGCATACGTGGCCATGAAGGTGATGCATAGTCTCACATTGTATTTTAGGATAGTGAAGTGTGAGAGAGATAACAGCACGACGGCGAATTGAGAGAAAGTGAAAGCAGACTGCCAAAGTTAATTTTCACACCCCACTGCGGTGGCATGAGATCGCGCTTGGGCAATTCGTGGAGCGCTATGCTGTTATAGTGTTTTGCTCAATTAATATCTGCTCTGCAAGAGCGAAAAAGGCTGACTAACTGCTTCTATGGGCACACGAGGCAGAGACGCAAGCTGTTGGAAGACACAACATATGCAATAACTTTGCAGGCATGCGTGTCCTGCTTTACTGTCATCCTTTTGACCATACCAGCCTCCCCTCCAGTTTCACCAGCCGGTGCTGCAGCATGAAGGATGCTATGAGCGACGTGATAGAGTGCAGGAATTGTGCCTCATGCAAATGAAGGGGCCTTGCGATGAGTAATAAGCGCTAAAAATGAATAACCTGATAAAATAGATGCATGTGATTCGCAAGAAAATTGTCGTGGCACTTGTGTTCCATCCATAAGTGATGTTTCAGCATTATCTCGATTTCTTTTTTTCTACTGTAGAATGCCACGCAGTCGTACTTACGTGTGGGTTGTGGTTGCTCTCTGCAACAATCAAGTTCACGGGGCAGCGGGAACGTAGTTTGGCAAGCTCAGTGCCCTCCAGGCAAGCAAGTTTCCTGAACTCTGCTCGCGTTAAACCTAGTTTCGACATTTCGATAGCACCGCAATATTGCACACTGTGCGTGGAATGAAGGGGTGAAGCTTCTTTTCGTATCACTGATCAATCGGTGTTATTACGCAAAGTCTTCTCATTATTCTGTAGTAGTTTGTGGAACAATTAGGACTTGAAAGAATTCTGCTGAGAAAAAGCCCATATCACAGCAATAGGAAAAGTGAAATAAAAGAACCGCAGCTCAGCAGACAGTGGGCGCTTGCACGTATCCTTACTGACGTATGATACTACTGTCTGAGTAAGATGTTTTTTGTTAGATTGTTAATGCTCAGTTCAATGTAGTGCACAGTTCAGGTAGCCACTAAGTCTGATAAAATTATAAATGTATGTGTAATAACTTCCTATGATCAACAAAAGGTTCGGAAAATATATTGCGCGATTCAATAATATAAATAAATAAATAAATACATCAAGAAAGTAGAAAGAACGAAAAAACCGCAGTATGTGAGGCACAATCACGCGAACTCCCACTTGTCCCCATTTGTCCAGTAGGGAAAGTGCTCCTCAGGGTCTCTGCGGTTGAATTATTGTAACGGTAGTACGTTCTCTCATGGCGTCAACATCAGTATTTCTTGCATCTTCTAAACCAATATTGCGTCCTGTGTTAAATAATGTATTTTACTCAATGCCCGTCACTACCTCGAAAATTTTCGTGCTAAAAACAGTTACTTCTTGTAACAGAGACGATGTCACAATCACGTCGTTTATATCACCGCCGTATATCAACCTTCAAGCTCCGGGCCTGGTAGTATAGCAGTTAGGTTTACGCATGCAGGGGCTCGTTATGAACTCGGGCGCACTTATTAACCAACAGCAAGGTACAAGAGTTATGTTACCATGCTTGTAGCATAATTTCGTTTCATTGTCTTTCTATATATTGCTGAGTCAATATATAAAATTTCATGATCTGATACCGTTATTTAACGTAGCAGCTGTCTGTAACGTTCGCGCGAGCAGTGCGTACGAGTGGACACTCTCGCGAAACTTCCCTTGCACTCAACTGTGCCTAGCGAAAATTTCTACTTAGTGTTCCAAGTCTAGCGCAGAGAAAGACCTCTTGTACCACCTAGCAAGTCTGGATATAAAATATTCTCGCTTGGATAGCGACTCTGTTGCGGTCTAACGCTTTCCACCATTCTCTTAGGTGTAATTGCAACATCAAACATTCATGAGTTCTCGTTTCAAGCAACCCTTTGATCAACCGACTTCAATATTTATGCACACGAGCGATGCGTGCCATGTATCCTTTGGCTGAATAGGAAGTTTATGCGCAATCACTTTGGTTCATGCACTCGTGTTGTAGAAATGTTTGTTATTTAAGTGATCGCCATGTCAGCTTCGGGGAATAAATTATTCGTTTTTTGTTTCGCCTTGAAACTCATCATGAAGAGTTTTCCTCAGCTACAATAATAGATTTGACCAAACTATTATCTGTACTATATATATATATATATATATATATATATATATATATATATATATATATATATATATATATATATGAGATATAACAGACAGTAATGCCAAGGAATGTACACGGGTAGTTATTAGAACCAATGGAATGTAATTTAGAAGAAAGAAAAGTGGATGAAAAAATAACTAGCCGTGAGCAGAAATCGAACCTACGACCTTCGAATAACGCGTTCGATGCTCTAACCACTGAGCAACCACAGCGAACTTCCCTCCATCCACTTTTTGGGGTTTATATGTGAATTTAGAAGTAGGAGTGACAGTCAGCGCCATCTATAGGCCAAACGGCGAGTGTGAAAACACTCTTATGCGCATGTTTTGGCGTCACGTAGCACGTGAACTTATTATGAGCAGGCAGCTGATTAGTTGTCCCTCCTATACAACCTAAACACACCAAGTCTGCCAGTACGAGACCCTCGTTCAATGAAATAAGGGAGAGAAGTGTATACCTAAGGGCTCGTTTTTCCGTGTTTTAACACAATATTAATGAGATATAACAGACAGTAATGCCAAGGAATGTACAGGGGTAGTTATTAGAACCAATGGAATGTAATTTAGAAAAAAGAAAAGTGGATGAAAAAATAACTAGCCGTGAGCAGAAATCGAACCTACGACCTTCGAATAACGCGTTCGATGCTCTAACCACTGAGCTACCACAGTGGCCTTCCCTCCATCCACTTTTGGGTTGATATGTGAATTTAGAAGTAGGAGTGACAGTCAGCGCCATCTATAGGCCAAACGGCGAGTGTGAAAACACTCTTATGCGCATGTTTTGGCGTCACGTAGCACGTGAACTTATTATGAGCAGGCAGCTGATTAGTTGTCCCTCCTATACAACCTAAACACACCAAGTCTGCCAGTACGAGACCCTCGTTCAATGAAATGAGGGAGAGAAGTGTATACCTAAGGGCTCGTTTTTCCGTGTTTTAACACAATTTTAATGAGAAATAAGAGACAGTAATGCCAAGGAATGTACAGGGGAAGTTATTAGAACCAATGGAATGTAAATAAGAAGAAAGAGAAGTGGATGAAAAAATAACTACCCGTGAGCAGAAATCGAACCTACGACCTTCGAATAACGCGTTCGATGCTCTAACCACTGAGCAACCACAGCGAACTTCCCTCCATCCACTTTTTGGGGTTTATATGTGAATTTAGAAGTAGGAGTGACAGTCAGCGCCATCTATAGGCCAAACGGCGAGTGTGAAAACACTCTTATGCGCATGTTTTGGCGTCACGTAGCACGTGAACTTATTATGAGCAGGCAGCTGATTAGTTGTCCCTCTTATACAACCTAAACACACCAAGTCTGCCAGTACGAGACCTTCGTTCAATGAAATAAGGGAAAGAAGTGTATACCTAAGGGCTCATTTTTCTGTGTTTTAACACAATAATTATGAGATATAAGAGACAGTAATGCCAAGGTATGTACAGGGGAAGTTATTAGAACCAATAAAATGTAAATAAGAAGAAAGAAAAGTGGATGAAAAAAACCCAGCCGTGAGCAGCAATCGAACCTACGACCTTAGAATAACGCGTTCGATGCTCTAACCACTGAGCTACCACAGCGGCCTTCCCTCCATCCACTTTTTTGGGTTGATATGTGAATTTAGAAGTAGGAGTGACAGTCAGCGCCCTCTATAAGCCAAACGGCGAGTGTGAAAACACTCTTATGCGCATGTTTTGGCGTCACGCAGCACGTGAACTTATTATGAGTGGGCAGCTGATTAGTTGTCCCTCTTATACAACCTAAACACACCATTGTTTATTTTTTTTATCCACTTTTCTTTCTTCTTATTTACATTCCATTGGTTCTAATAACTTCCCCTGTACATTCCTTGGCCTTACTGTCTGTTATATCTCATTAATATTGTGTTAAAACACGGAAAAACGAGCCCTTAGATATACACTTCTTTCCCTTATATATATATATATATATATATATATATATATATATATATATATATATCAACGTAACTGTATCTCCACGCATTCACCGAGAAGGTTTGCACAACATAACGGAAAACGGTTCACGCATTGTAGGGGTAGTGTTCTCACGACTAAAGAAACCGAGTTTGTGTGAAAAAATTGAATCTTGCGCATATTGGTAATGGGTTCAATAATAATAACAAAAGAAAGTTTGTTGAATGCCAACCAGATGTTCATTCTATTTTGTTTTCTTACAAGCTATTCTGTGTTGGACAAAGAGGATGGTACGTCAATGATCATGTGCAGGAGCACTACCAAAAACACAAAAAGATTTCTGTGGTAATTCATTGCCATGACAGCTAGTTCACACACTTTAACAGTACCTTCGTGGTTAGAAAGAGCAACTGTGAAGTCGCCCGGTTGGTAATGAAAACTCGACCAATCGAATATTAAAGTGAATCTTCTGTAAGCAAAACTTCCCTAACGCTATTTTACAATAAAATCAGTTTCTCGCAGAAGCCCTAAAATGCTTTTTGTTATTTTTGTATGATCCCGCTAGAATGTTTCTTTCGTGCTTAGTTGACGGGTTTTGCCGGGTTCTTGGATGTTACGAAGGTACCATATCTTGTGATTTGTGCCGTAAGGCACTTCTGTTTGATACGACGTAAAAGTTAAGTTTATTGTTGTGAGTTGTGCCATGTTTCCAGTATTTCTTTTTTTTTTGTAGTCCTCGTCATCACCATTTCTATGGTATAATCGTTTCGGGCCTTGTTCAAATGTGCATTAATGCAGAAAGGTCTCTATATCTGAGCTGGCATTCCTGGTGAATTTTTTTTTCTTGCGAGTCACATGCCTGGCGCTGATGACTGAAAAATAACCCAGCAACATCAACATGTCGCTGCTCTTCCGCTGCTTTTTTACCTTCACTTGGTTCATACCAAAATATAATCTCTTAGTTGCGCAAAGAGCATGAAAAGGCTCTGAAAACAAACATTCAGATATGTACTGTATTTCGTGTATTCCACCTAAAGAATAGAGATTCAGTTGAGAGAGAGAGAGAGAGAGAGATAAAGATACAAGGAAAGGCAGGGAGGTTAACCAGACGCACATCCGGTTTGCTACCCTGCACTGGGGAAGGGATAAAGGGGAGAAAAGAGGTTGCACAAAGATGAGAAGGCACACACAATCACGAGCACACTCGGTGAGCACACAGAGTTCACAGGCGGTCGCTCAGGTTTGTTGACTTAAGGTATTGAAGCAGTGCTTTAGTTGCTTTCTGCGCAACTGAGGCAGATGCCCAAGGTCCTAGTATCTTCCGCACACAAAATGGTCCGGGGTCAAGTCGATTCAAAACCATCCGTAGCTGGCATCGCTGTGTGTCGTAGCAAGCGCAGCTGCAGAGGACGTGTTCGATGGTTTCTTCATCTCCGCAGTAGTCGCATGTAGGAGTGTCTGCCATACCAATGCGAAAGGAGTACACCTTTGTGAATGCAACACCCAACCAAAGGCGGCATAACAGTGTCGCATCGGAGCGGGAAAGTTGTGATGGTAGCTTTAGCTTTAGCGAAGGATCCAGTTCATAAAAGTGACACCTTTGGAAGCTGGTAGACGACCAGAACGTGCGTGTGAGATCTCGAGCCAGCAGGTAAAGTTGTCTTGCTGCATCATTCCTTGATAGAGGAATCGGGACTACACGGGTTTCTTCATGGGCTGAGCGGGCTGCATCATCGGCTAGTTCATTTCCGGTAATACCGATATGTCCAGGCAGCCATTGATATATAATATCAAGCCCTCGTGCTAGAGCTTCATGATGGCAATGTCTTATTTCTTGTACCAGTTGGTCATGGCTCCTCCTACGCATGGCAGACTGCAAACTCTGAAGCGCTGCCTTCGAATCACAGAATATGACTCATTTTCCTGGACGTTCTTGAACGAGATATTGTAAAGCAGCCCTTATAGCAGCAAGCTCTGATGCCGTAGATGTAGTCATATGTGACAACTTAAATTTGATTGTCATTTCTGCAGCCGGAATTACAGCGGCACTTGATGAGCTGCTGGATGAGACGGACCCATCAGTGTATATCTGCGTTCGGTCTAAGTACAACTCATGTAATAATAGCAGTGTTGCTTGCTTCAATGCTACTCTGGAGTGACTGCTTTTCTTTTTGATTCCCGGAATTTCTAGACGTACTTGCGGCTGGTCGAGGCACCACAAAGGGCATGCCGTTCTCGCAGCTGGCGTATATCCTGATGGAATGCTGTTTAGGTGCTTGGCTATGACGTCTGAAAACGTAGCACGTGGTCTTCCGGAAGGTAGAAGGGCCAAGTGGTGGTCGGGGACACGGCTAGCATGTCGAATGTGCGCTCTGAGGCAATCCACAGCTATATATGTCCTGACCGGATGGTCTTTGGCAAGCATGATTGTGGCATAAGTAGAAGCGCATCGGGGCAGTCCTAGGCAGATACGCAGTGCCTGACCCTGCAAACTCTCCAATGAATGAGTATTCGATTTGCAAGTGTTAGTCAGCACCGGCAAGCTGTAGCGCAATAGACCCAGAAATAGGGCCCTGTACAGCTGTAGCATGGAGGCCACAGAGGTTCCCCATGCTTTACCGCACAAGAATTTCATGATATGCACAATAGATAGCAGTCTCTTCTTCAAGTACGCACAATGTGGGCTCCACGAAAGACTTCTGTCGATTATTATGCCCAGGAAACGATGCGTCCGTGCATATTTGACACTCTGCCCATTGATGTAAACAGGGTATGGCGTCATTGGTTTGCGTGTAAACGCCATCAACGCGCACTTCACAGTTGATATATTTAGGCCTTGCTTCTGAAGGTAGGCTGTTGTGAGTGTTGCTGCCCGCTGTATTCGTGCACGCACCTGAGGGCGAGTAACTGCAGCACTCCAGAGGCAAATATCATCGGCGTATATGGATAGGCACACCGACTTTGGCAGAACCTTCACCAGACCAATGAGGGCCACATTGAACAATGTCGGGCTTAAAACACCTCCCTGAGGTACTCCACAGTAGGTGTAATGTTGGGCAGTTGTACCCTCATATGTTTGTACAAAGAAACCTCTGCCAGTTATATAATCTTTTATCCATTGAAACATTCGTCCACCAACGCCCATCGCTGCGAGAGAAGTGAGGATGGCATCGTGAGCTACATTATCATATGCACCCTTCACGTCAAGAAAGAGTGCCACTGATATGCGCTTGCGACTTTTTTCTTGTTGAACAAATGTCGACAAATCAAGGACACAGTCAATGGAGGAGCGGCCCCGACGAAAGCCTGCCATGCAAGAAGGGTATTTGGTGTATCGTTCCAAGTACCACTCGAGACGAAATAGAACCATCCTTTCCATCACTTTCCATCAGATTCAGTTGAGCGTCTGTAAAAGCTTTGCAGATGCAGCTTGCCATAGCATATGGCTGGCAGGCTGCATCCGAAGAACTACTGTGGACGCCCAGCTAATTCTGTCTAATGATGCATCGTTAAAATTCACATTTTCATTGATCGTGCCTGAAACTTTTTTGCCACAATACAATACATTTTAACAGTGGTGTACGCTCTACAATGTAAGTTTGCGTTTTTGAGAATGTTCTGTCAAGTAAAAACTCTGTTAGCGATTGACCACTCGCCCGTGGCTTGCTTACAGATTTGTTCACGCTAGAGGAAATAAGTCATTTATTAAAATTACAATTTATACCTTGTAAATCAAATTGATGACAGAGGTTATTATTACGCGAGGAATATGACTAACTAGTAGCAGTAATACAATTGATTACCTTTGTCTCACTTTCGTGCAAAACCTTATTATGGTAACACAGGAACTGAGATTTATTTCAAGAAATTAAGAGCTAATGAGGCTTTTATTTTATAATAAAAGCAGGAGGCTTGCATGAAAATGGGAAGGCCTATTGTGGCTTCTGTGATATAGTGTTAGAGACTGCTAAAAATAGCATTTCTTGTATTCGCAGAGTCTTCCCGGTTTCCTCCTTAACACTACAGCTGCTACGATGAACATTCTATCACAGCATGCGCCTGAGGGAAAAGCAATATTTTACCACATAAGCAACCTTTGCTATTGCTGAACAGTGCTTAGCTGCTACTCTCCACAACCTATATGAAGCGTTGTGCTTCGCTGTTTCTGGCGCTAGGGCGACGCATTGATGGTATGGCTATAGCAAAGAAGGAAAACTAAGCTCTCTGCAGGGCTCCCTAAAATAAAATAAGGGGTGGAGTCTATAGAGAGGTCGCTTCTTCCCTGGGACGATAACTGCTCCAGAAGAATGGCTACGACTTGATTTAGGAAGAATCAAATTTATTAGTTACCGGTAAATATTTACATTGAAACGTAAGTTACTTCTGCAGAACGTTACCGTTTCAGAAAATGTAATCGATTTCAAGTAGTAGATTATTTGTAATGCGTTCGGTAAAACTTCACTTGCGTTTGTCTTGATGGCTCTTCATTGAATGCAAGATGCCTGCAATATTAAAATATAGCATGAGCCATAGAAAAAGAAAAAAACATAAGGGCGGCCTCGTAACGCGAACATATATGTACAGTAGCACCACGTGATGGGGTGGGCAAGACACACCCGTATGTCACTGAACAGTCAAAAGTATAAACACTTGCTAATATAGATAAATATTCAAGGACTGCTCAATTGAGTATTGAGAGAAAGCCGGTAGGTCAAAGGGTACGGAAGTAGGAAGTGGATATGAGAGAAAGTGACGCGTGTCGCAGAAGTTTTGTTGTTCATAACTGACACGCGACGCTGTGTTACGCGGATACGTTACGTGTGACTGCAGCTAAAGCGTCCTTCCTTCTTTCTTTTTATGTGTGCTACCGTCGTAGGCGAGTTTTTCGCTCGCTGACATGCCTCTTCGAAACTTGGCCGAGAAACATCGAGAGAAGAAGGGAGCGAGAGAAACATGTCAGTTGCAGGCACCGGAAGATGTCATTCTCAGCGCCCAAGTTGAAAGTGACAGGGGTGCCACGTCTCACGAAGAATTGCTCGGATAGCATGAAAGGGTGATGGCACAGCTGGCCGAGTCGCTGTCACCTCATGCATTCCATGCGGCGACGTGGCATTTTTAACGAACTTCTCTCTCTATGCATGTAATAAATGCTTGAGTGCTTGCGCATCCTGCTGGCATACCCAGCCGTTTTGAAATGCTTTTTTCAAGACTAGATCTTCAGTGTCAGTAGCTCACCGTTAGGTAGCTGCCTTTTAACGCGATAACGCTGAAGAGCTCGTTTTGTAAAAGCTCGTTTTGCGAAAATTTCAGCGTAGGTGTCTTTGTCAGCGTTGGTGTCGACGACATAGCCATGCGTTTGCTCGAAAACATTCTGAAAAAAATTTCTCTGCTCTTCCTCTGCTAACATGGTTTACAAGCACACGAGTCCTGTAAGCTATCTTCACAATACAAGGGATATAACACAGTAATGTTGCTTGGTACAAGCGTACATTACCGTGGGGCATCAGAAAATGTGATTCTCAGAGATGCTTCATGGTTTAAAGCCACCCATTCATTACAAAAAGGAAACATTGGTGCATATGACCTTAGAGAGATCTTGAAAAAGAATGATTTGCATATGGTTAATCAAAAACTCAAGGTGTGGCGACCTAACCGCCGAGACGTAAGCGCTGTGCAGAAAATGTAACCATTCGGCAACGACTATACCTTGGCTGACATCAAGAAGTTAAGGCGAAAGTGCCGCAGAAAAGTTTTCATAAATGGTCAACGTAAACAAGAAGCAAATAGCGGCTGAGGATAACAGGGAGACGGAAATAAGGGCAGGTAAAATGTGGGTAGTCTACGAAGGCTGCGGCGGTGAAAAGAGGTGTTGGTAACACAGATGTTACGTGTCTGCGCCATGCTACGTGACTGCGCCATGCACGCACACCGGAAAGTGAAGTTACTTGCTTGTTACATCTAATTCAAATGTCACTTTATGTAGCGCTTGTCCTGTGTACCTCATTCGTCTCACGTATGTGTCTTTCACGCTTACAGAAGCAAAGCTTGTAATCATTGATTTTAGGCTACAGAGTAACTCCAGTGTTCTATACCAAGAAGCATTGTTCCCGGAGCGTTAGGTTTATTGCCATCATATGATGACAAAAAACGTGTAGTAAGAAATTCATAAGAGCAAAGGTAAAAGACAGTTTTTGAGCAGGCTATGTTAGCTACTTGTTGCCTCAAGCTCGGAGGAACGTAAAACAGCTGAAGTCGAATAACTTAGAAATAAAACATTTAATGAAAGATGCAGTACACTGCAAGTAAACACAACATCTTTAAGAGCTATTTATGGCTAGAACAAGCATTCGATGAAGTTAGCAGCAAGAATGTTTCCAGTCCAATGAAGGCACAGAATGTCAGAAAAAGAGTTAGCGCAGGGTATGTAGAGTGAAAGGGAGATACTACATCAACGCTTGGTGCTGCATCGTCATGAAGTAACTTCGGCAAGATTCTAATTGTGTGATGTGGCACCAGGCACCGCAATTGAATTACTTGCACTTCAATAAAAGCAGCAGGTTACTATGAACCTGCATAACGAGATGTTGCTAATGAAAACAAGAAAAATACGGAACAAACGAGGTACGTCGCAGTTAACGTAGACGTATCACTTTTAGCAGATGCTGTTAAAAATGGAAGGAAGGAACGCATTAACCTTAAGAGACATGCGTGCAGCAGTGTTGCACTGCGCAAGACTATAGGAGAAGGTGTTACTTCCAACAAACCAAAATTTCACCAAAACCAAAAGTCGGCTTTTACGGGCATATCGTTCGTCTATTTAATTCTCATAGTGTTGCAGTACTGCCACATATAAAACCACCTGCTCAGAAAGAGACTGTCAAATTCTCAGGGAGGTGTGTAGAAATATTTAGCTTGAAAGAAATGGTACTGCTTTAGGCTTTGAAAAAAAATGCTGGATTCACTTTGTAAAGTTGCTCAAGAATGCAAGCAATTAAAATCTGAAGGAGGTCATCCAAGCACTGTTTATCCAAAGAGAAAACAAGTTGAAAAACACGTGCCCGTGAATAATACTTTTAAATAAAAATGACTGGTCGTTTCCGCCGGCGTCAACGTACTTATTGATCGGTTACTCCGATGAACCTATCGAACACATATTTCACCAGCAGGCACCTCTCTGGAAGCTAGGATACATTTCAGCAAATATACGAACTGAGCGGTGAACAGGCCTGAAAAAACTAGCATCAGCTTTCACTGTGGAGAAGGTGGCTACAAGTTTACTATCACTGATCGAGGTTAGTGATTAGTCTGTGAGTATATGAATTACTGAGAGAAGGCAAAGACTGTTAACAGACAGCCATATTAATCGAATGCCATAAACGGACGCTTACACCAAGGCGAATGTGCTGGAGATGTCGATTCTTGCCGGTATAAATTAGAACTGCATGCCAGAACGATACATAGAAATGGAATCATATAATTGGTAGGAAAACGCACATAACAGTTTAATCCCTGTCAAACAGTTTTATAGGTCTCACCAATGCTGAATAATGCGTTCTGAGAATTTGATTAGTGGAAGAATTATATAGGACGCAAATAGAAACCGGAGAATCATGTTCGTATATTATTTCACTTTTAGTGTATGTAATAAAGATTGCTAAACATTCACAGCCAGAATGATATTCAGGTGAGAAGTGCTCACAGCTTAGTCAGGAATAGGAGCGAGTGTTACCTGCGAGAAAGTTTAGAGGAATAATGTACTCGGGTGTAGCTATTGTAGTACATTCGAATACTGGTACCTCGTAGAGATCAGTGTGGCTTTATAAATGGCCATAAACATTTGTATTTCATGGTATGCAGGAGAAGGAGAGACGAAAGTGTAGGAGTGTCGTTGATTGTGCAATACTATTCTTTTCGAGTTCTACCTCGGAATAGCTAACACTAGATAGAAGTACACAAGCTCGTGTTCTAGCTACAGACAAAAGAAGAACAGATTATGATGTTCATAATAACGTCTTCTCAAAACCAGTCACGTGATATTTTCTTTTAATTCTGCCTTGAAGCCAATAGAGCCAAACTATGCTTCTAAAGTTATAATTGAAATATGAAGCTTATTGAGTGTCTTAGGCGAGTAACACAAGCATTTCCACTAAGTGCACAGCCGCACTGAGCGTTACGCATTAAACTTTGAGTGCTTCTGGTAGCTTTTGTACTTCGTTTCTTGAAACGTTCTATACAACTTTCCTTGGCATATATAAGCTTGTAATCAAGAAGCGGAGGGTACGTGTTGTGCATAGCATATTACGATGCCATAGCAGAGATAAATGAGAAAGAAAGGTTCATGATTCTACTTCCGGACTCAGTGGCCAAAACGGGACGCAGAAGTAACATCCACTCGTCGCACAGCTTGTCGTCTAGACTTCCTGGCAGTGCTTATTTATTTCTGTCAACTATGATGGTGCTCAGCGTATAGTGGTCGGAAAACAAAATGAAACCTGGCCTATTGAAATTTAGGACAACAGAAAGAAAATGTTAGCGTGTTTGAGTGATGCCAATCACCTATGCAACAAACCACAATAAAATAAAACAAATACTGATATCCTTCGAGCAAAGAGTGGTGCTTAAGCCAAGAAAATTAATTATTTTCATTGGAGGACACCTGTAGAAAGCTTTGTGTGGAAGCTGCCAAGCAATACTTCCGCAAAAAGAGAGAACTTATATATGAGAACGTCTTTTTAAATATAGCGCATCAAACAAGAAAGGTAGCCCGTAATAATTGAGGCAGGTTTCTAGGGTTTTTTTGCAAAGGAAACAAAAATTCCTCATTCTTTATCGTGAGATTTCCAGCTATTCAGACGCAGGTAAATAATTTGCAATAGACTACATATCTTTACAGTCGACCTGCTTTTTCTTCTGGTGGTTGAGTTTCTTTGGTTGAGATGTGAGGAGTATGTAAGGAATTTCATGGTATTCCGAGCAGTTTTCTATCCAACCGTTTAAGCACATATTTAGGGTGCGCCGTACGCAAAAATATTTACAATTGCATACTTATCTTTAAAGAGCCCGGAATATCGCTGTATTGGGGACTTTTTTATGCATTTCATCTTATAAAACATGCGGCGTCCACAGCAAAAACCTGCATGATAGTTTTTTTGTTGCTTGATTAATTCATCTTTTCTATTGCACAGTTTGACTACACCACCAACAGGAGTACTACCCCGCACAAGTTGGTTTCCGCGCTCTGTTCTCTAGGTCGTCTCTGTCTTCGCAAGTTCCAGCGCCGTGCAAAAAGCTGTCACGAGCCACCTCCAAATTTAGGTTTCTTTTTCAATGCAGTTTGCAGACATTTGCTTTGTATACTTCTGTGCGTCTCAAATACAATATTTGTGATCATGACTTTATGTTCTGGAAGGTTTTCGTTTTAAAGTGTGCTCAGTATATGCAATGAAAAATGTGCAATATCACACCTCATCTTATTCGCTCAGTGATTTTATTGTACTATGTATGTGTATAGCACAGAATCTTCCTGCGACCTGTAGGTGTTTGGCCTAAAATCCCAAGTGAAAAGGAGCTCTGAGAAGATAAATAGCGCGTTAAAATACTGAAGAGAAGAATGTTTTTTTTTGTTAAAGGTCTTTCACTGAGCACGCTTATTGCTTTGCGTAACTTTAGTTTATGTAATCAGCAGGACACGTTTCAAGATTCCAATTTTCCCGGAAAGAGATGAGGGGCATTTCATTGCAGATGTGATGGTGCTCAGTGAAAAGTCTTTCACTGAGCACCATATAGCTTTGCGTAACTTTAGCCTACGAAATCAGCAGGATACGTTTCACGATTGCAATTTTCCCGGAAATAGATGAGGGGCATTTCACTGCAGATATGATTCTTTATCATGTGACGTGTAGTAAGAAAACGATGATGTAGGCAAACTGATTTGTGGCTGCTATAAGTCGTATGTGTGCCTCTGGTTTTTCGACACCAGTCGTATGACCGAAACGCAAAGCTTAGTCTTTGGCAGTCGCTGTATGTTCGCCCCCCCCCTCTTTACCTAACAAAAGCGAATGTCAGCATGTACCTAAACGCGATAAAGCATAGGTCCTATAGAACGCAGCGCTTAAGAAACAAGTATCACAAGTCCGTACACGTCCTCGCTCTTGTCTCATGTGTTTTGTACTCCTTAATCGCTGTGTCTTCTAATCAATCAATACTAACGAGCTCGCCTCCAGTCTCCTAATTGAAGGTTACGTAGACAATCGCTTTGCCTGATTGTGCTCGCATAAGTATCAATTCTGTGGTACCCATCCCCAACACAACTACATTAGCAAGTTTCTTGTGGCGTGTTTCTTAGTGCACAATAAAACTTGTTGGGCAATTGGTTATTCCTAATATTGCAAGATATTTAGCGCAACCTTGACTGTCGCAAACACTCACAAAAACACTCGCACATTCACCCGAGTCTGCTAAAGCTACTGTTCTGCTACAGATATTGTCCGGAACTGGGGTTGTATATTTGGTGATGCAGTCCATACCGACTAGCGGGCATCTTTCTCAATCATTGTTGGCTTTGACAGAGAGATCCTTGTCAAGGCCGACCAGGTCATGGGTGATGTGCCGTACTTTGGTGTCTTTCGCAAGAGCTTTTCAGTGTGTTCAGGTAGCACTGCACCAGCCAGAATGACAATGTCTATGCTTTTGTTATGTTCTTCGTTTTCCTTGAAGCCTTAAAGGGGTCAGCTCGCCCCTCCACCTTGATTCAATAAGCTGAGATACAAGATGCTTGATTTTCCTGAGGTAATGAGTGGTAAGTTGTTCCAGGTGTTCACACTGATGTATCAAACGTAGCCAGTCTTGGAGCAGCCTTACTTGCCGCCATAATTCTGCTTGAAGAATTTTCAGCACTCCTTTGACGTGTCCCCAGGAAGATTTCACACACCCAAACAAAAACTTACTTTTTCTGGTATGGTGGCTTTTCGGATGCAGAAGGCGTAAATACTTGCTCCGTAGGTGGCTTCAGTGATGCGACAAAAAAGATATACAATCCCCGCAGAACCATTTGTTGCATGAAAAAGGGAGTCCTTTGTTTTAGGAATATTGTTGAATAAAACTTGTTGTTGGGCTAGTTAATTATTTGTCATATTGTAAGATATTTAGTGCAAGCTTGACTATCGCAAACACTCGAACAAATACTCACACATCCACCCGAGTAACGGAAACGACACACAGCACTCACCACACTATTGAGTCCTTCATATGTTCTTTATCTAAACAAAAAAAATGAGAAAGAAACAATTATTCTAGCTGAATAAACTGCTGTCTTTCCCAGGGTGACTTAGCATGTTGCGGGTTATTATCATTCCGAAACAGAAAAACATAGTCTAATTGTTGCGTCGCTGGCCCATTTGACTGCCCATAATTGTTGGTTGAGTCGGAAGCTGGAATCAGGAGCCTCTTAGTTGGACAGCACGATGACTTCACTGCCATTTATCGCAGTTGTGCACAAAATGCTTGACGACTAAGTACCGGCTACGTCGCATCTACACGGAATGACGAATCACATTGTGGTTGCTTCCCAAAACTTCACACACAACCCCGTATATCAATCAATCAATCAGGACTAGTTATGATGTAGTGAGTATCTTGCAAGGGTTCTTCTAGCGATTGCCTCAAGAGGTTTTACAAAGTACTCTGAAAGTACCTTTCATGTTTTTGCTGTGGCAATACTACGTCTACGTCGTTTTTACGCAGCTAAGCCATCTCAGCACACCGAGATTATTCTCGACTTAGCAAACAAGTGATTTAACGAAAATCCGATACTCTCTAAACACAAAAGCACTACAGTATCCAAATAATTGAGATTGTTTTGTTAAATTAGGTACAACTAATATTTTACTGGCTAATGAACATCATAGTTATTCATCTGTCATTCGACCGTTTGAGGAACGGGCCAATTATTGTGTTTAAGCTACAGTACGGTTTTTCGAGCAATCAAATGAACTACTGAAGGCCAAAATTATTTTTAAAAAGTTTGCAGGGCAGGCGGCACGTGAAATAAGAAAAGCACGACAAGAAGGCAGGCAAGCATTTTTTACAAAAAGGGTTAACCAACAACCTCACTTTGCATTCATCACGAAAGCAGACGATTCGTGCGACCACTTTAGACAACAACTGTGGCTTTGCCGTGGTTCAGAGATCTTGTACCTTTCTTCCTGTCGTATTTTGTTTATGAGCGTTTTTTTAATGCGTAATAATTGAAAACCTCTGAGCTAGTTGGTGTTTATCTTGATTTATTTAATATGTACGGGTGAGTGTATCAATCAGAAGGAGTTCTGAAGCCTGCGTTCAAGTATGAGGACCTAAAGAAGACATGTATATACGGACAAATATGACGAGGTGGACCGCGCTAGTATCTGCAATAAGAATGTTGACCTAAACAACCTGGTACCTTTTTCTTCGTTCTGTCTTCGACCACTCTGTTTAGGACCCAATAGGTCACAGTGACAACCACATCAAAAGACACAACTAAACTTCAGTCCCATTATGACCTTATTGTCGTTCACAACAACATGTAACTTTTTATTTACTTACTGAAGCTTTTTCTCAGTGAACTTAGCACAACATTTCGAATAACATAAGCAGCTGCATGCTACGCGCACTCGTGTTTTCATTCATTGTGCGGAATTCCAGAAACAGTCGGGAGCAGTAGTGTCTTATGTGAGATAAGGATCATCGTATTCCTTTGTTCTCGCTGAACCGCGCATTTTAGATGAGTCGGCAAACGAAAGTACTGAGAATTCAATTACCTCTAGCGCGGATTGTAGTCACGACCACCTGTCTCGAGAATGAGGACCCAGAAATGTTGGGGCGGCAGTTCAAACAATGTGAACTTGCATAATGCAGGCATGCAAAGATTCTCAGTAAAGGTCTCCTCTATTTTTTACCGATATTTTTGCGTGTGTTAGTGAAAACATTAAACTTCGTGTATTGCGCGACAGGAACGTTGAGTGGATACAATGCACTTGTAAGGCAGGAACATATTATAGGAGAGGCTCGTATGCATTATTTATTGAATATATGTAATAAACTTCGCAACTTCAGGAACAAAAAAGAGCACAAGAGGAAAGTGTACATGGTCGTAAAAAGCAACATATAGCTTATTTTGTGTGTTTCCCCGAGAGCCTCATGTTTAGAAAAAAATTCATTTTTTACTTCAGTCGACATTGTTTTATATTCTCGTCGTATGCATTATACCAGTTGTGTACTGCTAAAGAAAGTATTCAAATATTTCTTGAATACCACAGCGTAGCAAGAATAGAGGAATTTGTCAATAAAGTAGCAGACAGGAAGAACGTAACTACGGGTTGATTCCTTTTTGTATTTTTAATAATAATTGAAAATTTAATGGGATGGGACATTGCTGTTCTGCGTTACCAAATTCTGTTCGAATAATGTGATAAATGTAATAATTGCACACATTTTGGTAAAAGCTATTTATTCTTGCATCGTATTTATTTTAACTCTGTCTTAAATTTGTTAAATACTTTATTGTTGCTGAAAAGCTTTCTTTTGCAGTTACTTTTTGTATTGCGCTCCTGCTACGTTCTGATATGAGAGCAGTATTGGAAATAAATAAATAAATTACAATGTGATTGATATATGCCATTTGCACATGCTTGAAGTAACCAATATATGAAAAATAGTCGAACAGTTAAGTTAAGTGCGAAGGTATGATCTACATTTAACTATGACGTCAGGAAATATTTCTCGTGGCCCAATAACGAAAGCGCACACCAGCACATTTCGTCCTGCTAGATGGTGAAGTTACTCAGGGTAACAAGTTATGAATCAGAAGTGAGGGACGTTGCTGAAAACCAATTCCGAAAACAGGCAGCTCTTAAGCATAACACACATACATGAATTCTAAAAAGCTGTAGCAAAAATAATGATGAAAAAAGCTGTTATTGTTGGTGATAAGAACATTTGATACCTGTAGTTCAGTGAACGATTATTACAACTACTTGCTAAAATCGTATCACTTCCGCAACCTCATCACTTCACCAACTCGAATAAAAGCAACGTCTACTGCATTGATCGATCATGCACTGACAAATTTCGAGAAATATATTAGGGCCGGAGTGTATGACAAGCTTATCACAGATCATTTCGCAATATTTGTCTCTGTTGAATGCCTAAAAAATAATAAACGTGAAGGGCCGAGGTTTGTAACAAAAATAGACTACTTGGCTTTAAGAAATATTCTCCTTGGATCTAGCGTTAATCAAACATACCTTGACGACGTTAATATAGAATTTTCGAACTTGATTACTCTTCTTAAAAAACGCGATCAAAGGAAGCAGCAGAAAAGTTTCTGTTCATTCACGGGAAACGCCAATATGTCCCTGGATGGATAAAGAAATCTTGGAAGTCATAAGAAGCAAAGATTACTGGTATGACAAATGAAACGGCGCAAGCATAACGAGTTTTATTTGCGCCAGTTTAAAACAATGTGTAATAAAACAGTTGCCTTGATGAGGATGAGCAAAAAAGGATTATTATGCACGACAAATAGAGTAGGCGAATGGCAATTCGGTAAAACTTTGGCAAATTTTAAATGACGTTGTCGGACACCCTTCCGCTTCTAAGGTGCTTCCTGATGTCATCGACTCCAATACGCTTGAATCGTTTAACACTTATTTTGCCTACATTGGTCCAACACTAGCTAAAAATTCAAGGAACCCAACCAAGAACATGGTCTCGCAGATCCAATCCCAATTCTTTTGTCATGTATGACATCGACGTTGAGGAAATCATGTCAATTGTGTCAGGAATGCCAATGAATAAATCGGCAGGCCTAGATGGGATAACTGTAAGGCTTTTCAAAGAAAATTTAGACGTCCTCGGACCGGTTTTTTGACGACTATTTAACCATTCTGTGAGAGCAGCCATGTACCCTTCTTGTTTAAAATTGTGAAAGTTATTGCGATACATAAAAGTGGCGATCACTCTCAATCGTCAAACTACCGACATATCTCAGTTTTGAGCATAATTAGCAATATCTTCGAAAAAAGTCTTGCCAATCGTTTCTATAAATTCATTGCAAAATATAACTTGCTCTTTCATCAGCAACACGTATTCAGACCAAATTATTCTACCTCCACCGCCGTTATGACCCTTACTCAAGCAATAAACGCTACGTTGAATGAAAATAAATTAGTAACAGTTATCTTTCTGGACATCAAAAAAGCCTTTGACACCGTATACCACAGAATACTGCTAAGTAAATTACCACATTATGGTTTCCGTGGACCATATTTCAACTTCTTTCAGATTACCTGAAAGATCATCAACAGGCTGTAGTAATTAGTGATTTCATGTCTTCTATGAGCCAGTTGAGTACTGGTGTTCCCCAGGGCTCGGTGCTGGGACCATTGCTCTTCTCCATGTATATTAATGACCTTCCGCAGATACTACAGCCTTCTAACATACTGATGTATGCTGACGATACTTGTGTCATAGTAACAGGTAAAAATCTAACTGATCTTGAATCGAAGTCTAATATGAAACTGGAAAAGGTCGCTCATTGGTTATCGAATATTAAACTATCTATAAATACTGATAAGACTAAATGCATCAAATTTCGCTCTCTGTTAAGATTCATTAATGCTAATGACACACACATAAAAATTGACGACTCCGTGATTGAGCAAGTAACCACAAGCAAATATCTGGGTGTCACTATAGATAACAACTTACATTGGCAGATGCAGATTTAAAATGTGTGTTCCAAATTAGCCTCAAAGTGTCATGCACTTACTCAGGCTCGTCAGTATTTTAATACCACTACTCTACGAATGCTTTATGATGGTTTCATTCACTGTCATGTCTCATATTGCATTGAGTCTTGGGGCAGCACGTACAAAACTTACATGGACCCGGTTAGACGACTTCAAAAACGGGCTGTAAGGATCATTACTCATTCCTGGTATAACGACCCCAGCAAACCTTTGTTTTCCAGATTACTTATTTTGCCCTTCGACAAGATATGGAAATTAAAACTAGCCAGATGCGTACACACAGCTATTAAATACAACCACCCTTTTCCTGTGTCCATGTTTTTCGCCCCTTCTCGTTCTACTAGACAGTTAAACTTGGGTAAATGGAACATTGCACGAACTAACAACGTATATGTTGAACGGCTTTTACAGTTTGTTGGTATTAAAATCTGGAATGTTATTTGTGTTGAAATAAAAATGTGTTCCAATTTCACTAAGGCACTAGAATAGCACTATTTAGAAGAATGTACTGATTTATTGATGTCCTGTCATAATTAGTCTGATGACTGCCTTGATTTCAATATATAAGTAGGTGTTTATTTCGTTTTCGTTCTCTCCTATATTGCAACGGTTTAGTGCGGTTATTTCATGCACTGTAATGTTCCTTTCCCAATTCCTTACTGCATTAGATTGTAAAAACTTTAGTCATTTTTTATTGATATTGTATAACTTTCTTAGTTACACTTTTCAGAATTGCCTTTATAAAATCTTTCTTTTTTTGGACCCAAACTAGCCTATGGCTAAGAGTCCACGCAGTGTATGCAAATTTTTTGTAAAAAGTGTTACCAATAAAATTCAATTCAATTCAATTCAATCAGCAGAACAAAGTAAATGCAAAGGATTCAGGCAGATCAACAACAATTACGCTTACTGTATCATCAGGCAAACCACACATCAACAACCCTAAAATATGATTACCTTTGAGATACGAAAATGCTTCCCGATAAGTTGAAAGATATTGTACTGTCATGAAGAAGTGATCTGCCTTAACGTGGGCCAACCACGGTATCTCAACCCCTTAGCACAAGAGCTTTGGATTGACTTTCACTGGTTGTGGACGCATATTTATGTTGAAAAGCTATTTGGAAACACCTCTAACATTAGATTTTGGTAGTCTTATAATACAGGTCTCAAAATCAATTGTGGTTCTTCGAACCTCCTGTGAAATCTTCAGACATACACACCAGAACTAAAGTCTCAAACTTAAATTGACATTATTAAATATAATTAGCGTCTTAAACGTATTGTATTGTAACAAAAAAAAAGCTTGGGCTTCCTTTTTGAGCACAAAGATTCGGAAGTGTTCCTATCTCAAATAAACAGTCAATATCAAACCAGGAGAGTGCTCATGCAGTAATTGAAACTAATAGCCTAATTACCTAGTTCAAGTGGTGTTCGCTGCCAACTGTGCAGTTGTGCCTACTAATTTATACATTCCCACCAACTCGAAGTCCAGACACATTAGTTCTCGTTACATGTTGGTGGGATGCCTGCGGTGGCTGAAAGCATGAGTCTTCATGAAACTTTGCCTGAGGTTAAACATTTTCGTATGAACAGCTTCGAGTTAAAACATTTCTGTTAAGGCTTCTAGGCTAAGATTCGCACAAACATTATATCCCAGCAAGCAGTTGGCAATGCTTTTCTGTAAGTATATGCGAGAAAAAAAAAGAAGCTCATTCACATGCAACTTTCGGACAACATATTTCAGCCCGATGTTTTTTAAACTTGCCTTTTGATGAAGCAAGGATAACACTGTTTGAGTGGCTATTGTCATACGTATCACACGTGCAACAAGAAATTTGAATGGTGTACCCCAAACAATATAAAACTGTTCAATAAGCTTGGCAATACGAAGTAATAAGAATAAACCACGTTTCCGAGCTAAACAATACAAACGATCGCGCCGAAAATAAAGAAAGGTACCACATTTTGGGTCGGGAAAATTGCTTTAATAGCCGAATACACTACCACATTTTCAAAAAAAGTGGTTGGTGTCGGAATTTTTTTATCGTGTTGTAAGGCTAATGCATGATTACGTTGAGTAAAAATTAAAGAGGATCTACCTATATAAGCTGTCGAGGATGTTCACTACCACGCTAGTCGTCATTTTGGCAAAAATACTGCCGCAAGACGTTTCGCGGTGGCAATTTACTTGTTCAGGTGAACCAAATTTTCAAACAACATTATATAGGAGAGGACGTGTCGTGCCAATAAACACTGAGGCATTTGGGACATCGCTACTATGACACTGCTTTTCAAAGAAAACGTTATCAAGTTTGCCCATTCGTACCACTTTTTTCGGTTTTGTTCTGCTAGAGTTCTAAAAAAACAGAGCATATCAGAGCACGTTATAAAAAACAGAGCAAAAACAGAGCACGTTGTAAAAAGCAGAGCATATCCACAGAGTGAATGATGATGATTATTAAGGTGAAGCGTCAAAGGTTTTTCATTAGCAAACCATGAATCATCCGCTGGCCGCATCAGTCCGTCCCAGGTAGGTTAAAATGATTTCACATAAACAAAATAACAAGCGATGATGGTAGAGAAATTAGTGTTGTCAAAGGGGACAAATTTAAATGCAAGGACACTTAGAGGTAAAATGCCACCCAGAGTGTACGAGGGACGCACAAGCCACGCCATAAAGAGCGTCTTAGCGTCTCACGTCGTCGTTAGCGTCTCACGGCGTCTCTGGGCTGGCGGACGCCCGTCATGGCAAGTCAGCCCCCGAAGAAGGCGCTAGCCTTCGACGTAGTCGTCCCCGAGGGGACTAGTCCCGAAGACGTCGTTGACGCGACGTCTTCAATAGTAGGAATCGAAGAAGTATACTGCGTTCAGCACTTTTGAGGCCGGAACTACCAAGTTACCGTCAACAGTGAGGCCGCACTGGCCCAAATCGTAGACGCGTCGCACCTTATCATCCGAGGAGAGCGCGTCACCATCGTACCCCTGGGACCCCAAGTGACCCAAGTGACCGTCCTGTTCCTGCCGTGCCGCGTACCCAGCGAAGTCCTCGCACAAGCACTCTCTCCCTACGGGAAGGTGCTGCACATCACCAGAGGACTCATGGGATCGCGCCCAACCGTGACCACTGGGACGCGATACGTCCGCATGGAAATGAAGGCTTCGTCACCAGTGCCCAACTACCTCAAGGTCGCGGGCCATCGAGTAACCTGTGACTATAAAGGCATCCAGCGAGTGTGTCGTCGATGTGGAGACAGTGGGCACTTCCGCATGAACTGCACAGCTCCGTTTTGTGGAAGGTGCGGCGTTTATGGCCACGACGGGAAAGGCTGCTCGCTGCTGTGTTGCCGTTGTGGGGACCCGCATGCCACCGTGGCCTGCACCATCAGGCCATCGTATTCCGAGGCGGCATCCAAGAATTTCCCCCCACTTCAACCAGGAACGCCATCTAAGAACAAGTGCGACGATTCGTCAACGCAAGCCGTGGTAACCGACCACGACCAAGGTGTGCCAATCGCGACGCTGCACCAGACGCCCACTGCGTTTTCAACGATTCCGGGCCTGGTAATCCCTCCAGGTACTGAAAACTTTAGTTCCCCGCGTCCCGTGGCCATCTCTGAGGAATCGCAGGCCAAGCCCTCGTCAGACGAAGTGCCTCGTGAGGACGGCGTCTCGGATGGGAATATTGCATCTGAGGCTCCTCGCGTTGCTGCTCTGTCGACAACAAGTTCAGGTGTCATCGAGGAGTCTACATCTCAAGACGACGACGCCTGCATCTACGAGGACTCCAACAGCACCGCGAGTGAGGCGCCCCTACAAATTGACAAAGACACCAGCCCCAGTGACATAAGCCAGGACAGTGGAGACGTCTTTGTACCATCCTCGCTCAAAAACCCGGACAGCAAACGCCACCGGATAACTACTCGTGACTTAGAAGCCCCCACCAGAGACAGAAGTCCCCTGCGGACTTCAACGCGATCCCGGAAGCCCCGAGCCTCCGGTGGATCGCCTGGCCGGAAAAAATGACTCAGCCACTTGCGGGGCATTGGCTCCCACACCTGATAAAGGTACCCCTGCATTTGCGTGATCCTATACTATGTTTTCATTTTCCCCATGGCTCTTACTCTAAAAGTTATTACTTTTAACGTTCAAGGTTTTTGAAATCCACAAAAACAGGCTGAGGTTATGGCTGTTGCACGTTCAGTGCACTGTGATTTGCTGTTCGTGCAAGAAACAAATTTTTTCAAGCTTTCTGATGTACTCGCTTTCAAGCGCGCGTTCAATTTTGATTGTTTCTTTTCGTACGCGAGCACGTATTCGACTGGCGTCGGAGTCGTTATTTTTAACCGAGGTCTTTTACGTGACCATCATGTTTCCTTCGATGCCTTCGGACGCGTGCTGACGTTCGACTGCACCTTTTTCTCGTTAAGAATAAGATTTGTTGCCGTGTATGCCCCAGCGGCACGCGAGAACTCAAACGCGTTCTTCCAATCTCTTGATGCGTTCCTTTTAAATTCCCGACATATGGTACTTTTAGGGGATTTAAATTGTGTCTTAGATCCACACGCAGACGTTCGAGGTCCGGGTCGCGGCCGGTCAAACTGGAATGCCAGAGAACTCGAACGTCTAGTGCAGCAATTTGCATTGAGTAACATTCATCAAAGTGTGCATGGCAGTAATTATGCCTATACTTGGCGTCGAGCAGCGTCGAGCAGCCGAATTGATCGCGTGTATGCATCCCCCAGTCTCATTACCTACGTTCACGACACCGGGGTAATGTCATTGCCACCGACACCAGTAAACATTAGCGACCATCGGCCGGTTATGTTCTCTCTCTGCCTGACAGCGGGGACGCCAACGGTTCATAGACCATGGCGTCTCGATTGCCGCGTCCTCCAGGACTCTCAGGAGAAATTATCCCGAGCGTTACGCACATCGCTCATTGGGGCCGATGTAGCTGATTGGGATCGCCTCAAAGAACAGTGGCGGCATCATTGCAGTGCGTCGGGCAGAGGAATTTGCACCCGTATGTCGAAAGATGCGTCATTGTTAATCCAGAAGATACGCATTGCCCATCGAGATCCCAGTCCTTCAACTGTATTGCGGGCATGGCAAGAGGAGCTCGTTGAACGGCACCAGCGTATTATACGCGCTTCTTCACTCTCGGCTGCAGCTTGGCGCTGTAGACGTGCACCCTGTGCGCACCCTGAGGTGCTAAGGTATGCACGCAGAGCTCTGCTTTGTCCACCAGGCTCGCCTGCCCACTCTCTGAACTCTCTCACCCCAGCTGCTGCGGGTACGCGCGACTTTCAGGAATTCACTCAACACTTTGAGTCAATGGCTAAATCTGGCGCTAATGTCTGTTACCCAGGATCCGTTTCTTCGCATCCTCTGCTGACAGATTTACCTCATGATTCCAACATGTCAAATGACGTCCTCCTATCACCGCCATTCGATGACGAAATCAAAGGCGCATTAGACGCAATGAAAACGGGATCGGCCCCAGGATTTGACGGACTCCCTGCAAAGTTTTATGTACAGTTCTGGCCTATCATTGGTCCAACTATGTCACGCGTCATTCGCAAGTGTTTCCAATATATTACACTTCCAACGCCCTATTACCCTGCTCAATGTAGATTACAAGCTCTTGGCTAACATTTCGGTGCGCCGAATCAGTCCATTTCTTGCAGAATTAATCGCTCCCCACCAGGTCTGTTCTGTTCCGGGCCGAGAAATACACACCCATATGTGGTTAACGCGTGACATCTTTCAATACACCATTAGCCGATGTGCGCAAGGACTGTTGGTTTCATTAGATCAAGAGAAAGATTTTGATTTCATAGAACATGGCTACATACTAAATGTTTTACATGCATACGAATTCCCGGATAAGTTTATTGACCTTATCAACGCGATGTGTACTAATTTAGAAAGTACCCTTTACTTAGTTAGATTCCCGTGAGAGTCACGCATTTAGAGTCACGCGTGGGGTCCGTCAAGGGTGCCCCCTCTCCCCAGTGTTATTTATCCTTGCATTAGAGCCCTTCTTAAGGGCCGTTGAACATCACCCGCAGATTTGTGGCTTACCTCTACCCGGTAACACTCAAGTAAAGGTCGCTGCATATGCAGATGATATCACTCTATATGTACATAATGAACAGTCGCTGCTGCATGCTCTTGATACATTCCATGATTTCGGTATTATCTCCGGTGCAAAGTTAAACTTTTCTAAAAGCCAATATTTTTTCATTGGCAGCCCCAGCGGTCGTATCAACATCACGTCACCTTTACAGTGGTCTCCTGAGATTTCAATACTCGGAGTTACTTTCACTGTATTTGGTAAACAGGATAGCATCTGGTCATCCGTCGTACAAACTATTCTAATTGATATCAAAGCAGCCAGGCACTTCGAATTCCCCCTCTTGGAACGCCGATACTTAACTCAAACGGTGTACCTAGGAAAGTTTTGGTACCTTTGCCATTCTGTTAAACCACCGCTCCACGTCTGCAGGAAAGTGCAAAGCTGCATCAGTTCATTTTTTTTGGCCTGGTGGCACAGAATTGTTATCGCGTCCAGCGTTAGCTCAACCGCGAGATCAAGGCGGTTTTGCATTCCCTGAAGTTTCCGTCGCGGCTTCTACATTGTGCCTCCGCACTCTATTGCGAATACTAAGCAATGATGACATGCCCGCTCAGACACTGGCTCGCTACCATCTGGGGCCATCACTACGTGTCTTCTTGCCGGATATCCAAATAAACAAAGGTCCCCAATCAACTGAATTACCATCTTTGTATCGAGCCCTTCTGGCATTTCACCGACGTTTGGAAGCTACGTGCCCAGAGATAGAGGTCGCCGATTCTAAAGTGGTGGACACAATGGCCGCCCTTCTACGGCCCTTGGTGCTCCAGCATCGCCAATCTGTATTGAACCGCGCTTGGAAACCAATAACTGCCGCAGTGTTGCCAGGGCATCTCAGAGACTTTGCCTGGAGGTTGGGCTGGGGCTTGCTCCCCACGCGAGATTGGTTGCAGCGATGGCAGGTAGTTCGCACTTCCACTTGCCCCAACTGCGTCATGGTAGAGACCAATCGACATGCGACGTTTGAATGTGTGGTTAATGCTGGTTTTCGGGGACAGGGTGTGCGAACTTTCGTGTCCAACGGCCGATTTCCGCGTAGCCGCTTCTCCACTCTCTTAATAGTTGCGGGGCTGTTCAGCCATTGGAGAAACCGATGTGAGGCCGTAGCTGCCAATTGCCGCCGGCGTGCCTTGTGGCCGATACTGGGGAGAATGAGACGAGAGATCCTCGCGTTTCTCTCCGAAGAGCTTTTCTTCCTCGGGGATCAAGAGTTTCTGCGGCATTGGTCGTGCCATTTCGTCAAGGTGGAACACGAAAGGATACAACTCATTTTTCGACCGACTTGGTGCTAAGCAGCACCCGTTGAGTTGTTATATATGATTTCATTTGTTACAAATTGTGTTTCATTTGGATTTATTGTATCGTTATACCCTTGTATCGTGATATCACATTGAATTTTTGTGTACATGTATGCCAACATAATCATGTATATTAGAGCAAATGTCTTCACTGTAACGTAGTGATGTTAGTCGTGAAATGTAGATGTGCCGAAATGTATGTGCCCTGTTACTGGAATGGTATGAAGCCTTTGTGTTCTGTACATGCTGTAAATAAACTTTTTCAAAACAAGAATAACGTAACCCTGATGCAATTTCGGAGAGACCCAATTTAGACCCACGACAATATATTTGTCTCCTCGCTTTCACGCGCACTCTGGAAGCGTATCCACTCGGAGCCCATCTTCAGAGAGTTTCCTTTGCTCCAACGTTGCTCGACGGAGCACGTGGCGATCAGAGCAACGTTGATCAGTGAGCGAGGCGCTCACTGATTAATTTATGCTTAGATGTTTCATTCGGAAATTGCAAAGTAAAATTTGAGTAGATATCATGGAAAGAGGAAGCGCAATTCGCTTTCTATTGGCTGGAGTTCCTTACCTCATGCGGTCTCCCCTTTGACATAACAGCATAAAAGGTACAGTTTAGTTTAAGGATGGTCGATGTACTGCGGAAACAGGCGTACCACATAACAATCGGCACGAAGTCAGGAAACTCTGTAGGAACAGAGTAAATGAGCACGCAAGAAAAGATGCCTATGAAACTACAATACTTATTGTGTTATTCTACTGTTTTGGTTGCTGAAGCTATGAAGGATTCTCGGATGTGGAAAATAAGCTCACTCAATGCTTTCTATGTCAAATATGGCTATTGCGTAGATTTAGTAATTGTGAGCCTAGTCTGGTTTTTCTCATGTTTACCGTTTCAAACTTATTCCGTGTGATATCTGCAAAAAAATACGCCGTTGTTAATTTATTTTATCCACAGTTATTAAGCAAGTAAATCGATGTAAGGTAACCTATTCCTTTTTAAAAATAAGTTTTCACTACGAAATATTATCCTTCAAAATTGAGCACATCTTTTTGGCACATGTGAGTGTTATAGAGGAAATCGTACATTTGTTCACTTTTTTCCTAATTAGAATATTCATTCAAAGTTAGCCTCGCGTAAACTCTCCTAACTCAAGTTCTGCTCAGTAAAAGTATTCTTTTTTTTTGAAGACATGTAAAAAGTATCAGCTTGCGCAACTGGCCTAATCAAATGAGATATTATGAACAGTAAAAACAGTACTTAAATAAACAACAAAGTACGCACTAGCACAACGTGCACCTCCGAGGACGACGACGAAGTGTCTCTTTCTTAGAACGCGGGATCTGCGTGAGCTAACGCTTAGAACGCCACGTCGCATTTAGACTGTGAGGCTCGACTGTGAAGAAGCTGCCCGGGCTCAGGATCGGGCGGCAGTATCCTTATTGTCCTCTGAGAGTTCTTTATTTTCCGGAAACTGTATTGGTCTTTCTCAGCTGAAGCGAGTCATTCCATTTTGATGTCATTTTCTTCCCCCGGCCAAGGGCACTCCCCTTGGTTAGCTTCCACTCCCGGCAAGGATTGGCCGATAGACTATTTGTTACGCAGTGGAGCGAGAAGTGTCCCTGTGGCGCTGGTACCTACAGATGGGGGCAGTATTCCGATCAAGAACCCAAAGGCGATTCAAGTGGAGCTTCGAAAAGCCACTTCGCATCCCCAGGAGATCACTGAGGTCCGCCAGTTTGGTCGCGGAGGCATCCTGTGCTGTTCCGCAGATCAGGAATGCATTCGTGAGCTCCTGCAATGTTTCGAATTCGCAGCGCATCCGGTGAGCCCATTTATTCCGGCACACCTCGCATGCTCGAAAGGATTAGTCCGCGGTGTAGACACAAGCCTGACACCTGCAGATGTGCTCGATTTGTTTTCGGTGGCGGGTGTAATTTCAGTGTACAGGTGCACCCGTACAATTGACAACATAAAATCACCAACGGAATCGGTGATAGTGACCTTTTTAGGAACAGTCCGACCTTCCGAAATTAAGGCATGGCCACTGATCTATAAGGTAGAGCCACTTTCCCCCAAACCCATGCAGTGTTTGAAACGTTGGCGATATGGACATAGCGTCAGAGGGTGCCGATCAGTTCTTAGATGCCGTCTGTGTGGTGAAAATTATGACAGCCGCGAGTGCAGCTCTGAGAAAGAGAGGTGCTGCTTATGTAATGGGGCGCACCCTGCAGACTCCGCAGACTGTGCAGCAAAAGAAAGGGAGCTTGCCATATTGGATATTGTAGAACGCAAGAGGTGCTCTCGGAGAGAAGCCGTTGCAGAAATGCAGGAGAGATCCAAAGGATACGCCAGTGTTGCAGCACGTAATACCACCGCCATGGATGCATCTCTCGCAACATCTATCGCAGAGGCCGTAGAGAAGGCTATGGAAAAGGCAATGGAACGCCTCGCAAATAACCTTTTTGAAAGCTTGGCACAATTGGTTTCCAATCAACTATCTCAAATTCTAAGTGTAGCATCTACGAACGATTGGGCTCCTCAGACATCATTGGTATCGCAGCGTACGGAAATAGAAAGTGCGACAACACGTCAGCGAGCGGTTTCTCCTGAGGCAGGGACTTCCAAAACAACGGAAGACGGTGATCTTACGGATGATTCAGAAGCATGTGCAGATATGGATATGGACTCTCATAAGGCTCTGAAGCGAACCCGATCTCCCAAATCAAAAAACTCTTCGCGTAATTCGAAATCTAAAAAGTATCTATCCAAAAAAGAATTCTTTGAGAACATGTCTAAGATAGACTTTTTGCGAAAGGACATTTTGGACCAAGCAGTTTCTGCGACGGTTCTGTCGTCAAAATAGGTTCACTAACCATATTACAGTGGAATTGCAGATCTATATTTCCCGCAGCCACAGACCTATCGTACCTTTCTTCACAACTTTCCCCGGATATTATATCACTGCAAGAAACCTGGCTTTCAACTAGCCAAAAGTTTCACCTAAAAATTATCGGCTATTTCGATTGGACCGACCTAGCAGAGGTGGTGGGCTTGCTGTCTTGATAGCAACTAAGTTTAGTCACAAAGCGACGGTCTCTTATCGTTGTGTGACTCCAGATTGTGAAATTTTGATAGTAGACATAATATTACCAGACGCTTCTCCCTTGTCGTTTGTAAATGCGTATTTCCCAGCCGGGGTGCAAGACACACGAAGTCTAGACGATATGTTCTCTACCTGCAAAAAGAATATATTAATCACTGGAGACTTCAATTCACATCATGTGGCCTGGGGTTTTAAAACAGATTTAAGCGGAAAACAATTGTGGAAATGGGCTATTGACAAGAATTTATCTTGTTGAAATTCGCACTCTGCTACTTTTGTTCGAGGTCTCTCTAAATCTGTAATTGACTTGACATTTTCAAGCTCATCTCTAAATATATGTTCGTGGCAAACTTTAGACTGTGCTCTTAACAGTGACCACTTGCCGATTAGTTTTGTACTGAACTTTCCCAAAATACATGTCACCGAAAAGGCCCGCTCATTCCTCAACTATAGAAAATTAAAAAAAGACTTGAGGGCTACTTTTGATCACCGCAAGGACATACAAGGTGACATTAGGGCTATGAGTCTGTGTGCAGTGTTAAAAAGATCAGTAAAAGACGCAACGTTTAAATTAGACTCGGCCACAAGAGGTTCTTTTAGTCCATGGTGGACTGAAGAGTGCACGAGGAGCTATAGAAAACGGAAAGCTGCATGGAAACAACTGCTGGTCAACCAATGTCCGAAAAATTGGTGTGATTATAAATTCGCAGCAGCAGACTTCAAACGCACAGTTAGTACAGCAAAAGATGATTATAATATGAAACGACATGAGTATCTCTCTAGGGCTAAAAACAAAAAAGCGCTCTTCAGATTTTTAAGATCTCAAAAGATGTTACCACCCGCTGAAAATATTGACTCTTCTGTTCTTTCCCCCCGTGAGCTTTCTGATTTAGTAGAAAATATTGCGAAAGGGCTCCAAGATAGATTTATGTCAACTCTACCACTGCACATTGTGAACCCAATGGCAGGCGAGGATTTCGAGGAGGTTACTTTAGATGAGCTGGCAGAGATAATAAGGCACTTATCTCCTTCGGCACTTGGACCAGACGGGGTAACAAATTCAATGATAAAAGTAATATTCGAGATTTGTCCAACTGAAGTACTTAATCTGGTGAATTTTTCTTTGACAAAAGCTTGAATACCTGCGGAATGGAAGCTGTTTAAAGTGATTCCTTTTCTTAAAAAGCAGGAAAAAGGATTCGCCATGGACAATGTAAGGCCGATATCAATCACGTCAAATTGGTTAAGCTAATTAAAAGAGTTTTGAGTGCCCGGGTAATGAAATATATTAATAATAACGCAATATTAAACCCCAGTCAAATTGGTTTTAGATCCGGTTGCTCAATATGGTGTGCGCATGTTGATTTAAAGAGCCGAATACAACTGGCTCGGCGTCGGCGCCAATACTGTGGTTTAGTTACTTTAGATTTGGCTAAAGCGTACGATAGGGTTGAGCATTCAATTTTATTAAACAGATGGAATATCACCACTTTCCCAACTACATCACTGCGTGGGTGTCGGAGTTTTTAAGAGGGAGAGAATATTACTGCTTTAAAGATGGGTACTCATCGAATAGATATAAGCAGACACGTGGCGTACCACAGGGGGCTGTCCTGTCGCCAGTTTTATTTAACATTTTCTTAAGCTCCATTCCATCAACTAAGGATATTCAGTTATATGTGTACGCGGACGATATTGCTTTCTTCGCAAGTAATATCGACCTTCAATTATTATACCAGAGTCTACAAAATTATCTCAATATGATAGAAAGATGGCTTAAAAATATTCACATGACCCTGAACGTAAAGAAAAGTGTGCTCCTTGCATTCTCTTTTCTGCAACCTATCAACATCTCGTTAATGTACAGTAATGAGCTCATTCCGCAGGCGAATTCCCTTAAATATTTGGGCATCATATATAATGACACATTAAATTGGAGAAGTCACATTGATGATGTGTACTCCAAGGCAACACGGGCCATGGGGTGGATACGGAAGCTTGCAAACCCTAAAGCGGGTGTAAGAAGAGATGTGCTAATAATGATATATAAACTTTATGTGCGGCCCATCATGGAATTCGGATGTGTAATATTTTCTGGCAGCGCAGCCTATAAAATGAGACCCCTAATACTGCTGGAAATAGAAGCGTTGCGTTTGTGTCTGGGTCTACCAAAGTTTGTTGCAAATAACGTGTTGTATATGGAAGCTCGCCTACCTTCTCTGCTAAATAGGTTTAAAATTCTTACTGTGCAAGCATTCTTAAATATATACAGTTCACACCAAAGACTCTCATTTTACGCTTTCATTCAAGAACCGACCTTATTTTTCGAAACCCATTGGTCGCGACTACACACCCCGCAAATAGTATTTGCACAAGCGCTACTAAAGCAACTGAATGTAAAAATTAGACATATTGGTTCAATACACAACCTAAAGTCAATGCTTAGCATACAATTCGATGATGTATTTCCTCATAACGCTGAACAATTGGCATATAGGTATTTAAATGACCAGTTAGCAGATTATCTAGCCCACCTAGAGATAAGCATTATCATAGCGACTGATGCATCTGTGTCAAAAGAAAAGGCTGGGGTTGGCATCTTCTCTCCTTATTTGGACTGGTCCTTTTCGATTCGACTCCCAGAATATACCCCGGTATTCATGGCAGAATTATTGGCCATTGTTCTTGCCCTACGCAAATTACCCTCAAGCGAATCATTAGCAGTTATCATTACAGATTCGTTATCAGTTTGTAATGCACTTTCTGCGGCAGTAAATTCAGAGCTGATGAATACGTTTCGGCATTTAGTACCGAAAAACGTAAAAAAACTGCATTTGCTATGAGTACCAGGCCACCGCGGATTATATTTGAACGAAATGGCAGACTCTTTAGCAGCAGTATCCCTGGATGGCCCCACCATCCCAGTTTTGCCAGATACGGCGTACGTAACCGCGCTAAGGTTCCGAAATGCTTGCCTGCAATGGGGAAAAGGTAATTTGGATAAATTCGAAGATTTCGAGCATTTGAGCTATTGCTGGAATAAACAGTGGTGTGTATCTCGCCAGTTAGAGATCACTTATACCAGATTGCGCTGTGCAGTTCCACAACTAAATGATTACCTTAATAAAGCTCAGCTCAAGGCGTCACCGCTATGCATTTGGTGCAACGAAATTGAAACAATTGAACATTTCTTTTTATTCTGTCATCGTTATTCTTATCAGAGAAAAAGATTTTTAGTAGCCCCATTACAAAAGCTAGGAATACAAGTAAATTTACCAGTAATTTTATCACTTGGCGGAACTTCATTTGGTTACTGCCACAGGGATGTATGCTCCGCTGTGTTTGATTACATCAACGCAACTAAATGATTACCATGCTAGTGAACCACTACCTTTTCAGATCTTTAGTTTATAATTCGTAGTTATGTCTTTCAAAAACAAAAGATGGTTTGACCGCTTGCTCAGCACACATTTTTGTTTTTTGGTAGTAATATTTTAAGCTACGTTTTCAGATTGGCTTCATTTTCAGTTTAGTTTCATTTAAGTATCCTGCCGCCCGGTTCTTGGCCCATCACCCTTTGTGGGTAAGTGCCATCCATCAGAGGTCATCAGCATCAGCATCAGCTTGTACCCATGTTTCGAATGTTCTATTTGTTTTTCCGCAAATTCTACGAGCTCCCGCTCCCTCCTTGCGAGAATAGATTAAGAAGCCTCTCGGGATCTTGGTGGTGGACAACCGCTACGTCCGGTAGCGGCTAGAAAACGTGAGACCAACTCAAGAAACACAGACAGCCAGGCAACGTAGTTCTATTCAGACGGCTTCTAGTCATGGGATGACGACTACACTGTCGTCATGAGAAACAATAGAAAAAGGAGACTTCTACGAACATTGTCGATGGTGAGTTTATTCATTGTGCAGGCTACCCCGCTTCGTTGGCCGCATACTATACTCTTCATGACTGTGGACCCTTCAGCCAGCCTACGGCGGCTTAACAGGCAATTCTTTTCTGCATATCTTAAAGGACTCGCTCCAAATATAATTAAAGACGTCAGGATCAACTCACGGAAGAAAGTTCTAGCAGTTGATCTTCTACCCTGTAATGCGCTGCAAAGCCTGAAGTACATCACAGAAATCGATACAGTAACAAGTAAATTAATGATCCCCACTGACTGTATGGGCAGTGTTGGTGTCATTTATGATGTGAACATTTCCATTCCCACTGATGATGTTCCTATCTTGATTACTCAGCGCTACCCATTTCACTCTCTGGCACTTCACTCACGCTGCGAAGAGATTGACGTCGCAGAATCTTGCTTTCTTGCCTGCGGGGCAAATTCAACTGGGACGAAGACGCCCAACTGTTCTGCATCCTCGAGTGATTCGCGAATAGAGTGTTCATTAAATTCATTTTCAATGGAAGAACTAAAGACTGCGCTCGCTATGTGCAGATGTTCTTCAGCGCCAGAATCTGCCGGCATCACCTACCACGCTCTGTGTCACCTAGGATTTCAAGCTCGGAAGGCAATCTTGCTGCTATACAACGACTGTTGGCAAACTGGCATGGTTCCAGATGAATGGAAGTCAATTCGCCTCATTCCATTTCTCAAAGCGGGCAGAACACCTTTAGACATTTCCACTTACCGCCAGAACGCCCTCGCGAACTGTGTGGGCAAAGGTATGGACAGAATTATTTTAACGCGTCTTAAATGGTACTTAGTGTTCTACGAAGTATATCCAGACGCCATGTCTGGTTTTATACGAGGCTGCTCATGTTGCCTTCACAAAAGCATATACAACCTTCATTGAATTGACCGACAATGCCGAATGCGACGTCTGTGGTACTGAAGACTCGACCATCTACTATATGATACCTTCCCTTTGAAAGACCGAAGCTTTCTGGTGCATTGCGACAATTGGACGATCGGCCACTTTCTAAGCAGATGATAAAGTAGCACACTCTTCGCCTTTCGGTGGCTCAAAAGGCATTAAAAGTGGTATTGTGCTTTGTGAGGACTGCAGGCCTAAAAGCGGTCTTGTGCTTTTTGAGGATTGCAGGCCTATGTGAACACCTTCCTCTTTTGTGTAGTGCCAATTTTTTGCTGCATACGCGTCAGCCCATTGACAGACAGACAGACAGACAGACAGACAGACAGACAGACAGACAGACAGACAGACAGACAGACAGACAGACGGACAGACAGACAAACAGACAGACAGACAGACAGACAGACAGACAGACAGACAGACAGACAGACAGACAGACGATGAACTTTATGTGATCCTGAGGAGATTTCGCGGGAACACCTATCGGGGACCCGCGGAAGCCGCTGGCCGCGTCCAAATCGGGGCTGGGACACCGTGATGTTCCGCCCTTTCTTGGACCCTCTGAATTGCCTGGATTAGTGCCTGGAGCGATGGGCTCCGGAGTGTCTCTTCCCAGTCGGCGTCGCTGGATAGAGGGCTGTTAGATAACGCGGGGCATTGCCAAAGCATGTGCGCTAAGGAACAATAAATTTCATTACATTCTGGACAACCTGAGTCAACGTCTGTGGAGATACGACTGAGAAGGCCCCGCGAGGGGAACGAGCCCGTCTGGAGTATTCTAATGTGATTGACTGAGACCTAACTTCGGGTGAGGAAGAGGATATACCCTTCTACTTAGCCGATAGTGAGATGTGATTTTATTATATGTAAGGAGTGGATCGTTATGCTGGATTTCATCCTGACCCCATAACGCCTCCATGCCGCCGCGGCGCGTTAGATTTCGCGCACGGTCATGTCCAAACTCGTTGAGGTTAAGTACGTGCTGATGAACGTCCGCACCCATATGGGCGGGAAACGAAGAGATTAAGTAAGTGCCAGGGTCTGCTCTTTTTTCTAGAATGAAGGCAGCCTCTCGCGCTAGTTTAGCCGACTCAAAGACTTTGATGTCCGCTCGTGAGTCTGTTAACATGGTGGTGTGTGAGCGGTCGGCCAAGGCCTGGGCTATGGCGACCTGTTCTGCAACTGCGCTCGTAGCTAACCTGACCAGGCTGAGGAGCGTAATTCCCCGTTGCCGTCAATGACTGCCAGCGCGATTGTGCTAGACTTGCTGTACTGAGCCGCTTCGACAAATACAGTCGATTCTCGATTCTCGGCGGAGTTCTGTAATATCGCCCGTGCTCGGGCTTTTGGCCTCCCTACATTGTATTGCGGGTGCATATTCCGAAGAAATATGCACCCGCAATACGGGCGGCAGTGACGGCGACATCGAGGCCGGACTGCAGGCAGCGATCGACGCCGTGGAGACCACGCTGAGAGACACGGGGCTGAAGTGCTCGCCACAGAAGTCCCAGTTATTGGTGCTCCCACCACCGGGAAGATGGAGAAAGCGGGCCGCGGAAGAAGCGGAACGCAACATAGTCGTCCGAGCCAGCGACGGCACGCCGGTCCCGCACGTCCAGAGCCTCCGTGTACTAGGCATGTACGTGGACGCCCACCGCACGAACGGGACGGCAGCCAACCACATAGTAACGAAGATCGGGATAGCGACGAGACTCGTCAAGAGGGTCACGTCGAGGTCCCGAGGAATCCGAGAAGCGAGCCTCCTGCGACTGCTGCAGGCCTTTGCAGTTAGCCACGCAGCATACGCGGGGGCCTTTCACAAGTGGACGGAAGCGGAGAGGAAGCGAATCGACGCGGCCATCCGCAAGGCGTATGCGGGTGCCATGGGCCTGCTCAACGGCACCAAGACGACGGCCTTGCTATCTCTGGGAGCGCACAACACGCTCTCGGAGATCGGCGAGGCCCAACGTACTGCTCAATTGACGCGCCTGGGCCGCACCGCGGTCGGCAGGCGGCTGCTGGAACGAGTGGGCCTGTCCTCCCCCGAGGAACAAGACCACGAAACGTCTCCACTCATGGAGTCAACCATGCGAAGACTGGTGGTGTATCCGCTGCCAAAGAACATGGGTCCCGGCGAAAGCGAGGGACGACGAGCGGCGCGAGCCAGGGCGCTGCTGCTGCAACATCAGAACGACGAGGGCGCCGTCTACGTGGACGTGGCCAAAGTCAAGAACAAGGACGCCTACGTGGCGGCGGCGGTCGCCGCAACGACGGGCAAGATCGTCACGTCATGCAGCGTGCGTACGCGGAGCGCGAGCCAGGCCGAGGAGATGGCGATAGCCTTGGCGGCGCGCTCCCCGGGCGTGCGGACAATACTCAGTGACAGCAAGACGGCCATCCGTAGCTTCTCGCGCGGAGCCGTGTGCGGGGCGGCTGCTAGGGCGTTGGCAAGCGACGAGTCCAAGTCGAGGCTGACGCTAAAATGGTTCCCGGCTCACATGGGTAGGGACCTGATACCAGGATCTCCGAACCGCAACGAGGAGGCGGATGCCGCGGCCCGTGGTCTCGCCACGTGCCGGACCGCGGCCGCGCCCGCCTCCGAAGACACGACGGCGACCGAAGAAGAAGGCGAGGAGCAGCTGCTCGATTACGGCGACATCCTCGCGTGGTACAGGGAGCAACGGCGTGGCTTCCCGCCTCCGCACAGGGATCTTACCCGGTGGGAGGCGGTGAGGTTGCGCCAGCTCCAAACCGAGACTGTGCTGACCCCATCGCTAGCGCGACACGTGTGCCCCGAACTCTACGTGAGTGAAATGTGCAGTGTGTGCGCGAGCGCGAGAGCCACCCTGGCTCACATACTCTGGGGATGTGACGCAGACAGCGCGGACGGTCCGGTGTTACCGCCGCAAGTAGAACAGCGTGTGGGGTCTACGGACCCAGAAGACCAGCGAAGGGCCGTCCGGCAGCTCGAGGTCGCACTGGCGCTGCAAAGGCGAAAGGGGGACACCCCCAGTAACCCGAGCGGCGACGGGGCACGAAGGCCTTGAGGTCTAGGCCCGCGTGACATTAGGACTTCTAGTGTAACGTGAGATAGGGTGAACCCCACGCCCTGCGCGGCCGGAGGGAATCCCGCATGCTGGAACCCAATAAAGTTTATTCTCTCTCTCTCTCCGAAGGAATGGGCTGACCACAAAGGTTTCCGAGACCTTCCGGGATAAGGTAATTTCCCGTTCAGCAAGCATTCTGGGAGCCATGCCAGCCTCGTCCAGGATGCGTCTTCCGGCCCTGGTTGACGAGAGCCTGACCACCTCGGCGGCGACCTGCGCTTCGGTCACATCATCAATCTCGTTGTGCATACCGAGTTGTCTTAATTTGTCAGAGCATGTGGTTACTGGTAACCCCAGTACCTATTTGGTGCTCTTACGGATGAGAGTGTCTAGCTTATTTTTTTCTGTTCTAGTCCAGGTAAGCACCGATGCTACATAATTAATGTGGCTCATTAGGAAGGCATGATGGATCCGAAGTAGGTTGGCTTCACTTAGTCCCTTTCGGCATCCTGATACTCTAGCAACAAGTCTCAGCACGCTTTCGGTTTTGGCCGTGATGTTCGTCAGGGTTTTGGCGTTACACCTCTTGCGTCCATCAGTAGTCCTAGGATTATGATTGAATCTACTTGTGGAATGCGCTGTCCATTTCTTGCAAAAAGGGAGATGGGAATTTGGTCCAGGTGTGGAAGTCTCTTAACGCATTGCCTTGCCGGCCTGTACAGTAAGAGTTCTGATTTTTTTAGAGAGAGTTGGAGGCCTGTGCCTTCTAGGTTGGACTCTGTTTCGTCTAGGGTTGATTGCAGCACGTTTTCTACTTCTGCGAGTGATCCTCCCGGGTACCAGATCGTGATATCGTCCGCCTAAAGCGAGTGGCCTATATTGGGCTGAAATCTGAGCACCTTCGATAAGCCCTTCATGACTATATTTAATAACAAGGGGGAGATGACCGCCCCTTGGGGAGTGCCCCTGGCTCCTAAGGTGAACTCGTCTGACTTGTGTTGAGCGATCCTTATGGTAGTCATTCTATTCATCACGAATGACCTAACAAAGGCCTGAAACTTTGCTCCCAGACCTAGGTTAGCCATGACCTGCAAGACAAAGCGATGAGAAGCGGTGCCAAAGGCCTCGGTGAAGTCAGGGGCTAATATCCCCATAACATCTCTAGTGCTGTTATCGAAAATGTGCTTCTTAAGAAGTAGCATTACATCTTGTGTGGAAAGGCCAGGCCTGAAGCCGATTATGTTGTGTGCAAATAATTCCTTGCGTTCTATGTAATTCGAGATCCTATTGAGGATTGCATGTTCCGCTACCTTGCCTGCACAGGAGGTTAGCGATATTGGCCTTAGCTTGTCAAGGTTTAAAGGCTTACCTGGTTTCGGAATAAGCACAATCGAGGCTGCTTTCCACTCTGCCGGCACGGTTCCACTCTCCTAAGTCTTGTTGACCTCTTTCGTTAGCATCTCAATTGATCTATCATTCAGGTTTCTTAACAGTCTGTTTGAGATGCCCTCTGGTCCTGAGGCTGACCTGCTATTCAAGTTGTGAAGGATGGCTCTAATTTCAGACTCCGTAAAGGGGTCATCGAGCTCTTTCACTGTGTCACATTCTATTTCAGGATACTCTTCAGAGCGTCCGGTGCCTAGCAGGAGATATCTATTCGCTACCTCACCTAGGAGCATTTATTCCCTTCCACCCTCTTGTCTGTGCTTGTGAATCAGGCGGCACAGTGCCTGATTCTTTGATTGCCTTTGGTCTGCGTGTCATCTAGCATGTGTTTAAGAAGATTTCATTTCCCCCCTGTACGCATGCGTCCATCGACTGCTGAACAGATCTCATCCCATTGTAGCCGAGCTAACTCGGTGCAGTACTGTTTGATCTCCCTATATTAAGTTCCGCAATCTTCTTTCGTAACCGCCGGTTAAGCCTCTGTGTTTTCCATTGCCTCAAAATGAAGGCTTTGGCTTTCAAGAGATGTGCGAAGTGCGGATCCAACCTGGGAACATCGAGCTCGGTTTGAATGGTTTTTGTGGCCTTTTCAACATCTGCTCTGAGCGTCTGAACGAGTTCGCTGAAGCTGTCGTATTCTCCCGTGTCCTCGTTTCTGAGCTTTCGGAAAGCATCCCAGTGCGTCACTTTGAATTCCCTGGCATGGGGGGCTCTGACCTGAATGGTAACACCAATGATGAAGTGATCGCTGCCCAGGTTTTCTTGCTTGTTATCCCAGGTTGTTTGCTGTAAATTTTGATAAACTCGAGATCGCGGGTTGTGTCTCTAGCTACCGACGTGCTCAGTCTCGCGGGAAACCAGGGATCAGTGATGGCTGTTAGTGTTAGGTCACCGACTGCCCGCGCTAGATTTATGCCCTTAGTCGTTTGCCTGATGTACCCCGATGCGTTATGTGGGGCGTTGAAGTCTCCCGCGATTACTAATGGTGACTGTCTAGCGAGTATAGCGGCCTTCGTTAACAGGGAGTGGAAAGACTGTCTCTGATCGGATGGTGGGCTGTAAACATTGAGAATGAACACGTTTTGTTTAAGCCACCTTTTACGAATAACCTCAATGAAAAGCGCCTCCATTCTGCCACGACCTGCATGAATGTCATGTACAACGTATGCGAGCTTTTTGCTCACCAGCGTAGCTATACTTCTCTTGAACTCCCCCCATGCCGCCACCGATTTGTAACCAGCGAAGGTGGGTGTGTCGCACAGTGTTTCCTGTATTAAAATTACCTGCGGCCTTTCTGCCTGAGCCGTAACGTACTGTTGCAGTGAGGTCTTGCGCCTTTGAAAGCTAGCGCGATTCCAATGCCAAATTACTAGATTATTTTGAGTGCCCGCCATTTCGCTAGTTTCCGTCTTATTGACACTGCGGGGTCTCCCCCGTATCATCGTTAGCAGCAGCTTGTGTACGAACCTTTGGCTTGGCCTTAATAGCCATCTTATTCTCAAGTGCGACTACCTAATTTTTTATGGCTCCTACTTCACTCTCAAGTGCTCCCATGCACAGCGCGAGTTGATTAATACTTAACTGATTTTCTTTGGAAATCCAAAGTAAATCTTCTAGCATCTTGTTCTGCGAGCTTTCCAATACGGGCATATCCGAGTCGCTCTCATCTTTCGGAGGTGGAGCCTTATGCTTGGCCTTGCTGACCTCGACTTAGGGTTCCTGCGTGCTTTTATGCATGGCGTTATCCGCCACGTTCGTGCCCTCGACTTTGCTGGAAATGGCCTGCGCGGATTTCTGCTTGCATAGCTCTGCTTTGAGACTGGCAATCTCCTGACGTAATTGTTCAATCTCCCTCTTTTCACCATGCTCCGGTGATGCCGACCGCTTTACCTTTTTGGGTTTGGGCGTCTTCTCCTTGACTCGATCCGCCCATGTGAGTTCCTCCTGGAATCTCCTTCTAGACGCCGAACGCCCTCTGGAACGCAAGCGGCCCTTGCGCCGCTGCGCAGCTGGCGTGACGGAGTGGCCTCTCCTGGGTGTGCCGGAGACGCTAGGTGAGACACTGGAGTCACGGGACTGCATTCCTTCTCGGAGCGCCGGTGGTGTTGGCATCGTCTCCTTCTGACGATGTAGGGGACTTGAAATCTGTCTTTGCATGCTCTGTCTGCAGTGGGATGTGGGCCTCCCCATAGCGAACACTTTAGAGTGCAATGATGATCCTCCGTTGGTGATTTCTGTCGGCACGTGTGGCACCACTTTCTGTTTGGATTAGGGCAAACGTCAGCACGGTGTCCCAAATCTCCGCAGCCGTAGCAGACCTCCGTGTGTTTCCTGTATAGTGTGCAGCGAAACAAGCTCGTGCCACAGGACACATAATTGGGTACCTTCATACCATTGAACAATACTACTACAGCCGTGGTGTTCTTGATTCTTTTGACCTCGATGGTTCCTGGGTTCCAGTGGTTCACACTTCGTGCTCAGAGCGGAGCCTCGCTGATATCCACGTCGACATCCCTTATGACACCTTTGCACGTGTCATCGGGGGGGGCCGGGTACACAGACACAGGGACCCGGTACGTGCAATCACCCAGTCGGACTTGCTGCACATTTAGGTAGGCGCATGCATTCTTCTCATGAGGAGTACAGACCACATAAATGTTTAGAGTGCCATTGGGACAAATGGTGTCCTCTTGAATTTCGGCCGGAGCCAAGGCCGCCACCATGGCAAGGGCTTGCTCGAAACGTATTTGATTGACCTTGGTCACATTCAGACCGTCCCTCGGTCTTACGATGATGCGATACGTGTCCCACGGAAGTTGAGGGAGCCTCGAGGTGGTGACGATGTGCTGGTACGCGTTCAGGGGGGCGGCGGTGCGAAGGTGCGGCCAACTCCCTTTCGTCCACCAGGCGTTGGAGTGCGTTCGAGGGTAGTAGTCGCCATTCTAATCCCCTTGCTGTTCTTGCGGCCATATGCCGTCATTCAGCCGGGGCTGCTTGCTTCGTCCTGAGAGATTTCTTCTCTCTCCGCAATCTCCGTCTTGGGCTAAGGCGCCCGCGGTGACAGGGTTAGGCCTAGGCCTACCTGCGCTGCCTCGCCGATGTTAGGCTTACCGCGTTAGGGTTAGCTGTGCCGTGACGTGGTCGGAACTGCACCCTCTCATAAAGAGGAAAAAAGTCACCCACTGTAGAAAAACCGATGTTGGTCAAGTCCTCACATCGCACTGCATCGTTTAACACATAATGTACTCGGTTTCGACGAAAGAAACCAATCGAAACATTGAAAAAAGCAGGAGCCAAAATCAGCGCGTTCGCACTAGTCGGCGCCCTCTGGCGGTCTCCTGTCAGCCCATTGACTGACAATCTTTTTTTCTGTCTCTTTCTCTTCTCTTTCCGCCCTCTCTCTCTCTCTCATCTTTATACTCCCGCTACCCATTCCTCCTGTGTAGGGTGCAAACCGAGGTTGTGCCTGGTTAACCTCCCTGCCTTTTCTCTTAATGTTCTTGTCCTCCTCCTGTCTGTAAAGGAGGCAGTCACATTATATCTTTTGACAGAATTTTGCACGCTGAAAGTCATGGTACACCTACATATGTGATTAGAAAGTTTGCTAAGTTTTAATGAAAAGTGTCAATTAGTGCAAAAGCTACATCTGCTCGCGTACTGAAAAATCACCGCGTACGGAAACTACCGCGAGCATCAGCTAAAATACCTGATACAGATTTAGTGTTTACGCAAGGTAATAAGGAAGGCTCAAATTTTCAATAATTTCAGCCAGTTCCTTCGTGGACCTTTCTAATGTGAGCTTATGATCTACCGACAGCTGTAAATGCTTTTAGAGCTTTTTTGCGGCATCACAGACATGACGAACTGCTTTTGCGCTGTGGTGCTGTTCCTTTGTCAGGCACGCTTTTTCAGTGTAAAGGCTAGGCTCTGATTTAAATTTGCTTAAACATATCAAATTTGCTTTTGTTGGGAACAATAAAGTAACACGCATTGTCAAACAAAGCAATTTTATAGGTTTACACGCTCACATGTCATTCACTGTGAACAACACATGTACCAATCTATGCGTTCACTAAGCAAAAAGCTGGATACTTTTCTGAGTGAATATATGTTCACAATACTTTTAGAGCATTACGACATGTCCGCACTTGATATGATAGCTAAATATCCTACAAAATGCTACCCATCAAGGTAATCTTATGATGCACCCAAAACTACCACTTTCACTTTTGGTTTCATGGGTGATAAACGGACTAAAAATTTTGCTTGTATTTTTTGAAAAAACTATATAGACGAAGGCTTTATACAGCAAAATGACGGCACATAAATTGTGCAATTACCGTATCTAAAAGCCGGAAATAACATTTTGACAAAAAGCTTGATTTTTTTCTTATGGCCTGATACCTTAGTTTGAGAACTGAACCAATACCATACTACTATACCGTACACCTTAGGATGTGTAAATAAAGCCAACATATCATTTTTTTCGCTCTACAAAGACATTATTACCCAGACGTTGGACTAAGGCACATAGACACACAAAAGCGATGTGTCCTCCAAGATATTTGCACTTCCAGCCGTGTCACACTGCCCAAAAGTAGGTACAATTACATACTCGTCATGCTTGCCGTTTTCAAACTGTTCACTCAAACTCAAGCTTGTAGCATACGAACTGTAAAGCAAAAAAAAAACGAAGTATAGCAACGCCAATTGCCGATAGATGAATTGTTGTAATATCACAAACCTAAATCACAAAATATAAGTTTATATTGCGGAATAAAAAGATGATGCAGACGTTGCGCGTTTGATTGGGACATTCCGGTATGCCGCTAGGTCACAATAAGAGTGAATTGATCAGCTTAAAAGGTTTGTGTCACGCCCGCAGCCGCCTGTCTGTTCGTGTTCGCCTCTACTAACCGTAAGCGAAAGTTTTAGGATATTAGTTTTGTTGAAAATCGTGCGCTTCTCTGCTGACGGGCATCAAATATGTGAACCCAAACTGAAATGCACTAAGAATTACATGAAGCTAAATGTGTGTTCTTATCGTGCTATTCCTATCTCTTTGTGTGTCATTTTATTTATGCATCCTTTTGTTGGCACACAATCAGGCACTTGTTCAAGGAGGCGGGACGGGTGAAAAGCAAAAAAGAATAGAAATAACATAATGTACCAATAGCTGACAAGCGTTCTATGTTAATTGTGTTGTGCAGGTTGCAGTGTTTCAAACCCAGATGTCACAATAGAGAAAGGTTTATGGATGGGATGCCTTCAATATGTGACAGGACACATTACTACGTACACCGTACCCACCTACCTGCTTTTTTTTGTTTTTTCGATATAGAACAGCGTACGGTGGACGCTCATTGGCAGCATCCAGTTCTAACACAAGGGCTCACATTCCGTAAGCGCCATTTGGTACTGTCTAGTCACGGCTTTTGATGATTATACCGTCTACTTCTTGGACTAAGTATGGGTGAGCTAATAATAATTTTACCTGATGTGGGCTAGAAATTAGTGTTCTTTTTCTTTTGCTGAGAAAATATCAGAGAAGTTGCCTCTAAAAGACCAGTGTTGGGCAAGCGATTGTGCATGTTCGCATATACTAGTAAATAATGGCTGACAAGGAGTTACCGCTGTCATACAAAAAACTGTTCATATCATCTAAATTTTTAAAGAGGAAAAGAGAAAAAAAACTATGTTCATGGTTCATGGCAAAGAACAATACTTCAGGCCGCATGTGGGAAACTTACAAGTAGTCGTAAATATAGGCCCACTTACCGTGACATTCTTCTCCAAATTGTTCATTTATATTTATTGAAACTTTCCTAATAACTTCAATTGTGAACACCAAAGTGCGCACGCCTCTTATTGGTACGACACTACATTCCGAAAGTGAGATCAATATTTCAGCCTAGCACTTGATAGACGAAACGCTATAAAACGGAGGATAGTCTTTGCAGTGAGCACTCTCTTTTCTATGGGTACTTCTCGTCGCCCCCAAGCACTGAGAGGGAGCGACGGCCAGTGCGGCTGTAATTTAATTACATGAAAGAGGTAGGACAATAGTGCGCTGTGACCTTTCCAGTGAACCACAACAAAACCAATTAGTGAGTGTATTTGCACAGGTAGACTGCTATCAGAATATGGGGATGATGTTGGGAAACGTGTTGCACGAAGATGTAAAAGACGCAGAAGGACTGCATGTGTGTTATGCTTATACCAGTGGTAGAACAGCAGGCTCAACAGCCGCGGCGTAGCAAGCAAGAAGCGAACATAAATAGACATGAACTTAACACAAAATAGCCCTGGGAAGCGTAAAAATACAGGACAGATGGTAGCTCGGAAACTGCGAGAGGTGTGAAATAAACGAAAAATAAACAGCGTGTATGGTTCTTATCTACGCTCATTACCACGCAATTCCATGTGGTTCTATGCTTCAATGACACTGAGTGAGGTCGCTAGCCTAAATAGGCAGTTCCGTCTTGACCTAGCCCAATTTTCCGTGGCTTGGTTATGCTATGCAACAATTATCCCTTATCATCTTTTCCTCTTTCTCTTTCTTTTCCTTTCCTGTAACCCCCGTGAGGAGCAGAAGACTAGACCTCTAATTTCCAAGCCAACCTTTCCTCTTTCTTCTCATTAAAAATCATCGTCATCATTTTCTTCTTCTTCTTATGCTGCGATGCGACACTGCATCCATGGTTCTTTGGAGAGCACGCCGCGAGCGAGAATTCTGCTGTCGACCTTAGCGCACTTATATACGTTTAGCAATATATACATCACAGGATAACTAAGCACGCATCAAATGTACAGTCTGTTTCAATGTTCAGAGGCAATTAGGTACTTTCAAAGCAATGTGCGTGTTCAAGCTGCCTCACGCGAAGCCCATGGCACTTTGCTCGCTGCACAGACGCGTTTGCGATAGGGTGACCTGTTAGCCACAAGAGCAAAATAAGGTGCTAATTGAGAGACAGAGGAAAGAGGTAGGCATGGAGGCTAACTGTATGCTAAAATGCAGTATGATACCCTGCACTGGGGTACCTAGTATTCCAAATCGTTGCCCACTTTTTCTAAACATAGTAGGTTCTAAATCGTAATCAACTTCTTCTAACTACTTCTTAGTGCTCACCCGTAGTAGAGTACATCGTACTCTAAATTTCGAAAACTAGCTGTTCGTACGGCCCGCGACGCAGTGCTGAGAGCACAGATTGTAGGGCAGCCCTTGAGTCACTGATAATCGACCATTGTTGCGGTGGTTCTCGATTCACCACACAAAGTGCAGTGCGCAAAGCAGCTAGTTTCGCTGCTGTAGATGCCTTGGAGTGGTCAGTTGTGAAGCTGATGGTAACACCTCTTGCTGGAACAACTACTGCACCTGACGAACACTGGCGGTGCGTGGAGCTATCGGTGTATATATGTACACTGTCTGAATATTTCTCGTGCAAAAGAAGAAGGGAGAAATGTTTCAGCACGGACGATGAAAGCTCCGATTTCCTCCGGATCTCTGGTACACAGAGATGCACTGTGGGTCGTATAAGACACTAAGGGGGTATCGATGGTTTAGATGCAGGAGTGAAGCCCGAGGGAATTTCTCGTTTTACTTCACAATCATTTTAGCGAACGTTGCTTGGCGCCTCTCTGAAGGCAACAGTGCAAGGTGATGACAGGGTGCACCTGCGAAGTGTCTGATGTACGTTCTCAGGACTTCTACAACAATGTGAGTTTGTATCGAATAGTCACCAGCAATTGCATTTGTTGCTTCTGTTGACGTACATCTGGGCAGACCAAGGCACACTCTATGTGCTTGCGCTTGCTTTCTCCACACTTCACACGAGAAAGGGCATCATGGGAATTTTCAGTGGCTGCCAAGTCGCTGTGGCGTCATAGGGAGCAAACATGCCGATACTGCCGCAAAGGCAGCTCTTGGAGGAACACGAGAAGAAGCCATACCACTTTCGCGGACCGATGCCGCCAGTAATCTTCGACGACTTGTGCGTAAAATCACGTTTTCACTATGGTGCCCACCAATCAACGAGACGAATCGTCAACACCATCTGTCCTTTTTGATAGCTCTCCCCATGCCCACTGGGCTCGACCGAAGAAAAGCCACCCTTTTTCATCGCTTATGGCTAGGAGTGGCATTTCCAAATCTTATTACTTTGTCATAGGAATCACCGACAACGCTCTCTGCGATGCCTGTCATTGCGAAGAGACGCCAAACCACATCCTGTGTGACTGCTCGTTGTATGACATCCGGAGACCGTCACTGGCGTCCGTTCTTGTGCGCATCGACAACAGCCAAATGTCTGTGGACACTATTCTGTCAAGTGCCCGAGAGAAGACGTTGCAACAGAAGGCGACAAAAGCACTGTTGAAATTCCTACTCGACACGGACTTGAACAAGTGGCTGTAACAGCAATGTCACACACCTCGAAAGACAAGACTGGACTATGACTGAGTGTGCGCGCGTGTGCTGCCGAATGTGTTGTGTTTATCTCTCTTCCCTCTCTGCTCTCTATCTTTCATCTCCCCCATCCCCTCCTAAGTGCAGGGTAGCAAACCGTCTGTCCTTACGCTGGTTAACCTCCCTGGTGTTCTTTTCCTCCTACTTTCCTTCCTTCATTCGTACTCTAAATCGTCACACATTTGTTTTTCTAAACACAGCACCATGTTCACCGCCAAACAGGGACAGCTGAACACTTCTATAGTGGAATACTTTGTTTTGCGATGGGACTGGGACATGCTTCCCACTCGCGAGCAGCTACAACAATGACAGGTGGTGCGCATGTCCACCAAGAAGGTTTGAAACTTATTGGTGTGCACTAGCCCCAAAACATCGTCATGGTTGAGACAAACCAGCATGCGGCGTTCGAAGGCGTGTTTGCCCACCTTTTTTTGGCGCGCGGTTAATTCTGGTTTTTGTGGGCAACAGGTCCGACAGTTCATGTACGGGGGGGGGGCGGTTTTCAAGGGGGCTTCTTGCGGTACTATTGTTATGCCGGCGTATTCAGCCTTTGGCGTAACCGCTGCAAGGGTCTTGCTGGAAATAGCCGTCGACGTGCCTCATGGCTAATTTTTGAGCGCACGAGGCATGAGATTCCTGCGTTCCTCTCTGAGGAGCTTTTTTTCTCACCAGAGCACAAGTTAATGCGCCATTCGTTATGCGCTTTCGTCAATGTTGAGTATGATTGAGTCCAACCTATTTTTCGGCTGACATGATGCTAATGCAGGCCGTGAGGTTGAAGTTGATGTGCTTGTCACCTTTCCCTGTTGCCATCTGTTCACCACCTTGTTATCTCGTTTCCTCGTAAAGCTACAACGAAATTTATGCAAACCATCGAAAAAAATGTGCGCCCATATATATATATATATATATATATATATATATATATATATATATATATATATATATATATATATATATATATATATATATATATGTATATATATATATACACTCTGACGAAGGCCGCGCCACTGCCGAAACGTTAGTAAATACAATTTCCTTTTCAAATGTGCTATCTGCAAGTTCATTCAAATAGAAAGTACCCGGGCCTGCATGCCTTCCTTTCAATTTCTTCTATATATATATATATATATATATATATACATATATTGTAAGATGACGTCGAGTACACTCGGGACTCTTCTTTACTGACTCGAGTATGTGCCCCACAACCTAAACTTGACTGGTGATGATGAGTATGTACAGATGAAAAGATGGGACGCATAAATAATGCTCACACTTATTTTCCCCGCGCACTTGTGCGGCCGGCCCGGCCGAGACTTTGGCGGGAAAGGTACAGCGCACAAAGGGTTTAAGACGTGAAACGTGGACTATCCCGGAGGCACGGTAACGACGGTCCGAGGAACCCTCGACGGGAGTGACAAGGTAATTGACAGGAGATGTTCGTTCATAAACAACGTAAGGTCCTAAAAAGCGAGACTGAAACTTTTCACACAATCCGGGGTGCGAACAGGAGTCCAAACTAGTAATTCATCTCCAGGACGGAAGGTGACGTCTCGACGAAAGCTGTCATAGCGTTGCTTGCGGTCTTGTTGACTGGCCTCTGTGTTGAGTTGAGCACGTTGCCGTGCCTCAGGAAGCCTGGAGACGAAATGTTCTGGCATAGTCGTCGACGTTTTTGTCATTACATTGAAGAAAAAGGCGTCAATGGTGAATGTCGGCGCACGACCATAGACGAGGAAGAAAGGTGAATACGCGGTGGTTCGTTGAACAGCGGTGTTGTGTGCAAATGCTACGAACGGCAAGATTTTGTCCCAATTATTGTGGTTCGGTCCGATGTGCATGGATATCATGTCGATTAGAGTCCGGTGGAATCGCTCTGTCAGCCCATTTGTCTGCGGGTGGTAAGCGGATCTGGTCTTATGAACTGTGCCACAAGTTTTTAGAATTTCGTCCAGAATTGTCGATATGAAGGCCTTTCCCCGGTCACTCAACAAGGTGCGAGGTGCACCATGACGCAACACAATGGCTTCTAAAAAGAAGGCGGCAACGTCTGAGGCGGAGCTAGTGCGTAGAGGAGTGGTCTCCGCGTATCGTGTGAGGTGGTCGATGGCTGTGACGATCCAGCGGTGGCCCGCTGGCGTTACGGGAAGTGGCCCGACGAGGTCTATTCCAACAACGGCAAAAGGTTTGTCGGGACATGGAGTGGGTTGTAATAAGCCAGCAGGAGCTGAAGTTGGTCGTTTCCGGCGTTGACAAATTGCGCAAGAAGCGATATAATTAGCCACAAAGGTAGAAAGACCAGGCAAGAAGAAACGGCTCCTAACGCGATTGTAGGTCTTTTGAAATCCCAAGTGTCCAGCTTATGTTTCGTCGTGCAATGCTTCGAGAACTTGTTTTCGAAGCGAACGGGAAAGTACTGGCACCCACCGATGCCCATCCGCATTGTAAGTATAGTGCTGCAGGACATTGTTCTCTAGCTTGAACAGCCGTAGCTGACGACGTAGTCTGGCATTAGGTGGAGAAGGCGAGCCATTCAAGTATCCGATGATGCGGTTACAGTAAAGGTCGTCACGTTGGTACGCGGCAAACTGGGCGCTGTTGTTTAAAGGTAGCGACCCAGCAACTGCCAGGGGTGATAACGTGAGCGAAAAGGAAGCCGCTTGATCACCTGGGGGGCATTCAGGATGCGTGGTTGGAGATGAAAGTGGCAGGGGGCAGCGAGAGAGAGCGTCAGCATCCTGATGCTGTTTGCCAGACCTGTACACAACGTCAAAAGTGTACCCTTGCAAACGCAGTATCCACCGACCGAAGCGCCCAGACAAATTCTTCAGCGAGGACAACCAGCATAGGGCGTGGTGGTCGGTAACCACAGTAAAGTGGCGTCCATACAGATAAGGTTGAAATTTCTGGATGGCCCAAACGACAGCGAGACATTCCTGCTCTGTAATCAAGTAGTTCTGCTCTGCAGGTGTTAGTGTGCGGCTTGCATACGCAACTACTCTCTCACGTGAAGTGTCGTCGCGCTGCAGGAGTAGAGCACCGATTCCGTGGCCGCTGGCATCTGTGTGCAGGAAAGTGGGAGCACTCTCATCGAAGTGAGGGAGGACGGGGTCTGATGTCAAAGCACGCTTAAGGGCTTGGAAAGCACACTCGCACTCGTAAGTCCACGTGAAATCCGTCCCTGACGTCAGAAGCTTGTGTAACGGCCCCGCAATGGCAGCAAAGTGACGGATGAAGCGGCGAAAGTAAGACGCCAGGCCCATGAAACTTCGCAATTGTTTTTGATTGCGCGGACGTGGAAAACTAATTACGGCAGCAACCTTGTCGGGGTCGGGTCGACCGCCGTCTTTGCTCACAAGGTGACCCAATACTTTGATGCTTGTGCTGGCGAAGTGGCACTTTTTTGTATTGAGCTGTAGGCCAGCGTTCGAAATGCACGTTAGAACTTCGTCCAAACGCTTAAGGTACTGAGAAAAAGTAGAAGAATAAATGACGATGTAGTCTAAATAACATAAACAGGTTTTCCATTTGAGACCACGTAAGACAGTATCTATCATGCGCTCGAATGTTGCTGGAGCGCTGCATAAGCCAAAGGGCATGACGTTAAATTCGTAAAGCCCGTCAGGCGTCGCAAACGCTGTTTTCTCCTTGTCTGGACGCATAAATGGGACACATAAATAATGCTCACAATATATATATATATATATATATATATATATATATATATATATATATCTATATATATATATATATATATATATATATATATATATATATATATATATATATATATATATATATACCTGTTCCATTGAGTAAAGTGGGAGTTATGTGCGTTTGTTGTTATGCTAACCTATGTTAACCAGACAACATAAGCAACTATGTTGTCTGGTTTTTTTTCTTATCTGCAGTGCAGATAAGTTGCACCTCCATGGGTGCATTTGCGCTCTCTTGACTCCCCATCAGTGTGGAACAGCAAGATCGATATTCAAACAGCACCTATGTTTAGTTCCCAATATATCGTAAGTAGATTCTGTCTCATTCGCAGCCCCGAAAGGAAGAAGGCATTCTGCTCCTTCTACTTCCAACGTAAACAAAGGACTGAAAGCAGAGCACCACGCAAAGAAGCTGACCCGTTTGATGTTGCAAAGGCGCTTCTTGGTGCGGAGACATGAAAGCGACATGTGTCACTCGTTCTCAATGACGTGGCAACCATTAAACGCAGCCACGACTGCAAACGACTGTGCGTGAGTCTTCGACAAGCCAGATAACGGGCCCGGTTATCTGAACGGATGACCCACAGTCGAATGCTTCATGCATTGTTCAAAAAATCACTGTTGCAACCCATTCTCTTTGCCTTTGGCGGCAAACTCAGAGACGTACAGCTTTCGATTTTTGAAAACTACAGACCACCACGACGCTACGTATGCTAGGCTGAAAAAAAAAACAGATCCTTTTCTGTTTCGTCTGCTTCACACGCCAGTTCCACTCCTGCCGCGGCTTGCGACGCTTTTGTGGTTGAACGTAGCTGGCGCTGTACGATGACCACCCGGTGCCTATAGTTTATGTTTATATAAAACAAAATTACAGTCAACTTGTGCGTGAGCTTTTTTAAGCAAATTTTTATCATGTGCCTTTCATTTTCATATTCCTTCTGGCATTATTATCTTGTTTGCGACGCAAATCTAAGACGAAAAAAATTTGAAGGATTGATTGATATGTGGTGTTTCTCTCCTAAAATCACCATATGAATATGAAAGACTACGCAGTAGAGGGCTCCGGAAATTTTGGCGACATGGGAATCTTTAACGTGAATCCAAAACTGAGCGCACGGGCCTACAGCAATTTCGCCTGCACTGAAAATGCTGCCGCCGCAGCCAGGATTTCATCCCTTGACCTGCAGGTGAACAGCCAAATACCTCAGCCACTAGGCCACTACGACGGTGTAAGGAGAGAGAGAAAGACACAAGCGAAGACAGGGAGGTTTAGCCAACGCGCGTCCGCTCTGCTTATATGACATATTGGAGAACAGAAAGATGGCTTATGAAGTGAACTTTCCTTTTAGAAGTACAGCTTTGACTACTAGCTTTTTTGTGATAACTTGATGGACTCTCACTTGCCTAGCTTGTTGTCGTCTTCAAGGAAGCTTTCTGTTTTCATGGCGGGAGAGAACGCTTCCCAATATATTAAAAGAGCTTCGCACAAGCTGTTCCAAACATGAATGGATGGCGGAGTTCGGTGGCCTTTGCTTCTCTCAATTTTAGGGGTGAAGCGTTTTAGGATATCAATGTGTTGGCTAACGTTTGTATCTGCTGTCGTGAAGGTCTCTTTGCTTGACTGCAAGAGAAGGCCACTACCACCTCAGCACTTATCTTGTGGCGAGAGAGACCAACGGCGCCCGTTGACTACGGAGAAGTTCTTTCAGCGATGGGTGCTGAAATACCACCATTATCAACAAACCAAAACACGCCCTCTCCCGCCAGAAACTACGCCGATGCAAGCAGTTTCTTCTAGCGAGTTTCGTAATTGAAATAACTGATTTCTCGCTTTGCAGAGGTGTTCACCAGCTATTCACTAGAAAAATACTGGGTCTTGATTGGATATGCATGTACTGCGGGTGGGAGAATACCCTTGTGCGTAGTTGAACAATAAAGCTTTGCAATAATTATTCCTGTCTAATTAGAGTCTCCAGTTCTAAGGGTGAAGCAAATTAGAATGTCAGCGAGTCTCTAAAGAAACATGAATCGCGCACTGCGTGCTTTGCCCCTCCGCAGCCTGCGCTTTCTTGAAACTGATTTTAACACAAGACTGTTTTATACTGGCGTCCACGAAAACTTCAGCGACGTGTTTCCGTCACGGAAATACGCCACGCATATCGAACAAACGTTCTCTCGTTCCGCAGCAACTGATGCCGAGGACGCAACCCACTGCGCCATGGCTACAAACCCTATCGGCTTTACAAACGTACGTTATATATTTCATACAGTCTACTTTCCTCTCGCAGTGTACTTCACCAACAGAAAACTGCCCCCCCCCCCTCTGAGCAGCAATGTACATTATTTCATCATTACTGTGACCACCGTTGTCAGACCCCGCATCGCATTTTTCGATGCGCCAGTCCCATTTTTGTCAACGCCTTCACACAACGCGAGGTGCCGGCTTTGGCTAAACCGCCCGCCTTCTCATGTTTTCACTAAAAATTGCTCTGCGACTCGTACCTTTCTCAGCTGGCTGTTACCAAACTCATCGCTCATATTGGCGCAGAGAAAAATAGCGGCCGGCTTACAGGGGTAACACGACGCGTCATCGCTTTCCCACGGCCGCTGGATAATCCAGCGGCCACGGTGTACCTCAATTACAACCATAGGGTTCAATGCAACCTTAACATGCCACGGGCTGACGACCTCAGCCATAATCTCCTTATTTGAGGTGCTGAATGAGACAAGAGAGAGAGAGAAGACAAAATATCAGAAAGGTATGGAGGTTAACAAGACTAAGTCCAGTTTGCTACCCTACATGGGGGAGAGGAGAATGAGGGAGAAAAGACGAGATACACGGGAGGAGATACACTTTGCACATAACACGCACACCACGCATACAATTCAGGTTTCACATGCGGTCGCACAGTTACGTTGCCCTCGAGAATTGTAGAAGTGCTCGTGTGGCTTTCTGGACGGAAGTACGTGAAGGCCACGCTCCCAATATATTTCCTAGGTAAAGGGTCGATCATCCAGCCTCTTTAAGGCACACTGGAGAGTCCGGCGATCTTCTTCAAACTCTGCACAATGCCACAGAACATGGTCGAGAGTTATTCGTCCATATTCTTCATTCAGTCCGTAGATGTGCTGTGATTTTTTTCAGTAGGGATACTTCTTTCTTGTGAAATTTAGGCACATCTTTGGACTGAAAATAGGCCAAAGGAACCAGTAAAGACAATAACGATTTCTGTCAGACTAAAATAACAGTGTTTCAGAGCATCCTAACTTTCAATATAATGAACAGGACTGCTAAACTAATCAAGAAAAAAATTAAAGTAAATGTAAGACGTATTACACGCCACGAGGGACATAGGTTGGAAAGAACTGGATGACGTCAAGAGCCCTGAGTCGAACCACTAGCACTCAGAATGTTTGATATAAACAACATTATGTGCATTCATTCAATAATACCTGACAGGTTTTTTTTCACTTGGCTCTGCAACAAGCCACATTACTCTGCAATAAGTACTTCGCGCACATGGACCTCAATGGCAGTTCTTCATCTCACTAAACAATATATCATAACGACAAAGTTGAGGATCCTTGAGCTTCGCCTTCAATAGTTACACCCGGTAGCGATATCTTGTCCCTAGTTCGTACTTCAAATACGTAGTGCATAAAATCTTCTTGAACTTGCTATGCACCCACTACGCAGCCTTAAAGGAATAAGCCCGGTAACGTATGTGCCTTTTGTGGTGGGGGTTCAGCTTTATATCATCAAAACATTACGAGAATCACATGTTCTGACGCCCGATGGCAATGTACCTTTGTACCATGTATTACTGCAATATTTAATCTTGTATTTTGAAGCCTGTATAGAGACGCGTGGATTTGTAATGCCGAATTTTTTTCATTGCATTTCAAAGCAGAGGAAGTTATTGTCGCTGCATTGACAGGCAGACGTGTAGGTGTGTTACAACACCCCCTTGCCATGCAAGCGACCTGGTTTTGATCCACACTCGGACCCACAAATGTTTATATTTCATTTCATTTGCATCTTTCTCGACTTTTTCGTCATGCACAAGATGATGAGTTTTCGCTCTCGAATAACAACGCCGACATCAATACCGTTGCCAACGCCGGAATTTCCCCGAAACGAGCTCCTTAACGCTATCGCGCTAAAAGAGCCAAGTCTGGAGCTCTAGTGTTCCCAAGATTGCAGGTAAGGAGCTACAGTAATAAACTAAAAAGTGCTGAAGAAAGTAATTTGGCCGAATAAAGACAAAAGATATTATAGAACTTATCGGTAGGTGCAATAAGGCAGCTTGCCGCTACTACGAGAAAGGTTATAATGGAAAGAAGCCACAGTCACTGTTCGCTGTATTCAAATAGCCGAATGGTAGAAGCGATGGTTTCCTTTTTTGGTTGCCCTTCCTCCATATTCTTCATTGTTCAGCGCATTCTTTTTTTCTTTGCGCGTATAGGTGTTCAGTTAATTGTGATATTCTTACACCTTTATTGTACAAGCTGTGCTTTCAGTGTTCCGAACAGTGGCGTCTCACACTGCATTGGCTTAGGTTTTGCAACTTAACCGCTTCTGTAGGGTATCAGCTCTGTTCTCTCATTATTCGAAAGCGCACTTCTTTTTCCGGCCTGTGCAGTAAGTGTTTGGTTGCTCTAAAGGAACTTGGCTGCCTATTACTGAAGATAGTTTTTATTTAGGCACAATATATGAACACGGTAGTGTTTGGGTGGCTTTTAATCTCTCCTTCTAACTTTATTTTACAAGCAGCCAACAAGAAGGTCCAGTAAGGCTAGGAAGTACGACCAGGTTTGATTGCAATCTGGGACGAAAATTCCGGCAATAAAAGTATGGTTGATGCAGGTCATCTTCTTTCGCTTTATAAAAGTCATTAAATATTGTAGCTCTAATTGAAAAATGAACCAGACCCAAAATCTGAATCCACTAACGAGTGCGTTACATCATGCATAATGTACTTTTACCGATGATTGCTGATGTATGGCGAGAGCTTCTTTCGTCTTCATTAACACTGATTTGTTCCTGTGTATACTCGTTGCATCGCCAATTAGGCTATACGGCTTTCAGTTATATGACGCAAAGGTAGTGGTTTCATTTTACAGTATACAGTTGCAACTTTACGCTCTCATGGCGCAGTGCAGTACACAACTGCGTTCAGATTTATTTGAATGATTAGGAATAAGAAGTTGTTTGTTAGCCTTCATTTCCGTTGATACTTGTGCTATTTTTTCTCAACATTTATGCATCTCTTCAGCTGACGTGGATAAGCTCGCACCGCAGATCATGCAAGGAATTATGCATTTAAAAGAAGGAATTGAAGGAATTGTGCGTAGGACCAATGGGACAAATACAAATTCTACCAAGTTGGAATAGCTTCACAAACATCGATCACTTTTCTTTCGATCACCCATCAATCGAGTAAATATTTCTCGATATTTTTGTTTATGGGCTTTCTGTACCCAACTCAGAGCTCGCAGATTCTCTCTGACGAACAGGCTCCACCACAAGCAGAATTCATAATAAATAATGATGATATTTATTACTGATAGAAGAGAGCTATCTTAAGAGTTATTTCTTCTTAAACGCGCGTTCAGTGACGTGCTCGATAACTTGTTCTGCAGAATCATTTTGAGTAAAGCCAAAAAAGAGGGATAGACACGTTAGATGAATGGAAGTGCATGTATTAAGTAACGAGTGAGCCGACCGCATGGTAAAGATGAAGACAGGGAAATAGACTACATGCTTATATATGTGGATATGGCAAGACTGACGTGAAAGATACTGACGTGAAAGGAGTGCTGTGGAGATTACGTGACAACTCGTCGCGTGGAGGCGCAATACTTGAACAGCCTCCTTAGGCATGCAGGCTGTCTTTTCTGCTTCACCAAACGAGCCAGCGGCACGTAAGAAAATAGCACGGGCTGTCGCAGTCCCTGGTTGTGAAGCATCTGGCGAGTGCGTCCCAGAGACATGGTGCACCGTTTTTTTTGTTTTTTTTTGTGGGGGGAGGCAGATTTTAACGCATGCATGAGCCCATGACAGGCTATGTTTATGAGCTTAGGAGACAGATGGAGACACGCCCTCTAACAAGAGACGCAAGTAGAGTATAGGAAAAGAAGGGGTCCATCCAGATGGTGGTGTCAAGGCTACCGACACGTAATTGGTGCCTAAGACGCATATCATATCTCCTGGTTCATTATTGCATACATAACAACAACGACGCAAAACTAAGAAATTTATGTCGGCTGTTGATGAATATAGAAATAGAGAGAAAGTAAAATTTCTTGTTTTTTTATATTGAATGCCAAGTCGAAGCCTGGCACAGTAGAAGAGGTCAACATCATTGTCGGCAGCGCCGGAGAAGCAGCTGAACGTTACGACACAGCAATACCATCTTGGACAGTGGGCGTGAGAGGCGTCATCTTAGTGAGCTTGACAGACTCATAGTGCGACCGCGTTCCATTTGGCGAAACCGCCAGTAGCAAACACTTTTCTTGGGTGATTTTTTTTTTGAAAGAGCGAATTTATGTTGCTTTGCCCCACCGACATGCAACCACATTTGGTGACGCAGAACAAGATTCGCAGAACGAAAACAATGCTGAAAACGGAAGTGACCCTAAAACCTAATGGCCACCAGAGGAGACACTGCAGCCTCCTCATATCGGGATGCATGAAGCAAACCCAATGGCCTTCGCTTTGTGAGTTGTTTTATGATATTCGTAGTGTCTCTTCCGAGTTCTAATGCAAGTAAGGCGCGGCTCTCTAAGTCTATAGCTCACTACTGGCATTCAGGGCGGTTATTGCTTACTTGTCTGCGCCTTCAGCAGCTTGTAACTTATATTGCATGTAGTGTCTGATGGCTAGAGAAGCATAACGGGAGGCATTGACCACTTTGTATTCGCTTTGCTCGACTTCTTTGAGAGTATAAAGCTGTCTACGAGACGCACCACGCCTAGACGGCCACGTACCATGAGTGATGGAAAGTATAATGGCCAAGAACGAGGAGCGAATATCAGAATACCAGAAAAACCGAAAGACTTCGCAATAGAGCTGGAACTCCTGACGGCGCTACTGGACTAAGAAGCCTGGCTTATATGCCTCAACTAAGAAGATAGCTCAAGCGGACGCCTTGCACCACCCACGTTCCCATCCCTCTTCAGAAAAAACTCTCACTACCACTGCGCAAGTCGATCTTTTGAAGAACAGTTCAGAGAAAATGTTGAATGTCCGAAACTGTTCATCGTTTTGCGAAAGTATAAAAACAGATGCGAATCAATGCAAAAAAACGTGCTTTGAAGATCTGTGAAGCATGCCACCCTTTTAGAGAATAACCAAGAGATGCAATGTTACAAAAATGGTCAACTCAGGATTATATAAGGGGAAGACGGGCATACGCAAAAATATCTGGACAGGCACCTATTGTAAAAGACGTCCGAACTTTGCATCAGCAATATTACAGTTTTTCTCAAAACCTAAATATTTTGAGAAATTGACCCGAATATTAAAACTGGTTGATGAAGTGCAATTATAGGGCATCACACGAAGCAGCAAGGGCTGGGCGACTGAAATTTGCAGTGAACATTGCAAACGCCGAATTATAAATTTCAAATGCGTAATATCAGTGGAAAACCTCTTGCGTCGCGTCTGTGTAACCTAGAAGATAAAGAAAAGGTGTTTTAAAAAGAACTAGTCTGGTACAAAGAGAGCTGTTGAGTGGTAGAAACCTCTGTCGGAAGAATCAAACATGTTACGCGCTGAGAACGCTTTTCAGGAGACGGAGAAATAAAATCTCGTTGAGAGCAATATGAACAGTGTGATATATTTAGGAGCATTTTGGCTACAAGTATTATCACATAGAACCAGCTTTCATTTTGAAAGTCAATAATCTTCATTATGCTGACTACATTATGAAACAAAAAATTAACTTCGCACCTGCCACAACAGTAGTGTTACATTATACACCCATTTTTTGCATCATTTGTCACTCTAAAAATCTAAATCTTTTGGAAACGCAGCCCTACCTCTGAATCACCTAGAGATACATGAAATCTATTTATTCTATGTCTAGTGTAAGAATAATTGGTGACAATATAAAAAAGTATAATTATCTAAGTTGACGCGAGAGAAAAATTTATCTTAGGGGCGTACATCAGCTTTGGCAGCATACTTGCATTCTTGCTAGGTATATCCTCCTGCACATTTAATAGTAGCAAGAGTAATGCTTTTTTTCTATTCATCGAAGCTACCGTTCTATTTTAAGAGCACTTTCTGATTGTTCCATGTATACCGTTCTTCATATGGAACTCCTGTATATGTGAATAAAAATGCCTAAATGCTATGAATACTAAGTGCGCTATATCAATGGCTACCTTAGTCACCAATGAGGCGAGGATGAATATTTTTAAATCAAAATGGCAAGCTGTATCGAATAGATGCTATGGCATATTTCACGTTCCTATTCGTTCTATTCCATTCATTTATTTTCACGACGACCACACAATAGAAGCTCCATTGAAACTACTTATTACTGTAATTTCAAAACCTACCGAGAGTGAAGGGAAATATGACTCTGAACAAAGAAAACGTTTCAAATAACTCGTTGGACTACGCTTTAGGACAACGTCTGGAAATTCCGCGAAGAAGTGCAGAGCAACTACGTCTACTGTAATGACGCTTATAAGCGGCAGTCAGGCCATTCTTCACACTTACTGCATGGCAGTTATTCGAGAATTATCTAGCAAAAAAGGTTAAAAGAACTTTGGGGGAACAAAGAAAGCGTGTTCACCCAAATATAAATGTCATCTCAGCCACAATTTTTCTTCAACGTACTTTTCACACTAATGAGAGCCCATCATAGTGGCCACTGACCTGCCGTATAACGAAGCGTGAACAGATAAGCAAAATTTGAAAGAGTGAACCTCTGCAAAATGCGCAATATATGCAATAAAATGAAAAATGAGTGGTAGGGGTAAAAGCAAAACATAAGGCGTTTAAACGAGGGCATATCGTTTTCCAGGGCTGTATGGCGGTACTTTTTGATTGCCTCGTTAAGCCTCAAATGGTGCGCCTGGCATCGAGAGGAAGTGGAAAACCTAGGCAGTGCCTGTTATTTGTGTTTCATATCAATATGGGTTGTTTTATTACTACGTTCACGTGAGCAGATGGGAAAGTCATTACAGAAAATTGTTCTCAGGGACGCTTTGTTGTCAGAAAGTGCTACTGGAATGGTGCTATGATGTCTATAGAAAATTGCTCTTCATTAGTAGTGGAATGTTTAATATTGAGGCGGAGATTTATGCAGACGTGCGGGAAAAAATTAGTTAACAAGAATGTGGATGCTGAATTTTGTATGGTTAATGCAACAAGAACAACATCTGTGGGCTCTGTGTGCATAGTTTACTTTCAGGTACATGTCGGAAATGGAGCGTCAAGTAGTTTTAATCTATCATTATTCCGCAATTTCGAGTAGGGCAAGTGCGTCTAAGAAAAGCCAGACAATCATGATTCTGTGTTATATGCAAAACGTATAATTTGTAAGCACAATATTTGTGCCACATTCTCACATCACGTTGAAAGCGCAGATGTTAAAAAAAAACAGCGCGATGAGAGAAAGATATATCACAGGCCATTATAGTTATTTTGAAATATCTTACACACCCATTGATGCTGGTAAACTGGGAAGACACAAAAGGATTATTGGTGGGCCATATGCAACGAAAACCTGCTTGTTAGATCGTAAACACGCTTGGACTGTGTACTCTATTTTTATGTGATCCTGAAAGTGAAGAAGTGCATTTTATTACTGTTTATAATGTGAGCTAATGTTGACTTTCATTCTCTGAAATTCATTCAAAAATTGAAAAGAAAATGACGCAAAGCAGACAAGTTCTACAGTGCACTCGGTCCTAGAGTTGTTATACTATACACCATGAGACAATCCCATATTGGGAATAGATGTATTCAAGTAATTAACCCAGCCACTTTTTTGTATTATGGTTTCCATGGCTGCTCTCTTAACACTCATATTAGTTTCGACGACTACTATGAGCTGCTTAGAACATCTGCGAATAAGAAATGGCGGTTGAAGGTTACACTGAAAATAGGAAAATGATCGCAAGTGTACCATGTGCCCATTACGCATTGCCTTTCGGTAACAAACGCAATTTCATATTTCGGGAGAGAGAGAGTCACGTAGTTCTTGCGTTCCACGGAAAGAAACTATGTTATTTGAGAGCGCACCGCGCAGTCGGTCTAGCGACGCAGAGCAGAATATTGGGTCACATGGGCTACAATTCGGACATAAGAAATAAAGACATGAGTAAGATGATTTAACTTTACTCTGAATAATATCGGGGGGATAAGATGCATCACTTCCATCTGAAGCGGCCAGTTCGAATGTTCTTATAATGAAAAGCGACAACAGCACGCTTTTAAAGCATTGAAATGAAATATGCACCCAGGAACAAATGCTTGTGCATTGAAGAAAGTTAGCAGAAATGTCATCAAACTCTTGAAACGAAATTACGTAGAGTTAATTTCACTAACAGCAAGGCGTGAATGAGTGTAGCTATAGCTGTAGTATTCAAGAAGCAGGGCTGGCTGTTCAAAAAGCTTCAGAGTAGCCAATAATGTTCAGAAAACATTCAGTAATACGAATAGGATATCAAACACCCATTGCCGTGTTCTGCTGGGTATAGTGCTCGGATACTATTGTGAATGTCACGGTATTAAAATGCGGCTGCGGCCGCTGCATTTTCGACCTACTCAAAAATGCTCGTGCCCGTGTATTTAGATTTAAAGGCCCAAGTGATGCACGAAGAAGCCCTGGTGGTCCAAACTTCTGGAGCTTTCTCATGTGGCCTGCGTAATATTCATATCACGGTGTTGGCGTTCTAAAACCCAGAACTTACGAATAATGTCATCAACATATAAAACACATCCTTTGGAAAAGAACACACCATGATTATCACAAAATACTATACAATCCACATTTGAGTGAGCAACATATAACTATAGTTTCCTTTCCAGTTAAGGTTATAATGGCAACGTATACAGGGAAAACTGTTTTCACTTGCTAAGTTTGATATTATTATTACGAACGAAAGCCTATACTTACAAAGCCATTTAAATTATTTCTGAAACAAGGTGGAAACCACAGTAAACAAAATTTTATATATCGTCTTTCTTTAAGAAGAGCACCGTAATGACAACGCAAAATAAAGAGAACACCTAATTATGATGTTTGCTGTAAAGTTACGATCACACAACATATTATAAACGCTAGAATATTATTTGTGGTGCCCACAAATGCACCAAACTACAAGCGAAATGAGAGCATTGACAAGCCTTGCCTTAGAAAACAAGAGTCACAGAACAAAGCTCGCTCTGCTGATAAATATCGTTTAATTAGAGACTCCCGGAGATTCCGGGCGGCGTAAGAGGACTTATCGACCAGTTTCACATTCGCCCTCTCAAGCGGAAACGTTGGGCGGTTGTTTTCTCCATGGCAGCAAGGGAGCATTTCAGGAAGGAGGAAAGGACAAATGTAAAGTGCGAACAGCTGGAAACAATACGTGACGTTCTGTGTGAGTGAAGGTCTGTAACAAAGTATCAAACTCACTGTCACTGATTAGAATATGCGGAAACACGAATGAAGGAGCAATGAGAACACTGGGCTCAGAGCCAAATAAACAGAACGCATCAATGCAACTGTTGCAAGGATGAGATGCGGGTGGGTTGGTACTTGAACAGTCCTGGCTGCTATTACTTTCAACTGGTTGGAAAGATGATATCTCGAAAAGGGGGTGGCATCTTGAATTAACATTTTTTTAGCACGCAAGAATTGATGTCGCCTGGAGTGAACAAAACAGCAATGGCAGGAAATCAGTTTAAGCGTTTCAACTAAAGGGAAGTGAAAGAAGGGCGAGGTATGACAAAGAGCAAAGAGAAGTGGAGGGAAAAACTGCCAAGAGATAAGAAAGTTCACCTGTTAAAAAGCATGCACTATACAAGTATGATTGAAAGTGACAGCCGAACAGAATATAATGCTCCTTAGGGGCCCCAGAAGGAAATCGCTACCGTGTAATTAGGGACGTATTGATGTAGTAGTATTCTAGTTGCAGTGCTGTGAATTATGGAAGGGCAAAAGCAGAGGTGCTCCGACAATATATGTTAATGTAGCTGCTGATAATACTTGGTTCACAGCTTTGGTCTCTTAGACAAAACTTTGAAAAAACGGGAAAAATACTGAAAAGTGATGAATCTTTTCCGTCCTTTAGCTTCTTGTCTTTTTTAGCTATATAGATGCCATCTTTACTGAATATAGCCTATAAATTAACAAGTTTGATATAGAAGTAGCAAGGTGTTGGAAATGCTGTAACTCTTTTATAATGACTTGTGCCTTTTTTCTCAAAGATGCATTCCTGATATCAAAATGTGTAATGGAATTACTGTTTTTTTAATTGTTAGCACTATAAGGTATTGTGGCATATATGTAGTGTGTACGACGGGGCGACAATGTCTTCATGTGTAACAACACATCTTTACTTCGCAATTTAACAGAAGCATGCGTGCTAAGCTTGCACAAAGCCACGCAAAGCTTATAAACAGTGAAGCTGATTGATGGATGAATGGACAAGTTTTAATTAATGTCCTGAAAGACGCGAAGCTTATTGATGTCATGATTATTCCTTCAGTCCTGAATTATGGTACGATGTCGGAAACGCGTCAAATTACATTGCAATATTTCAAGGCACTCAATCCTACATTTAAAAAAAACGAATAAAAGTGTTATTTTGTGTGAGCTTTAGTAAATGACGAATGTGTAACTAATTATTAAAATATTTTCCCATCAGTAAGCTTTGGTACTTGCATAACAAAAATCCGCAAATAGGCCAAAATAAATGCACGTTTTTTGTTGTACTTATTTCTAGCAAAAAATATTTTTCACGCTGGTCCTGTAACGCTTTGTGTCAAACAATCGTTGAACATGGTAGTGTATCCAGCAAAGTGATCCTCTGCAGGAATACGCAGCATAATGAAGGTTAATTATCGCGAGTTGTCCACTCACGGGGCCTGAACGAATGTACACGCTAAGCTTTAAGCCATTTGAAGAGACACGCATGGTGTGACGTTTCATGAAGGTTGGCGTGTAAATTTATACACACCTTGAGTGAAATGGCTATTTCGTGATATAACGTGGTTTATATGGGAAGAACATGGCTGTAACAGGGCAGAACTTGGTTTTGTCTAGGCGAAAACTTGGCTGTAGCAAGGTCAATGCGATACTGTAACAAAATGCTTGACATTGTCATGCTTTGAAGCCAATCACAAGTGGTTCAAAGCAGACGGCAACACGCTCTCGTATAGACTACCACTCAAGGGGGCGTGGTTGGAGGGGGAATATAGGTGTGGAACAATGTAGACCACGTAATTTTCTTGGCACGAACGCTTACGGGCTCTTAGCTGTCATGGCAATTTACGCGTTAGTAATGAAAACTAACAGACAATACTGCAAAAAAGCATAGCAGATTTCATTAGTAGTAAATTTATTACAAATGTGAAGAAATACAAGTGAACGAAAAGATAGTTTGCCATGTGCAGGGAACGAGCCTGCGAGCTTCGAGTTTAAATGTCGCTGGTCCGATCCTGTCTAAATTGTGCAAATATATTCCTGTGATCACCTTCGGTGCGCAGTACAAATTGGTATAGGACGAGAGTTTTGGAAAGCCTGGCCGAATGAAGCCGCATCAGCTGGTGGGTACTTATAAGCACTGAGAATCGGAATGTCAGATGTCTGCTTTCCTCAGTCAACTGCGTATATTTTGTTTCTACGTCCAGTTTTTTCGCATACATTTACATCGTTATAAGAGCATACCAAGAAACCTAGCTTGGTTTACAGACATGAACAAAAAATATGGGCGTAGAGTTAGCGGCTGAAAGCGACATGTGATTCCTGCGATTACCTCCACGACGCATACGTTGCATATCGCAAGGAGCACAAATTTCAACGACCTGGTAACCAAACAACGCAGGTGCTTACAGATTATTAGCATCATTGTGTGCCACACGTTCATGGTGATGCAACATGCGTGCACGAAGTTCGACATTATTGGAGGGTGAATAATCGATAAAAAGTCCGACGCTAATGCACCTACAGATTTATTATTGAGGCAGTATTAGTAATTATTTTAAATAGGAATTGAAAAACAAATGTGTCAATACGTCAATGACATTCTTGCTTTTAGGAAAGTTAACGTTGAAGTGCCACAGAAGCACCATGTGTACGCTCCTTACTGCGTGTTTTGGGCCTCTACACCATTGCTATTATTTTTTGTACATCCGCTGAGGTAGGTAAGCAGCTTGGGCATTCGCCTGCAAAGGTCGGGATCGCAACTTTCTTAGCGATAAAAGAAGCCGAATTATAGCAACAAAACGACTGTGTGACTCTGTCTGGTAATTTTATTCCGTTTCCTATGTTGTGCGTATTGACCTAAAGAGAAGAAAAAACGGCAGCGACCCCAATGGCATTTGCTCACTACGAAGTTGAGGTTCTGTTCTTGAACTGAGTGTTGAAGTTCGAGTAACAGCAGCGACTTTTTGTTTAAAGCAGTGTAAAATAACGCAGGGTAATACTAGTTTACAGGTGCACATTGACGCGGTCAGGTGTTTGGAGCTGTTAGGAACCCTGTGCTATCTCGTATTTACTAATCACACTGAAATTGGCGTATAACATTCTGTTTGACTATGATATTTGAAATATCCAAATGATATACTTTACTGTCTTGTTTATGAAACAAGACGTAAGCATATATGAACTTCAGGGTGTGACGCATAGTATAGCATAAAGTATTCTTGCCGAGCGAGGCAACAGACAGGGGGGAGGGTAACACCATACGTCTAAACTAAATGCTCCTAGTGCTTTGACAGCTGCGGATAGGTTACATGGAGATTTTATTTATTTATGGCCTCAAATATATCTTGTGAGTTTTTCGGTGCTTGGTAGATACGTTGGCCGTTGTAGAAATCAACATCGAAATCTTTAGTCATTGATGAAGGAATACAACACGCTTTCCGATTTCGCGAAGCTGATCTTGAAATCTGGGCGTTACAAAGCAGTCCTGATTTGCGCTTATTCCATTTTTTTTCTATTCCTTATTGTATAGTCCATTTTTCTTTTCCTTCAGAAGGATGTCATTTTAGTGAATTTGCACCGCGTTGGATGCAGTCCAGAGCGCAGTAAATGTTAATGATATTTATGTTGTCCTTGCGGCGTCAAACCATGAGCATATTAGAGAGGACAAAAGTTGACGATGACAACTAATGAATGGTAGGACGCCATGTCTAAAATGAGGGTAACTTACTTTCGGCCCTTTAATCAAGTCGTAAGACATATGCACCGGGAATGTTGCATGTTCACGTAGCTGGTTTTCTGGTGCTCCCGCAGCAGTTTATTTTGCAGAAATATCATCGGTCTTTTGGTTGTACGCGAAACAGAGCAGTTTCATTCAAAATTTTCCGCATGGGAGAGTTGTTGAAATTGTAATTTAATGTGTAATCAATATTGCAAACTAGGCAAGTTTTGGAGAGCAGCCGCGTCGGGCCCATTTCAGGTCTAGCAATCAATAATAGCCTTGCGAGGAGGTCATGTAATTCGTATCATTATGTCATCATTGGTATGTAAGACAGTTACAATATGATGGCCAATGCCATTCGGGTTCTTTCCTGCGGCAGCCACCGGTCGCTGCCTAATCAACATGTCTTGCCAAGCTACACAGGCATATAAATTTAAAATTGTTGGAAACATGCTGAAGCCAACATTAACATACCCAAGTGAGAATATATCAAGGCTTCGGGCTGGTTGGATTTCGCAGGCATTTTCAACGAGAATTTATGCAGGTGCACAGCACTTTTCTAGTTGGACAAAATTGAATAATTTATGTTCTATGGTTTCTCTAAAGAACATCATTCGGTGACATTCAGTGCCAATAGCTGAGTTCACCGTCACAGACAGAGGCAAGTGAGCCATTCTGGGGGAAGAGTTCTCACTGCTCAGGCATATTTCAGATACTGTTTGTCTGCTCGCATAAAGGCATCACTGGACGACTCGAATGGATGTGCATTCAGTCCCAACCATACTGATTATTGTTATGATTAGTGGAGAATGCGCTTACGCAGATAGGGACATCTCACATTTCTTGCAGCCGTACCAGCTGGTTCACAAAGGCCATTATGACTACATCTCCAAAAAGGACCACACAGTACTTGCTACCTGCAGGGAACACTGGCACGAAGATGACGCCTTCTTACTTCACCACCTGTCTTGGCTGATAAGTACATGGAAACTGCCTATTCCCGGTTTTATTCAGTCTTTGAGCAGAAACATTAGAAATAGCGTCAAGACCAATGTACTCATCGGAAGGTTAGACTTTGAGCAGTACAAGTGTATTTCCAACGTCTTTAGATTTGAAGCAGTTACATACTTTGTCGATTGGATGCTGACTGAAGACAATGCTGAGTCAAAAGACATTTTATATCATTTTGTTTGCAGAACGCGCTTGCGAAATTTCACTTGTGGGCACAAAGCAGAACAAGAAACTCCACACAACATGTCTCTACTGATATATTCGAGGGGCTTCCTTATCAGTACAGTAACAAAAACGAAGAAGCACTTCAGGCACAGTGACCTGTGGCACAGTGTCATACACGTTGGGATAACTTACAAAGATAGAGGATACAGCTTTCGATCACGATTTATTGTGGAAACACTGGAAATGTACAACGTCACACTCAAATGGACACATTACAATGAACCGCGAGCACTGTTAAACGACCTCAAACGCAGCGATATTGACATCGCAGGTGCGGTACTACCTTTAAGCACGTGGATTTTTCAACTGCTATCCATTCCAGCTGCATACACTCTGGCCCAAGAAAGATTTTACTTTAAAGGCGTCCAGCTTGTTCCTGTGTCCTTCTTTGATATTCTTCTCGAGTCTACACTTGGTATATGTCTGCTCGCATTAGCATTGTTTTGCGTCTTACTGACGTTGGCCGCGTCTCAGTCGCAGAAACTTCGTCCAAGACCTCAAGTACCAAACGAAGATACCGACTCATTTATGTTTCTTCTTGCAGCAATTCTTTCTGTTTCCTCGCCACTCAAGCGCCTACATATCAATGCCACAGTACGATATTTCTTGTACGGTGTGTGGCTTGTGGCCATCCTTCCCCTTTCGAGTTACTTCAGAAGTGAGCTGGTCTCCAGGCTTAGCTTGAAACAGAAACCGGATATCACTGACACAATCAGTGAACTTGAAGATGCCTTAGACAATCAGAATATAAATATATGTGTCGTAAAGGGAACGATGGTTAGTACCATGTTGGGATTAGACGGGAAGGAAACCGTTGGTATCTACTCAAAGCTTCGAAATGCGTATCTCAGAAACCATTACAAATGGGCGAATAATCCCGAGCTTTGCAGGGAATGTGCGAGCGAGAGAGATCACGTATGCATCACACGACAGTTAGTTCCTTGCTTAAGTAAGGCTTGGCTTTTGCGCGGCTTCGAAGAGTCAAAGGAAGAAATTGTTGCGGTATGGCTAACAACAGCCGTTCGAAAGAATTTTCCTTTGTTGAAACAGTACCGCAATCATATTCGCAGAATTGTCGAAGGTTCACTCTTTCACTGGCCAGGACTTCCTCTTTATCACATATGTCAACGTGATTCAAGTGCTGAACCAAATAGCGACGTTCCACTAAACCAATTTTCCGAATTGAAGCGCTTCTTCGTACTTTTTTGCTTACTCCTAAGCATTGCAGCCGTGGTGTTTCTGTTGGAGTTATGTTGGAGTTGTCAATCGGAAAAAATTTCTCCAAGATGTCCTAAAAAAGCAATTAGGCAAAAACCAGATCTAGTCAGTACCACTTGACCTTTGTAACGCCCAGCGACCAATTGAAAAAGGCTAAATAAACAGAATGAAGTGCATAGGGCCGTCAACAATATTACGAAGGTACATTGTCTTGTTTAAGATGCCATGTGGAGCGATATTTTTTTGAAATGGCACTACTGCGAATGCTTTGCATGTCTTATGACACTGCTTGATAAAGTGTACGTGTTTGAAAGCACGAGATTGTACCACGCTCCTAACGTGTTTCCAATACAATACATTCCAGTTTGATGTCTTGTTTGTGAATGTCATCTTGAATATATTTTGTTTGATAGCCCTGCCTAGCTGTAGAGCAAGGGTCGGCAGCATACTGCAATGGAGGGCCAAGCTGCATGTAGCCGAAAAAAATATGGCCCAATTGAAAAATCGAGGGCTGGGGCTATGGACGTAGGTGTACTTGCCGAAAAAAAAGCAAACTTCTGTGATTAGATAACAGTAAATAGCAAAATGGATTGAGCAAAGGTGTTTATTATCAGCACGCATGTTACAAAGTTGCCAACATACGTAGATGACAAGTTAAGATGCCTCATTAGGTCAAAACTGCCATGTCGTATTTCAGTTAGGAAGTGATGAGGGAAGCAGCGAGGAGGCCGACGTCTTGTTGAGCGCCGCATATTACAGCCCCGTGTGCAGCATGCGACCCGCTAGAAAAAAGTGGCCGACCCATGCTAGACAAGACCATAAACTTGGATTTTCTGCTATTGGAGGCTAAATTCAAAAGCCGGAATATAACGCGGAAACGCCCACGTGTCTAAATTAAGGTGCAGGTTACACACCACTAATGTGTGCGAAGCTTCGTTGAGCTACAGTTCACGGTAGTGTTATTGTAAGGGCAAAAACCCATTGTCAACAAGAGTGCGGAATTGCGGGTCAATAAAGATTCTATGGCCATATCATTGTTCGTATGTATATTTTTATATAACTGGTGCTCCCTTAAAGAACTTATCGCCTGCCGGTGATCAGCCGCTTATGATCTGGTGCTGTCAGCCTTCATCTGTGGTATTTGCCGAAAAAATATGACCCCAACGTTGGTGATTGCGCGGGAAAGGTTGTGCGTTTCGTCTCGTTATCCCTCGGAGAAAGGTGCCTTGGTCAAAGAAGTAGATGCCCAAGTGTAAGGTTGAAGGAACGAGAATGTAACCCACAAAAAGCTATCAGTGGCCACCTTGGAATAAAGTGCTAAGATTGTGGCTGCGCACTAACGTTCCGCGCGACAAAACTGGTCGCCAGACACATAAAGAAAGAAACAAGAGAGTAAACGGAAGTAGCTGAATTAGCGTACCCTAAAGATACCTATCTGAAACAGAAGGGGCTTTTTTTTATTATTGAGGAGATTCGGGCGTGTTTGTGATACAGAATCTTGATGCGAGGATGTTCTGCCATTTCGCTAATAGCATATCCACGTTAATCACAGGCGTTTCGAATGACACGGTAGAGTTAAATGTGCTCAAATAACAAAATAGAGGCTAGTTGTAAGTAAGTGCCTGTTTCCATCTGTTTTTCTTTGTGTACGTTTAAAAATCATCACTTTTTCTTTTCTTTCCACAGTTCATCATATTACACAAACCTTGAACGTAGCGAATTCACTACTTTGAATGATTATAACAAGAAGAGAACAATATTTCGTTTCTAGCATTCATTTCGTTTTATCATATATATGTCAGTATCTACAAAAATATATTTTTTTAAATATTAGTTCCTCGCACATGTATCGTCCACTGTCTGCCGCATTTTGCATATGTCTCTAACAGTATTTGACGTACTCTTAGCTACGCGTCTTGTGTACTTTGTATCGACACACTAAGTGTGTTTTTGTCTGTTATTCTTTACGAGGTGCAATGAGAGTAATAAAGTTGCACTCTTGTGATAGTGCTTTGTTACTATGTGAGTTGTTTTTATCAGACTTCACTGCGACGACTGGGTTTCGTGATAAATATCACTGACAGTCATTAGCCGACGACAACGCCTCTGGGCTGGGGAGGTCAAGCATTCGCGGTCGCGTTTCTCAAGAATTAGGCGGCTTTACGAATTATCCGCCATCTCGCAGACAGACTGGTAGCCCCGAGTTTATAATCACATGTCTCGTGTAGGCGCTTCGTCTCCGGTAAAAAAAAAGCCTAATATTTCTGTTTGTAGTTTTTTTTGTCCAAATATGAATTGCGCACATGCGACGCCTGCAATGAAATCATCGCTACAACACTTCTATTCATGTTGTAGTTGTGTGTAATTTAAGCACATGGAAATAGTAAGGTAGAAAAAAATCCAAAATGGCCAGGTAAATACAAATACACAAATATAAAGTGAGAAAGAAGCGGAAAAACTGCAAAACAAGAAGAAAAAGAAATATTAGAGGATTGAAAGAGAAAACTCAAAAACAGAATGCTGACCAGCTCAGCACTCCTTTCAGGCTAGGAGCCCATTGGGCGAAGCGGCCTTAATGTTTGTTCTTGCAGATTTTGACTATCTCTAAAGGTGAGTGGATGTTTTTACGTACCCTTGTCAGATACAAAAAATATGTCTCCATCTCTTTTTATTCCATTTCGTGTCTTAATTACTCTTACTCTTCTCCTACATATTCTCCATCTATTAAATATTATAACGTTATGTCAATCAATCATATAATCAACTTAGTTATTACCTTTTCGGGGAAAATCGGCAGGCGTTGTGCCCTTCTGGGTGTTAGGAGTGAGCCTGGCCGATGCCCCCAGTCAAATCATCTTGCCTTGTTTGTTACTTCCCTGCAAATAGTAGTACCAACAGTAATACAGTAATAATATAATAATAATAATAATAATAATAATAATAATATTAAGAAGAAGAAGAAGAAGAAGAATGATCGATTTTTTATGCGCAGCTATATAAGGTGCTTTTGCGAGAGAATGATGTCAATCTGTCAGGTAAGGCGATGGCAGCTCTAAAATAAAGGTTTGTTAAAAATAACATCACCTTATCACTAGCACTTTGATTTGAAGCCTTGTCCTGATGTTTAGTATGCAAATAGCTTGACCATGCAAAACTACAGAAATCCAACAAACATAATTTCAATTTACGTTTCCTCCTGTTTCTCTCTATTCCTCACAAACCTACAATTAAATCATTTTAAAGGCATGCAAATATTCGAACGAATGGAGCTGTTTTCGTACAGCTCCTCCATGTCCCGTTTACTCACAAAACACTTCAAGGAAAGAAAATTAGTTTGGAAAAGCAAAAGCCATTCGTGACATCTTCCGCAGGTAGCTTCCGGAGTCTGGGTCCTGGAGAGAGAAGCATACTGTGCGCCACTTATGCAAGTGCTGTAAGCAGGCATGCTTGTGAACAACACCAGTGGGAACACGTCAAGCGGTGGCACGATACGTGACAGAAGCTTGTTAGTGAGGTGGCGATTAGCTCGTGAAACACAGCTGCGGCAGTTCTCTCGCATTCACGTCGTGACAGCTAGATCCTCACACATTCTCGCAGGCAGGCGACAGGAATAAAATATGAAACCAGAGGGCAAAGGAGATTGCCAAGTGTGGTCACTTTTAAAGTGCTTAGGACAATGTATGGTTTCTCCGAATTTCCAGAGCAGTGTTGCTGTGTTCTTAGTTGCTTTTTCTGCATTTTCTTTCCTCCTAGCTATCCTCGGTTTCTTATGGTTTCGTACTTTGCCAAAGAACGAAGCCGGTGTTGTGCCCCGCTAGTTGACCGAGCGCATTTCCGTAACTTATTCTTGTGTGTCTTCGTGTCTTCTGCGTATGAAAATTAAATATTGAGAATAATAATGCCAGCAATACGCTCAATAATAATAATAATGCAATAATTATAATTTATTCAATTAACGTGCCTAAAAAGAACCATAAGGTCTTTGTGGAGGCACAAGCAAAAATAAAAATAAAACTTGGAATACAGTTATTAGAAATAAATTAAAACCAAAGAGCGAAAACGCACATACAAAACAGCAGGAAATATAAAAATTAAAAGACTAGTCGAGAATCAAGGAAAGGCACTGAAAAATAAAGGACAAAGTACACAACTATGTGGAAGGCTCGACCACTCGAATTCGTATCGGGGATTCCAGCTTCGTGGCCACTTTCGTCCTGTTGCCAGATGCTGTAAAAAGCTAATTTTGGACATGGAATTTCTGCGAGATCATGGCGCTGTTATCAACATCCCTCAATGTATGGTGACGTTTTGCGCACATCCGTATGCCGACAACAGCAGCGAAGAACCATGTGGCCGTTTGCGAATAGCCGACGATGTGACACTCCCACCCAGATCCTGCTGCCTTGTGTCGGTGTCCAGTGGGTGTCCTTGCTATGAAGATGTGATAGCGGAGCACATAGTCGCTCTTTTGTTCACGCAACGCATTTCCATTGCGAGGTGCGTCCTGGCGCTTACTGGTAGACAGGCGGAAGTGCTCCTCACAAACTTCAGCAACAAGCGCCGTGAAATCTAGAAGGGTACCGCAATCGCCTACTACGACGATGCAGACCAAGCCGGGGAGCGTTTTGCTTTGCAACCAGATGATGCGACTGTCCACGCCTCGACAACTTTGTCAGTGGACATCTGCTCCACGCTACCGCTTTGTGATAAGAAGCGCCTGCTTGAAATGATACACCAATTTGAAGACTGCTTTTCGCGTACGTCAAAAGTCCAGCAAGCAACATTGTCCAGGCACAGCATCATTACTGAAGACAACACGCGACCGATTCGGCAGAACCCCTACCGTGTGGCTCCAAAAGAACGTGAAGATATTGGAAAGCATGTACAGAAGATGCTCGCGGATGACGTCATACAACCTTCGAAAAGTCCTTGGGTGTTCCCCGGGGTTTTGTTCACAAAAAAAGACGCCAGCTTGCGCTTCTGTATTGATTATCACAAGTTGAAAGAAGTCACGAAGAAAGACGTCTATCCGTTGCACCACATAGACGATTTACTCGATCGGCTGCGTCATGCGCGCTATTTTTTTTTAATGGACCTCCGAAGCGGCTACTGGCAAATGGAAGCCGATGAGAGAGATCGTGAAAAGATGGCCTTTGTGATGCCCGATGGCCTTTACGAATTCAAGGGGCTTCCTTTTGGGCTGTGCTCGGCGCCAGCCACTTTTCAGCGTCTCATGGACACCGTACTATCAAGCCCGAAGTGACAAACATGCTTGGTCTATCTGGACGATGTTATTGTATTCTCAGCAACATTCGAGGAACATATTAGCTGTTTATTCACTATCCTCCAAGCCATACGTTCGGCTGGCCTTACTTTAAAACCGGAAAAATGTCATTTTGGTTTCAACGAACTCAGCTTCCTAGGCCACGTCATCAGTCACGAGGGTGTTCGACTTGACCCGGCCAAAATAGACGCCGTAGCGCAGTTTTTTTTGCACCACGCGACAAAATGGCCGTGAGACGCTTTTTAGGGTTGTGCGCCTATTACCGGCGATTTATCGAGGACGTTTCGTCTATTGCGGCGCCATTTACACGACTCACACGTGAGGACGTCCCCTTCTTTTGGGGTGAACAAGAGCAAATGGCATTCAATGAACTACAACAACGCCTGCAAACACCTCCAGTCTTTGTGCACTTCGACCAGAAAGCGCCTACAGCAATTCACACTGACGCCAGCAGTGTAGGTCTGGGTGCCGTTCTGGTGCAGTGACAAGACGCCTCTGATAGAGTAATAGCCTATGCCAGCAGAACTCTTTCTCGCATGGAGGAGAACTACTCGACTACCGAGGAGTGTCTCGCAGTGGTGTGGGCGGTCATCAATTTCGTCCATATTTGTACGGCCACTCCTTAAAGGTTGTTAGCGACCGTCACTCTTTGTGCTGACTCACCAACCTTAAAGATCCATCTGGCCGTTTGGCGCGCTGGTGCCTAAGACTTCAAGAGTTCGACGTGACCATCATCTATAAATTTGTGAACAGGCACACCGACGCCGACTCTCTCACGGTCGCCAGTGGAGACAGTCGTGCGTGATGACGAAAACATCGACTCTGTGTTCTTGGGAGTTGTCAACACGGCCCCTATTGCACGAGAGCAGCGCAGTGACCCCGAGCTGTTACCACTCATTGAATATTTATATGGACAACGTAAAGACGTGCCACGGTTATTAGCCAGAGGACTGCCATCTTTTTGCTTGCGAAACAAAGTTTTCTACAAGAGAAACTTGTCACCAACCGGCAACCCGCACTTGCTCGTCGTGCCAGCCTATCTTCGAAAAGAAATTATGGAATCTTGTCATGATGAAGCAACTTCTGGTCATCTAGGCTACACCCGAACATTGTGCCACCCGAATACCCGAACATTGTGAACACGTTGTGAACACCCGAACATTGGCCAAAGTAACCTGCTGCTGTTAACCACCACGTGCGAACTTGCACCGACTGCCAAAGACGCAAAGCACGTCCTAAAAAGCCAGCCGGTCTTTTACAACCAGTCGAAGCACCAGCGAAGCCGTTCACCAAGATTGCAATGGGCTTACTGGGTCCCTTTCAAGCTTCCACAACAGCGAATAGATGGATTATTGTAGCCACCGATTACCTCTCCCGTTAGGCAGAGACTAAAGCTATGCAGCGTGACACAGCAGCAGAAGCCACTCAGTTCCTCATCGAAAACATCGTTCTTCGGAATGGCGCTCCGACAGCAGTGATCACAGACAAAGGACCTGCCTTCACTGCAGAGCTTTTGGAGTCAGTTCTCAGACTCAGTAGTACAGCTCACCGAAGAACAACTCCATACCATCCGCAGACAAACGGACTGACGAAGCGCCTCAATATGACCCTCACAGACATGACTAGCGTGTACGTTGACACAGAGCATAAAAACTGGGATCAGATATTGCCGTACGTGGTCTTTGCCTATAATAATGCTCGACAAGAAACCACTAGAATAACACCGCTCAGTCTGATCTATGGTCGCGAAGTCACGACAACGTTGGACGCCATGTTTCCGCATGAGTTTGACGACATCTATGTAGACGCCGAAGAATTCATCAAGCGTGCCGAGGAAGCCAGGCAGCTCGCGCGTGTACGCATCTGTCATCAATAGCATCAAGATGCACAACGGTGCGACCCCCGACTAAAGTTTATTAGCTACGCACCGGGCGACAAGGTCAAGGTCTGGATTTCGATACGTCAACGTGGACTGTCTGAAAAACTGCTAAGACGGTACTTCGGCCCATACAGCGTCACGCGAAGCTTGAATGACGTGAACTGTGAACTAGTTCCCGACACTGACTGTAGTTCTAAGCGTCAAAAGCATTTAACCGAAGTCGTGCACGTCATGCTCATGAAAACATATTTATCGAGTTAATTAGCTCCAGGTTACCGTGTTGGTGCGATTCATACGCCTGGTAGAGAGCCTAAGTTGCGCATCGGGATGATGCCTCTTTCGGAGGGAGGCAAATGTCGCGTGCTTGCTCAAGAAAGACGATGGCAGTTGTGAATGTGCTATGAAGGACTATCAGATGGATAAAAAAGAAGAACTCGCTTGCGTGTTACTATTAAAAGATCGACCTGCTTCAGGTGTTTGAATCTCTGCGGCAAGACCTCAGTTTTGACGTCGTGACAATATGACACAGGACTGCAAAATATCAAGATCATGACAGCTAACAATAAATAGACTGTGTGTGAGCAGTAAGTGTTGACAGTAGTTGGAAGGTACCTAAAATGTTGATTCTCTCTAAATACTTACGCGTAAATTGAACATTCACACATCTGAGAAGAAAAGCGAAGGGTATCACACCGAGAACTAGTTTGTAAAAAAATAAGACGTTGTAAGGAAATAAGAGAGTAAAGTGATGGCAGCGGTAATAATCAGGGAGTGTTAGAACGACATCCATAGTTATTTCTATTTAAATAATGGGCGTAATTGCTTATGACTTTATTTTGTACACGCTCAATGGCGTCGCCGCCAGATTTAGGGATGCCAATACAGACAAACAATAATAATATTGTGGGCATTTGTAACTTACATCGTCCTCATCCCTGCATAATCACAATCACCATCATCCGCTTGTCTCTTTGCCCTCTTTGCCACTCTGGGTCATCTTCATCGTCATCGTCTGTGTGCTGGCTCTGCCCGTTCGTTTTGCGAGGTCTTTCCTCAAATAAACGCTGTCGCAGCCAAGACTACCAAGACTTCATACGTGGTGGAGGTGGATTTTCGGTCCTCTGACCTCCCGCAGCCCGCTATACCCCCTGGAGCTTCGTTCAGGCCGCCGCTTGCGCCCACAGTCAGGCAGCATGTCCCAGACCGAGCCCGCCGGCACTGATGTCATCAACCACGCACCGCCGCAAGCTGCCCCTCCTACTTACATACACGGACATCAGCGGGAACCCCCGCTCTTCGCTGGTCTTCGGGGAAAAGACGTAGAAGACTGGCTTGATGACTACGACCGCGTAAGTGCCACTAATAGGTGGGACGAGGCCGCCAAACTGCGTTACGTGCCTTTTTATCTGGTCGGAGTCGCGAAGACGTGGTATTTTAACCATGTCGTTGACTTACCCGACTGGCCTACCTTCCAGCAGCAGCTGCGGCACGTCTTTGGGACACCAGACATTCGATCCGCTGTCGCGAAGAGGACACTCGATACTCGCCGACAACATCCCGGTGAATCGTATACTTCATACATCGAGGATGTCCTCGCACTCTGCCGGCGTGTCAATAAATCCACGCCGGAATCGGACAAAGTGCGCCACATATTGAAAGGCATTGGGCCTGTTGCCTTTAATGCCCTCGCGGTGCAAAACCCAGCTACCATCGCTGATGTCGTGGCGACATGCCAGCGCCTTGATGCGCTGGACTCCGTCCGCCTTCAACCAGACATCGGCGACCACCACTCCACGTCAGATGGCCATCTGCGTGACCTCATCCGGGACATTATACGCGAAGAATTGCGGTCTATGGGCTTCACACCTCCTACACCGCGACCTACACAGCCTTCGGGAATGCCCTTACGTGACATCATCAGGGAGGAACTTACATCCCTGACTGGCTCTGCGCCCGTAACGCCACCTGCTTCTCACCCTATAGCCACGTACCCTCAAGTTGCTGCCGTGCCTCCCAGCGCCGCCCACGCGACATTGCCACGTCCATCCTACGCGTCAGTTGCTGCCGCTACCCCTGTGAACTACCATTCCGTGCCCCCTGACCCTTCGGCCCACCTGACCGCGCTATCTCCAAGTGCCCCGAATGCCTTCTATTCCCCACCGTGGCGCTCGTCTCGCCCTGTATGCTACTACTGTGGCTATCGCGGCCACATATCTCGTTTCTGCCGGAAGCGCCAGCAAGATGAGCGTCGGAACGATGTGCGTGAACGCGATTTGTACAACGGGGCGTCTTATCAAGGTCGGCGTTAGTCGCCTCCCCCGCACCGGTCTCCATCTCCTCCTGCATCGACTGCACCAAGAAACAGCCGAAACACGAGACGCCGCTCGCCTTCGCCCTTCCGCCGTTCCACTTCTCCACTTCGGCCCGCCTCATTCGCCTCTGATATTCATTCGGAAAACTAAGTGATGCAGTTTGTGGAGGAAAAACTGCATTCGGAATCAGAACTGAAATTCCTCCATCGGGCCCGTGTAACATGGTTTCTGTGGAAGTGGAAGGAGTGCGAGTCGATGCTTTGGTGGACACAGGTGCGACATTGTCTGTGATACGTGCTGATTTGTGTGAACATTTAAGGAAAGTAATGACGCCTTACGATGGTCCCACGTTAGTTGCTGCCCAGGGGAACATCATTCGCCCTTCCGCGCTTTGTACTGTGCGCGTTTTCATCGACGGCATCCGCCACCATGTCCAGTTTGCTGTCCTGTCCCGCTGCTCTCACCAACTAATTTTAGGGTGGGATTTTCTATCATCTGCTTCCGCGGCGATTTGTTGTGGACAACGCGTCGTTCACCTCGCTGACACCGACTACATGCTTGACGACGATAATCAGAAGCCACTTCGTCTGGTCGCTGCGAAAGACATCGAACTCCCGCCACTACAAGAGCAAATTGTCACCATTACGTCCAACGACATCTATCACGGGGATGTATTGGTCTCACCGTCACCACTTTGTGTTCGCAAAGATATAGTTCTTCCGTCCGGTGTCGTTCGTTTTTGCAATGGCTCGGCACTTGTCACCGCTGTCAACTCTACGCCGGAGAAGATCTTACTGCCACAGGGCACTACTGTGGCCCGTGTTGCTGACTTCGAGCCTGTACTCGTCACGCCACTTCAGGCCATCGCATCCAAAGAACCTTGCCTCGGTGAGCATGTTTCTTCCTCCGCCTTTACCACCACTATCAGCAGCGAATTGACATATTCACAGAGGCAGCAGTTGCTCGCATTGTTACAGAAACTTGCAAATTCTTTCGATATTTGCTCGTCTAAGCTGGGCCGCACTAATACTACAGCACATCGAATTCAAACTGTTGGGACATCTATTGTACACCGCCGACCCTACCGCGTGTCTCTAACTGAAAGGAAAATTATAGAAGAAAACGTTGCGGACATGCTTAAACGGGAAGTCATCCGTCCCTCATCTAGCCCTTGGTCATCTCCTATTGTTTTGGTCCATAAAAAGGATGGCTCTGTGCGGTTTTGCGTGGACTACCGGGCGCTCAATAAGATCACACGCAAGGACGTGTACCCTATGCCACCCATTGATGACGCCCTTGATTCCCTACAAGGCGCGAAATTCTTTTCAAGCATCGACTTGCGTTCTGGGTACTGGCAGATCCCCATGCATGAAGACGATAAGGAGAAAACGGCATTCGCAACCCCCGACGGGCTATATGAATTCAACGTGATGCCTTTCGGGCTCTGCAACGCACCCGCGACCTTTGAGCGCATGATAGATACCGTGCTGCGCGGCCTGAAATGGAAAAGTTGCCTTTGCTACCTGGACGACATTATTATCTTTTCGTCAACGTTTCCTGAGCACCTAGAACGATTGGATCAAGTTTTTACGTGCCTTGCCGGCGCCGGGCTTCAAATAAACACGAAGAAATGCTCTTTCGCTAGCAAATCTATCAAGGTCTTAGGTCACGTCGTTAGCAAAGGTGGCATCCGGCCCGACCCTGACAAGATTTCTGCAGTCCTTCACTTTCCGCGCCCCGAAAAACCAAAGGAGCTTCGCAGCTTTCTTGGCCTCGCCTCCTATTTTCGACGGTTTATCCAGAACTTCGCTTCTATTGCTGCTCCATTACACCAACTACTTTCTTCCAACGTCCCCTTTCTGTGGTCTCAAGAATGCCAAACAGCATTCGACCTGTTGAAGCGGGCACTCACGTCTGAACCTCTGCTCTGCCACTTTGACGAAGCCGCACCAACTATCCTCCATACCGACGCTAGCGGCCTTGGTATAGGAGCCGTTCTTCTACAACGCGACAAGTCTTCCCTAGAGAAAGTTATTGCATATGCCAGTCGCGTACTCACCGCTGCTGAAAAAAACTACACTATAACTTAGCAAGAGTGTTTGGCTGTGGTTTGGTCCGTCCAGAAGTTCCGTCCCTATCTCCACGGGCGTCACTTCACAATCGTTACGGACCACCATGCCTTATGCTGGCTTTCTACACTGAAGAACTTGTCCGGACGCTTGGGTCGGTGGATACTACGCTTGCAGGAGTACGACTTTGATATAACCTACAAGTCAGGCAGAAAACATCAAGACGCCGATGCTTTATCTCGTTGCCCGCTTCCAACTTCCCATATGAGCGTTGGTGAGAACTCAACCGCCACATCTACCAAAGTTCATACGCTCGCATCAATAACGCAACCCTTTTCGGACGCCGAGCCAACATTTATCTCCCGCCAGCGGTCCGATTCATACTGCAGACGCATCATGGACCACCTTTCGGGAGTTTCTCATCCACCAAACGCGCGACTCCGTCGTCAACTCCTTCACTTTAAGCTGGACAATGGGGTTCTCCACCGCCACGTCTACCACCCTAACGGTCAGCGCTGGGTTCCTGTACTGCCACGCTCTCTTCGACTTCAGGTGCTCGAAGCCTTCCACGACGACTTGACTGCTGGTCATCTTGGTTTTCAAAAAACTCTTGACCGCATTCGATGTCGTTATTACTGGCCTGGCCTTTCTTCTAGTGTAGCTCGGTACGTCGGTTCCTGCTACCCATGCCAGCGTCGTAAACTCCCCACGTCGGCAGCTGCTGGACCTCTACAGCGACTTCCGTGCCCTTCAATGCCGTTCGAGGTTGTAGGTGTCGACATTTATGGGCCTCTCCCCGTCACATCTGCTGGCAAACGATGGATAGTGACTGCCGTGGACCACCTGACACGCTACGCTGAGACTTCCTCTGTTATTACAGGCTCAGCTGTGGAAGTTGCAGACTTTATTCTTCACGCAATAATACTGCGTAATGGGGCTCCTCGTGTACTGCTTAGTGACCGCGGCAAAGTGTTCCTGTCACAAGTTGTAAATGAAGTACTGCGCGCATCTGGAACTACTCACAAGACAGCTTCAAGCTACCACCCTCAGACAAATGGTCTCACAGAAAGATTTCACCGAACCCTTGCAGACATGATAGCCGTTTACGTCCAACCCGACCACAAAAACTGGGACACTCTTTTACCATTCCTTACATTCGCTTACAACACCGCCGTTCAGCGCACAACTTGCTACTCACCGTTTTACCTCGTGTACGGACGCACCCCGACTACCTTTCTCGACGTCTCCTTCTTTAGCAGCCATGGGAATTTATGTCAGTCTTCTAGCGAAGAATACATTTCCCGCCTGGCCCAGTCTCGCCATCAGGCTCGCATCAATACTGAAGCGAGACAGCACGAGCGGAAGATCATCTATGACGAATCCCACCGCGTTGTGTCTTTCCAACCTGGTGACGAGGTGCTCCTTTTGACACCTATTCGCACTCCTGGTCTCTGTGACAAATTCCAACCACGCTTCATCGGGCCATACATTGTTTTAGAAAAGACTTCGCCGGTTAATTATCGTGTGACACCACTCGTCGCCCCAACAGACCGCCGCTACCGCAGCACAGAGATTGTCCACGTTTGTCGCATGAAACCTTTCACGCGACGTTCCCCATCACTTTGACTTACGGCGGCCAGGGTGTCCGCTTTCAAGTGGGGGGGAATTAGTGTGGGCATTTGTAACTTACATCGTCCTCATCCCTGCATAATCACAATCACCATCATCCGCTTGTCTCTTTGCCCTCTTTGCCACTCTGGGTCATCTTCATCGTCATCGTCTGTGTGCTGGCTCTGCCCGTTCGTTTTGCGAGGTCTTTCCTCAAATAAACGCTGTCGCAGCCAAGACTACCAAGACTTCATAATATTACTACTACTTATAATAATAATAATAGGAAGAAGAAGAAGAAAAAGAAGAAGGTGAAAAAGAAACGGCAATATACTCATTCTTGATATTGCCAGAATTCTATGAGGAGAACCTTGCCCCAAAAGGGTCGAAGTTGATAGCCCTTCTCTATGCTGGGTTGCTCAAGAAACGCTAGATATTCTGAAGATAACTAAAAGCTTGCCTTTCTTGGAGATATATATGCAATTAAGGGCATGTTCTATGATAGTCCAAAGAAGAGATCTCTTTTCTAATGCATGAATACTGCCTTACAGCGTAGTAGGCGTGAGTGATTTTCTCATTGTTTTCCCGCAGGGTCCTACCTGGTCTTTGTACCAAAAAAAAATTCGCGACCCTTGATTCGCTGTCTCGCAAAAAAAGACTGGAGGTATGTTTCAAGAAAACCGGTAGCAGAAAGTGCCAGCTCACACATACTTCAAAAGTATCATCTGCATGTTTAAAGAATTCCTTCTGGTAGAACGCCTTTAGCGCTGAGCCAAAAACACGCTTATTGGGGAAAACGCGGAGGTAAAACCGGTCAGCTGTTAAGCAGAGCGAGCGCCAGTAACAAGAACACTGTTCGTTCTCTTCTTCCACTGGCGCTTCTGCCTGTGCCATATACCAATGCTACAAATCATCCCCCCCCCCTCAGAAAAAGGGGTCATCTTGGTGACCTAAGGAACGGGTGTGACGGGTGGGTCGGAGTGCAGCTTCAATCGATCGGCATGAACAGTCTTGCGGCCACGACGGCGTCGGTCTGTCGATGACTGAACCAGCTCAACAATATAGTTAACCGGGGATGCTTGACGTGGGACTCAGTAGAGGTCTTCGTACTTTGGAAGTAGCTTGGTGGAACGACCTGGAGCAGATGCGGTAACCCGAAGCCATACCAACGTGCCATGCAAATGTTACTGCGGAGGCAGGTTTTCGTCATGATGGTCCTTCTGATACGCATGATCTTGTGCTGTTAAGGAACGCGCGGGCTTCCTGCATTCTTCCGCATAGGTAGCGACTTCAGATAGAGTTGTGGATTGTGAAAGGTCTGGACGATACCAAAGAATGGTGTCCAAGAATGAGGAAGACTCGCACCTGTAGAGTAGTAAGAAGGGATAAAATCCTGTCGTAGACTGAGTGGCGCTGTTGTTAACGTAAGTTACAAAGGGGAGTGTGCGGTCACAGTCTGTGGTGAGCGGACACGTACATGGATAACATGTCACCCAGTGTGCAGTTAAACCGTTCGGTCATTCCATTCGTTTGCGAATGGTACGAGCTGGTTGTCGGATGCACAACGTTAAAATCACGAAGAAGGGCTTCCACGGCTTCGGCAAGAAACGTACGTTTATGGTCGCTCAGTAGCTCACGAGGTGCGCCATGGCGAAGAGCAAGAATGTGAAGGATAAATGAGCCAAATACACGAGATGCGGCCTCAAACAGCAAAGCAGTTTTAGCATAGCGTGTCAAGTGGTCAATAGCGACAATCAATCACCCAGTGGTTCCCGTGAGGCGTGTAGGAAAAAGGACCGTACAAGCCAATTCTGATATGGTCGAAAGGTTGGGAGGCACAAGGCAATGGCTGCAGTTGTTCATTGGCTATGTATGGTGGGATTTTTCGTCGTTGATATTTGGAAGACGAACGTAAGTACTGTCAGTCAAAGCGGTACATTCAGCGCCAGTAGTACCGCAGCCGGAGGCGTGCATACTTTTTCGTCACACCCGTATGGCCGAATTGATGATCCGCGTGAAAGGATTCGCAAATATCGGCACGTAGGTGGCAAGGCAAGCACAACCAACCACTTGCGGCCATCGGAAGGGTAGCAGCGACGGTACAGGAGTCCATCGCGGATGGTGAAATGTCGAGCTGTGCGTCACAGTGAACGATTGGTGGTACCTTGGGACGGCTGAGGCAGTAGAGGCTATCATAGAGGCTATTGAAACGTCTTGGCGGTGCTCCAAAGGCATGTCAGTGTACGAAAGTGCCGCAGCATCGAACCTGGAAACAGAAGCACTTCCATTTTCATGGGGAAAAGAAGTGCGCGAAAGAGCGTCGGCATCTGAATGTCTGTAGCCTGAGCTGTAGACGACACGGATATATTAGTCTTGGAGAAGTAATGCCCAACGAGCGAGACGGCCAGATGGGTGTTTTAGTGACGATAACCAGCAGAGGTCGTGGTGATCAGTCACGACGTCAAATGGATGGTTTTAGACGTACGGTCAAAGCTTTGTGATTGACCGAATGATTGCCAAACATTACTTTTTTGTGACTAAATATTTCTTTTCAGCCATAGTAAGTGTGCGACTGGCATAAGAATACAATGTACTCGTCGAAGCCAGGCTTGCGTTAAGCAATAATAGCACAAAGGTAGACTCTACTAGCGTCGGTGTGAATTTCGGTATGGGCATCTGGATCAAAGTGACGAGAATTGATGGAGATGTCAGCAAAGGACGCACTTTCATGAATGATGAGTCATCGCAATCAGAAGGCAAGGCTGAAATGCCCTCACTCTCAGAAAGTAGCCAAGTTAAAGAGGTCATTAAGGATGCGAAATTACAGACGAATATACGAAAGTATGAGCATAGGTCGATAAAGCTCGGCAGTTCCTACAGTTTCAATGACTTCGGAGGCTGGGCGATGGCACGGAGTTTTGCAGTGTCAGGTAGAACACCGTTCTCGCTGACAACATACCCTAGATGGTAAGCTTCCGGCTGGCAAAATGGCACTTTTTCAAATTTAGTTGGAGCCCAGCCTTGTGAGGCGTTCCAGGACACTTGCGAGGGGCAGAAGATGGGTATCAAAGTATTTTGAAAAAACGACGACGTCGTCCAGATAGAAAAGACACGTCTGCCATTTGAGGCCTCGAAGTATGTAGTCTGTCAGATGCTCGAAGGTGGCAGGGGCATTGCAAAGGTCGAACGGCATGACGTTAAAATTGAGCCAGCCGTGCGGAGATTCAAACGCTGTCTTGGTGCGGCCAGCTTCATCAATGGGTACTTGCCAGTATTCCGATTCATAATCCAATGAATAAAATTACTCTGCTCCTTGCAAACAGTCGAGAGCGTCGTCAATTCTCGGGAGCGGATAAACATCTTTGCGAGTGATCTTGTTAAGGCGCCTGTAGTCAACACAGAATTCGATGGTCTCGTCCTTTTTTTAACGAGTACTACAGGGGTGGTACACGGACTATTGGACGGCTGTATGACGCCACGATTGAGCATGTAAGACACTATATCGTCAATAACTTGGCGTTTAGCGTGACAGACCCGGTATCGACGATTACGCAATGGTGCGAGGGTGTCAGTGCCCATATGATCAACTATTGCAGACTTTCGACTGCAATTGGATTGTTTGAAATCTAAAGACGTCCGGGAGCGGTATATAAGTATCAAGAGCTGAGTTCGGCTGACAACAGGAAGGTACAAATCAATCGCTCTAAGGAAGGCGCCTATGCAATAGGTATAGTGGACGTGAGAGTAGAAGTAACACTGGTGATGTGAAGGCTTGTTGCATGATCGTGCAGTTGACTGGAGCAAACACAATCAATTTTCTCAAGGTGGCCGATGCATTCCCCATAGAATATTGTGAATGGTGCTGGAAGAAAATTCGTGGCATAAAGGGTTGCAAAAGTGTTTCCAACCATCAGAAGAACGGAAAGTAGAAGAACAAAAGGTAGAAAGCTGAGACACTCGGAACGTACAACTGGGTGTCTGCCCATATTTTCCCAGTTTTTCGGGATATATCTGTGCTATATATCCAGTAGATATCCAGATTAGGCAACTGAAAATAGGAAAATATGTAGAAGGAACAGTGAAGAACACAGTTTCCAGTACGCTGCAAATTTCCCAGAACATTCGCACAATATAGTTAAAACAAGAAGAAACTAACACTTCACCTTTGTAAAAGTCATCCTGCTACTACTTTTCCACCAGTGTCTTGAGACTCAGCAGTTTCATTATGCGGAAAAACGATATTTCTTTTCTACTAAGAAAATTGAATCAAAAGCCACCTTGGTCAGCCCAAACCGCATGTAAGCATATCTGATGAATGACGGCTTTCCAGTCTCAAGTCCTCCAGAGCCGTCCAGTGCACCGATCGGCAAATACAAAAGTTAATCATGGAAGACAGTGTTGGCGGCTCATCGTTCAACCTAGAGGACGCAATGAAGGGTGCCCTAAGTTTACGACGCGTTCGCTTCCGGTGAGATCATCTCGTCGCAGTGATATGAACATCAAACTCAATGAACTCCACGCAATTTGTCGTCATGCAGAACGACGTTATAGACGCATCAAGTCTTTTGGCGACCTAAGACTGTCCAGACGCACACAAAAGAAAATACAGCGTCGCATGGACAAGTTGGATAAGCGAATGTGGGTATCTTTTTGTGAGTTCTTGGATCCTACAAAGTCCCTGTCACTAATCGGAAGAACTGTCCGCGGTCTTCGTACAATCATTACTCAGCTCCACTCATTTAAATCTCTGGGGTTTCACTTACGCTGCGAAGAGATTGACGTCACAAAATCTTTCTGTCAAAAGATTGCCTGCGGGGCAAATTCAACTGGGGCGAAGACGTTCAACCCTACTGTATTCTCACGTGATCCCCCACTAAAGTGATCTCTTTGAATGGAAGAACTAAAGGCTGCGCTTGCTTTGTGTAGACGTTCTTTAGCACCAGGACCTGGCGGCATCATCTACCGTGCTCTGTGTCACCTAGGAGAACTAACTCGGTAGGCACTCTTGCTGCTATACAACGACTCCTAGCAAACTGACATGGTTCAATAGGAATAGAGGTCAAGTCACCTGATTCCACTTCTCAAAGCCAGCAAGTCACCTTTGGAGATTTTCTCTTACCACCTGATCACCCTCATAGGCTGTGTTGGAAAAGGTATGGAAATAATGATTATAACACGTCTGGAATGGTACTTGGAATTCTACAAAATATATCCATATGTCAGGTCCGTGTTCAGACGAGGCCGCACATCAATTGACAATGCAACTGACTTGGTGACACATGTAGAGCACCAGAGGCATGTAAAAAATTATCTGCTGTTCTGTTTATCGATGATAAAAGGGCTTAGGACAATGTCACCCATGAAGCCATTATCAGCGCATTAGAAGGAGTATGACTAGGTGGCAAGATATATATGTAGGTTCAGAGCTACCTACAGAATAGGTCATTTCACGTGCAGAAAGAGAATGACCCGACACCCGAGTATTACGGTATCTGAGGAGTCCCGCAAGGTGGAGTGCTCAACCTAACTTTGTTCATCCTAACACTCACTGGAGTAGTTAGGAAGCTGCCAAGCAGCATTATATTTCTATTTATGCTGCTTTTTATTTACACGACTTTCTATTTATGCTGATGACATCTGTGTGTGGACGTCAGGGTTGACTTGACGTACCTTTGCGCTCGACTTTAGAAGGCAGCATCAGCGACATCGCACTCCCTACGTAAACAATGCCTCGTAATCGCAAGTGGGAAATGTGCAGTTGTGGCGTTCACCGCAAAGTCAATGCCCGCTTACGGCTTATCAAGTAACGGGCCATTGCTGTCATGCAGCTGGAATCAAAAATTCTTGGGAGTCATAATCGACCGAAACATGTCTCGGACCCCACACGTAAACTACGTAAAAAATCTGGTGACCGCCATTTGTCACTTGTTCAGGTTCCTTGCCGGAAAATGTTGGGTAGTGTCTGTTGAGTCTACGTTCCAGCTGTACAAAGTATCACTTATTGAATTCTCCCAGTACGGCCAACCTGTAATATGTATCAATATGGTTGATTAGGCGAGTTGGTCCGCGCCTCAGTAGCAAGCTGTCAATTCAAAACAATCATTTAATATCTAACACGTGCAAAACTACCCTGCGCACACTCCAAAATATTCCAACCCAGGCTCTTGGGATATGCCTTGGTTTACCCCGCTGTGTATCGGCGGCTGAGACCATTGCCATTGCACAAGACTACCAGATCATGGCGCACATCACCTTTGAAACGATGCGCACGTACCCCAGCCTACACCCTAGGAATCCTTCCCACCACTTGCCGAATCTAACTACTGAGCGGTACCGGACGAAATTTAGTGCAATTGTCTGTGCGCGTCGTGCATTGTATACGTGAAGTTTTACGCCCGCGAAAAATTTGTGTCTCCTCTATGGTGCCTTACCCTTCTGCAAGTACGTCATTTAACTCCAGTAACACAAAAGATCAAATTTGCCTTCGTTTGCTTTAAAATAACTGAGCTTGCTCCTCTTATACGAAATGTACAATAACCCCATGCACATATACACCGCTAGTTCAACCACAGCGTCTGATTATGACATTGCGGTGGTTATTCCAGCTAGAGGAATGACCCTGCGAATCAAGCTGTCACACGCGTTCACGTCCACGACCGAAGACCTTGCGGCTTCGCCTGATGCCGTAAAGTACGTCACATCCCAGAGACCGAGTAAATAGGCTTTGTTTTTTTATTAGAAACCAGCCATACAGAGCATGCAGTCAGTCCTTCGACGAGGTTACCATGAACACTTAGCGCATGAGGTTGTGAAGCTTCTTCACCTCGTCACAGAAACAGGCCACGAGGTCGATTTTCAGTGGCTACCTGGTCATTGTGGGATCAGTGACAATGATTCCGCAGAAAACGCGGTTTGCACATCCTGCCAAAATCACACCCTTCCGATTCCTTCACCAGGCACGTGGTCTGTGTGTGCTGGAGTGGAACACCCCAAGCATATGACATACGAGACTTTACCAAATAAACCCTCGACTGGAAAATCGACCGCCATCCGAACTTTGTCGGCGTGAAGCTTCGTTTATTTGTTGCCTTTGGTTGGGAGTTGCCTTCCCTAAAGCATATACAACCCTCATTGAAATGACCGACAGTGCGGGATGCAACGTCTGCGACGCAGAAGATGACATCGACCATTTACTATGCCATTGCGCTCGATTTGCCTCTGAAGGACAGAAGCTTTTTGACGCATTGCAACAATTTGACGATCGGCCAGTCTCTACGCAGATGCTACTGGAGCACTGTCCTGGTCTGTCGTCGGCTCAAAACACAGTGAAAGCCGCCTTGCGCTTTTTGAGGACTACAGGCCTATGTGAACACTTTTACCTTTTGTGCAGTGCCACCGCTGCATAAGCGTCAGCCCAATCACTCACAATCCTTTTTTTCTCCTTCTGTCCTCTTTCATCTCTCTCTTTTATCTTTATACTCCCCCTTTCCTTTTCCGGAGCGCAGGGTAGCAAACCAGGCATGTGCCTGGTTAACCTCCCTGCATTCTTTCTTGTTGTTCTTGTCCTCCTTGCTTAATAATACAAAGTCTTTCTCAATTATTAGTTTCGTCAGATTAGAAACCTTACTGTAACAACACGCATGTTCTCTTGCTCACTATATTCTCCAGTAAGAAGTAGAATCTACACAATTTTTGTTGCAGCATAAGAACTCTTACATATATAGTAAAAAATTTCACACGCACGTAACTAACCTAATGCTATCTAAAGGTTTCTTTGAAAGTTCGAGTTTCCCAAATATACAGCTTTGCAAGTGCATTTTTACCCTCTACGTTCTTAGGGATGGTACCGGAAACAAATCTTCGCTTTCCGCAATGATTCTCCGTATAACTGGATCGATATATAATTTTCTGGCATTTATGATTAGGTACGTATGAATTCTGAGAAGGCCTCCCTAGCAGTTTCAGCTATCAACACTTGGGCGATAATGGTTGACCTCTTTTGAGTCTCCTTCCTCTCTAACGTCGTGCAAAGTGTTCTTTCCAGTTGGTGAGATTTGTCCTATAGCTGAGTACGTGAATTAGTTTACTTCCAGTTTTTAGAAAGGACAAGGGCGGGATGGTGGAGCGGAGGGTCGGTGACCATGTCCCACAAGTTGTCCGTCATCCTTTCTTGTGGCATGACTTCACTCGACCACTCGTGGTAGGCCTTTTCTACCTCATCAGCCCACTTCAGGAATCAGAACTGTGCAGGGGAGTCTCCCACGATTCCTCACTAATTATTGAGCTCTTGAAATTGAGCCACCGTTGCTAAAGTAAGAGAATTAGGCACTCATGTGGTACATGTGCACTCTATGAACGCGCAACACATTTAATGTAGTATTTTATATAGTGATCTGTATTCTTAAGATCAAATCAAGGAAACCTTTCTGCCCGTTTCTGGCCTTTTTATACATTTAGGATGCATTTATTCGCACAAAAATACAAAAGAATTAGCAAGTAACATAAACATCAAAGTGTTTCGTCGTTTTGCGGTGGTAAATGTATCTTAAACATGAACTAATTCACTCCAAAAGCAGTTCTAGCCTTCCCTACAATCGTACACTATAAGACAGCTCTCTTTAGTGCATTCTAAAAAAACATACTCCGGAAAGCTTTACTAGAAGCAGGAAGTAGAGCATATTCCTTGGAAAGCTTCATTAATCATGGAAACTTTCCAAAAAGGCTTCCCTTAGATCCCATTAAACGAGACCCAATTCTTATCGAGGTGGAGTACGTACTTTTTTGTCTTTTCTTTTGCTCTTTCTATGTAGAAGAGAAATGGTTCCGATCCTACTTACCTTTGGACACACGCCACCGTAATCTTCATTCGCTTGTTCCGGAAGGCAAGGGATTTCTCTAATAAGCGGGAATTCATTTATACTATTTCGCTTTAACTGTTCGAACAGAATAGGTTTTCTCTCTTCTCTAACGCAAAAAAAAACTGGATGCAAAAAAGCATGCATACTGGTCAATGACGGATAACTTGTCTTCAGATGGAACATCCTCAGTCATCTTTCATTTTTGCTCTTTATTACAGTGTTAATTTTAAACAATACAGATTTTTATAAAACTCATATGACAGGCTCGTGCCGTTTTCACACAACACTGTTACGTCAAGGCGGAGATAATTTGCAGCAGCTAAAATTACACTGTGGTGAATAATACACAAAGAGTCGCTAATTATTGCTTTACTTGGGCAGTATAAAGCACTTTATGGCATAAAACAGCTCATTGCTTTCTTTGAATACATCTTGGGTAGTATGTTTGCGCATAATAATTTAAATAGTGTAATCCAATATATCGTTGAAAAAATAGAAAGCATGCCATTTCATGAAAAACCAGCGTCATCATCAATAAAGAAAAGGAGGAACAAACGGATATAAAAGCGCTTCGTCAGAGAGTATTATCATACCAAGTATCCTTTTTCTTCACTAAACTTTCAGTGTATATGGTCTCTTAGCGTCTCTTATAAACAAAGGGTTCAACTAGTAGCAGCATCTGCTTATTTTCTCTGCATTTTTCCTCCTGTTTCTCTCTCTCTCTCTCTCGTAGCAAGCTTCCTGCATCGAATACACAAAATTATCGGTAGCCAGAATTGAGAACACGCCGATATCCCAGGAGCTTTTGTCGTTCATCGGAAGTCGAAGAAACAAACAAAGAGAAAAATATGGGCCCGTGCAAGAATCAGGATACAGCACAAAAGTGATGCGAGTGAGAAACAAGAAAGACTGCATAATGTGAAGCAGCGAACTTGTGCGTTGACGTGCGAATGAGGGCGCCGGAATAAGGATCATGCATGTGCAGCAACTTGTCTGCGAGAAGAAGCCGTAGCAGAGGCCGCGAAATGGAGGCGACGCAAGGGCCGTCTCTAAATTCTGCTGGAAGTTGCAAGCCCATTTGCAGCGTTAGCTCATGCTCATTGTCTGGCGATACCTTTACTACGAGCGAGTCAGAAAACCTGGCCTTTCAGTGGAACATATGGTAATGCATGCTTTTAACGACAGAGGATATAAAAGTTAGCTGGCGACTGCCTAAGCTTGCAACTGCGTAAAATACCAGTCAGTCATGTAGCCACGCTGTAAAGTTGACATCGCCAATTACTTGGTGGTAAATATTTTTCCCTTTTGGTTGATCTTCTGTATTTCACCTTTAAAATACCACTTTTTACGTACTTTTATGAGAGTACGTGAAATCTTAGACGACTTCCTGTCAGTTTCACGTTCTTTGGCTTGCGTTTTTATCAAAGCGAAGCGATGGTGTAAGCAGCAGTGCTTTTGTAACCACGTGAGCGTCGCATGATGACAGTATAACGGCAACTTGGGCGAGTTCGTATCGGTTCACATTGCACTGTAACAAAGCCGAAATGGAAACTAGCAGACTCATTGGAAAAGAAACAAACCGCCTGAAAGCATTTTCGTCTGCATAGAAACATTGAGTGCGTAAAAGATGAACAAACCATTATTTTTTTCCCAAGACCTACCACGAAAGTCGTTGACTGCGGCACAAGCGTATACATATATATTGTGTTGTATAAGGTCCGTTTGAGCTGTGGTTGTTTTTACGTAGCACCAACGATTATTGGAACATAATAGATCGATGACCGGAAGCTCACCTTCTAGTCCTTGTTCACATAGTCTAGATTGTAAGTACACGCGAAAATTCAATGAATGAGCAGTTTTGTACCTGCTAAAAAATATAGAAACGCACCAGATGACTGAGCCATGGCATAACAATGATATAGCGATAGCACATGCGTCAATAAACCGTGATTTAGGTTGGATAAATAGTAAATCAAACACCTTTCACGTAGAACACCATGTGTGCCTGATTAAGAGGTTCGCAAACGGCATGGGCACGCGCAGATAAGTTTCCGTGCCTTCTTTAATTTCCACCGTTGAGCAATTCTTCAGTTGATGTTCTTGGGGTCCTGTCAACCTTGTCTCTGTGCACGCACGGTCTGTACATATTATGGTATATATACGTTCCAACTAGCGCAGCTCGTCGCTATTCCTTCCGAAAGGAATCAATTCTTCGGAGATGCTGGCGCCCACGGGCAAGCAATAGCTGCTCTCAATAAACGTGAGGCATGCTTGGCTTGAGTGTATGTAACATGGGACCAGTGTCGTAACAACACAATACATGAGGTGACATCGGGATGGTCGCAGAATAGATCCGCAATCCGCACCGACATATACATGCAGGAAAGCATCACTATCTATATTAAGGTTACATCTTTTGGCTAAACTGACAAAACTTTCGTCCATATTGAAGTTACTGCACAGATACGAAATGCTGCCATACACTTGGCATTTTACGTGCGCTCCAATCTTGCTACAAGCAGGCAAGTACCGCGGGGAGGGGAGAGGGATTGATTGAATAATTTGATTTATTTGTGAGGTTTAACATCCCAGAACCACGATATGATTATGAGAGATACCGTAGTGGAGGGCTCCGGAAATTTCTACCACCTGGGGTTCCTTTCAGTGCACCCAAATGTGAGCACACGGGCCTACAACATTTCCGCCTCCATTGGAATTGCGGCCACCGCCGCCGGGATTCAATCCCGCGATCTGCGGCTCAGCAGCCGAGTACCTCATCCACTAGACCACCGCGGTGGTCCAAAAAAAGACGGGGAGAGGAGGGTAGAGTAAATAAACAATAAACAAACGAAAAGAACAAGCGAAGACGAAATTTAAATGGAGGCCAGGCCCATCAGGCCTGGTTTAACGCTATCAATTGAGCGCAGTAAAGAGACTGTAAATCAGAAACAAAAGTAAAGAAAAAAGAAGCTCTCGATCAAGGCCTGCGGTATGTATGTGTGACCACGACCGGGAGGCACTATCACACGATGTATGGCAGGATAGCAGACTGCGAGGTACAGAGCACCACTAGGGCGCAATGAGATAGTGAAAGTACGCTGTTGAAGTTCATTTCCACACCACGCTGCAGTGGTACGAGAGCCCGCTTGGGTAATTCGTAGAGCGCTGTTGTATTCATTTGCTCATTAGGCGTCTCGGCAGCCAGAGCGTAAAGCGCTTATTGGTGGCTTCTGTGACTGCACAGCCATACAGTTTCATGCAGCATCACACTAAAGTAGTAAACCTGCATGCTCTCGTGTTGTTCCTGCGCGCCTTCCTACGCGCACTGTTGCTGTTTTCTCTAGTTTCATCAGTCGACGCTGCAACTCGAGAAGTGCAACACGCGGTGTAACAGAATGCCGAAACTTCAACCCATGCAAATGAAGGTACCAGCTGTGGGTAACGAGTGTGAAATCGTCACAACATAGAACAAAATGTGACGAGAGTCATAACGATTTCATTGTGGCCCTAACGTTTCGTATTTGCTGCGTTTGCGTTCTCTCATCTCTGTTTCTCTTTTTTTTTGCCTTCATTACCATGTAGTTACGTACACCACCGTATATTTAGAAGGTGCAGTAGTTACTCTGTGCAATATTTCGTACGCAGGTATGAAGCGAACTGTGTTTACGGTGTAGTGAAAACATAAATATACATTCCGTGTATGGTCAAGGCAACAAAGCTTCATTTTGAATGGTGCTTGCTTGGACTAGTTGGTGTCTCTTTACTGGTCTGTGTTTGCGCACTGCATATAATACGTAGACTGAACCGAAATGTTAGATTTGTTTAGTCTCCGTCTTCTGAGCGATGTGAGTTTCCTACGACAGTTTATAGAGCTTCGGTGGTCGCGTTCACCAGACCGCAGTTTTTCGTCCTTATGCCATAGCTTACGACATATCCCATACGTAATCATGTAAAGGACAATCGTCGAGTCATCCAAGCACTTTGCGATAAGCAGCGGAAAGTAAACGAAAATGTGTACCAGAAAAAGGAGAACTTGATATATGTATGCAAATTATGAATACGAAATACAAGAAATAAATAAAAAGGAATTCTTTTATCTCATGACTTTATTTACCTTTTTCGCACTTCTTCTTGTGCTCCTAAAACCGGATACCTCTTGTAATTATTATTGTATAGCCTTTAACTGAAATTCACTAACAATGCTCTTCTTGATATCCTGTAAATCAATACCACACGTCTGATTTACAAATTGCCTCATAGAATGCATTTAGAATGTGCTTCTCTCTTCCCTAGTACCACATGTGTAGTCTAAACGAATTTATCCCGCTGTGCTTAGGAGCGAAAGTCCTTAAAGTTCACCACAACTGTCATTATGGTACTTCTCCGGCGTGTCATTGTGCTGATCATGTATGCGGCGTTCAAAGCGCATGTGGTTTAAATATTGTCAGTGTATACAAGCGCTGTGCCATACACAAGCAACTCTAAAACAAGCATATTCATGAACTACATGACGTCGTGCGCAAAATCATTTATAGAGCATGCCGAGTGAGTATATGGTCTAAAAACAGAACGTGCGCTGGTGTCACTCGGTTCGCAAACGTGTCAACACACAACAACACGGTATAAATATCATCCTACGAACAATGAAACAAAATATATACTGCACGGCTTCGTGTGAAAATACCCGTGGTCAACACTGTGACAACGCAATACCGCTACAAAGTGCAGACAAAGGCACCCTCACCACTTGCCTCAACAGTCATGGAGGAGCGCGAGCGTAAGGCACTACATGCAGCATCCCAACGACATCGTAACTCTCACCCCGAGCTCGGAGCTCGAGAAGCGGTGCTGAAATGACAACGCCGCGAAGATAACCCAGAGCTAAGAATGCTGAAAAGTTCGTCTTGCCATGAATGCCAACAGGACCCGGCTGCTAAAGCTCGAGCAGCCACGACTCGACGAGGGCGTCTCGAGCATCCCAATGGGATTCCTTCAGGTCAAACTTACTCGACGGCGACTGATGAGAAAAACATATGTTTGACAATTACTCGCTACGCTGCATGTCCAACAGCCCACCGACCATCGTTTAAGGCAAATGCACAGACCTATAGTGTTTGCAAACCTTCAAACAGGCATGATCAAAACACTACTGTCTTTCCCATTCAGGGATCGTAAAACACTGATCTTCAAAGCAAAACGTGAACCGAAGCTTCATAAACATTTTTAGTCAATAAACATCTCATAATCGCAGAAGCAGCTTCGCTTCATAGTCAGCATTCACTTCGTGTACCGGCTGCCATCTTTTTTTTTGTCGTAGATGAATCTGCATTGAAGAAGTATAGATTTTGTGGTGTGTAGTTATTGCGTGAGCCACAGCATGAGAAATTGTGCTGATTGTTATGAGCTGTTGCGACTCCGCGTCCCGTGGGTCTCAGTTTGGTAGCGGCTCCCGTCGTAGTACCCATCACCGAACAAGTAAGATGGGGCGCTCGTAAAAACGACAATTTATTTACGTGGTTAGTAACTGAGAATTCGAAAGGAGGTGAAGTATTGATCAGACCTGTACAGAAGAACTGTTGAACTGTACAACTTAAAATATACGAAAGTCTTCCGCTTATATAGCATCGCGTTGCTAACCCTGGGCGCATTGTCAGTGGCTTCAGCCAATACGGCACTCGATGGTCTAGGTGCTCCACCCACGAAGGCGTGCAAAGACACCACACAATGCACGTGGAGAAGGCATAGTATACACGACGCCTAATTATGGTCACAAACGCACTGCACCGACATTTTTCACACGTCTCCAAGATTTTGCGCACGTCCGATGATCCTAGCTGACGTTGTTTCCAAAAACTGTACTGGCAGTTGGGTGATGTTCGAAAAACCGGCTCCCAGCACACATGCCAAAATTGCCCGACAGCGTTCGGGTAGGAGAATGTAGTGGTCCGCCAGCTTATCGTCAAAACATGCCACTCCATTCAGCCGATTTTATGGAGAAAGGGGGAAGGAGGGGTGGTCGACTAATCCCTCATCGTCGAGGCGGGCTCTCGCAAGGCTGCAGCAAATAGTGCCTTTTGCTTTCCTTCAACCTTCATTATATTCCTCGTTGTTTGCTAGAAGGTGCTTAGCTGCAAATTTCTAGGACTTCGCTTCTCTTTGCAAGATGCAGGCACAACCAGACTGGGCTTTAGCTATCAGCCCAAACTGCACATAGCACGCTGGTTCCGCTCCTACCATGTCCGCGGTGTCCTCGAAAATGCCCCGGCTGCCTCCTTGTTTGCCTCGAAAGCTTTGCATAGAGACGAGCTCACAATGGCCTTTCTTGGCTAGTGCGTTTTCTTTGAGCGAACCAGTCCAGGACCCCTTGTTCACGTTTTGCTGACATGAAATCAACCCGTCTTGACGGCACATCTTTGCTTAGAAAGCGTCAAAATATTTTCGTCCAGTTCACAAAGGCCGAAAGACTTCAGTAATGATGATGGTAATAACAGAGCTTATACCACGTTTCAGACGTGCAGCGGTTATCTGACTACATTGCACAATAGTTAATTAGGGTGTAGTGAGCACTTCATATGTAACTACAGTGTCAGTGGGCTGGCGGGAACAGTTTACAATAGCCAACATCACGAGCATAGACGCTCGTATACCATTAGAATATGGTGGAGGTTAACATCGAAATTCAAAGGAATCTAAGCAAAACAGAAGATTACTTACTGCCTTGAAACAACGTTATTTGAATATTACGTTCATGCACAGAGTTCTTCATGAGTGGCTTCCAAAGAGTCAAGCAAATTAAGATTCAAAAGTATGTTCCAAAATCCCCTCGAAAAGTATCTTCATGCCTTAGCGCCGATGCATGCAATCATTTTACCGAATTTCAAACACTCCACCAATGAAATGTGTGAGGTACCACGTGCACTAGCGATGTAATATTTTCTAGACCTGAAAAATTGATCTTCAAACCTGGTCACAGCAAGTATCAGAAAACATCCTGATGTCAGCTTGCTACAAGTTATTACAAAAATAAGATATTGAAATCAGATGAAACCCTGTACATGGCCGTACAGCTTCAGTCAATGTATTGCGAACTGTTTACCCTAATAACTAAACAGAAGGAACTCCCCGGCAAGGGGAAGCTCAGCGTGTACTTTCACTTTCATTCTTGCTCAGTTACACTTTGGGAACGCATTCAGGCATCTACACCATACTGTTGCGTGGCTATTGAGAAAAAAAAGAGGAAGAAAGGGGATTCATGAGTTCGCAAAAATTGTAACAAAGAAGCGATGCTTGTATATATGTTGGCGCTTGCACTAGTTTCGTTTCTCATTTCGCTAGCATGTATAACTGGAAAATACACCGAAGTACCTTGCTTCATTGATTCTGAGTAAATCCCACGACTGGGTGAACGTAGCCAGGACGTCATTGCCACCGTAAGCGTACATAAAAGGCCCACAAGACTGTTGAAGACCTCCTTGTTTTACAATATTTTGCGGGTTGCGAAGACTGGAACCCGAAATGATTAGTGCAGCAAGAACGGCAGTTATAGGGGTCTGTAGTAAACATTTATTCGGCCTAGACAATTGAAAGTAGAATAAAGCTAGCACATTACGCAATATTTTATCATAATGTTTCTGATCATGTTTCTCTCACCCTGTGACGTTGAATGTGCCTCAATGAAATGAAATGAAAACTTCTACGTGCGGAAAGTTTCCATGCTATCGTGTCATTTATTTCCAACGTATTCTTGGAGCGGTGATCATCTAAATATCACGCTTTCAGCTCATCTGGTACGCAAGAAATTTATGAGAAGTCACATTTTCACCAAAAGGGCGACGCGATGAACGCGATTACAATATAATTAATTATTATGTGGGGTTTAACCCCTGTAAACCACCATATGAATATGAGAGATGCCGTAGTGGAAGGCTCCGGAAATTTTGACCACCTGGGATTCTTCAACGTGCGCCCAAGTCTGAGCATACGGGCCTACAGCATATTCGCCTCCATCTAAAATGCAGCCGCCGCAGCCGGGAGAACATCCCGCGACCGCCATAGCAATATATTCAACTGTTTTACGAAGCAAAGCTAGCTTTTTAGGAGCAGTAATAATTGTAATAATCATGGGCTTGCTATGTAACAAAGTTTTCTGCAGTGCGGCTGCAGTAGATGAGCACAACAAGGCTCGCGTATATAGTGTCGGCATTTATGTACGTAGTGAGGCTGGCAGTCAACTCATTTAGATCCAGTCTCTCGTAACTCTACAAAACGGTGGTGTAAGAGAACACGGCCGCTCGAGGTACACCGTTGGCACTTTTTTATTCTGTTGAGAAGCAGCCTATAGAAGCTCCCACCTGCTGTGTGAGCAAGGTACGCGCTCATAATTTCCGCGATAGCACGGCCACTATAAGTGCCCCCATTGTTCGCCGGCGAGATAAGAGCCTTGCCGGAAAGGCTATCTTCACTCTGCAGAAAGAGGAGGCTAGCGCATCCTTTCGTATATATACATATACGTACATATACATATACGTGAATGACGGCGGTGGTGACGGCAAATAGCAGCCTAGTCTGTCCATACAGTTTCTATCGCGATAAAAATAAACGAACATTTTAGCAGCTTTTTCGACGGCTACAGCCGGCGCACTGTGTGGCGGGGACCGTGCACCCGTTGGGAGCCAGAATGTTTGTTTCCTTGTTGCGTTATGTGTGCAAGAGCGTCATAGACACTTCGCTTGATGACATTACTTGGCTTAATTGTGTCGAGAAGCATTCCGACCAGGGAAGCTGTGAAACGGTGTCAGTGGCAGACCCCAAAAGATGTCATTGTTTGCGCCGAAGCTGACAGTGACGCGGGTGCCGTGTCTCATGAAAAATTGCCGGGGCAGTGTGGAACACTATCGGCACTGTCAACGAGCGCCATGTCAATTCACATCTCGCGTCCGCGTCGAGCAGTCAGGCAACGTAATACCCGTTCATTTTTTTTAATAGTCGAGTGGGACACACCTCCCTTTTTGTACTCTTCGAGACCAGCAAGTTAAGAAACTGATTGAAAACAATTATTTCGGCAATCTAGATTAACATGAGATGCCTCACTGCTACTTTTGTATGTTACTTCAATAAACTGAAACACAAACTTTTTTTGTATTTATATATTCATAAAATTTCCGACATGAACAAGATTCAACAAAGCAACATAGAAAAAAAGCTTTGTCACTGTTTTTGTTTTCAGCTATGATATAGATTTTTTTTTCCCATAGGCTATGTGATTCATGAAAATATGTGTCAATAGGGCCTTGAACCACGCAACACGTACCAGATAAGCTGTTGATACACGCTGTTGATCTGGCTGACATTTTTAGCGGTGAAGCACCTTAACGGCAATGCTTGATTGGAGTCCGTTGTCACCACTAGCTTATATGGGGCAAGGCTCATGCATGGCTGGTCATATGTACTCGGGAAAGTATTTCACAATACAGATATCGAAGTACATGCATTGGAAATCTGGAATAGATGTACTGATGTACATGTGTGTTTGGCGTAATGGGATATGCTGAGATACTTTTGAAACAGAAGAGAAAATTTTCCCGGAATACAGATGCTGAAATACAGTTACTAGAACACTTTTTCATTCGGAGGATGCCAAAGTACCGAATAATATGTAGTGAATAAAGTTGGAGTGCTTTATATTTGCAGTTTATTCATTTATTTATTTAGGTATCCAAGAATCCAGAATATCATTAGGACATAAATAAATAAAGAGCCCCGCCGCGGTGGTCTAGTGGCTAAGGTACTCGGCTACTGACCCGCAGGTCGCGGTTTCGAATCCCGGCTGCGGCGGCTGCATTTCCGATAGAGGCGGAAACGTTGTAGGCCCGTGTGCTCAGATCTGGGTGCACGTTAAAGAACCCCAGGTGGTTGTACTTAATTATGCTCAATGCTTACCACTGTGCATTGGGTATTTACTCGTTTTATTCTTAAGAAAGTGGGCCTGATCATATTAAATAGTTCGTGTGAGTAAAGGGTGGACACATCATTATCCCGCGAACTATTTTTTTAGGATCGGAGCTAGAGCAAGTGAGAAATTACACAAGAGAAACTTATAAGGGCGCGCTTTCGTATGCTTTTTGTTTGGTCGGGAAATATGAGATAACCCTATGGAATATATGTTCAGACGAGTACACTCAAACTGCTAAAGTTCTCCTTTAATTTATTAGACATTTGTAAGTATCCGGTACTGAAACAGCTTTTTTCTAAGTCAAAAAAACATTTGTGGGAGAGCGGGATCTTGCAGAACTGTAGTACTAAAATTGCTACCTGAATATAAGCTGCACGTAGAATAATTAATTCCCAAGACTACCAAAGTCTCCTCACTTGATGTGCAGACAATGGACCACTTGCATCCATCATGAGCCTCTATGCGGTCCACCAAGTAACACTACAGCTGCTAAACGACTCCGTCCTCTATAATGATGCGCGAGCTGTGCTTAGGTAAGATTTCACGCTTTTCGATGCTTTGCGGTTATACTAGAGCACACGCTATTGCAACCCAACGTTCACGTGTGTTTTAGCATGTTAAATTTTTGTTTTTATCTACCATTACCGGCCATGCTAAATGAGTCACGTTACAGCGTCTTTTCTGTTACTATGATGTGACTAGCCACACGAATGGGTGTTAATATATAATATTCATCATAAAATCCTGCAGTCCGCACAACCATATTGTTTGCATTAGCGAATGTACACGTTTTTTCCCAGAGCAGATATTTCGTAGTGTACGTGAGTGAATTTTTTTTACAAGGCCGTACACGCTTTATACGTCGTGCTCTGCCGAGTGTGTGTGGTGTAGGTAGCTTCGTTTTTTGATGCTGCTGCGAATACCTATGAATTAAAAATGTACTTCATTATCTTTAAAACGAAAACTAACAGAAAATAATGGCAGGGAAAGTATACGGTATGTGATTAAACGCAATTGTATTGCAGACATAAAAAATGAAAATTGGAGATAACTTGCTGGTGACATGTTATCTTTTCGTGCTAGACTACGGAGGGAAGCGCCTGAGGCGGGCACCATGTACGTTGACGATTGTTATAACAAACAAATATTTGCATTCCATACGACAATGCTTCCAGAGGTTTCTTTCAAGTTCCCTTCATTACATGCATGCCGCAGATACAGAACGCTAAATTACTTTACCATTCAATACTGGCGCTCAGTAACGCCTTTTATCCGCGCAAAGGTTGGTGTCGCCATCTGTTGACGTTATTGTTCATCAGGGCCGTTTTATATGAGCCCAGAGATCCCAAGCGCGGAGCTTGACTGAACTGCCGCGTTTGGTGGCTGCGCATCGATCGCCGGTGATCTCGAGTGCAATAAACCATTGCCAAACCTCGACCGGTAGATGGCGAAAGCACCTCGTTTTCCGACATGAACGCTGCCACAGTAGCTTCCACCGTTTAAGCCCGGCTCTGATACCATTCCCCTCTTAATCCTTTACATAGTTTGTTTCGTCCACCTTATTGTTCTGGAGAAAGCACTCGCTATCCCTACTTTTACAGTGATGCGTTCCAAAAGTTGTTCTTGCTAGTTCTTGTTTGCCGCACTAATGCACCGTGCGACAAAGGTACGCACCGAAATCCACATCGCTTTATTTTCATAGTTTATTGCGGTCTCTATTTGACTTTGTAAATTGATGGAGGGGGCGAGTCTACGTCACTTTGGCAGAATGTGGTACTTATATAATTAGGTGCAACCTTTATTTCGTATCACATTGCAATTTTTGGCTTACTCATATATGCCTCGTACTTCCGGAGAAAGTTGCGACCTTTTTTAAGCGAATCTGTTAGGTGCTAAGATGAAGAAATGCATCTATTCAAGACTTAGGGTGGGAACAGCTTTGCCAGTATGTCCGTTTGGAGCACGGAGGTGAGTGGTATGGAATATGGAATGTGTGTATTGTCCTAATTCATCTGTTCTGCGCAGTTTGACACGCTCCTAAATCACAATGTTTATACGTCATCTAAAAAATGAAGCAGCGTCCGCTTGAACTACTCCCACCGAATATGGCGAACACTTCAACAAAGGGTTCTGCAAATTCGCGCCATGGAGGTGGCACTGTTCTCTCACGCTGCAACAGAGACTGAGTCGACCAATTTTTCCGGCCACAGTGATCGCGATGAATGGGAAGAGGGGTGACACAAGGACAATAATCACCTTTTTTATGACAAAAATTACCAACGACGTCCTTTATATGGCATGGTAATTGCAGGTATGCGAGGAATATACTCCGCATTGAGAGAAACAACGACAAAGCTTCATTGCGTTAAGAACACTGATTTGCGCTCGCATCAAACAGACAACGTTTGTAAAAAAATGCCAGGCCTCCGCGGAAAATCCAGCACATCACAGCGAAAGCTAGTGGAGTCACCGTTCTAGAGCTCCCGTAAACTCTCTAGGGCTGAGGGCATGAACTTTGAGCCTAAGGGCTGTATGCGCGCCACAGGAATCTGTTATGCGTTTCCCAGCATGACGTAAACTCCCCCTCGGCGCTCCTCTCTTGTCACATCCTATCTGAAGGCCATCATGGCACTATTGTATCTCAAACGCGGTTTCTGATTCTATATTATGTTTTGATATGGCAACTTTTTGACACGCGTGCTCGAAATAAACACCATTCTTCGATTCTTATTATATCTTAATGTCTTTGTATAGTCACCGAATAATTTCTCTAATTTTTTCCGCGTCGTCTTTCGTCCTTTTTGTTTCTGGCGCAAAAATTGAGACACAAAACATGAACGTGTTCAAGCATGCGCACTTTCTAGTCATCTTTTTATTTTTCTGCAAAGACCCCTCCTTACTCTCATTCTCTCTGCCATGCGCCCTCCGATTTGCTGGCTTCGCAACTTGGTCCTCTTTGTCGAACGGTTGCCGACTATTCGCCTAGGAGAAACTATTGTACTACAAATACACTTGTAAGCAACGAACTACGCAACTAATTACCAGAATTCTGTCAATAAAGGAACCACGCACAATGACGGAAGCACTCGTCATTGCGTGGACAGCTGAAGTTCACGTCTGTAAGTTACACCATATGTAACTTTACATCTGTAAGTCATTACGTGCACATTGTTCATGCTATGACTGATAAAGAATGAAGATTGCGCAGATTGTGGAGAGGATGGGAAGCTTTGAAGCGCGCGCTCGTTGTTCAATAAGCATTGCATGACGCCTCTTATTTTCCTCTTCCATCACGCAATATTATTTGCAGTATCTTGACGCGATTTCTTGTCCATTGTGACTCCTGTGAGAGTTCTATTTTCATAAAAGTTTCAAGCAGCAGTATCTGTATAGTATAATATACCCGACATCCACGTTGGGGGGCCTGCGTATAAGGGCACAATACTCACTCTGTATGTCTTCCTTCAGCCAATAATGTTTTTGTTACGCGTTTTGGCACGGGCTATTTTTGAGAAGAAATAAAGAAATGCTTAGGGTATTTTTGTGAACAAAAGCGAACTTTTCTACATGACCGTGGTGCGGATGCCAAGGTCAGGGTGCAGTTTCATATTGCAGCGTAAGAAAGTAAAGCATGCTGCTCAGCAGTTAGGTCAATGGCGTTGCAGAAACTTATCAAAGCGCAACACTCTGTAGCAAAAGATCCTGCATCTGGCGAAAAGAACGTAATAAACAATCAAACATTCGTGACCATAATTATTACTGATAGAAAAATACGAATTACAAGTATGTTCATGATAATGCTTCGTAACATGGTAGTGATTTATCAGCTATCACGCATTGTTAGTGGTAACGTGATTGTCCGTAAAATAATCCGCGACATCATATGCGTGGTCGTCTGGGAAAGCACTATAACTCTCTCCTTAAACGATGTTTTGAGTGCTGATGGGTGCCATCAATGCGGCCTTCTTGCTATTAGAGGTAGGTCTGCAGAGGCGTCCTATCCAGAGACTCATAGAATCTTGGCTTCGCTGAGTCGTCGATTGTCGGGAGGGGATCTTGATTTTCCTTTGCCTTTCCGTTTGCCTGCTTCAAGGCCTTTGGCTTGACCGGCGCGATTGACTGTGGCTGCCACCTCGAAAGCAGGAACTCCCGGAGTAGCCAGGGATATCGGACTGTCCGTAGAGGGTGTTTCGGGAAGCTGCGCCGAAGTTACAGCCCTCGTCGTGTCGGCTTGCCGCGGCGCAGCTCTATTCTTCGAAGCGGTTACATAGTGGATGCCTTTTCGGGCGGTGAGTTTGGGACTTCTGGCTTTTTCTACAGGGATGTTCTGGCTCTCCCGTGGTGGAAGGGGAGGCGCAGTTACCAGTGGCCACAGCCTGTCGCCCTCGTCTATAGCACGGTCGGGCTCCTCGTGCTCGGTCGAAAGGGGCGACATCATGTAACCAGTAGGTTGTGAAGCCGATGTTCCCTACACAAAAAAAAATGAAGCTGAAGTGTGCAGTTTCTGTTTAGTGCGCAAACAAGTTAGCATGTTGTCCGCATTATAGCTAAACCGCGCCGCAACAATTATGAAAATAACTCAATATCTCAATACTAGCGCAAAACACCATAAGAATCACTGGGGGGGGGGGGGGGGGAAGGAATAGCAGTTCATTTGCGATGTGATAGCAACAACTTGCGTAGGTATGATGCGGCATCTCACGGCGGGCGCAGTAACTACGCAGTTTAAGATGCACATACCAGCCATGATTGATCGATATGTGGGGTTTCACGTTCCAAAACCATCATATGACTATGAAAGACGCTATAGTGACGGGCTCCGGAAACTTCGACCACCTGGGGTTCTTTAACGTGTGCCCAAACCCTCATATCAGCCAACTGCCGTGAACGTAGGTATATGTCACAAAACATTCAGCGTATTTCATTCTTTGTAGAAATAAGAGGCATCTATCTGTCGTTGAGTAATAATTGTTGACTCTACGCCACATGCTGAGCTATTCTGTTTGGATCACGTGTTGTCAGAAGCCCCAAATACTGACAGGCGTTGGTGATGAGCTCAGCATGTTCAAAACTATGTTTGGCCTCTGATGTCTACTGAATGGTATACTAAGCTTGCTTCTAAACTTCGTAGTGACTATTTTCTTTATATACGTTTGCTAGCGAATATTATGAGCAATTAGGCTATTTGAGAATACTGTAGTCGTAATACATTACCACATAAAATAAATTATAACAACAATGACTTACACAACAAATACGCGAAACAGTTAATGAACATATGCAACACTTTGTATCCAAGAGCAATTACTATAAATGAAAGAATTGCTAAATTTTCATGGATTGCGAAAGAGCAATTGTTCACGCATAAGCAAATGTGGGAACAAATAGCCCAGAAACGGACCGATTGAGGTAGCATAAAGAATAAGCAATTACGAATACTGGGCACTCGCTAATTGCTAGGAATTGCGTTTGCATAAATAATTTCAAATACTAGGCAAAGAGTTTATGTCGCAAACATATTAAACCAGTTGTTCGAAAGGCTGACTGAATTTGCGTACCACCCTGGGCCCCGTTACGTGCAATAAAAACACCAAGTAGAGGAAATAAAAATTTGCTTTTGTGAGCCAATGTTCTCACGGAAAAAATAGAAAGCCTTTTAAACACTCTTTTTGTCACAGTAGCGGATTGCTACTGGCTAACAGCCACTGCGTAATGTTTCAAATGGTCCGATGGAGCTGTTTTCTAGTCAAAACAAAAAAGTGACAGATATGAAGCCAGGGTAAGCGTGAGTGCGTCAATTATAGTATTCATTTGAAGGAACTAAGGCAAGTAAATAGAATTGCGTACATTAAACAAATCGCTATAAGTCCAGACAGACCTCAAAACATTTAGCACTATGCTGCATACAATATTTCCGGAATATAAGGCAGCCCCATAGCCACGAGGTTTTTTTCGGGGGAAGGTGCAGAGGGCACGTGTTGAAGGCTTTGATGCTATTCTTTTTTGATGTATTTGTTACAAAACACGTGTTTGCCCCTAGTCCCCCTTTGCCCCTACCGGGCTTCTAACCTGATATACAGTTCACGCTACTATCATGCAAACAGCGCAAATTTCGCAGCGTTGGTTCACCTTTTTTTTTGTATGCTTGCGGATAGCTTAAAGCCGAACCACAAGCCTCAGTGCAAAGCAGTTGGAGTGATTTAAAGATGTAAATGCATTCTAACTCATGACTTAATGACAGCCATGGGCTACTATATTGGTAATCTTTTCTCGCACACGCAATGCTCAATAGTAAACTATATCATCTAATGCTGCATTAAAACAAACTCTCAGCACAAACATTACGCAGATTTAGCCACGAAGTTCGGGATATTTACACTGGAACTTACCACTCCGCAAAGACCAGCACATAGCGCTAAAAACGCGCTGCGGTCACGAGCTGTCCCTTTGCTCAACCCTGGCTGCCCCTTTTTCTTGGCGGTTACTTTGCGAGCTGCGGCATTACTATTGGCTTTCGGAGCAGGCGAAAACAGCGCTGCGTGGTGAGCATTCTCCGCGTGGCTTGCCGGGGACATCGGGGGTGGTGGAATTCCTCCACGCGGCTGCTGCTGCGCTGCCCCTTTCTTGGAAGGTTGATTCTTTTCCAGCATATTCGGCGACGCAGCAGTGACACCACCATCGTGGCACCTGCGATGACTGACCGCTTCTTCACTAGGAGATGGCACTGGTTTACGTGAAGATGATGGTGACCCTATAGCAGGCAAATGCACCCCACTTTCAGCAGCCTTATTTTTCCCAGGAAGCAGCTCTCTGTCTGAAGTCTCTGTCTTCTTGTAGGCTGACTCACGCCGCATGGAGCTGGATGAAGCGATAGCAGCCGGTGAAGTCACTTCAGCATTTTCACTTGTGTTTTTAGGAGACACGGTGGCCCTCCGAGCTTGAGCAGCTGCAAAGAACGACGCCTTGGCCAGGACAGTGTTGACACCCAAAGATCTCCGCCGTGATTTTAACATCCCTGCTGGAGTTGATGCTGAAAACGAACCGCTCTTCGACTTTGTGGGTGGAGAACCAGGGTGCCTTTTGTAGTGCCGTGTTTTAACCTGTGGATTCAGCAGGTCCGGCAAAACTGTGGTTTCTAAAGGCGTTTTATCTTTCCTTCTAACGAGTTCACGTGGTGGGGATGTCTTGGTGGAGATGCCTTCGTGAAACGACTCTCGTTTCATCGTCCTCGACGGCCCTGCCGCACGGCCCTCGTAGATAGCAAGGTTGTTCGGACTTTCAGCTCTTCTGTTCAGCTCACACCCGCTAAGAGCAGCACAGTCAGGTGTTGCGGCCTTTGCTACAGATACAGTATTTGGACTTCCATATGGTGTGGCGCGTCCTCCTTCGTTCATTGGAAGTGGTGCTAGCTTTTCCTGGGTTTCAGCGTGGCTTACGCTGGCCACTGGTGATACATCTTGCTTGTTTGTGGCACCAACGTTTTTTCTGAATATACTGCGAATTTCGCCAGTTCCGCATCTATCTTTCGTTCGTCGTGGTGGTGGTGAAATGGCGTTTCCGGTTGTATCACGTGATCTCACAAGGCGCAGCAATGAACTGAGTGCCCTGGACTTGTAGAAGGTGCCGGATTCAGGTACTAGCTGCGCGTGTAAAAAATGTCATTAACTCTTCAAGTATGCATTAAAAATATGTAATGTATTAGAAAAAATGACTTCTCATCATAAAAGCGCTGTGACAACGACATTGCTTACCACGAGTAGTTTAAAAAAGCTTCATTTGTGTGGCTAACAATGCCTTTGCATATCAATCTCTGGCGTTTCGGTGTGAGGAAGCTTCCTAAAGCATCCGCAATTTGCGCGCCCGGCCCTGCGTAGCTCTACTTCTTTTCACACATAAGATGCAACGTTGTGGAGGCTAGCGAAACTTCTAGGACAGATGCGGCTGCATTAATAAACAGTTTATTGTTCTTACAATTCGAAATTTTTTTTTGTTTTTACGGCTACAAGCAATCTTGGATTTCTTGTGAATCGTTGTGTCTGTTAGTAAGACGCTAATAGTTTGGCGTATACAGACTATATTCACGTAGTCCACAGTATATAAAGAAATATAAACTTGAAGAAAGAAAAGAGGACGAAAGAGCAGCTTGTGCCGCTTGTTGGGACCAAGTCAGCGACGTTCGAATAACGCGTCTATTGTGCTACCAAGTGACCTAATGTGGTGATCATCTCTCCGTTCACTTTAAAAGTGCAATTACTTCAATATCTTATATCTGACTCAAATGTCCTGAGCTGTAGAGTGTAAATGACAGAGCTGTAAATAATATCTGTAGCGCCAATTTGGAATTTTGACTTGCGCGAACTGCTTTTAACCTTATCCGGCGGTGAGCGAAACTTCACGGGAGGCTCTCCTTTGTTTTCATCGGAGCTGTCGTAGCGCCAGTCGCTGGTCGAGGGGCTCATCTGTGCCTCAGTGGTCAGGATCAGATGCGTACCGAGGAGGTCAATCGAGGAGTGCGTCACCTGCTGAGGTCACAATGGTAAAAATGTAACAGCAAGGCAATGGGAACAACGTTCTTCAATGTGCTCAGATATCGTATCTCATTTCAAATGCCTTGTGGTGTTTTGCGAGCCAAACGTTAAACAATATTATGAGGCGCGCCTTAGCAGAGGCCTCAGGAATGTTTTATCACAGGGCTTCTTCGCGTAAAAATAAGTTTATTGGTACACGAGGCGCAAAGGTTTGCCCTATATCGAAGCATGACCTCGATGGCCAGGATTGAACTCCTACAGTATCATGTCAGTAGCCACGAATCGCTACCATTGTACTAACGCAGCGCACATAAGTCACAGTGGCAGTGCATTGCTCTTAAAAAACATGCAATCCTTCAGGGTAGAAGGGAACAGCAGATAAAACAAAAAATAAACAGAACTGACTTTATGAGGTTGTAGCTAGTTTTACGTGTATACGACATAATTGAAACAGCGAGCCTGTAAATGGCTGTAAGCGAATTCATTACAATGTCGCACCGGTAGTAATTGAATGAAAAATTCGTAAAGAAGAGTTTTTTTGAGCCGCCATTTTGACCCAACCTACGGCGTCACCCAGGCTTTTAAATTTTCTCAGCGATAGACATTGTCATAGAATGGCGCAATCATTGTCTTTCCAGCTTAAAAGTTTTAAACATCTTGCTTTTGTTGGTACTATGGGCGTCTGGCTTCCTTTTCCTTGAGGATTCATATTCTCTTTCCTGTTGCTGTTTAGTTGTAATTTAAGTAGAATAGACTGCTTCAGATGGCTTCAGATGGCATTTATGACAATCACCGCAAGTGTTCTCTTTCTTTCTTTTATAGAAAAAACGATTTCAAGTTAGCCTAAATGTATCACTTCTTTGGCCAAACTTCTTTGGTGATCCATAATTATTTGCTCGTTTGTTTATGCCTCTTCCATTGTATTTACAAACGCAGAAGGCAAGAGTTGATTGAGTCACACTGAGGTTTTTGGCAACTCTTAAAGTTGTCTTCTTAAACCAGGTCGTGATTCACCCAAGAGTGGAACTGCTAAGGAAATGTCTATACGAGAGACCTAAACAGTCAGACGGACGATCACTTTTGGCTATTGTGCCATTCTTTAGATGCTCTATTCCAAAGCACACGGACATAAAAGAAGACAGAAAACATACGTGCGGAACCTTGCAACTTGTTCTTGCTAACATTGCACATCATAATTATTCGCACATGCAATAGTCAGAAGCACTTGAAAAACTTGAAATGAATAAGGCTCAACGGTGGGTTGACAAATACGGGTCAATCGTGGTGTAATAGACGTCTATCAAAGTGAAAACTTTGTTTTAAAAGCACCATGGAAGGAGAAAAAAGCTTCCGTTGCTCTGGTTGACAATTGTTGGTATAAAATAGGCCTTTACAATGCCGCGTCTTTTTTCAATTACTTACGGTGATTCGACAACTTGGTACCAGTAAACATAAGTGTAAACTCCCATCATGAGCAATGTGCTGATCAATGGCCTCAAGATGGTGGCATATAAGGCGTGTACCTGGGTTGTCTTAATCCGATGTTTCAAGATCGTCCTGTTGGCTCAATATGTGACTTTGCGCACATGAGCGGGACTTAGAGAATTGAGTTATCTACACAATAAAATACCAGTAATAATACCGTATTCCTCATGGCCTCTTGGATTTAAAATGATCTGAGAACGCAACTATCACGTCATTCTTTACAGTTATTCGGTTGATGCCACGTGTAATTTTAAGTATGCAAGGTAACAAGGTAACCCTCTTCCTATTTTGATCAGTGTTTCTGGCTGCTGCCTTTCTTTCACTCTGTGATAGACACTGCCTAACGAAGCAGCCACTGTCTCTCCAGCTTGGAAAATTTACGCAGTTTTACTATGGGGGCCTGACTACATAGTAGAGGTGCTGAAGATTGAACTGGCTACAACACGTTTCACTGATTTTGGTAGGCACCTTTTTTCACTTTTTGGTTTTACTCCTAACACATGTAGCCGGCATTGAATGTAAAGGAAATGCCTGAGAGCTTTAGGCTTCCCTTATCTGACCTTTAAACAGTGAACTCCTACACTTGGTGCACGCTTTCAAACAATATCTAGACGTTTTGATTCTTTTTTTTTCTGCTGAATAGCTGGAAAGCATGACACGAAAGTTGTCTTCTCAGCGTTTGTTGAATATCTGTGCAACAGTTAACTGCAATAAAATGTATAAAAGAGGTGCGAAATAAGGTATTTAAAAGATGTTTGGATTGCGTAGACAACATAGTTCGCAAAAGGCCCTCCTGGGAGAACAATCACATATAGGACACGATAAGACAATGCTTGAAGAATATATTAGGTGAAAGCTGATGCGCGACAGAAATGAAAAGTCTTCATGGCAGTTAGCAGCCCATCGTTCATTAGGTGGGTGTAAAATTATGTTAAGCGATACCAAGGTTTCGAATCGCTGTATATATATATATATATATATATATATATATATATATATATATATATATATATATATATATATATATATATATATATATATATATATATATATATATATACATATATATATATATATATATATATATATTTGTTAGATCATTAAAGCTTTCCTTACGTGGCACTGAAAATTCATGTCAATTTAATAAACGCCCATTACATCAATTCAGACGTCTCCACGAATCATAATATAGCACAGTTCACCCTGATCTTTTCATATTTTTATTTGCCACTAATTCTTTCACGTGTGTATATAAATGGTATTTCTTATGTATTACAGATTGTCATAAAAAACGCATAAAAGTCATGCTCCTATCCTTCTTACATATGTTATATTTGTTGACGTGGAAAGGCTTGCCGCAAATGGATGATAAATGATGTGAAAAACTAACAAAAGTTCGTCAATGCACTTTTAAGTCACTGAGAGGAATGCAGTTGTTTGTACTTTCACGTTATAATGCATAATTATTTATGGCAAAGCCACTTTTCGAAAACACAGAAATTTCACACATTCTAGATATTCATCAAAGTTTTTCAAGGGTGGCATCTCTCGTGTGATCCCGCCCGGTTATTAGGAATTGCACAAACTCTAGTACTTCAAACCGGAGTTGCCCGAGATGGGGAAGTGACGTTGCTTGAACAACGGTGCACCACGGCGGTATCTTTTTGTAAAAATGTGGATGTCATCTCTTTTTTGGCGGCACTTTCGCCTGTGGTGTTTGGCAGTTACATCTTTGTTTTGAGATGTCGGCAAGAAAAAAAAACCAATGGCAATACCAACGTTTTTTTCTTATATAGGATGCTTAAACCTCAGGGACAGCCACTTCAACGCCACTTTTTTTTTTTGCAGGCTGACGGCATAGTTTCCTGCACATATTTAAAGAAAAAGGCAAGGAATACACATCTCACACAGACAATGAGCTGCCTACTTGTGTATTTCCGAATGCTTCCTGATCTTGACACGTCATTCCATTTCGGGGTGCTTTGATTCGAAATTGGAAACATCTCTGTCATGGGCAGTTCCAGAGTGGCAAAGTAAAGCAACCGTGCTGGCTACGTAGCAAGCTACCTGTGGGTGCTTTTTATTCTGATTTCTAATTTGAAAGTCTACGAATATCCTATTCTAAACTACGACAATCATTGATGATTTCCGGATAATGTGTATTTCATAAATTACCATGTAGTACGACATCTAAAGCAAACAAGTACTTTCATATTAATATTTAGGACTTACGTAACAAGTTTTGTCGAATTAGTCACGTTAAGGTAAATTTTAGCAGCGGGTAAATGCTTCCGTCTTCACATAAACTTCATGCGCGATAACGTACGGTGATGAACTTTTTTATGAAATATCTCAATTATTTAAAAACAACACGCTGTATGACGCACGTGATTAGCGATAAAGAGTTGCAAGCTTGTGCACATGCTTTTTTTCCTTGGCGTTTCTGTGTAGCACAGAAAAAGAACAACCCCATACGAACTGGCATGTGCCTGATTTTTGTGCTTGTACATGTTGTAATCTGTCAGCGCTGTCGGTTGATTTACCATAAACATACATCAACTGAACAAACTCACGATTTCACTTTACCTAAGCTTCAGCGACTCCTTAATATTTAGATTTGCTTATCGTTACATGACATATCGCGTGTCCTGTTACAAAAGCAAGAAGCTCCCATCGTGAATTCATGCAAAGCAATGTCGATGCCGTCTAGATAAAATATCGTCGCAATCAGAAGAGGTACGAAGCTCGCCAACCAACACATCACTGTCGGTTTCCTCGTGGACATTCATGCGGTGTTTGGTCGGCTTTTGCGGATGTAACTATGGTGATCGCTTACAGAGTAGTGGGTTCAGTCTGGCTAATATGCACCTTTGCACGAGGAATAAACATGACATAAAGCACTAAAATAGGAAATTATGTTGCGTTATATTTTGTATACCTTCAGTAATACAAAGTCAAATAGCAAAACAGTTACCTGCACCTATAGTTGCAGGATCGATAAGGAGTAGTCATTGAATGATGCTACATATAGAAATAAAACCTTTATGATGGCCTGGCAAAGATAAATATATAGTGACGGTATTCGTGCCAAACACGGCGTTGAAAGAGAAGCTTGGTGCCCGTACGTTGTCTCTGCGTGAGGGAGGTGGAGCAGCACTGGCTGCAACTCGCTGCACCACAGGCGGCGGTGGTAGGTTGCGCGTGTCCAGTCCTTCAGCTGCAAGTCTCTGACGGTATTGCATCGCCTGTTCCCAGCTAACAGGAACCCACGTTGGTAGCGGCACGAAGCAATCTCGGAGGCTCTGGAATGATTCGTTAGATTGAGGTAATACAAATGAATTTTGTTCACAGATGCACGTGATGATCGGTTCGTTCCTATGTACAGAGAAATTCGCCCTTAAATAAATTTTACTTCGGGTTTTGCATGAGCTGTATATACCGTAATTATGAGACGCAGGATGCATGACTGCGCTGAACAGAGCTACAGGAATGAACGAACGACTCAGCGGGTTTAAAGTGCTAAAGACAAAAAAAAATATTTCACAACGGCACTTGTTTTGCCTTCACTTCAGTCACGATGCGGGAAATGAAAAGAACATAATAGACCGGTAGTTTCTGAGCCTATGTGCTAAAATAAACCTCACTGAGGCTTTTCGGGAATAATACAGTAATCACGATGCTCTTACGCTTTTCGCCCAATTACAAAGAAATGCCGAAACATCATTTCCATTTGTCCGTGAAAAGAGAGCACATGTAATATACGATGAAATCCTACGAGTGGCATGGACCCCTAATACGAACGACATGCAATGACGAAACGTGACAGGGTGCTTACATAAACTAAAGAATAATTTGCAAGGTGTTTCACGCGTGGTTAGTTACAGAAAGTAACTTTCACACGAAAACATTGCCGTTGTTGTGTGTTCTCGCTTACCAACTTCGTGTGGAATACGAAGACAAAAGCGTAGACAGGGATGAAGCTGAATTCCACAATTTGTACCCAAGCGATGAGCGCGGTAAGGAAGACAGGGTGTTGACGTTCCACAGTAATAGGACGGAATGCCTTTGCTGACAGCAACACCTGCAGCATGAATTCATGTCAGTTGGGACGACACAACCTTTGCAAGTGAATGCAAATCTTTCTCATACACGTACGCACACACACTTATGCATGCACGCGCACCTGCAAGCACATACACAGTAAAATTGAAGTTTAAATGTACTACCAAGGTTTGGCTTTCCAGGCACTAAGCACTAATATTAGTTGAAAGTTAAGCCTCAGTTGGGCTTAATCAATACCTACAGACTAATCTACTGGTAAGTTGGGTTATCAAGGTTAAGCAAGGTCGAAAAAGTGGTAGGCATTATTTTGCAGATAATAGAGAAGAAAATTTCTAAAGGTAAGGAAAAGGCTCACCATAAGCACCAGCGGTATTATCGACGTCCAGCACAACTTCACGAAGAATCCCGGTGTGCCACCTGTCATCAACTGGGAGTCAACCTCTAACCTCCTGGCACCTGCAGTATTACCTAATCAGTGATAGTGCGTAGCTTCGGATCTCAAATTTTGAAGCGATTGAAGCAGTGTAACGTTGCTCTCAGTTTTATACTAAAGAACTATCACCGTACAGGAAGCATAACACAAATGAAAGCTATTCTTAACCCACTAGATACCAGTTTCTTTCTTTATGAGTATTTTAAAAACAGATGCGTTTTTCAATCGTATTTGTGTCTGCATAGGTCACTGAAAATTTCATCGTGAACGACGTTTTAGTTTACAAGATATAGCCTGTGACTGGTATGGTCACGCTCGGCTCTACAGTAAAAAAATATCCGTGTTTTGACGTCGGAACCGACCATGAAAATGACAGACTGAAATATGTTTCTCGAAAAATTGCGGAAGTTCTTGCGCGGTGTTTTTAATAAAACACCGAGGAAGACTACAAATGAGCACTCTAAGTTTCCGTTCATGTGCTCATTTTGTAAAAGAGCAGAAAATACCACCAAGCTTATGTGTTTTGTCGCGTGGTGCGCTAGAATCCGAGAAGCGGGAAGCAACGCTTTTGTCGTTTTTGAACTCATCGGTAGTGACGCGGCGTGTGATGATTTGTGGTACGTGTTCGCGCGTAGCGATTTGTTAAGCCATACATGCGATTGCATATGAGCGCGGTGTGATGAAAGATGCCGTCTGCACGTTGTGTGTTAGCCAGACATCTTCACGGAGTAAGCGGCTGTGTGTGGTAATGCAGAAAAGAAATTTTCAAAGCTTAGAATAAACCGAGCTTGTTGTTTTCTTTTAATTACAGAAATCTTCTGGCACCGACTTATCAGCGAGATCTCCTGTGACTTGAGACATTTTTTTATATTGTCGTGCACAACACCAAAAATATTAAAACCTTAAACTATATTTCGGACCTTGACACAACACGAAAAATAAGTTTAGATATTCGTTGTGCATTCAATGGGGAATGGTGTGAAGCATTAGATGCCTAAGCTGACTTCGTATTTACTGCACAGTTTGGTCACAATGCTATTGCCGTTCCCTTCATTCCACATGCATTTTTCGCTGTTATAGGCACACTTCTGAGGACTCACAAAGAGGGTTCAGCCTAAATTGAGGACGACGCTGTGAGCAATGGAAAGAACGTGGTAACTGTAACCTTAAAAGACAAGAAGAGAGCAGAGTGAATTAGGGAACAAACGGGGGTGAAGGATATCATAGTTGAAATCAAGAAGAGGAAATGGACATGGGCCGCGCATGTAGCGCGTAGACAGGATAACCGCTGGTCATTAAGGGTAACAAACTAGATTCCCAGAGAAGGCAAGCGGGTTAGGGGGAGACGGAAGGTTAGGTGGGCAGATGAAAGTAAGAAGTTTGTGGGTATAAATCGGCAGCAGCAAGCACAGGACCAAGTTGACTGACGGAACGAGGAGGTCTTGCAGTGGACGGAGTCAGACTGATGATGATTATGATGATGATGGTGATGATGATGATGATGACAGTTATGAGGAAGTGGACAGTTTTCTCAATCCAAATGTGCACCAGCAAGGGCACTTTCCATCGGTATCGACGTTGTTTAACGGCCAGTTTATTGTCGCTTGTTACCTCATTTAATATGGTAGCTTTGAGCGATTTACATCTGTAATTCAAATTGAGTGACGTTGGATCATGTACTGTGAATAAGCACCACACGTTGCTTATGGCTACCTCGCAAAGTAAATGCAACTCAATGTTTTTAATGAAGGGCAATTCAGTAGCTTTTTTTTATTGTTGCAATCCAGTAGAGGACCAAGTTAGCATCCACCTGGCCAGTACTCCCTCGAACCACTTATATCGGCATAAAATCATCTTGTGGACGCAACTAAACACAAAGCAGAGGAAGAAAGAGACGTGCACACGCGCAAGGCCAGGCTGTTTAGTTATGCCCGCAGGGTGGTTTTTATGTCAAAGCACCAACTCGCCCAAAAGTCGATCGTGTAGCAGATCTATCGGGTAACTGCAATAGAGCGAGGAACATTTGTCGTCAGCGAACTTGAAGGTAAATTTGCGTCAATGCCATCATCTCCTACACCCGAGCAGTTAAGTGTATTGGTGCTCGCACGCCTCATTCTTTATACTCTGCTTCATTTTCGTCTAAGTCCCACCCAACATTGCCACGGACGTCAGCAAGCAAAGGTTTGGCGTCTGCTATAGGCTTCCTATAAGGCTGTGTACCATGTAGGTACACAGAACGACGACGACGGGGGGGGGGGGGGGGGGATTTTCGGAGTCATCTACTTCGGCGTTCCGCATAATCTTATCGTGGTTTCGCGGAGGTAAACTTCAAAGAATTATCATACAATATGCCTAAATTTCTCGAAAGACCACCGGAATCCTCTGCTGCGATAACTTTGTCTATGTGGTAGCTTCCCATAGCTAGTAAAAGTAGATAGCCAATTCATATTTCTTGTTCTCTTGGAGTATTGTATACGTAGATCCCTTACAGTGCACCTGAAGTATACAATATATTGGCCTATAAGTATCAGTGCCACAGAATCTCCTTGCAGGGAACGTAAAACGATCTAACGAACTTATGTAACTAACTTACATGCGCAACCTAAAAGCGTAGCGTGACCTTGGTAGCACGTAAAATAACACGCTTGTTCGCAAAAAAGACATTGCTTCATCAGTTTCGAAATTTCATTGGATATTTTACAGTGCAGGATATCTTTAGGACCATGTGCGCCACACTATTGAAAAATGATAATTCAAAAATATCCGTTTACTTGAAGGTGCATTGCAGGCCAACACGGTGAAATTTAGAACCACTATTTCCTCCTACTTAAGTACCTCCCCAATAAACATTCAGCACTTCGGGCATAAGTTATCTTTAAGGGATACCCTAAGCTAGCGCGAAGAAAATTACTGGTATTCTGCAGAGGTTTTCTAAAGCTGCATAAATTAAATTGTTTAGTCGGGAAATGTGTGACCATATGGTAACGCTCATACTTTGTTAAAACATCCCTCTACTTGCCATTCACCGTAATCAAGGTGGCATATTTCCTTTTTTTTTTTATAAAATATAGCAAAGCACTCTCCATTCACTCTTCGTTCACTCACCACAATTCACGTCTGCTCGTAGGGAACATTGTCATAGAGTGAATGTCTCGTTTTCGAACACTGTCGCGTGCACACACTCATTTCTCCCCAAAGTCTCAGTCGATCAGAATAATCTACCATCGTTTGTAGTTAGCATACGCAACTCCATTTTTTTCAGATAAGTTCTTGGGAACGTGATCTCCAACTGCAAAATTCTGTTATTTCTTTCTGTTTCTTTTGTCTTATCCCTCTTAATTGTTTCGTGCTCTGATGTTGTGCCTTGTACTTTTTCTTATTAATATACTGTTTAAATGAGTGTCATCCTTTACTTTATGTCTTAACTGTGCATTGATAGCATACTTGATTTATTGATTATCTATTTTTTGTTTTCTTCCTTCTCTATTCACAGTTGTTTCATGTTTAATACAATCATGTACCTACCCCTTCCCTCTATGGTGTACTGAATGTAGCTTGAGGACATTTCAAATAAAAAATAAATAAATTGGTGATCTAGCTCCTCTGTACCCTATATTGAGACCGACCACCAAATCACTGACCACGCGGCAAAAGGATTCCTAATTTTCCTTCTATTAAGCCTCGTAAACGAAGTCTGTGTTGTAACGGTTTGGTGTGACACCAAAGATAACAAAATGATTTTTTGAGATAACATGGTAAACGCACCAACTTTTACCCCACAGTAAGCAGGCACGCATTAGAAAAACACAACGAGGCAGGTGCTCCTGCCGTCATGTCTTATTCTTTGATTTCTGATAGAGTTCTAGTAATTTCGGTGAAAGATAACTTTTGGTGCCGTATCAACGATATACCCACTAGATAGGCATACCCATGGGAATACTCTGAATGAGCCGAAATCTTCAGGTGACTATAGCAAGCCCCTCTTGTCGAGCTACGAGCTAAGTGTCTGAGTTATAAAATAGTGGGCGTAACACTATCACTGCTGAATAACGCTCCAGAACGAAAACCGTTTTTTGTGCGTAAAACTTTTCAGTAAAAAAAATTGCCATATGAGGGAAGTGATTTAGTGTTCTCCATCATGTAGTGTTTGCATTTGAACATATCCAAACTGAATTGTCACAGGACAGAGTGCACTCGAAATTCAAATATGAGATCCAAATGCCCATATCACAATCCTAATGTCGTACCGTACAGTTGTAGAAATACGATGAGCTCGAGCGCTAACAGGAAGAGGCGGAAGTTGTTTTGACTGCTGCATAGAACAGACACTCCCTTAGCTCCACCCTGCGGACAAAAGCAAGCGTAAATATTTCACTCTTGCTGGCGTTTCACAACAACGTCAAGACATTATTGCAATGGTTTCTCAAAATTATGTTTATGAAGTTTCCCGTTACTAAAAAGCATCTAGAGGCATTAGAGTGTCCTAGCCTTTGCCAGAAATACTGCATTCCAAGTACCCAATTCTTCCAGAGTAACAATACACAATACGCACATTTGAAAACAAATTTAACGACTCTCATTATCGGGCTATTTTTACGCTATGAGTTAATGTCACTGCTGTTAATGTCACGGCTGTTTCCAAAATGCTGTTTCCTGTTTTGGTGCCTAATCCAGGAAGACGTTTGTTTGACTTCTTGACTATTTATTCAACTGTTACGTTGGTATGTTCACTACGATTATGTGTGTGTGTGATTTTGCATGTGTGTGTGTGTCTGGGTGTGTGTTTTGCGCCTTATATGTGTGGATAATAGTTATCTTTTGTGTGTATTTAGAAATTGGTCATTGTGAAAACGTTTGCTTTTTCACCTTTATAAATAAATGTTAAGTAATGAAGTTCTGTAACGAAAATTAGGGCGTGTAAATGAATTTGAGGCTTTAGAACTTATAGCAACACAGCAATAGATTACCTAACTCCTTTTAGGGGTCTTTTACAGCGCTGCATTGGGAGTTAAAAAGCACCATTTCCTGACTGCTTGTTATGACATCATTGCACAAAAAGACATTTACAGGTTTAGATGACATCACTGACTGATTCTTAATGACAAAAAAAGCCATTGTACATCTAAGCTTATCACAGATAATAAAGAGTAAGGTGACACTTACAGGTATTACAGCAGGTATGCTCAAGCTGAACAGGACCAAGCAAATGAAGAAATGCGTTGACCTCCTGTTCACTACCATCGGTGGGTGAGATACGGACAACACTTCGATGATGATGTCGGGCACAATAAGCTGCGACATATTTATTGCGTAAGAGGCGCAAACATTCAGACATATTTTTAATATCTATAGTGACACCCAGTTCCTGTCTGTGGTTTCCACCGAATGCATAAATGTTGTTTTCTCCTATAAGATATGAAACTTAAATCGTACTTTCAAATTCACATTTCCAAAGGTAACTTACTTCATCTGAAAAAGTACTGATGCAAAAGATTTTGGCAAGGTGATCCTCGTCAGAATAACCAAGAAATAGAAATATCCACATAATACCTCTTTATTTGGCCAAATATACACTCATCGGCAGGTGTTTTATTTTTCACTAAATTTTCCAATCTTTTTCGAGGTAGCAAAACAAAAACCAACCACGTTAAACTCGAAGCAGAAACGTTCATCGCAGAAATATGTGCATTGTTCCTACGTCCACGATGCATTCAAACATATGAAGATTGTTTTTTTTTCGCCCCACCATGGTGTTCTAGTGGCTAAGGTACTCAGCTGCTGATCCGCATGTCGCGGGACCAAATCTCGGCTGTGGCGGCTGCATTTCCGATGGAGGCGGAAATGTTGTAGGCCCGTGTGCTCAGATTTCGGTGCACGTTAAAGAACACCAGGTGGTTGAAATTTCTGAAGCCCTCCACTAAGGCGCCTATCATATTCATATGGTGGTTTTAGGACGTTAAGCTTCACATATCAATCAATTTGTTTTTTATTTTAACGAATAATTCTACGCCTTCACGCTGTGTGCACTCTACAGCAGTCAATGCTTAGAACCCCTGACATCGGACTACAACAAATGGCTGTAATGCGTTTAGGATTATGAGAAACGCAGGCCTCCATTACTTACAAACTTCGGTAGCATCATGGATACCAGCCATAGGGAATGGACGCGACTCCAGAACTCAGGAAATGGCACGAGACTCACAGTTTGGTGGGAGATGCTCACGATGAAGTTGAAGTCTGCAGAAATTGTGGATGTCGCCCCTTGGCATTCAGTCCTTTTTGAGCATCGTTTGAATCTTATCTGCTATACCAATCAGCGAGATACATGCCATTTGCTTTCTTCACTTATTATCAACAAAAAATAACTGCTACCTTCACCTTAATATTATTTAGAAGGGGCGCAGCACGCGTGGTTCAGAAGATTCCGTCGTACGTCAGCTCTCACCATCCAACAAATAAAGCCGACAGCTGGACAGCAGTAACCGTCTAGCAAAATACCTGCACATTGTTGAGAACTAACACCAAGGCAGCAACTAAAGGTAGTGTCAAGACCGTAAGAATTCATGTCGTAAGAAAGCTGTCGTACTCTGCTGGAGAATACGCCTAATAAACAAGGATGTCAACACACAAATACGAGACGAACTTATATCAGAAATCCGAAATGAGGAGCCCTTGAAGCGAAAAGCTGCACTGTACAGCTTAAATGTACCGAATGCGTTCACATGGCAAGACCAACACATATATAGCGCGTATCGAAATATGCAATTTGAATGCAAATGAACATCTTCAATAATGCATACAAGCATACAGTGTTTATGAGCAAAATAAAAACTGAATGCATTCAGTCAGAGGAAATTTCAACATACATTGTTATTATCATAAACAGTGTTAATGACAGCATTAATAATGCACTGATATGAACATGGCTGATGCTCAATGGTATACACTGTTGACAAAACACTGAACGCTAATAAATAGCACAAGCATACAAAATACGTGAAAACGGAACAACTGCATCGTATAATTCATGCCTTCATTCAAATAAACCAAAGTACTTTCCAGTTGGTTTGCTCACTGAAGTGCTTCGCGTAATAATTTATTTAGCAATGAAGTTAGGCTATATATGAGTACATTCATGAGATTATTTGTGCACCTATACGGCACAAACCACTTGTTTCAGCTACAAGTCCACGAGTCACGTTTTTTCACGTTTCAAGTCAGGACGTATCCTTCAAGAACCATTTGATACTTTAGGAACCAAAACACAATCAAAACAGGCTTCAGTGAACGTTAAGAGTGGTTGCACATATTATATAATGTTTTTTTAACGTTGCGTGGTGGGGTAAAAATAGGGTACATTTGCTGTTTTTTGTTGTACATGCTGTAAATAGGGTACATTTGCTGAACTTAAAAAAGAGAGGGAGTATTACCTCTCGTGGCAGTGACCCACATAAGCGCACAAAAGCTCCGATACGATTCAAACAAGGCATTATAATATCTGCAATATTATTCTTTCTGGAAAGAAGAGAGCCGACATCGAGAAAGCTCACCGGCGGCAGATGACAACGACTTGGCTACTTGTTCTACATGATAGGCCAATCCATAATTTTTGAAAACACGACAACTAAATTGTTTGTGTTTCCTCAAAGTTTCAATAAAAGCACCATTCAAGAATAGTTCTACATTGAAACAACGTTGCCTGAATCTAGCCTTGAATACTATGGTCATTGATTTCTATCTGTTATTTGTTAGAACATTCTTACAAGACAAAGCTGACAGATTAGTAAGAATAATGAGAGATCTGTTCAATAGATCACCAATCTAATGACCAGAGACAAACTTGTAACGCCAGCGCACAGCGAAATGAATGCATCACTAACAAACTCAGTGATATCAATTACATGGATAATTAATGGGTATATGTAATCATAAGCTGTCTACCAGCCAAATAGTAGAAAACGAAATACTGCTCCATCTACGCCAGCCAGCCAACGCACCTTTGTGCACCAGCATGTGGATGTTGATGCCTGTAGCGTACGACAGGTGTCCCAAGAAGAGGAAGGAAGTGAACGTGCCGATGCCCTTGCTTGCCGTGTCCGCAACAAGTACAAATATCACGTCCCTGTTTTAAATTACGTATTTATTTCAGGCTAGGAGCACAATAAATGTTTTGCGATGTTTAGGAATGTTGCTACAGAATGCCAAATATCCGTTTATACATGATGACCTACTGCAGCCATTAAACAATATTAGCCTGAATAGATGTTCTAACATGAACTAAAATCTCCAACTCGAGCAGTGAATGTACCTCTGATAGTAGTTGTGCATTGCTCTAATTGTAGATGGTACTTACAAACAAGTGCAACAAGAATTTGATTGCTGCTAAGGACACTCTAACAAGTCAAAAAAGCATCGTAAATAGTTTATATGGTTAAATAGTGCCACCAATAAATACTAAACTATTTGTAGCAGTGCTTAACCTTTACCACATGGATGAAATTTGTCTGACAACATTAGTGGACATTGTTTTGTGCCTGGAAATTAAATAACAACCGATGATGTGGCCCACTGCGAGCAAGTGATAAACCATTTTTTTTTCTGCAATAATTTGTCTACGCTCAATCAAGATTGATAGAGCCCTGAATCACGTATAAAAGACACACGTGGCAGACGACCCCTTCAACCTACAGATGGCACTTATCATATGCAGCTGCTGATGTGCACTAGTGCTCTTTTTCCACCTTCCTGCACGGCAGTCAAGTGAGCACGAAAACAATTTTCTTATACCTTCAGAGAAACGGGAGAAACGTCTTAATCCGTAATAATTAGTCGTGCAATAGGTGAGGCACACAAACAACATTCATGTTTTATCCACCATGTCCGCTACAATATCAAGCACTGTTAGGAAAACACTGCATCGCAATGGTGGTGGTGGGTTATGATATGAATGAAAGACAGACCCATCACACACAATATATATTTCGTGCTTTAGGTATTAGAATGTTAGTGGACTTCATTATAGTGGTTGCAGCTTCAGTTCGCTTTTTATTAGTTTAGCCCATATTTTAAAATTATTCACAGGGTCAGTTATGCATTCACCTAAGGTGGTGTGAAGGCGAAACGCTGCTTATTTTTCTGCTCAGTCATTTTATTGATCTTGGTCAGGCACCCTTCGAAAGCTTTTCACATTTAAGAAGGCTTTGCCCTTCTTTTAGAATTGTAGACATTGCAACCTGTCTGCATTTCATCTAATATTGTTACGGGGAATAAAGTATACACTGATGAACAAATGTGTACCGGCGAATATACTGGCGAACTAATGCGTACGACGCTGCTGCAGTCCAAGCACGTTCCCGTTCAACACTTCGTCGTCGTCATCCTCAGGCATCTACTTAGCCCGTGACATTACCCGCCGGCGGCAGAAGCACCGTCCCGGTGCGATCAATTCTCGGGGCGTGAGAAGTATGGCTTAAGCCGTGAGACGTGCACTAGATCGGTCGGGACTGAAGCTGGTACTGACGTGGTATGGAGTGGAGCTATCTCATAGGTCACGCTGGTGACCTTGCGTATGACGCGGTAGGGGCCAACGTAACGGGACATCAGTTTTTCGCTGAGACCAACACGACGTGATGGTAACCACAGCAAGACGAGTGACCCCGGAGAGTACTGTACGTCGCGGTGCCGGCGATCGTAAGCACTCTTTTGGTTAAGCTGCGAGGCACATAAACGATCCCGGGCGACTTGGCGGGCGATGTCAGCTCGGGCCAGGGCATCACGAGCATAAGCAGTCGATGAGGCGGCGTCAGATTGGAGCATTGTGTCCATGGGCAAAGGCGGGTCATAACCGAACAGTAGGTAAAAAGGGGAAAATCCAGCTGTATCATGACGTGAACTGTTGTATGCGAAGGTAACGAAAGGTAAGTGGATGTCCCAATCTTTGTGATCCTTGGAAACGTACATCGCTAACATATTCGTCAAGGTACGGTTGAGGCGTTCCGTGAGGCCGTTGGTTTGCGGATGGTACGCTGTAGTGAACTTGTGGTGGGTAGAGCAGGATCGCAGGAGCTCGTCGACTACTTTAGATAGAAAACAGCTGCCGCGGTCGGTGATCAACTGACGAGGAGCACCATGACGCAGAATGATGTCATGAAGAAGGAAATCGGCTACATCAGTAGCGCAGCTGGTGGGGAGGGCGCGTGTAACGGCATACCGCGTTGCGTAGTCGGTAGCAATAGCAATCCACTTATTACCGGTGGCCGACACGGGAAAGGGTCCTAGAAGATCGAGGCCGACTCGGAAAAATGGCTCATCTGGTACTTCAATGGGCTGGAGGGTACCAGCAGGTCTCAGAGCAGGTGTCTTGCGGCGCTGGCAGAGGTCGCATGCCGCAACGTACTGTCGCACAGAACGGTAGAGGCCAGGCCAAAAGAATCGGCGGCGAATGCGGTCATACGTGCGTGACACCCCTAGGTGTCCAGCGGAGGGGGCATCATGCAGCTGGGCCAAAACGTCTGAGCGAAGATGCACAGGAACAACGAGTAAAAGCTCAGCACCATCAGGGCGGGTGTTGTAGCGGTGCAAGATGTCGTTGTGAAGAACGAACAGTTGTAAGGAGTGGTCAGGGTGGGGAGAGTGCAGACCATTGATAATAGCACGCAAAGAGGGGTCGCGGCGTTGTTCAGCAGCTATGTCGGTGAAGTCGGTAATTGAAAGAACGAGGGCCTCTTGCTCATCTTCCCTCGTGTCAGGGGGATCGACTGGGTAACGGGACAGGCAGTCGGCATCCTTGTGAAGTTGTCCGGATTTATAGGATACGGAAAAAGTGTACTCTTGTAAGCGCAGCGCCCAGCGACCAAGGCGTCCCGTAGGGTCCTTGAGTGAGGAGAGCCAGCAAAGCGCATGGTGGTCCGTAATAACTGAGAATGGTCGGCCATACAGGTACGGTCGGAATTTCGCAATGGCCCAGACGAGAGCTAAGCACTCGCGTTCTGTGATGGAATAATTTTGTTCCGAGCGCGACAACAGACGGCTTGCATACGCGACGACGCGGTGCATTCCTTGTTGCCGCTGCGCGAGCACTGCGCCTATGCCGTGGCCACTGGCGTCAGTACGAAGCTCCGTAGCAGCAGATGGGTCGAAGTGTGCTAGGACTGGTGGATTGGTGAGAATGTCGACGAGCGACGAGAAGGCGTTTGCTTGCTGTTGGCCCCAGGTGAATGCGACATCCGTTTTGAGGAGGCAGGTTAGAGGACGGGCTACTTCAGCGAACTTCTCGACAAAACGACGGAAATAGGAGCACAGTCCCAGAAAACTTCGGACGTCCTTGACTGAGCGGGGTGTGGGGAAGTCGCGAACTGCTCGGACTTTCGCAGGGTCTGGTTGAACGCCCGCAGCGTTAACAAGATGGCCGAGTACGCAAATTTGGCGTTGCCCAAAGCGGCATTTGGACGAGTTAAGTTGCAAGTTGGCACGTCGAAAAACATCAAGCACTGCGGACAGACGGGTAAGATGGTTGTCAAAAGTAGTCGAAAAAACAATAACGTCGTCAAGATAGCAGAGGCAGATGGTCCACTTCATGCCTCGAAGGAGAGAGTCCATCATGCGCTCAAATGTCGCGGGGGCATTGCATAATCCAAAAGGCATCATCTTGAACTGATAAAGACCATCAGGAGTCACGAAGGCCGTCTTCTCTCTGTCTTTGTCGTCCACAGCGATCTGCCAGTAGCCTGTGCGAAGGTCTATTGAAGAGAAATATTTGGCACCGTGCAAGCAATCGAGTGCATCATCTATGCGCGGTAGGGCATAGACATCTTTCTTGGTAATATGGTTGAGATGGCGGTAATCAACACAGAATCTCCAGCTATTGTCCTTCTTTTTAACAAGTACAACGGGTGAGGACCAGGGACTAGATGAGGGTTCGATTATGCCCTTATCAATCGACTTCTCGCTTTATAATAGCACGCTCCGGGCTGACACACGGTAGGGTCGTCGGCGAATGGGTCGAGCGTCACCGGTGTCGATGCGATGGGTTACTACAGATGTCTGGCCCAAATTACGGTCGCTGAAGTCAAAGATGTCCTGATAAGGAGCAAGCACACGGCAGAAAGCAGAGACTTGTTCAGAGGTGAGCTTGTCAGATAGCATTGGCTTGAAAAGGTCGGAACAGGAACGTGACGAGAACGACGTTGATGAAAAATCGGGTGGCGAATTGGTGGTTAGAGCGGAAACTGTGTGGTCGACCAGTGGTGTAAGATGCGCAAGTGACATGCCGCGAGGAATAACTTGCGCTGAGAGGCCGAAATTGAGGACGGGAAACGAAGTTCGGTTGTCCTTAACGGTAACCACCGTGTTGGGGAGTGCAACATTACGTGTCATGGCGACGTCAGAAATCGGGGCAGCAACATAATCACCATCGGGTACTGCAGGATATGGCGAGAGTTGGACTTGGACTGTGGCTTGCGGCGGAAGTCTAAGGAAATCGACAGAGCGTAGACGAGGTGGGCTGGTAGAGACGGTCTCCGAAAAGGATGGTAGTTCGAGCTGAAGAAGACCTTTGGAACAGTCAATGAGCGCAGCGTGTGAAGTCAAAAAGTCGAGTCCAAGGATTAGGTCATGAGGGCAATTTTCCAGTACAGCGAACAGAACTGAAGTTTGATGCTTAGAAATTGTTAATCGCGCAGTGCACATTCCAAGCACAGCAGCAGTACTCCCATCCGCGGTACGAACGGTAGGTGCAATCGCAGGCGTCAAAACTTTTTTGAGGCGGCGGCGGAGGTCTGAGCTCATCAGAGATATTTGTGCACCGGTATCAATAAGAGCCGTTATAGGTAAATCATCAAAGAGAATTGTAAGGAGGTTGCACCGCTGGTCGGGAGCAATCAGAGGATTTGCAGTCCAAGTCGTGTATGCAGCGTCACCTCCGGGGGCTGCACCGGCTAGTTTTCCGAGCGACGGTCGTAAGGAGACCGAGAACGGCGGGGTTGGGGCGAGCGGGACTGACGACGCACGGGCGATGGTGAGCGGCTGGTCCGACGTTCTGGATTATACTCTGCACCTGTCTCAGCACGGTAGGACGGGGCTTAAGGTGCACGTTCAGAGCGAGGCCGCCAATCATAGAAGCTCGGTCGAGGTGATGAGGTCCACCGGCTGCGGCAATGGCGAGCGATGTGTCCTATCCGATGGCACGTAAAACATATGGGCCGATCATCATGAGTGCGCCATTCAGCTGGGTTTCGTCGTGGCGCGAACGTGCGGTTCGGAGTGGCAGCCGCAACGACTGGAGCCGAGCTGGAAGTAGCAGAGGCATTTTGATGAGGTGGCGAAATGCCCATATTCGCGATCTCTTGGCGAACCACGGCCTGTATCATTGAAACAGCACCGAGGTTGTGTCCTGGCGCGCTGACGCTAGACATAGCGGGAGCCATGTCCTCGAGTTCCCGACGGACCATTCTGGTGACGTTTTCTGGCGCTGGTGGTTGGTGTAGTGTGGGCAAATCTTCGCAAGAGGACGTAGCCGCCGTGTTGGGAAGGCGGTCAAATCGGTGAACTATGCGCCTACTTTTTGCCTGTTCGAAGCGACGACATGCTTCGATGATCGACTCCACCGTCGAGCAGTCCTTGCACAGGAGAAAATTGAAGGCGTCATCCGCAATTCCTTTCAGGATGTGTCCGACTTTGTCCTCGTCGAGCATGTCCTTGTCGACCTTGTGGCACAAAGCCAACACGTCCTGGATGTACGCGATGTACGGCTCCGTGGATGTCTGGGCACGAGTCGCAAGCTCTTTCTTTGCGGCCACTTGACGTCCGATGGGTTTCCCAAATAGATAGCGCAATTTCTGCTTACAGACGTCCCAGCTAGTCAACTCTTCTTGATGTGTCTCGTACCAGAGTTTTGCCGTGCCATGCAAGTAGAAGATGATGTTCGCCAACATAAGCGTTGGACCCCAATGGTTGCTGCTGCTGACGCGCTCATATTGAACCAGCCAGTCATCGACGTCTATGCCACTTGTGCCGTTGAATGGACCTGGGTCACGAGGTTGCACCACAACGATCGGCTGCGGGGCTGACGGATCTTGTTGACATTGAGTAGCCTGGTCAGTCATCGTGGTAGCTGCGATGCGCCGTCCGCTGCGAAGATCCAGCTCGTTGGGCTGTATAGCGAGTGGTACCCCGCACCTTCCACCAATGATGTTACGGGGAATAAAGTATACACTGATGAACAAATGTGTACCGGCGAATATACTGGCGAACTAATGCGTACGACGCTGCTGCAGTCCAAGCACGTTCCCGTTCAGCACTTCGTCGTCGTCATCCTCAGGCATCTACTTAGCCCGTGACAATATAGCCCTCTATTCATGGTTTAAGTCAGGCCGTCATGTGATCAACTCATCATAGTACTACTACACTTGATGACAAGAAATTGTTTGGAAGCTGTGACGGGATACGGGGAGTTGAACATGTGAAGATCTCTTTTTGCACCACTCGCATTGGCACTGACGAAGAACGCCAGTGAATATTAGCGATTGACGAAGCAGCTGAGACTTTTCCCGTAAAATATCATAGCCTTTCTTTATCCTTGTTCTGTTTATTAGCATTCTCTCTGCCACGAGACCATACAAAATAACTATATGACGTTTAAACATGAATAAGTAATATTTTTCTAATAAGAGTACATGAGTGCTACAAAATTTTGTGTCTTCATGTCTTAAGAGACTAAATTACTTCATCGGCAAAACAAAAAACGAACACCTGAGTGAATTCATCAAGTGAGTTGTGAATGAGTGATGTGATGATCCCACATCGCGAGAAAATTGAAAGGGAACTCACTCTTGAAACCTGTTCTTGAAACAGTTAAATCGCTCGATGCCTAGATACATGGTCCCAGTGACTCCGACACTCTCCAGTGACACGTACAAGGCGTTCGACCACATCTGAAATTGAGAATTTATAGCTTAGATGTCATTCTGAATGATTACACTTGAACAATGTTTACCTAATTCACCTACTGATAAACTGAAAGGCTAACACAGTTACTCTACTGTAAACGAAAAAAATATGGACATTCTGCAGTGTTTTTCTGATTAGTTTTCAGAGAGTAGCATTTGCTCTGGTAGGGTCCTGAACGTAGCACATTAAAACATATAGTTTGTTCCTCCGTTACGTGCCACTTTATTTTGGCCATGATTCTACGTCTGATAAAGGACAGCACTATTTTCCAACGTTTGTAAATATTCTGACCATTTCACTCGTTTTGACGTGGCATCACTGCATCACCTTTTGATCTGAATATTGCACTCATTTTTTTACCTGGCACTTTGATAAGATCAGCGGGGTGGTAATTCTGAGCGCAAAGCTTAAAGTGAAGTTTGAAACACTCAATCAATGCGCATTTCCCTTCTCCATAACGTCGTCTAAGAGTACGTTACGTGTGATTAAAACAAACAACATGAAATTAAAGTAAGAAATGAATAAAAATATAGTACTCCTAGCCTTCTCTACAGAAGCCCTGTTCACGTTCTCTTTTTTATGTTATTTGTTCATTTTACAGTTTATGCATTTCTGCTTGTATTCTTTTTATTGGCTCACGTTTCTCCTCCACCATAAGACGGGTTTCCATCAAATCATTCACTACTGCCAGAGTCAGTGACGTGTGTGCCGATAAGCAAAGCTCACAATTTGCAGTTTCGTGGTGTATGGAGTTGCACGTTCACACTCATCTGATAAGTAATGCGTAAGGAAGCCACAGGAAGCGTACCACCAAATGAATTGAGTGACAATCATAAAACTTCAAGGCTTTCGAAAAAGGCTGAAACGAAATCTGTCACATGTCTGACAGAAGAGACTACTTGCACACCACCCTGCTTGATAAGTGCCATGTCGAACTTGGTGACACCTGAACTCGTTTGTTAGGGAAGACCATGATATATAGATCTATACGGTTTATTCTGCAATCTTTCATATTATACTCTGCTGATAACAAGAAGACACAAATGTAACAACATTTGTCGTTCATGATCAATTGGAACACCGGCAGCGATACTGGGAAACAGAAAGGGATTGCCCTCTCTCAAGTTCTGAAAGCCTGACAGAGCTGTAGACAAGCTCTAAGATTATTACAATGGATGGATGGATGGATATGGCTGTACCCTTTAGATCGGGCGGTGGCTATCGCCACCAAGCCGTAATACCTAATGAACCAAAAACTATATTTATTTATTTTTTCCTTAAAAAGTGAGTTTGAGGATTCGTACTTTGCAGTGAAGAGTTTAATTTTCACTCGTGCCTTGACTTTAGCCTCCAATCAGATAACCTTCTTCTAGTTAAGTCTACCCGCTTAAAGTTTATTTTGCCCTCCCGGTCTTTAAACCCCAGTGCTTTGAAAAACTCTGCGCCATCATCCTAAACTATAGGGTGAAGCCCTTTACAGAACATTATCAAGTGTTCGGCAGTTTCTTCTTTGTCTCCACACGCACTGCATACTGTGTCTACCCCTTCGTATTTGGCCCGATATGTTTTGGTTCGCACTACTTCCGTCCTGGCCTCAAACAGTAGAGAACTACCCCGAGTATTATCATAGATCTTTTCTTTGGAAATTTCCTGCTTAAAAGTTCGATTGATCTCTAGTGCGGACTTCTTAATCATGCCCATTCTCCACATGTCAGTCTCCGTTTCCTTCACTTTTATCTTAATCGATAGTTCTTCTTGGTTTGGCCACCTGCTGTTTTCTAAGTATTTATCAGTCAACATCCTGGTTCGCTTCCTCCATTTTGTATCGACATTCTTCATGTACAAGTAGCTGAAAACCTTCCTAGCCCAACGCTCTTCCCCCATTTATCTCAATCGCTTCTCAAATTTTATCTTGCTGCTAGCTTCCCTGCCCTCAAATGATGTCCATCCCATATCACCTTGTACTCCCTGATTTGGTGTATTCCCGTGAGCTCCTAAAGCAAGCCTACCTACTACCTACCGTGAGCTCCTAAGCAAGCCTACAATAAAACCACTAAGTAGCGACTCCTTTCTTGGTACTATATATATATATATATATATATATATATATATATATATATATATATATATATATATATATATATAAATATATATATATATATATATATATATATATATTTCTTGCTTTCTTGCTATTTCCTGCTCGCAGCTGGTTATTTTTTCACCCACTTTTCTTTACACTTTCTTTACATTACATTTGTTCAAATAACTTCCCCTATACAATCCTTGGCATTATTGTCTGTTGTCTGTTAGATCTTATTATTGTTGTGTCAAAACACAGAAAAACGAGCCCTTAGGTATACACTTGTTTACCTTATATATATATATATATATATATATATATATATATATATATATATATATATATATATATATATATATATATATATATATATATATATATATATATATATATATATATATATATATATATATGTATATATATATTAGAAACAATAGCATTAGAAAACAATAACGGCAACAATGAAAATAGTAACTGAGTTCACGGCACTGCAGCTGCGAAGGGCACTGGACAACCCAAAACAATTCCAAGTGTAACTACTCTTCCTAAGTGCAACTGTCGTCTGTTTTCTGTTTTATTTGACTACCCAATCAATTGTGCCATGCACGACATGCCCAACAGCAACCATGTGCACAGCCGGGAGGCCCCCACGACACGCGTAATTTAGAAGCGGGCCAGGAATTCGCATTGCACGCGCTTGCACAGCCTACCGCAATACGGGGCACCCCTATTTTTACGACGAAATGTTGACAGGGCGCGGAGTAGTTAAAGGCTTACAACTTCCTAAAATGCCCGCTGACCAGCCTCTGCCACAATACGCGGCCCCCGTCCTTCTACGACGAATTGTTTACGGGACCCCGAGTAGTTAAAGGCTTAGGACTTCCTGAAAAGCTCTTTTTTGCCCCATACCGAACCGCCAGTGCCAGGAGGGGCCGTCTGATCGGGAGGAATGCGCTAGTGAACGGAAACATACACATACCGCTGACATCACAAAGGTGAAGGGGAGAGGGGGGAGAGAGATGAGGGGGGAAGTGGAAGGAAAAGTGGAAGGGGGGCACCCGAGGGGCGTCCGCCGTATATTATTTTTCTCTTTTTTTCTTTCCTTTTTTTCCCTCTTTCCTTGCCCTCTGATTTGAGATTGTATAAAGCTGAGCACCGACAAACTGTATCTTTATTCCTGTTCCTGATGAAGGCCAGACTCTAGGCCGAAATGTCGAAATAAACCACGTTGTGACCGCTCACGGAGGATCTACTAGACTATATATATATATATATATATATATATATATATATATATATATATATATATATATATATATATATATATATATATATATATATATATATATATATGCGTGTCTTGTCTGTATCATTTTTTCATGTCATGAATTCAACCTATTTGCAACCCTATATACAATCAGTTAATGTTCGTTTCACACGGAGGCAGCTTGCAAGACGATGTTTCTGAACTCTCTCTCATCCACAGGGGATCCACATGGTATTAATAGATACCTCCAAGCTGGTAAGTGACGACCAGTTGGCATGGAAGAACAGTCGAAGGCCCCACGAAGCGCCGTTTAGTGTTGACGCTCGCGCCAAGAGCATTAAGGTGGTCACAATGTGCAGGAGAACAATGGCGTGGAAGAACTGCATAAGAGTGAAGGAACAGATACGAAGCAGTCACTTACCGCTAAGGGATCTCTTGAAGCCGCATAAAAATTGTAAGAACAACGTACTACTAAATATCAACAACCTATTCGTTAGCAATGCTGGTTCCCGAAATCTCCTTTTTTTTTGCGTTTAAGTGACAGTGGCGCCCGCGGTATAACATTGGTGCTGATGTCACGTAAGGCATGTAATGAGCTGCAGCCCTTTGAAAGTGAGTGTAGCTAACGTTACTGGTGAAATAATGAAATACACACTCCTCAAATCACACAAAAATATCAAGCCACCTTGTAAGACGCAATGCAAACTGTGGCATAAGCTGTTGCGCACCCTTCGTTTCGCATTAAATCGATTCCCACAATGCGTGAAATCTCATAAGACTACCTTCATTTATGAATAATTGCTACGAATGCGTCATAAACCTGGCCCACTTTTCTCATGTAAAACTCACAATTAATAAATGTCAGATCTGTTCGTTTAGGAAGTTACCAGCTTGCTATTTATTGTGGACTTTTTCTCGTATATATACCATTTTTTTCGACAAAAACGCACTTTTTTTCTGGAACACAATTCAGTCGAATAAGTCACCTACCGCCTTGAGCTTCAGAAATCCTTTGTGCGTGATCGCGAACACCAGCAGCCAGATGACAGCGATAGCAAAGACTGGCTCTGCCCAAAAGGAGTCGATTGCACCTGGCTCCCAAATTGTCTGTCGGCGGCTGCATGCAGGCAACATGAATCAGACGACAGGCCGCTTTATTAAAATAGCGCCTCATCAGTCGCACTATATAAGTAATGCTAACCACATAAATATTGTTACGTAGTCACAGCAATGACAACGCCACCAGTCTGAGTGTCAAAGAAGGAAGTTTTTTTTTTTTTACCAAAGTGGTGAAAACGAAACTAAGAGTCTGATTACAGCGATATACGCATGCACTGATACCAGTGAACAGAGAGCCGGTCATCGATATTGTTATCCAAAGCAAGGTGTGTCGACTTATTATACAGACTGAACTCGGCTCTTCATCTGTGCCTGCTCACGCCTAATAGATGACGCAAAAAAATCTAGAATGATCTCAGACATTATGTCGCAGTTTGTGTAAAAATGTCATTTGCACGGACAACCGTACACACCCTTGTCATATTGTGCTATATATATATATATATATATATATATATATATATATTTATATATATATATATATATATATATATATATATATATATATATATATATATATATATATATATATATATAATGTTTTGTCTGTATGAAGTAACTTTCTGTTCTTTATATTGACGCTGCCGTATTATTCGTTGTTTCCTTTCCCTGTTACAATACCGATCAAGAGTTCCTAAAAAAACTGTATTACAACATGCACTAACAGTGTTTCAATTGTGTTGTTTATGTATTCTCTAAATCTATAAAATTTTTCTTGATATACTTCTCACTTACAAAGCCAAAATACCACAAAAAAGCAAAATACTACATTACTGCAAAGGATCTTCGACTTTTGCGAGCGGTACATGAATAAAAAGAACCATATGATAATCCACAAACAAAAAACCACCATTTCGGCGTTTTATTTGTGTCCATTTATTTTCCCAGTATTTTGAGTTGACAGTTTATAGGGAGCATTCACAGTTTTTGTGAGCTATATTTGGAGAAAGAAGATGAATGTCCCTAAACAAATTTTTTCCAATGTACATGTAGCTTCATATATGTTTGACGTTCTTCTGCGGCTGTCAAGGCTTCCTTTTTTTGCAAGTGTTATGTGATACTGGTGCTCCCCCATAGATTAGGTGTAGAAGGCAACCCCCAAGTGAACATATTCTAACCTTGTAACGTATAACATAGCAATCCATCCTTGACCCACATAAGCAGGTTCCTAATAGTGTGGATCGTGCCATACCTATATGTCGTAGTAATCAAGGCAAGCACCCAACACGTTGTACCTCGATGTTTGAAAAGCAGTTCCTCCCAGGGTCTGGGTCAGTCTGATATTTCAGGGTGTTGAGAATAAGTTCGTGCTCCCGTTATTTTTACCTATGATCTGAATGAAATAGGTATCATACTATTTCTGTTCCCCACATTTTTGCTCTGAGTGGACAGGCAGATCACCAGGATGTGTTATTTAAAATAATGCTAGGCCCTCGAACGTCTTCTGCCTCCTTTTACACGTGAATGTTAACCATGCAGATGATAAATCGTCAGTAATGGTAATTACTAAAGCAAACTTTTTATGAAGATTTCGTCAATTTTCTAGACACAACGCGATAGGTCTCGATAGCGAGACTGTGGAAGCAACCAAGAACAGAACGATACTTTATGTAAAATGTACAGAAATAATTCCTGGTATAACGTCCTTTTTCAGGACGAAATAAGCGTGTAAAATCGACCACTCACAAGTGATATGGTGCTCCCGTGTCTGGCAAGTCTGGTATGCAACCTGTTGCTTCATCCTTGTACTGCTCCGAAGGAATCAGAATTACTTTGTTTCCGCTTGACACTGGAATGCCCTCACTCGTTGTGTCATGGCGAAAGGTATCGGTAAGATCATCTCTTGGCAGCTTACACGGGGCCTGCACAAAATTTAAGACTCGAAATCAGCGTTATTACCGTGGTATTGTGTAAAAGCACATTTAGGGTGCCAGCCCTAAGTACATCTCTGCGTGATCCTATCAGTACACCACACTCGACAGAAGTGGTATAAACACCAACGTGTCTTACACCATGATTGCGATCGTGTTATGAAAGCACCATGCGACATCTTATTATAGTCGAAAATGAGATAAACCTGAATCCTCACATGAATCCCCATTTAGGGGATTCATGTGAGGACCCGAAGCAGCGCTGGTGTTCACTTCTGTTTGCCATTGTTGTTTCCATTTGTATGTTTCCATGCATCTTTCATTAGTGTAGAGTTGTGTGTACGTTGTTTACCCCTTATGTTGCCCGCCTCCCATTTCTGTGCGTTACCTAGTGTGTGCCACCAAGTGAACACCGAGTGCTGCTAGGAGAGTGCAAGGGAGCGAGAGCACCCAGCATTATGTATGACCGCACCGCTGCGGAAGAGAGTTCCCTCCACCACAGCTGTGGCGTAGGTCCTCCTTCCGCCTTTTCGCATTAGAGCGAGGAGAGGGTTTTCTACCTCCTCGCGTGAGCGTGACGAAAGGAGAAAGAGATGGCGCATGCACAGTGGAGCAGTGGACGGTCGCTGATGGGCGGACACAGCCCCGAGATAAACTTGCTTCGAATCTGAAAATTCGGCAGTTGTCACGGTTCGTTGGAATCGGTTTCATGCGAACCAGTCGGTGAGTAATTGTCTACGCTGAATGTATTGGCTTTGAACTATGCGTTAAGGGTGGATCCACGTGCGTATGTAAGTCTGGTAGTTCTGTTTATATAGTGGTCTTAACAGTAACATGGACTACATTGGTGTTTAAAGGGTCACGTATGGTCTGACGTAACGTCAGCATTCAAGTTACAGCAAGGATGTCTATATTATAGAAACGAAAAGCACTTTACATCGCGACAATGTTTATTTCATTTGTTTTATTCGTTTCAATAGGCGTCGTACATGAAGAAAATTTTGAGGCAGCTGAAATACACAAGTAATGAAATCCGTTCAGTTTTAGCGGTACCTAAGATTACAATCTGGACCTCAACGCTCGGGGGCACAACGCGTCGCCGTGCTTGTGCGCCATACATAGACTCTCTAGCCTACTGGCGGTGCGTAAATTATACGCACAATTTATAGTTGATAAGCACGTCTGGAATACACTTCAGTACAATAGCCTGAGCTATAACAGGACAGATCGTGCAAGGGGCCCAGATTGGCATGTTTCGTTGGGCCGAATGCGCGTATATAGGGGCCGCAGGGCATCCATGCTTTGGCTTTCCTTGCGAATCGGTTATGGTGTACATCGAGAAGGGAAGATAGGTTAGCAATGGGGAAGGCAATACGCGCACGTTCCGATTACACTATATTACAGTTTACTCTTGAAAGCGAAGCTGTAGCATCCTCCAAGTTTTGTTCGCGTTGCTGTTGCTGATGACCATCCGCCTTTATCCTTTCTCCTTGTGTGAACACAAAGACCGAGTTCTCGGGTCCGCAAATTTGAAGCTCGTTACAGTTGGGCGAGAGCTTGATTTGGTTCGCAGACAAGATCTAAGAAACCACCTCGGCTACACTTAAATGCTACCACCGCACACGAATGCTGCGGTAGCGCTCCAATGTAGCCGTGGTCCTTGCCTCCGCCACAAGGATGCCTGCCACGTGAGCCATGAACCACGTGCACTTTTTTTCCTTCCAACTTTTCCTCGTTTTTATTGAATCTGGCAGCTAGTAATGATTGCAGTGGCTGCTTGCAACACACATGTATCCGTGCGCACACTGCCATCCCCGATGTCACACTAGCCAAGCCCGATTCAAAATAATATTGTGGAACCTAGTGTCGTCCCTCAGCAAGCGACAACTCAACGCAGCATAGGCACCATGACTGAAGTCCCAGGCATCCTCCTACAATAGGTTTTGCCGTGGTTTATGATGAACACTCTAGTTCACTATATGGAAAACGATTGCCGCAAGGCAAGCGGCGTTCACGGCGCTGGTGTTCATGGCGCCTACGAGTGGTAACGTTCCTCACCGTTGCGGTGTATGGCAGTCACTGCATTGTGATGAAGATCACTGACCGTGACGTAGATCGCAGACCCGAAAACTCGGTCTTTGGTATGAAGCTGTGTGCTCACGCCACAGGAAGAAAGAATAAAGGTGCATGGTTATCGGCAGCAGCAACGCGTACAAAACTTGGAGGATTCTTCAGCTTCGCTTTTAAGAGTAAACTGCAATATAGCGTAATCGGAACGTGCTCGTATCACAAAGATATATACTATATAAAGGGTAGCCACTGGAGCTTATTTGCGGAACAGCAAGAAAGGGTACGACCACCCAATAGATGGCACACCCATCCTTGCTTTTACTAAAGTAAAGTAAAGTAAAGGGACTTTATGCTTTTACTCCCTGTTTAAGACATGTAATGGCCTCTTCAGGAGGACAATTGTTGCCCAACTTTGGCATCAATTTTTTGCAAGAAATTTTATTACCTTGTGCGATTTTGTCTATCTGCTCTGCATCATGTCCCACTGAGGACATATAATGCACCACAACATAAAACAAAAAAGTATGACTGGAAAGTGTTGCCTTCCTGAATTCGTTTTGCACAAAGAGGCACATTATTGCGGTTTAGATGTGCTGTACAAGCATTCCCTTCGCGGAAGCATGGGTGAGTAGCCTGATTGTAAAGACACTCGCTTTCGGAGCATGAGGATACGGGTTCAAATTCCAGCGTTGGAAAGCAAAAATTGGCAGATTTCCCGTACAGTGGGAATCGATGATATGCGAAGCACGATTGAGAAATATTTATATGTTCCTTTAGAGTCAAGAACGTCACGGAGTGGTGATATATAATACCGTACATGACTTGCGTGTCATGATTATCATGTCTGTATGTGTCGTTCACCTCCGTCATCTATTCACGTCACGTGATACCAAATTTAGTATACGTGGATCAAGCAAAACGGCCGCGAGCACGCTATGAGCGTGGTATGTTGTCTTGTTCTTACATGACACGCGTGTTAGAATCGTCATGTTTGCACCAGTTTATATTTTATCATGCGTTGACGTCACGTAACACCGACTTTGGTATATGCGTAGCTAGCAAAACGACGGCGAGCGCATCATTCAGGGCCCATGCAATGTACTCAGATGTAGCGTTGACGAGTGCGCAAGCTGGGCACAGCGACGCTACGCTTGCAAAATACGAGCGCTTATAGTCTGATGCCAGGTGCGACCAGCGTCCGTCGGCGTGGCCCGACGACAACCGGCGCGAAATGTGACTTGCTGCATTTCGCACCAATGCGTTACCCAGACAACACTGCGTCTACCTCTTTTCGTGACGGAGGGACGCTGGACGCACTGAAACGCGCATGCGTCAAAGCAACGCAGTGATGCGCGCACCTGCGAGTATATGGCAGGCCCAGCGCTTTATGTGGCAACACCGGCTGACGCGACGATATGAACGCCGGCGAGCGCGCGCACCGCGTCATGTCGAAATGTAATGGCGCCTGGGCTGTGGCATGTACTCATGTTCTCACATGACACGCATCTCATGATTATCATGTTTGCACCAGTCACAAACCTTCATCATTCATTGACGTCACGTAATGCCCAAATTTGGCATATGTGAAGCTATCGCAAAGGGCCGCAAGTGCTTCATCAGTGTGGCATGTAGTCATGTTGTTACATGACACGCATGTCCTGATTATTTTGTTTAGACGCGTCATTTACCTATGTCGTTCGTTCGCGTCACGTAAAACCGAGTTCGGTAGATGTGAAGCTAGCGAAACAGCCATGAGCGCATCGTGAGTGCAGCTTGTAATCATGTTGTTACACGACACGCATCTCATGTTTATCATGTTTGCACCAGTATCATAGCTTTGTCATTCATTCACGTCACATAATTCCAAATTTGGTATAAGAGAAGCTAGCGAAACGGCCTCCAGCACATCATCACCGTTGCACGTAGTCATGTTGTTACATGACACACATCTCATGATTATCATTTTTACACCACTCACATACCTTCGTCGTTCATTCACGTACCGTAATACCAAATTTGGTATATGTGACGCTAGCGAAACAGCCACGAACGCATCATGAGCGTGGCATGTAGTCATGTTGTTACATGACACGTATGTCATGATTTTCACGTTAGGGTTGGTCGCTTGTGTTCCGAATGCAATGGTGTCATACCATACCAGTTACGCAACATGCCATGGGAACGAAACTACCACAAGAGCTGCAGGAAATCATGACTTGGCATCCATGTCATGATTGTCATGTTATGACTAGTGTAATATGTTCTTCATACAGTCATGTTAATACATACCAAGTTTGGTATTGATACCCTTATTGAAACGGCCAGCAGAGCTAAAAGTCATACGCGGCTAGATAGATAGATAGATAGATAGATAGATAGATAGATAGATAGATAGATACGCTCAAAGTCGCTGAAGTTCACAAAGAAAACCTTCGCATTAAAAAAATGTTTGTTCATTTATGCTGAAGACATTATCGGGTCTGACCAACCACTCGTGGCGCTGAAGGCAGTGCAGTAGCTGGGCCGGAGGGGCCTACAGGAGCGTCCGCTTTTTATGTAAGTATGCTTCTCTATGCTCGTATTGCCTTCCTAAATGCTAGTCTATCTTGCCTTCTCGATGCAAACCTTAACCGATTAACAAGAAAAGCCACAGCATAGACGCCTTGCGGCCTCTATATACACGCATACGGCCATACTAAACATGCCAATCTGGGCCCCTTGCCCGATCTCTCTGGTGATAGCTCAGGCTATCTATCGTGCTGAAGCCTATTCAAGACGTTCTTATCAACTGTAATTTGTGCGTATAAATCACACACCACCAGTAAGCTAGAGAGTGTATGCATGGCGCACAAGCACCGCAACGTGTTGTGCCCCCGAGCGGTGAGGTCAAGGTTGCAATCTCAGGAGCCGCTCAAACTGAACGAATTTTATTACTTGTTTGTTTCTGCTGCCTCAAATTTTCTTTCACGCACCACGCCTGTTTTTTCGTTTAAAACCAATGACGAAGATGCCAACATCACAATTTCTAGCAAACAGGTTCTTTAACGCTATCGCCTTAGCTTTGACAGTGACATCGCGACAGTCAAAAGCGGATTATCGTGCTGAAAAATTGTTGAATTCAAAAAAGAACGCCCTCGTCCGGTCTTGATCACACCGGGCAAACGTGTGCAGAGATGACCTGAATGGAACGCAAATGAATCTTCTTTGGTAATGTGTCCCGTTTTTAGTGCTGTGGCAAAAAAAAAGTATTATTTTGTTTCATCTTTTATCTGGCCACACTAAAAATTTGGCTCCAGGTAGCTATATTATGCGCACAATCTTATTTTTATCCAGATAAGTTCACTGATTGATTTAAACTGCAGCATGATAATTATGCAGCTGAGCCAGCAATAACTTGCTAGGTCTAGTGTCCTAAAATCCCGATATCCCCACGGTAAACGTTGTGGCCAAGGGCAGGGAAATTTTTTGACATGCTAGGGCCCTTAACCAGCACCTGCATCTAACTACAATGTCGTGAAGATTTCGCTTTCATTTAAACGTGGGTGCTCGGGGCTTGATTCCATCGCACGAACTTATGTTTTGCGGTCAAGTAAAATTAGCACCTCGGGGTATTGCATGTTATAGAACTTGTTATTACCATCTTTATTACTTTGACTACGCCCACAGCATAACAGAGGGATCTCCTACCATCTGCCAATCAACCCGGTCTTGTGCTTTCAGCTGCCACGTTACACCTGCGAACTTTTCAATCACATCGGCCCAGCTTACTTTTTATCTCCCCCTGGTTCGGTTGCCTTCTCTAGGAATCCAGTCGGTTACCCTTATTATTCTGCTTATACGTACTACGTGCCCTGTCTATGTCCATATTTTCTTCTTAAACTCGCTATAGGTGCCATTTACCCATAGTTAAAAGACGACAACAAAACATAGCAAACATGTTCGACATTGCGATCTTCCGAAAAGGCAAAGCATATTTGTCGCCATTTTCGTGCACGACAGAACTTTACCCACCGAACCAGGCCGAATGGCGTAGCAAGAGTAGTTTCGCGTCATCCATCCTCCGGGACAGTCATGATGCCAGTCGAATGACTTCGTCAGGGACATCAGTAACGCCAGGGCGTCTGCCAGGGCCAATGTGTTGGCGACCACGTGAGACAACGCGTACGCAGTGAGTGCGTAGCCAATGCCTGCGTATTAAATAAGCTTATTCACTATCACATTCATCGCAACCAAGGACGTCATTTTCAGATGCTAGTAGGCAGCACTAAAAGCAATTGACAAGTACATTCAAAGGCCGCACATATCTCGAGCCCAATCTCACCATCAAAGTTTCTGTTGCCATCGGCTGCACTTGTGCTGTCTTGGCGCTTATTTGTTGGAAAAAATAGGCTACCAGTTGTGTGATAATTGTGTCAACACTGCTCGGGCTGCACCGCTAATCAAGAACCGTGGGCACTCGATAAAAGCAGCGCTTTTTAGCAGCCGTGCAACAGCGCTGTTACTAAACTTGAGACAGACCCACCCAGGGCATTCCCCGAGTAGAGAATGCTTGTTAGGTGGACACAAAAAAAAGCCACACACATTTTCCCAGGGAAGCAACTTGAGTGAATGCGCCCGAGCATGGTGAGGGCATCGCGTGAATATTTCATAGTTGGGAACGGTTTGGGAATGCCTAATTATTATCCTGTCTTAATTGCTCTTATTTATTGAATCATAGAGAAAGGTTGCTTTTAACAAGTTGCGGTAAGCTCATGTTGGGTTGCGCCCCACTACTGTTTCAAAGTACTTTCCTTCCATCACAGCTACTTGAGTCAAGCAAGGCGTCAAGTCAAGCAAACTTAATTCTGAACGCCTCATCTAATGCCCCTGGGTGGGCAGAAAATAGTTTCGGAGCGCGAGCAGTCGATTTTTTGTACGCTCCCAGCATCGGCCTTGCGAGGCGAGAGGGGAGGGGGGCGACAATTGGCACGAGACGCGAGAGCAAACATGTGCAGTGGGGGTTTCGAGACCACCTCCGATGCCGGATGGCGAAGTGAATTCAATAGAGGGATTATCTCTGAAGGTTCACAGGTATCACGATTCTAGAAACCTATTTCAACCGATCTCTTGAGTGTCTGAAATATGAATGATGATTGTGAATTATTGAGATATTGTTGTAAAGTAATAATTAGCAGATCGTGACTACATGGAGTGTTGGGTATCTGCAAACGTGTTAGCGCGCGCGAGTTACTTTCCCGTTGGGGCCACATGGGCGAATCGGTCAGTCACTCCGCGAGGACTACTGGACCGCATGGGGCATGTTTCTGTTTGGCGTTGCATAAGGTGTTGCCAGACTAGAGAGTTCAGTGTTGCCAGACTGCCACCAGAATTGGCAGATAAATTTGCCCCTGTAGTTGTGGCTTCTCCGTGAGAGTGTAGTGTCGTCCTCGATGAGTGCGTCCTCGTTGAGTCCATCAAGCTTCGTCTTGCTGCACGGGTAGTTTTCGATTTGAACCGATGCGAGACACTGCCGACGCCGGTGCCACTTGTTAAGTCACGTGGTTTGTTCTAGCGCAGCCAAGGCTGTGAAAACGGGATCTGGTTTCACGTGGCGGGAGAATTGCGCTCGGAATGATTTTCGCACACCAGCCACACGGCATGGTTTTCCGGCAACTTTGGCGGCGAAACAAGGCAGTTTCTAGAGAGTTTCACCTGTTTAGCTCTCTTTGAGGCCAATTGTGAACGCGCCTTTTGTTAGCCATGAGGAAACTCCTGAAGGCCGCCTCCCACCTGGTCGAAACAGCGCCATGTTTAGCGTACGTTGCTTTGCGCTCTCATAGCATGTGAGCAAGCGTGGTTGCATACCCGCATGCGGTGAAAGCTTCATTGGGAAACACCTTTAAGTAAGTAGTCTGCAGAGAGCACTCATTAAGGTGCATCTGTTGGCAGCAGTCTGAGAATAGGGACCTAAATATCTCTTAGGTTTGGGCTAATAGAGTGCGTAAGCTATCTACATAAGGTAAAAATATTTCGTGATTTTTTTTGTGGCTGAGGCTAGACTAAAACACAACGTTATTACTGTTGATGGGTGATAATATAATGCAAGTATTATTTAGAGAAGTCAAATATTTATTTTTTGTGAAACCACGGACTCCTAAAGAAACGTTCTCGGGCTGCATGAGCGTAGCTGACCTTTTCGTTGAGTGGCGGCAACGCACTATTGGTGGTGAATATTCAAACCAAATGATAAATTGCAAGAATGAAAATAGTAATTTCTTGTCCACAAGCTAACCCTAGATATATAAAAGTTATCGCTCGAAAGCGTGCCGGAATTGTGTTTTCCTATTAAGAGTAGATCACGTGTGGATCATAAGTTGTTCTTACCGAAGAACAGCGGAACTGTGCTGAAGATGCCCCTGTTCCCGTCTCCGACAAACTGGGCCAGGTTGCTCTCGAGGCGCATGACAGGAAACGCCACGAATAATAGGGAAGCAAAGCAGGCCAGCAGGAAAGGCACTGCACGAAAGTAAATGAGCATGGTGGTATCGAGACACCAACGCAAAATATATGTACAGTCTCGACCACGTCTCTGTAGAGCGCGCGAGCAGCCAGTTTTTGCTCGGCGGGATGACACTTTAGAGCACTTTCGGGTTTTGACGTAGAGCCTGATTATTAGGTAGCGCGTGCTCCTTACACACCACGTCAGAACCCGAAACTGCCCGAAAGTGTCACCCCGCTAAGAAAAAATACTGCAGGCTGCTCACGTGGTCTGCACAAACATGGCCAAGGCTCTGCATCTATTACAACCTGTTCAACATTCGATTACTTGAATTGAAAAAAAAATAGACAAGGAAGGCAAATAGGAGTAAAAGAACGGCAGGGAGGTTAACCAGCCTATATGCAGCCGGTTTGCTACTGTGCGCATGGGAGGCGAATAGGGAAGATGAAAGAGAGGAGAGAGGGAAGAGAGATAAACACAGCACATTCGGCAGCACACGCGTGCACACTCATAGTTCAGTCTTGTCTTTCTTGGTGTGTGACATTGCTGTTGCAGCCGCTTGTTCAAGTCCATGTCGCGTAGGAATTTCAACAGAGCATTAGTCGCCTTCTGTTGCAATGTCTTCTCTCGGGCACTTGACAGAATAGTAGTCTATTCAATGTCAGAGACGTCAGTGGCGGTGTCTGAAGTGAGAGGTGCAACAAAATGACGTTGAATCTAGCATGTTACTATAGAATTAGAGAGAAGCGCGAGAAAAAAAAAAACGCGCGAGGCTAGCGCGGAAAATGCGGGAAAGTCAAAGCGAAAGCTGAAAGAGTGACCTCTCTGGAGCCTTTTGTATACAGTCTTGATATGACGATGATCCACGTCTAGCAGTTATTCAGCTGCCAAACACATGTATACACTTAGCAAGCTCTTGTACATCAATGCACAATGAAAAATTATATTGCTGTAAAAACATGCTAAAATACTGCAGTATTCCGACTTTTGTGACACAGGGGTCGGCATTGTTTAGTTTTATTTCATGCCAGCAACTATATTTAGATGTCATCATGCACAGTAGAATAATTGATTCTAACTAGTCTAATCAGCTGAGTTTAAAAACATTAGACTAAGTCCAACATAAGCATTTCTAGGCAGTCGTACTTCCTGTGTAACTTTGTTTGGTAGAGAAAAAATTATTTTGAAACGCCCCATAGTTTGTTGTTCTCAACGTCTCACCTCCACCATAAGCGATGACCATCATGGGAAACTGGGTTGCATTGGCACTCCCGGCTGTCATCGCAAACAGGGTGCCGAACTTGTGGGTCCAGCTTCGATAAGTGCCACTCCCCCAACGTAGTTCTGGTGAGCCCTGCAAATCAAGGACGGTGATGTGTAGGTATCGATTGAGGTGTACCACGTGAAGACGCAACGGTGGAAGGTTTTTTTTATTACGATGTAATATTCGTTTTATTACGATGTGTGGTATGCAAATTCCACACATTTTATCTACAATTAGTTTGACGATACACCTAAAATGCAACAATAAATACTTGCAAACTTCATCAGCTTTACTCTGCTTGCATCCCGTGAAGCATACTAAAACTTAAACAAAGCAAGGCAGGTTGACATTAAAACCACAGCATGAAATTCAGAAGTTGAATTATGGTTTCTTAAAAGATGGAGAGTAGGGTAACATCATGGTATACCATTTGCCAAGAACAGCGAAGAAATTGGGACAATTGAAACTTGGCGTCAGCGTGTCAGACACATTGCTATTCGGAAGTGTTCAGTAAGCATTTGGTTTAATCAGAAGTGTATGCTATCCCTAGAATGCTCTGTTCAAGCTGAATTGACCCTTTTCGCTATTCGAAAGTGTGGTTTTCTACACTGCATACTTGTCCAAGTATTGTCGGCACCTGTTGTACTTCATGAGAAAAGGCGGTGCGATCTAAACGTGGGGCGGCTTCTGTGTTTTGAGTGTTTATATTGCGAGAGCTCACTTTATACTTTTGACATCATTGCGCAAGCAAACCACGCTTGAACAGGCTATTTGCTGTGAGTGACTAGATACCATTACATGTTCAAATGGCTTAGAAGAAAAGCTAACTTCATGCTTTTGAAAAAAAAAGCCCATTACCATAGCGTCTTTTATGTTCGTACCAGAATTCGTAAACATCTAGAACAGCCCAAAGAAAGAGCCATCAAATAATTCTACAAGTGCTGGCTACGTACTCAATACTCTCGAAGTCGATGTTCGCCAGATATTTACGATCCTTATTTGGCCTTTACGAGTTATTCTGCAGTGCACTCGCATTTAGTGCGCTAAGACGAAATATTTTGATGGGGCGACCGTATAAGTGCATTCCTTCGCAAATTTTTTTGCGTTGGTGGTACAATGCATCAAGTTCTAATTTCACGTTGGGCACGCAGGGGTACCCGGTGTAGCAGTCAGCACACTCGTCATTAGAACGGGGGTACCAGGGTTCATACCTTAGAAGTACAAAGATATTTGATTTAGATTTACTAAAGACCTTCGATGAAAAATTTTGGGGACTTTCAATAAAACTTTTTGTTCTGTCTGTCTGTCTGTCTGTCTGTCTGTCTGTCTGTCTGTCTGTCTGTCTGTCTGTCTGTCTGTCTGTCTGTCTGTCTTTCTGTCTGTCCGTCTGTACATTTGTCTGTTTGTCCACCCAAACGATACCTCATATGGCACTAAACGGTCCACCCTATCCGCAGCGCCCACCAATATTGCTCAAGAGTTAGCGTTCATAGTTGTGCTCTTGTCAACTATAAAAGTGGCCCCATATGTGCATGTTATTTTGCAAATTTCGTCGAACGACAATAGTCTTGCGTGTGGAGAGTGAACAAAACCTGTATGTGATGTTCTGCGCAAGAAAAACAGTGAATGGTATTCTGGAGACGCTGCGTAGCAGTGCCTCGAGCGTGCAGCTGAGGCGAATGAGCGCATCGTCATGTCACACGTGAGACATGAGCGCCATCTGGCAGTTTTCTTGGAAAACAAAGCACGTGGCTCCGAGAGGGGTGTGGGCACCCGTATCAGAGGTGATAAGGTGTAGAATGCAAGGCGACGGGTAGGTGTCACCACAGTCTCGTCTTAGCAAAGCATTGAAAACACTCGCCTTTTCGTGCAAACGTTGCATGGTCAGCGCAGTGTAATAAGCGCTACGGTCCTTAAAATTACTCAAGTATGCCTTTTTTAGTAAAATGCACACATTCAGAACATATACATGTTGTTATGGTGCCCTAGGCACGCGCAATAATTGCTTTTCAATTGACAATTGAACAAGCATGAACGCTCAACCTTGAGCAATATTGGTGGGGGCTGCGGATGGGGTCTCCCGTTTCAAATACCCGGTGCCGTAAAGAGTGGACAAACAGACAAGAGTACAGACAGTTAGACAGACAGACAGACCAAAATGTTTGTGTTGAAGGTCCCCAAGAAAGACAATCGTCTTTAAAAGCAATCATTGCGCATATCTGAGGCGCCATAATAACACGTCCATGTTTTGTATGTCTGCTTTATATTAGAAGGGGCGCATGCTCAAAAAGTAAGTCTTTCTAACGCTTTGCTACGACGACACGGAGGTGGAACCAGCCCGTCGCTTTGCGTTCCACACCTTATCACCTCCGAGACAGGTGCGCATCTTTCTCCTTGGGCGTGGATGCCTTTGTTTTTGAAGATAACTGCCATATGGCGTTCGTGTATACGTGCCTCGATGCACCTTTCGCCTCCGCTGCACGCTCGAGGCACTCTAAGGCAGTGCCTCAAGAATACCATTCTCCGGTTTTCTTGCACAGAACATCAAATAAACGTTTCGTTCACTCTCTCCAGACGCAAGTTTATCGTTTTTCGACGATGTTTTCAGTGTAACAGGCCAATTCGGGGCCATTTTTTTGTTTCTCGTTTTTCTATAATGTGCACCAGTTTTAGGTGGAATACGTTTTTATGTAAACACCACGTTTGTTTTTCGCACTGGCCGGTTCACCAGAGCAGCCGCTTCATAGGGCAGCCACTACAACAATTGTTTGAAAACACGGCGAGCACTGACTAGAAAATGAAAGTTTTTTAGTAAAAGTTGCGTACATTTTCGGATATCCTAATTTCTCATGCGCAATTCCGAGCACAAGTTCGCAAGATGCCCATCATGAGGGAGAACACTTACATGTACATGTGGGTACTCGTTATGCGTCATAATTATAAATAAGCTCTTTATCATAAAGAGATATGGAAAGTTTGGTGATGCATTATTGTTTCACAATGTTACTGACTCTTTTTTCCACAAGAACTACGGGTATTGCCTAAATGTGGCACAGATGCACAAAGGTGACTGCACATAGTAGCAAAATGGTAATTTTTTATAGAACTTAAGTGATCTTTGTGCATCACGTTAGTGCGAAGACCCGTCTACATTGGACAACTGCAAGGACAATAAAAAAGATCCTGTATACTACAGATGTGTGACCATTCATATAGGTAAAATTGAATTTATGACACATTTGCTAAATTAACCAGCTGCTTAACCTTACCACCTATTATCAATGTTTTGTATTGTCCTTTTTTGAAAGTGCTCAGGATTCTGTACAGAATCTTATTTTCTTTCTCCGTGATGTTTCAGCATTTATGAAATCCTCTCGCTTAATGTAAATACATGATGACAATTCAACAACAACGTACTTGTAATTGGGTTTATTAGTGAGCACTTTATGTGAACCAGAAGCATAAAAAACGATACCTCGGTAAATCTGCAAAGTTTAAAGATCAGTAAATTTCTAGAATTCTGTTTAATAGAACCTATCAGATTCCTTCTCTTAAGATTCAAATTTGCCAATCTGAAAGCACGCGTAGCAAAAAAGAAAACCTTACAACGCATGCCAGTTTTGGTGCTGGCTAACGTGAATCTCTGTAGGAACCACGAAATGATGTTATAGCGTTAAAGGGGCCCTCTAACACTTTTCCACTCCCTATATTTTTACTCGTGGACTGCATAGACTGATGCACAGACAAATTAATGCAGCAAAAATGGCAGCGATAGCGGAATGCAGTACAAAGTTATTCAATTACAAAAATCAATATACAAGAAAAAAAATGTCTATCCTCAACTCGAATTTTTCGGGGTGACATGACCACATTTAACTCCCTTCTTTGACGTTGCACGGGGTCTCAATGACATGGGCAGAAAGCTATTACGTAGAAGAAGCTCGTACACCATTGTTGCCTGTTCAGTCAAATGTGTTTATGACGCTGTTTATATAGCATCAGGCAACATGGTGCCTGACCACGCCGTTTTGTTTACGCGTTCTAACAGCTGGGTAAGGCTGGTAGAAATAAGCCTCCCCGACTTCTCAGAGCTCGAGCAGGTCCTTTGGCTTCGGAGCAATGCTTTACGCGTCCTGTGATAGGCTGCGCTCATCGTCGTCATTTCCGCTCGCGTAGTTCTATCGAGCGCCACTGCGCACTGACACGGTCGGCAGCAATGAGCTGACTTTATTGCACGATTAAAATACTAAAGGATATGATATCGGTGCTTTGACCTATGCTAAAATTATCCCCGGTCATTGGTCTACGCAAAACACATACAAAAATTGGTACTTCAAAATTGTTGGAGGGCCCCTTTAATGAGGAAGCAGTGTATTTACATTTTTATATTAGAATATTTCAGGCTTTGTACACTGCCACGTGTCAATCGTGCAAGTCGAGCAAACGTCAGCATCGAGCATCACATCGTACAGCACCGTGGAGCCCTACCTTGCCATCATTAAAAGGGCGCATTCTCTCTCTCCTGTTATGATAGAAATTTCTCACCTTGTTAGCATGATTCGTGTCAGCCATGGCATCAGGGAGAGCGTAATAAAGCAACGCACACGTAAAAAAGAAGCTGTCGCCAAGCCTGCTACCGTTCTTCACAAAGGGTCACGCGCCCACGCGAGGTTCGCCTTCTTTTTTTTTTTCTTCTCTTTTGATTGTGCCCCTTTACTTGCAATTGTTTCCCAACATTCAGGAGCAGGAAAACAGAAACCTAATTTTCCCTGAGTATCTACCAAAGTTTTCGGAAATAAATGATTAAAACGTGCTGTACACATTGAAAAAAAAAGACATTGCGAAAGCAACATTGATACAACACATAATTCTCTAGTATATCATATTACGTAGACATTTCCTTCACAGTGCCCAATAAAGGCGTACGTAAAAGCTATTTTCGTTAAGGAACGACTTATCAGAATTTGTTTAGGTCAGGTGCTTATATAATGCGTTTTTATTTGCAACGAGAAAAAAAAATTGGCCTGAATCTACATGTTACACTGTAAGTGTCGTCGAAAGACGATAGCTTTGCGTCTAAAGAGAGTGAACAAAACGTTTATTTGATGTTTGAGCAAGAAAATCGGTGAATGGTATTCTGAAGGTGCTGCGTTAGTGTGCCTCGAGCATGTAACAGAGGCGAACAAGCGCAACTAGGCACGTTAGGCATCAGCGCCATCTGGCAGTTATCTTCGAAAACAAAGGCGTGCGCGACCGCGGAGAGAGATGCACACCAGTCACGGAGGTGATAAGGTGTAGAATGCAAAGCGACGGGCAGGTGCCACCACAGTGCCATCGTAGCAAAGCGTTGGCAACGCCTTATTGAGCATCGCGTCGCATTGCCAGCGCAGTGCGTTAAACGCTAGAGTCCTTAGAGTTACTTGTCTGTGCCTCTTCCAGTTTATAGGCAGACATACAAAAATCAGACATGTTATTATGGTGACTCAGATTTGCGCAATATTTGCTTCTTTAAGTGAGAATCGCACAACGATGAAAGCTAAACCTTGAGCAATATTGGTGGGCGCTGTTAATGGGGTTGGCCGTTTGGTGTCATTTGAAGTATTGTTAGGGCGGACAAACATACAAATGTACAGACAGACAGACAGACAGACAGACCAAAATTTTTCCGTCGAAGGTCCCCAAGGAAGACTAACGTCTTTAAAAGTAATGACCAAGTCTAGAAAAATGGTTAATAGGGGCACCTAGTGTTACTTATATGCCCGCTACGTGAGAGGTGTTGCGCGCAGGTCTGTCGTCTAGTGCATTGACGCATCCACGTTAAGTAAGAAAGACATTGTTTTCGGATTTGGACACAACGCTGCACAGCGACCAGCTTGCACATATTACTATATCAATCGGCGTTTTCATTTATCGCTATTTCATTGGATGGTAGACACTATTACCAGTGATAATTTTTTTTATTATGAGATCAATAAAGTGCGATGCATATTTTTTTATTTGTATAAAAATTACTTCACAACATTTCACAAATAAATCAGTCGCTCAAGATAAAGGACACAAACAAAAGAAGTGCTAAAAATAATTTTTGCATTTTGCTTTATGAAAATGCGAGTGAAAAACATTTTTAGGCAAGTGGCGAGTAAGAAGCACTGGGTATAGACTGTAGTATTGCGCAGTGGTCCGCCTCTATCATGCTGTTCTGCAAGATGCATAAATCGCACTCATAGTGCCACGCCCTCAAGCGCAATTGTTTATTTCTTTTACTTGACTAATTTTTGTCGCCGGAATGCTGACCGCGCTGCAAGTGAATGGGGGTCATACAATGTCATAAATGCTATCGCCAACGCTTGCCATATAATTATTGTATATAGGATTCATAATTACGGTTTTCAGTTAGACTGTGCATGACGTATAGAAAGGTGCTCAATCCGGAACGTACCGTTGCATTTCAAAAAATAATGAGTCACATTGAACTGGTGCCGCTTTTGACCAGCATAGGTGTTCTCACACAGGCTCAAAAAGATTGTGAAGGGCTATAATTGCCACTATCCCTCTATAAGAAGGTATATAACAGCTGAATCTTGCCGGTACTTACCAACGAAGAAGAAACTTGTAGGCTTACGAACAGGGTTAAGCCTAAACTGAGGATGACGTAGTTAGCGATGAAAAGTAAAACGATGGGTGTAACCTTAAGAGACAAGAAGAGAGCAGAGTGGATCAAGGAACAAACCAGTGTTGAGAATATCATAGTCGAAATGAAAAAAAAAAGATTGGGCATGAACCCGGCATGTAGCGCGTAGGCAGAGTAATCGCTGGTAATTAGGGGTAAGTTACTGGATAACCATAGAAAATAAGCGGACTGGGGAAGACAGAAAGTTAGGTGTGCAGAAGAGACTGGAAAGTTTGCGGGAATAAAGTTGCAGGAGCAAGCACAGGACTGAGTCGAATGGCGGCATATGGGAGAGGCTTTTGTCCTGCAGTGAATGTTATCAGGCTGATAATGATGACAACGACGTAAACATTCTTTATTTCTGCTCGTGGTAAGATTGGGAAAGCAAGTGCTGTGATAAATATAAAAAAGAAAAACCTTCGCACCTGCTTCTAACAATGTGAATGTGGTGTAGTTTATAACATCCCGCTAACGTAGAGAATATATATGTAAGACAGACTGGTACCTGGCCTAACGGGAGACGAAGCCACCAAAACACAATACGAAGAACGCTAATTTCGCATTTGTCATCTTATTGTCGGTCCTGCGGTTGTAAAACGTTGTTTAATAGCACCCATGCCATATTCATGAGCGTTGACCCAAAGTCTCATCAAATGATAGAAACTTTTCACATGAAGAATAAGCTGGATGCTTGGATTTACTTCTTATCTATCTGTACTCATGATGGTCAAATTTATCCTGCTGAGACTAAATTACAATAATATGTATTGTGAAGATGCGCAGGCGATCACACTACCTGTATTAAAGGCGAAGAATTTGTTTTTATACTGCAGAGACGTTTACTATCTATCTATCTATCTATAAATCTATCTATCTATCTATCTATCTATATATATATATATATATATATATATATATATATATATATATATATATATATATATATATTTGCCTACGTCAAGGTGCTTTGGTACTTGTTTCCTTAATTTGGGGTGAATCCAAATTAGTATGAAAGGGCAAGATTGTTTGACGAGTATGACTCACTGGCCGGCGCATGAATAACGCGACAGCGATGTCGCGTACATCGTCAAAATTGTTCCGGTGTTCAGGTGTGGTTCCTACTCGTAATGCACGTGCCTGTAAGCTGGTATGCACCAAGGAGATTGGCAGTTTCGGTCAACCGAGGAACGGCAAGAACAAACATTGGTAATTTTATTGCGAAAGCGTTCGAAAAAGCCGATATTCTGACAAATTAAAAATGATTATAAGAGGCCCTACAGGAATCGAACTCAAACACTCTGGGTGGCAATAACACATTTTACCATTAGGCAGGCTTGATTTTTTTTTTCAAGATATCAGCGCTGTTTCAAAATGTACAACCAAAACTTGTCACCGAGAAAAAGGAACTCATACAATTTTTGATAACTTACTAAAAAGTGATCAGTTCCGCCTGTGTGTAAGTTGTCTGCCTAAAAGTCCTTCGAGGCTTTTAAAGGCTCTATCTTTGGAGGCTAATCATACTAGCCTCAAATATATTAGGCACACAGATATTTTCAATGAAGGCTGACAAACTAAGCCAACAGTGAATGCCTGCCGTCTTGGCGTACCAGTCACGATCGTAGCCAGTCATTCGAGCCCGCGATATTTTAGTGGAGGCAGGTTAAATTTACAAACTTATTGGGGACTCCATCTTTCCTCTTTTTTGCAAGGTACGTTATTCCCTGTGGATCTGAAGGAAATACTTTTTATTATTCCCAGCAAAATGTTTCATATATCAACTCCGTCCCGAAAGTGTAGAAAAACATCACCTATGTTCTCGGGCGCCTTATACATCAGGCAGTGTGAATGCCACTGTATAAAGCATCCTCTTCTCTGCATGAAACGGTTTAACACTAGCATCCCAGCATGTCACTTAAACAAGAAAGTTTTAACACCCATGAGCACCACCATGATTTTCACGCGCTTGAGCTCATGAGTTGCTGGCCTTCCTCTGTGCATGACTCAGTACAATGATACAGGAAACATAAAATCACAGACAGTTTTGTACAATTGTTTTTAACGCATATGTAAAAGGTGTATGAAAGACAAACCAACAAAAAATGAATATATATATATATATATATATATATATATATATATATATATATATATATATATATATATATATATATATATATATATCAAACTAAATCAACGCCAGAAGGTTCAACAACTATTCATTTATCGGGAACTTGTACCCGTCAACTAAATACACAAAGGTTGTGCTGAGCTCACCAGTGAAAACCTCGTCAACGTCTTCTTTATGCGTCTCGCCGCGTGCCGCTCGTTCGAAAAACCACCAGCCTTCTTTTTCCAGTGCGTGGTGTGGTGACACGTGCGGCCAGCGTTGCATGGTGCGTCTAGCTTGGCGCGTTTGGCTTGTCAGTTGGTGTGGCGGAATTCATAAGAGCAGGAAGCGGCGCAAAACTTCGGTAGGTGCCTAACAACATGCGGTATTAGTCCCCCTCCGGAAACTCGTCGTCCCGATGCGTACGCTTATGTCGAACAGTTTTGTAAAGGAGTATTGATCTGATGTTTGAACACATTAAGCAGTGGTTTCGTTCAGTTCCTTTCGTAGTACGGTTTCATTGCTACTACATGTATGACTTCTGGGCGATTCCTGCGTTGGGTTGAGCACACTTGACCTTCAAGAATTATTTCATACTTTAACGTTCCTAACCAGCGAAGTACTTTGTAAAGGCCGAAATAGCGCCGCATCAGTGTTTCAGATAGGCCAGGTGCGCGTATTTTGACAGGTAACATTGCGTCTAAGGTCGTTGTGACCGCCCGATCATGAACAAGTTGAAATGGCGTGAAGTGTGACGTTTCTTGTACTGCGGTATTGTACACAAGTGTAGCATTAGGCAAAATACTGTCCCATATGAAGTGCTCAACGTCCACATACATCGAGATCATCTCAGCGAGAGTTGTGTTGAGTCTTTCGGTTAATCCGTTTGTTTGCGGATGTTATGCTGTAGTCCTTCTACGGTTGGTGTGCGTGAGCTTCATAACAGACTGCATCAAACGGGCAGTGAATGATGTTCCTTTGTCTGTAATGACAACCTGCGGTGCACCATGTCGTAATACAATCTGAGTGACGAAAAACTGGGCTACTTTGTTCGCCATTCCTGTTGTGAGAGGTACTGCCTCAGCATATCGAGTCATGTAGTCTGTTGCTACAACAATCTAGCGCTTTCCCGATGAAGAGAGAGGAAATGGAGCAAGCAAGTTCATTCCCACTTGCGAAAATAGCCCTTTCGGTGGCTCTATCAGTTGCAACAGACCCGCTAGTTTCAATGGTGGTATTTTGCGTCTTTGGCAATCCCGCAAGACTTGACATATTGGTGACCCGAATCCCTTAATTCCGGCCAATAATACTTCCGGCGGATTCCGGCCAAAGTGCAATTACTGCTCATATGGCCAGCCGATGGGTCGTCATGACACGCTTTTAAGATTTCTTTCCGCAGTGATGATCGTGCAAGAAGCAGAAACGAATCACCATTGTTTACGAAGTTGCGCTTGTATGGGACGTCGTTCCGGAGGACATAGGATGTCAATCCACTGATGAAAACTCATGGTACCTTAATTTAATGACCCTCCAAGTATTGGATGAGTGGGCGTAGTTCTGGGTCCATTCGCTGAAGATGAGCCATCTCCTACACATTCAGAATTCCAAGAAATGGGATGTCTTGTTCTTGGTCAGATGATGGAGACTCCACAAGTGCGCTAGACCGGCAATCCACGTCAATAAGCTTGAGAGCGGACTTCTAGACCACAGAGATGACATGTTCCTGTAGACGCAGGCTCCATCTAGCAAGTATTCCTGAAGGGTCCTTAATATTGGCCAGCCAACACAATGAATGATGATCACTGATTGCTTGAAACGGTCTCTCGTAGAGGCATGGGCGGAACTTGCTGATGGCCCACATAACCGCGAAACACACTTTCTCTGTCGCTGAGTAATTGAAGTCGGCAATTGATAGAGTGCGGCTCGTGTAAGCGATGACCTTTTCTTCTCCACTCTGCCACTGAACGAAGATGGCGCCGAGACCAACGTTACTCGCGTCGGTATGTATCTCCGTATCAGCCTGTTTACCGAAATGGGCGAGTATTGGAGGAAACTGCAAGTGGCGTCGCAACCCTAAGAAAGCCGCTTCTTGTTCTTCCCGCCAAGAGAATGGTACACTTTCTTTCGTTAGCCGTGTCAAAGGTTCAGCGACCTTAGCAAAATTTTCAACAAAGCGTCTGTAGTAGGCGCATAGTCCCAGGAATAATCTTACGGCCTTTTTGTCTTGCGATTCCGGAAAATTTTCAACTGCTGTAATCTTTTCCGGGTCCGGGCGGACGTGTTTCGCACTAACTATGTGCCCGAGGAACCGAAGCTGACGAAATCCAAAGTGACACTTGTCCGGTTTGATGGCCAGTGCTGCCACATGAATGGCATCCAGTACCTTCATCAGTCAGTGGATGTGCCGCTCAAGAGTCGAGGAAAAAACCACTACATCGTTGAGGTAGACAAGACACGATTGGCTCTTGAGTCCGGAGAGCACAATGCCCATCAATAATTCTCTGGAAGGCAGCGAGAGCAAAGCACAAACCGAAAGGGAGCACTTTTAATTCGTAGAGTCCATCTGGGGTCACAAACGCCGGCTTCTCGTGATCTTGTTCGTCCACCTCGATCTGCCAATATCCACTTTTTACGTCCAATGAAGAAAAGAAGTGAGCATTGTATGACTTATCCGAAGCATCATCGATCCGCGGAAGTGGGTAAACATCACGCTTTATGACTTGGTTTAGCTTTCTATAGTCAACGCAAAATCGCAAAGTGTTGTCCTTCTTTTTGACTAGCACTACTGGCGATGCCCACGGACTGTTGGATCGCTGTATCACGTCATCGTTGTGCACTTCCTGCACTTGGTTCTTGATGGCTTCCCTTTCTTGTGGCGCTACTCGGTGTGGGCGCTGATGGCCTCGCCGCGGTGGTCTAGTGGCTAAGGTACTCGGCTGCTGACCCACAGGTCGCGGGTTCAAATCACGGCTGCGGCGGCTGCATTTCCGATGGAGGCGGAAATGTTGTAGGCCCGTTTACTCAGATTTGGGTGCACGTTAAAGAACCCAAGGTGGTCAAAATTTCCGGAGCCCTCCACTACGGCGTCTCTCATAATCATCAGTGGTTTTGGGACGTTAAACCCCACATATCAATCAATCAAATCATAGGCGCTGATGCACAGGTCTCGCGTGTTCTTCGACCACGATGCAGTGCTTTGCAACAGGAGTATGCCCGACTTTTGACGAGGTGGAGACCCACTCGGCGAACCCTCTGATGAGGTCAGCAATCTGTTGTTTCTGAGATGACGAGAGCTCTCTGTCAATGTCTGCGGATTGGAGTACATTATCAACTGTCTCTGAAGCTTTGTCAAGAGTGCAAGCATCTGAGACTTGCACGTCATCATGCAGCAATGCTACGGATGTTCGCTCCGTGACATGCTGCAGCTCAGTTGCTAAGTTAGTTAATAGGACTTACGCACGTCTATCACAAAGGCTCACCAGGCTTCTTGCTACGTAGAGTCCTTTTTCTAGTAGCAGTACGATGTTTCCTTCCGCTAATTTATTATAATCCCGGAGAACTTCACTCCTCACAAGAACGGTCACACTGAAACGTGGCGGCACGGTTACACCTTCGTCCACAATGTGGAGAGGTAGAACGATTGGTTGCTCCGCATAATATATGGCGACAGCATTCTCCGTAGAAAACGATACCTGGTACTCTTGCAAGTCGATGACTGCATTGTTTGTTTTGAAGAAGTCTATGCCTATAATAAGTTCACGGGAGCATTCAGGAAGCACAATAAAGCTGCCGACCTACACGAATCCTCCTATTCCAATCCTTGTGGTGCATAACCCCACAGGCCCAAGTTAGTGCCCTCCAGTGGTACGTATCTGACGTCTGGTCCATTCAGTCATCACCTTCTTCAGCTTCTTTGCGAGAGTATTACTGACAACGAAATAGTCTGCACCAGTGTCTCTTAGCGCAATGGCCTCGACGTCATCGATCGTGATTAATATCTCGGAGGTAACATCGCTACTACTGCACCTGTTCGTCGCTGAGTAACTGCCCCCTTCCTGTCGGACTAACAATAGAGGGTCTTCAGTTGTCACTATATCAGCAACCTCACCTCCAGAGGTCGCTGGCTCTAGTTTTTCGGCCGCGGGTTTGGTGAACATGGTCTTCGGAGATTTGATGATGGACGAGGACTCGGCGACCGATAGCGCATGGGTGCTGTCGAACGTCGCTCCCGTTGTTGTGTGTCTTGAGGTGAATAGCGTGAAGACAAGTACTCTTCGATTTTGTAGGGCCATTCACCGGTCCGCAGGCACGGTACATTGACTGGAAAACCACGCAGTCCCGCTCGACGATACTGGCACGCCCGGTAAAGGTGACCGGCTTCGCCGCAGTGGCAGCAGAGGGTCCATTGGTTTACAGTGCACCATACATCGCTCTTACGTGGTCTTTCTTCCGGCATTAGAAGCGGCGTCCTCGGAGAAAACGTCGGAGGCATCACAGCAGTCGTGGCCGTCCGACTCATGCGTCCGAGATCCTGTCGTACAACTTGCGCGTACGACAATTGAGGTGGAGGCTCCGGCTGTGCGCGCTGTAGTACCTGAGGTCGTGGTTGAAGAACCGCTTGCCACACTTTTTCGCACACAACTTTGGCAAGCGAGGACATTGCTGGATGACCTTGAGTCGTTTGTATTTTCTGAAGTTCTTCCCTTATGACAGCCCTCACAATTTCACGCAAGAGATCAATGTTACTCGTGAGGGATGTCGACGCCGTGCTAGCAGATGAAACCTTTACGTCCCTGTTGTATTGTCGCGCGCTGCTGCAGAGTCTATTTATCATTGTCGCCTCTGATCTTAACTCAGCAAGAGAGCGGGGTGGATTACGCACCAGGCCTGCAAAAAGCTCTTCCTTTACTCCACGCATGAGGTGCCGCAACTTCTTTTCCTAAGCCATGTTCGGGTCGGCCCAGCGGTACAGTCAGGACATTTCTTCAACGTACATGGCGACGCTCTCGTTTTTCCGTTGGTTTTGCGTCTAAAGAGCGACCTCTGTTTTTTTTTGCGGTCTGTGTTAGGGTGCGTAGCAAGAAACTCCTTTCGAAAGTCGTCTTACAACAATAAGTACGCTTCGTGGTTTTCGAACCACGTACGCGCAGAATCTTGCAATGCCACTTAGACGTAGCGAGTTTGCTGTCTTCGTCACAACCGTTCCGTCTGGTGACGCGTTCAAAACCGTCGAGCCAGTCCTCGAAATCCTCGAAACTATCACCGTGGAAAACATCTTGTACTCGAGGCGGGTCCATGACAATATGAGATGGAAATGAAGTCGCTTGATCGGCCATTGCAGGGGCTGCGGAACTTACTGCGCACACTGATCTCAAATAATCAAAGAGGGCACCAAACTCGGGCTGCTCACCTCGAAGGCGGTGACTCGTGCGTTGGTGTACGGAAGTCAACTGCGCTGGCTCTAGTCTTCGGGACTCTAGGCTATGTTTCCTAACTTGAGATGGGCTTGGAATCATGCCCCGCGCCTCCACCAGTTTGTAAGGAACAAGTACAACGCCAATAGCTAAAACATATATTTATTTATGGCGAGTGTTCGCCCGTCAACTGAATACACAAAGGTTGTCCTGAGCTCGCTAGTGGAAACCTCGTCAACGTCTTTTTTTATGCCTCTCACCGCGTGCCACTCCTTCGAAAAACCGGCAGCCTTCTTTTTCCAGCGCGTGGTGTGGTGACACGTGCAGCCAGCGTTGCATGGCGCGTTTAGCTTGGCGCGTTTGGCTTGTCAGTTGGTGTGGCAGAATTCATAAGAGCAGGAAGCAGCACAAAACTTCGGTAGGCGCCTAACAACATACGGCAATATATATATATATATATATATATATATATACAACTTTGATCAAGTCACGCAATGTACTCACCTGCTGAGAGACAACAATCTCTATGAATGTGTTGACCAACCTTAGTTGGAACGCAGTGCGTACAAGAAGCACCACTGGTATCGCAAAAAAATATATAGTCGGTTTACAACTTTCTTACGAAAAGGCGCGCCCAACCTAACCCGCCTTCCTTCACCCACCGGCCCAGCCTGTTTCGGCTGCACCGTTCTCACGTCGAACTCCATATATATACAGCGAACATCTTGTAGATTTGTTCTTGAACAGTGCAACAACTTCATGACATACCACAATACCGTAATGAGTAATGAGGAAGATTCTTCACATGGTTGCTCTAACAAAGATTGACTGGTTCATGGGTCTTCACCTATGTGTTTTTTTGTTTCGTTTGTCTATACTCAATACTGTTGTTTACAAAACCACGCCAGGTCTCAGTACTGCTTTGAAAAAAATACACTATATACTCAGCTGTATATTCTTTGAGAAATTGTCACACAGGTCCCGTTAATTAGGGAGGCGATCGCCGGGCTAATTCCAAGGGCCGAAGTATTGGCCCCCCGAACCTCACCACGAAAGCGTGGACAATTTGGAAGTGGTCCTTTTTGGCGCGCCAGCGGACGCCGGCTGTGGCCCAAAGAACAAGTTAGACCGAGAGTTGATAAACAAAACAAAAATTATACTCTCAGAAATGGCAGATCGAAAACAATACACAAGAATGCACACTCTACAATAGTTGCATACAATCTGTCACCAATCAAACAACGTACTACACAGTACAATCAGCCACACTCGAAACAACGGACACAGACAACAATACGCACTACAATGCAGTCGCATGCATTGAACAACCAAGACACTTAAAGACTAAAGAGATAGAAAACCTATTCAGTCCAAAGTTCTTGGCACAAAAGTCTAGATGATACTCTTCCGAGAATCCCTCACTCAAAGTCCAGCGTTGGTGTCGTTCCGCTGCCCTCGAAGTTCCTCTTCCAGGAAACCTCGCCGAAGTTTGTCTACCAGGAAACCTCACGTCTTCAATAGGCCACTCTCCAAGCTTCAATCTTCTTCGCCGAAAACACGTCGGCTTCACACACGCAGCTGTTGCCACGCGTCTTCGCTCGATAGCGGTAAACACACACTCTTGCCTGTAGCTCGAGTCGTCACCCCTCAGGTGGAAATCATCTTCTTCTCCTGCTTTGTCTCTTCGGACAAAACCTTCGCCGACTACACGGCGGTATACCCTACGCGCTCTGGCGCTAACATCCGTCTTCTCCTGCTCTCTCATCTCGGCTGCTCGGTTAAATACCTTCCGCGCGACATTCCAGAAAGTTCTCGTCATTTCGTCGGCGCGATACGCAGCGAAGGCTGGGTAGGGGGTGAGACGGTTCGAATGCCCTCCGCGATGGATGACTCAACCCGGCGAGACCACGCCTCTTTCGTTCTAGAAATTTCGCGGGCTTGCTCGGCCGCCGATGTGGGGTGAAGAGGTTCGTCGGCGAAGCCACGCTTCCGAGGGGAGAGCACGCGCCCGCGGAGCCTTGGATGTTTGTTTTCTTTTTTTTTCTTTTGACCTCCCGGCGTCTCTCCTGCGCGTTATCGCAAGAATTTGGCGGCGCGCCCATTTTTAGCGCTCGTTCTGTGACACTGCCCCCCACTTTCAGAATATTATCTCATAATATTCAAAACCCCACAAACGAGCGCGAACAATCACCACACACTCTGAAAGACTGTAACACGAACTGTCGCTCATGACACTTCACATTCGGAATAGATCCTCGATACATTTGTACATTGTAATTCAATTCCACGACACAAGAAATATAGCCACAGGTACATGACTACAACACTTCATCACACATTCCAAACAATACAAATGTATAAAGTTCTCTCATTACAACAATTACTATAGTCACATCATTACTATACATCAAATCACCGAAACAAACATTTTGACTCACTCAACATACAGTTGCGCCACAGGACAACAAGAACATTAACACAACATATGGCACTCAGCCCTGCCAAACACAATCCGATTCTACCTCAGCACCTATCCTGTGTATTTCTAGCGGCGCTTGCGCCCTTTATTGCGGTGCTCTCTCGATCTCTTCTTATTGTTTTTGCTCGTTTTGCTCCGGCGAGCCCCTTCCAACGACGGTATCTGAAGCAGCGTCTCAGCCATCGTTGTCACTTCCAACATCGTTAACGGGTCATAACATTCAACGGGTCCTGTCTGTTTATTTACCAGCTTGATTATGTCTCTACATTTTGCCCGGCTGGCCAACTCCGTCTCCTTTACACTGTCGGTCGGTTGAGGTCGTGCCGACGTAAATCCAGTTGCTCGACCCGTGAACTCATTCAACACGATCATCTTCCCATTCACGGTCTCTTGTACCGCGGCTTCACCTTGGGCTCTAGTGAGATCCGTCACGGGCGGCTCCTCCCTTGTATCTTGCGGTCACTGGGTTGGGGAGGACTCTATCTTAGGGTCTTCTCCCAAACATTCCGGATCATTCGGTCCTCGCGCCCCGTCGATGTTTCCGATGACAAGGTCGTAAAAGGGGGTCGTCTTACATAGAGCGGTAACCTTCCCGCTGAAGTACGGGGTTTCCACATCAATCTCTGCTTCGGGAAGCATCCGAACCGTACGGTCAATTAGGCAAACCGGTTTCGTTCTGCCTGTCAACTCACTTTCCCGTACCAAATTTCTCCACACGATAACCGTGGAGCTACCGGTGTCTCTTAGAACCGTAATCTTCTTGCCTGCAACCTTTCCAGGCAGCGTTGGCATTCTCTTCGTAACACTGGTTGGCTGTTTTGACATTACAGCACCCACAATAGGAATTTTCTCCCCATTCTTCAACTCTACGAATCCATCGGTGACGGCATTATTATCAGATTTCGGTGTCGCTTGCACACAGGATACCTGGTGAGTTTGACTCACTCCGTTCCGACAAGCGTCTGCTTTGTGACCAGTCTGACCACACTTGAAACATTTCACTACCGTAGGGATCGTAAAGATCGTTCGACAGTTTTTCGCGCGATGACCCACTCGGTTACACAGAAAACATCGCGGAATGCTCTCTGGTGCACGCTTTTTGGTGCACGCTCTGGTGCAACTTTTTACGTCATTACGTTATCTTTCGGAAAGACCGGAATGATGCCATTGTGCCATCCGGTGGTGTTGCCATTATAGTCAATCAAGGGATTGCATGTACACACCTACCACTACAAACAACCCTCGAGGCGGTGGCTGTTCGAGCAGTTCTTTTGAATAAGCTCGTCACCATCTGCTCTCTCTACATACCTCCGCAACACCGTCTTGAAAAGCATGAACTCGAGTCCCTCATAGAGGAACTTCCAGAACCTTATATCCTCCTTGGAGATTTCAATGCACATAGCAATCTATGGGGTGACTCTCGCTGCGATGCTCGAGGTCGCCTGATTGAACAGGTCCTGTTTTCTTCCGGTGCGTGCCTGCTGAATCGGAAAGAGCCAACATATTACAACATCGCTAACAATACGTACTCAGCAATAGACCTCAGCATAATATCCCCATCACTCCTGCCTCTACTTAAATGGGAAGTCGTTAATGATCCATATGGTAGTGACCATTTTCCTACCGTTATTAGCACATCAATAACAAATACATGTCCTGTACAAGTTCCCAAATGGCTCACCGACAAAGCCAATTGGGAAAAGTTTCAAAAAATGACTTTATTATCTTGGACTGACATGGCGGCATTGAGCATAGAGGATGCTGTATGCTACTTCACAGCTTTCTTGGCTGATGCAGCAACAAAACGTATTCCCCAAACTTGTGGACCGTCAAGCAAACGACGAGTACCATGGTGGAATAATGAGTGCCGTGATGCTCGAAAAAAACAAAATAAGGCATGGAGGTTGCTTAGATACTCGCCCACAGCCGAGAATCTTGTAAACTTTAAAAACGTCAAGTCGCAAGCAAGGAGGACGCGCCGACGGGCGAAAAGAGAAAGTTGGCACAAATTTGTGTCGGGCATTAACTCATACACAGATGAGTCGAGAGTCTGGAGTATGTTTGGTAAGGTGGCAGGACGAGGAGCACATTCGCTTCCTCTAGTGAACCCCCAAGGGGAGAGTTTGGAAGACCAGGCAAACACTCTCGGAGCACACTTTGAACAGGTCTCCAGCTCAACACACTATAGTGAAGCGTTCCGACGATATAAAACCGCAATAGAAAAACAGAGATTAGAGCGCAAGCCCAGAACACATGAGGCATACAACGAACCTTTCTGTTTGGCTGAACTGCAGGCCTCACTTGCCTGCTGCAATAAATCTGCCCCAGGCCCGGACCGTGTGGCATATGAAATGTTGAAACACCTGCCCACTGAAACCCAGAAAGCTCTCCTCTCTCTCTATAATGCGATATGGTCTTCTGGCGAGCTACCCTCAGCCTGGAAGGAAGCTATCATTATCCCGATTCTAAAACAAGGCAAGGACCCGGCCTCAGTTTCCAGCTACAGGCCAATTGCATTAACCAGCTGTATTTGCAAAGTCTTTGAAAAAATGATTAAAAGGCGCCTGATGCGCTTCCTTGAAATTAGTGGCCTACTTGACCCATACCAGTGTGGGTTTCGAGAGGCTCGGTCCACCACTGACCACCTTGTCCGTATCGAAGCACAAATTCGCGATGCTTTTGTTCATAAGCAATTTTTTCTGTCTGTGTTCCTCGATATGGAAAAGGCATATGACACTGCATGGCGCTTCGGCATATTGCGAGACCTGTCACATTTAGGTGTGCGGGGTAGAATGCTGACAGTTATCGAAAGCTACCTGTCCAACCGTACATTCCGTGTCCAAGTTGGCACCGTCTTATCTCGAGTATTTGTCCAAGAAACAGGAGTGCCACAAGGAGGTGTATTAACCTGTACACTTTTCATAGTTAAAATGAATTCCTTGCACCTGTCTCTCCCACGAAATATTTTTTACTGCATATATGTCGATGATGTGCAGATTGGTTACAAATCTTGCAACATCTCAATTTGCCAACGTCAAGTTCAACTAGGGTTGAACAAGGTATCTCAATGGGCAAACGAGAATGGTTTTATACTCAACGCGCAAAAGAGCACTTGTGTCTTGTTCAGCCGAAAGAGGGGCCTCCATCCTGACCCCGACATTGACCTGCATGGTCAACCTCTGTCAGTGAAGACCGAGCACAAGTTTCTTGGTCTCATATTAGACACTAAGCTAACCTTCATCCCACACATCAAGTATTTAAGGGACAGGTGCTTAAAAACAATGAACATTTTGAAAGTGTTGTCACGCACTACATGGGGTAGCGACAGGAAATGTTTAATTAACTTATATAAAAGTCTCGTACGCACACGCCTAGATTACGGTGCTATAATTTATCAGTCGGCAACACCATCAGCCTTGAAAATTCTCGACCCTGTCCACCATCTAGGCATTCGCCTCTCTACGGGTGCTTTCCGCACCAGCCCTGTGGAGAGCCTGTACGTGGATTCGAATGAATGGTCGCTCCACCTACAAAGATGTTCCCTGTCCTTTTTGTACTTTTTGAAGGTGAAGGCAGACAAGAAACATCCTTCCCATTTCACAATTAATGATTTGTCTTGTTCTGGCTTGTTCGAGAACCGACCTTCGTTTAGGCAGCCCTACGCGCTGCGTGTAAGGAGCTTGGCCGAAGGAACAGGTGTGCCTCTTCTTGAACCCAGTTTGATGGCTCCTGCAACATATCTGCCACCGTGGCAGTGGCAGCTTATAGACTGTCATGTTTCTTTTGTTGATGTCACAAAGCACGCACCACTTGCACACATACATACGTACTTTTTAGAACTACAACACAAATACACATGCCCTGAGTTCTTTACTGATGCGTCAAAGTCAAACACTTCTGTGTCATATGCAGCAATAGGCCAATCCTTTTCTGAGGCCGGCGTTCTTCATCCTAATGCAAGCATTTTCACAGGAGAAGCATACGCAATACTGGCGGTCGTAAAACACATTAAACAGATAAATTTACAAAAGGCTGTAATATACACAGATTCCCTAAGCGTGGTCAAAGCCCTGAAAACTCCTAAAAAACACAAGAACCCCGTGCTGGTGTCACTCTACTCATTTCTGTGCACACTCTACGCATCAAAACAGCATGTCGTTGTCTGCTGGGTTCCAGGGCACCGTGAAATACAAGGGAACGTTTTGGCCGACAATCTGGCTGCTTGCGCCAATGTCACTACTGCCAATGCACCAACACCAGTCCCTGCACTTGACTTAAAACCTTTTATAAAACGAAAGCTCAGGGGGTATTGGCAGAGCATTTGGGATAAACAAACAGATAATAAACTCCATGCTATTAAGCCGCAACTAGGTTATTGGCCGCCACTATCAAAATCACGACACACAGAAGTAATACTAACAAGGCTTAGAACAGGACACACACATTCCACACACTCATTTCTTCTGTCTTCCGGTGATCCACCATATTGTGAGAGATGTGGAGACCCCCTTACGGTTCTCCACATTCTTGTCCAGTGCAATGAGCTAGATGCTTTAAGAAAAAAGCACTTTTTACTGCCCTACCGACAGCAGCTCCCTCTACACCCTGGGATGCTGATCGGTAGGGATCCGCTTTTTAAACCACAAACACTTTTTACGTTTTTAAAAGATGTGCAAAGCTTTCACCCGATATTTCAAGGTCACCCGTAGCACGACCTCTATAGTGTGGTCGTGGCTGCGGTGACTATATCTTCACCATAGTTTTATCATCATGACATTTTGCCATCAGCTATCACCACACATATGTCACGCCACTGTCATAATTTTATTACTTTCATGTTTGAACCCGCGTTAGAGCGAGGAATTTTAAGGCCCCTTTACAGCCACGCACCATATCATTGTTCATATCTGTAGTCAATTGAAATGGCGCTCTTTGGCCATCAATTGGCCCTTGCGCCACTAAAATCTACTCATCATCATCATCAACCGTAGGGCTCGTAAAAATCGTTCGACAGTTTTTCGCGCGATGAGCCACTCGGTTACACAGAAAACAACGCAGAGTGCTCTCCGGTGCACGCTTCTTTTCTTCGGGAGCCGATTTCTTCGAATCTTCAGGACACTCCTTCTTGACCCTGGCCAAATTAGTTCCACCTTGCGCTTCCAAGAATTGATCAGCCAATTCGAGCATGCCTTCAAGTGACTCAGCCTTCCTCTCTTTCAAGTACAGCGACAGACTTGGGTGGCAACTAGTAAAAAACTGTTCTCTAATTAGGAGCTCTCTAAGCTCATCGTACTCCTGCGCTGTCCCTGAAAGTTCAATCCATCTGTCGAAATAATGACAAAGTCGGGCGGCATACTGTGTAGTCGTTTCACCATCAGCTGGCTTTCCTGTCCGAAATCTGTCCCGGAAACCTTCTACAGTAAATCTAAATCGCTTCAGCAAAGCAGCTTTCACCTTCGCATAGTTGGCTGCATCGGTCGGCGTCAGCCTACCGTACACACTTAGCGGTTCACCACTCAAGCAAGTACTCAAAGCAGTTGCCCATTGATGTTCCGGCCAATTCTGGCTCCTCGCAATCGTCTCGAATCGGTGAAGGTACACGTCAAGGTCGTCCTTCCTTTCATCAAACGCCACGAGCAGCTTGCTTGGGTTCAAGCGGAAGACATGATCTTCCCGTTCGCTGCTTTCAACTCTAGCTTGGACGGGAGTTTCTCTTCGCTGTTGCAAACGGAGCCGCTCGAGTTCCATCTCGCGCTGTCGCTGCCGTTCTCTTTCCTCTCTTTCGTCTTTCGCTCTCTCAGCTGCCAGTCTTTCTTTCTCCAGCTCCAACTTCAATTGCAGCTCTCTTTCTTCTTTCAGCTGTCGCTCCTTTGCCTCTCTTTCTTCTTTCGCCCTTTCAGCTGCCAACCTCTCTCGTTCCAACTCAGCTGCTTTTTTTTCCTTGGCCCTCTTTTTTTCTTCTTTTTCTTTCTCGGTGACCCACTTCCGTAGTTCGGCGCCAGAAAGACCCATCTTCTCACCAAGAGCAACTAACTTTTCGAGATCCATGGTGTCTCGCGACTCGCAAATAAAACCTTGCCGCGTGCAAAAAGTATCTGCCTAAATCAGTCTATCGGAACACTCTCCTGGACTCGTTAACGAGAACACTGAACAACACACAAAATCGTTCCGATAGCACTATCAACAACTCGAGGCTCTTTCTCACTACTTTGGACACACTGTGCACCAAAAGGTCCTGTGTCGCGGACGCCAGAATAATTGTCACACAGGTCCCATTAATTAGGGAGGCGATCGCCGGGCTAATTCCAAGGGCCGAAGTATCGGCCCACCGAACCACACCACGAAAGCGTGGACACTTTGGAAGTGGTCCTTTTTGGCACGCCAGCGGACGCCAGCTGTGGCCCAAAGAACAAGTTAGAGCCGAGAGTTGATAAACAAAACAAAAATTATATTCTCAGAAATGGCAGATCGAAAACAATACACAAGAATGCACACTCTACAATTGTTGCATACAATATGTCCCCAATCAAACAACGTACTACACAGTACAATCAGCCACACTCGAAACAACGGACACAGACAACAATACGCACTACAATGCAGTCGCATGCATTGAACAACCAAGACACTTAAAGACTAAAGATATAGAAAACCTATTCAGTCCAAACTTCTTGGAAAAAAAGTCTAAATGATACTCTTCCGAGAATCACTCACTCAAAGTCCAGAGTTGTTGTCGTTCCACTGCCCTCGAAGTTCCTCTTCCAGGAAACCTCGCCGAAGTTTCTCTTCTAGGAAACCTCACGTCTTCAATAGGCCACTCTCTAAGCTTTAAACTTCTTCGCCGGAAACACGTCGGCTTCACACACGCAGCTGTTGCCACGCGTCTTCGCTCGATAGCGGTAAACACACACTCTTGCCTGTAGCTCGAGTCGTCACCCCTCAGGTGGAAATCATCTTCTTCTCCTGTGTTGTCTCTTCGGACGAAACCTTCGCGACTACACGGCGGTATACCCTACGCGCTCTGGCGCTAACATCCGTCTTCCCCTGCTCTCTCATCTCAGCTGCTCGGTTAAATACCTTCCGCGCGACATTCCAGAAAGTTCTCGTCATTTCGTCGGAGCGATACGCAGCGAAGACTGGGTAGGGGGTGAGACGGTTCGAATGCCCTCCGCGATGGATGACTCAACCCGGCGTGACCGCGCCTCTTTCGTTCTAGAAATTTCGCGGGCTTACTCGGCTGCCGATGTGGGGTGAGGAGGTTCGTCGGCGAAGCCGCGCTTCCGAGGGGAGAGCGCGCGCCCGGGGAGCCTTGGATGTTTGTTTTCTTTTTTTTCCTTTTGACCTCCCGGCATCTCTCCCACGCGTTATCGCAAGAATTTGGCGGCGCGCCCATTTTTAGCGCTCGTTCTGTGACAGGAGTGTCAAGTGTGGTTGCAACACTGAATACCTATTCTACACCCAATACTTGTATACTATTGTGATACAGCTGGTACCACGTGATAACGTCAATTACAGTTAGGCTCCGTCCACTGAAGTTGATGTATGTAGTGGTGTGCAGGGATACGATTTTCGTGATCACAAGCACTGTATATCAGCTTATTGCTTTTGGTGTTGCTAACTCATGTTGCTGTTGGCATCTTTACGCAAGTGGAAACAACTTGTATAATTGTACAACACATGTGCGACTGTTCAAGATATGTCTGAGCGCACATTTGTACATATTTTAGCGAGATTTTGTGACATTGCACTATTGCACGCCTGTCCTAAATGGTCCTTTATTTAGTGCGTTAGTCTTTTTGGGCTGTATTACCGTAAAAATAGGCCAACAAGCCCAGTTTTGTACGGTTTCGGGTTATTCTGTATTTGTTCGCTCTCACTGGACATGTAGAGTAACATTGTACGTAAAAAGACGTTTAAAAGGCATTTTCGGCTTCATTCGTGTTACCATGACTTTCATCAAAATAACCTAAACATCTGTTTTGAAACCATTCAGGACTCTCTCATCATTATATACAAGAAATCGGAAGCTATAATAAGACATTCACTGCATAGAAACTTTGGTCAACTACCGCGTCGAGAATGACTGAAAAGGGGCCCTACGAAGTTTGGGTACGACTCGTCATCGTCGTTGTGCTTCTCTGCGTAGCTACATTGCAGAAAGCTATCTAGTTTCTTGTATAAAATTTGCGTTCCCAATGAAGCCGCTTGCAGTGCTGATCCGTCAGCACGTCCAAACATCATAATAATGACATGTAAGTAATGTATGGCATAATTTACGTCAGCCTCGTAACGTTGTGCTAATTTTAAAGTGACCAATAGATTTTCCTCATTCGTGCTTCGCACATCATCGATTCGCACTGTACGTTGGACCTGGCAGCTTTCTTCTTTCAATCTTTTGTTTTTTTTATAAATAGTAATAAGGGCAAAGTTGCAAATTGTTGTAAACATTCGCGCTCAACGTGTACTAAAAAATGTTGAACATGTGAAATGGAAATACATAATTGTTAGGCGAACTGGTAGTGCGGGAAAAACACACAAGAAGTAGAATCACACTGCATGAGCACTACCAACTATAGCCTAGCCTTCTATCATGGAACTACATCTTTTATCATATGTTTCAGTAAAAGAGTTATTCATATAGAGGTTCACTCAGTGACCTGTTGCCCTAAAATTGTGGTTAGCGGTACGCGAATCTAATAAGTTTCCTTAATAAAATAAGAACGAAGTTGAAAATTCTTGTGAACATTTGTGCTGAAAGTTTAGAAAAGGTTAGAAAATTCAAGATGGAACGATAGCTTACATCTTTGATTTAATGCTTTTCTAAAATATTTATTTATAGAGAATGCATCATCCTCATGTACTTGATGCCTTAGGAAATATGCAAGAACTTAGCTGACAGCATCCACTTATTTAGAAGACCACGTGCCACCATCTGCTATCTGACAAAAATAAGCGTTTCACCCCCCGTCATCACTGCTGAAGTCCGTCACTACCACTCTCAGGATTAGACAACGCATATACGCCAATAAAAAGCGACCACCACTGTAACTAAATGATTGCGCGTTGGCTACATCTTACGGAGGTTTTGCGAACATTAGCGAAGAATTTGCGAAGATTTGCGAAGGTTTGCGAAGGTTTTCTTCCAAATGTTTGTGGCTCGTTGACTATTCATAACTTTATTTTGTTTGTATATAGTGAGCAGTGTTATAAACTCAAGATCAAGGAAAAGGAATGAAGCCGAAAAATCTGAACTCAGCCGTGGTGTGAAATCTGCACAAGCAAAGTTGGAACCACTCTCCCGGAGGTGCGGTGGCAAGATTATCAGTTCTTTACTCGATATTTTGAAACACAGTGCAACCCACGATTGATGATTACTATTTACGAATGGTGCTTCGACAGGTTCAGCCCCCTATGTTTCGCTATCACTCTGCATCGATTGAAATGCGTCTACACCCACCATCGTGTTCGTTAATTCGAATGTGACTCAACACTGTTGTAGATATATTGTTGGGATATTCCAAGTTTAAGGCATCTGGTAATGATGCTCTGTGATTTTGTTTGTCGTGTCTTTTTTTTGTTCTTGTATGCACGGCTAACACACTATGATGGATGCACATCACCTTTTCCAAGCTGCGACTCTAACAAACTTCATATACAATTTTCTTCCAATAGAAGACAAGGAAACTAATTCAAAAGGCGTCTAACGTTGCACAATATACCAGAACACATACTGCCTGCTCTACCTCACGGTGGGAAGACGAATCTGCTCCCGCGTAGTCGACGTCTTTTTTCTACAGATGGCGTCAGTGTTTCGACACCGAAATATTTTCTACTTGTAGAACATTTTCACATAGGTTCTTGAAACTACAACAACGATGTTTATTTAAATATTGTTTTTAGCGGAGCATCTATTATGGTAAAAGAAAAGAATTAGGTACTGGTTGGTAGACTGGGTTCGCTGAGGCGTTAGTGACACAGCGGCGTGACTTGAAAGGCCTACTCCGGCTATTTTCTGACCATATCAAACAATTGGTGCTTCTACGTTACTGAGTCCTTTCGGTCAAGGGCCTGACAGTAGATACACTCGACAAACTTTATGATAATTTTAAACACGCGGAAAAAGAGCGCAGCACTGAAAGCGCTCTTGATTCATTACGTATGCTATAGACGCGCCCATTCCATATTTTGCTATCCAGTACATGACAGGATATGTAGCGGGTGGGCCATTAATACACGCGCTCGTTACATGTTTTACACCTTTCTTACGGCTGGTGCAATTCTACGCTTGTGCCATGACTTTTGTGTATTGTTTTACTACAAAGCAGCTTTAAGAAAAAGCATAGCTATGTGGTAGAGAACATGCTTGCCATGCAGACGGCCTACATTGGGTTCTTAGATCTTTATTCTTTGCTTTATTTTACTATTCAATTTTAGTCAAGAAAAAATTATTATTTTTGCTCACAACCAACCACACTGACATGGACGGCGAAGCCAATTGTACGAAATGAGCTCAAAACTACTATCAGCTTGAAAATATTTCTTGTAGTTTCTAGATAATATGCCCACATCTATGCTGTGTGGGAAGAACGCGTCTGCTGCAACGCCTATCAGCTTTCATCCAACGGGCTTGCTTCATTTGTGCTTGCTTCAAGACAACTACATGCGGCAATTTCTTGCCTCCAGGCTGTATTTGGATTCATATGGAGGATTGGGGCTCGGTTATGGCGGCGTCTGTTTACACAAGGTCTGTGAAAGCTCCAGATACTGTTTCATCCGGCCAGTGCTCAAGAATTGTGTATGCTGACTCGCGCGTATAAACAGTGACAGCACACATATCGCTTGGCTAGCCTAAATGAAAGAATGTGAGCCACCTACACTGTATATTGACGTTCGGCGAGACGTCATTTCCGATAGCCCTTAACCCCGCGCGAAAAGTTGTCAAAAGGGTGGGGTTGAATATCACTGTATCTCCGCAGCGGGAAATGTAAATATTGAATAATTGGTTAGATTTCGTTGGGTGTGAACTGGCGCTCTTTGGCCATCAAATGGCCTTTGTGCCAAAAAAAAACACCATATATCATCATCAGATTTCGTTGGGTGTCGTCTATATTAAATTCAGTTGGCCATTCGTGTTTGATGAACTAGTACTAGTCCTTTATTGTCTTGCGAGAACTCTCTGAAGTGTATTCGCAAAGTGTTTTCTTTTTTAAATACCGTAATTTAGTATGCAGAGTGAATGTTTCAAAATATAAACTCAAGTTATGAATGTCACTACAGTATTTTTTCTAAGGTGAAAAACTGCACTTGATTGAATTTATATATAAGCGAAAGGAAGATGAAAAAATTGTATAAACATACCTGGCTACAAGTATTTTTGGGCTGTGGTAAGGCTTCTGCAGCTCATACATAGTGTTTTCTGATGCAGCGTACTAAAGGACACGACGCTGTAAATAAGTTTTACAAAAAAATAGCGAATGCGCGAGGTCTATAATATAAATAGGGGACGCTCTACGGTCGAGGCCAGTGGGCCTGCGGAGAGCCATCAAAGAGGGTAGGTGCTGTTGACAATTCGTCTCGTTGCTTGGCGGGCACCATAGTGAAAACGTGATTTCACGAGCAAGTCATCGAAGACTACTGGCAGCATCGGTCCGCGAAAGTTGTATGGCTTCATCGGTAATTTGTTTCCTGCAAATGCGGTCAAGCCCAAGCTGGCGGGCTTCTGCAGCTTTCTGAGCGATGTAGTCAACGCTGTGATTTCTGCTGGTGTCCTAGTCACGCAACGTCCATAAACAAGCTCGAATAGTGTTAGCTCTGTCGTCTCTTGCAGAGCGGTATTGTATAAAAACTTGACGTACGGCCAAATTTCATCCTTCGTTTCGTGCTCTACACCAGCATACTTGGATAGCATGTCAGCCAGTGTTTTGTTAACCGTTCCGTCGAGCCGTTGCTTTGGGGAAAATAAGCTGTAGTTTTGTGGTGGTTTTTGCGCGTCAGCTTGGTGACCAGTTGCAATTACTCTGTAGTAAATGTAGCTCCGCGTTCGGTTACGAAGATAGCAGGTGCACCTTGACCCAAAAGAATGTTGTAGAAGAAGGTTCTAGTGAATGCAACTGCAGTATCTCGAGGCACCACTTTGGTATTGCGCATAGCGAGTCAGATAGTCAGTTGTGACAATTAACCATTTATTTTCTGAAGATGACGTGAGCAACTGACCGAGAAATTCTATTCCTGCTTGCCGAAACAGTGCTGGAGATGGAAGAAACTGGCGAGGTTTACGGGTAGAACTTTCCAATTCCTATAGTCACAGCAGGTTTGAACATAGCGCTGAACCAACAAAAACAGCTGTGGCCAGTACTATTTTATAATATGCACGCTAATGTTTTGGCAATGGCAAAGTGAGCAGTAAAAAAATTGATGCAAGGTATAGGCTGGCAACAATAGTGGTCAGTCTACTTTGCGCCTATGGCTGTGTTCCAATGCTCACCGTAGATGGCTGAATAGACAGCTGAATGGACGGCGGCCAGCTTAAGTTCCATTCCAATTTTCACGTAGCCGGCAAAGTAGACAGCTCTGAGAAGACCGCATCGTAGACAAATACGATGCAGGCTGCTTTGCTGTCTAAACAAGATGGCAGCTCAGCGAATCGCTTCGATAGATCAAATCTCGCCAATACGGCCGTCTACACACAAGCAGACGCTTTCCCAGACGCTCAATGTGAGTAGCGTTTATTTATTTTTGATTTTAACACGAATAAAGCTAGAAAATACAACTATTACGTTTGTTTTTTTAAGGTTTTTCTTCTCGACGCAAGGTGGTGCATCGCTGCTTAAAAGCTGCCTAAACGTGTTCCAATTATCGGACAGCATGGGCTCGGTGCGGTCTTCTAAGCAGTCTGCGTAGACTGTCTACGTGCTGTCTTAGAATTGGAACACTTCCAATACTACACCAAATTGACGACAATATAGTGCATAGTGGCAAGGCCTGAAATCTTTTCGGTTGAAGTTATCGCGCTACGCGGAAAGGATACACGTTCAGGGTGAACTAGAACTGTCTTTGCGGTACAAAAAATTCTCCGTCATGCGCAAGCCATCGGCCGCTGACTGCGCGAAACCGAGTCTTTGTGGGCGTGACCTGATAACGGCGCTGAGCAAGAGCGGTGCGCCGACTGAACACCTAACACCGGCTGCTTCGAGTACAGCCGTATGCCGGGTGAGCAGCCTGAATGCCAACTACGAAGTCGTCTTCTTGGCAGGCCTTGGGCTTTTCAAAAACGTTTACCTGCAAGCCGCTTTAGGTGACGGTGACGCCAAAATTCTGTAAGTCTGTATGCATTCTTTACGCGCTCTGTGATAATGTCTCAAGCGAAATCGATCAGCTGGTGTTACTGGGAGTGTTGTCGATGGCAGAACACGTGAAATTTGCGGCGCCTATCTGAATGGCCTTGAAAAAAAAATACGGTAATGTTCTAAGTTTCGGTGACGTTAAGGTCGCCCTCATGCCAGGTTTCGATGTCGAGCATTATCCGTTTCCGATAGTCGAGGCCACATTTGCCAGCCTAAATGAGGGGGAGAACTTGAGCTCATTGGATTTCAAGAACGCGTACACTTAGGTGCGGCTGGACGACGCGTCGCGCAAGTTGTGTCGCGCATCATGGCCTCCATTGTTTTAACAGGCAGCCGTTCATGCAGCTGTTTTAGCAGCTTTTCACATTGTTTTAACAGGTAGCTAGTTTTCGAAGGAAGTCGGATGTGATACTTAGCAGATTATCCGGCGTCCAAGGGCATAGCTCAGCACGCTGACTAATGCGTACACTCACACTCACACTCAATGGAACGTTGTGAGTAGGAACGGGAGTGAGAACTCATTATTGCGAGTATTCGTCAGTATGGATGCGAATGAGTATTCGTGAGACTGAGTAGGCGTGAGTATGAACGTGAGTGCGAAGGCTGAAAAAAATTGTGCTGAGTGAGTTTGAGTGAGTGGTCTGTTAAAGGGCCGACCTATGGCCTGGTGCTGAAACCGTTTTTATTTCTCTCACACGAATAGTTGGCTGTACACTGCTTTCGGATGGTTTTATTATTGTTTTGTGTGACACGGCAATTGTTCGCAGTGTAGACAGTATTTCATATTTTTGCTGTTAACTCAACGCGTTTTTGCGAAACACCATCTATATAGCTGGATAATCCGCTCCAGTTTTTTTTTGTTTTTATATTTCCTGCATTCGTGAAGTCTATTGTACAAGCCATTCCTGCCCAAATTGTGGCATTCAGACTGGCAGTGTTCTCCTATAATAAATAAATAAATTAATAAATAAGTCACTAAATAAATAATTTGTGAATAAATGAGAAAATTTTGACGAGCTGATGGTCTTTAATGTGCACTGATGCCGTGCTATGCACGCGGTTCTAGCGTTTTGTTTCCACAGAAATGCGACGACTGCGGCTGCGGTTGAACTCGTCACGCTTGGGTCAGCTGCAGAGCTCTTAGCTCAACACCACCACGGCAGACAAGAAATCTTGAAAAGCTAAAAAATATGTTTATTTTTTATTTTATATCTCTATATATGCAGGTCGAAGAACGGCAACAATGTGTTCTGTAGTGTTCCTTCGAAAGTGCTATGCGGGATGCACTGGCCCGTGCATCTCCAAATTATGAGAAGCAATGCACTCCTAGAAAACAAATACAGCATTAATATTGACGGGGTCATTTTCCGTAGAAAAAATAATTATGTTTAGTTTTGAAACTTTCTGTCCCTGTATATATACAATCGTTTTCGGTTCATATCCCTACGCTAGCCGAAATAAAACTATGAGCGTCCACTGGAGCATGCGAATTACATAAACAAGGTAATACGCAGTAAATGGATTCCAGAGTTCCTACGCCTGCGCATTTTTATTTATTACGGACACACAGGCGTCCACAAAGAGAGCCACTTCTCAACTCAAACATTTTGTATGGTTTTTTCACTGGGTTCAGTCAGTCTTTGTTCAAGGAACACTTCAAGATAAATACCTGAAAAAAAAACAACAAGTGACTAAGCATACCATGAAAACAAATTAGTGTCCTCGTTTTATTTTCTTCATTGTTGATACAGACACAATTGTGAGGTATAGAAGCGGAATTCTCTCTTACATAGATTTACGCTTTCCTTCAGTGCTCTTGGTGCTCCGCTACTTTTTTTGTTCTTATTCGGGACATCGCAATATAAACAGCTAAACGAATAAATGCTTTCAAGCCGCGGAACCCTGGTTCGAGCGTGAGGCTCGGCCACCCTGCCGCTCCTGGCGCCGGCACGCAATTTGAAATGGCACCGCCTCCTTCAGTGTCTACAATATCCTGCTTGGACGCTTTAAACGAGTGGCGTGTAATAGAATGAGACAGCCATTTCCTCTTCGCGGGAACGTGGAATAGAAATGCGGACCACTCGTAACGTTGGTGACAAACAAACTTAGGGCAACCGCGGTGCCATCATAAATTAGGTTGCAGATCTGATTGATTGATATGAGGGGTTTAACGTCCCAAAACCACCATATGATTATGAGAGACGCCGTAGTGGAGGGCTCCAGAAATTTGGACCACCTGGGGTTCTTTACGTGCACCCAAATCTGAGCACACGGGCCTACAACATTTCCGCCTCCATCGGAATGGGTTGCAGATCTATACCACTCATAGTGAGAGTGTTGGTTCGCTCTTTGCCACTACAACATTTACAACTACAGAATTCTCGCTGTCGTTTAGTAAGAGAAGGAAATGTCCAATAAATATTTGCTATAATCTTCAACTGCATTTATTCGTCATTTCAGGAAACTATAGCTATGAAATCGTCTTTCCTCCTATGTAGCTATATTTTTATCTCACTTTCTCCTTGTTTATTGGGATAGTTGGCAGTCAGGCTTATATTAGGATGGCAGGGTTTATTGTTTAAATTCCTGAGCTGGACTGTTGTCGGTGATGTTTTTTTGAATTTCATGTTCATAGCAACACACTTTAATGCAACCTTTATTTCTGTGTTCACAACAGCAGTCATCATTTTATTGGTATGGACTACAGCAAATACAGAAGACCGCAACTAAATATGAAAGAATGGGCAGGCGCTGAGTCGCAACGTACCGACCAACTGGCGCAAACCACCGTTCAACTGAAAATGATAATAATCTGTGATATCGAACACTCGCATCAATAATTCTGTCATCTACTTGGTTCTATAGCACACGAAAATACGAAAATATGTCTAACCAGCATGTCAGCTTTATTCTTCACTGTTCTGCTTGTCATTGAAGTATAGGAGCTGTGATGAACTGTATTGATTGTGTAAAATACAAGTATGCTGTGAAGTTTATTATTAGAACCGAAATTTTCGTTAAATATAAATTTCATACGAAGCGTTTGTTTGAACACTACCCAGAAAAAAAACTTACACTAAGGGCGCAAATAAAGATCTGTTTCATTCTCGCTTTCTTCTTTATGCCCCTAAAGACCAGCATTCTACATCTGCCGGGAGAAACAAGATGTCACCAATAGAAGATACAATGCCGCAATGAAAGAGGAATTGTATCGAAAGGAAAGCGAACATTTTTATTCTCTTGATAAGTGTACACAACTGCCGAAGCAAATCTCAGATATAGTAAGGCCGACAAGACATTCCACATATTGCATGATTGCTTTGCGTTAATTGCCAACCTGTCACAATGACTTTATGCCTTGTCTTTTTTATCCGCTTTTTGCTTCATAGAGGGCTATGCAGACAAAGTGGTTCATTCTTCATCTTAGTGCTGCGTTTGTTTCTCGCGTTAATTTTTAAACTAAAGCGTAGGTGAACGCTATTTTCCTATGTATTTTTTTTCGTACCTATAGGAGCTTCTACCTTTCGTTCACTGCTTCATTTTGTGCGTGCATGCGTGTGTATGTGTGAGTGTGTGTGTGGGTGTGCTCGCGCGCGCGATGTACTGTATCAGTTCTGAGTTATAAGCAGCATGAGCGGAACATTCAGCGCCTTTCTAGTCAATTGTCGTTCATGCTGTTCTGCCACAGATATTAAAAACAACTTGAGTGTTAGTATGTACCTTATGCATCTACGAATAAAGTTTGTGAATATATGAAAGCAGTTTGAATTTCACATTCATAAGTTAGAAACCACAAAAAAAGCGTGAATGAAGAATTACGAAAGAATTAGACCGGTCAGGATATACCATTGCTTCCGAACCTACTCGAAATTGACGTAACCAAATTTAAAGCCAAACATAAGAAATACTTAAGAAGTGGAGGAGCAATATCTGGACGAAAAATTTATGAGCGGATAACCCGTTTTCAATGACAAGTAAGCTTATGTGTTTATCGTGAAGTGTAGGATTTATGCACTTTCGCGTTACGTTATATATATTATTTCAATGAGAACAGGGTTTGTAGTGAATACTGTTAGGAATATTGCAATATATCCTTATGTTACACACGTGGGGCTTGTTCATCCTGTTATTCTAGAAACCAGGGAATCTACTCGGGCAAATAGTCCTGCCGCGGTGGTGTAGTGGCTAAATACGCTGCTGCTGATCCGCAAGTCACGGGATCGAATCCCGGCGGCGGCGGCTGCATTCCGATGGAGGCGGAAGTATTGTAGGCTCGTGTGCTCAGATTTGGGTACACGTTAAAGAACCCCTGGTGGTCGAAATTTCCAGAGCCTTCCACAAGGGCGTCTTTTATAATCATACGATGGTTTTGGGACGCTAAACGCCACATACCAATCATTACTCGTGCTAATACTGTGAAAATGAGCCTGTTTGTAGCACGAAACAACAAAATATGTTCGCATTTAGATGCAACAGAAACACATACTCTAATTGAGCTTCACAAACAATCAATAGATAAGATGATTGTCTTCGTGCACACTTCTACAACAAATATTCCTTGCGTTCGCAATGGTCACCTATGTAGTTTTAACTGATTGATATGAAGTAAATATGCTACTTTTATATACCACAGAGTTGTATACATTATAAACAAATATGTCCTCAAAAATTTGACATTGTTAGGGTGCTTTATCTAGGGCTTGGAAGGTTTTGCCACTAAAAAGGATTCTCAGGCAATCGATCGACACTTCATTTTTTGAGAACCTTACCTTCGCTGAAAAAATCTACATACATAAATTTTAAACCGTACCTCATAAGCAGGTGTCAGGAAATGAGGTAGTGTACCTACATACTTTATTTCAGAAAAAAAGGAAACAAACTTAATGACACTCAGCAAAATTGCAGCAGTCGTTTTTCCGTCTTGTCCGAACTGCTTTAGAACCCCCCCCCTCTTTTTTTTCCTACAAAGAAAGTGAAATTTCGAAGAAAACTTTCACTTTAGATATGCGTTCTTGCGCTGTCGGGAACACCGATAAGCCGATAATACTCAATCTCTTTTGTGCCAACTCGTGTCGAATATATCAGCATGCATAATGTAGCCAGCAGGCAGCGTGGTATCCCGACGATGTTGTTTGAGCGGAAAGCTTCCATTTTTGAGAAAGTTGGTGTTCTTCGTGTAATCAAAAGATCAAGATTTTTTGGTTTCTCACGGCATCAACTCTACCGTGCATCCGCCAGTTTTCTCGGCGAAACCAAGATGAATACAATCCATCATTTTCAACTTTTCATGCAGTAAACACTGGAAGTATAAGTGCCAAGGGCTAGAAGACGATATGGGCCTAATAGTGCGTTCAATAAATCGATGTGTCAATACGGCCGAAATAACAACTTTAATTGCCATGGTCGTTATATTGAAGGTATTTGTTCCGCTGAAAGCAATGTGGTTGAGGGCTGCAGTTTTGATCATAGATGTTTTAGTTTACATTGATGCAACATATTCAAAGTTAAGGAGTGCGTATTAAAATGTAACCAGGATTCAACGTTGGCCATGCACTTGTTGATTGTTCCCATTTTTTGTGCTTTTAGGGAGTATTTCCTTGTTTAAAACGTTTTTTTCCTGGTTGACTCTTTCATGATGTAGTTAAGTTTATTTTGTGCACTGGTGTTCTTTATATGTTTTTTGCGTGTTTTTCAAGATAATCGTCAGTTGAGAGCTAGCGCCTCTCGCGTGGGTTTCTTCCAGCCATTGTACGACTAGTGAGCACTGCTCCAAAGTTCTACAATGAACACGAAGAAACTCGCTAAGCTGACAATGCTAATATTTGTTTCTTGTGTGCCTTGGACGTTCTCCGTTAAGTGAACTGCAAAATGCAGACAGTTGCTGCCTTAGTGAGTACTTAAATACTGAAGAAAACTCCACAATGAATGTAATTTGGAAAAATCTCGGAGCGCTTTTTCTTTCCAAACTTTTTGTTATTTTCGATGCTGTAGCTCGGCAGTCAGTACCACAAAATATTTTTCGTATTCATGGTTGGCGTTCATAGTAAGTAGTCACAGATTCAAGCAACAGAATTAAAAACAGAAAAACACGAAAGGCTTCGCTGAAAAAAAAAAACGAATATTTTTTTTTGTCAAGTCTTGGTTCCATCTTGGTTGTTCCGCCTCTAACCTAACTCAAATGCAAGTGTACGTGCCCTTAATGAAGTGCTGGTGTTTAAGCATTATCTTCAAACAAAGCCATCGCGTTAAAACATTTCCTGAAATGTTACAATTACCCTGTATTCAGAGCCAAATAGTGTGAAAGAAACGGATGTGCAGACTTTGAGCCGTAAATCCCTAACTAATCTTGTTCTGAAAGGTGCACTATAAAAATTAGTATGTTGAATTGTATGAAAACAATGAAATTGTGCGTGGAGGTACTAATGGTAAAGTATTTAACACCTGTGTATGCTTTCTCGAAGTACAGAGGCACCAATATGCCTGTATGTTCTTTAATTGTACTTTGTAATCTTTGTACATTGTATTATACGTTTGGAAACTTTTGTACTGGAGCAATATTCAAATTTTCTGGCAGCTACAAATTGATATTTATAGCTTTTCACATACTACTCATTTGTTTGCGCGAAACAAAATCACTTTTGGTTTTAGTTACCAATAAAAAACTCTAGGGCGTCAATCCTATTACTGACTAATTATCGAACATTTGAGACTCGCTATTGCTCATAATATAGTATCCACTATATTCATTTCGGTTGCAACAATAGATTTTTTTTCAAGTTCTAAGCATATACTTCAGTGTCATTAGTGCAAGAATAACAGTATTAAGGCGAGTTCCAACGCCACTCTCAATTAACCGTTAAGCGATCAACCCCTTTTCACACATCTTAGTTGAAGGCAGCGCTTACCATCTCAGTACGAATCGGGAGTGCTACACTGATGCATGTTTCAGCCACAGCAATAGCTCCCACCTATAGCAAACGAAGAAGGTACAAAAAAAAGATAGAAGAAAGAGAAAATGAATGTGGGGTTTTTCTTCGTCTCCAAAAGCAGAGCTCCCAATAAGGCCCAGCTGGACGTTGCTGTTCTAGCCGCTCGGCTGGGCGTAATTACCTCGCCTGCCTTCGGAGGAGCGTAATATGAAAAAGAGGAATCTCGCTGCCGCTCAGACGTTTGTATTATCTTCTTGGTACCTCTATCAAGTCTCGTAGGTGATGTCTCACTTGTGAATGAAGGACGACTTTCGTTGTGTCGTAAGCATCGTACGTGGAGGGCACCAGAAAAAATGTCCCTCACAGTAAACGTTGAAGATGTCATCCCAGTAGTATTACAATTTTCACCGAACACAAGCGTAAAACAAATAAAATTAAGCGAAAAGTTGGAAGAGATTTTAAGCATTTACTTCTGTGTCGTGTAGAGGCAGTCGCAGTTTTGCATTTCTTTTCTCCTGACACATTCTTTGTGTAAGCATAGTGCTTTTTGAAATGGCAGTCATGGCTGTAAAGACCCACGTAGAGGGAAGGGCATAGCTGACATTTGTTGACGTGTGAGCTGACGTGTGAGCTGCCTGGCTTCCTCTGCGTGTTGAGTAAACGCGTCAGCACTCATTTCCTTTTATCGCATTCGTGTGGCAGCATCACGTCCAACATCGTCTTTATTTCTCGTCAGTGAACAAGACTGAATGGGGTCATCCGTGTGGTTTCTTGTTGAATAGTATTGAATGCAAACGTTATGTAAGAGAAAATTTCGTCCCAGTTTTGTGTTCGATGTCCACATACATTCAAAGCATGTCTTCCGGAGTTTTGTGAGCCGCTTGGTTAACCCGTTAGTTTGTGGATGGTAAGCTGTCGACTTGCGATGAATAGTACCACTGAGCACCAACACCTGATCTAAAAGTGTGGCCGTGAATGCGGTTCCGTGATCTGTTATAACGGTCGACGGCACACCGTGTCTCAGCACAATGTTCTCTATGAAAAATTGGGCCACCTCTTCAGCTGTGCCTCTCTGGAAGGCTTTTGTCTCGGCGTAGCGAGTAAGGTAGTCGGGCACCACTAAGACCCAGCGGTTACCAGCACTAGAGGTGGGAAGTGGGCCCAAAAGGTCCATTCCAGTCTGGTCAAATGGCGTTGTCGGGATCTGGACAGGGTGTAGCAAACCGGCTGGTTTCGTCGGAGGTAACTTGCACCGCTGGCAATCGAAGTGGGTCCGTACATGATGCTTCACGGCAGCGGTGAGTCTAAACCAGTAATAGGTCCCTCGAACTCTGGCCAGTGTACGCGTGTAGCCTAAACGTCCAGATGTGACCTCGTTGTGCCACACTTGCATTACTTCAGAACAAATAGTGGCAGGGACGACGAGCAGGTAGGTGGACCCGTCTGACGAGAAGTTCATTTTGTAAAGGACATTATTTCGCAGAGAAAGCGACGATAGTCCTCTTGCAAAGGCTTTGGGCGCGTTCTGGCTTCGTTCTTCTAAATAATTAATCAAGTCAAGTAGCTCTGGATCGTCATGCTGGTGAACTGCGATTGTTGACGTGTCGAGGATTCCGAGAAACGCTGTCTTTTTATAAAAGGAAGTAGCCGACTCTATTGGTGATTGAGACAGGCAGTCGGCGTTCGTGTGTCGTTTTCCCGACATATACACCATCGTTATATCAAATTCCTGTAGCCTATGACTCCAGCATGGCAATCGCCCGGAAGGATCTTTCAGACTTGTTAACCAACACAACGAATGCTGGTCACTGATAACCTCTAAGGGCCAGCCGTAAAGGTATGGGCGAAATTTCATAACTACTCACACCACGGCGAGGCATTTTTTTTCAGTGGTCGAGTAATTTGCTTCCGTCCATGACAGATTTCTGCTTGCATAAGCGATCACTCTTTCTTCGTCGTCCTGGCGCTTCACAAGCCCAGCTTCGAGCGAACATTGCTGGCGTCAGTATGGAGCACTGTAGGAGCCGTCTTATCAAAATGGGCGAGCACGGGGGTCGTGTGTAGACGTTGCCGCAATTCATTGAAAGCAGCTTCGTGTTCATCGCCCTAACAAATGCAACGTCATCCCTCATAAAACAAGTTAGCGGCGACGCAATGAGTACAAAATCTGAACTAAACCACCAATAATATGCACACAGACCCTGAAAACGCCTGACTGCCGTTTTGCCTGAAGGTGTTGGAAGCTTTACGACGGCGGCAACTTTCTCGGGATCTGAATGAACTCCTGCGAAACTGACGACATGACCAAGCAACTGTAGTTTCTCAAAGCAGAAGTGACACTTCTCCGGCTTGAGCGTTAGACCTGCGGCCCATATGGCCTGCAAGACCATCTGCAATTGTTCAAGGTGTTCGTCAAACGTTGTATAAAACACAATGACATCGTCAAGGAATACTAGCCCAGAAAGCACTGTAAGACCTTGAATTATTACAGTCCATCCAGCGTCACCAAAGCGGTTTTTTCACGATTCCTGGGGTTGCCTTCAATTTGCCAATATCCACTCTTTAAGTCAATGGAAGAAAGGTAACGTGCGTTTTGGAGCCTGTCGATCGAATCATCTATGTGGGGAAGCGGGCACATACTTTTTTTGTAACTTGATTTAGCTTTCGATAGTCCACACAGAAACACAGGCTGCCGTTCTTCTTATTGACTAGAACAACAGGTGACGCCGAAAGGCTTTTCGGCGGTTGAATCACGTCCTCTTCAAGCATATTTGTTACCTGCTGTTCTAACGCGCCTCGTTCGTTTGAAGCCACATGGTACGGATTTTGATAGATTGGTCTAGCCGTGTCCTCTGCGATGATTCAGTGCTTCGTCAAGGACGTCTTGCCTACTTTCGAGGTCGACGCAAAACAGCCGCGCTGCTCGGCTAGCAGCCCAAGCAGGTGTTCCCGCTGTTGCTGAGTTAAAATAGGGCTGACGTCAAGGTTAGGTGCTAGGTCATGTGGGTCTTGTGAAGGCGTTGCTTCGACAGCTGAAAATCAGTCACAAACATCTGCTATCTCGTCAAAATATGCGAAAGGTGTGCCTTTTTGAAGGTGCCGTCGCTCGAAGGTGAAATTGGTCAACAGCAAGTTCGTTCGGCCATCGGTGACATTGACTATTCCTCGTGCTACTGAACCTCCGTGAGTAAAAAGCACCGAGGTTAGTTGGTCGGCGACTCCTTCACCGTCGAACGGTACGTCACATGCTACCGAAATGAGGATACATGATTGAAACGGCACAACTATATTGTGGTGTTTGAGATGAAAGGATTTGTGCTCTGGTGATGCAGAATCAGTCAGACGAGCACTCTTGCGAAACGAAACCACGCGGTCCGGGATGTTGATTATTACGCCATGCTCCATGGTAGAGTTCATTCCTATAATTAAATCTTTGCAGCACGCTGGGAAAACGATGAAAGTCGCGACGAAAGAGGAATCTCCTTTTCTGATTATCGCAGTGCATCTTCCAGTAGGGAACAGCACTTGACCACCCGCTGTTCTTATATGTGGTCCTGTCCATGGTGTTTTTACTTTTCTAAGTTGATTGGTCAGCTTGTGACTTACTAAGAAAAAATCAGCCCGCCTATTGACTAAGGCCGTCACTTGCTCTCCATCAACAGGTACGTTGAGGTCGGCGCTCACCAATTCGTCGTTCTCAATATTCGTCGGCGTCAAGTCGTTCTGCAGCGGAAGTACTGGGGACTTTTGATCAACTTGTGGTCGGGCTGCGACCTTACCCCGAGAGGTCATTGCCTTTAGTTTCGCCGGTAAGGGCTGGGTGACCTTGTTTCCCTAAGGTCTATAAAACTACGTCGATTCAGTGACAATGTTTGAGCAGGGGAGGGAGAGCGTGACCTGTGAGTGGAGTTGGGCTGGTGATTGGGAAGCGACTGGTTATATGGAGACCACGTTGTTGGAGGTCCTCGAAAACTAGGGTTGCCATGGCGAACAACGTAGTCAGCGTTGGCACGGCGACCGTCGTACCCTGGCCGAGATGGGTGAAGCGAGAAGTCGCGGTACCAACAATAGCGATCTATATGGCCGGCACCACCACAGTTCAAGCAGAAAGGGCACCGATCGACAGTGCGCCAAGCGTCCGTTCCGCGAAATTGTGGGCGTCCTATGTCCTCTTGTGGTGGTGAGTAAGGCACGGCAAGTGGTGGCTGGTGGCATAAAGACATCGGAGACATGGACCGACGTTTGAAGGCCTCCTGCAAAGGTTGCGACGAAGGTGCGGCTGTTGGTGGCTGCTAGTATGACACAATAGGTGGGAGGGGCAGTGGACGGCGGACAGCATCCGCGTAGCTCATTTCACGCTGCTCGCGACTAAGATCAGCTGCTAAAAGAGCGTGTCTAAGTTCAACACGAAGGACTGTGGCAACGCCAGTCACTGGTGTATACACTGGAGGAGTTCCAAGCTTCTGAATTTCTTCTCGGACAATATATCTTATCAGGTGACGGTGGGAGCCATGATTGTCCAGAGTCACTGAAGTGGCGTTGATTGGGGTAGTAGTGGACGAGTGATCATACTGCCTCAATTTTTGGTGCAGAGCACGCTGCGGAGGCTGGCTGGCGGAGGCCATTGACAGAGGTACGATACGTCTGGCAGAATTTGCGTCCAAGGAGGTCAGCTTAGGAGAGAAGCCTAGCAACCGCCGACTGAAGCGGTGCACTGGAGCCGTAACAGGTAACTGCGTGTCTCGACTTGATGAACAGCTCCCAGATGGGGTGTAGAGCATCGGAAGGGTTGCACCCAGCACCTCCACCATTGTCGTTGTTTAGCGTAAGCAAATCACCTAGACGTTGAGTCCGAGAACCGACGGCATGTGTTTTTATGTAGCAGCCAAGAGCAAGCAATAAACAAAAGCAAGTCGTCTTCTTCAGTTTCCCTCTTCACGAGACTGTTGGCACGCACCTAGCCTTTGTTCTCTATTTCGAGCGCGGCAATATACGTATATGTGGGCGGCCAGTGAACAATTCTGCAGTGCAAGCCATCGGTATTTTTTCAATCAATTAAATCGCTAGCAGATGCTGCCTGCGTCAGCATTGCGAGGAGAGTGAGGGTATCGTAGGAAAAGAGAGAAAGCAAGACGGCACGTGCTTTCGCAATGGCGATGTAAACGCCACAGGGACGAATGCCCAGAGGAGAAGAGGGAGCAAGTGTAGCTTAGCAGACGCTCCTCGCTTCGGCGTGGTGAGGCGACAGGAAGGAGCGTACGAGAAAAACGAGTTTGCGCATGTGTAGTGTGAGTGCGGACGCCGACGCCGTAGGACATATACTCCTAACATGAGATGCTTCGCCTCTATTAGTGCTTGGATATTATGTGCTTTTCATCTTATAAAAATATTAAAAAGCTTTTTTTTGTTCAAGAAGCGACAGATTGAGAACACGAAGAAGCACAACGTCTTGCCCTGTTGCTGGAAATGGTATGCATCAAGATACCAAAGCCAATCTGCAATTTCTTTATTTTGTGTGTTACAATGTTGGAGAGAGGCGAGATCACGTGGTATTGCAGGTATTTCCACAGAAGCCTTTTTACACTTTTCCTCACATTTTAAATTCCACTGTGTAATGTTCGCAAAGAACGTGTCTTTACCCACCAGTTGCAGCAACCTACGGTCAAGTTGCTCTTTCGGGCCACATACATAGTGAACCAAGCAAAGCAAACAGCTATACTCAGTGGCAAAGAGTCTTCATTTTGGCTAATGCATGCAGTCGGTTACAATTTAATGAACCTGCGGCATTTCTTTTTCAGACGCACAAAAAGGCTGCACCAATGAGCGCGCAGTCTAGCGGGACGTTATGAGACGAGTGGCCGATGACCCTGCCGTCGCAGAGCACTGCCCAGTTGAAGAGTAGCACCATTACTTCAGTCACAGTGGTGATCGGCCACCGCGCTTCAGAAGTCTGGGCTGGGTCTTTCCAAACTTCTTTCGTTGCGTTCGGTAGTCGTTTAAAATGTTTTCAATTTTAAAAGTTAGGTCAGCATCCACTCAACCCACTCATTTACGTTTGGTACGTCATGAGAGAGAGCCCGCTAGAAAACGAGAAAAAATATTTATCTGCGTGAAAAGTGGCCCAAAAGCCTAGCTTCTACGACAAGCGATAGAGTTCCGGCCAAAATGATTGCGCCACTCGGGGAACTGGAGCACCACAGTAAAACTGCACCACGCGCACCCTAGAGCTATCACAGCCTGATATTGCCTAAACGGAAAACTCCTCATGGTCGAGCTCCAGGTGCGTTTATTAAAATACAAACAAATACTTACACACCTAAAGAGAGGAGCGAAAATTGTGCTGGGCGAAACAGCTCCGTTCCCTTCAACATTACGTTTTTATTCTCGCCTTCATTTTACGCTCTCGAAGACGGGTGTGGGTAGTACGCGAAACTGAAACAGCGAAACGACGGCTACAAGCTGAGGTAAGATTGTGGCGTTGAAAAAGACCACATACTTATTTGTTCATTAGTTGAAAGGATACCAAGGCCCGAAACAAAAGTTTGAAAATACTTACATTCATTCTTTCCCTTTTTTTGTGGTCCAGATTTTGATTATTTAGCTGTCTTTTTCCATCCCTCGAGCTTTTGCACTATCTCCGGTATCTCACAAGCATTCGAGAATGATGGCTGAAGAACTTACTTGGACCTTGGCCTGAGATATATCTCATGAAAAACGCGAATATTGCCACGTTATTTTCCTCAAGTTTTGTTAACATCCCGTTCCACTACGTTCATCGCACGCCACGCCTAGGATGTCTGAACAGCTTCGAGGCTGTAGTAGATCATTGTGTTAAAATTACGCCCACATCGGGAACAGCACAGATTATTCTGGAACCTACGTTGCCGCTTGCGATAACGCAAAAACATTCAATGGCAAGTGTATATATGCAGACACGCTCCGCCGCGTGTCATTTGATCGATAGCTGACGCTCTGCCCACCTCTATTAGTGCCGTTGCCTCGCTGTAATATTACTTTCAATTTTTTTGGCCACAAGTTTGGCTCAAATAAACAGTTTAATTTTCGACCTACTGTCTGTTCTCTTTATCGTGGTCACGACCCTGTGACATCTGGTGGAGGTGCTTCCTGGTAAATCTACCGCACATCCCCTTTCAGCCATAAACCAATTCCACGTTGTAGAGAATACACCAACGCAAACCGCGACTAGCAAGTCAGCCGTAGGCAACAAGGTCTACCACCGGAGTACGGAACTTTACCCAACAAGGCTCGCACGTCCACCATGATGACCACTGCGTCGAAGATGGCTGCCCCTGCGCCACTGCCTGCGGCAATCGTGATACACCCACCCCGAGAGCCACCGAGCCTCCATGGAACACCTAATAAAGACCCGGAAACCTGCCTAAAGACATACGAGCGAGTCGCCTCCTTGAACAGCTGGGACACAGAAGAAAAACTACGCCAGGTATACTTCTACATAGAAGACGCCGTAAAGACGTGGTTCGAGAACCGGGAGTCCACGCTGCAGAGCCAAGATGACTTTCCGGCGATGTTCCTCCGTACATTCACTAGCGTCGTCCGCAAAGGACGTTCTGCTATTATCTTGGAGACGCTTGTGCAACTCCCCAACGATAACGTCGGAACCTTCGTCGAGAAGATGACCTGGTTTTTCTTCCACGCTCATTACGCCATGGCCGAGGACAAGAGGGTCCGATTGCTTATGCGAGTTGTTGAAGAAGAGTTGTTTGTTGGGCATTTGCGCAACCCACCAAAGACGGTCGAATATTTCCTCACCGAGGCTATCACGAGCGAGAAGGCATAGAAATAGCGCACAAGACAGTATGACAGCCGCTTTTCAGCAGTACACAACTCGGAGGCTCATGCCCTCAGCAACTATTGTTTGCACAGGACAATTGTGCAAGAAGTTTGGCGATCGGTGAGAATATCTCAAGCACCCCAGCCCGAGCCGGAAGCTATGAGCTACGCCACTGCCATGCGCCGCGACGCTCCTTCCCGCCCACGTCGGACGCTATCCCACCAGATTTTCACCGTCAGACACCGCCACCGCCGCCGCCATCATCGACGTCCTATCTGCCTCTCGTAGGCCAGTGCTACGCTTTTAGGAAGATGGACGTCTGGCACGCACCTGACTACCGCCCACTGTGCCACCACTACGGGGAAACCGGGCACACGTACCGCCGCTGCCAGTACCGCCAGATAGGCGTGCTTTCGCAATCGATGTGCCGCGTTCACTGCGGGGTTTAAGACCACATGACATTGCAAACTATGCCGCCGGAATGCAAAGGACACCCCAAAGATCTTCTCATTCACCTTCACCCAGCCGCTACATACCACCGCACCGTTGTTAATGCACTGGCCCAAGCCGGTGCTGGTCACCTAGCCCGTAACAGGAAAACTAAGGGCAGCGACTGATGCAGGTGCGGTTGCTGCCCGAAGAACTGTCGAAGACCCTCTGCCGGCATCGACGACGCCACAACGAAACTTCGAGAACCTACCGTCACCTGAACGTAGCCCCAACGTCGAAACTTTGCGACCAAAAAAAGTCCTGATTACGTGACATCGAAACAGTGGTGCAAAACGTCATAGTCGTGATCCGACGCCGTGACCCTACCGCAACGCCAAGTGACGAACTAGTGACTTCGACATTCTCATCGAAGGCTACAGCGTCAAAGCTCTTGTCGACACCGGAGCCGACTATTCCGTCATCAGTGGCACTTTCGCCGTGAAGTTGAAGACAATTAGTAGCCCCGCCGCGCTGGTCTATTGGCTAAGGTACTCGGCTGCTGACCCGCAGGTTGTGGGATCAAATCCCGGAGGCGGCGGCTGCATTTCCGATGGAGGCAGAAATGTTGTAGGCTCGTGTACTCAGATTTGGGTGCACGTTAAAGAACCCCAGGTGGTCAAAATTTCCGGAGCCCTCCACCACGGCGTCTCTCATAATCATGTGGTGGTTTTGAGACGTTAAACCCCACATACCAACCGAAGAAAGTTAGGACAGCTTGGGATGACACGGAAATCAGTACAGCCGGAGGTCACCTAGTAACACCAGCGGGAATCTGCGCAGCTAGAGTGATAATTAACAGCTGCATTTATCCCACAAGCTTCGTCGTACTGCAGCATTGCTCGAGAAATGTCCTTATTGGAATGAATTCGAAATAAATCTCAGGTGAATGACCACAGTGCGGTCATTCACCTGAGAACAAAGTCGATAACACAAACTACGAAGAAAGCACTGCCGCTACATACTTCGTCAGGAAGGTGACCTTGAATGTGCTGGAAGACCAAGTCTCCATTCCTCCTCGCTCAAGCGTCATCATTTCCGTCGGCAGCCCAAAACCAGAACACTTCGAAGGGGATGTTGAAGGTAATCAGCACCTATTGCTCAGCCGATAAATTTGTGTTACTAAAGGAATCGCTGAACTACGGGTAGGAAAAGGAACAGTTATGCTCACGAATTTCCCCAACGAGTACAAACACGTGAACAAAGGTACAACGTTCAGCTACATCGACGAGGTTACAGAAGCCCCGAATGCTTTCGCCCTCACCGATTCTACAGAACCTACTCCGTGGAACGAAGCTCCTCACCCAGCATTCTACATCAATCTGAGCCCTCTGAACGATAAACAAGAACAGCTCAAGTGCCTGCTTCTGTAATACAAAAACACCTTTTCGTTGTGGTGGAAAATTTGCCAGACCGCAGTCGCGAAACATCGCACAATAACGGAGGAAAATGCCAGACCACTACGGCACAACGCCTACACAATTTTGACGAGAGAACGTGAGGCCGTTAAAAGAGTATTCAATGAAATGCTACGCGACGACATTATCCAACCTTCTAAGAGTCCGTGGGCGTGAGCCGTGATGTTAGTGAAGAAAGACGGAACCCTACGTTTCTGCGTTGATTATCGCCGCCTCAACAAAATCACAAAAAAGATGTTTATCTTCTCCCACGAGTATAGAACGCTATGGATCGACTCCAAAGCACGAAGTACTTTTCATCGATGGATCTTAAGACTGGCTACTGGCAAATGTAAGTTGACGAGAGAAATCCAGAAAGCACGCTCATTATAACACCAGACCGCCTTTTTAGTTCAAGGTTACGCCCTTCGGTTTTTGCTCAATATCGGCGACGTTTCAATGCCTTATGCACACAGTGCTGGCAGGATTGAAGTGGCAAAGTTGTCTTGTTTACTTGGACGGCGTCGTGGTGTTTTCCTGCAGCTTCGACGAGCATCGTCGGCGACTTCAAACTGTATTTCAAGCCACCAAGACTTCCGGACTCACCCTGAAGCCGGAAAAATTGCCGCTTTGCTTAAGAGCAACTTTTGTTCTTGGGCAAAATGATAAGCAAGTCCGGAGTAAAACCAGACCCGCGGTAGACAGCTGCAATCATTGCATTTCCACCACCCGCAGACAAGAAGGCCGTGAGTCGATTTCTCAGCTTGTGCGCCTACTACAGGCGCTTCGTCAGAAACTGCCCGCATCGCCAAGTCCCTCACTAACCCTACGAGAACTGACGTCGAGTACAAGTGAGGAACCTCACAAGAACAAGCATTTGAGGAATTAAAACGACGCTTGCAGATGCCTGCGATTCTCGCGGATTTTGACGAAAACACCAAAACATAAGTGCACACGGGCGCAAGCAGCAAAGGACTCGGCGCCGTCCTTGGGCAAAGCACTGATGGACTGGAAAGGGTTATCGGTTACGCTAGCCGATCACTATCCAAGGCTGAAAGCAATTATTCGACAACAGAGAAACGGTACCTTGCCATCATCTGGGCGACGTCAGAAGTTTCGTTCTTACCTCTACGGCAGGCCCTTCAAAGTTGTGAGCCACCACCACACCTTCCTTCGGCTAGCTAACTTGAAGGACCTTTAAGGTCGCTTTGCGCTATAGAGCCTGGGACTTCAAGAATATGACATTACTGTCATTTACAAGTCCATCAAAAAACAATTCGACGCCGAATGCCTGTCGCGAGCCCCCATTAAACCACCGCCACCCGAAGACCTGAATGATGACTGTTTTTGGGAACTGTACCTGCCGACCCCTTCTCTGAACGCCAGCGTGCTGACCCGGAATGTAGGGAGGGGCCCAATCTAATACCTTGAGGGCAGAACCTCTGTTGTTCCAAAAGTATTCAAGTGGGCACTATTTCATTGCCACTGCGAAACGGCCTTCTTCTAAAGAAGAACTTCTCGCCACTTCGAGCCAAGTATCTTCTTGTGGTGCATTCAGCTCTGTGACCAGAACTCCTCCAAGCTCTAACGATAATCCAACGGCAGGACGCCTTGGTATTTTCCTGTATCGCGCCCACTCGGGAGGATACAAGAAAGGTAATACTGGCCGCACCTTACCGCCGACTTCGCTCGTTACGTCAGGACATGCCGAGACTGTCAGCGACACGAAACACCGCCGACAAGGCCAGGAGGCTTTCTTCAGCCGATCAAAACACCTCTACAACCATTCCAACATATTGGGATGGACCTACAGGGGCCGTTTCCGACGTCGAATTTGGAAAACAAATGAGTCGTCGTAGCTACTGACTACCTCAACCGCTATGCCGAAACAAATGCCTTACTCAAATGTAGCGCTGAAAAGGTAGCGAAGTTCTTCGTTGAAAATATCGTCCTTCGTCATGGCGCCCCAGAGGATGCCATCAGCAATATAGGTACGACCTTTACTGCTGATTTGACTCAAGCGATCTTGAGACATAGCCAGACAAGCCATCGCCGCACCACCACGGACCACAAACAGACAAATGGTCTCACCGAGTGGCTAAACAAGACAATCGCTGAAATGCTGGGCATGTACGTCGACGTCGAGCACAAAATGTAGGATGCCATCCTTACGTGCGTAACCTTCGCATACAACACCACCGTACAAGAAACGACCCAGATGACGCCATACAAGTTGGTCTACGGAAGGAACCCGACAACGACGCTCGCCGCCATGCTACCGAACGTCGCTGATGGAGAAAACCTCGACGTCACCGTCTACCTTCAGCGCGTGGAAGAAACTCGTCAATTCATTCACTGGCGCATCAAGAATCAGCAGGCAGCCGGCAGCCACCGTTACAATCTTAGACGAAGCTTTATTGAGCACCAGCCCGGGGATGGTGTCTGGGTATGGACGCCGATACTCCGACGCGGACTCTGTGAAAATCCTCTAAGACGATACTTCAGACCGTATAGAGTAGTTCGACGTCTCGAACCACTGGACTGCGAGGTTGTTCCCTACGGCAATACTAACTCCGACCGGCTCCGTGCTCGACCAGAAGTCGTCCATATAGTGCGCCACAAGCCATTTTATGCGTGAACCTGAGCACTGTATTTTATTGTTCTTGCTTTGCTTCTTAGCTTGTACCTTTCCTTTATTGTCTTTATTATTGTACCTACGCCTTTTGTTAAAGCATTGAACTGATGGCTTTTTCAGAGGGGGGAAATGCCACGTTCCTTTCTTTATGTTTTGTTATCACCTCGCGGTACACTACATTCAGCGCAAACCGCGCCTACAATGTTCGAAAAGCTTCGAGGCTGTAGTAGATTGTTGTGTTAAGATAACGCCCACATCGTGAACAGTAGGGATTATTCTGGAACCTACGTCGCCGCTAGCGATAACGCTGAAACATTCGATGGCAAGTGGAAAAATTCTGACGCGCTTCGCCACTTGTCTGTTCATCGGCGGCTGACTCTCTCTGCCCGCCGCTATCAGTGCCATTGCTTCGCTGTAATTTTACTTTTCATTTTGTTGGCAACAAGTGCGGCCCAAATAAACAGTTTAATTTTCGACCTACTGTATGCTCCGCTCGTTGTTGTCACGACCCCGTGACAAAATCTTCTTGACAGACATCTTAGTGGAGACTGGTCTGTATAAGCGCTTCTGTACACACCAAAGGGTTGAGATATAGAGAATAAGGTGTTGTACACGTACTGCGAGTGGAAATAGAAAGGTGTGTGCGTAAATGTTTCATCACAGTGTCAACTGCTGCAAGCGAACTGTACATTGACATAATTCAACTGGTCCCAGTGTGCTATTCTGCTTTTTTTTGCCTATTGTTCAGTTTAGGCACCACTTAATATTATTTTTTACTGCAGCAGCACCTATATACGGAGTAGCTGAGATAACATAAACCTCAACCTCTTAACAAAAAAGCAGTAGAACAGGCTATGCTTTTTCATGTAAATTGATACAAAACGTGATTTCTTCGTGTGCTTTATGATAGGTGCCCTTAAAGCATTTTTCTCGATAGCTTGAGAATGAAATAACTCGAATTTACCAAGACAGCCTTCTAGTGAACATATGTAAAGTTATGTGTGCGAAAAAGCCCGTTAGTTAGGTTGTCGAAAGGTAGAAAAAGAACGCAAAATAGAAGCGGTGTGCTACAAAGCGTTGGCTGCTCCAGACAAGTTTCTGTCGCGGCCACCCTCCAAGAGCATTTTGAATCAATACAAGCTAATTTGAAATAAATCGAGGACTGCACTCCTCTGCTTTATAGTTTTTTTATTTTCTTTGACAAAGATAGGCCCTCCTATCGAAACGTCATCCAGTACGTCTGAGGCATTCCACTGTTCATCCTGATTATCCCATTACATGTTTCCATCTGTCGGCTCCCATATAGAGTTTGCTATTTCATTTCTTTGTCAGGTGTAGTGCTCGTTGTTGTTTGTTCACGCTAACATAAGTCATACCGAAGTTAGCGTTGGGTTGTTGGTTGCTTTTAACTTAATTGCGCACGTTGCCAAAGGTTCACTGCCTGCAATTCACGCATCAAGACGGCTGCCTCATCGCACCGGAACGAACGTCTGTGCATTTTCGGCAAACGTTTACGTTGCCTTGATGGTTAGTTTACTTTGACCCTCTTTGTGCAGCAGGCATTATGCAAATGTGGGCCTATGCAGTCGATATCCTCATAAATTGGAAGTGCATGCGCGACGCGCAAATAAACAAAATGAAAAAAATGAAGGCAGCAGTTCAACTTGCTTCACAGTGGTCAAAGTTAAGCTAGCTGCCTCGAATTTTAGTCAGCAGATGATGCTCCACTGGTGAGAATCACATGACTCTAACTTAACCAGGTTATTTAGTGCTATGACTGGGTCATACTTCTTTTTCTCACGCCGTGAAAGTTCGTTCACTTCAGTACGCGTCTCCTACTGCCAGCATGCACATCCAAACACCAATCATATTGTTCAATGCTGAGAATGCAGAACAATGATCGCGTGCGTGGCTTCATTTCGCTCTGCTTATAAACCATTAGGTGTACTTAACGTATGACAGAATCGATTGATTTGTGGGGTTTAACGTCCCAAAACCATCATTTAATTATGAGAGACGCTGTAGTGGAGGACTCCGGAAATTTCGACCACCTGGGGTTCTTTAACGTGCACCCAAATCTGAGTACACGGGCCTACAACATTTCCGCCTCCATCGGAAATGCAGCCGCCGCAGCCGGGAATCGAACCCGCAACCTGCGGGTCAGCAGCCGAGTACCTTAGCCACTAGACCACCGCGGCGGGGCAACGTATGACAGAAGCTTACCTCGATCTATAGTGCAGCTAATTGTCACGGATTAATATATTGATGGTGGTGCAACAGATACTAGCATGGAAAAAAAGACAGACAGGATAAAGCGCCAGCCTTTGAACCCGTTTATTTTCCTCGCATCACCCAAATATATATGCTTCCAGTATGCGTGCAAGGAGAGGGTGCAGCACAAGCGACTATCACTTTGCACACACGAAAACCTACACAGAAGAAAGCTATCGCACAGTGCTATCTAGAAACAGGAATCCCTTCTTGTACAAAGTGAGTGACGCGATACTGATGCATTCGTTCCCATTCCTTTGTATGTGGTATGCCTCCAGTACTTCGTGTCATCCTTTGCAAGTGGTATGCCTACAGTAATATTGTGTCTCACTGCCCGGTTCCCATTACTCTCAAGAAACACATCGAATACCCAGTTCAAGGAATTCGTGACCACCAGGTGGCCACATCCATCGCTGTTGAACGACCCCGTACAGTGGAAAATTTTCTAAACATCGTAAAAAAGTGGATAACACTTGACCACGCACGCCTGATTCAATTTCCACAGTGGTCAGAACAAGTCCTACGACAGTCGAGACGGCCCAGTTTCATATTGCCACTGCTGTAACTGATAGTACTGTGAAAACCCCACAACATGCTTCACCATCTACGTTGCAGTATACCACACGTATGACGCAGCATCTTCGCATTGCCAGCCTAACATCTGATGACCAAAAGTCAAAGTATGAAGCGATTTCAGCCTAGTATGGTTCCACAAAGTATGGTTTTCCAGCATATAGAAGAGGACAAGTTTAGAGAGACGCTGTTAGTTACAACTGCCAACCTAATGGTCAATTTGCAAGTAAATAAACTGCACTAAAGGGCCCTGCTAACGGCAAGCTAACAGTCCCCAAAGCACCAACCGCATGTGTGGGCCTCGTCGACGACACCCTGTACAATTCGAAGTTCTGGTGTGCCATAGTTAGGGCTGAAGTGGATTCTGTGCCGACTGGTTGTGCTCTTGTGATCTTCGACGACAGTGCAGCTCTGGCCGACTGAGATGGTTCTACGCCAACTCCTGACGCCGGTCCCCGACGACGACGACAGCGTAGATCTGGCCGACTGGATTACTCCTACGCCATCTCCTGTCGCCGACAAGAGCTCTCGCTGTGGTGACCCGTCCTCAGACACTTTCGACCGTCTCCATCTTTCCTGTCTTCTCCTCACTTCCGTCGTTCACTGTCCCCGCACCTCGCTCTCTCGTTCCTCTCTCTCTATCTCTTCACTTTCTAAATCTGTCCTTTTATTCCCTTCTCTGCCCCCATTCTTCGTGAGCTACTGTTGAGGTGTCCTCAACCTGAGAAAGAGTTACGGGGCTCACTTTCTCTTCTTTGCATTTAAAATCACTTTCCCTAAATGGAGTGGGAGAGATCAGTGTCTTTCCTGAGAGTGGCTCAAGTGTCACCATTCTTGCAGCAAGTCAAGCATCAAACCTTAAAATTGAGCCATGGACCAAAGTTCCTTTGCTCGGCGTCGCCAGATACTCTGTTTTGCCTGAAGGATCTGTCTTTTTTAAAATCACCATTGGACCACTATCTGCTATTGTCGAAGAAGTCATTCTGGAACGGAACACCGTTGTCTTTATTCTATACGAAGGTTGGTTTTACACAGCTCAAGCTGAACTCCACTTCAAACCTCCCAAATTACCTGTCATCATCCTGCCACCTACCAATGTTGTCGTGCAACGCAAAGAAGAACGATTGCGAAGGATGCCAAATGCAAAAATTTTAATGACGTCTGCATTGTGATGTTTTGGCTCCTTGCGGTCAACAGCAGAGCCTCTCCAAGTCGAGTATGAGCCTGACGAGAACCAGCCCCTGCGGAGCCAGCTCAATAAAGCTGCCTTTGTCCAACTCCAAAAACCATGTCCCACAAGACCACTCTAGACAAGCTCCTTCAGTCCGTTGCCTTCAGACCAACTTTAGGATCCTTTGAGTGACGTCTGCCTTGGAACTCAGCTCAATGCCAAAGAACAAAGAGCCATAAATGGCATCGTACAACGCCTTGTTGCTCTTTTCAGTACCAGCCCCGAAGACATCGGTCTCAATGAAGGCATAGCAAACGAGATGAAGCTGGTGCCTGACGCTAAGCCCTATGGTCGTTTGCCGTACCGCCAGAGAGCCAGTGACAGACAATTGCTTGAACGTCAGACAGCAACTATGCTTGAAAATGAAATGATCGGACCATCATAACGCCTATGGGGCTTCCCAGCAGTGAATAGGAGGCAAAAGAACAAAAAGAGGCTCTGTGTGAATTACATTCCACAGAAGAAAATGACAGGGAATGTCTTACAGCCACTTCCCAGGACTGACGACATTTTTGATGACCTCGCTGAAAGTATTCTGTTTGCAGCCTTAGATTTGTGCTGTGCATACTAGCATATCAAAGGGAAAAAGAAAGACAAAGAGAAAACCCCATTCATCACGCATCAGGGTACCTTCAAATGCACGAGAATGTCTTTCGGGTTGGCGAAGGCACCAACCACTTTTCAAAAAGCGATGCACAAAATATTTTATCAGCTAAAGCCTCGAAAGACCAAATTAGGTGTGCACACCTACTTGAATGACATCATCATCTACACCGACACCTTCTCGGAGTTCCTAGATCTCTAGAAGAGACTTTGACTGTTCTAGAGGAAGTCGTTTTCAAGGTTTCCTTGAAGAAATGCAAGTTTGCTGTTCCTTCAGTGAAACTTCTCAGATCTGTCATTTCCAAACAAGGCAAGCAACCCGACCCCTCAAGAAGGAAACCCGACTGGGAATTTCAGTTCCCAAAACACCAAAACATGTACTATCTTGGCATCAAACTGCCAATTTTACAGACATTTCATACGCAGCTTTTCGCAGAATGCTGCACCTCACCAAGCCATTTGGTATGCTGAGTTTGAGTGGACGTCCCATTGTCAGCAGGCCAGAACGAAAAAACAGGCTCGAGCCGCCGATTCCCCATGCGTTCAATTGGGCCGGTGTGGAGCTGACAATGAAAGTGGGCACAGGATGCCCTGTGTGTGTCATAGACAGGAATATTTTTGAAGAACATCGTAAGCACTGGCCGAAGTTGCGACCTTCACATCTTAGCCTTTCGTGCTATGCGGAAAGACTGTCACAACAATGTGAACTTGAACTGAAGGCGTTTCCGTGAAATGTAAGCTGGTAGTACTAGACTGCGCTGGGCTTAGCTTATGCAGACGAGACCTCATAAAAATGCTGGACAAGGCTGGAGCTTCAGTATTTCAAGTTGGAAAATGGGTGGCACCGGGCACAGTGCAAGACGTGAGCCACGACAACGCTTGCCCCGGATACACGAATGTCTTCTCAGAGGAATTGGGACTGATCAAGGGGCCCCCAGCTAGCTTGTTGTTGAAGAACGGTGCTGGTCTCAAATGAGCAAAATCACTTTCGTATGCCATTCGGGATAAAGTGGCTCAAGAGTTAGAACGGGTTGTGTCTTTGGGAATTATATCACCCGCAAAACATTCGGACTGGGGACGCCCATAGTACCCGTACTTAGAAAGGACGGCACAGTTTGTATTTGCGGGGATTTCAAAGCCACGTTGAACCAAGTTTGCCAGAGAGAATAATACTCTCTTCCAATGATCCGGGACATATTGCGTCATTAGGGGGAGGAGAGGTGCTCAGTGCACTAGAGCTAAAAGATGCCTACAACCAGGTGCCATTGAATAAGGGTACACGCAAGCTGTGCGTAATTAACACGAATCTGGGACTCTTCTGTCAGAACAGGCTGCTTTTTGGCATTTAATTGGCTCCGGCCATATTTCAAAGAAAAAATTGGCAGCACATCCACGGAGTGAATGATGGAGATTGGGGCGAAGCATTCGTCCGTCCATGCGTCCGTCTGTGTGACCGTCAATGCGTCCGTTTGTGCGCCCGTCCCTGCGTTCTTTCATGCATCCGCCCCTGCGTCCGTCCATGCGTCCATCCATGCATCTGTTTGTGTGTCCGTTCGTTCATCTATTTAACACTCCAAGTCCCACCATCTCGCAACTTTTATCATATATTCCCCATATAGAAGCACCGCCATCCAGCGGACATTTCAAGGTCTAAACGAGAGGTGGCACACGCACACTTTCTTACGGCCTGCGCTTTGGGTCCACTTCCCACCTTTAACCACCTCGAGTTCATGGTATATTCTAGTTCACTGTAATCATGGCACTGCGACCAAACGCTTGCTAAACCTTTCGAAAACCAAGGAGGTTACGCCCAGTGAGTATAACGTAGCAACCTTTCCCTGTCAGATAGGGCTCAATTTACATGCCAATGGCTGCTAATGAGAAATGAGAGACAGGAGAATTCGGCTTTTACTTTCTTACGGCTTGCGCTTCGTATCTACTTCTCATTTTTAACCACCTTGAGTTCATTTATGGTATATACAAGATCATTGTATTCATGGCACTGCGGCTCAACGCTCGCTAAACCTTTCTAAAGTTGAGGAGGTTACACCCAGCGAGTATAATGTAGCATCTCTTTCTTGTCTGATAGTGCTCAATGTACATGCCCATGGCTGCTAATGGGGATCGCAGCGTGCGCGTTCTTTAAAAGCCGAATGCTCATGTCTCTCATTCCCCATTAGCAGCCATTAGCATGTACATTGAGCACTATTTTCTATTGTTAAACAACGCACAGAAGAAATCTCTCACTGGCACCACCTTGGAGGTCAAGTGTTATACCTATTTCGGGTATGTGCCACTGGTGGTTACATACGAGGGGCGCCCAAGCCACACCATAAGGAGCTTCGCCCCTAAAATGGACACCATGCTCGCAGGTCTTTCTGAAGTGCAAGCGTACTTAGACGATGTACTTGTTTCTGAATAATCGGCCGACTACGGACCCGGTTTAAAGCAGTTTTGCAGCACTTTCGCGAACATGGGGTAAAGCTGAGGTACGAAAAATGCACTTTCAGCCAAGAATCCGTAACTAATCTGGGACATCGGATAGACAAATGTGGCCTGTATCCAACTGAAAAGAGCGTGGAAGCTAATGTGAAAGCGCCGAGCCCTAGTAATGTGAGCGAGTTGCGATTGTTTGTCAACATGTTGGCATCTTATTCCAGATTCTTACCAAACATGTCAACAACGTTATCTCTGTTGTATCAATTGCTGAAAAAAATGCACAGTGGGAGTGGAAGCACCCCCAGGAAACAGAAGTTGTTCAAGCCATGAAGCGTGGAAACTTGGGCAAGTTGGTAGGAAATAACTGAAAGCAGAAACAGCTCAAACTAGAAGTAGTTACTTCGTAACTACGGAAGCGAAAAAACAAGGGCAGAAAAGAGCGCTGACTTTAACAAATATTTAATATTGGAGTGGTGTACACATATAAGCGAAAAAGAAGAAAATTGGGCATGCGCAGAAGGGTGCAGGAATAACCACTGCGATACAATGTCAGCAAAACTCTTGTCTCTTGTTGAATGGGTGAAAACAAATACACGTGTAGCTTAAAAAAGATTTGTGTGGAATTGTTTACATAGGGCGAACCGGAAGGAACCTAATGACAATTTAAGTGAGCACAATAATAATGTGCGCAACGTAGTTCAAGGACACCTCGGAATCCACTGCCAAGACTGCGGCTGTGTGCCAGTTTTTGAGCGTTGCGAGGTATTAAGCAAGCGCAACTCGCAGGCCACGCGGGAGATAATTGAAGCTTATCAAATAAACAAGTTTGGCGGTAAATGTGTAAGTTTCCCATCGGTTGCGCTGTTGCGAAAATAGATTGCATATCTGGATCTTTTTTAAGCTACACGTGTATTTCTTTTCTGCCCATTCAACAAGAGACAAGAATTTTGCTGACATTGTATCGCAGTGGTTGTTCCTGCATCCTTCTACGCATGCCTAATTTTCTCATTTTTCGCCTATATGTGTACACCACTCCGATATTAAATATTTGTTGAAAGTCAACGCTCTTTTCTGTCCTTGTTTTTTGCTTCCATAGTTACGAAGTAATTACTTCTAGGTTTGCGCTGTTCCTGCATTCAGTTTTGTCCAAGCCAAACAATGTCTGAAGCACGCAGAGGTACTGGCTCATTTTGATCCATTGAAAGAACTGATATTGGAATTTGACGCTTTTCCACATGGCATTGGTGCAGTGTTGTTCCACGCAGAAGGCACCGCTCATCCACCAATCGGATTTCGCTCAAGAACTCTTACGAAAGCCGAAAGGAACTACTCGCAATTGGAGCGTGGGGCACTGGCACTAGTTTTTTGGTGTCACTAAGTTCCAGGACTACCTCTTCGATTTTGAGTTCACACTAATTGCAGACCACCAACCACTTGTGGAACTGCTCAGATCCGACCACTCAACGCTTGCTATAGCAGCAGCCCGCAATCGACGGTGGGCACTTTATTTCGGCGATTAGCGCTACAAGCTTCAGTGAACTCCCGGAAAGCAAATGCTGAACTCGGATGCCCTCAACAGGCTTCCACAACCATTTTCTGGCCATGCTGTCAAGCCGCAAGAGGGTATCTTTTGTATGCATAGCCTGGATGAAGGCACAGTAACGACGCGGGAACTACAACACCTGACAGGCCAGGACAGGACACTCGCGCGCATCAAGCAAAACGTGCTGCATGAATGGGCCAGAAGAACCGAAAGTATGGAACCGGACATGGTTTTACTTTTTAACTGCTGACTTGTGTTGTCTTTGTCACATGAGTTAGTCAATTGGGGCTACCGAGTTGTTCGGCCCACATGGGCGCGCAAACGTTTACTGCAGCGCCTGCATGAAAATCACCAAGGGTTGTCGGTGATGAAATACATAGCGCGATCTATGTTTTGGTGAGCAGGCCTGGATCGAGAGATCAAGAGACTGTCGGGGACGTGCAAGGACTGCGTCGACAACTTACTCATGTCTCCGATCGCACCACCAGCAAGCTGGCCACAAAAACTTGAGAAGTGGTCACGTGTTCACGTAGATTTCACCGGACCAATAAAAGGCATGATCATTCTGGTTGTAATTGATTCCCATACAAAATGAACAAAGCCATCTCTTTCAAGCAAGCTACCACGACGGAAACAGTCAGCTGTTTACGAGACATATTCAGTCGGATTGGCGGGCCCCGAACGATTGTCTCCAAAACAAGACGCAATTCACTAGCCAGAACTTTGCAAAGTGCGTCGAGAAAAACAATATCTCGCACGTTCGGACAGCCACGTTTTACCCACAATGTAATGGGCCTGCTAAACGAGCCGCACGAACGGTGAAACATGGGCTTCGTAAGATGAAGGAAGGAAAATGCGACTGTTATTTTGCTACGGAAGAACACCTCCATGAAATTGCAAGTCGCCAGCAGAAATGCTTTCAGGCTCACAGATCAGATCGGGTCTGAATACTTGTTCTACATGCTACAGTGGAGGAGCACCACGTGATACGCAGAAACGCGTGCCTCACGTAAACAGGCGGGTGCACGTGCGCAGCTATAGGGCCAGAAGCAAATGGATACCAGGATAAGTGATATCAACATCTGAGACTCGAATAGTGACCGTAGAGACACCTGGGGCGATCGTCCGACGGCATGTCGATCAAGTCCGCCGGTAGCCTGCGGAAGAGCTAACGCAGGTCCGCGTGGAACACGTGTGCTCGGACAATCCACTAGTCAGCCCAGAAGAATCGGCGCCACATCTGGACACAAGTCTGAGAAGACGCTTGAGTTCCCAAAATTTAGACCCAGATGATCCTGCCTCTGAATTAGTTCCGACATGTCAGTCCAACTAAGCTGAAGTTTCAAGTGAACCAGCTCAAGCGCTTCGACGATCCATGCGAACAAGGAAGCCAATCGATCGCTTTCATTTTTACAATGAAGTGTATCGATAGCTGTGTCATAGACTGGCTGTCCACTATGCAAGCGTGCGATTCTCTTCTCTGTTCCCTTCATTCTCTCCCCCCACCACCACGATCTTTTATAATCGGATGACGACAGATAATAAGCGCCATTCCTTCTCCTGTTCTCGAAGCGTGTGAACGAGTGTTCCTTTCGTGCCATGGCCAGTAGGCCGCGGTGACAGAACAGACAGATAGATAGATAGATAGATAGATAGATAGATAGATAGATAGATAGATAGATAGATAGATAGATAAGTTCAAAGTCGCCGAAGTTTGCTAAGAAATTATCCGCATTATAACATATTTCACAAGTCAAAACAAGAAAATCGTGACATGTAAGTCATGAATGTCATGATTTACATTTCGTAGTCCTGCAGCTCTTCCGGTGGTTTCGTTCACATGGAAACTGGTATGGTATAGCATGATTGCATGGTGAACACAAGCGACACACCCTAACATGAATATCATGACATGCGTGTCATGTAACAAAATAACTACCTGCCATGCTCGTGATGCGCTGGCGCCTATTTCGCTAGTTTGACTTATACCAAACTTGGTATTACGGGACGTGATTGGATGACGTAGGTATGATAATAGTGCAAATATGATGAATATGAGATGCGTGTTATGTAACAACATGACAACTTGCTACGCTCATTATGAGTTCACGGCCGTTTCTATAGCTTCACATGTGCGAAACTCGGTATTACTTGACCCAAACGGACAACATCGGTAAATGACACATCCAAACATTAAAATAACACTATGCGTGTCATGTAACAGCATGAGTACATGCCACACTGATGATGCCTTCGCGGCCGTTTCGCTAGCTTCCCATATGCCGAATTTGGTGTCACGTGATGACAATGGATGACAAAGTTATATGACTGCTGCAAACATGATAATCATAGATGCGTGTCATGCGGGAACATGACTACGTGCCACAGTCAAGATGACAAATTATTTAGACCTGACGCAGTGCGTGTGCTCGCCGGTGTTCATTTTGTCGCGTCACGTTGGCGTTCCCACACCCGGCGCCGGTCTTGCTTTATACTTGCAGGTGCGTGCCTCGCTGTGTTGCTTTGACGCATTCGCGTTTCAGCGCGTCCGGCGTCCCTCTGTCACAAAAAGAGGGAGAAGCAGTGTTGTCTGGGCAACGCATCGACGCGAAATGCAGCATGTCGCATTTCGCACTGGTTGCCGTTGGGCTGCGCCGGCGGACGCTGGTCGCTCCTGGCGTCTCACTTTAAGTGACAGTGAACTTCTCAGTGACATATTTCTAGCACATCAGGATCGTGTCTTGTCAAACAAACTTGATGACTTTGTGGTTTTTAAAGTCTGCCGTTTTGTTGATGATTATTTAGTGTTGTTGAAATATGACAGTCAAACTTTCAGACCATTTCCTCTGATTTGTTGACTGTTTTCCGAGAGTGCCTGAAACCATTAGTTTTAACGTATGAATCACCCACTCATAACAACCTGAAATTTCTAGACCTGAAGCTTTTGCTAGAACCCCGACATGTTTGCTGGATGTATGAACCAAGGAGCGGCAAGCCACTTCTGCCTTTCAGCTCAGCTCACTCTAAATTGGTCAAGCGGAGCATTGCTAACCTCTGCCTTGCCAACGCCTTAAAGAACTCTTGCCCCCACATGGTACACCGCAGCTTTGCTCTACAAGTGGAGCGCCTCAGCAAAGCCGGTTACCCCGCACACGTTCTCGTTTAAGTGGCGGAAAAGCTGGTCACTGTCGTGAAGCGAGGCAACAAACCAGATAAGCGCAACAGCGTCAGAAATAGCCGGCCTGTCGTACTACCGTACGTGCACGACGTCTCACACAGGCTAAAAAAGATTGCTCGAGACGCCAACGTTCTTGTTGTTTTTTCAGCACCGGAAAAATTGCAGAAGTTTGCAAACGGGTAAATACACCTCGCGCAACTTCTGCAGCGTGCTCTGTCGCGCACAGGACATACTACGTCCCATGCGCAGTGGGAGTCGTATACTTGATTCCACTGACGTGTGGGTGCGTCTATGTCGGCCAAACCGGCAGGTGCATAAACGACCGCCTCCGAGAACACCAAAACAATGTGCACAATGTGGTACAAGGGCGTCTTGGCATTCATTGCCGAGATTGTCAGTGCACCCCCCTCTTTGATCAGTGCTCTATATTGGCAAGGCACAGGAACCAACTTACCCGAGAAATTATCAAAGCCGAAAAAATACACGTGCTAGGAGATAAATGCGTAAGCACTTCATAGGTTGCTTTATCCCAGGCTGAACGTGATTACCTGGCTGGGCTTTGAGGCATTAGAGGACCTGTCACACGTGCTGTTACTGATGTGTAGATTGGGCTTGGTTTTTTACCTTCATGCTCTGTAATCTTCCTTTTTAGACGTATAAATTCTTGCCACTCTGCGAAATAAAGTTAGTTGGAAGTCAGCGCTTTTTCTGTCTACCCTGTCCTTTTTTCCTGTGTTCGTGCGCTGAAACACCTTGCAAATGCAAATCTAGATGTGATCGCGTTGCAGGAAACCCACACAGAAAAAATCAAGCTCCCTGGCTACAGCACTCTCACATGCACACCCCGCACCGCAATTCTAGTCAAGAAGACTCTAACCCCACAGGCTCATGAAATTAAAGACATTGGCATCGAACACACCATCGTGGAGATAATCTCCACTCAGAAGACTAAACAAAGTTTATACCTGGCCAACCTTTACAGCCCTCCGCGGGAGCAGTTACACCAATACGACCACTTCGTCCACGAGCTCCGTCAAATGGTTATTGGCAACTGACTCGTCATAGTTAGGGACTTCAATGCTCCACACGCGACCTGGGGCTATATCAGCACCACCAAAAAGGGGGCGCGTGTTCGCGACGCTGCACAGCAACACGATCTGACGCTGTGTAATGACTTGCTCCATCCAACCTGAGGGGGCAACAGCGTGTCGAGGGATACTATTCCTGATCTCACGTTCACTAGAGACGTGCACAACGCAACGTGGACAAGGCTACCCGACACTCTAGGGAGTAACCCTCACATAATTCAAATAGAGGTCGAAGAGGCTCACCGCTCGCTCAAGACAGGAAAAGCTCGGCTCACAGACTGGACCGCCTACAGGAATGACCTTGATGATGAGTCGACTATCGAAGACATTGTAGCCTGTTTAAACAGTATTGTAAGTGTTGCTGACGAACATACCAAAACGATACACTTCAACGAGGATAATCCGGCAGTCGATAATCATCTTCTTCACCTATGGGAAGCTCGAAGATTGCTTAATAAACGATGGCAACGGCAAAAGCTCAACTGCAAGCTGAAGCGCCGCATCGCCGTACTCACTAGAAAGGCACAGGAGTACGCCGGAAACCTTGCGAGACAGAACTGGCGGTCCTTCTGCGACAAACTTCAGGGGACATTGAGCACAAAGAAGACTTGGCGCATTGTTCGAGCCCTGATCGACGACACCCACATCAAAACTAATCAAAGAAATACATTTCAGCGGCTCATGCACGACTATGAGGGGAAAAAGCACCAATTACTCCAAAAACTTCATGAAAAACTGCGTGGCTCGGTTAACAAGCAAGCCACCTCCATCAACAATTCGACACCCAGGGAGTACCGAGGAGCACCGAACGAAGCTCTAGACCAGCCTTTCACGTTGGCAGAGCTACACGCGGCCCTCGCTAAGCTTACGCGCAACCCGAGCCCAGGAAAAGACGGAGTGACTAATAAGCACCTACGACAGTTACCGCCCCGGGCGTTGATGGCACTCCTTCGGCACTATAACGACTGCAGGGGGAAGGGCGAGCTACCACAAGCCTGGAAGCACTCAGAGGTGACCATGGTACCCAAGCAAAACAACCCAATCTCGATTGCGAATCTTCGTCCCACTTCCCTTACATCTTGCGCTGGAAAACTCTTTGAGCACATGGCAAACGAGCGGCTCACCACCCATCTCGAAGACAATGGTCCCTACCCGAACACCATGTTCGGCTTCCGCCAAATGCTCAGCACACGAGATGTCCTCTTGCAGATAAAAGAAGATATTCTTCTCCGCTTCAGCAAGCACAGTAAGTCGTCTGTTCTAGCTTTGGACGTAAAGGACGCATTTGACAATGTGAGCCACGAAGCCATTCTGCGTAGCCTGGAAGATGTCGGCTGCGGTGCCAAGACATACGCCTATATGCTGGCTTTTCTCGCCAACCGCACTGCCACTGTAGGGATCGCCAATATCAGGAGCAAGCTTTTTCAACTCCCTAACAAAGGCACGCCGCAAGGTTGAGTGATACCACCACTGCTTTTCAACTTGGCCCTCCTTAAGTTCCCACGTCTCTTGGACGCTGTCCCTGGGATACATCATGCGTTATACGACGATGATATCACTATGTGGACAAGAGGTTCAAGCACGGGTGAACAGGAGGACCGACTTCAAGAGGCGGTTAACATCACTGAAGGATATCTCAAGAGCTGCGGCCTCCATTGTGCTCCGGAAAAGTCGGAACTGTTAGTACTTGCGGCACGCACCCGGGGTAGACCACCAAGCTACGACACTCCTGACCATCAAGTCTTTCTACAGGGAGTCCAAATACCACAAGTTGACATGCTTCGAGTCCTTGGACTACATTTACATAAAGATGAGTCTGGCTCCACTGCCTTACCCCTGCTGCAGAACACTGTGACACAGCTCATCCACCTAATCCACCTAATCCGAAGGGTGGCTAACCGCCACAGTGGCTTCCAAGAGCATGGCACCCTAAAAATGGTACAAGCTCTCCTTTACAGCCACATAACGTACGGAACTCCCTACCTCAACCTGAAGACAGTGCAGAAACAAAAACTTAATCTGCTGATATGAAAGGCTACAAAGCTTGTCAAGGACTGCCACCAGCCGCCTCCAGTGACCGACTGCTTCGCATGGGAGTTCATAATACGTGTGAAAAACTTAACAATGCACACCTCGTCAACCAGGTCGAGAGACTCAAACTGTCACTCACAGGGAAAGCCGTCCTTTGACACACAGGATAACAGATCACCCTAAAACCCAACGAAGAACGCAAACGCAAAATACAGTCGCAGCTGCGAGAACGCCTTCAAATTCAGCAGATTCCTCGAAACATGCATCCTCAACATCGCCGAGCAAGGCGGCTCGCCAGGGTTAACACGATCTAAAAAAGGCATGGCAATGACCCGCAGGCGCGATACGTGGACGCAGCCAAATATCCGGGACGTAATGCCATCGCGATTACCGTCGCAGATTACAAGGACGCGGTACAGGCATCAGCGACTATCCTCGCCAAATGTGCTGAAACAGCTGAAGAGGCTGCTTTAGCACTCGCCACCCAGACGAGTGAGGATCCCATAGTGGTCTTTACCGACCCACAAACAGCGGCACGGAACTACCTGTAAGGCATGGTCTCCACGGTGGCGATTAGGCTACTAAAGTGCATGGACAATCCTCCTCCCTACACATGCATCGTTTGGATTCCGGGTCATGAAGGTCTCGAGGAAAATTAAGCGGCACACACCGCAGCCCGCCAATGCGTCAACCAGGCATTCCTATACGAGATCCAAGGCACCTCTCACTCAACAATAGAATCAGAGGCAAGAGAAGCCATACCACTAACGTGCCATGCATTACTGCAACATTATTGACTCGAACGCAGGTTATACTCTCCGCAACATCCAAAACTCACAAGAGACGAAGGGACTGACTATAGGCGTCTTCGAAGCAACACGTTCACCCACGGCGTACTATTGCACCATATGAGGCCAACGTTGCAGAGCTACATCTGCCCTCACAGCAATGTGGCAAACACTTTGGCGCACCTCCTACTACAGTGCAAAGTAAGCGTCCCAAGAATACGAGCAGCTCCCCCAGATGCGGACCAAGACCTCCTCAGTGAAGCGTGGGAGGCTGCAATCTCCCAACCGGACATGGTCGAGCAGCTTCAACTCGTCGCTCGAGCTCGGCGGGCTGTCCAAGCCAGAGGGTTCCTAGAATAAGGGACCCTCTCACCTTCACTCACAAGCTTCTTTCAATAAATGTTTTCTCTCTCTCTCTCTCTTGCTTTCGTCGGATCCACGCCACCGCTGTCGGGTTTCTCTTAGCACTTGCTCGTTAAAATTTCCCATGTGCGTTATCGTCGTTCTTGTAGAAATACATCACCTGTGACACATATACCGCATACTAGCGGCACATACTCGCCCGTGGGTATGTGCCACTGTCTGACGGGAAGTGTTTGACGACGTACGCGACAGCATTGTGACATTATTCATGTGTTGACCAGCGTGTCTTATTCATCAAACCATCTTACCCTCCTATGCTAAATTTGTTTAACGCCAAGTGAAGGGGTTGACCACGAGAGCACCCAAACTTTAGTGGCTCGATAGATAGATAGATAGATAGATAGATAGATAGATAGATAGATAGATGGATAGATAGATAGAGATAGATAGATAGATAGATAGATAGATAGATAGATACGCTCAGTGTTGCTGACGTTCGCGAAGAAATGCTTCGCATTTATTAAGGTTTTGTAAGAATCAGCATCATAGAAACATCAAGGACAAACAGTGAAAGCAAAAAAGAGGCCTTGTGATATCGTATGGGAATACAAACTACCTTAAGGGATGAAGAAGGAGGAGAAAGAAACGGCAGGAAGGTCTACCAGTTAAGTGCCCGGTTTGCAATGCAACATTTGGGGAAGGGGATTGAGAAATCTAAATAGAGAGATAGAAAGAAACAAATTTAAAAATAGAGACATGTGAGCTTGAACTGTACTGCTGCGTTCGACAGTAGTGCCCACAGGGCTTCGGGCGTTTCACATTCCAATGTATATCGTCGACGCTTGGTGCCCACTGAAATTTTGCAAGCAGTGGGCGTAGAACATTTGCAGCCTGTTGTATGGCCTCAATCTTGGGTGATTTCAGCATGCCGATAAACACTCGAAGTGTGTGTAACAGTGACCGAAGAAATGTCAAAATAGTTTTGTCTTCTTCTGGCAACTTGTAACACTGAGGCTCTTTATATCACTCTTGCGGAGGCGTGCTCTGAATGACAAAAAGATAAGTTGCCTATGGCAGGGACTAAACCCACCTGCTTCGAATAACGCGTTTGATGCTCTGCCAACTGAACGACAGATGTGGTCATCCCCGTTCATAATACTGGGTATATATGTTCAGGTAAATCTGGAAGTGTTCGCCACTGTCGCTAGTAGCCATGACAGTGACTGTGGAACTCTCTTTTACAGCTTGTTGGTTTTCATTATGACCTGGTCACCGATAGAAATAATCCCTCGCGTACTACCTGAAGGCATATAGTGTTCGTTATAATGAAGCCATGAAGCATTACGAGCAATCTTGCTTTTATTGTTGAAAGAAAAATATTTCTCCCGAAAAGGGCGTTGCTAGCAGTACGTGTTAGATAAAAATAGCTTGCTGTTTCAACGTTGAAGGAGTTGCTTCTTCGTGGCTCTGTGGCTAACACCTCGAAATTAGCAAGAGTCTGGACGCTCGGTTTTGCGTGTCGAAGTCTTTTCTGGGTTATTTTGTTTGTTATATTTTCGAATGCAAATATACGTATGCTAATCAGTTAATGACGCCGGCAGCAAAATCTAGCCGAGAGTGTCCTATATTTGCTATCGTGATTAAAACTTTGAAAGGGTGACTACGCCCTTCACTAAATCAGAGCCCTTTTTGTGACGAAGTTTTGAATAATGTGAGGCCTGTTTAAATCCTCATACATGTGCGGCTGCACGCAATGGGTAAAACATGTGGCACCTTCGGACGCGGAGCAAGCAGCTTCGATTCCAACTTCACTGGCACCTATGAGACTTCTTGGTGATATGAATTTCAGTGATCACTATACGTAGCGAAAACACTTAGGTGCATTCTCGGGGACTCTTCTAAAGTCGAAGCTTCTAAAGCCGTGGATCTGTCCATGCAGGTCTTTTGTGAGCGGTTCGTAATCACCTAGTTGTATGAGTCGCTCAGCAGGTGGTGCTAGTGCGAGTGACAAACAGCCAGACGGATTGACGAACGGACAGATAGACGGATGGATGGATAGACGAAGGGACGGACATACAGAAGCACGGTAGCACAGTCGAACGCACCTTATTGCCAAATAGTGAATCTTGCAGTACATGCTTCCCAAATACGAACTCTGATGTATTCACATTCAAACTATCACGATTCACGGGACGTGCATAGACTTAGAGTTTGCAAACTTCCCACTGCAGCCAGTGCAAAAACGTCTCTCACGTTATTTCACCAACCATAAAGCCGTAGTTGTGAAGGGACCTCGATATCCAGCCGCCATGACAACAAAGAAATAAAAAGAACAAACAAAAAATCAAACCGAAAAACGAACAAGAACAAAAAGGCTGATTTGTGTAATATATGCACCATGTTTTTATTGAGCCATTGAATGGGCTAACATTTCGCGGAGAGTTGCGTTTTACCGATGATCTCCTCCTCTCGAGCTTCGCCCACTTGTCTATATTCATTCCCTGGGTATGGCATGATTTTTTTATAACATGCTATTCTGATGCAGACCGTCAGGACAACATAAAGTAGCACCAGCACCTCAATAGTAGTACACCGCAAGGCGAACTTTTTATATCAAAGAATTCACATCGGGGTGAATAATTGAGACAACGAGGCAATAATAGCATGTCATTGTCACGATTAACGAACATGGCATGTGGGTATGAGGCACACGCAGAATGCGAATATTGAAGAAACAAAGAAAAAATGAAGAACAGATAACAGCTCAGATAAAAACACAAATATTAAGGAAAAAGATGTGTAACAAAAATGCAGGAAGAAAGAAATGAAAATACGAACAAACACACAGGAGCCACCTCAGACCCCACACATGAGAACTGAGGTTATCATGAGATAACAATATGCCTGGTTCATAGATGTGAAGCGTCTTAGGGTCGCGCTCAATCCTGTGTGCGACGTGAGCACCCTCACTACGCATACGCTTTCCCATCAATCTGTCGCTGTGCTCTGACGCCCCCCCTCCCCCTCCTCACTCAGCTCGCAACGCGAACGCAGCATCTGCCATAGTCTATGCTCACTTTCTCCTCTCTGATCTAGTAATCCCTCCTCGTGGCGTTTACAACCCCCATTGCGCTTACACGTACCCTCGCTCCTTCATCCTACACTCTCCCCTCCCACAACTTACAACGTCAACGCAGACAGCGTCAGCTAGTGTCCACGCTTGCTCCCTCATCTATGTAGAATTTCTCCCCGCACAGTTTGCATCCCTATTGAGCATGCATGCCTCATTCACTCCCCCTTGATGGTATATTTTATTAAAGGATGTTGATTTTGGCTTCACAAGACCGATGCAAACAGCGTTTGCTAGCGAGTTTCTTGTAAAAAAATTAAATGCATCTTCCTTATAAGCAAAGTCTGATGGGATGCAAAGCAGCAGCGTTGGGCATGGGTGGCATCACTGGTTGAACGGCGCTAACATAGGCGCTTCGGTGAGTGCTGGAGGATTCGTCGGAAGCGTTGGCTGGCGTAGGTCTCGTTTCTACAGGATGGACACAGGCGCTGCACCGGAGCTGGCACACGTTTCGCCTTGACTACCACGATTTTGTGATCAGTGAAGTGCACGCTGAGAGGTTCCTGCAGGCATTCGACATCGAAGTGGGCAAAGAGCAGATCGATGCACACTCTCCTTATCGTTGTGGGTAGCTTCCTTACGGCCGACACGCGCACTTCAGCAAGTGCACGTCACGCATGTAATCAACGAGTTATTTTTCTCCTTCTCATCTGTGGTCAACATTGAAGTTTTCCGCGACGATAAGAGGCGGGCGCCGACACGCCTCACCACAATCAGTCAGCGTCTCCTCTAGACAGCTCTGAATTTGTTCCTCTGGCAGGCCGAAAGCAAGCTAAAATACTAGGATCGTGACGTCACCGACGTGCATGGCAACGCACTCGGAGCAGGAGCATGTTCGAGATGTTTAAGGTTGTTCTTCGCAGTCATCTCCGGACCAGCCGGTGGAACCCAGCACTTGCAGGCGGGCACACGGCGGAGGGCGTGCGCTGCTTTCGGTACGTTGCGGTTGACGGAAACGATTTTTGGTGGCGTTGGCCTTCCGCTGTCAGTGCTTCCACTCGGCCTCCGTGGCTCGAGTCTCGTCGTTGTTGACGGCGCGTTGAAGACGCTTGTGATCGGCTTGTTTCGCTCGCGACTCAAAGGTGTCACCCACGCGCCATTTTCATTCTCGAACATCATTGGTGTGCTTAACTCGAACCTTTCAATGTCGTTGGTCTTCCACTGCCGACGCTTGTTTTCGGCTTCCATGGTTCATGCCTCGTCGGTGTTGCAGGCGTGACGTCTCCATACGTGAAAGCACTTAGCTCTGCTAACCCTCGCAACGCCGGGAACGCCCAGTTAGGTCAAATCGTTTGGCACATGTTTCGGTGGGCGAAAGAGCTTCACTTACCAGCGTCCTCTTCATCACAGGTGAATTAGCTGAAAGAGTGTTGACTCGGTGTGCGCTCGAACGTTGCGTACGCTGGAGACAGTTAAGGGAGGAGGAATTGACAGGTGGTGAGCGCACGGCAGGTGAAGGAGAGTCACATTACCACGCACTGTGAGGGAAGGCGTATCATATTTGGCACCGCCTGAACACCTTTGATGAGAGGGCTGCGTTTCGGCGCGTTGTCACGGAGGCACGGACGGGCCGTATTCCCTGGGCTACTCGAAGAGCAGCTTCACATCTAAAACCTGCTGCTCAAGCTCCACAACTATTCACTGGCCACCCCGTGTACATAGGCACTGGATCGTGACATCCAAGGTAGTACAGGTGTGAAATTTCTCCAGTGTGTTTACAACAATAAAAGCTCGCAGCGTACGCCCTAACTAAGAACGGAATGTGGCTCTCTTCTGTGTCTAATTGAAGTCTTCTGTCTCTCATTGCCTAATTACAGTGATTAGCATATTCCAGTAGGAAACACTTCGGCGCAACGCTACGATGAGTGCCAGCATCATTTCCGCAGCCACTGCAAGCGTTAGCGCCCACTGCTTCGCATCCACCCTTGGTTACTTTCAGCGGGAGAGGGTGCGGTTTTTGTTGTAGTGCACAAACTGCACCTAGATGAATTGTAGTAGAAGGTATATTATGAGTGCACTTTCTCGCGGGTTGCGTCGCATATGAACATGTCGACTGTTGGGAAGGCTTCGCAAATGCGTACCAAGTCGGGCCTGTACGTATATGTTCGAATCACTGTATATTCGCGCATGACCTGTGGAGTATCAAGTGCCTCAGCCTCTAAAGCCAAAATAGATATGTCACTCTAGTATCATACAAACACAAGCTTCATCGAAAGGAAGAAAACTAGCCGGCAGATTCGCCCAGCGAAATTGATAGAAAATTATTGACGTTGAATGATGACACTATTGTACGGCTGTGCTACTGAGAAGGATGCCGTAAAGCTGTTTAATTTCCTTGTGCCAACATTCATGACGCGATAGGAGAGCCCAAGCTGTTCTTATTTTTGTAAAATGAGACAAAGCCATATTGGCAGGAGTTTTACGTAGGGCGACTACCAGGCAAGTGTGTGTTCTGCCTTTTAACAATCTCCGGTGCCGTCCTCATTGTATTATTGTTGAGGTGGCGTCCTCAGGGCGGTGTACATGAGCGCTGTGTGCCTGAGCACCACTTTATATTACAGTACCCAAACCAATTGATAGCTGTTGCGTGCGTATTTTTAAGATGAACGTTGCATGAACTTCTCCTCATTTATTTTAGGCATACTGCGCTGGCAGCTATGTAAATATGATACGTCTGCACACCAAGCAGAGTTACTCCTGGTACTTCTTGCTGCTTTCCGTTCTTTTGTTTGCACAATGACTGATTTGATTTCTTTTTTAATGGCGTTTTGTGTTTGGTGTGAAACTTGAAATTCACCTACATCCATATAGTCCTATCAAAAAGCACCCAGTGCAATGATGTTCCATCCTCGTCAATTGTAGATGTGTTTTAATTTTGCCTATAATATGAACCAATGCTAGACTGATTGTTGATTGCACAATTGCATAAAAAATTGGTTACGCTATTCCATATGACAATCGCGAAAAATAGCTAGTAAGTGTGATTACCCCAGAACATTAGATTCATTTTTTTCCATCCAAGATGATGGCCACTACACTTATTTCTTATTATTGTGTTGAAATTTTGCTGGCTACGGTTCATTGGTGGGGTGGTTGCGTAAAAGATTTATTGGTGTATGGGAAGACGCGCGTTAGCACGCAGTGCATGGCTCCCACTTTGACGCCTATAAATATGCCTGCGAAAGAAGCCATGATTGCCGAATGCCGTGATTCACAATTGCCGTGATTGAAAGAAAGAACGCACAATGCCCAATTCATGAGAGTTTCAACATGGTGTCATTGGATGGTTGCCTTCTCTGATGACATGTCCGGCGTTCAGATTGGCTGAAGTATTCTTATGAATAGATATTGTACAACAACTCACAGTCAATGGTTGCAGGGAGTGATGGAGTGCAGAGCAGATGTCGCACTAGACTTTCAGAGCTCTCAAGGCCCGCTAGCGCTATTGCATTGTCGTTTACCTGATTGTAAGTAGGCGCGTATTTCTCCTTTGAATCTTCTATCCGGATTGAGAAGAGGATAACATTGCTACATCTGTTATTCAACGGACGTTCATGGACTTGAAGTACAAATTGCTTCATTTCTGAAGTGCTCAGAAGGCGCCGCTCTTTCAACTTTGCGTCTGCTGATGCTCATACAGAACTTTTGATAAATGCTTGTGCTTTCTTTATTTTTCTTGATGTAAACTTTGTAGGAAGCTCAGGAACAAAGCTCAAGCAGAATCAACAGACTGAACGCTTTAGCGTAACAGTGTGCTTATTGGAAATAGCTGTTTCTGTTTAGAGTAAGTGTGTATTATATTTGAATCACCATTTTGTACTACACACACTCAGTGTTTGAAAGCACTGTGCGAAAACTTGTATTTGTCTAAGTTTATTTTATTTTGTTGCCCACGACAAAAGAACACAGTGCATTGATGCACACTTTTCCAGAAATTAAGGGAATATTGCATCTTGAGATCATTCAAGTTCAGACGGTGTACGAGAGACTGCTCTCGCTCATTGAAACCAAGTAAGGACAGCTTTGGGTGCTTCCTGTATAAGAGCTAGTCTTATCTAACAGAAAATTCCACTACCGTGAATCGTTTTATCTCATTTTGGCTTAAAATGTTGCCAATGAATAGGAAGTGCGCTGCATCAGTACAAATACTTTTATTTCTACCTATATTGGGAAGCATCATTTATTTATTAGCGGCGGAAAATCTTCAATTTTCAAACAAGTCTACAGATCATGTTCACGCCACTCTTAAATCGCTCATGCCAAGTGGTGACCGCTTAGCGTTCGCTACATGCAAAAAACAATGGCATAAACTTGATAACGAGTGGTTACAAGAGCTACCTTGGCCTGTAAGTGTATGGAAACTACCGAATAACGCCTTGATGCGCGACGTTATTTACAATGTGTATAAAGGTTTCAGCACCAATATGCTTCTTCGAAACTTAGGCCCTCATGCATCTTCTTGCCTCGTGAATACACTGAATCATAGCGCTCTACTATACATGGTCGATTGGCTACTTATAGAAGATAACAAGGCATTGAGAAACCTACTTGATAAAATTGTCTGCAGAACTTACAAACGCACTTTCACGCATGGTGATTATCTTGAGTATCCAAGACATAATCCAACATGCAGTAAATCCTCATTCTTTTCCCAACCTGGCCTTGTGTCGCTGTATTCCAGAGGCAGAAACTTTGATAAGGTGGCAGGAAAAACACAAATACCCGGTATTAGCAAACTGCGTAACGCCATTTTGTATTTCGGCTGTATTTTAGCAACACAAGAGAAATGCTTTGATGGATACATGCGTATTGTGCTTGAGGCCCTTAGTATGTACAATGTTACTGTAAAGTTTGACTACTATACTTCTACATCAAAAATTATTGAAGACCTAATAGAAAGCAATCTAGACATACAGGGCTATCTGGTAGCCGCCAATCATCATGTGGCACGGTACTTTTCTATACCAACTGCATTCACTCCGATGGAAGAGACATTTTATGTTAAACGTAATCAACCTGTGACGCCATCTTTTCTGGATATTCCTATAGAATCAAAACTTAGTTTGTGGCTGCTTTTCATCGCCTTTCCTTGCATTCTGGGGATACAATGCCTTGCTGATTGGATTGAGCCAAGATCTCGCTCTAACTTGCTGAGTAACTTATCTGATTCATCCATGTTTCTCCTGGCTTCATTTTACTCCACATCTTCGCCACTTCCTCGCCGTCGTACTTGGATTGTGACAAGAATTGCATTGCACGGCACATGGCTTGTGGCTATACTACCACTGTCTAACTTCTTCCGCAGTGACCTCGTCTCGCGACTGAGCCTTCAGACGCCTCTTAATGTCATTGACACAATTGTGGAACTTGAGGATGCCCTTGAGACCGCAGCAATAACTCCTTGCTTCACAAAAGGCACCTTGGTGCATACCATCCTCAGCATGAAGCGAAAGCACACCAGCAGCCTGCTTATGAAGCTTCAGTCAGCGAGAGCATTACATCCAAACAAAGGTCGCCTTGATATGACCACTCATGAGTGTCTGTGGTGTGCTGAACAAGCCCAACACGTCTGCCTTGGATTAAGAATGGAAAAACCAGTCCTTAATTGCTTCGGTTCGCAAGACCTGGTTCAATCGAAAGATAACTTTGTGACAAGCTGGCTAACAACGATAGTTCGGAAGAATTTTCCACTTTATGAGGGATATCAAGATTTACTTCTGAGAATCGAGGAAGTTGCACTTTTTCACAAAATTGCCACCATACATCATCAAGGATGTGCAAAAAATGAAACTTCGAGTTTCCACACTACATTGAGCCAGCTGTCAGAGTTAGGAGGCGTCTTTTCACTACTTGCTTCTTTTCTGGGTGTTGCTTCTGTTACTTTTCTTCTGGAGATAATAATTGGAAGCAGAAGGCGTAATGTGACAGTTTACATTTCAAATGACCTAATCTTAGAATAGTAAAGAAGCAGAAAAACAAACCATAGAATAAGGTATATAGTTAAGCAACAACAATTTGTTATGTTTCTTTTTTTATGCCACTGAGTGCGTCATTGGTGTCATTCTTGATTGTCTTGGCGGGCTAATTTTGTGTCATGTAGCGTTAAGGCTTGTTTGAGCTGATGGTTTATAGTTTTCCTCTTTCACAAAGAATGCATTTTGCCTAAGTGTCTAAAAATGAATGGAAGCTGGCAGCTGCAGTAATCTTACCATAATGATTGATTTGATTTGTGGGGTTTAACATCCCAAAACTACGATAAGATTATGAGAGACGCCGTAGTGCAGGGCTCCAAAAATTTCGACCACCTTGGGCTCTTTAACATGCACCCAAATCTGAGCACACGGGCCTACAACATTTCCGCCTCCATCGGAAATGTAGCCACTGCCGGCGGAATTCGATCCCACGACCTGTGGGTCAGCAGCCCATCGTAACACATTGACCTTGCAGAGAATACATAAATATTAAATAAGGACAATGTTACATTAAGTAGGTGACAACGTGGCGTATCTTCCGTGAAGTAAACTTTATTGAGCTTTATTATAAGCGTGGTTGATGCATTGGCTTGCACAAAAAAAATTGTTGCATCTTGAGAATCAATATTTTAGAAGTCAGCCGATGATGGTTCTAGGTTGGCAAGTGTTTTATTTGAATTTTTCTAATATAGTCTTCAGTACAGTGACTTCTTTGTGTTTAAGTGTTTCAGAGCCTCAATAAATCAGATTTTCTGATGCTTTTGCATGAGAGACCCGTAATAGGAGTTTAAAGCTGAGGATTTTGAAAATTCTTACCTGGCGGGCACACCAAAAGTGAAACAGCCTGGCCAAAAGCACTTCATTATTGTTGCAAAAAAAAACCACAATTGCTCTTTCTAAACCCAATATTTTCAAGTCAGTGCTGAACATTAAACACTGAATCATGGTGACGGCCTTTGTTTGTCCTTTGTGGGTACGATGACGCGCAAACAATTTGTGGTACCTTGGTAAATACCCCTCTGCTCGTGTCTCACAGCATCGAATGTTTTTCGGGTGATTTTTATTGCATATTAGAGTGGTGTTATCTCAAACATTCTATTTTGCTCGCTGAGAGGCACCAGATTGATTTACGTTGTGAATTACGTGATATAAGTTCGTTTTTTGAAAGCATTTAAATTCGGAAAGATGCTCTCTGTTTCTTACCAACTCCTAAACACTTACAGTGATGTTTCGTAGCTGATGATGCAAATAGAAGTAGTTGGTTGTTGTATATGTTTGTTGTACATCAAAGCAGGAATTTCGAGACTGCAAGTGTCGCGTTTCTGCTTTGTTAGGAACGTGTGAACATTCTAATTGTTTCAATCATTATGCTGAGTGCTTTGTTTTGTTATCTGAACGTTAATATAGAAGTAATCTGACTGTATATGTGAACGCTTCTTCTCGTGTTCATTCGTATGGAACTTTACGACGCCAACTGATGTATAGGACAAAATAGGTTGGCAATTTTTCACGAAGAGAATTGCGTCTCCTTGAGTCCACTTATTAAAAAAAATATTCAGCTACCTGTCGCTATTAAACTGCAAATATCACTTTATTCTCATTGTTGAATAAAAATCAGTTTTAGTCAAGCAAGAGCCTGTTAAGCTTTGTTGTTGAAAACCATCATAAATTCCTAATAATTAATGTGGCTTCAGCATACGAGATCACTTAGTATCAGCTGGCGAAGCCACACCAGTTCAGATAGTGCTTCGTAAACTATAAAAGTTAACTTGTTAGTGAATGTCTACAGGAGCTAACAGATGATTTCGTCAATTGCATATTGAGTTACCTAGCCTGTGGTGATTCATAAAAATTCATGGACAATATGAGGCGCCTCAACATGCAAGTCGTGTCTGCACAACTGGAGGTACTGGTGCCAAGCGAAATCAAAGACGTCAGAGTGAACACGCGCAAGAATGTTCTAGCCATTGACGTTAACCACGCGGCTGCGCTGGATATATTGCGCAAGGTCACAGAGCTCAAAAACATGGCAGTCCGCTCTCAGATAATACTCGGTAAAGAAGTCATCGCTGGAGTAATTTATGATGTCGACGACACCACTGTCAACACAGCCTTGCCACTCCTGATCAAGCCCTCTACAGAAGGCACAGTCATAAGTGTTTTTCGTCTCGGCACGTCACGTTGTGTGAAGATCATATTGAACGGTGAAACCCTCCCGTCACACGTGAAGGTGGGACACTTTTGGCACGCTGTTCCTCCCTTCGTACCAAGGCCACTTCAGTGCAGAAAATGTACGAAGTTGGGTCACGTGAGCAGCGTGTGCAAGAACACCACTGTTTGTACCCAATGCACTGAACCTCACGCCACTAGCACATGTCAATCCAATACTCAGAAAAGTTCAAATTGTGACGGGCCTCGCGATGCATTTTCGAAGGCCTGTCCGATTATCCGAAGGGAAATGGGAGTGCTGAAGAAAACAATTCAGAATCACTCGTCTCACCGGGTAGCAGCCGCATCTATTAGACGACGACGATCACGTCATCGACGGCGCTCCCAGACATCCAAGACACCGTTGTCTCGTGAACCGCACTCAAAGTCGCCTCCACTCCTGTCTCCCAGAACAAGCGCAGTCGGGTCGAAAGATAAAGAAACCGCCAACAGCGACAGAGCTGACGCCTGGCTGGAGCTCCGTCGACTACACTCCACTCGAGAGCGGCATCAGACTTCAACAGTGAAGCACTCTTCGTGCGAATTCTCTAAACCAACAGAGGAGGATAAACAAATGGTTGCCAAGGTCAGCTCCCTCGTGAGTACCATTCGTGTGTTCATAGAGAGGGTGCTAACACTGCTAGCAAAGCGCATTGTAGCTGCTCGATACCATCAGCCCGGTTCAAGCAAGCCTTCAGAAGTCGATTGCTCAAAACGATTAACAGCAAAACCATGGCTTATCTACTGAAGCAGCCATCTTTTGCAGATGATATTCGAAACGCCTTCATATTTAAATAGAATGTGAGAGGATTGAGGTCCCGGATATTGGATTGGCATATCGAAACCGCTTCCCGATAATGGTAATCTGTGAGCCAAACTCAATGAATATAAGAATATCAGGATAAGAGTCTTTCGCCTCAACCACGAATGGAAGCAGCAGAAACGTTATTGTTTACATTCGCAAGGACCTTACTGATTTCGCTCATGCAATACCGCAAGATGACGGCAACTAGTAAGTGTGCATTACTCTGAAGAAGAAGCGGTTGTCTTTTACACTTATTGGCGTATATATATATATATATATCTATATATATATATATATATATATATATATATATATATATATATATATATATATATATATATATCCCCCTGCAAGTCCATTTGATTGTAAGAGACTAGCAGACATTATGGCAGTTATTCCCGGTCATTGCATTATAACAGGTGGTTTCAATGCACATCATCCGATATGGGGAAGCTTGAGGACAAACTCAAAATGATGCTCACTGATATCGCTTGTGTCAGCTGTTTCTATTTGGGTCTAAGTAAATATCTTAACTTATTTGAAAAGTTGTTGTCTTTATGACACTACGTAGCTAATTTTTCAAGATTGAGAAAGAAACAATCATATATTTACGTGTGCTTGTCTTGCCGACGAGAGCTTTATTGCTAACTTGTTGGTGTTGCATTTGAAACAAGTTTTGCAGCTCGAGGTGAAATACGGAAACAGGAAGAGGTAAACTGAGAAGACAGAGCGTTATTAGTAACAACATGTTTATTTTCGAACACCAAGCCTCTTTTAAGCCACAATCATCAAGCAGAGAGGTAAGCCCATGGACTCAGATGAAAGCACGACAATGTTATCTACCTAAAAAAAAAGAAAAAAATCGCAGACAAAACTATGTATCAGTGTGTACGTAGGAACGCCAGCTCTTTGAGTGACAATGCAATCGAAGGCTTCCTGGGACAAACATCACAAAAAGTGTCAATATGTTCGGTTTCGATGATCAAACGAGTCATCTCATCTTTATGCTGACCCCTAATGATTGTATTCGTGAACAAAGGCCACAAAGAACATGTATGAAGGTAAAGACCGAGAAAACCATCCGGCGGCAGTTTATCCACCTGGTAACTGTGCTCTCTCAGTCGCTCATTCAAACCACCTACTGGTCTGACCTAAAAAATTCTCGCACGAGAGAGCAGAATAGGCTAAATAAGAAATTATATGCACTCCACAAATTTATGTGTATGCCTTTGTGTGCACAACACCCTTTTACTATGCGAAGAATCATTCATGACAAACAATTTTCCAATTTTATCACGCACTGAAATTGCGCCTTATTTTATTTTCCCGAAACGCCACCTTCTTGAGGGTATCTGACAGCTGGTGAACTTATAGAATTATTTCCGTGCGTCTCATTTGTGACGATATATCATCATGAACAATAGGCTGACTTGAACTTCCACGAATTCTTTTCAACTCTTTTTATGCAACTGAAACTAAAACATGCTCCGGATAGCCAGATGCTTGCAAACGTGAGAACTGATTATGGAAGTTCTGCTTCATAAAGTTTACACATCACTTGTTCATTGTGTTCTTGATGCATGTCGTCACGATGTCTCTCTTGATTAGTTTAGAATTATCCAAATATAATGGGCTTAAGGCTCTCTGAGCTTTTAAATCATAGCACGAGCATAGCCGGTTCTGAGAAAATTGAAGACCTAAATCTAAAAACCTTATTTGTTCGTCGCTAGACCATTCCACTGGCACTTCATGGGGCTGAAGACCATCGCGAAGCTCACTCAACACATTAGTTCTTTAACTTTTGAAATGTTTTCGCGGGCTGTAAATGAAAATAATAAAATCATCCACGTACCAAAACCCTTTCTTAGACGTCGTCCCCCCGAAACGATATGGCATAGTTCTATCAAGTTTTGTCAGAAAAAGATTGCTCAAGACAGGCGCGCCCAAACAATTCATACATATACCCTGCTTTTGCAAAAGAATATCATTGTTCAATTTTGTGAACGACTACGTAAGATAAAATTTCAACAAGGTAAGAAAAATTGTCAGGAAACACACCTGACTCAGAGGAAAGCGTGGACGTATTTCGAAGCAGCATTGACGAGTTTGGTGCTGTCAAGTTTTCTTCTCAGTCTGGTGTGTCCACTGGTAATTTTCTTGACGAAAAATTATATTACTTGGGTATGCGATACAGATTAACAGTTTTTATCTATTCAGGAACGATGAGTTCAGACATGCGTAATTTGAACGCGCAAGCGTCAAGGAGAGTTGACATATGGCAGTGTTCACCCGATCATGCAAAGAAATGCTGTGAGGATTCTAGCAGGACTCGAACTCCTGCATTCTGCGTGGCAATCAAGTATTCTCTTACGCAGCCATGAAAGGTATTGGAACTAGTCAAATAAACGCTACTGTTTCTGAAACGTCAATTGTGGTTGCACTACTTTCAATACATTGTCATAAGCACTACTCATACATATACACATATAATCCGTCACGTCCAGTTAGCGTCAGTGAGAGTAATACCCCTGTCACACGGGCACCCGTGAAGACCATTTAACTCCCTCGTCTTTACGACAACGAAGATGCGGTCGGTGTCACACGGCCATCCTTACGCAAACGAAGGTGAACGGAGCATTTCGAAAAGGACGTTCAACGATCTCCCTTCGCAGCGAAACGAGGTACTCTCGTCCTCAGCAGTCTACAGGTCAGAGAAAAATTTCGAGCACTAAGTGGCCGCAGTGAAAGAAAAATACATTTTAGCAATATTAAACGTTATTTTGTTGTAGTACTCATTCACAACGCGTGTTTGTTTACAATATTTACGCCCGCCAGAGTTCACTTACTCTCAACACCGACGCCCTACACACCGTGCCTCGCGAGTCGGGCCGGCCGGCGCCAGCCGATCAACGTTATTACCAGCGCAATATCGCACCACTTCCTCACGTCGTCCGCTGTGTCACTCATGGCTGAAGAACACAAAATGTGCGCTCACGAGGCAAGGAAGCATAAGAACTTTCGTACTGGGCATGTACACAGGCAAGAAAACAACTAAAAGCACAATGCGGCCAGCGTCACTAGCAGCATTGCTACATTTAGCAAATGCGTTTTTATTTGAAATTATTTTTAATGGTTTGTTAGTCGTATACCTACTTATTAGTGCTTTTTTGTAAAAACCGCATAACGAGGATTCTAAAAAATTAATAGGAATCAAATTAGAATATTTTTCCGAAAATCAAACAGCGCCAGCTGAGCCCCCTCGCGGCAACTGTTGCAACCTTGTCATTGCCGTGTGACACTGCCACAACTCCTTCTCCGTCGAACCCCCTAGGGGAGATTTACGTTGACGGTGTTCAACGGAGTTTGGTGGTGGCCGTGTGACAGGGGTGTTAGGCACCATCCGCTAAAATTGATCTTTGTAGCAGTGCCCACGGCTAAGATGTTCGCGAGCACCACACTTCATATCAGCTTACCACTTCTGGTTTTCGTAATATCCATGTGGTCATTGGTATCGTTATGCAACTGTAAAAAGATGGTTACACATTATATAGGTGGCTGTTTAACGTACACAATTAACATACATACATTTGTACATGTCTTTAGAGCCACTTCGTAACGTATTACAACAAAATAGTAAAACGGAGTGATATTCTATTCACGTGTTCCGCATATAATTAATACCCAAAATACCTGGAAGCGGCTGTGTTTTTGGCAGTTATAAACCTGAATATATTAAGAGTATAAAGAACCGCAATCACTGAACACATATTATCAGCGAGCGATGATAAATGTGACACTGTAATTAAGGCAATTTTTAACACCTCTTTACTATCATTTGTTTAAAATAGTCTTCCGCCTGAAGATAAATATTTTCTTCTTAATTTACGTTAAGTGCAGGCTTCGTTGTTCTTATACCGGCTTTGCTTTACTTTTACAATTTCTCTCTTGCTGCAAAAATTTAGCTGCTGCAGCTGAATTTTCACAGCTACAATATGAAATCCAAATATCAGGCCATTAGGCCAGTTCTTGCAGTATGACTTGCCAAAACAGAAAACGCCGGAGAGGTTTAATTATATGTTTGGGAAATCTCATAGCCTCACTTACAACTATGTTACCATATGCAGAAACTCTGAGTTATTCTAGTAGGGCGTCGTTGACTAAAGCAATAATAACACTGCAAGTGTGAACGTGTTGGAGTTAGGACTAGGTGGCTGAATTTTCCGACATCTTTTTTTTTTCATTCTCGAGTATGAGTGACATCCATAAACCAGACAATTTCAGATTGAATATCGAACCAGGTCCCCCATGTGACAGTGCGCACTGAATAAATGTGACGCTCAATCGCTTTATAACAACGGAGCCCGTGTTCAACAAACTTGAATCACGACCAGCACACCAGCAAGAGAAGTAAAGGAGACGGGTCAGACAAGTACGTGCACTCCAGTGAACTATCAGAGCTCACGTTGATTGCCAATGCATGATTCAATAGGTGGCGCACGTGTTCATTTTTACCATTTTCTCATTTTCTTCAATGCCTTTAATGATATGGTAATGCTTTCTGATCTATCATTAGCATAGTTTTGTAAACTGAATTTTATTGAAAAGACAATCAAACTGTGAAACTTCTCTTGATAATTACTTTGTTTGTGTGCAGGCAAAAACGTAATTTCCTCAACGCATACGTGTCCAAATACTAAACAAGAAGCATCATGAGATTTTTACGTGATGATGTCATCAAATACTTCGTCATAGGATGGTGACAGGTAGTTTTTTTTGTGAAGTACAGGGCCGAACCTGTACTACAGCTCACTCATAAGAAAATCTCAATGAACTAAGCTGCTCGGTCTCGACACTTGTTTTCCTTCCGAAAACTGACGTATAAACTTGACATATAAGCTGATGACAGCCAAGCTTTTGTGCACTTAAATACAAACGTGAATGAGAGCGCAGGAGAACTGCACCTGACATTTACACTATTGCTATACTTCTTCCATGTTCATATACATTGAACCACTTTTAAATATTGAATTTCATTGGTGACTTTTTTTTTGGCGACATCGTTTTAGCATTCACAATAACTGCGTCACCCATGGCGACTCACATAACAAAGCCGACAAGTGGCAGCCAGGCGCAAAGCTGCGTACATGGCAGCTGCTCCGAGCACCAGGAACGCCATGGCACCAATTTTCCGCGCCGTTGCAAACCCATTTCCTATTGACTGTCGCCATGTGGTGATATCGCTGCACACTTCCAATCTTTTCTTCGATTGAGTGATGATAAGTTGTGATTCTACGCTTATATTGTAATGGGCCTCCTTGTTTCCTGCGTAAGTGCATTGTAAAAGTATCTCTTGAGTTTTGAGCGCGATATTATGAGAAGTGTGTAAACTTGTCTTGAAGTTTCCCGAGCATTGCCTCACGTTCTGCGTAAAGCCGAGGTTGCGATTTGCCTTTACTGAGTAATTCTCTTAAAAAAATAGGCACGTGTCGCAACACTTACATTCAATTCAGTGATTGGTAAAATAATTCCACATTTATGCAAAGGAAGCGTAGCAGCAAGAACATAGTTTGTCCGTAATACAACCTAATCACATCCTATTGATGCAGCAATAAAAATGGCACTGATTACAACGGAAGGAGCCGCTTAAGTCCTATCGATATTTCACACACAACAGCTTGATTGCGTAGTCGCACCATGCACACTTGACAGCAGGAAAGCTTATAGTCATAAAATTTCATGACTCCAGTAAAATTTACTCAAACGATTGCAGCATACTGACTGCTACGGCGACACAAGTGTACATGCACGAAAATGTGTTTTTACTTTGTAGCTGTTTTTATGAAAGAGATAACAGTGATATTATGTACGTGTTTTGTGAATCTTTAGTTGTTGAGATGGGTAAGTCTCAAATATTACCACTAGCTCCAACCGGCATTGTGTAATCGGTAAAAATAGTTCAGTAACATAACCGTAAGAGGGTTTCTACAATAGTTGGATAATTCGCGAATAAAAAAAATTAGAGCATGAAAAATAACCAAAGAAGAAACACACTGAAGTAATTCGAAGAGTTATTGTGTGCCGAATCTTAAACCATCGAAAGCGCTGGAAGAGCATGCGCAAGCCACTTGCCCAGGGACAACACGGACACTTACCTTAGCATCCCGCTTTCATTTCTTCTGTCGTAATCATGCTCTCGTACCCATAAAGTGTACGAGTAGCTGGGGATAGCCAGTCATACTAGGTAGGGCCAATTAGGGTTATAGAAGTAATGTATCGTCAATGTGTGTAGGACTTCTTTTTACATGTTCTGTGCCTCAGTCTTCCACGACTGTATGATTAACGTTCAGCGACTGCGCCGAAATAACATTTTCATTGGTCCTTTTCAATGTTTCGAAAGACCTGATTCTAGGTGGACACTAAAAAACTTTTGCAATATTTTCAATTCCAAAAGAAAAAATAAACGTATGTCAATTTCGACGCCACGCACAGCTTGGAATAAAAATTATAGGGCGAGCCTTCAGAACTGTAACAGAAACAAAACGACCAGTCTAAGCCTACCACCAAAATTTTCGACAGTGTTAATCTTTCCATGGAGCTAGAGCATAAGGAATACTACAACAAGGTGAAAAACCGTACGTCAGTGGTTACTTGCCTTCCCTATTACCACACCACCGTGCCACAACATGTGTACCAGCTGCTTCCTAATTTGTGATGGTGACGTGCTGGAGTAGACCGTTACTGAGCTGCTGGAGAACTTTCGTTGCCTCTGTAAAATCAGTAAGTTTTTGTTGACTTCTTCGCCTTCTTGTTTCTCTTTTTAGTTATTATTGTGAGGTGCAAGAGAAAAATCTATACAATGCGTGTCATTGTTTTGTGTCGAAGGCGTGCCATGACAGACAACACCGAAGGGGGATACGTATAAATAAGAGTTCCACCCCACAACTGCATTTTCCTTCAATGCACCAGATTATATATTCGTAGCAGAATCTAGACTTGCGAAAAATCCTTTTCTTATTCTACTCTACTGCTACTACTTCGTTCTTATCCATTTTTCTTTCAACTCTACTGTTACTGTTTATTCCAATTCAGCTCCATTGTTACTACTTCAACACGCTACATAGTCAACGTCCAATCCCTTATAAAAAACAAAAAAAAAATCGCGGCAATTTGCGCGAAACAGAACACACATTTCAAACAATCGGAAAGGAGACCTTGCGAAAAAAAATGCAAATGTCGAACTATATCTTCAGCGGATAGATAATAGCAAACTGGCGCGTCTGCCTCATTGGCCTCCAGAGAGCCGCTCAGTAGCTGTCGAGAGGCGCTATGCGACAAGGCCTATGCATATATGTCTACAAGAATATTCCTACTCAACTTCTACGTCCCAGATAGTGGTGCTGTGAACGGTATCCAGCAGAAACAATGGGGAGGATTAGACTTTTGTCGTCTGATAGGCTCTAAATAAAATAGCAGTATTTGCGGTATATATGAATTAGGTCACATGGGTTGCGTCGACTACAAGGTGCACTTTCATCTGATAGTTCTTCTGATGGCCTCTAACACTACAGGAGGTTCATAAACGTTAAAATTTAATATATAATCTACATACTCACAGTCATTGTGATCAGGATAATGCTTACAAGTTCATAGCAGCAATTGGGAGACAGCTTTATTATAGCGCCAACGCTACTTGGGCATTGAAATATATTACGTGAAAGCGGGACCGTAACGCTGAGCGAGTTAAAGAGTCTACGGTGCTTTGAAAACGAAGCTTGATACATTTTAGTGCGTGTCCCTGAAAGTTAGAGTAAAAAAAAACAGACTTCAGTGGAGGGAAAATCTTTGCTCCGCTCCGAATAGTAGTGATCTGCGTTTGTGCACACAAACATTTGCCGACGAAATATAAGTGATAACGATTTTCGATCAGCCGATTAATATAAACAGCTAGCGTCAAATGTGTGATTTGTATGCACATTAAAACTTACTTTTCTCCCGTGCTATCGGTTCCGAATGGAACGCCAGAAGTAGTGCATGGTGCAGTTCACACATTTACCATGAGAGATAGATGCGGTTTCCTGCTCGTGAACCACATTCATGATTTCGATTGTGCAGTGAGTGCAGCCAATTTCGGCGTTGCAGGTCTGTAGATGGTGATGACAGAACGGCGCTATGTAGTTGCTAATACTTGGGCAACACGCGCCCCTCTATTGGTGTACATCTTGGTGAACCAAAACAAAATCGGCAAATGTGTCAGGGAAGAGGAGAAAGACAGCTCTTACCCACCATTCTTCTACGTCATTAGATGCTATGGTGACTTTTTACCTTGCTGTAACAAGATAGCCTTCCTTGAAGCCAACCACCATCACCACTTCATCAACCACCAGAATTGATTGTCAGCGTACCGCGCTCGCTGCGTCAACAAGGATGATGCAATTTTTTTTCCATAATGACACCTTATACCGCCATCACGGCACCACTCACAAGCAGTATGTGTGACGTCACAACATGACGTCATGTAATGAAGTCACTACTCGACAACTTCACTGCATAGTCCCTGCGTGATGAGGGTGCTGATCTCCGTGGCAATAGAAGACCAGGCGCTGTGGGCAAGATTTGCGATGCCCCCGGTCGTGGAGTAAGAGCCAAACCACGTTAAAACCAGAAAGCATTTGAACGGAAACGAGGAAGTAACAAAAATTGATGGAAGAAAAACAAGAGTGTGTCCACTTTTCTGTATTCTCCGCCCAATGCGTAGTGCATAGAGTTCTTTTAAAAAATTAGAGGGAACTCTGGCACTGCAATTGTTCAACGGTCATCGAATCGTTGGGTAATAGAAAGATTTGCCTAGCTTTCGCACTTGCGGGTGGCGAATCACACTTGTGCCTTGGTTTATTGCAGTTTTTTTTCTTCTCGAAGCAAAGAACAAATTTCTCTGAAATACGTGAAGCGATTTGAACCGGTAAGCCCAAATGATTAGGGTGGTGAAGCGCAACTCGTCAACACTTTCTGAATGACGTTTCGTGACAAAAGAGCTTCGAGCCACGTGAGGTAAAAAAGAACGTAAAGTTCGAACACTATGCGAATATATGTACTACCCACAATTTCCATGCTCGCTGAAGTACCATGCGTTGCAGCTCCCTTAAACACTAGCCCTAAAGTCCCCTCTAAAACTGCCTTTAATACTGCAATCGCCCCATGCTCCTTTCGGAATCGACTATTGAAATCCATTTACACCATGGTATTGCGAATGAATCATATTACGATGTTTGATGCGAAGGCTTTGCATTCATCTGCTATAGCATATTTACAATATTTCTATTTAGCATTCTTAGGCCCGTAACCAATGTTGCGCAAAATCAGAAAAAACGACTGAATAAATAAGAAGCAGCAAAACTCAATAGGATTTGAAACCGGATCCCCTGTGTATATACCAGCCCGGCATTCTGCCAAGGAGTGACGCTGGTGCTCGAAATATCGTTGCAAACTAGTGTTTGGCAGGCTTCATATCGGAAAAGGAAACGCGTCAATATAACTAATTAAGTTGTTTAAAACAGCAAAGAAACAACCAGGCGTCATGGAATGCCAATATAGCGTAACGAATGGGTCGTCGAATGCTGATGCTGATGCTGATGCCCTTTGATGGATGGCGCTTACCCACAAAGGAGGATGGGCCAAGAACCGGGCGGCAGGATACTTAAATGAAACTAAACTGAAAATGAAGCCAATCTGAAAAAGTAGCTTAAAACAATACTACCAAAAAACAAAAATGTGTGCTGAGCAAGCGGTCAAACCATCTTTTGTTTTTGAAAGACATAACTACAATTCATAAACTAAAGATCTGAAAAGGTAGTGGTTCACTAGCATGGTAATATTTTAGTTGCGTTGATGTAATCAAACACGGCGGAGCATACATCCCTGTGGCAGTAACCAAATGAAGTTCCGCCAAGTGATAAAATTACTGGTAAATTTACTTGTATTCCGAGCTTTTGTAATGGGGTTACTAAAAATCTTTTTCTCTGATAAGAATAACGATGACAGAATATAAAGAAATGTTCAATTGTTCCAATTTCGTTGCACCAAATGCATAGCGGTGACGCCTTGAGCTGAGCTTTATTAAGATAATAATTTAGTTGTGAAACTGCACAGCGCAATCTGGTATAAGTGACCTCTAACTAACGAGATACACACCACTGTTTATTCCGGCAATAGCTCAAATGCTCGAAATCTTTAAATTTATCCAAATTACCTTTTCCCCATTGCAGGCAAGCATTTCGGAACCTTAGCGCGGTTACGTAAGCCGTATCTGGCAAAACTGGGATGGTGGGCCCACCCAGGGATACTGCTGCTAAAGAGTCCGCCATTTCGTTCAAATATAATCCGCGGTGACCTGGTATCCATAGCAAATGCAGTTTTTTTACGTTTTTCGGTACTAAATGCCGAAACGTATTCATCAGCTCTGAATTTACTGCCGTAGAAAGTGCATTACAAACTGATAACAAATCTGTAATGATAACTGCTAATGATTCGCTTGAGGGTAATTTGCGTAGGGCAAGAACAATGGCCAATAATTCTGCCATGAATACCGGGGTATAATCTGGGAGTGGAATCGAAAAAGACCAGTCCAAAGAAGTAGAGAAGATGCCAACCCCAGCCTTTTCTTTTGACACAGATGCATCAGTCGCTATGATATTGCTTATCTCTAGGTGGGCTAGATAATCTGCTAACTGGTCATTTAAATACCTATATGCCAATTGTTTCGCGTTATGAGGAAATATATCATCGAATTGTATGCTAGGCATTGACTTTAGGTTGTGTATTGGACCAATATGTCTAATTTTTACATTCAGTTGCTTTAGTAGCGCTTGTGCAAATACTATTTGCGGGGTGTGTAGTCGCGACCAATGGGTTTCGAAAAATAAAGTCGGTTCTTGAATGAAAGCGTAAAATGAGAGTCTTTGGTGTGAACTGTATATCTTTAAGAATGCTTGCACAGTAAGAATTTTGAACGTCGTCGAATGCTACATCCCATTACTAAAGTTTCAGGCATACTTCTTCCTCGTCGTCAGCCGCAGCGTCAAAAAATTCACCGAAACACCTTGCAAGTGGGCAGCTGGTACCATGCTTCTACGAAAAAGGGCGAAGGATGGCATAGTGGATACCTCCCTACTACACAAAAATTTGTTTGGGTGAAGGCATATGGTGTACCCTGAAAGTGTGCTTGTAGAAGTTACCCAAATAGTGTTCAACAGAGGCTAAAGAAGTTAACTCTTCCTGCTTTTGCTGTTACTGCGCTGCGCATTTCTCGCAAGCCTGGCAGTATATTGTAACCCTTGGTAAGTACTCTTTGTGATAGCACACAACACTCATACTAACAAGCTGTAGCTTGATGTACGTCCACTTATGGAACAAAGTTTAAAGAATCTTGCCTCTATCTTAAAGTGATAAATATGAATATAGTATAAGCGTACAGTTACATGCAGCCAAAGGAAAGCATGAAAGAATTATTTTAGATTTTATTTTTAAGTACTTATGATGCTGTGTTGTAAAAAAAAATGTGTCAGTAACCTTGTCGTAAAAAACTAATATATATATATATATATATATATATATATATATATATATATATATATATATATATATATATATATATATATATATTGTCATGACCAAGAAAGACGCTGGCGCTTCGGCGCGCGGGCAGCTAAGGGAAGGTAGAGGAAGAAGAAGGCAGAGAATAAGAACTGCTGGCCCAGGATCGGGTGTTGTCTCTAGTTCTCTGTCTCGCTCATCACAATATATATATATGTGTATATATACGGGAAAGAAGTGGATACCTGAAGCCTCGTTTTTTCTGTGTTTTTTGACACAATAATAATAAAAACTAACAGACAATAATGCCAAGGAAAGTATACGGGAGGTTGTTAGACTAAATTGTAAGGTAAATATGAAGAAAGAAAAGTGGGTGAAAAGATAACTTGCCGCAGGTTCGGATCCTTCCACTACCGACATTTTCAACCGTGTCATCGACGAAGGCCTAAACCCGCCACAGAGGTGTGAGCTTTTGAGCCTCCTTGACAAGTTTCGGCCATCTTTTGACAGTCACAGTGCTACTTTAGGTCGAACATCTACCGTATGCCACCAGATCGACACAGGTAATCATCCACGCCCCGCCTCATCAACTTCATCATCCTCTTTCTCACCACCCTGTAAATTGTCAGGCTCTACCCCAACAAGTACCATAGCCTTTTAGGGGCGAAGTTTCTTAAAGCGGCATCCGGTCGTCTCTCGTCGTAGTACGCAACATCTCTTACAATTTGACCTGCAAGGCAGTGCCGGTGGGTGATTTCTCCTGTGCGTTGTGGAACAATAGAAAATTCACAGCGTGCGCGTTAACTAAAAGCCGGATTCTCCTGCCTCTCATTCCCAATTAACAGCCATTGGTATGTACATAGGCAAGAAAGGGTTGCTAGATTATACTCACTGGGCGTCACCTCCTTGGTTTTAGAGGTTCAGCTAGCGTTAGGCCGTAGTACCAAGAATACAGTGAACTAGTATATACCATGAACTCGAGGTGGTTGAAGGTGGGAAGGAGACACGAACCGCAAGCCGTAAAAAAGTGTGCGTGTGCCACCTCTCATTTAGTCCTTGAAATGTCTGTGGATGGCAGTGCATCTATATGCGAAATGTATGATGAAAAGATGCGAGATGGTTGTATTTGGAGTGTTGACTAGGTGGACGAACGGACACACAGACAGATGCATAGACGGACGCACGTATGGCTGCATAGACGGATGGACACATGGATGGACGCATGGGCGGATGCATGAACGAACGCAGGGACGGACGCACGAACAGACGCACGCACGAACGGGCGGATGGACGCACGGATGGTCACACAGACGAACGCATGGACGGACAGAAGTAAGAACGAATGGACAGACAGATGGTTCGCCCCACTCTCCATCATTCACCCCCTGGATATGCTGCCATTTTTTTATTTATTTCGTACCCTCATGACCATGACCATGAGCGTACGAAATAAATAAATAAATGTACCTAATGGCCCTCGCGTGAATGACTAGTCGCACGAGCCCACCGCGTCGTCTACACCTTCATTCTGCGTGCACCGTGAGGTGAGCCCCGGCTCATGCACACGTCGTGGAATCGGCTATGAAACTGGTGGTTAATATATAGATGATGTTAACAAATGAGACGAAGAAAGCAAGAAAACTAATCAGTTGACTAGGGAGCGTAGACAAATATTTTTAAATGGCCATTTCATATACTAACATAATATTTATAGGAGGAAGGAAGAAGTGTACAGGAGGGAAATGAAAAAGGCAAGGATGCAAATAGTCTACAATTACTCATTTGCCAACCTAAACCGTAGTAAGGGTGAGAGGTGTTTTAAATTGGCAGCAAGAAAGAGGAGAGCACGCACACGCAGTGTTACACTTCACAGTCATCATTACAGAATAAGTAGATAAACGCCGGTGCATGTCTTTTGTCTTCAAGAAGATGAGCGCTGATTTGGTCGCCTTCACCCGTGATGACCTCTCGGGTCGACATTCCACAAAGTATTCCGCCGTCATCGGTCATTGATCTATGCGAGATAGAGCTACTAGTATAGTTATTCGTGTACGCTAAAGGCCCGGAGGCGTTACATGGGGGGTGGGGGGGGGGAGGAGGATAAAACTATTAATAATACAGCGTAGCACAGGTTCAAACAGACATAAAAGATAATATAGAAATATCTTCGTGGCAGCAATACCAATATCCTATGATGCAAAATGATTGCACAACTAATAAATGCAGCTGTAATTTAAACCCCTCAGACATTTACAAATGCTCTAATACAGGTGACATTGAAGTCAAATTACAATTTACTATGTGCATAGTTTCTTTAACAGACTGAACTAAGCGAAAAAAGCTTAAGATAGTGCATTGTTACTTGCGTTGCAGCAAAAATGTTGTCTTCTGAAACTAGATAAATGTGCAAATATTGAAAATAACTGTAATTCAAACTCCTGAGATAGATAAGAATATTTGTGCAGTAAATAAAAACGACACCAAAATGCAACTAGGAACATAATAAATAACTACGAATGGCTTTGTACTGTGCGATCTCTGGAAATTACAAGGGGAAGGCCTTAATTTACATACAAAAACTTAAGCTTTAAAGAAACAATTCAGACTGTTTACGAATGTATTATGATTATTAACAACTGCAATGTCAGCAGGAAGCGTATTCTAGTAACGTATGGCTCGAATTAGCGGGGACTTCGAGAAAAGATTGATACCGGCGAAGATGGGCTCCATTTTGTGTTGATGATAAAGTCGCGACGATACACGATGAGCATTTTTTTATATAGAAAGCAGCGTATGATGACGAACTGTTACCAGATTTATCAACAAAAAAAAAAGAAGCGTGAGAAGCCTGCGCGTTTCTAGAAAAATTAGATCAATTGAAGATTTATTTTTCTGTTTTGTTTGATGTTTTCAGGTAGTTTTAGTAATGAATCAAGCAGCTTTATTTTGTATAAATTCTGATTTATGAATGAGGTTTGCCTGATGCGGGTTTCAGATTAGTGATGCATATTCAATTTTGGAATGTACCAAATTGTTGTAAGGAAGACGTTTAGCGGTGGTGTTCGCTGAACTTAGGTTACGCCGAAATAAGCCGAGTGTCCTCGATGCTTTGCTAACCGTGGCGTCTATATAAGTGTTCTGTGTCGAATCAGATGACAAATGAATGCCCAAGTACCTAATATATCTTAATGATGTCATGGTTATCTGCGCATTGTCGCGATCAGAGTGGTAGAAGGTGCACTGTAATGTCTCCTCACTTCCAGAATTGTCCCGAAAAAGGTTGTCAGTCGTTTCGTTGCGAAAGGAGAATGACTTCATAAAAGCTACTCAGCCATTGACTGCCCAGAATAGTGGCATAATTTAGGCGCCAACCAGTAAGCGTCCGAAGACTTAAAGGGTTCGGGCAGAGGTGTTGCTCGTGGCGAGGTCTACTTGATGTAATTAAGTGAAGAAAAAGAGTTCTTGTGTAACGAGTCAAAGTTGGCAATCAGCATACATCGGTTCTCGATAAGGGTATTGTCTTGACCTTGTCCTCTTCAAGAGCTGATCGAGCAGAATTGTTGGTATGTTCATTGCTTGTCACGGCGCAGTTACATATGGCTCAGCAGATGTTCATATTGGTGGGGCCCAGCGAATATAACACAAGGGAATGAATATTTCCTCAATAAAGGGTAATTATAGGTGTCTGAATAAAATTTAGAAATGTTTTTCTTTTGACTAATGAAACGATGGCAAATTAGGAGAAAGTGGTTCATGTTTTCTGGCTCTCGACAGTAAAATCGTAGTAGATATGACACCAGACCAGACCTTTATAAAAGAATATTTAGAGGATGCAAGTATACAGCATCCGAATGCAAGTATACAGCATCCGTCAATCGTGTAATTGACCTTTCTCTTTAACGTATATGCACCTAACAGACCACTGAATTGAGTGAGTGAATACAATTTACCTGTCTTTTTTATGCAAGTGTACGAACTGGAGGGGAAAAGGGTGGCATGTGATTCACTCCTGACATTCGTGTGTCACCACTTCGTGAGGCATAACGTCTGTGTACCGGTGCTGGCAGGGTTCCACGATTTCTCAGCCCACCGCAGGACTCTGTCATGGAGGGCGGTATTAAAGCTGCGCAAGACAGGCTTCCACAACTCCTCAGTACAAATTGATAGTTGGAGGTTAGAAGCTGAAGATTTGATGAGACACTGTCATATGATATGCAGTATATCTCCCATCTAGAAAGGGCAGAAGAGACACTTTGATGCAACGTAAACGACCAGGAAAAGTACAGAGTCTGTTGGGTAAAAAATAGGGAGTTTGTAATTGCCTCCGAAGTACTCCTTTCTGGTGTGCTAAAGGCACACAAAGTGGTTACCTGAGACTTCGGTGACTACACTGGATTTATTAAATGTGATTGGCATGTTCTTAGGGATGTGCAGTAAAAATTTCTGAAGCCTTACAGTATGCCCCTATGCATGGCCGCCTGATTTGTGCACATTCAAGCAGTTGAGCGAGTAATTTATTTGTCTTGAATTATATGGAGTGTGGTAGTCCAGGCAAAAAAGATGTTGCTTGGTGCAAAGTCAGCGACACATAAAAACCACTGTTGCTAATTTAGCCACATACTGGAAAATAGATAGGACCTGAATAAACAGCTTAAAATATAAAAAATCTGTTAATGTGGCTGAACAGATAATTTTAAGTAATTTATGATCTTCTGTAACAGACAATTTCTAGTAATTTATGATCTTCTGATATTCCATTACACTAGATTTCATACGATCACACATCAGCCAGTGTGTCTTTGAATGCTGGAACTTTGTCAATGCCTGCGAGCGGGTTACAACATATCATCGGACCAAGTAGGCCCAACTTCGACCTTGATACTTGTTTTGATATTTTATTCAGTTATTTGTTACCACCACCACATCTATATGAGAGATGCTGTTGTGGAGCGCTGTGGAAATGTTGACCTTCTGAGGTTCCTTAACATGAACCACGTCACGCCTAAATTGATGGTCCTCAAGCATTTTCGCCTCATCGGAAAGGTAGCTGCGAGTCCGGGATTTCATCCTGTGGGCTGCAGCAAAGCACCGTAACTAGCAGACCAACATGATTTGTCTGTTTATGCGACCTCGGAGGAACGCTTTCCAATGAGCAATTCTATGAGAAAAACGAGAGTTGCAATGCATATGCTAAAGCCGAAAAGTGCGAAGAAGCGTTTCAGATGAGCAAGCTGGCTAAAAGGAACGTCAGAGTTTTTTTGAAGTTGTAAATCACGTTCACATAAATATCTGTTTAATAATTCCACCCTGTGAAGGAGCGAACCTTAGACGATTTTGCGGATGTGGTCATGGTACGCTTTCAACAAAGGGAAGTTCTTGCGAACGACCGTGACCGTTGTCAACCATACCGTATTGATTTCATCCTTGGATTCTTCAATGCCACGCAAACACAAAACAATCATTGAACATGGCTTCACCTGTCTTGTGATGCATACATGATTGGCCCTGTTCAAGCTTGTCATGCAAGCCATTGAACTATCTCCTTCTGTATAATGCTTTTTTACATGTGCTTTCTGGAGCTTCGCGTATACACCAACCTTTTGCTTCTCATTTGATTGCACAAATATAATTACCACCGTGCCTATTACGCCACATACGTTTATCTCATAATTGTCTAAAGCATCTTAAAGTTTAATGGTTGTGTCAAGAACTTCGGGTCTCCTTCTCAAACTAAGTCTCGAGACAAGCTCACTGCGGAAGTAGTTTGACAGCGGCCGAATAGCAACGAACAATAAATAAACCGCATAAGAAGTATCGCACCTTGGCATTGTGACGTGGATACTGAAAGGGCGCAGAAGTGGACAGAAATACTGCGAGAAGGAACATGAAAGAGTCAGCATTATGGTACTGTAATCGACCAGTTCGAGTAAATTTGTGCAACGCCATCGTCAGGGAGACGCAGCACAATGCAACAGCGAGTAGACACAAACTGAGTTTTGACTCCAGCAAAATATCAAAAAAAGACACTGGGGTCAGCTGAGCACCTCTTACGTAAAATCTTTCTTGAATTTGCAAGTAAACTGCCGGAAAAGACAGGGCGCGAAAGATCGACGTGCTTAAAGCTAGTTCCCCATCAGCGATGTCAATATTGCTCCCTGACAGGTCGTCGAATAGGGCTGCCGTTTCATCATAGAGAACCCATTTGAGCGTGACATTGTATATCTTCAGAGTGCCAACTATATATTTTGATCAGTAGCCATATCTATTGCTTTCACTGGTGAGTCCTATATGTATGACGCTGTTCCATAGGGCACTACGCTTCAAGCGCTGTACCTTTTTGATACTGATATAAAGACCAGCTTTGTGTGATCTCTTGTGCAGCTTTGCGTCCACAAGTGAAATTCCGCAAGCGCGCTCTGCAAACAATATGATCTAAGAGAGCTTCTAACTCAGCATTGTCTTCAATCAGTAACCAATCCACCAAGTAGATACCTATTTGAAATCTGAATACGCTGAAAATACATTTATGTGGTTTAGAACCTAATATTAGTAAGAGCAAATTAGTCTTAAAGTCTCTGCAGTATTTTCGTGCAAATAAATAATAAATGTGGCACTCGGCAGTTTCCAAGCAGTTATCGGCTGTCGCCGGAGCTGAAGCAAGGCGCCAGCTCGTTCGTCCCACTGCTCTCCGCAAGTAGCCAGCGCCATATTATCTTGTCTAGAGATGAAGCCTAATACTCCTCTAGACACCAGCTCATGATGCTGCACGGTTAGCGAGCTATTTTGCAGTACCCATGCACGTCTTTCAAGAGGTGCGAGAAGTATCAGTATGGTAGCGGTTGAAATAATTGTCCAGTGGCAGCCCGTAGTCATACCTGCACTATACCTTTTTAGCAACGGCGGCTACAGTTATGCCTGAACAATGCAAATTCTTACCCTTTAGCGATTCACTCGCTGCCGTCTGAGAAACTGAACTACGCTGCTCACGAATGTCACCAAGTTCTTAAGAGCATGGATCGAGCAGTGCATAAATGATCCCATTTTTGCCACTGGAAGCACAGTGTTTACCGAATTCAGAAAGCTTTCTCTTGGCTTCGCAATTTGTTAGCCGAGACTTTTCTCATCTTGAGAGAGTGCGGTAGCGATGGCACGAATTCAACTTACTCGGCACTTTTGAGGGCAAGGAAGAATCACGAACACTGATGTAACGACAAGGAAGGAAGAAAGTCTCTGCCACCCTTTCCAGTCTCGTGAACAAACGAAACATGCCGCCATTTGTTTGCGCTTTCAGTCACAACACAGAAACCACCCATTGACGCAGGAGAATATACGAAAGGATAAAATCAAGGCTAATAAAGAAATGCAGGATAATCTGCATATATTACCAAGGAATAAACTTAGGAGTTCAGAAGTTAACTATACTCTGTGGCTGCTTATAATACCAAGCATTGAATTGTTGGTGGATGATATCGTCAGACAAAGACATGTTCATTGAATCTGCTCAACAAGTAGTGCCTTATCAGATACGCATGCGGTATCCAGGATTTTGAACACGTTTACAAAGATGACTCCAGAATCGCAACCTCTCCAACATCAGCATTTATTAAATCAGAGCTTAATATTCATGAACCGTTCAAATCATGCCACACGACGTCGTGTACAAACGCTGAGCTCTTCACTATTCTGTATGCTATCAAGTTTATAATTCCGGCCGTAGACGCGAGAAAATGGTACTTTCCAGCGTTTCATGCGCCGCAAAACCATTACTCTCTAGTACAAGCGCGACAGTGATTAGTGATAGTATGACATGCGAAATACTGAAAGAGCTCATGAAAGCAAGCCAAGCGAAAAAAATTGAAGTTCCAGTTGATACCTTGCCATCGCAACATTCCTGGTAACACCTCTGCCGACGAAACAGTGCGACAAGCACATCGTAAAGCTGTTACTGTTTCTTTCCCAATTTGCAAAAATGAAGGGCGCAGTGCTATAAATGTTAGAACTTTCCGAATGAGCAAAAATACTTGGTTTGCCCAAAATAGAAAAAGCTGTGATTTATGCGATATCGTCTCATTCATTGAATTTAAAACTGCGCTACCCCTAGATCAAAAATCTAGATAAGAGCCGACAGATGGCAACAACGTAATGGGATAGTCAGGGTATTGAACAGTTGAAGTGCCTCAGACCAGATGGCTAACGTTTTCATAGGATTTATCTTTTTTGAAGGCACTGTGTCATCCTCGGAGGGTTAGTTTTAAAGGAGTTAGCGGTGACGTCAACTCCTGGTGGTGGCACGTGTCCCTGTTGATAATCGCCGTCTGAAAAGCAAAAAAAAAATTGGCCCGAATCTACATGTTACACTGTAAATGTCGTCGAAAGACGATAGTCTTGCGTCTGGAGAGAGTGAACGAAACGTTTATTTGATGTTCTGCAGAAGAAAATCGGTGAACGGTACTCTGAAGACGCTGCACTAGAGTGCCTCGAGCGTGTCACGGACGCGAACAAGCGCATCCAGGATGGATGGATGGATGGATGGATGGATGGATGGATGGATGGATGGATGGATGGATGGATGGATGGATGGATGGATGGATGGATGGATGGATGGATGGATGGATGGATGGATGGATGGATGGATGGATGGATGGATGGATGGATGGATGGATGGATGGATGGATGGATGGATGGATGGATGGATGGATGGATAAGACTGTACCCTTTGGATCGGGCGGTGGCTAGCGCCACAAACCCGTAATACTTAATGAACCAAAAACTAGATTTGTTTTTTTCTTTAAATAGTTAGGTTGAGGATTCGTACGTTGCAGTGAAGGGTGTAATTTTCACTCGTGCCTTGGCTTTAGCCGCCAATCAGGTAACCTCCTTCTAGTTAATTCTACCCGCTTAAAGTCTATTCTGCCCTCCCTGTCCCTAAACCCCAGTTCTTTGAAAAACTCTGTGTCATCATCCTGAACTATAGGGTGAAGCCCTTTACAGAACATTATCAAGTGTTCGGCAGTTTCTTCTTCCTCTTCACACGCACTGCATACCGTGTCTACCCCTTCGTATTCGGCTCGATATGTCTTGTTTCACAATACTCTCGCCCTGGCCTCAAAACGTAGAGAACTACCCCGAGTATTATCATAAATCCTTTCCTTGGCTATTTCTTGCTTAAAAGTTCAATAGATCTCTACTGCGGACTTTTTAATCATGCCAATTCTTTACATATCGGTCTCAGCTTCCTTCACCTTCTTCTTAACCAATCATTCTTTTTGGTTTGGCCCCCTGCTGTTTTCCAAGTACTTACCGGTCAATTTTGTGGTTTGCTTTCTCCTTTTTGTATCGACATTTTTCATGTACAAGTAGCTGAATACCTTCCTAGCCCAACGCTCCTCCCCCATTTCTCTCAATCACTTCTCAAATTTTATCTTGCTGCTAGCTTCCCTGCCCTCAAATTATGTCCATTCCATATCACCTTGTACTCCCTGGTTTGGTGTATTGCCGTGAGCTCCTAAGGCAAGCCTACCTATTCCACGTTGCACGTTAAACACGAGCGCCATCTGGCAGTCATCTTCGAAAACAAAGGTATGCGTGACTGCGGAGAAAGATGCGTGCCAGTCACGGAGGTGATGAGGTGCAGAATGGAAAGCGATGACATGTGCCACCACCTTGTCGTCGTAGCAAGGCGTTGAAAACACCTTATTGAGCACCGCGTTGCACTGTCAGCGCAGCGCGTTAAACGGTACAGTCCTTAGAGTGTTTTGTGTGTGTCCTCTTCTAGTATAAATACAGACATACAAAACACAGACATGTTCTTATGGCGCCTCAGATATGCACAATATTTGCTTTTTTTATTTAACAATCGCACAACTATGAACGTTGATTGATTTGTAGGGTTTAACGTCCTAAAACCACCATTTGATTATGAGAGACGCCGTAGTGGAGGGCTCCGGAAATTTTGACCACCTGGGGTTCTTTAACGTGCAGCCAAATCTGAGTACACGGGCCTACAACATTTCCACCTCCATCGAAAATGCAGCCACCGCAGCTGGAAATCGAACCCGCGACCTGAACTATGAACATTAAGCCTTGAGCAATATTGGTGGGCGCTGCGGATGGGGTTGGCCCTTTGGTGCTGTTTGATGTATCGTTAGGGCAGACAAACAAACAAATGTACAGACATACAGACAGACCAAAATTTTTCCGTCGAAGGTCCCCAAGTAAGACCATCGTCTTTAAAACTATAAAACAGAGGAGTGCTGTCCTTTCTTCCCTTTAAGTCAGGTGGTAGTAATTCAAACTTGATCTCAGAGAGCGAGAAAAAGGGAAAAAAACGCAAAGTTGAAGAGGTATGCTGCAAAAGTGGTGGCCGCATCAGACGCGAAGTGACAGAGCTTAACCTCCATATTCTAGAACGCCCCTTTACTCAATGCTCCACCTCCACTTGAGAAAGCCGATGGCAGCGTCATCTCTGGGAAGGGAAAGTCACTGCATATCACAGATTTGCTGCCATTTTTGAGTAGCGCAGCGTAATTTTCAGCTGAGCAGTGGCGCGGTGCAAGACTTTGTCAAGTGAACAGTGAAAGTCTTGTCGAAGAGCGTTTGTGAATACGGGGGTAAAGGTTCGGAGCCACCAGACGGTCGCTTCGCCGGCCACCACAAGTGGTGTCCGACCATAGCGGCGACGTCTGTTACTGAACACTTATGAAAAGTACACACAACAAAAAAGCAGTTACAAAGAGGGGGAGAAGCCAGCGGCGTACTTTTAAATGACAAATGTTCAAGGTAAGCGATCCCGGATGGGGTCTCAAGAGTGCGTGGTAAACGGGGAAGGTCATTGTCAAAAATTGCTTTTAGTATCCCTGTAGGTGGCCCGCTCAGCGGAATCGATTCAAGAATTTGACGACTTCTTGACTGACGAGAAGGAAAATTGTGAATGCAAAGTATATGAGCAACGAGAAGAGAAACAAACATACACACACACACAAAAGGGGAGAGGAGGGAGAAAGGGGGGAGGGACTTTACGGTAAGAGGGACTTTACGGTAAAAAGAATATATGGTGAAAAGACGCAAGATGACGGTACTTGAAGTATTCACTAGATGGACGGACAGATGGATGTACTTGCAGACATACATACAGACGGACGGACGGGTGGACGGACAGACGCGGCTAGTGGATGATTCATGGTTTACCGATAAAGCCCTTCTTAGTTTCGCTCTACTCATATTCTCTCACACCATGGATATGCTGCGATTTTTTGTTGTCTTCTGGTCATGTGTAATTTTTGACTTCATCTCGGTAACGCAAATACGTCGCCTAAACCTTGCTGAACTCCGGTAAAAAATCTTCCGTGTTAAAAAGAAAGAAAAAGACATCCCTAACACCACTGCGGCAATAAAATGATAAAAAAGGGCAGTGGTAGAACATGTCCAGGCTTCAATCAATGCCATAGATCATGCTCCTAAGGTCACGTTTACCGGAGTACTTTACCGCCATGCAAAAACCACACTGAAATTTGAAAGGCACTAATCGCTGCCACAGGTCAAAGCCTATTCGGCTCAATAACCACACACACGCACATACACCATATATTTACGAGTGCAAGTATGACTGTTGAAGTCCTAACTACTTACTGCAATCTCTCAGTTTTTTAACGTCGCTGCGGCTGTGTAAAAGTATAAACATATACGACAACTTACTTTTAATGCCTACTAATTTCTCTTGTTTCCAGGTGATGCGGATTTCAAATTGAATAAAATATTTTCCGTCACTTCACGAGCTTTGTATCAGCGAGTACAGTGAAACTTCTGTGATACTGTCACAGCTCATGCAAATTTCGGGATGATAGATCTTTGAACGCTAAGCATTTCTTAGCGAACTTCGGTGACATTGAGCGTATCTATCTATCTATCTATCTATCTATCTATCTATCTATCTATCTATCTATCTATCTATCTATCTATCTATCTATCTATCTATCTATCTATCTATCTATCTATCTATCTATCTATCTATCTATCTATCTATCTATCTATCTAGCCGCTTACGTTTGGGTGCTCCTGTGGTCACCCCCTTAACTTGGCGAGAACCAAAATTAGAATGGGAGGGTAAGGTTGTTTGAGGAATATGACACGCTAGTCAAGACATGAATAATGTCACAATCCCGTCACGTATGTCATCAAACACTTCCCGCCAGACAGTGGCACGTATCCATGGGCGGTATGTGCCGCTGGTATGCGGTTATGTGCCACGGGTGATTGACAATTATTATCGACCCGCAACGACGAGAACGCACATGGGCAATTATAAATCGCGAGCGTTAATAAATACCCGACATTTGTTGCGCCGAGCCGACGAATACAAACAATAAATGTCACGGTTCTAGCTGGAATCGAACCAAATCATTCTGCGTGGCAAAGAAGCATTCAATACCATAGACCTACGCCAGGTCTCGGAACTACTTTTGAATTAGATGCTAATTTTCAGGAAACCTGAATAGCTGTTGCAGTGTTGCTGCCAATTTTACAAATATTACATATGCACAGCTTTGATACAGCCGTCATGTCCAGTTGAGGCCAACTGTCATTAGGTGCCTTGCGCTGAAGTTAATTTGTGTGGCTGTGTTCAGGTCCAGCATGCCTATTCAAGTGAGACAATTCTCCCGAACCACTGTTTCAAGCTTCCTGTTAAAAAATAGCACCCCGTGCGTTCAGCTTTCACTGACAAGAGCACTTTTTTGCAATGTACTATATTCACATTCACATTGTCAAGAGATTCTTCTGGTTTACCAAGGGTGTCACCAATATTGGGACCATGCATCAAGCTGAACTCGAGGTGACGTCACTGAGGAACCGTTTTGAATGCGGCAGAATAGCCATGAGCCATAAACCTTAAAACACACCCAGCTCCAGAAAGATACGTTTGCTTCATTGCTGAGGAAATCAGTTTAAAGAAAATGAAGCCCAAACCTTACGTATAAACCACAACGTGAAGAGAGTTGACGAAAAGCTGATGTTCAGAGGGTCTTCAAAAATCACATATTCACCGCTGCAGGGGATATCGACACCGATTATTCCACAATCGATTATCGGGTGACACAATTGAGCATGTTAGCACAACTTGGTAAACCAGCCCCATCTTACCAGTTATACAGCGCCTTTGATTTCTTCTAAAATCAGCATGGCAAAGCTCGCTGTTCATTAAAGCGGCGACACAACTTCTTCTGAAAGCATCCTCGCAAAAAGTCTATGGTCGTGTGCACTTCCTCAGGTACAAGAGCGCAATCGATAGCGTCACAGTCGTGCCCATAATGCTACCCTCAAGAATGTCATGTGCAGCTTGTGACTTTAATAATATTTACTCAGCCATCAATACATCAAGTTTGCCAATATTTGGACATTGCAGAATAAAAATTGCTGCGCGTCAATCAAAAAGTCTGACTAGCACTATCAGTGAATTTTTACATGGTAACAGCATTATTATTCATTACAATCCACGTTCTGATCACAGAAAATATAAAAGTAATCTTTCCAATAAAATACCAAAAAACTCATACAAGAAACGCATTGAAAAAAGCAGCCTTACATGCCTCAGCATTGCAGTTACAATGTCACGAAACAAGCAGGCATGGCAGAAACATTTGTCTTGCTCTAATGCATTCTATGTGAGTTATAACTGAACTTCTACATTTAAAGGTGGGATTTCCGTTGTAAATATGAAATAGTCATTGCATTAGTGTCCATTACCGCAATGGAATGTGATATTATTTGTTTTAACGGGCGAGCAATAACTCGGATAAATCAGCTGCAAGACATAGCACAATCTATAATTCCTCAAGCATAAAACTTTTCTCGAACAGGAAAGCACAGTTATCAGAATTGTACGACACAAGTAATGAATATCCCGTACGCTACAGTCATTGACTACAATAATACGTGAAAATATGCATATCAATAAAAGAAGAAAATAATGAATTTTTTTCTAGTTACTCTGACCACATGCGTAAAAAAACACCAACTCCGCCAGAAACACAGCCGTAGCAGAGGCCAACAGACAGATAAAAAGTAGGAAAAAGCGTTCCAGTTGAGCTAGCTGAGATAGAGAGACGTCAGTATTTGGATATGCACTTAGTGTGTTGCTAACGCAACCAGGAAAGAAAATGAGCTCCGGCTGCCGAAGAAGCGAGTTCTCGAAAATTTTGTGAAGGTATTCCCGAAAGGCCCCCAAAAGCGGAAACTTTTTGCGAACTGGCATTGTCAACCACAGCGTTTGAAGCTCTTCTTTAGATTCAACAAATCCATGCACACGCCAAAACGTTATAACGCACGGGTGGAGCCTCCTCGTGATGCATACGTGGTCAGATCGATTGGCACAATCTACGCACTTCCAAACATTGCTGACTACGACAAGATCTTTTCTTTGAAAAGCTTCCCGGAGTTTCACGCCGATGTTGCTGCTCTTTACGGTCTCTCGTTCTACAAGCTCATGCGTCAGTGTGCCCTTCAGTACACAAGTGCGGACTTTCATGTTATCAAGGGCTTCTTCTAGTTCACTCAGAGTATCTATAACATTCGGAACACGCGTCAAGCTCAACCTCGAGACAAGCTCACTCCGAAAGTAATTCGAGAGCGGGAGAATGGCAATGAGCCATACACCAAACAACACTCTTCGCTCCACAGAACTACGTTGTCGTGATTCAAGAAGATATGAATTGGCCAAAAAAGAAGCTAACAAGAACATGAATGAAACACAACTGTTGTTGATCAGTGCTTGCCCAGAGTGTAGCTCCTTTGAAAGAGAAAGCGCCAAAACGAGCAACACCGAAATAAAAGCGACGAAAAGTAAAGCAATAACGAACTTTGATTGAAGGAAAATATCCAAGATGGATTCAGACTGGGAAACCATACCTTTGACGTAAAATGTTTCTTGCGCTTGAATGTAAGATGCTGGAATAGAAAAATCCCGATGTATCCAGGTGCTTACGGGGTGCATGTGCCCAGATATGTCTGTATTGCTCGCAACAATGTCATCGTACAATGCATTCACTGTCGCATACGATGTTCGTATCAGTGTGACATTGTATAGTTCAAGTGTTTTTAAAACAAATTCTGATTCATAGCTGGCTTGATCATATGCTGGGACACCTAAGTATCCTACCCGTAGGACGCTGTTTCTGAGCGCGCTGTGCCTAGATACTTTTCGACCTTTGAGTGCTGACTTTTTTGAGTACTCGTTTTGTTGTTTGACAATTGAGGTTTTCAAGTTCAAAATACTTTCTCTGTCGTTTTCTACTGGGAGGCTGCAAGTGAACGTCGCAAAACGTATTTGACAAACGAAACGGTTCATTACAATTCTGGACTTACCGTTTCTTTCTATGAGGTACCAATCGACCATATAGGAAGTTGTCACATTCATAAAAATCTCGCTGACACATTCTTGCTCTTTTAAATCAAGACTTAAAACAAGCGCTTTTGTCTCGATGCTCTGGGTTGCCTTCTTGCTCAAATCTATTAAAAATGCTTCATTTGGAAGTTTCCACAGCGTAACAGGCCATGGCATGGGCCGAAGAAATTCCTCGACGTGTTCCCCCCAGAAATTTCTGCAAGTAACCAGTGCCACATGATCACGCTTAGAGATGACGGCACACAGTCTTGTGAGAACCCGGTCATTAGACTGTATGTCTCCACATTGATGATCTTGGCCAGTCACAAGTAGATAGAGCAGGCTTTTGACTGTCGCCACAGTCCACCACCCGTGCATTTGTGTATAATCTCGATGGAAAATGAACAATAAGGATATACAGCGTGTACAAATATTTCAGACGAAGGAGACACTTGCACACGAGATGAGCTCTCACTTATGTGACTGCACCTGACGGTCGCCAGATCATGTACTTCAAAAGGCGATCGCAAAAAGGCGTGATTTTACTTATAGACGCACTGTTGTTATCGGGCCGAAAATCTAGCACCGAAGCCGAACAGCCGCTACGCTAAGTGAATACCCGTGAAATTATTATGTTTCCATATATATGTATCTGCATTTTGCATTCATGACCCCTTCACTTATCACTCTCGCTTCTCGCATCCAATAGACTGGGTGACTCTTAATGACCACATTGGCAAAGAGCAGGACTGCTGCTCTCGTCATTGAGACACACAGCTGAGTAATTCATTTTATTCGCTTAAATACTTTATTGTCAGAACAATATGAACTAGATACGAATCAGATTTCGATCGGGCGTGCAGGCCTCCCTAAAACTTTCTGCCAGAATATTCATCGTACGCCACTTGAAAGCTTTGAAAATTGATGTCCTATCATTTCCAGTAGAGAATAACCTTCCTGCCTTCATATGATAGTTGAGGTGATGTGTGTTCTATACGACTCTTTTCTACATAAATCGTATGCAGAAGAACAAAATAGTGCTATCGTTGTGATATTCACAGCAGAACGTCTACTAACGTGCATCTACGTCCGCCTGCATTACCATTTTGCACTTGGCATACACTGATACTCAGTCGCAGTTCCACCTTTGCACTTAGAACGGCAGGGGCCAGTCAAATAACCGAAGAGCGATGCCTGAAATTATAGGATCAAATATGGTGCAGAAAACGCAGTTGTTCGAAATCACCAAGCCGCGCGTAGTACAGCATGGACCAATCAATACACTGCGAAGGAAGTATAGCTAGAAGAAAAGAATATGTTAAGCTACAAAAATAAAAACTGTCGAAATGCTGACGCCGATACCATAGTTCTTCCGAGCGAACGCTTTTAACACACTCATTGTTCATAGCTACAATAATGCGTGTAAATACAAAGTTTTACGCATGTAATAATGCACGCAGCGTAACGCCAAAAAGTATCAGCTAATGAGGCACAACATGGTCAGTCTAACTAGGCTCTGTTGCAGGGCGAAGGCTTCTCTCATGTTCTGTAAGCTGTAAAACCTTTCGTCTCAACTGTCACTCAACTTTCTGTCTCTCCTTCGCGAGTTTGCCTTCTCTGGGAAACCTGTTAGTTACCCTTATTGACTAGCCATTATCCTGCCTACCCACAAGGTGACCATTGTCTATTTATTATTGATTTCAAGGAGGATATAAATAACGCCCATTTGTTTCTTGACCTAATCTGCTCTCTAGCCGCTTCTTAACGTTAAAACAAGGCAAACTTTATCTCACCCATGATTAAAAAAACAACCACCGATACCACACCAGTCTCGTTTTTTACCTTTAGTTGTTTTCCATCTGTTTGGTCATCCTCATACACAGGACTATTTGTTACGTATATTTTGTAACTATCCGGTGATAGCTGCCAATAATTGTTGTATCACACATGCGTGTCCGTTTTCGTGTTAGAATAACACCTGGCCAGCTTCTGTCAATAAAGTTTACTTCAAAGTAAAAATGAGTTTTCGTACGTAGAATTCTGTCTCCTGTATCTTGTTTCACTATGTTCTCCTAATACCACTACCGAAGCAAAGATGCTTATATGGCTTGATGCGGTAGTGAGTGTCCCGAACAACGTGAAATTCAGCGCACTGCGAGGAGTGTACCTTACTCTAAATAAGCATGCGAGAAAGCTGGATTATCGTGTTCTTATTGTGCACAGGAGGATGGACTCAACGCGACTAAGCGAATGCCTTACCTAAGAAGCACTTTCAAGAGAACGGACAGTCACAGCTGCTATGAATCAGCAACTACCAAAACAAGCAATTCAATGCAATTTTCGCTCTTTAAAAACTTAACATAAAGGGACCCTGTAACACTTCCTGATCATAATCAGGAAACGCAGCCAATTGGTAGTAGAGGCTTCAGAGACCACGCCAGCCAAATATTATAGAGCGGCAAGCAGCATGATATTCACAATAAAATATCAAATCAGCTAGAAATTGCTTTCTCTTTTCTCAAGAAATGACGAAAGATGCTCAAAAATTGCACGTAGAAGGCCATCTATCAGTCATTCGCTGATTTGAACATGTCAAACTTGGTCGTTACAAGTTTCACCGCGGGTTACCACGACTTGTCCATGCGTACGCGCGCCATCACACGGAAACAATCACTTATTCGAAGAAAAAAAAAGTGCTCACAAGGGTGAGGTGCACGTGACATCTTTTATTTACTTCTTCCATTCCTCTCTATTTAGCCTCCAGTGCTTTCAACAGGACGAGAGAAGATAGAACGCGATTGCAGCGAGCGGCAATTCTTCGTAACACCGCTATTACGGGATGGATTTCAAACTTTTGGGGGCAAAGAATTCGTAAGATAATAAGCGCTTTTAGTTGAAACATTCCAAGGTCACTTGAAAGAGTCTTCAGGGTCCCGTTACTCAATGCTGCGTCAATGCAGAAGAGCAAACTGAGAGACACACAAACGTATTTCTGGGGAGTTTAAATGGGTAATTGAACAATAAGCACAAGTTTTGCAGACACGATGTCTCACTGTAGCAACACGCCAGAGACGCACGGCCTTGGTCAGCTAGTATAGTGCTGCATATTTCGAGCTGTGACAACTCGCTTTTTGTGTGATCACCTTCTTCGTTGTGAATTGTTTATTAGCTCTTTATGTTTTAGGTCATATTGCAACAGTAACTAGCCCCCTTCGCTATCTTTTTCCAGTGGGAGATTTCTCGCTGCTTTAAAAGTGACGAGGTACTGTTGCTGTTGGGTCAGTAGACGGCAATGCACTGCCACGTACTGATTTGTGAGTTGGTTTCTCAACACTCTTCACCTTACTAGTTTCGCCATAAAAATAACCACTTCAACACCTTGAACATGCCAATGAAGTCATCACGAGAGCAAATGTTGCTACACACTGAATAGTCTACATTGTGTGCTTTAATGTGCTCTCAACTTTCTTTTGATTATCTCAAATAAATCTCTATTCCCGTGATCCTAGATACTCTAACTGTCTGTAATCAACTACGGGGCATTCGCGTGGTCCACGACCATGACCTAATCAGTTGAGGCAGCTCTCTTGGTGATTCTTCATTTAGGCATCGCGAATCTTAAAAGTTAGTACAGCTATTGACATGAAGTTTTTGAATGATACCACTGTTTCTTCAATGCATCTGTTTGGCTTGCGCGATATCTTTAATGCAACCGTTTTTCCGTATGACTTTTCTGTTCAGTGATATTCAAGTTGTATGCTGCTTCGCCGAGCTAACTTCTCCCTTCATCATTTCCTGGCTGCGCAGCTCTCTATATCTTCTAGATGACGCGCACACTCTAAAGAAAAGACGCGGGGAGGTTGAAAGCTAACCGCACCGAAAGAGCGGAATTCGACACCTTCAGACAACGCCTTGAAAGCACGCGTTCAAGTGTTCTTCTCCGTAGCTAACCACCAACACGTTGTGTCTTTCTGGTGCCAGCAGTGTTTTTGAAACCACGGGAAATTAAAGTTAACCAGATGAATTTTCTGCTTTACTTCTTCAAGGTCTAACAGCTCTAGCAGCACTTTGTTGTTTTCATTCTTCGGTTATCTACCAACATGTCCGTGCATCTAGTTATCTTTGGTTATAACATGAAAATCCGCGCTGGCAATTTGTAGTCGTTGGCTGTGATTGAAAAATTAACATGCACGAAAATCAATGAAATGGAGATAATTACATTGCGAGTGGATTTAGGCCTGTTCCGTAATAATCAGATGTTCTACAGTGCAAACGTCACTCTAGGTGATCTAGAGTAGTAGGACGCGCCCACGCTGAAACACGTAGGAGCAGCCTCACCGCCATGTGGGAGGCCCTCTGGACAGCCTTGAGTTGCGGCCACAGACAATACGAATGGAGCTTACTTGAAGGCCTCCCCGTACCAGCAGTACCATCGACTTTTCCTTAGGAAGCGTCAATGCAGAGAAAAAAAAACTGCCCTGTATCTTCATGTTTCACTGCAAATGTCATCAAAAGACGATTGTCTTGCGTCTGAACAGTGTGAATCAAACGTTTATTTGATGTTCTGCGCGAGAAAATCAGTGAATTGTATTCTGGCGGCGCTGCGCTAGAGAGTCTTGATGCGTGAAGCGAAAGCGAACGAGCGCATCGAGTCACGTTAGACACGAGCGCTATCTGAAAGTTATCTTCCAAAACGAAGGAAGGCGTGCGTGCCCGTCTTGGGGGCGACAAGGAGTAGAACACCAAATGACAGGCAGGTTCCAGCACCATGTCGTCTTAGTAAAGCGTTGGGAAAACTTGCGTTTTTGAGCATTGCGTTGCATTGCTAACGCAGCGTGATAAACGCTACGGTCCTTAAGATTACTTATGTATGCCTTTTCTAGTACAAAAACCCACACATACAAAATAGTGACGTGTTGTTATGGTGCCTAAGATATGCGCAATAATTGCTTTTTAATTGACAACCAGAGAAGTATGAACGCTGGAACTCGAGTAATATTGGTGGGCGCTGCGGCAGGGGTTGCCCGTTTTGGGGTATCATTCGATGCTGTTTGAGGTATTGTTACGGTGAAGAAACAGACAACTGTACAGACAGACAGACAGTCAGACAGACAGACAGACAGACAGACGGACAGATTATAGTTTTGCGTTGAAGTACTCAAGAAAGACTATTGTCTTTAAAAAACATTGTTAAAGACAAAACAGATAATGAGTTTGGAGCAGGGGTTGAATTATTTGTGAGAATGCGGCAGTTTCACCATCTTTCGGCCAAGGTTAAAGAATCTACAGCTGCCTCCGGGATCTCCCCCGTTCACTACATGGTTACCTAGCCCAGCAGCGTGGCCCAGCAGCGAGGATATATGTGCTGATATGCAGTGGCCTCAACTGAAAGCACTTTTAACATTTGGCGCTATCAGCTTAAGCAAGGGTGAGGCTGCTATATTTAGCATGAATATTTGAATCCAAACTTTAAAATTCTTGCAAGCAAACGTGTGACACAGTGATATACACAGCGTAACCCATGATCTGCAAAAGGAAGGTTCCCGCTACAAGAAACTTCTTTTGGACTAGAACTGTCTTTTTTTCTTAGGAAATGAAATGCGGAAATACAGCATCATGCCTCGGAGAGACATACTAATGATTCAACTAATAATTACAACGTTTGCAAATGATAGAGGCGGCGTGATGTTACAATTTTGCAGGGGTTCAATTAATATTTGTGGTGTGTGTCTTGGTCTGGCTTTGTTGTTTATCAGTTTCACAACAAGAGATTCACTTTGAAGCATCGTGGTCATTGCCTCACCTGCGGGTCTTATACTTTATTTACTTCATGAATACATGCTTTCGAATTTTGCGCTAAATGTGTGATACCATAGGTCTTCAAGCTAACTCATGAGTTAACTCACTGGTTCAGATGAAGCCATGAATATGACTGTGAGTGGGTATGGTAAGTTATATTTTGGAGAGTTTGATTCCGAACGAGTCTGCTTCAGATAAACATGGCGAGTCTTAATGCGAGTGAGCATTAAGCCTAAAATAAGTTTCTTGGGTGATTCGAGGAAACTCCTCAAATTTCTTTACATAGATTTTTTTACTAAAATTCAACGTTAAACCAGCCTTTTGTTAAATCACCTGTTATATACGGGCTGACTCACACATGATATAGCTCACAAGCTTTGATACGCTGGCTCAATCTTTGTTGCTCAATGGTATTCATTATGGAGCAAGGCAGAAAACGTAGCGTCCCTACTTTTCTTCCCGCAGCTGCATAAAAAGTCTTTCCGAAGAAATACACAAATATCTCTTGTGAGCGATCACTTTTAAAAAAGATGTCCTTACTTGACTGAACTTAGGTGTTCATAATTGGAAGGTACGACCTCAACATACGCCAAGTACAGAACCGATTACTAAGGTGTCGTGTTCGATAGCTTCGCTGCAGTGGTCGAAAAAGCCTCGCTAACGGGCTCATCGGTCGAGCTACTCACACCTACTCAGACTACGGTAGGGCAGGGAGCCTGAGTCTGAGTGAGTCCGAGCAATTAAAATTTTGGCGAGTTTGCGCCCTAGTGGATCCGGCTGAGAAAATTCTAGTGAGCCTGTGCCCGAGTGAGTCCAGTTGAGAAAAAAATTTTGTAAAGGTTTAGGTGAGCCCTAAGATGCATTTCAGTGAGAGAGAAATGCATTTAATGAGTGAGCCTGAGACAGCTCCATATTTTTTGCCGACATATGTTTGAATGACAGTTATTTGAACCAATTGCAGTTTACTTCATTTTACTTACCCTAAAAGCCACATGTCGAAATCAAGGGGAGTTGATACAGAGAAGGCAAAATGCATTATGAAAAAGAGCTATTCAATAAACAATAAACTTATGATTATATATGTTAGCTGCAAAAGGACGGGGAACTTAGTATAAAAAGAACGGTATGAAATTTCTAGTTTTCAAAGTATAAAGTTTGCTGAAAAAGAATAATAATTGCCATTGTTACCATGATCTCGGCTACGTGGTGACTCTTTACTTAGGTAAGAGCTATAAATGACCAATAAAAACACTGAAAATAATTGAACGTGATGACAAAATTTGATAGCGTTTCATGCCATGGGATATGTACTGCTTCTTCAAGATCAGTTGGTTACGCGAGGTGGTATGTTAAAATATTTTGAGAAATCGGGCCAAACGTGATACATTTCGACCGAATCAGAAAAATAGAATGCCTAGGAGTTATTTAATGAGGGTATACAAGCAACGCGATTATTGTAGGAAAGTATGAAACGGACGGAGTCATTCTGAACAAGTTCTAGAAAATTAATGGTGTTATACTCGTGCGATCGAAATTAAAACGGGAACGTATTGCACAGTATTGAACTATAATAAAAAATAGCTCAATTTAAAAAGCATTCCAAACGACCTTTTGTATATTTGCTTGTACAGCATCCTTTATGATTCACACTTTCAATCGGATGCTCTCTATGCTAAAATAAGAAACTATTTCTGAAATATACTTGCATACTTCACTAATTTTCATCGAATACTCCGAAAAACGTGCTTTATTGAAAGAGGAAGAAAGTGCTTGTCAGTAAAGCTCGTAACCACACTCCAATCAAACCATTGAAAACCGTTTTTAATAACCCATCATGATGAACCTCCTAATTGCAACCAATATTTGTTTTATTCTACCGCACCTACGTAACGGCTATTTTTCCAAACGAAACAGCAATGTTGCCAAATCATAAAAAAATGAGACTTTCTTCTAAGTCATTTGTCAGAAATTCAATTGCTCGTATCTATTTATTTTACCAAAAGCTTTAACATAAACAACGTAAGTATAAAAAAGCGTTTCATTTAAAAATAAAACCCATTGCCTCAAAGGTGATTGTCTTGTTATCGTCATAACTGGTCTATATTGTTGGTTGCCACAAAGAGGCATTTAAAACGTAAACCGCTCTTGTAGCTACTCCAGGCAATTCTATTATCTATCTATCTATCTATCTATCTATAGATAGCTATGTACACGGCAAGTACACTCTTAGTGAAATCCTGGCTTGACTACACGCCTACAGGCTGGAAAGCCCCGCTGCCGTGGTCTAGTGCTTAAGGAGCTCGGCTGCCGAGCCGTAAGTCACGGGGTCGAATCCCGGTAACGGCGGTGGCCGAATTTCCGATGGAGACGGAAATGTTGTAGTCCCTGTGCTTAGATTTGGGTGCACTTTAAACAACCCTAGGTGGTCGAGATTTCCGGAGCCCTCCACTATGGCGTCTCTCATAATCATATAGTGGTATGGGACGTTAAACCTCACAAATCAATCAATCAATGCAGGCAGGAAATAAAGTCAAATTATCGCCGCTTCTACACAGCTCCGTAGCCGTGTCCTAGAGAAACCAGCCCGATTGGAAGTGGTTTTCGAAATAGCCGGGATTTTCGGTCAATTTTTTCCTGGCAAGATACGTCCTGCGGTTAGGCGTGACATTTCCATAGATGTCCCGGCCCTGAGGTGGTGGCGTAAAAGAACGCATTATTTTACGCTTCTGAGAGTGGTTTCTCGCCGATAATGCGGCGGATATTATGAACATTATGACTACAGGTAAATAGAAATCCGTTGGTATCACAATCATCTACATTTGCAACATTAACATGCAAAGCACACACAGCCCTGGAATCGAACTCGGGACCACACGCACGTGAAGCAGATATCTTACTCATTGCACCACGGCGCCACCGCATGAAGGCAAGTCTTATTGCCGAGGTATATATCTACCAAGAGGCTCTTTTCAAACCGTCGACGGAACCTTGAACTGTTTTTGTGTCATATGCATGCATTTGATAGGCGAATGATTTAAAGGGCTCCATGAACTCGAGACAACCAGAATGAGCGCTGTCTGCTCCTACTTCGGTTTGTTATGCGCCGTTCCGCAAGAACGATTAACGTGTGTTTGTGCTTCGTTTTAGTGCTTCCCAGTGGACCGAGGGTGTTACGCTCACCGAAATTGGCGGACAAGACTGTATTCCGCTGTCGAAACCTGCGTATGTTCCTCGCACGTGCGCGTGCTGTGAGAATTTTGGCTGATTTGTGTCGGGAGGTACACGCGTGCCAGTGACAGCAGCCTATTCTCAGCTGTTTGAATACAATGCACTTTCGCACGTAAACGTTGCATGGGTAACTTAGCGTGCCTACTCTAACATTTGCACTTTGTACGCACTAACTGCCTGAGCTGAACGCTGGAGCAGCAGTGCCTTTTTAGGATTTCGACGATTACATATATCTGCCATTAGAATTTATGCGCATTATTTCGTATATAAAATGGTTTTTACTCATTTTCAGTTTTTAACTGATGTTATTAATGGGGAGTGGCTACTTTTACCTTTATTCAGCATCACACCACTGTTCAAGTGAATAATGGAACACGCGCCCAGGTCAAGTACAACGTACACAAATTAGCGATGGACAGTTCGGTATCCCTCCAAATAAATAATGCTTCTGCACATCTCTTTCGCGAAGGTCCGCCTGCAGTTGGGGTCGAGAAATGGTGCAGAACGAATCTCAAAATTTTTATTGTTACTGCATGCTGTTGCTCTTTAGAAAATTAGGATTTTTATAGCTGGTCCATTATCTCCACACCAGTACACTGGTTGTCTTGGTCGTAGTTCACTGTTACAAATCCATGCTGGTATATGAGAGCTGTACCTAATATTCAAAAGACTGAGCAAATGTCGGTAACATACACTCTCCTGCTGACTTCTGCGCCTGACTTCTGACTTCTATACTTGATGTTCATCATCAAACTACGCAACCACTAATCAATCATCGACCAATTGATTTTCAATTTTTATCTCTGTCTGTCTCGCTGTCTTCTGTTTGTTTATTTTTTGCCATCTTTTCCAAAAATCATCCGTTCAACTTCTTTCGTAGAACATTAGCATCAACATACATAGGCCAGTATTTCAGTAAGCTGTCGCGCGTGCACTAGTACTATTTTATTTAGTGCATGACACCACGTCATGCTTTGACAACTGATAAACGGGAAGTAGTTTGTACTCTTTTATTGAAATCGAAAGAGTAACAACGGGACTGCACATCCCAGTGTTTGCCCAGTTGCGGAAAGATGTGTGACATCTTGAATAAAGTGTGCCGTATGGCACTGGAAAATGTTTCCGTCCCAGACCATCTTGTAGAAAACCTACTATTTGAGGGCTTTGTGAAAAATTGACATCGGCAGCATGGACTGAATGAATTCAAAGAATAAGTATCCTGTGGTCCTACATAGCAGGTATTCACAAAAAAAATTCATGCATACTTCTGATGAAGAAGGTTTTTGAGTAGACAAGGATTCTTCTGACTAAGAACATTAACCTAGGACAAGAAATGGCGATTGGCAGAACGACGGGCATTGCCTGGTTAGTCGCCCGAAATATTCATTTGTTATTCTTTATTAGTAATACCTAAAGTACGAAGCTTGTGGTTATACATCAGGATTTTGATGTGATGGACTGACAAATATTCTATAAACAGCTTGAATAGCTTGTAGGTTGCATTGGAGCACAGCATCTTTGAATACTGTGTTGTGGTCTGTTGCTGCACAGGTCGTAACTATGCAGCGGTCTGTGACTCATGTGGCAGAACGGACGACGAGCAGGCAAGTATAATGAAGTGCTAGGAGAGGAATGGTAAAACCTGCGAAAAAGAGATCTTATGTAGCGTACTGCCTAGTTTTGTACTGTTTCAAGCACTTTGGTAAGGTTAGCTTGATGCCGGTATCAAGAAAAGGATGCTTATTCTATCTTGTACCAGACATTTGTTTGCTAAGTTATCAGTTTGACCGATGGGGGAGAAATATGGAAGTGCCTTTGAAAGTATCTTATTTGCGGTTTGTTTTAACAATGATGTTTTGGAGTGATATGACTAGGAAAGATTGCGAGAGATAATGGCGCCGAGGAACCGAATGATTTGACAGGAGAAGCCACAGCGTTGCACAAGACATACTGTGGTGGAGAGAAAATTCTTCTACGAGTAAAAGAAACTAGCAGGGGCTTAGTAATATTAGGCGACTTTGGCCATATACCGCAGCAAGCAGTGATTCTATCTAAGCCATCTTGAAATAATCAGGAGCCATGATAACTACGAAGAGGGCGATAAACGATGAAATTTTATGCGAAGTGTCGTATATTGTATGTGGTGTTGGAGTGAGAATTATACATATATCAGAAAATCAGGGCTCGCAACATGGTTCCATTGGTACTCCGTATCGAACATGGTTTCTGCTTTAAGAATGATTGTTAGCATAAACAAACTGCTTCCAGTTCGTGAAAAAAGACACGAATCCTATTAAAAAGAAGGATTACGGTTTATGCGGGAAATTTTCAAAAGTAGTTCCTGATGTAACATTTTGTCGAACGCCTCTTCGAAAGAAATAACACAGTGTCCACTGGAACGTTTGTATCAAGTTGAGAGCGAATGTCGTTGACGAACAATGGTAGGTATTTGTCACAAAGAAGCCGCAAAATTACTGTTAGTTAAAAAAAACAGGTTATTCAATTACAACTTAACCTTAATTGAGTATATTATGTGTTTTATTAGTGAATATCAAACACTGCTAGTGACATAGGGGGGTAACTTCGGCATGAAGAGAGTAAAGGTTTTTGTGGGACTGAGAGAATCTTCCCATTCTCCAGTCATCCGTTACCTCTCCCAACGATAACTGCTGAAAGACATGGCATAACATCTAGCCAAAGACGTGTTTAGCTTTTTTCTAGAAATTTTAAATTGATGCTATCAACTAGCTGTGAGGACAACGCCAGAAGACATCAAAGCTCTTATTATAGAGAGAAATATGTTTGCGACACCGGTCGTAGTGAAAGTGATATCAGCAATAGTGTTACGTATAAGCACAGGACAGAAATTTGCGTATGTTATCAACAGATTCGTAAGTAAAAGGAAAGAAAATCTGTTATTAAGTACTTCTGTAGTTTCGGAGTGAGAAATGAACTAGCTTTGGCTATCGTGCAGACACATTGGCAGCGAGTGACAGGATTGAGAATCCCTTAAGATCGTTTCGTGTTATCGTGCAGCATGTTCGTGAGGGTGAAATAGAAAAATTCTCATTTGGTTCCAGTGGAAAAGGATTTGAATGTCTTTTATGGAATGCGATACTTTGCTTTGCGCACTCTATGTTGGAATGCTTATTAGCACCAAATAAATTTTTATTCAAGCGTTTTAGTGTTCAGTTGAACTAGGATGACAATTTCTTTCTTTTCTTTTACTTTACGTGCATTTTTCAGGTCAAGCATTTTGTTTGTAAGCAGGAGCAAGTTTTTGTTGACAGAACATTTAAAAATCAGAGAGAAAATTAGTGAAAAACATTTCCTAGTTCGATGTTATAGCTGCTTACTTTCGTTTGCCGTAAGAGTAACAGCTTGTTTTTGTGGGGTGCAGCAAGTTCAAAAACAATAAAGCAAGAAGTACCGAATGATCACTTAGGCCGGACATGTAACTGATGAAAATTTGTCAGGGTGAGAAGTAAGCACGAGGTGAAGTAGTTTCTTCCATGAATTTCGGTTTTTGCCTGTAGGCCTGTTAAAACGTTGTTTGAGTTCGAACACGTGACAGATGTTTATGAAGTCGTTTTCAGCGGCTTTCACTGAAGTGGTCACATCGGGGTTAGATCATTCAATGAAGAAAAAAATTGATGTCACCAAGCACAATTACTGGTGATACCGTGTTATGACAGAATAGAGCGCCCCATGATAATCTGCCTCAAGTTTCATGCCAGGATCAGGCGAGCGATAGCATCCATCAACTATGACTGGTGGGTTGGAGGCAGTACTCTCAATAAACGTAGCTTTTAATGGTGTGCTCACTTGCATTTCTACTCATTCAACGTAATCATGAGCGCCTATGAGCACCACACAGCCCTTTCTGTTGGGTCAATTAAGTGTAAAGATGCCAGTATTAAGAAATACTGATGAAATTTCAGAGTTGTGAATGAGTGGGTGAAGTCACGATTCAGCTAGAATTACTTTGGACTGGTAGTGCGGTAAAAGTTATCAAGTGTGTCAAGTTTCGATAAGATGGTTCCAATTTCGGTGTAAGTAATAGCTGATAGTAGATAAATCCGTGCTTGCAGGATGGAGCAGAGATAACAGTTATTGTGTTTTCGTCAAATCTGTGAAGTTGCTTACTGATGAATAAGCTTTCGTACCGAAGTTGGTATGGCTCTTGTGGAGACGTGGTAAATAGAATAAAATGTCTTCTAGCCTGAATATTATTGGTGGAATAGCCCTCAGAGACTCTGAAATTGTAGTCTTCAAGCATTTTAGCGCTCGAGAAGATTCATTGTCGTATGTTCAAGTAAACAAATGTTATTGCGATTGGTCCATTTATTCAAAGTTTACATCAGCTCAATTTCTGAGCCCTTTCTACATCCATGAGCTCATCGGCAGCGCCCCGTTTTATGCTGCAGTGTTCTATTATTAATGCTTCGCGTAGAGTCCATGGTTCACTTACAGCATTCCTAAGGCCAATAGGCACTAAGTTTGATCGAAGTGCCCAATCTTCGAAATAATACAGTCTGGATTTAATCAATGAAACGTAGTCTGTAGTGTTGGTAAGTGTATAAATATCATCGGCTATTTTTGCTCAGCAGCTACTGCCAAGCAGTGTTTTAAGGGCGAAGCTCCGAAAGATGTAGGTCTGTTTATATATTCTTTATATGTACGCGACCACCTATAGTTTTCCATTTTCCAAGTCCCCACTACTTCGTTCTTGCAAACATCCCACTATGCCCCATCACCGACCGACCACTTCACCGACGATAAACAAATACAGTTGAGAAGTAGCTAATGTCAAATGCAAGACGGTCGTGTAATTGTATCGGGGTGCGCGCTGAAGAACCATAGATTGTCCCACTGTGTCCATTCTTTGTACGTGACCGCCAACACTTCATTCTTTGCAAACTGCTCACTTCTTTGTCCTTGCAAACATCTCGTTACGCCCCATCACCGATCCACCGCTTCAGCGACAATAGAGCCGTTTTAATGAAGGGCGAACGGAAGCGACGTCTAGCTACCCTTTACGAATTTCTTGTATATATATATACAGTGTTTACCTCGTCTTTGATGATGTAGTGGGCAATCTTCGCGGATAATTCACAGTTTAGCAATGAAACCTTCCAGCACTTCATCATCATCATTCACTCCGTGAATATGCTGTGAGTTTTTTTTATTTTATTGAAGCGCTTACTGGTATTATCAGAAACTTTGTCACTCAAGGTTAATTCCTGACGAGTCGACTTGATCTCGTTAAGCAGTGCCACTTGCCGGGAGCGTATCTTGTTGAGATTTCTGTGGTTTCGTTTCCGCGAGCGTTAGCGATATCTTCTGATAATACCGACAACTGTGCAATACCGTTTGTAAAATGTCTAGCAGCTACAATACAACACAATGGGCTCGGTAGCAGGAACATGCCAGCACAACGATTGCGTGTATTAAACGATCAATAATGGTATTTTATCTGCAAAGCGAATAGACGTTCACGGTTAGCGTTGACCCAATACGCTGCAGTGCCACCGAAACCATGGAAGGCCACAAGTTTGTGTTTATAAGCCGGGAATGCGGTGAGAAAGAGGTTGATTGCCGATTACCTATTTATCGCCAGTTCTACGAAAGGCAGTCATAACGATTGCGATTGTGCAGTTGTAGATATAACTATAGATATCTGTAGATATAACGTAGATATAAGTAGAATGTCCACGGCCTGATGCCGTAGAGTACGTCACATCCCAGAGGCCGAGTAAATGGGCTTTGTTTTTTTTTTATTAGAAACCGGGCATGCAGAGCATGCAGTCAGTCCTTCGACGACGTTGCAACGAACACGGTTTTGAAGCTTCTTAACCTCGTCACAGAAACAGGCTACAAGGTCAATTTTCAGTGGCTACCTGGTCATTGTGGTATCAGTGGCAATTATTCCGCAGACAACGCGGTTCGCACATCCTGCCAAAATCACACCCTTCCGATTCCTTTGCCGAGGACAGACGCTGCGAAGCAACTTCGTCACCAGGCACGTAGTCTGTGTCTGCTGGAGTGGAACACCCCAAGCATATGACATACGAGACTTTACCAAATAAACCCTCAAATGGAAAATCGACCTCCATCCGAACTTTGTCAGCGTCAACCTTCGTTTATTTGTTGCCTTTGGTTGGGAGTTGCCTTCACTAAAGCATATACAACCCTCATTGAAATGACCGACAGTGCGGGATGCGACGTCTGTGACGCAGAAGATGACATCGACCATTTGCTATGCCATTGCGCTCGATTTGCCTCTGAAAGACAGAAGCTTTCTGACGCATTGCAACAATTGGACGATCGGCCAGTCTCTACGCAGATGCTACTGGAGCACCGTCCTCGTCTGTCATCGGCTCAAAACACAGTGAAAGCCGCCTTGCGCTTTTTGAGGACTACAGGCCTATGTGAACACCTTTACCTTTTGTGCAGTGCCACCGCTGCATAAGCGTCAGCCCAATAACTCACAATCCTTTTTTTCTGTTTCTCTCCTCTTTCATCTCTCTCTTTTATCTTTATACTCCCCCTTTCCTTTTCCGGAGCGCTGGGTAGCAAACCAGGCTTGTGCCTGGTTAACCTCCCTGCATTCTCTCTTGTTGTTCTTGTCCTCCTTGCTTAATAATACAAAGTCTTTCTCAATTATTGGTTTCGTTAGATTAGAAAAATTACTGTAACAACATGCATGTTCTCTTGCTCACTATATTCTCCAGTGAGAAGTACAACTTATACAATCTTTGTTGCAGCATAAGAACTTTTACGCATATAGTAAAAAATTTCACACGCACGTAACTAACCTAATGCTATCTAAAGGTTTCTTTGAAAGTTCGAGCTTCCCAAATATGCAGCTTTGCAAGCGCATTCTTACCCTCTACGTTCTTAGGGATGGTACTGGAAACAAATCTTCGCTTTCCGCAATGAGTCTCCGTTTAACTGGATCGATATATAATTTTCTGGCATTTATGATTAGGTACGTATGCATTCTGAGAAGGCCTCCCTAGCAGTTCCAGCTATCAACACTTGGTCGATAATGGTTGACCTCTTTTGCGTCTCCTTCCCCTCTAACGTCGTGCAAAGTGTTCTTTCCAGTTGGTGAGATTTGTCCTATAGCTGAGTACGTGAATTAGTTTACTTCCGGTTTTCAGAAAGGACAAGGGCGGGATGGTGGAGCGGAGGGTCGGTGAACATGTTCCAGAAGTTGTCCGTCATCCTTTCTTGTGGCATGACTTCACTCGACCACTCGTGGTAGGCCTTTTCTACCTCATCAGCCCACTTCAGGAATCAGAACTGTGCAGGGGAGTCTCCCACGAATCCTCACTATTAATTGAGCTCTTGAAATTGAGCCACCGTTGCTAAAGTAAGAGAATTAGGCGCACACGTGGTGCATGTGCACTCTATGAACGCGCAACACATTTAATGTAGTATTTTATATAGTGATCTATATTCTTAAGATCAAATCAAGAAAACTTTTCTGTCCGTTTGTGGCCTTTATATACATTTAGGATGCATTTATTCGCTCAAAAATACAAAAGAATTAGCAAGTAATATAAACAACAAAGTCTTTCGTCGTTTTGCGGTGGTAAATCTATCTTAAACTTGAACTAATTTGCTCCAAAATCAGTTCCAGCCTTCCCTACAATCGTACACTATATGACAGCTCTCTTTAGTGCATTCTAAGAAAAACATACTCCGGAAAGTTTTACTGGAAGCTGGAAGTAGAGCATATTCCTTGAAAAGCTTCATTAATCACGGAAAGTTTCCGAAAAGGCTTCCCTTAGATCCCATTAAACCAGATCCAATTCTTATCGAGGTGGGGTACGTACTTTTTTGTCTTTTTTTTTTTGCTCTTTCTATGTAGAAGGGAAATGGTTCCGATCCTACTCACCTTTGGACTCACGCCACCCTAATCTTCATTCGCTTGTTCCGGAAGGCAAGGGATTTCTCTAAGAAGCGGGAATTCATTTATCCTATTTCGCTTTAACCATTCGAACAGAATAGGTTTTCTCTTTTCTCTAAAAAAACGAGATGCAAAAAGCATGCATACTGGTCAATGATGGATAACTTGTCTTCAGATAGAACATCTTCAGTCATCTTTCATTTTTGCTCTTTATTACAGTGTTAATTTTAAACAATACAGGTTTTTATAAAACTCATATGACAGGCTCGTGCCGTTTTCACACAACACTGTTACGTCAAGGCGGAGATAATTTGCAGCAGCTAAAATACACTGTGGTGAATAATACACAAAGAGTCGCTAATTATTGGTTTACTTAGGCAGTATAAAACACTTTATGGCATAAAGCAGCTCATTGCGTTCTTTGAATTCATCTTGGGTAGTATGTTTGCGCATAATAATTTAAATAGTGTAATCCAATATATCGTTCAAAAAATAGAAAGCATGCCCCTTCATCAAAAACCAGCGTCATCATCATTAAAGAAAAGGAGGAACAAACGGATATAAAAGAGCTTAGTCAGAGAGTATTATCATACCAAGTATCCTTTTTCTTCACTAAACTTTCAGTGTATATGCTCTCTTAATAATATAGCGATAGCGCATGCGTTAATCAACCATGATTTAAGTTGGATAAATAGCAAATCGAACACCTTTCACGTAGAACACCATGTGTGCCTTATTACGAAGTTCGCACATGGCATGGGTATGCGCAGATAAGTTTCCGTGCCTTCTTTAGTTTCCACCGTTGAGCGCTTTTCAGTTGATGTTCTTGGGGTCCTGTCAAACTTGTGTCCGTGCATGCATGGTCTGTACATATTACGGTATATATACGTACCAACTAGCGCAGCTCGTCCTTATTCCTTCCGAAAGTAAATAATTCTTCGGAGATGCTGACGCTCACGGGGGAGCAATAGCTACTCTCAATAAACGTGAGGCATGCATGGCTTCAGTGTAGGTCACATGGGACCAGCGTCGCAACAACACGATGCATGAGGCGATATCGGGATGGTCGCAGAATAGATCCGCTATCCGCACCGACATACAAATGCTGGAAAGCATCACTATCATTATTAAGGTTACATCTTTTGGCTAAACTTACAAAATTTCCTTCCCTAATGAAGTCAATGCACAGATACGAAATGCTGCCATCCACTTGGCATATTACGTGCGCTCCAATCTTGCAACAGGCAGGCAAGTACCGCGGGAAGGGGGGGGGGGGGAGTCGATTGAATATTTTGATTTATTTGTGGGGTTTAACGTCCCAAAACTACGATATGATTATGACAGACGTCTTAGTTGAGGGCTTCGAAAATTTCCACCACCTGGGGTTCTTTTTCGTGCACCCAAATCTGAGCACACGAGCCTACAATATTTCGCCTCCATTGGAAGTGCAGCTGCCGCAGCCCGGATTCGATCCCGTGAGCTGCGGGTCAGCAGCCGATTACCTCAGCCACTAGACCACCGCAGTGGGGCAAAAAGAGAACTGGGGTAGTGGGGAGAGAGTAAATAAACAATAAACAAACGAAAAGAACTATAAGCGAGGACGAAATTTAGATAGCGTTAAACCAGGCCTGAATGGCCTGGCCTCTATCTATATCGCGCACTACAGAGAGTGTAAATCAGAAACAAAAGGAAAGAAAAACGAAACTCTCAATCAAGCCCTGCGTTATGTGTGTGTGACCACGACCGGGAGGCACTATCACACAATGTACGGCAGGATAGCAGACTGCGAGGGAGGGAGCACCACTAGGGCGCAATGAGATAGTGAAAATACGCTGCTGAAGTTCATTTCTACGCCACGCTGCGGTGGTACGAGAGCCCACTTGGGTAATTCGCTGAGCGCTGTTGTATTCATTTGCTCGTTAGGCGTCTCGGCAGCCAGAGCATGCAGCGCTTATCGGTGGCTTCTGTGACTGCACAGCCGTACATCATCATACAGCATCACACAAAGAGTACTAAACCTGGATGCTCTCGTGTTGTTGCTGCGCGCCTTCCTACGCGCACTGTTGCTGTTCTCTCATGTTTCATCAGACGACGCTGGAACGCGAGAAGTGCAACACGCGGTGTAACAGACTGCCGAAACTTTAACCCATGCAAATGAAGGTACCAGATGTGGGTAACGAGAGTGGAATTGAGACAACATAAAACAAAGCGTGACACGAGTCCCAACGTTTTCATTGTGGCACTGGCGTTTCGTATTTGCTGCGTTTGCGTTATTTCCTCTCTGTTTCTCTTTCTTTTTGCTTTACTATACCATGTAGTTACACACACAACTTACATTTAGAAGGTGCAGTGGTTACTCTATGCAATTTTCGGCAAGATGGAATGGAGCGAAGTATGTTTACGCTGTAGTGAAAACGTAAATACATATTTCGTGTACAGTAAAGGCAATGAAGCTACATCTTCGAAAGGTGCTTGCTTGGACTAGTTGGTGCCTATTTATTGCTCTGTGTTGGCGCAGTGCGTATAAGACGTATACTGAACCACAATGTTCGTTTTGTTCAGTCTGCGTCTTCTGAGCGATGTGAGTTCCCTACGACAGTTTATAGAGCTTCGGCGGTCGCATTCACGAGACAGAGTCGAAATTAGATTCAGAGGAGATTGATGGCAATGCGTCTGTAGTCGACCACATGAATGGCTTCGGTTCTCAAAAATGAAAATATTGGAAGCGAAAATATTTCCACTGCAGAATAAATCAAAATAAATGTTATTAGGAAATCAATGTAGCTAATCAACGTGCGCTTCCATAACATTAGTTGCTTGAGAGGGATGAATACGCGGGCTCTATTGTACAAAGCATTTGTCAGCCTATAGCTCTTTTAGTAGAGCAGAACTGATACTTCCACAATATCTCGACATACGCAATACGACGCTTGTTGTTTAATTACACGTATCGTAGAACAGATGCATGGCACCAGACATAACGCTTGCGAGGAAGGTTCTTTCTTGTGAATCACAGCCACTCACACAAGGCTCAACATTTGTGGTAACACTTCTAAATGCTATCTTGAGAGGGTTGCTTTCCATTACAAGAGCACGTTGTGGAGAAAAGTTTCAAGGCTAAAATGAATTGGAGTAACTAATTTTTTACTCATCGTCCTCTAGCCTTTCATTAACTTTGTTTGGCATATATATATATATATATATATATATATATATATATATATATATATGCAAATGATTTCCACGTGTTTTATGTGTGTTTTCATAATTTGGGATTTTACCGTAGTTTTTCGTGTTTATGCCACACTTTACGATATATCCCATACGTGATCATGTAGAGGACAATCGTCAAGTCATCCTAGCACTTTGCGATGAGCAGCGGAATGACTAACGAAACTGTGTACAAGAAAAAGGAGAACGAGAACTTGGTATAAGTATCCACAAAATGTATACTAAACACAAGAAATGAGTAAACAGGAATTCCTACCTCTCATGACTTTATTTCAACTTTTTCGCACTTTTTGTGCTCCTAAAACCGGATACCTCTTGGAATGTTTATTGTATAGCTTTAACTGGAAATCCACAAAATATGCTCTTCTGGATACCACGTAGAGCAATATCATATGTATGATCAACACGTTGCCTCATAGAACGCATTTATAATGCACGTCCATCTCTCCTAGTACCACTTCTATAGACTCATCGCATATCTTCCGCTGTTCTTAGGAGCGAAGGTCCTTAAAGTTCACCCCACCTGTCATCATAATACGTCCACGGCGTGTCATTGTGCTCATCGTGTACGCGGCGTTTATAGCGCGCATGTTGTTTAAATATTGTCAGTGAACTAGCGCTGCGCCACTCACAAGCAGCTCGAAAACAAGCACATTCATGAACATCATGGCGTCGTGCGCAATACCATTTATAGAGCACGCCGAGTGAGTACATTGTCTAAAAACAGAAAGTGCGCTGGTGCCACCAACCACTGGTGGCACCAGCGCACTTTCTGGTGCGTTTGTGTGTTCGCAAACGCTTCAACACAAAACACGGTATAAATATCATCGTACAAACAATAAAACAAAATATATACTGGACGGCTTCGTGCGACATAACCAGTGGTCAACACTGTGACAACGCAATACCGTTAGAAAGTGCAAAAAAAGCCACCCTCACCACTGGCCTCAACAGTCATGGAGGAGCGTGAGCGTGGGGAACTACATGCAGCAGCCCAACGACATCGTGACCCTAACCCCGAGCTCTAAGCTCGAGAAGCGGTGGTGAAATGACAACGCCGCGAAGATAACCCAGAGCTAAGATGTCTGAAAAGTGCGGCTTGCCAACAACGTCAACAGGACCCGGCTGCTAAAGCTCGAGCAGCCGCGGCTCGATGAAGGCATCCACAACATCCCAATGGAATTCTTTCAGGTCGAACTTATACCCCTGTCACACGGCCACCACTAAACTCCGTTGAACACCGTCAACGTAAATCTCCCCTAGGTGGTTCGACGGAGAAGGAGTTGTGGCAGTGTCACACGGCAATGAAAAGGTTGTAACAGTTGGCGCGAGGGGGCTCAGCTGGCGCTGTTTGATTTTCGGAAAAGTATTTTAATTTCATCTCTGATTTTTTCGTGAATCCTCGTTCTGGGGTTTTTACAATAAGCACTATAAAGGAGGTAAGAGGCGAACAAACCATAAAAATATTTTCAAATAAAAACGAATTCGCTAAATGTAGCAATGCTGCTAGTGACGCTGGCCACATTGTGCTTTTAGTTGTTTTGTTGCTTGCGTTCATGCCTGTGTACAAAAGTTCTTGTGCTTCCTTGCCTCGTGAGCGCACATTTTGTGTTCTTCAGCCATGAGTGACACAACGACGACCACAACCACAGGCATGGACGAAATATTTTTCAATGGCGCCGGCCGGCCCGACTCGCGAGGAACCACCGCGTGCGACTGTGCGAGGCACGGAGTGTAGAGCATCGGTCTTGAGAGTAAGTGAACTCTGGCGGGCGTAAATATATGTAAACAAACACGCGTTGTGAATAAGTACTACAACGAAAGAACGTTTAAGATTGCCAAAATGTATTATTCTTTTACTGCGGCCGCTTAGTGCTCGAAACTTTTCTCTGACCTCTAGACTGCTGGGGACGAGAGTACCTCGTTTCGCTGCGAAGGGAGATTGTTGAACGTCCTTTGCGAAACGCTCCGTTTACCTTCGTTTGGGAAAGGGTAGCCGTGTGACACAGACCACATCTTCGTTGTCGTAAAGACGAGGGAGTTAAACGGTCTTCGCGGGTGTCCATGTGACAGGGGTATTACTCGACGGTAAGTGATGAGTAAAACATATGTTCGACAATTGCTCGCTACGCTGCATGTTCAACAACTCACCGACCGTCGTTCAAGGCAAGTGCACTGACCTATAGTGTTTGCAAACATTCAAACAGACGTGACAAAAACACTACTGTCTTTCCTATTCGGAGATTGTAAAACACTGATCTTCAAAGCAAAACGTGAACCGAAACTTCATAAACATTTTTAGTCACCTCATAATCTCATAATCGCAAAAGCAGCTTCGCTTGATAGTCAGCGTTCACTTTCTGTACCGGTTGCCATCTTTTTTTTTCGTAGATGAATCTGCATTGAAGAAGTATAGAATTTGTGGTGTGAAGTTATTGCGTGAGCCACAGCATGAGAAATTGTCCTGATTGTTTGGAGCTGTTGCGACTTCGGGTCCCGCGGGTCTCAGTTTGGTAGCGGGCCCCCATCGTAGGACCCATCACCGAACAAATCAGATGGGGTCCTCGTAAGAACTACAACAATTTATTTACATGGTTAGTAACTGAGAATTCGAAACAAGGTGAAGTATTGATCAGATCTCTACAGGTGAACTCTTGAACTGTACAACTTGAAATATACAAAAGTCTTCCGCTTATATAGCACTGCGTTGCTAACCCTCGGCGCATTGTTCGTGGCTTCAGCCAATACGGCGCTCGATGGTCTAGATGCTCCACCCACAAAGGCGTGGAAAGACACCACACAATGCACGTGGATAGGGCATAGTCTACACGACGCCTAATTATGGTCACAAACACACTGCACCGACGTTTCGCACACGTCTCCAAGATTTTGCGCACGTCCGATGATCCTAGATGACCTTTGTTTCCAAAAACTGTACTGGCAGTTGGGTGATGTTCGAAAAACCGGCTCCCAGCACACGTGCCAAACTTGCCCGACAGCGGTCGGGTAGGAGAATGTAGTGGTCCGCCAGCTTATCGTCAAAACATTCCACTCCATTCAGCCGATTCTAAAAGAAAGGGGGAAGGAAGAGTGGTCGACTAATCCCTCGTCGTCGAGGTGGGCTCTCGCAAGGCTGCAGCAAATAGTGCTTTTTGCTTTCCTTCAACCATACATTATATCTCTCGTTGTTTGCTAGAAGGTGCTCAGCAGCGAATTTCCAGGACTTCGCTTCTCCTCGCAAGATGCAGGCACAACCAGACTGGGTTTTAGCTATCAGCCCAAACTGCACATATCACGCTGGTTCCGCTCCTACCAGATCGGCGGTGACCTCGAAAATGGCCCAGCTGCCTCCTTGTTTGCCTCGAAATCTTTGCATAGAGACGAGCTCACAATGGCCTTTCTAGGCTTGTGCGTTTTGTTTGAGCGAACCGGTCCAGGACCCGTTGTTCACGTTTTGCTGACATGAAATCAACCCGTCTAGACAGCACGTCCTTGCTTAGAAAGCGTCAAAATATTTTCGTCCAGTTCACAAAGGCCGAAAGACTTCAGTAATGATGACGGTCATAACAGAGCTTATACCACGTTTCAGACGTGCAGCGGTTATCTGGCTACATTGCACAATAGTGAATTAGGGTGTAGTGAGAACTTCCTATGTAATTACAGTGTCTGTGGGCTGGCGGAAACAGTTTACAATAGGCAACATCACGAGCATAGACGCTCGTATACCATTAGAATATGGTGGAGGTTAACATCGAAATCCAAAGGAATCTAAGCAAAACAGAAGATTACTTACTGCCTTGAAAGAACGTTATTTGAATTTTACGTACATACACAGAGTCCTTCATGACTGCCTTCCAAAGAGTCAAGCGAATTAAGATTCAAAAGTATGTTCCCAATCCCCTCGAAAAGTATCTTCATGCCATGGCGTCGATCCATGCAATCATATTACCGAACTTCAAACACTCCACTAACAAAATATGTGAGGCACCACGTGCACTAGCGGTGTGATATTTTCTCAACTCGAAAAAAATTTATCTTCAAACCTGGCCACAGCAAGTATCAGAAAACATCCTGAGGTCAGCTTGCTACAAATTCTTACGAAAATAAGATATTGAAGTCAGATGAAACCCTGTACATAGCCATACACCTTCAGTCAATGTAATGCGAACTGTTTACCCTAATAACTAATTAGACGGAAATCCCTGGCAAGGGGAAGCTCAGCGTGCTCTTTCACTTTCATTCTTGCTCAGTTACACTTTGGAAACGCATTCAGGCATCTACACCATACTGTTGCATGGCTCTTAAGAAAACAAAAAGAGGAAGAAAGGGGATTCATGAGTTCGCAGAAACTGTAACAAAGAAGCGATGCTTGTATATATCTTGGCGCTTGCATTAGTTTCGTTTCTGATTTCACCAGCATATATAGCTGGAAAATACACCGAATTGCCTTGCTTCATTGATTCTGAGTAAATGCCACGACTGGGTGAACGTAGCCAGGACGTCGTTGCAGCCGTAAACGAACATAAAGTGGCCCAAAAGACTGTTGAAGACCTCCTTGTTTTACAATATTTTGGGGGTTGTGAAGACGGGAATTCGAAATGATTAGTGCAGCAAGAACGGCAGTTATAGGGGCCTGCAGTAAAAATTTATTAGGCATAGACAATTCAAAATAGAGTAAAGCTAGCACATTACGCAATACTTCATGTTCGCGGGTTGACCTGACCATGTTTCTCTCACCCTGTGACGTTGAATGTGCCCAATGAAATGAACTGAAAGTTTCAACGGGCGGATAGTTTGCATGCTATATTGTCATTTATTTCCAACGTATTCATGGTGCGATGATTATCTAGATATCACGCTTTCAGCTCATCTGGAACGCAAGAAAATTATGAAAAGTCACAGTTTCACCAAAGAGTGACACAGTGAACGCGATAGCAATATCATTGATTATTATGTGCGGTTTAACCCCCCTAAACAACCATATGAATATGAGAGATGCCGTAGTGGAAGGCTCCGGAATATTAGAACAGCTGGAATGCTTCAACGTGCGCCCAAGTCGGAGCATACGGGCCTATGCAGCATATTCGCCTCCATCCAAAATGCAGCCACCGCAGTCGGGATTACATCCCGCGACCACAATAGCAATATATTCAGTAGGTTTAGGAAGCAAAGCTAGCTTTTTAGGAGCAGTAATATTTGTAATAAACATGGACTTGCTAAGCAACCAAGTTTTCTGCGGTGCGGCTGCAGTAGATGAGCACAACATGGCTCAGGCATATACTGTCGGCATTTATGTACGAAGTGAGGCAGGCAATTAACTCATTTAGATGCAGTCTCACGTAACTCTACAAAATGGTGGTGTAAGAAAACACGGCTGCTCAAGGTACTCTTCTGGCACTGTTTTATTGTGTTGAGAGAACAGCCCATAGAAGCTCCCACCTGCTGTGGGAGCGCAAGGCACGCGCTCATAGCTTCCGCGATAGCACGGCCGCTATAAGTTCCCCATTTGTTCACTGGCGAGATAAGAGCCTTGCCGGAAAGGTGGTGCTCACTCTGCAGAAAGAGAAGGCTAGCGCATCCTTTCGCGTATATCTATACATAAAAATATACGTGAATGACGGGGGTGGTGACAGCAAAAACCAGCCTAGACTGTCCATATAGTTCCTATTGCGATAAAAAAACGAACATTTTAGCAGCTTTTTCGATGGCTACAGCTTGCGCACTGTGTGGCGGGGACCGTGCACCCGTTGGGAGCCAGAATGTTCGTTTCCTTGGTGCGTTATGTGTGCAAGAGCGTCATAGACACTTCGCTTGATGACATTACTTGGCTTAATTGTGTCGAGAAGCGTTCCGACGAGGGAAGCTGTGAAACAGTGTCAGTGGTAGGCCCCAAGAGATGACATTGTTTGCGCCGAAGCTGACAGTGACGTGGGTGCCGTGTCTCACGAAAAATTGCCCGTGCAGTGTGGAACACTATCAACACTGTCAACCAGCGCCACGTTAATTCACATCTCGCGTCCGCGTCGAGCAGTCAGGCAACGTAATACTCATTCATTTTTTTTAATAGCCGAGTGGGACACACCTCCCTTTTTGTACTCTTCGAGACCAGCAAGTTAAAAGACTGATTGAAAACAGTTATTTCGGCAATCTCGATTAACATGAGATGCCTCGCTGCTACTCTTGTATGTTACTTCAATAAACTGAAACAGAAACTTTTTTTGTATTAATGTATTCATAGAATTTCCGGCATGAACAAGATTCAACAAAGCAGCATAGAAAAAAAGCTTTGTCACTGTTTTTGTTTTCAGCTATGATATAGGTTTTTTTTTTCATGGGCCATATCATTCCTGAAAATATGCGTCAATTGGGCCTTGAACCAAGCAACACGTGCCTGATGTGCTGTTGATACACGCTGTTGATCTGGCTGACATTTTTAGCGGTGAAGGACCTTAACGGCAATGCTTGATTGGAGTCCGTTGTCACCGCTACCTTATATGGGGCAAAGCTCTTGCATGGTTGGTCATATGTACTCGGAAAAGTATTTTACAATACAGATATCGAACTACATGCATTGAAAATCTGGAATAGATGTACTGATGTACGTGTGTGTTTGGCGTAATGGGATATTTCGGAGATACTTTTGAAACAGAAGAGAAAGTTTTCCCGGAATACAGACGCTGAAATACAGTTACTAGAACACTTTTTCATTCAGAGGATGCCAAAGTACCAAATAATATGTAGCGAATAAAGTTGGAGTGCTTTATATTTGCAGTTTATTCATTTATTTATTTAGGTATCCCAGAATCCCGAATTTCATTAGGACATAAATAAAGTGTGTATGGAGGACGGGGAGTTACAAAGTACCAATTAGTGTGATTATAGTTAGGTGTTCAAAAATAAATTGCGTGAAAATTCCACTATATCCTAACGAGAGTACCCATAATTGGACATAGAAATAGACATAGCCGGTGACAACAAATTGAGCTATGCTGAAATTGCATAGTTCAACCAAATAGTTCAACCAAAAAAAGTGAATTGACAGATAGTGTAGATTTATTTTGTCTATGACATTTTCTTTCTTATAAAAGGTAATATGGTAAGTGCGAATAAGCAACATGAGCTTCTCGAATGGGGTACCTTCCATACAGCATCGGTCCGGCATTAATAAAGTAATCGCGAAAAAAGAAACAACGTCCATGCTGCAGACAAGGACAAAGTCATTCTGCAGTGAATAAATAGAGCTTGCATAGCCGAATAATACAGCAGTACAGTGAGGTCTGTTTTCTGATGAAGGTCGAACCCCAACATTTCCGCCATAAAACAATTGATGGTGGTAACATTTCAGCGCAACCATTTCCAAACTACGCAAACATTTTAGTACCAAAACATGTCCGCGTAAAAAGATACACCACAAAAGTGGCGAGTGGGGTAAGTACATTGAGCACTAAGCGAAAGACTACCCACGTCTCGTGTTGGTACCATAATAATAACTACCTCTTTCTTGACGTTATTGCCAGCAAATAGTGCGATTTTTTTTCATCGTTGAATTCTCCAAAGGCTTTACAACTCAGAACCATGTGCACATGAGCAGTTGACATTTAATCAGTGGTGTTTAGAATTGCTACGGTAATCGCACATGTTAGATACAATAATCGAGAAAAATTGACTAGTATCAGCAGAGTAGTATGTACTATTCAACGTAGGATCAATATTATTCGAAGTACCTGGTGAAAAGAACAGAAAAGAGGCGAAAATGCTTCCTTATGGAACATAAACTTTACTTCTTGATTGAACACTGACCAATAACCAGGCAAATATTTTTGATTGGATGAGCAATGCTGCGGGTAGGATGAAATAAGCGGTGTAAGTTTTTTGTACCTCCGCAGTGCTTCATGTTTTTAATTATTTAATAAGCTTTCTCGAAAAAGAATGAATACATTTCTCTAAAGTGTTCCCAATTGATTCTAAATATTATTTTGTGACCTCCCGAAGATTTCATGGATCAAGTTCTATGATGGAAACTTCTAAGGAATTATCCTTGTTTGTGTTTAGTGTTTGCCCAGTGAACTTATCTTTTGTGCATACGGCGAGTCAGAGTTCATTGAAGGCTGTAACGATGATTGAATGAAGTTAGGCGTCTTGAAATAGTGTTCCAAAATTTTTTGAAAAGACTACTAAAGGGAAGATCGTGCGATAATTTTTGGAAGATTTTTGTCACAATTCCTCCAGACAGTATTCATTTCGGTGCATCAATTCTCACGATCAAATACCAGACATATAATACAACCGATATATAATATGCGTTAAGCAGTGCGCAATTAAGAGAATAAGAGATGCTACCGTATTGCATAGAGCTCTTATCAGGTTGTATTTAATTCAACCACTTGTACTTAATTATGCTCAATGCTTACCACTGTGCATTGGGTATTTACTCGTTTTATTCTTAGTAAAGTGGGCCTGATCATATTAAATAGATCGTGTGAGTAAAGGGTGGACACTCATTATCCCACGAACTATTTTTTTATGATCGGAGCTAGAGCAAGTGAGAAATTACACAAGAGAAACTTATTAGGGTGCGCTTTCGTATGCTTTTTGTTTGGTCGGGAAATATCAGATAACCCTATGGAATATATGTTCAGACGAGTACACTCGAACTGCTAAAGTTCTCCTTTAATTTATTAGACATTTGTCGGTATCCGGTACTGAAACAGCTTTTGTCTAAGTCAAAAACAATTTGTGGCAGAGCGGGATCTTGCAGAACTGTAGTACTGTAATTGCTACCTGAATATAAGCTGCACGTAGAATTAATGATTCCCAAGACTACTAAAGTCTCCTCACTTGATGTGCAGACAACGGACCACTTTCATCCATCATGTGCCTCTATGCGGTCCACCAAGTAACACTACAGCTGCTAACCGACTTCGTCCTCTATAATGATGCACGAGCGGTGCTTAGGTAAGATTTCACGCTTTATGACGTTTTGTGGTTATGATAGAGCACGCGCTGTTGCAACCCCACGTTCACGTGTGCTTTAGCATGTTGAATTTTCTTTCTTTTTTTACCTACCGTGAGCGGCCATGCTGAATGAGTCAAGTTACAGTGTCTTTTCTGTTACTATAACGTGACTATAACCACAAATGGGTGTTAATATATAATATTCATCATAAAACTACTGCAGTCCACACAACCATATTGTTTGTATAAGTGAATGTACATGTTTTTGCCCAACGCAGAAGTTTTGTAGTATACACGTGTGAATTTTTTTTTGTACAAGCCCGTTCACGCTTTATACGTCATGCTCCACCGAGTGCATGTCATGTCGGTGGCTTCGTTTTGTGGTGTTGCAGCGAATACCTATAAATTAAATAATGTACTTCGTTATTTTTAAGCCGCAAACTAACAGAAAATATAGGTGGGGAAATTAAAGAGGATGTTATTAAACGCAATTGTATTGCAGACATTAAAAATGAAAATTGGAGATAACTTGCTGGTGACAAGTTATCGTTTCGTGCTAGACTACGGAGGGAAGCACCTGAGGCTCGCACGATGTCCACTGACAATTTTCATAACGAACAAATATTTGAGTTTCAATGCGACAATGCTTCCAGAGGTTTCATTCAAGTTCCCTTCATCATATACATTTTGCAGATACAGAACGCGAAATAACTTTACGGTTCAATACTGGCGCTCAAAAACGCCTTTTATCCGCACATTGATCGTGTCACCATCTGTAGACGTTATTGTTCATCAGGGCAGTTTTATATGAGCCCAGAGTTCCCAAGCGCTGAGCTTGACTGAACTGCGGCGTTTGGTGGCTGCGCACCGATCACCGGTGATCTCGAGTGCAATAAACTATTGTCAAACCTCGGCCGGTAGATGGCAAAAGCACCTCGTTTTCCCAAATGAACGCTGCCACACTAGCTTCCACCGTTTAAGCCCGGCTCTGATACCATTTCCCTCTTAATCCTTTACATAGTTTGTTTCGTCCTCCTTATTGTTTTGGAGAAAGCACTCGCTATCCCTACTTTTACAGTGATGCGTTCCAAAAGTTGTTCTTGCTAGTTCTTGTTTTCCGCATTAATGCACCGTGCGACAAAGGTACGCACCGAAATCCACGTCGCTTTATTTTCATAGTTTATTGCCGTCTCTATTTGACCTTGAAAAAGTGATTGGAGGGGGTGAGTCTACGTCACTTTGGCAAAGTGCAGTACTTATAGAATAATCTGCAACTTTTATTCTGTATCACATTGCAATTTTTGGCTTGCTCGTATATGCCTCGTACTTCCGGAGAAAGCTGCGACCTTTTGTAGGCGAATCTGTTAAGTGCTAAGATGAAAAAAAGCATCTATTCAAGACTTAGGGTGGGAACTAGTTTGTCAGTGTGTCCGTTTGGAGCACGGAGGTAAGTGGTATGGAATATGGAATGTGTGTATTGTCCTAATTCATCTGTTCTGCGCACTTAGACACGCTCCTAAGTCACAATGAATATAGGTCACCTAAAAAGCGAAGCAGCGTCCGCTTGAACTACTCCCACCGAATATGGCGAACGCTTCGACAAAGGGTTCTGCAAATTGGCGCCCTGGAGGCGGCACTGTTCTCTCACGCTGCCACAGAGACTGAGACGACCAATTTTTCAGGCCACAGTGATCGCGATGATAGGCAGAGGGGGTGACACAAAGACAATAATCACTTTTTTAATGACAAAAAATTACCAACGACGTCCTTTATATGGCATGATAATTGCAGTTATGCCAGGAATGTACTCTGCATGGAGAGAAACAATGACAAAACTTCATTGCGTTAGGGACACTGATTTGCGCTCGCATCAATCAGTCAATGTTTGTAAAAAAAATGCCAGGCCTACGCGGAAAATCCAGCACATCACAGCGAAAGCTAGTGGAGTCACCTTTCTAGAGCCCCCGTAAACTCTCTAGGGCTGAGGGCATGAACTTGGAGCCTAAGGGCTGTATGCACGCCACAGGAATCTGTTATGCGTTTCCCAGCATGACGTAAACTCCCCCTCGGCGCTCCTCTCTTGTCACATCCTATATGAAGGCCATCATGGCACTACTTTATCTCAAACGTGGTTTCTGATATATAATATGTTTTGATATGGCAAATTTTTGACACGCGTGCTCGAAATAAACATCATTCTTCGATTCTTATAATATCCTAATGTCTTTGTATATTCACCGAATAATTTCTCTTTCTAATTTTTTCCGCGTCGGCTTTCGTCCGTTTTCTTTCGGGCGCAAAAATTGAGACACAAAACATGAACGTGTTCAAGCATGCGCACTTTCTAGTCATCTTTTCATTTTTCTGCAAAGACCCCTCCTTACTCTCATTCTCTCTGCCATGCGGCCTCCAATTTGCTGGCTTCGCAACTTGGTCCTCTATGTCGAACGGTTGCCGACTGTTCGTCTAGGGGAAACTATTGTACTACAAATACACTTCTAAGCGACGAACTACGCAACAAATTACCGGAATTCTGTCAATAAAGGAACCACGCACAATGACGGAAGCACTCGTTATTTCGTGGACAGCTGAAGTTCACGTCTGTAAGTTACACCAACTGTAAGTTTACATCTGTAAATCATTACGTGCACATTGTTGATGCTATGACTGATTAAGAATGAAGATTGCGCAGATTGTGGAGAAGATGGGAAGCTTTAAAGCACGCGCTCATTGTTCAATAAGCATTGCGTGACGCCGCTTAATTATTTTTCTCTTCCATCGCGCTATATTATTTGTAGTATCTTGACGCAATTTCTTGTCCATTGTCACTCCTGTGAGAGTTCTATTTTCATAAACGTTTCAAGCAGCAGTATCTGTATAGTATAATATATCCGACATCCACGTTGGGGGGCCTGCGTATAAGGGCACAACACTCACTCTGTATGGCTTCCTTCAGCCAATATTGTTTTTGTTACGCGTTTTGGCACGGGCTTTTTTTGAGAAGAAATAAAGAATTACTTAGGGTTTTTTGTGAACAAAAGCGAACCTTTCTGAAGCGTGGAAGCTTGGGCAAGTTGGCAGCGCTCTTTTCTGTCCTTGTTTTTTCGCTTCCGTAGTTACGAAGTAACTACTTGTAGGTTGCGCTGTTCCTGAATTCAATTATGTCCTACCAACACAGCGCTCTTTTCTGTCCTTGTTTTTTCGCTTCCGTAGTTACGAAGTAACTACTTGTAGGTTGCGCTGTTCCTGAATTCAATTACGAACCTTTCTGCATGACCGTGGATGCGAATACCAAGGTCAGGGGGCAGTTTCATATTGCAGCGTGAGAAAGTAAAGCATGCTGCCCAGCAGTTAGGTCAATGGCGTTGCAGTAACTTATCAAAGCGCAACACTCTGTAGCAGAAGATCCTGCATCTGGCGAAAAGAATGTAATAAACAACCAAACATTCGTGACCATAATTGTTACTGATAGAAAAATACGAATTACAAGTATGTTCATGATAATGCTGCGTAACATGGTAGTGACTTATCAGCTATCACACATTGTTAGTGGTAACGCGATTGTCCGTAAAATATACCGCGACATCATATGCGTGGTCGTCTGGGAAACCACTATAACTGTCTCCTTAAACGATTTTTTGAGTGCTGATGGGAGCCATCAATGCGGCCTTCTTGCTATTAGAGGTAGGTCTGAAGAGGCGTCCTATCCAGTGACTCATAGAATCTTGGCTTAGCTGAGTCGTCGATTGTCGGGAGGGGATCTTAATTTTCCTCTACCTTTCCGTTTGCCTGCTTCAAGGCCTTTGGCTTGACCGGCGCGATTGACTGCGGCTGCCACCTCTAACGCAGGGACTCCCGGAGTAGCCAGGGATATCGGACCGTCCGTAGAGGGTGTTTCGGGAAGCTGCGCCGAAGTTACAGTCCTCGTCGTGTCGGCTCGCCGCGACGCAGCTCTATCCTTCGAAGCGGCGACATCGTGGATGCCTTTTCGGGCGGTGAGTTTGGCGCTTCTGGCTTTTTCTACAGGGATGTTCTGGATCTCCCGTGGTGGAAGGGGAGGCGCAGTTATTAGTGGCCGCAGCCTGTCGCCCTCGTCTACAGCAGGGTCGGGCTCCTCGTGCTCCGTCGAAAGGGGCGACATCGTGTAACCAGTAGGTTGTGAAGCCGATGTTCCCTACACACACACAAAAAAATGAAGCTGAAGTCTACAGTTTCTGTTTAGTGCGCAAACAAGTTAGCATGTTGTCCGCATTATAGCTATATCACACCGCAACAATTATGAAAATAACTCAATATCTCAATACTAGCGCAAAACACCATACGAATCACTGGGGGGGGGGGGGGGAAGGGAGGGAATCGCAGTTTATTCGCGATGTGATAGCAACAACTTGTGTAGGTATGATGCGGCCTCTCACGGCGGGCGCAGTAACTACGCAGCTTAAGATGCACATACCAGCCGTGATTGGTTGATATGTGGGGTTTCACGTCCCAAAACCATCATATGATTATGAAAGACGCCATAGTGACGGGCTCCGGAAACTTCGACCACCTGGGGTTCTTTAACGTGTGCCCAAACCCTCATATCAGCAACTGCCGTGGACGTAGGTATATGTCACAAAACTTTCAGCGTATTTCATTCTTTGTAGAAATAAGAGGCATCTATCTGACGTTGAGTAATATTGTTGACTCTACGCCACACGCTGAGCTATTATGTTTGGATCACATGTTGTCAGAAGCCCCAAATACTGACAGGCGTTGGTGATGATCTCAGCATGTTCAAAACTGTGCTTGGCCTCCAACGTCTACTGAATGGTATACTAAGCTTGCTTCTAAGTTTCGTAGTGACTATTTTCTTTATATACGTTTGCTAGCGAATATTATGAGCAATTAGGCCATTTGAGAATACTGTAGTCGTAATACACCTCCACATAAAATAAATTATAACAACAGTGACTTACACAACACATACGCTAAACAGGTAATGAAAGTGTGCAATACTTTGTATCCAAGAGCAATTACTATAAATGAAAAAGTTGCTAAATTTTCACGCATTGCGAAAGAGCAAATGTTCACGCATAAGCAAATGTGGGAAAAAATAGCCCAGAAACGGACCGATTGAGGTAGCATAAAGAATAAGCAATTACGAATACTAGGCACTCGCTAATTGCTGGGAATTGCGTTTGTATAAATAATTGCAAATACTAGGCAAAGAGTTTATGTCGCAAGCATACTTAACCAGTTGTTCGAAAGGCTGACTGAATTTGCGTACCACCCTGGGCCCCGTTACGTGCAATAAAAACACCATTTAGTGGAAATAAAAATTTGCTTATGTGAGCCAATGTTCTCACGGAAAAAATAGAAAGCCTTTTAAACACTCTTTTTGCCACAGTAGCGGATTGCTACTGGCTAACAGCCACTGCCTAATGTTTCAAATGGTCCGATGGAGCTATTTTCTAGTCAAAACAAAAAAATGACAGATAATAAAGCCAGGGCAAGCTTGAGTGCGTCAATTATAGTATTCATTTGAAGGAACTAAGGCAATTAAATAGAATTGCGTACACTAAACAAATCGCTATAAATTCAGACAGACCTCGAAACATTTAGCACTATGCTGCATACAATATTTACAGAATATAAGGCAGCCCCATAGCCACGAGGTTTTTTTTTTTCGGGGGAAGGTGCAGAGGGCACGTATTGAAGGCTTTGATGCTATTCTTTTTTAATGTATTTGTTATGTGAAGAAGAAAGAGCGTCGTTGGCAAGCAACATCGCCACTGCTTGGGTACTGGGTGCTGGGCTTCGCTTGCTCGGCTCGTGCTGATCATCGCCGGCATCTGCTTGACCGTTGCTCTTGCACGATCGTGTTTCTTCGTAGGACCACCGTCGCAACAGTCGTCAATAAACCCTTTTTCAATTGGTGGAAGGTGCTGACATTCCCCGTCGCCTGAACCTGGGTGCTGCCATTCGCCGTCGCCTGAACCTGGAGCTGCGCAACCGAACGCTACCTCCCATCATGGCTACCAACAACGCGAAACCTGGCTCTTCCACTCCATTCCCCAGCAACCCCGGCGTTCTTCGTTTGCGAGAGCCCAAGGTCTTTAGCGGAGCTGATGAGACCGACGTGGAAGACTGGTTCGCTAACTATGAACTGGTGAGCGCAAACAACAAGTGGGATGACGCGGACAAATTGACTTACGTCATCTTTTACCTCACTGACGTGGCCGAAATGTGGTATAACAACCACAAAAACGACATTACGACGTGGTCCATCTTTAAAACCTTGTTTGCTGACGTTTTTGGCCGACCCGCAGTCCGCAAGTCCAGAGCCGAACAACGCTTGCGGACTCGCGCACAAAAGCCAACGGAATCTTTCACCAGCTACATCGAAGACATTATTTGTCTTTGCAACCGTGTGAACACCACCATGCCCGAGTCGGAGAAGATTCAACACATCCTCAAAGGAATAAATGACGGTGCATATCAGCTGCTCCTGGCCCGTAATCCTGCCACCGTTGCGGAAGTTGTCACTTTGTGTCAAAGTTTCTACGAGTTGAGCAAGCAGCGCGCCCTGACTCGGCCATTTTCCTCACACGCCGACTCGCTCTCCAGTCTCACTTCTGTTCCCGACCACTCACCAACCCTGCAAGAGATTAAAGACTTTGTGCGTGAAGAAGTAGCTCGGCAACTGTCGTTGATTCCCTTCACGCAGCAGCCGCCGTCCTCTCGTCTGCCCTCACCACTCCGCGACGTTATTGCCGAAGAGGTAGCTCAGGCTGTTCCCGTCGCTGCCCACCAGCAGCCTGTGGCCATGCCTGTTGCCCATGCGCTGGCTATGCAGCCCGTGGCCGCGCCTCTTACGTATGCCCAGGTGGTACGTAGCAGACCCCGCCAGCAGCATTTGCCACCCATGTCTTCAGTCGCTCCCCACTCCGCCCCATTTTCGACACCTTGGGCCGCACCACGAGTCAGCAATTCCTGGCGCACTCCTGACAATCGACCGATCTGCTACGCCTGCGGTACTCCAGGACACGTGGCACGATATTGTCGCCGTCGCTTCCAACCACTCCACGACGCTACTCGGCCGTTACCGTATGACCCACAGCCCATGCACATACCTGCTCCCTATCCCTCACCGCAGTATGGATGCACTAACTTGCCTGAGTCTCGGTCACACCAGCCTCAAACTCACTCTCCCCGCTCCCCATCTCCTCGCAGGCGATCACTGTCCCCAATGCGTCCTAGACCCGCTTCCTCCAACCGGGAAAACTGAACGCCGCAGTTCCAGAGGCAAGAACTGCGCCGTCGTCGAAATGCTCAAGTCCTCGCACTTCACCAGCTAACGTCGTCGCTATATCATCGATGGTGTTTCTACCTTTGCCCTCGTCGACACAGGTGCTGCCGTTTCTGTTATAGCCGCCCAGCTCTGCCGCTCCCTACGCAAAGTGACCACGCCGCTCTCTGGACTATCGCTTCGTACAGCTAGCGCACAACAAGTTCGACCTCTTGGCACCTGTACGGCCCGAATATTCATCCAAGGCTCTATGTACGTTGTCGAGTTCATCGTCCTTTCGGTGTGCTCGCATGACGTTATCCTCGGGTGGGACTTTCTGTCAAATCATCATGCCATCATCGACTGCGCACGCGCTGAAGTTCAATTTTCGCACCTGTGTGACGAACCTTTGCACGAAACCCTTGAGCGGTCGCCAAAACTTGTCGTGCGCGAGGACACTGAAATTCCGCCAGCCTCTCTTGCCGTTGTCCCGGTTTGCTGCGATGACTATAACGATGCTACAGTAATGTTTACACCTTCCGACATTTTCATGAGCCGCAGAGCCGTTTCCTTGCCTTTCGCTACACTCGACGTCACTGCGGGCCGAAGCAATATTTTCGTCCACAACCCCCTTCCTGCACCGCTTACGCTACTTGCCGGCGAATGTCTCGGTCGAGTGGAGTACCTCGATTCCTGTTTATTCCTTAACATGCCAGACGAATCGTGCAGTAGCGCCTCGACGGAACTTCATGCCCTTTCCCCACTGGAGTGCTCATCGAGTGACACCTTCTCGAGTTCCATCGCCGACACCTTAAGTGCCCATGAACGCGCCGAGCTTCTTAATCTCCTCCAGCACTTCGCGAATTCATTCGACGTTTCTCAGCCGCAATTGGGTCGGACTTCCGCAGTGCACCACTACATTGACACCGGTTCGCACCAGCCATTGCGTCAAAGACCGTACCGTGTCTCTGCTGCAGAACGTCACGTCATCAACGACCAGGTCGAAGAGATGCTACGCCGTCGCGTTATTCGACCATCGCACAGTCCTTGGGCATCTCCTGTCATTCTAGTTCGAAAAAAAGATGGATCGATTCGATTTTGCGTCGACTACCGGCGATTAAACAAGGTGACGCGGAAAGACGTCTATCCATTACCGCGCATAGACGACGCCCTTGACAGCCTACAAGGAGCCGAATTCTTCTCCTCCTTAGACTTACGATCTGGATACTGGAAGGTTCCTATAGCAGAAGCTGATCGCCAGAAAACTGCGTTCATTACACCAGATGGCCTGTACGAATTTAACGTAATGCCATTTGGTCTTTGTAATGCTCCTGCCACGTTTGAACGGCTCATGGACAACACACTGCGTGGACTGAAGTGGTCTGTGTGTCTATGCTACCTCGACGACATTGTCGTTTTTTCTACCGATTTTCCTACGCATCTGCTTCGGCTCCAACTGGTTCTGACGTGTTTAACCAACGCTGGGCTCCAACTGAATCTTAAAGAGTGCCGCTTCGCCGCGCGAGAGCTGTCCATCTTAGGGCACATCGTCTCCAAGCATGGTGTTCGACCCGACCCTGCAAAACTGCGAGCAGTCGCTGAGTTCCCGAAACCTACTACACTGAAAGAATTACGCAGTTTTGTCGGACTATGTTCGTATTTCCGGCGCTTCGTGCGAAATTTTGCATCGATCATGTCACCACTGACCAACCTCCTACGCGGTGATGCAGACCTTTCATCCTGGTCTTCTGACTGCGACGTCACGTTTGCCACGCTCCGTAGTCTGCTAACATCTCCTCCAATTCTTCGGCATTTTGACCCAACAGCTGCAACGGAAGTTCACACAGACGCTAGTGGGGTTGGTCTAGGCGCCGTCCTCGCCCAACGCAAGCCGGGCTACTTCGAATACGTCGTCGCTTATGCGAGTCGCACACTTACTAAAGCTGAGGCCAATTACAGCGTCACTGAAAAAGAGTGCTTGGCGCTAGTGTGGGCGCTTCGCAAGTTCCGCCCTTATTTGTACGGTCGCCCATTCGACCTGGTAACGGACCACCATGCACTTTGTTGGCTCGCCACATTGAAAGACCCTTCTGGCCGCCTAGCTCGGTGGGCACTGCAAATCCAGGAGTACGACATTCGTGTCATCTATCGCAGCGGACGCAAGCATTCTGACGCCGACGCCCTGTCGCGTTCGCCTTTACATCCCGACTCGGCCTGCGGAACCACTGGTACCAACTCCGTCGCATCTCTCGACCTCGACTCCTTTACCAGTGAACAACACAAGGACCCGTGGATCGCTTCTCTTTTTAACTGTCTTTCTGGATCGTCAACCACTGCGGTACCACGATCTCTCCGACGTCAAGCTGCTCATTTCGCCATTCGTGATCGGCTACTACACCAACGCAACTACGCCCCCGAAGGTCGTAAGTGGCTCTTGGTTGTCCCGCGCATCTTGCGATCACAAATCTGCGCCTCCTTTCACGACGATCCCCAATGTGGTCATGCCGGAGTTTTCAAAACTTACGAACGCATTCGCCATCGCTTCTACTGGCGCGGAATGTATAATTTTGTTCGAAAATTCGTTATGGGCTGTCCTGACTGTCAACGTCGCAAATCACCGCCTTTCCACTCGTCCGGTGCGCTTCAACCGCTTCCGTGCCCTGCCAAACCTTTCGATCGGATTGGAATTGATCTCTATGGCCCTCTACCGACAACATCAGATGAAAATCGGTGGATTATAGTCGCTGTGGACCATTTAACACGCTACGCTGAGACCGCCGCCCTTCCAAGTGCCACTGCGCGGGACGTAGCATCCTTCATCCTTCATCGCTTCATATTACGACATGGTGCACCTCGAGAACTACTAAGCGATCGAGGTCGAGCCTTCCTATCAGAAGTCGTCACGTCTCTGCTTTCTGAATGCCATGTTGTTCATCGCAAGACCACGGCATACCACCCGCAGACTAACGGGCTCACGGAAAGATTTAACCGCACCCTTGGCGATATGCTCGCCATGCATGTGACATCCGATCATACTAACTGGGATCGCATTCTTCCATTCATTACGTTCGCATATAACACCGGGGCACAGTCTACCACTGGATTTTCACCTTTCTTTCTTCCCTATGGACGCGAACCATCCCACACCATCGATACTCTCCTTCCATACCATCCTGACGCATCCGAATGCCCATCTGTGTCCGAAGCTGCCCGAAATGCGGAAGAGTGCCGTGAACTCGCACGCACCTTTACGTCTCGAGAACAATAGCGCCAGAAAGAAAAAAACGTCGACTCTTCACAAAGCCCCAGCTATTCCCCGGGATCATTTGTATGGCTGGCTGTTCCTTACCAAACCCCCGGCATTTCCTCAAAACTCGTTCCAAAGTACGAGGGCCCTTACCGCGTTTTGGAGCAAACCTCGCCGGTGAATTTTCTCATCGAGCCACTTTCCCCATCTGACGACATGCGCCGGCGTGGACATGACATCGTCCACGTCGCCCGCCTTAAGCCATATTATAGCCCTCTGCCTCCAGACTCTTAGGTCGCCAGGATGGCTCTTTTTCGGCGGGGGCAAATTGTGAAGAAGAAAGAGCGTCGTTGGCAAGCAACATCGCCACCGCTTGGGTACTGGGTGCTGGGCTTCGCTCGCTCGGCTCGTGCTGATCATCGCCGGCATCTGCTTGACCGTTGCTCTTGCACGATCGTGTTTCTTCGTAGGACCACCGTCGCAACAGTCGTCAATAAACCCTTTTTCAGTTACAAAACACGTGTTTGCCCCTAGTCCCCCTTTCCCCCAACAGGGCTAATAACCTGATATACAGTTCATGTTACTATCATCCAAACAGCGCAAATTTCGCAGCGTTGGTTCACCTTTTTTTTGTATGCTTGCGGATAGCTTAAAGCCGAACCACAAACCCCAGTAAAAAGCAGTTGGAGTGATTTAAAGACGTAAATGCATTCTAACTCATGGCTTAATGACAGCGTAGGGCTACTATATTGGTAATCTATTCTCGCACACGTAATGCTCAATAGTAAACTATATCATCCAATGCTGCATTAAAACAAACTTTCAGCACAAATATTACGCAGATTTAGCCACAAAGTTCAGGATTTTTACACTGGAACTTACCACTCCGCAAAGACCAGTACATAGCGCTAAAAACGCGCTGCGGTCACGAGCTGTCCCTTTGCTCAATCCTGGCTGCCTCTTTTTCTTGGCGGTTACTTTGCGAGCTACGGCATTACTATTGGCTATCGGAGCAGGCGAAAACAGCAGCGCTGCGTGGTGAGCATTCTCCGCGTGGCTTGCCGAGGACATCGGGGGTGGTGGCATTCCTCCACGCGGCTGGTGCTGCGCGGCCCCTTTCTTGGAAGGTTGCTTCTTTTCCAGCATATTCGGCGACGCAGCAGTGACACCACCATCGTGGCACCTGCGATGACTGACCGCTTCTTCACTAGGAGATGGCACTGGTTTACGTGAAGATGATGGTGACCCTACAGCAGGCAAATGCACCCCACTGTCAGCAGCCTTATTTTTCCCAGGAAGCAGCTCTCTGTCTGAAGTCTCTGTCTTCTTGTGGGCTGACTCACGCCGCATGGAGCTGGATGAAGCGATAGCAGCCGGTAAAGTCCCCTCAGCATTTTCACTTGTGTTTTTAGGAGACACGGTGGCCCTCCGAGATTGTGCAGCTGCAAAGAACGACGCCATGGCCAGGACAGTGTTGACACCCAAAAATCTCCCCCGTGATTTTAACATCCCGGCTGGAGATGATGCTGAAGACGAACCGCTCTTCGACTTTGTGGGTGGAGAACCAGGGTGCCTTTCGTAGTGCCGTGTTTTAACCTGTGGATTCAGCAGGTCCGGCGAGGCTGGGGTTTCCAAAGGCGTTTTATCTTTCCTTCTAACGAGTTCACGTGGTGGGGATGCCTTCGTGAAACGACTCTCGTTTCATCGTCCTCGGCGGCCCTGCCGCACGGCCCTCGTAGATAGCAAGGTTGTTCGGACTTTCAGCTCTTCTGTTCAGCTCACACCGCTAAGAGCCGCACAGTCAGGTGTTGCAGCCCTTGCTACAGGTACAGCATTTGGGCTTCCATATGGTGTGGCGCGTCCTCCTTCGTTCATTGGAAGTGGTGCTAGCTTTTCCTGGGTTTCAGCGTGGCTTACGCTGGCCACTGGTGATACATGTTGCTTGTTTGTGGCACCGACGTTTTTTCTGAATATACTGCGAATTTCACCAGTTCCGCATCTATCTTTCGTTCGTCGTGGTGGTGGCGGAACGGCGTTTCCGGTTGTATCACGTGATCTCACAAGGCGCAGCAATGAACTGGGTGCCCTGGACTTGTAGAAGGTGCCGGATTCCGGTACTAGCTGCGCGTGTAAAAAATGTCATTAACTCTTCAAATATGCTATAAAAATATGTAATGTATTAGAAAAACTGACTTCTCATGATAAAAGCACTGTGACAACGACATTGCTTACCACGAGTAGTTTAAAAAAGCTTCATTTGTGCGGCTAACAATGCCTTTGCATATCAATCTCTGGCGTTTCGGTGTGAGGAAGCTTCCTAAAGCATCCGCAATTTGCGCGCCCGGCCCTGCGTAGCTCTACTTCTTTTCACACATCAGATGCAACGTTGTGGAGGCTAGCGAAACTTGTCGGACAGATGCGGCGGCATTAATAAACAGTTTATTGTTCTTAGAATTTGAATATCTTTTTTGTTTTTACCGCTACAAGCGATTTCGGATTTTTTGCGAATCGTTGTGTCTGTTAATAGGACGCTCATAGTTTGGCGTATACAGACTATATTCACGTAGTCCACAGTATATAAAGAAATATAAACTTGAAGAAAGAAAAGAGGACGAAAAAGCAGCTTGTGCCGCATGCTGGGACCAAGTGAGCGACGTTCGAATAACGCGTCTATTGCGCTACTAAGTGACCTAATGTGGTGATCATTTCTCCGTTCACTTTAAAAGTGCAATTCTTATATCTGACGCAAATGTCCTGAGCTGTGGAGCGTAAATGACAGAGCTGTAAATAATATCTCTAGCGCCGATTTGGAATTTTGACTTCCGTGAACTGCTTCTAACCTTATCCGGCGGTGAGCGAAACTTCACGGGAGGCTCTCCTTTGTTTTCATCGGAGCTGTCATAGCGCCAGTCACTGGTCGAGGGGCTCATCTGTGCCTCAGTGGTCAGGATCAGATGCGTACCGAGGAGGTCAATCGACGAGTGCGTCACCTGCTGAGGTCACAATGGTAAATATGTAACAGCAAGGCAGTGGGAACAACGTTTTTCAATGTGCTCAGATATCGTATCTCATTTCAAATGCCTTGTGGTGTTTTGCGAGCCAAACGTAAAACATTATTATGAGGCGCGCCTTAGCGGAGGCCTCCGGAATGTTTTATCACAGGGCTTCTTCGCGTAAAAATAAGTTTATTGGTACACGAGGCGCAAAGGTTTGCCCTATATCGAAGCATGACCTCCATGGCAAGGATTGAACTCCTAGAGTATCATGTCAGTAGCCACCAATCGCTACCATTGTACTAACGTAGCGCACATAAGTCACAGTGGCAGTGCATTGCTCTTAGAAAACATGCAATCCTTCAGGGTAGAAGCGAACAGCAGATAAAAAAAAAAATTAACAGAACTGACTTTATGAGGTTGTAGCTAGTTTTACGTGTATACGACATAATTGAAACAGCGAGCCTGTAAATGGCTGTAAGCGAATTCATTACAATGTCGCACCAGTAGTAATTGAGTGAAAAATTCGTAAAGAAGAGTTTTCTTGAGCCGCCATTTTGACCCAACCTACGGCGTCACTCAGGCTTCTAAATTTTTTCAGCGATAGACATTGTCATAGAATGGCGCAATCATTGTCTTTCCAGCTTAAACGTTTTAAACATCTTGCTGTTGTTGGTACTCTGGGCGTCTGCCTTCCTTTTCCTCGAGGCTTCATATTCTCTTTCCTGTTGCTGTTTAGTTGTAATTTAAGTAGAATAGACTGCTTCAGATGGCTTCAGATGACATTTATGACAATCACCGCAAGTGTTCTCTTTTTTTTTCTTTTATAGCGAAAACGATTTCAAGTTAGCCTAAATGTATCACTTCTTTGTCCAAACTTCTTTGGCGATCCGTAATTATTTGCTCGTTTGTTTTTGCCTCTTCCATTGTATTTACAAACGCAGAAGGCAAAAGCTGATTGAGTCACACTGAGGTTTCTGGTAACTCTTAAAGTTGTCTTCTTAAACCAGGTCGTGATTCACTCAAGAGTGGAACTGCTTAACGAAATGTCTATACGAGAGACCTAAACAGTCAGACGGACGATCACTTTTGGCGATTGTGCCATTCTTTAGATGCCCTATTCTAAAGCACACGGACAAAAAAGAAGACAGAAAACATACTTGCGGAACCTTGCAACTTGTTCTTGCTAACATTACACATCATATTTATTCACACATGCAATAGTCAGAAGCACTTGAAAAACTTGAAATGAGTGAGGCTCAACGGTGGATTGACAAGTACGGGTCAATTGTGGTGTAATAGACGTCTATCAAAGTGAAAACTTTGCTTTAAAAGCACCATAAAAGGAGTAAAAGCTTCCGTTGCTCTGGTTGACAATTTTTGGTATAAAATAGGCCTCTACGGTGCCGCGTCTCCTTTAAATTACTTACGGTGATTTGACAACTCGGTACCAATAAACATAAGTGTAAACTCCTATCATGAGCAATGTGCTGATCAATGACCTCAAGATGGTGGCATATAAGGCGTGTACCTGTGTTGTCTTAATCCGATGTTTCAAGATCGTCCTGTTGGCTCAATATGTGACTTTGCGCACATGAGCGGAACTTAGAGAATTGAGTTATTTACACAATAAAACACCAGTAATAATACCGTATTCCTCATGGTCTCTTGGATTTAAAATTATCTGAGAACGCAACTATCACGTCATTCTTTACAGCTATTCGGTTGATGCCACGTGTAATTTTAAGTATGCAAGGTAACAAGGTAACCCTCTTCCTATTTTGATCAGTGTTTCTGGCTGCTGCTTTTCTTTCACTCTGTGATAGACACTGCCTAACGAAGCAGCCACTGTCTCACCAGCTCTGAAAATTTACGCAATTTTGCTGTTGTTACTATTGGAGCCTGACTTCATAGTAGAGGTGCTGAAGATTGAACTGGCTACAACGCGTTTCACTGATTTTGGTAGGCACCTTTTTTCACTTTTTGGCTTTACTCCTAACACATGTAGCCTGCGTTGAATGTAAAGGAAATGCCTGAGAGCTTTAGGCTTCCCTTATCTGACATTTAAACAGTGAACTCCTACACTTGGTGCACGCTTTGAAACAATATCTAGACGTTTTGATTCTTTTTTTCTCTGCTAAATAGCTGGAAAGCATGACACGAAAGTTGTCTTCTCAGCGTTTGTTGAATATCTGTTCAAAAGGTGTTTGGATTGCGTAGACAACATAGTTTGCAAAAGGCTTTCCTGGGTGAACAATCACATATAGGACACGATAAGACAATGCTTGAAGAATATATGAGGTGAAAGATGATGCGCGACAGAAATGAAAAGTCTTCATGGCAGTTAGCAGCCCATCGTGCATTAAGTGGGTGTAAAATTATGTTAAGCGATACCAAGGTTTCAGATCGCTGTATATATATATATATATATATATATATATATATATATATATATATATATATATATATATACATACATACATAATACACCAATAAAGCTTTCCTTCCGTGGCACTAAAAATTCATATTTCAATTTAATAAACGCCCATTACATCAATTCAGACGTCTCCACGAATCATATTATAGCACAGTTCACCCTAATCTTTGCATATTTTTACCTGCCGCTAATTCTTTCACGTGTGTATATAAATGGTATTTCTTAGGTATTACAGATTGTCATAAATAACGCATGAAAGTCACGCTCCTATTCTTCTTACATATGTTATATTTGTTGACGCGGAAAGGTTTGCCGCAAATGAATGATAAATGATGTGAATAACAAACAAAAGTTCGTCAATGCACTCTTAAGTTACTGAGAGGAATGCAGTTGTTTGTACTTTCACGTTATAATGCATGATTATTCATGACAAAGCCCCTTTTCGAAAACACAGGAATTTCGCACATTCTAGATATTCATCAATGTTTTTCAAGGGTGGCATCTCTCATGTGATCCCGCCCGGTTATTAGGAATTGCACCAACTCTAGTACTTCAAACAGGAGTTGCCCGAGATGGGGAAATGACGCTGCTTGAACAACGGTGCACCACGGCGGTATCTTTTTGTAAAAATGTGGATGTCATCTCTTTTCTGTTGGCACTTTCGCCTGTGGTGTTTGGCAGTTACATCTTTGTTTTGAAATGTCGACAAGAAAAAAAAAACAATGGCAATACCAACGTTTTTTTTCTTATATAGGACGCTTAAACCTCTGGGGCAGCCACTTCAACGCCACTTTTTTTTTTGCCGGCTGACGGAATGGTTTCCTGCACATCTTTAAAGAAAAAGGCAAGGATTACACATCTGACACAGAAATTGAGCTGCCTACTTGTCTATTTCCGAATGCTTCCTGATCTTGACACGTCATTCCATTTCGGGGTGCCTTGATTCGAAATCGAAAACGTCTCTGTCATGGGCAGTTCCAGATCGACATAGTAAGGCAACCGTGCTGGCTACGTAGCAAGCTACCTGTGGGTGCTTTTTGTTCTAATTTCCAATGTGAAATTCTACGAATATCCTATTCTAAACTACGACAATCATTGATGAATTCCGGATAATGTGTATTTCATAAATTACCATGCAGTACGACATCTAAAGCAAACAAGTGTTTTCATATTAATATTTAAGACTTACCTAACAAGTTTTGTTGAATTAGTCACGTTAAGGTAAATTTTAGCAGCGGATAAATGTTTCCGTCTTCACATAAACTTCATGCGCGATAACGTAAGGTGATGAGCTTTTTTATGAAATATCTCAATTGTGTAAAAGCAGCACGCTGTATGACGCACGTGATTAGCGATAAAGAATTGCAAGTTTGTGCACATACTTTTTTTCCTTGGTGTTTCCGTGTAGCACAGAAAAACAACAACCCCATACGAACGGGCATGTGCCCGATTTTTGTGCCTGTACATGTTGTAATCTGTCAGCGCTGTCGGTTGCTTTACCATAAACATACATCAACTGAACAAACTCGCGATTTCACTTTACCTGAGCTTCAGCGACTCCTTATTATTTAGATTTGCTTATCGTTACATGACATATCGCGTGTCCTGTTACAAAAGCAAGAAGCTCCCATCGTGAATTCATGCAAAGCAATGTCGATGCCGTCTAGAGAAGATATCGTCGCAATCAGAAGAGGTACGAAGCTCGCCAACCAACACATCACTGTCGGTTTCCTCGTGGACATTCATGCGGTGCTCGGTTGGCTTTTGCAGATGTAACTATGGTGATCGCTTACAGAGTAGTGGGTTCAGTCTGGCTAATATGCATCTTTACACGAGGATTAAACATGACATAAAGCACTAAAATAGGAAATTATGTTGCGCTATATTATGTATACCTTCAATAATACAAAGTCAAATGGCAAAACAGTCACCTGCACCTATAGTTGCAGGATCGATAAGGAGTAGTCATTGAATGATGCTATATATAGAAATATAACCTTTATGGTGGCCTGGCAAAGATAAATACAGCGACGGTATTCGTGCCAAACACGGCGTTGAAAGAGAAGCTTGGTGCCCGTACGTTGTCTCTGAGTTAGGGAGGTGGAGCGGCGCTGGCTGCAACTTGCTGCACCACAGGCGGTGGTGGTAGGTTGCGCGTGTCCAGTCCTTCAGCTGCAAGTCTCTGACGGTATTGCATCGCCTGTTCCCAGCTAACAGGAACCCACGTTGGTAGTGGCACTAAGCAATCTCGGAGGCTCTGGAATGATTCGTTAGATTGAGGTAATACAAATGAATTTTATTCACAGATGCACGTGATGATCTGTTCGTTCCTATGTACGCAGAAATTCGCCCTTAAATAAATTTTACTTCTTCGGGTTTTGCATGAGCTGTATATACCGTAATTGGGAGACGCAGGATGCATGACTGCGCTGAACAGAGCTACAGAAATGAACGAACGACTCAGCGGGTTCAAAGCGCTAAAGACACAAAAAAATATTTCACAACGGCACTTGTTTTGCCTTCACTTCAGTCACGATGCGGGAAATGAAAAGAACATAAAAGACCGGTAGCTTCTGAGCCTATATGCTAAAATAAACCTCACTGAGACTTTTCGGGAATAATACAGTAATCACGATGCTGTTACGCTTTTCGCCCAATTACAATGAAATGCCGGAACATCATTTCCATTTGTCCGTGAAAAGAGAGCACGTGTAATATACGATGAAACCCTACAAGTGGCCCGGACCCCTAATACGAACGACATGCAATTACGAAACGTGACGGGGTGCTTACATAAACTAAAGAATGATTTGCAAGGTGTTTCGCGAGTGGTTAGTTACAGAAAGTAACTTTCACACGAATACATTGCCGTTGATGTGTGTTCTCGCTTACCAACTTCGTGTGGAATACGAAGACAAAAGCGTAGACAGGGATGAAGCTGAATTCCACCATTTGTACCCAAGCCATGAGCGCGGTAAGGAAGACAGGGTGTTGACGTTCCACAGTAATAGGACAGAATGCCTTTGCTGACAGCAACACCTGCAGCATGAATTCATGTCAGTTGGGACGACACAACCTTTGCAAGTGAATGCAAATGTTCTCATACACGTGCGCACACACACTTATGCATGCACGCGCATCCGCAAGCACATACACAGTAAAATTGAAGTTTAAATGTACTACCAAGGTTTGGCTTTCCAGGCACTAAGCACTAATATTAGTTGAAAGTTAAGCCTCAGTTGGGCTTAATCAATACCTACAGACTAATATACTGGTAAGTTTGGTTAGCAAGGTTAAGCAAGGTAGAAAAAATGGTAGGAATTATTTTACGGAGAGAATAGAAGAAAATTTCTAAAGGTAAGGACAAGGCTCACCATAAGCGCCAGCGGTATTATCGACGTCCAGCACAACTTCACGAAGAATTCCGGCGTGCCACCTGTCATCAACTGGGAGTCAACCTCTAACCTCCTGGCACCTGCAGTATTACCTAATCAGGTATATTGCGTAGCATCGGATCTCAAAATAATAAAGCAATTGAAGCAGTGTAAGGTTGCTCTCAGTTTTATACCAAAGAACTGTCACCGTACAGGAAGCATAATACAAATGAACGCTATTCTTAACCCACTAGATACCTGTTCCTTTTTTATGAGTATTTTAAAAACAGATGCGTTTTTCAATCGTATTTGTGTCTGCATAGGTCACTGAAAATTTCATCGTGAATGAGGTTTTAGTTTACAAGGTCTAGCCTGTGACTGGTATGGTCACGCTCGGCTCTACAGTAAAAAATATCCGTGTTTTGACGTTGGAACCGACCATGAAAATGACAGACTGAGATATGTTTCTCAAAAAATTGCGTAAGTTCTTGCGCGATGTTTTTAATAAAACACCGAGGAATACTACAAATGAGCATCAAGTTTCCATTCATGTGCTCATTTTGTAAAAGAGAAGAAAATGCCGCCAAGCTGATGTGTTTTGTCACGTGGTGCGCTAGAATCCGAGAAGCCGGAAGCAACGCTTTTGTCGTTTTTGAACTCATCAGCGGTGGTGCGTCGAGTGATAATTTGTAGTACGTGTTCGCGCGTAGCGATTTGTTAACCCATACATGCGATTGCATTTGAGCGCGGTGTGATGAAAGATGCCGTCCGCACGTTGTGTGTTAGCCAGGCATCTTCACGGAGAAAGCGGCTGTGTGTGGTGATGCAGAAAATAAATTTTCAAAGCCTGGTAAACTGAACTTGTTGTTTTCTTTTAATTACAGAAATCTTCTGGCACCAATTTATCAGCAAGATCTTCTGTGACATGAGACAATTTTAGAATGTCGTGCACAACACCAAAAATATTAAAACCTTAAACTACATTTTGGACCTTGACACAACACGAAAAATAAATTTAGAGATTCGTTGTGCATTCAATGGGAAATGGTGTGAAGCATTAGATGCCTATGCTAACTTTGTATTTACTGCACAATTTGGTCACAATGCTACTGCCGTTCCCTTCATTCCACATGCATTTTTTGCTGTTATAGGCACACTTCTGAGGACTTACAAAGAGGGTTCAGCCTAAATTGAGGACGACGCTTTGAGCAATGAAAAGAAAATGGTAGGTGTAACCTTAAAAGACAACAGCAGAGCAGAGTGAATTAGGGAACAAACGGGGGTCAAGGATATCATAGTTGAAATCAAGAAGCGGAAATGGACATGGGCCGCGCATGTAGCGCGTAGACCGGATAAGCGCTGGTCATTAAGGGTAACAAACTAGATTCCCAGAGAAGGCAAGCGGGTTAGGGGGAGGCGGAAGGTTAGGTGGGCAGATGAAAGTAAGAAGTTTGTGGGTGTAAATTGGCAGCAGCAAGCACAGGACCAAGTTGACTGACGGAACGAGGGAGGTCCTGCAGTGAACGGAGTCAGGCTGATGATGATTATTACGATGATGACAATGATGATGATGACAGTTATGAGGAAGTGGACAGTTTTCTCAATCCAAATTTGCACCAGAAAATGCACTTTACATCGGTATTAACGTTGTTTAACGGCCAGTTTATTGTCGCTTGTTATCTCATTTAATATGGTAGCTTTGAGCGATTTACATCTGGAATTCAAATTGAGTGACGTTGCATCATGTACTCTGAATAAGCACCACACGTTGCTTATGGCTACCTCGCAAAGTAAATGCCACTCAATGTTTTTAATGAATGGCAATTCAGTAGTTTTTTTTTCTTTATTGTTGCCATCCAGTAGATGCCCAAGTTAGCATCCACCTGGCCAGTACTCCCTCAAACCACTTATATCGGCATAGAAACCATCTTGAAGACGCAACTAAACACAAAGCAGAGGAAGAAAGAGACGAGCACACGCGCAAGGACAGGCTGTTTAGTTACGCCCCCAGGATGGTTTTTATGTCGAAGCACCAACTCGCCCAAAAGTCGATCGTGTAGCAGTTCTATCGGGTAACTGCAATAGAGCGAGGAACATTTGTCGTCAGCGAACTTGAAGGTAAATTTGCGTCAATGCCTTCATCTCCTAGACCTGAGCAGTTAAATGTATTGGTGCTCCCTCGCCTCATTCTTTATACTCTGTTTCAATTTCGTCTATGTCCCACCCAACATTGCCACGGACGTCAGCAAGCAAAGGTTTGGCGTTTGCTATAGGCTTCCTATAAGACTGTGTACCATGTAGGTACACAGAAAAACGGGGAGGGGGGGGGGATTTTCGGAGTCATCTACTTCGGCGTTTCGCATAATCTTATCGTGGTTTCGCGATGTTCATTTCAAAGAATTATCAGACAATATACCTAATTTCTCAAGAGACCACCGGAATCCTCTGCTGCGATAACTTTGTCTATGTGGTAGCTTCCCATAGCTAGTAAAAGTAGATAGCCAAAACAGTGATGTATACATATATCCCTTACAGTGCACCTGAAATATACAATATATTGGCCTATGAGTATGAGTGCCACAGAATCTCCTTGCAGGGAACGTAAAACGATCTAACAAACTTACGTAACTGACTTACATGCGCAACCTAAAAGCGTAGCGTGACTTTGGTAGCACGTAAATTAACACGCTTGTTCGCAAAAAAGACATTGCTTCATCAGTTTCAAAATTTCATTGGATATTTTACAGTGCAGGATATCTTTAGGACCATGTGCGCCACACTATTGAAAAATGATAATACAAAAATATTCGTTTACTTGAAGGTGCATTGCAGGCCAACACGGTGAAATTTAGAACCACTATTTCGCTCCTATTTAAGTACTTTTTCAATAAACATTCAGAACTTCAGGCATAAGTTATCTTTAAGGGATACCCTAAGCTATCGCGAAGAAAGAAGAAAATTTCTGGTATTCTGCAGAGGTTTTTTAAAGCTGCATAAATTAAATTGTTTAGTCAGGAAATGTGTGACCATATGGTAACGCTCATACTTTGTTAAAACATCCCTCTACTTGCCAATCGCCAAAATCAAGCTGGCATTTCACTTTTTTTTCATTAAATATAGCAAAGCACTCTCCATTCACTCTTCGTTCACTCACCACCATTCACGTCTGCTCGTAGGGAACATTGTCATAGAGTGAATGTCTCGTTTTCAAACACGTGCACACACTCATTTCTCCCCAAAGTCTCAGTCGATCAGAATAATCTACCATTGTTTGTAGTTAGCATACGCGACGCCATTTTTTTTTCAGATATGTTCTCGGGAACGTGATCTCCAACTGCGAAATTCTGTTTTTTCTTTCTGTTTCTTTTGTTTTATCCCTCTTAAATGTTTCGTGCTCTGATGTTGTGCCTTGTACTTTTTCTTAATAATATATTGTATAATAAGTGTCATCCTTTACTTTTTGTCCTAACTGTGCATTGATACCATACTTGATTTATTGATTATGTATTTTTTCTTTTCTTCCTTCTCTCTTCACAGTCGTTTCATGTTCAATACAATCATGTACCTACCCCTGCCCTCTATATTGTACTGAATGTAGCTTGAGGACATTTCAATGAAATAATAAATAAATTGGTGATCTAGCTCCCCTGTACCCTATATTGAGACCAACCACCAAATCACTGACCACGCCAAAAAGCATTTCTAATTTTCCTTCTATTAAGCTTCGTAAACGAAGTCTGTGTTGTAACGGTTCGGTGCGACACCAAAGATAACAAAATGGTTTCTTGAGATAACATGTTAAACACACCAACTGATACCCCACAGTAAGCAGGCACGCATCAGGAAAACACAACGAGACAGGTGCTCCTGCCGTCATGTCTTATTCTTTGATTTCTGATAGAGCTCTAGTAATTTCGGTGAAAGATAACTTTTGGTGCCGTATCAACGATATACCCATTAGATAGGCATACCCATGGGAATACTCTGAATGAGCCGAAATCTTCAGGTGACTATAGCAAGCCCCTCTTGTCGAGGTATGAGCTAAGTGTCTGAGTTATAAAATAGTGGGCGTAACACTATCACTGCTGATGAACGCTCCAGAACGAAAACTGTTTTTCATGCGTAAAACTTTTCAGTCAAAAAATTGCCATACGAGAGAAGTCATTTAGCGTTCTCCATCATGTATTGTTTGCATTTGAACACATCCAAACTGAATTGTCACAGGACAGAGTGCACTCGAAATTCAAATATGAGATCCGAATGCCCATATCACAATCCAAATGTCGTACCGTACAGCTGTAGAAATACGATGAGCTCGAGCGCTAACAGGAAGAGGCGGAAGTTGTTTTGACTGCTGCATAGAACAGACACTCCCTTAGCTCCACCCTGTGGACAAAAGCAAGCGTAAATATTTCACTCTTGCTGGCGTTTCACAACAACGTCAAGAAATTATCGCAATAGTTGTTCAATATTATGTTTATGAAGTTTCCCGTTACTAAAAAGCATCTAGAGGCATTAGAGTGTTTTAGCCTTTGCCAGAAATACTGCATTCCAAGTACCCAACTCTTCCACAGTAACAATACACATCATGCAAATTCGAAAACAAATTTAACAACTCTCATTATCGGACTATTTTTACGCTATGCGTTAATGTCACTGCCAAAATGCTGTTTCCTGTTTTGATGCCTAATCCAGGAAGACGTTTGTTTGACTTCTTGACTATTTAATCAACCGTTACGTTGGTATCTTCACTACAATTATGTGTGTGTGTGATTTTGCGTGTGTGTGAGTCTTTGTGTGTGTTTTGCGCCTTATATGTAAATTGGTCATAAATTGTAAATATATAAATTGTAAATTATATGTAAATTGGTTATAAATTGGTCATTGTGAAAATTTTTGCTTTTTCACCTTTGTAAATAAATGTCAAGTAATGAAGTTTTGTAACAAAAATTAGGGCGTGTAAATGAATTTGAGGCTTTAGATCTTATAGCAACACAGCACTAGATTACCTAACTCGTTTTAGGGCTCTTTTACAGCGCTGCATTGGGAGTTAAAAAGCACCATTTCCTGACTGCTTGGTATGACATCATTACACAAAAAGACATTTACAGGTTTAGATGACATCATTGACCGATTCTTAATGACAAAAAAGCCATTGTACATCTAAGCTTATCACATAAAATAAAAAGTAAGGTGACACTAACAGGTATTACAGCAGGTATGCTCAAGCTGCACAAGACCAAGCAAATGAAGAAATGCGTTGACCTCCTCTTCACTACCATCGGTGGGTGAGATACGGACAACACTTCGATGATGATGTCGGGCACAATAAGCTGCGATATATTTGTTGCGTAAGAGACGCAAACATTAAGACATATTTTTAATATCTACAGTGACACCAAGTTTCTGTCTGTGGTTTTCACCGAATGCATAAATGTTGTTTTCTCCAATAAGATATGAAACTTAAATCGTACTTTCCAATCCACATTTCCAAAGGTAACTTACTTCAACTGAAAAACTACTGATGCAAAAAATTTTTGCCAGAAGATCCTCGTCAGAATAACCAGGAAATAGAAATATCCACAGAATACCTCTTCATGTGGCCAAATATACACTCATCGGCAGGTGTTTTATTTTTCACTAGTTTTTCACATCTTTTTCGAGGTAGCAAAACAAAAAACAACCAGGTTAAGCTGAAAGCAGAAACGTTCATCGCAGAATTATGGGCATTGTTCCTACGTCCACGATGCATTCAAACCTATGAAGATTGTTTTTTTTTCGCCCCACCGCGGTGTTCTAGTGGCTAAGGTACTCGGCTGCTGATCCGCAGGTCGCGGGACCAAATCCCGGCTGCGGCGGCTGCATTTCCGATGAAGGCGGAAATGTTGTAGGCCCGTGTGCTCAGATTTTCGTGCATGTTAAAGAACGCCAGGTGGTTGAAATTTCTGAAGCCTTTCACTAAGGCAACTATCATAATCATATGGTGGTTTTAAGACGTTATGCCCCACATATCAATCACTTTGTTATTATTTATTTTAACGAATATTTCTACGACTTCACGCTGTGTGCAGCCTACAGCAGTTAATGCTTAGAACCCCTCACATCGGACTACGACAAATGGCTGTAATGCGTTCAGGATTATGAGAAACGCAGGCCTTCATTACTTACAAACTTTGGTAGCATCATGGATACCAGCCATAGGAAATGGACGCGACTCCAGAACTCAGGAAATGGCACGAGACTCACAGTTTGGTGGGAGATGCTCACGATGAAGTTGAAGTCTGCAGAATGTGTGGGTGTCGCCCCTTGGCATTCAGTCCTTCTCGAGCATCGTTTGAATAATATCTGCTATACCTATCAGCGAGATACATGCCGTTTGCTTTCTTCACTTACTATCAACCAAAAATAACTCCTACCTTCACCTTAATATTATTTAGAAAGGGTGCAGTTCTCGCGGTTTCAGAAGATTCCGTCGTACGTCAGCTCTAACCATCCAAAAAGTAAAGAAGACAGCTGGACAGCAGTAACCGTGTAGCAAAATACCTGCACATTGTTGAGAAATAACACTAAGGCAGCAACCAAAGGTAGTGTCAAGACCGTAAGAACTCATGTCGTAAGAAAGCTGTCATACTCTGCTGGAGAATACGCCTCATAAACAAGGATGTCAGCACACAAATACTAGACGAACGTATATCATAAATCCAAAATGAGGAGTCCTTGAAGCGAAAAGCTGCACTCTACAGCTTGAATGTACCAAATGCGTTCACATGGCAAGACCAACACATATATAGCGCGTATCGAAATAAGCAATTTGAATGCAAACGAACATCTTCAATATTGCATACAAGCACACATTTTTTATGAGCAAAATAAAAACCGAATGCATTCAGTCAGAGCAAATTCCAACATTGTTATTATCATAAACAGTGTTAATGACAGCATTAATAAAGCACTGATATGAACATGGCTGATGCTCAACGGTATACACTGTTGACAAAACACTGAGTGCCAATAAATAGCACAAGCAAACAAAAGACGTTGAAACGGAACAACTGCTTCGTTTATTTTATGCCTTCATTAAAATATACCAAAGTACTCTCCAGTTGGTTTGCTCACCGAAGTGCTTCGCGTAATAAATTATTTAGCAATAAAGTTAGGCTATATATGAGCGCCTTCATGAGATTGTTTGTGCACCTTTACGGCACAAACCACTTGTTTCAGCTACAAGTGCACGAGTCACTTTTTTTCACTTTTCAAGTCAGGACGTATACTTCAAGAACTATTTCATACTTAAGAAACCAAAACACAATCAACACAGGCTTCAGTGATCGTTAAGAGAGGTCACACATATTATATCGTGTTTTTTTAACGTTGCGTGGCGGGGTGAAATTAGGGTAAATTTGCTGTTTGTCTAAGCGCGCGTATTCGAACTTGAAGAAGAGAGGGAGTATGGCCTCTCGTGGCAGTGACCCACATGAGCGCACAAAAGCTCCGATACGATTCAAACAAGGCATTATAATATCTGCAGTATTAATCTTTCTGGAAAGAAGAAATGCCGACATCGAGAAAGCTCACCGGCGGCAGATGACAACGACTTCTTGTTCTACATAGTAGGCCAATCCATAATTTTTGAAAACGTGTCACCTAAATTGTTTGTGTTTCCTCAAAGTTTCAATGGGAGCACCATTCAAGAATAGTTTTATTTTGACACAATGTTGCCTGAACCTAGCCTTGAATACTATGGTCATTGATTTCTATCTGTTATTTGTTAGAGCAATTTTACAAGAACATGCTGACAGATTAGTAAGAATAATGCGAGATTTGTTCAACAAATCACCAAGCTAATGACCAGAGACAAACTTGTAACGCCAGCGCACAGCGAAATGAATGCATCACTATCAAACTCAGTGATATCAATTACAAGGATAAATAATGGGTATATGTAATCATAAGCTGTCTACCAGCCAAATAGTAGAAAAACAAATACTGCTCCACCAACGCCAGTCAGCCAACGCACCTTTGTGCACCAGCATGTGGATGTTGATGCCTGTAGCGTACGACAGGTGTCCCAAGAAGAGGAAGGAAGTGAACGTGCCGATGCCCTTGCTTGCCGTGTCCGCAACAAGTACAAATATCACGTCCCTGTTTTAAATTACGTATTTATTTCAGGCTACGAGCACAATAAAAGTTTTGCGATGTTTAGGCATGTTGCTACAGAATGCTAAATATCCGTTTATACATGATGACCTACTGCAGCCATTGAACAATATAAGCCTGAATAGATGTTCTAACATGAACTAAAATCTCCAACTTGAGCAGTCAATGTCCCTCTGATAGTAGTTGTGCGTTGCTCTAATTGTAGATGGTACTTACAAACAAGTGCAACAAGAATTCGATTGCTGCTAAGGGCACTAACAAGTCAAAAAAGCATCGTAACTAGTTTATATGGTTAAATAGTGCCACCAATAAATACTAAACTATTTGTAGCAGTGCTTAACTTTTACCACATGGATGAAATCTGTCTCACAATATTAGTGGACATTCTTTTGTGCCTGGATAATAAATAACAACCGATGATGTGGCCCACTGCGAGCAAGTGATAAACCTTTTTTTTCTGCAATAATTTTTCTACGCTCAATCAAAATTGATAGAGCCCTGAATCACAAATAAGAGACACACGTGGCAGACGACCCTTTCAACCTACAGATGGCATTTATCGTATGCAGCTGCTGCTGTGCACTGGTGCTCTTTTTTCACCTCCCTGCACGGCAGTCAAGTGAGCACAAAAACATTTTTCTTAAACCTTCAGAGAAACGGGAGAAACGTCTTTATCCGTAATAATTAGTCGTGCATTAAGTGAGGCAGGCACACAAACAACATTCATGTTTTATCCACCATGTCCACTACAATATCAAAAACTGTTAGAAAAAGACTGCATCGCAATGGTGGTGGTGGGTTATGGTATGAATGAAAGACAGACCCATCACACACAATATATATTTCGTGCTTTAGGTATTAGAATGTTAGTGGACTTTATAATAGTGGTTGCAGCTTCAGTTCGCTTTTTATTAGTTTAGCCCATATTTTAAAATTATTCACAGGGTCACTTATGCATTCACCTAAGGCGGTGTGAAGGTGAAACGCTGCTTATTGTTCTGCTCAGTCGTTTTATTGATCTTGGTCTGAAACCCTCCGAAAGCTTTTCACATTTAGGAAGGCTTTGCCCTTCTTTTAGAATTGTAGACATTGCAACCTGTCTGCATTTCATCTAATACAGCGCTCTATTCATTTTTTATGTCAGGGCGTCATGTGATCAAGTCATCATAGTACTACTACACTTGATGACAATAAATTGTTTGGAAGCTATGACGGGATACGGGCAGTTGAACATGGGAGGATCTCTTCTTGCACCACTCGCATTGGCACTGACGAAGAACGCCAGTGAATATTAGCGATTGACAAAGCGGCTGAGATTTTCCCCATAACAATATCATAGCCTTTCTTTATCCTTGTTCTCTTTTATTATTAGCATTATCTCTGCCACGAGACCATGCGAACGAACTATATAACGCTTAAACATGAATAACTAATATTTTCTTAATGAGAGTACATGAGTGCTACAATCTTTTGTGTCTTTATGTCTGAAGAGACTAAATTACTTCATCGGCAAAACATAAAACGAACACCTCAGTGAATTCATCAAGTGAGTTGTGAATGAGTGATGTGATGATCCCACATCGCAAGAAAATTGAAAGGGAACTCACTCTTGAAACCTGTTCTTGAAACAGTTGAATCGCTCGATGCCAAGATACATAGTTCCAGTGACTCCACTCTCTAGTGACCCGTACAAGGCGTTCGACCACATCAAAATTTAAGAATTTATAGCTTAGATGTCATTCTGAATGATTACACTTGAACAATGTTTACTTAATTCATCTCCTGATAAACTGAAAGGCTAACACAGTTAGACTACTGTACGTGAAAACATCGGTAAACTGTGAATCTTCCGTGTAATTCGCCAAGTCGATCATCATGTGAAGACGTGAGAAACGCTGTGTGTGTATATACACAAATCAACTTTTATTTGTTCTTAGACGATGGATGGCTTGCGATATCCCTTGCCTCGCGCGCTCGCACATCGGGATTCTGTCTGCGAGCGCGCGCTGCTGCCGCCTTGCGCTCTCTCCGCTGTGCAGCCTTATCCATCCGGCGACTCCGAGCGCGCGCCAACAGCGAACGGATTTTATTACAACGCTCCCCCTAGCGTACGTCACCGCACTAAATCGAACGATTGCCTTCAACCAATGACACGCGCCATATGTGACATCATTCCTATTTTATAAGATCTCGCGTCTTTCATCAACTACAAGTACCGCTTTCTAGTTTATAACATCTTGCATCTTTTCATCATCAGCTAGAAGTACCACCATCTAGTAAACACTACAAGAACTAAACGAGAGGTGGCTACATACAGGAGACGGTACCGCCATCTGAACACTGCAAGAACTAAACTAGAGGTGGCTACATACAGGGGACGGTACCTCCCTTTAGTGAACACTGCAAGAACTAAACTAGAGGTGGCTACATACAGGCTACAGGGGACGCACAGCCCACGCCCTAAGGAGCTTCGCCCCTAAAAAAAATATGAACATTCTGCAGTGTTTTTCTGATTAGTTTTCAGAGAGTAGCATTCGCTCCGGTAGGGTCCCGAACGTAGCACACTAAAACATATAGTACGTTCCTCCGTTACGTGCCACTTTATTTTGGCTATGATTCTACGTCTGATAAAGGATAGCACTGTTTTTACAACATTTGTAAATATTCTGGCCATTTCACCCGTTTTCGACATGGCATCACTGCATCACCTTTTGACCTGGATACTGCACTCATTTTTGACCTGGCACTTTGATCCGATGAGCGGGGTGTTAATTCTGAGCACGAACGTTAAAGTGAAGTTTGAAACACTCAATCAATGCGCATTTCCCTTCTCTATAACCTCGTCTAAGAGTACGTTACGTGTGATTAAAATGAACCGCATGAAATTAAAGTAGGAAATGAATACAAATATAGTACTCTTAACCTTCTCTACAGAAGCCCTCTTCACGTTCTCTTCTTTATATGTTATTTCTTCATTTTACAATTTATGCGTTTCTGCTTGTATTACTTTATTGGCTCACGTTTCTCCTCCACCATAAGACGGGTTTCCATCGAATCATTGACTACTGCCAGAGTCAATGACATGTGTGTCGATAAGCAAAGCTCACAACTTGCAGTTTCGTGGTGTATGGAGTTGCGAGTTGACACTCGTCTGTTAAGTAATGCGTAAGGCAGCCACAGGAAGCGTACCTCCAAATGAATTGAGTAACAATCATAAAACTTCAAGGCTTTCGAAAAAGGCTGAAACAAAATCTGTCACATGTCTGACAGAAGAGACTACTTGCACACCACCCTGCTCTATAAGTGCCATGTCGAACTTGGCGACACACCAACGCGTTTGTTAGGAAAGACCATGATATATAGATCTATACAGTTTATTCTGCTATCATTCAAATTATTGTCTGCTCATAACAAGAACACACAAATGTAACAAAGTTTGCCGTTGAAGATCAATTGGAACACCGGCAGCGATACTGGGAAACAGAAAGGGATTGCCCTCTCTCAAGTTCTGAAAGCCTGACAGAGCTGTAGACAAGCTCTAAGGTTATTACAATAAAACCACTAAGTAGCGACTCCTTTCTTGCCCCTGTTGAGAATAATATATATATATATATATATATATATATATATATATATATATATATATATATATATATATATATATATATATATATATATATATATATATATATATATTTCTTGCTTTCTTGCTATTTCCTGCTCGCAGCTGGTTATTTTTTTCATCCACTTTTCTTTACATTTTCTTTACATTACATTTCTTCTAATAACTTCCCCTATACAATCTTGGCATTATTCTTTGTTAGATCTCAATATCATTGTGTCAAAACACGGAAAAACGAGCCCTTAGGTATACATTTTTTTAGCCTATATATATATATATATATATTTATATATATAAATATATTTTATATTTATATTTTATATATATATATATATATATATATGTGTGTGTGTGTGTGTGTGTGTGTGTGTGTGTGTGTGTGTGTGTGTGTGTGTGTGTGTGTGTCTTGTCTGTATCAATTTTTCATGTCATGAATTCAACCAATTTGCAAACGCTATATACAATCAGTCAATGTTCGTTTCACACGGAGGCACCTTGCAAGACGATGTTTCAGAACTCTCTCTTATTCACAAAGATCCACATGGGATTAATAGATACCTACAAACTGGTAAGTGACGACCAGTTGGCATGGAAGAACAGTCGAAGGCCCCACGAAGCGCCGTTTAGTGTTGACGCTCGTGCCAAGAGTATTAAGGTGGTCACAATGTGCAGGAGAACACTGGCGTAGAAGAACTGCATAAGAGTGAAGGAACAGATACCAAACAGTCACTTACCGCTAATTGATCTCTTGAAGCCGCATAAAATTGTAAGAACAACGTACTACTAAAAATGAACAACCTATTCATTAGTATTGCTGGTTCCCGAAATCTCCTTTTTTTGCGTTTAAGTGAAAGTGGCGCCCGCGGTATAACATTGGTGCTGATGTCACGTAAGGCATGTAATGAGCTGCCCTTTGAAAGGGAGTGTAGCTAACGTTACTGGTGAAATAATGAAATACACACTGCTCAAATCGCACACAAATATCAAGCCGCCTTGTAAGACGCAATGCAAACTGTGGCATAAGCTGTTGCACGCCCTTCGTTTCGCATTACATCGATTCCCACAATGCGTGAAATCTCATAAGAGTACCTTTATTTATGAATAATTGCTACGACTGCATCATAAACCTGGCCCACTTTTTTCAAGGAAAACTCACAATTATTAAATGTCAGATTTGTTCGTTTAGGAAATTACCAGCTTGCTATTCATTGTGGACTTTTTCTCGTATAAATACCATTTTTTTTCGACAAAAACGAACTTTCTTTTCTGGAACAATATTCAGTCAAATAAGTCACCTACCGCCTTGAGCTTCAGAAATCCTTTGTGCGTGATCGCGAACACTAGCAGCCAGATGACAGCGATAGCAAAGACTGGCTCTGCCCAAAAGGAGTCGATTGCACCTGGCTCCCAGATTGTCTGTCGGCGGCTGCATGCAGGCAACATGAATCAGACGACATGCCGCTTGATTATAATAGTGCCTCATAAGTCGCACTATATAAGTAATGCTAACCACGTAAATATTGTTACGTAGTCACAGCATTGACAACGCCACCAGTCTGAGTGTCAAAGAAGGAAGTTTTTTTTTTTTACCAAAGTAGTGAAAACGAAACTAAGAGTCTGATTACAGCGATATACGCATGCACTCAAACCACTGAACACAGATAGTCGGTCATCGATATTGTTATCCAAAGCAATGAACGTCGACAATTATACAGACTGAACTCAGCTCTTCATCTTTGCCTGCTCACGCCTAATAGATGATGCAAAAAAATTTAGAATAATCTCAGACATTATGGTGCAGTTTGTGTCAGAATGTGGTTTGCGCGGACAACCGCACACACCCTTGTCATAATGTGCGCTCTCTCTCTCTCTCTCTCTCTGTCTCTCTCTCTCTCTCTCTCTCTCTCTCTATATATATATATATATATATATATATATATATATATATATAAATGTGTGTGTGTGTGTTTCCTCTGTATAAATAACTTTCTGTTCTTTATAATATAATGAAGCGGCCGTATTATTCGTGGTTTCCTTTGCCTGTTACAATACCGATCAAGAGTTCCTGAGAAATCTGTATTACGAGATGTACTAACAGTGTTTCAACTATTTTGTTTGTGTATTCTCCATATCTAAAAATTTTTTCTTGATATATTTCTCGCTTACAAAGCCAAAATACCACAAAAAAGCAAAAGACTACATTACTGCAAAGGATGTTCGATTTTCGCGAGCGGTACATGAATAAAATGAACCATATGATAATCCACAAACGAAAACCCACCATTTCAGCGTTTTATTTGTGTCTTTTTATTTTCCCAGTATTTTGAATTGACAGTTTACAGGGAGCATTCACAGTTTTTGTGAGCTATATTTGGAGAAAGAAGATGAATGTTCCTAAACAAATTTCTTCCAATGTACATGTAGCTTCATATATGTTTAACGTTCTTCTGCGGCTGTCAAGGCTTCCTTTTTTTACAAGTGTTATGTGTTACTGATGCTCCCCCATGGATTAGGTGAAGAAGTCAACCCCCAAGTGAACATATTCTAACCTTGTAACATATAACATAGCAATCCATCCTTGATCCGCATAAGCAGGTTCCTAATAGTGTGGATCGTGCCATACCTACATGTCGTTGTAATTAAGGCAGGCACCGAACACGTTGTACCTCGATGTTTGGAAAGCAGTTCCTCCCAGGGTCTGGGTCAGTCCGATATTTCAGGGTCTTGAGAATAAGTTCGCGCTCACGCTATTTTTACCTATGATCTGTATGAAATAGGTATTTTACTAATTCTGTTCCCCACATTTTTGCTCTAAGTGGACAGGCAGATCACTAGGATGTGTTATTTAAAATAACGCTAGGCCCTCGAACGTCTTCCGCTTCCTTTTACACGTGAATTTTAACCATGCAGATAATGAATCGTCAGTAATGGTAATTACTAAAGCAAACTTTTTATGAAGATTTCGTCGATTTTTCTAGACGCAACGCGATAGGTCTCAATAGCGAGACTGTGGAAGCAACCAAGAACAGAACGATATTTTGTGTAAAATGTACAGAAATAATTCCTGGTTGTATCGTCCTTTTCCAGGACAAAATAAGCGTGTAAAATCGACCACTCACAAGTGATATGGTGCTGCTGTATCTGGCAAGTCCGGTATGCAACCTGTTGCTTCATCCTTGTACTGCTCCGAAGGAATCAGACGTACTTTGTTTCCGCTTGACACTGGAATGCCCTCACTCCTTGTGTCATGGCGAAAGGTATCAGTAAGATCATCTCTTGCCAGCTTACACGGGGCCTGAACGAAATATAAAGACTCGAAATCAGCGTTATTACCGTGGGATTGTGTAAAAGCACATTTAAAGTGCTAGCCTTAAGTACATCTCTGCGTGATCCCTTCAGTACACCAAACTTGACAGAAGCGGTACAAACACCAACGTGTCTTACACCATGATTATGATCGTGTTATGAAAGCACCATGCGACATCATATTATAGTCAAAAATGAGATAAACCTGTGACGTCGCGATGAGGACATCTGAACAATGGCGTCATAAAAGTTACACCGATCCCCATTTAGGGGAATCATGTGAGGATGCGAAGCAGTGCTGGTGTTCACTTCTGTTTGCCATTGTTGTTTCCATTTGTATGTTTCCATGCATGTTTCATTAGTGTAGAGCTGTGTGTACGTTGTTTACCCCTTATGTTGCCCGCCTTCCATTTCTGTGCGTTACCTAGTGTGTGCCACAAAGTGAACACCGAGTGCTGCTAGGAGAGTGCAAGGGAGCGAGATACCCAGCATTATGTACGAGCGCACCGCTGCTGAAGAGAGTTCCCTCCACCACAGCTGTGGCGTAGGTCCTCCTCCCGCCTTTTCGCGTTAGAGCGAAGAGAGGTTTTTATACCTCCTCGCGTGAGCGTGACGAAAGGGCAAAGAGATGGCGCATGCACAGTGGAGGAGTTGACGGTCGCGGATGGGCGGACACAGCCCCGATGTAAACTTGCTCCTAATCTGAAAATTCGGCAGTTGTCACGGTTCGTTGGAATCGGTTTCATGCGAAGCAGTCGGTGAGTTTTGTCTATGCTGACTGTATTGACTTTGAACTATGCGTTGCGGGTGGATCCACGTGCGTATGTAAGTCTGGTAGTTCTGTTTATATAGTGGCCTTAAGAGTAACATGAACTACGTTGGTGTTTAAATGGTCACGTATGGTCTGACGTAACGTCAGCATTCACGTTATAGCAAGGATGTCAATAATATAGAAACGCAAAGCACTTTACATCGCGACAATGTGAATTTCATTTGTTTTATTCGTTTCAATAGGCGTGGTACATGAGGAAAAATTTGAGGCAGCTGAAATAAACAAGTTATAAAATCCGTCCAGTTTGAGCGGTACCTGAGATTACAATCTGGACCTCAACGCTCGGGGGCACAACGCGTCGCCATGTTTGTGCGCCATACATACACTCTCTAGCCTACTGGTGGTGCGTAAATTATACGCACAATTAATAGTTGATAAGCACATCTGGAATACACTTCAGCACAATAGCCTGAGCTATAACCGGACAGATCGTGCAAGGGGACCAGGTTGCATGTTTTGTTGGGCCGTATGCGCGTATATAGGGGCCGCAGGGCATCCATGCTTTGGCTTTCCTTGCGAATCGGTTATGGTGTGCATCGAGAAGGAAAGATAGGTTAGCAATGGGGAAGGCAATGCGCGCACGTTCCGATTACGCTATATTGCAGTTTACTCTTGAAAGCGAAGCTGTAGCATCCTCCGAGTTTTGTTCGCGTTGCTGTTGCTGATGACCATCCGCCTTTATCCTTTCTCCTTGTGTGAGCACAAAGACCGAGCTCTCGGGTCCGCAAATTTGAAGCTCGTTACAGTTGGGTGAGAGCTTGATTTGGTTCGCAGACAAGATCTAAGAAACCACCTCGGCTACACTGGAAGGCTACCACCGCACACGAATGCTGCGGTAGCGCTCCAATGTCGCCGTGGTCCTTGCCTCCGCCACAAGGATGCCTGCCACGTGAGCCATTAACCACGTGCACTTTTTTCCCTTCCAACTTTTCCTTGTTTTTATTGAATCTGGCAGCTAGTGATGATTGCAGTGGCTACTTGCAACACACATGTATCCATGCGCACACTGCCATGCCCGATGTCACACTAGCCAAGCCCGATTCAAAAGAATATTGTGGAACCTAGTGTCTTCCCTCAGCAAGCGACAACTCAACGCAGCGTAGGTACTATGGGTGAAGTCACAGGCATCCTCCTACAGTGGGTTTTGCCGTAGTTTATGATGATCACTCTAGTTCACTATACTGAAAACGATTGCCGCAAGGCAAGCGGCGTTCACGGCGCTGGTGTTCATGGCGCCTACGAGCGGTAACGTTCCTCACAATGCGGTGTATGGCAGTCACCGCACTGTGATTTAGATCACAGACCGCGACGTAGATCACAGACCCGAAAACTCGGTCTTTGGTATGAAGCTGTGTGCTCACGCCACAGGAAGAAAGAACAAAGGCGCATGGCTATCGGCAGCAGCAACGCGAACAAAACTTGGAGGATTCATCAGCTTCGCTTTCAAGAGTAAACTGCAATATAGCGTAATCGGAACGTGTTCGTGTCACAAAGATATATACTATATAAAGGGTAGCCACTGGAGCCTATTTGCAGAACAGCAAGAAAGGGTACGACCACCCAATAGATGGCACACACACCCTTGCTTATACTCCCTGTTTAAGACATGTAATGGCCTCTTCAGGAGGACAATTGTTGCCCAACTTTGGCATCAATTTTTTGCAAGGAAAAATTTTCTTACCTTGTGCAATTTTATCTATCTGCTCTGCATCATGTCCCGCTAAGGACATATGATGCACCACGACATAAAACAAAAAAGTATGACTGGAAAGTGTTGCCTTCCTGAATTTGTTTTGCACAAAGAGGCAAAATAATGTGGTTTAGATGTGCTGTAGAAGCGTTCCCTTCGCGGAAGCATGGGTGAGTAGCCTGATTCTTTCGTCGGCACTCACGCGCGTCGGACGCAAGAATCATGTGCTCCGTAGGAGCGGCGTTTGCGGCACATACTAGCCGCGGTAACAGGATGACCGAAGACCAAGACGCAGGATATGAGATTATTTTGCCACCACTGCCCAAGGGACGCGTCGCGCAAAACACCGTGTTTTTACACGGTGATGTGCGCGGCAGACCGTATCGAGTCGAAGATTTCCGAGACGCGCTCGGACCTACAGGACTGCTGCCGGAGGTGTTGGCACTGGGGGCCTACCAGATAAATCATGTCTGGGCAGTCACCATGAACAACGAGGACGCTACGAAACGCTTGCTGGATGTGAAGGAGTTGAAAGTCAAGGGCCGACGCTGCATCATCGTAGACCCCCAGGATCAGCAGGTGCGGCTGCGTCTTCATTGGCTGCTGTACGGCGTCAACGATGAAGACGTGCGAACGGCGTTGGCGGCTTATGGGAAGGTCGTACAAGTCACAAGGGAGCATTGGCGTGTTCAAGGTGTCAGCGACAAGGGTTCAAACACTCGGACTGTGCTTCTTAAGCTCAAGAGTGGCGTGAAGGTTGAAGATCTCCCCCATCAAATCAGAGTGGCTGGTGAACTGGCACTTGTGGTTGCACCTGGTCGGCCAATGCAGTTTCTGCGCTGCCAAGGTACCGGCCATGTTAGAAGAGAGTGTAAGGTACCCCGATGCTCGCGTTGTCGGCGGTTCGGCCACAGCGAAGATGCGTGCATGCGCACGTACGCATCGGCTATCGGATCAGCCGAAGGTGACGACACAGCAGAGTTGGTGATGGACGTGACCGAGGCTGAAGACGCGGCGAAAGGCGCAGGCGACGCGGTGAACCCTGAACCTTCAACAGGTACAGTTACACCGACTGGTGGTGATGAACCAACAGCCAAAGCAGACGTAGCATCTGGGGAGGTGGCTACTCAAAAGCCAGCCGGCCAAACCGAAGAAGGCTTCACAAGCACCTCATCGAAGGAGCCTGAGCCGGTGGAATTAACCGAACTTCCAGTGTCGTGCGAGAGTATCAGTGGTGGGGCGCCAAGCAAAATACCCCGCGAGCAGTCTGCAGGACGGCGTGAGGCGTCCAGCGAAAAGAAAGAAGAGGGGCCACCTGCGAAGGCGACTTCGTTCAGACGCAGCAGCACAAGGCTGCGTCCCAACCCGATATCGGACAATCACTGGCCACCTTTGTCCTCCAGTGGCACGGGTCCACCTGGAGGCTCCGAAGATGTCTAGCTCTATGCTAGACGCCGAAGGTAAGCACCATGCCCCGGGCTAACTTCTTCACTGTGTAGACATGGCTGCTGCACCGAAACTTAGAGTGGCAGCGTTAAATGTTCGAGGTCTCGCCGCCAAGCGGAAACAGAGCCAAGTCTACAGGCTACTTGTGGATCATGATCTGGATGTACTTGCTGTACAAGAAACAAAAGTAGATGGTGAGGAGGAGACCCGGGGCATGGTGCTGAGGTTTACGGCGCGTTACCACGCAGTTGTAAGTCAAGCAATAGGCACGTCTGCAGGCTGCGTTTTGTTCATTAGGAAGTTACCGGGTCTGGTAGTGCAAGATACCTTCGCTTGCCCGTCTGGTAGATTGGTTTTCTGTGATTTTGTATTCAATGAATGTCAGTGGCGTATAATGTGTATTTATGCACCAACCATTTGTGAGAAGCGATCACTTTTTTTTCAAGCCTAAAGCAGCACTTCACTTTGGAAAGGAAATCTGTATTACTTGGTGATTTTAACTGTGTCCTCAATGGGCGAGATCGAGCAAATGGACGCGCCAACTACGATAAAAGTAGTAGGACGCTAGCGGACGTAGTTACTCAATTCGAGTTAGAAGACGTGGGCAGCTGTATGGAGGGAACGCGGGAGGTGCGTTTCACACATTTTCAGGGGAATAGCCATGCGCGCCTTGATCGCATTTACGTGTCGCTTGAATTATTAGCCCACTGCAAGACATATGCTGTTTACCCAATACACTTTAGCGATCATTGTTTAGTTAAATGTGATATGGGAGAGAAAACACAAGGTGGAACTTTCTCATGGGAGCTGTGGAAGATGAATTCCACTTTGATCACTGACGAATATTTCTTAGATCAGGTTATGAACTGCATCAATGAAATAAAAATGGATGATGGAGCTAAACTTGCAGAACAATGGGAAGAGTTCAAGCAGCAAATAAAAATAAAAGCTATTGATCGTTCTTGCGCATTGAGTTATGAAAGGAAAAAGAAAGAAAAAGAACTCCGAAAGACTTTGGAAAGACTAGTAGACTTGGAGTGCAGACAACCAGGAGAGTACAAAATTGACATACGCAATATTAAGCAGAAACTTGCACTGCATGACGAGGAACGCTACCGCGGTGCACTTGTCCGTGCTAGGGCCGAGGCTTTAGCGGCTGGAGAGACGCCAACCAAAAGAGCGTTAGGGGTGGAGAAAACGAACGCTCGACGGAATCATATCGAGAAAATAGAGAAGGATGGTCACGAAGTAACTGATACGGACAGCATTTTATCCGTATTTTCAAGTCATTTTGAAAACCTTTTTGCGTGTAGACAGGCAAACCTAGAAAGATTTAAAGATGAATATTTAGGACTCATGCCGCAAGTGAGTGAGGAAGTGAAAAACGCTTTGGAATTATCTATATCTGCATCTGAAGTTGAACGGGCGATTGATAAGTTAAATCCTGGGAAATCTCCAGGCCAGATGGCCTTTGTGCCAAGTGGTACAAATGTTTTAAAAGCGAATTCGCTTCAATACTTGCGGGCGTTTTGAATGAGGCATATGAGGAAAAGAAATTACCACCATCCTTTGGTGAATCGCGTACCGTTCTGATTCCGAAAACAGACGAGGTTGAAAAGCTCAGGCACGTCACAGCGTACAAGCCAATTGCACTGACAAACGTAGACTACAAAATATTAATGAAAATTTTGGCAGCCAGACTTCAGTCAGTAATAAAAGATATCGTCGGTCCACACCAAACGTGTGGAATAAAAGGTCGGTCCATAGTTACAAACGTTCATAAAATGCGATCCGTGCTCGAATGTGTTGACACCTGTCATGCTCGTGTGGCCATACTCCAGCTGGATCTGGTGAAAGCGTTTGATTGCGTTTCCCACGCTCTTTTGTTTGCAGTATTGAAGCACATTAATGTTGGTAAGATAATTATTGACGGAGTAGCCATGGCATATCGGAACGGTAGTACGAGACTAATTATCAACAAGACATTGGGCCCTCCATAAGAATCGAGCGCTCAGTGCGTCAAGGTTGCCCTGTTAGTCCACTTTTGTTTTGCATCTATATTGAAACTTTATGTCAGTCGATATTGCAGAATGACATCATTAATGGGTTTAGAGTACAATCTTCAGAGGTCAAACTACTCGCATACGCTGATGATGTTGCGATTTGTAGCACTACCTGTGTCGGTATTAAAGAATCAATCAGAGTTTCTAAATATTTCGCCGAAGTTACAGGAAGCCACATAAACTGGGGTAAATGCCTCGGCTTCTGGCATGGATATTGGCCTTCAACACCAGAATTTTTCGCAGCCATTAAATGGACAAGAACGCCAGTTAAATATCTTGGAGTACCGCTCGAGTCATACAAAAGTACTGACGAATATTGGACACAGCAAACGAAAGAAATTAAAGAAAAAGCGAATAGGTGGAATGCAACTTATCTGTCCATGTTTGCTAGGGCTACTGCATGCAACTGGTTTTTTGTGTCTAAGCTGTGGTATGTGATGCAAGTGCTGTACTGTTCCCGGGTTAATGTGCAAAAATTACATCGGGTGTTTGCAATACTTGTGTGGGGGTCTAACTGGGAAAGGTGCAGTCGCACGAATTTGTTTAGACGGGTGAAGTGTGGAGGCCTTGGGCTAGGACATCTGTTTATCAAGCAGTTAGTAAATAGGTTTTTCTTTTTTCGTGAGACAAGAGATCCTTTCCTACTAACAGTGTGTCAAACAAGACTAAGTAGACTGTTGCCCGAGTTTGTTGTGAGCACCCATGTTACCCCAGGGGCTGTGCAAAGATACATGAAAGAAGTAGTGCCAGCGTGCGGTTTTTGTGTGTTCGCTTTTCAACTGACTACCTGTGGTCTGTTGGAAAGAAAAAACTGTACAAAGATTTATGTGACACGATGCTCCTCGTCCCACTGTACAGAGCGCTATATACAGCACGCAAGGGTCAGAACGTACTTAAACGAGTAAAAAAAATGCCAGCAGCTCCAAGTGCGAAAACGTTCTTTTTCAAATTACACACCGGAACGCTTCCTGTAAGAACCTTCCTAGAGGAGCGTGGGTTTTATATGCCTTGGGGATCTCACTGTTTAATCTGTAAGAAACCGGAAACTATCGACCATGTTTTCCTGCACTGTTGGGAAGGAGTTTATTTTTGGGACGTATTACAAAGGACAATCAAAAAAGAGTTTCCGTTAGACCCTCATGGTATCAGGTATTTGGCAATAGAGAACGAGGATGGATTACCGTTCGATTTTATCATGATGACTGCCTTGCACAGTATATGGCGCTCTAGAATGGCTGGATTTCATTGTGACCCAGACAGAAGACCAGCAAGAGAGTATTTTAAGGAAAGCATCTCAAGATTACTTGAGGTAGTAAGAACAGACGAATGTGTACCTTTGTGGGTAGAAAGGGTAGAAGCCCTACTGACCATGAAGGAATTCTAGGATGCGATGTGTTATAGTTATGTTTTAAGTTTTTTTTGTATTGTATGTAGTGAATTGTAATATATCTTAGTAACCCGTTTGTGAAGTTTACCGGAAATAAAGAAAAAAAGAGGGTGAGTAGCCTGATTGTAAAGACACTCGCTTTCGGAGCATGAGGATACGGGTTCAAATCCCAGCGTTGGAAAGGAAAAATTGGCAGATTCCACGTACAGTGGAAATAAATGATATGCGAAGCACGATTGAGAAATGTTTATATGTTTCTTTAGAGTCAAAAACGTTACGAAGTGGAGGTATATGATGCCGTACATGGCTTCCGTGTCATGATTATCATGTCTGTATGTGTCGTTTACCTTCGTCATCTATTCACGTCACGTGATACCAAATTTAGTATACGTGGATCAAGCAAAACAGCCGCGAGCACAATATGAGCGTGGTATGTTGTCATGTTCTTACATGACACGCGTGTTAGAATTATCATGTTTGCACCAGTTTATATTTTATCATCAGTTGACGTCACGTAACACCGACTTTGGTATATGTGGAGCTAGCAAAACGACGGCGAGCGCATCATTCAGGGCCCATGCAATATACTCAGATGTAGCGTTGACGCGTGCGCAAGCTGGGTACAGCGACGCTACGTTTGCGAAATACGAGCGCTTATAGTCTGATGCCAGGTGCGACCAGCGTCCGTCGGCGTGGCCCAACGGCAACCGGCGCGAAATGTGACTTGCTGCGTTTCGCACCAATGCGTTACCCAGACAACACTGCGTCTACCTCTTTTCGTGACGGAGGGACGCTGGACGCACTGAAACGCGCATGCGTCAAAGCAACGCAGTGCAGCGCGCGTCTGCGAGTATATGGCAGGCCCAGCGCCTTGTGGGGCAACACCGGCTGACGCGACGATATGAACGCCGGCGAGCGCGCGCACCGCGTCATGTCAAAATGTAATGGCGCCTGGACTATGGCTTGTAGTCATGTTCTCACATGACACGCATCTCACGATTATCATGTTTGCACCAGTCACATACCTTCAACATTCATTGACGTCACGTAATGCCCAAATTTGGCATATGTGAAGCTAGCGCAACGGGCCGCGAGTGCTTCATCAGTATGGCATGTAGTCATGTTGTGACATGACACGCGTGTCCTGATTATGTTTAGACGCGTCATCTACCTATGTCGTTCGTTCGCGTCGCGTAAAACCGCACCGTGAGCGTAGCTTGTAATCATGTTGTTACACGACCCGCATCTCATGTTTATCATGTTTGCACCAGTATCATAGCTTTGTCATCCATTCACGTCCCATAATTCCAAATTTGGTATTGGAGAAGCTAGCGAAACGGCCGCCAGCACATCATGAGCGTGGCACGTAGTCATGTTGTTACATGACACACATCTCATGATTATCATTTTTACACCAGTCACATACCTTCGTCGTCCATTAACGTACCGTAATGCCAAATTTGGTATATGTGACGCTGGCGAAACAGTCACGAACGCATCGTGAGCGTGGCATGTAGTCATGTTGGTACATGACATGCATGTCATGATTTTCACGTTAGGGTTGGTCGCTTGTGTTCCGAATGCAATCGTGTCATACCATACCAGTTACGCAACATGCCATGTGAACGAAACTACCACAAGAGCTGCAGGAAATCATGACTTGGCATCCATGTCATGATTGTCATGTTATGACTAATGTTATATGTTCTTCATACAGTCATGTTAATAGATACCAAGTTTGGTATTGATACCCTTATTGAAACGGCCAGGAGAGCTAAAAGTCATACGAGGCTAGATAGATAGATAGATAGATAGATAGATAGATAGATAGATAGATAGATAGATAGATAGATAGATAGATAGATAGATAGATAGATAGATAGATAGATAGATAGATAGATAGATAGATAGATAGATAGATAGATAGATAGATAGATAGATAGATAGATACGCTCAATGTCGCTGAAGTTCACAAAGAAAACCTTCGCATTAAAAAAATGTTTGTTCATTTACACTGAACACATTATCGGGTCTGACCAACCACTCGTGGCGCTGAAGGCAGCGCAGTAGCTGGGCCGGAGGGCCCTACGGGAGTGTCCGCTCTTTATGTAAGTATGTTTCTCTATGCTTGTATTACCTTCCTAAGTGCTAGTGTATCTTGCCTTCTCGATGCAAACCTTAACTGATTAACAAGAAAAGCCACAGCATAGACGCCTTGCGGCCCCTATATAAACGCATACGGCCACGCTAAACATGCCAATCTGGGCCCCTTGCCCGATCTTTCCAGTGATAGCTCAGGCTATCGTGCTGAAGCCTGTTCAAATTGTTCTTATCAACTGTAAAGTGTGCGTATAAATCACACACCGCCAGTAATCTAGAGAGTGTATGTATGGCGCATAAGCACCGCAACGTGTTGTGCCCCCGAGCGGTGAGGTCAAGGTTGCAATCTCAGGAGCCGCTCAAACTAAACGTATTTTATTACTTGTTTGTTTCAGCTACCTCAAATTTTCTTTCACGCACCACGCCTGTTTTTTTCGTTTAAAACCAACGACGAAGATGCCAAAATCACAATTTCTAGCAAACAGGTTCTTTAACGCTATCACCTTAGCTTTGACAGTGACATCGCGACAGTCAAATCCACACAAGTGGATTAATATCCAATCAATAATCCACACAATAATCAAATCCAATCAATAATTCACACAAGCGGATTATCGTGCTGGAAAACCGTTGAATTCAAAAAAGAACGCCCTTGTCCGGTGTGGATCACACCGGGCAAACGAGTGCAGAGATGACCTGAATGGAACGCAAATGAATCTTTGGTAATACGTCCCGTTTTTAGTGCTGTGGCAAAAAAAAGTATTATTTTGTTTCATCTTTTATCTGGCCAAACTAAAAAACAGGCTCCAGGTAGCTATAATATGCGCACAATCCTATTTTTATCCAGATAAGTTCACTGATTGATTTAAACTGCAGCATGATAATTATGCAGCTGAGACAGCAATAACTTGCTAGGTCTAGTGTCCTAAAAACCCAATATCCCTACGATAAACCTTGTGGCCAAGGGCAGTGAAACTTTTTGACCTGCTAGGGTTCTTAACCGGCGCCTGCATCTAACCACAATGTCGTGAAGATTTCACTTCCATTTGAACGTGAGTGCTCGGGGCTTGATTCCATCGCGCAATCTTATGTTTTGCGGTCAAGTAAAATTAGCACCTCGGGGGTATTGCATGTTACAGAACTTGTTATCATCATCATCTTTATTACTGTGACTACGCCCACAGCATAGCAGAAACATCTCCCACCTTCTGCCAATCAACCCGGTCTTGTGCTTTCTGCTGCCACGTTACACCTGCGAACTTTTCAATCTCATCAGCCTAGCTTATTTTATATCTCCCCCTCATTCGGTTGCCTTCTCTAGGAATCCAGTCAGTTACCCTATTATTCTGCCTATACTTTTTACGTGCCCAACCTATGTCCATATTTTCTTCTTAGACTAGCTATAGGTGCCATTTAACCATAGTTAAAAGACGACAACAAACCATATCAAACATGTGCGACATTGCGATCTTCCGAAAAGGCAAAACATATTAGTCGCCATTTTTGTGCACGGCCAAACTTTACCCACCGAACCAGAACGAATGGCGTAGCAAGAAAAGTTTCGCGTCATCCACCCTCCGGGACAGTCGTGATGCCAGTCGAATGACTTCGTCAGGGACATCAGTAACGCCAGAGCGTCCGCCAGGGCCATTGTGTCGGCGACCACGTGAGACAAGATGTACGCAGTGAGTGCGTAGCGAATGCCTGCGTAATAAATAACCTTCTTCACTATCACATTCATCGCAATCAAGGACGTCATTTGCAGATGTTTGTAGGCAGCACTAAAAGCAATTAACAACTACTTTCAAAGGCCGCACACATCTCGAGCTCAATCTCACCTTCAAAATTGTTGCCATCGGCTGCACTTGTGCTGGCTTGGCGCTTATTTGTTGGAAAAAATAGGCTACCACTTGTCTGATAATTGTGTCAACAGTTCTCGGGCTGCACCGCTAATCAAGAACCGTGGGCACTCGATAAAAGCAGCGCTATTTAGCAGCCGTGCAACAGCACTGTTACTAAGTTTGCGACAGGCCAACCCAGGGCGTTCCCTGAGCAGAGAATTCTTGTTAGGTGGACACAAAAAAAAAGCCACACACATTTTCCCAAGGAAACAACTTGAGTAAATGCGCCTGAGCATGGTGGGGGCATCGCGTGAATATTTCATAGTTGGGTATGGTTTGGGAATGCCAAATTATTATCCTGTCTTTATTGCTCTTATTTATTGAATCATCGAGAAAAGTTGCTTTTAACAAGTTGCGGTAAGCTCATGTTGGGTTGCACCCCACTACTGTTTTAAAGTACTTTCCTTCTATCACAGCTACTTGAGTCAAGCAAGGCGTCAAGTCAAGCAAACCTAATTCCGAACGCCTGATCCAATGCCCGTGGGTGGGCAGAAAATAGTTTCGGAGCGCGAGCAGTCGATTTTTTGTACGCTCCCAGCATCGGCCTTGCGAGGCGAGAGGGGAGGGGGGCGACAATTGGCATGAGACGCGAGAGCAAACATGTGCAGTGGGGGTTTCGAGACCACCTCCGATGCCGGATGGCGAAGTGAATTCAATGGAGGGATCATCTCTGAAGGTTCGCAGGTATCACGATTCTAGAAACCTATTTCAACCGATCTCTTGAGTGACTGAAATATGAATAACGATTGTGAATTATTGAGATATTGTTGTAAAGTAATAATTAGCAGATCGTGACTACATGGAGTGTTGGGTATCTGCAAACGTGTTAGCGCGCACCGAGTGACTTTCCCGTTGGGGCCACATGGGCGAATCGGTCAGTCACTCCGCGAGGACTACTCGACCGCATGGGACATGTTTCTGTTTGGCGGTGCATAAGGTGTTGCCGGACTTGAGAGTTCAGTGTTGCCAGACTGACAGAATTGGCAGATAAATTTGCCCCTGTAGTTGTGGCTTCTCCGTGAGAGTTAGGGTCGTCCTCGATGAGTGCGTCCTCGTTGAGTCCATCAAGCTTCGTCTTGCTGCACGGGTAGTTTTCGATTTGAACCGATGCGAGACACTGCCGACGCCGGTGCCACCATGTTTAATCTGCGGCGGACTTGTTAAGTCACGAAGTCATGTGGTTTGTTCTAGCGCAGCCAAGGCTGTGAAGCGAAAACGGGATCTGGTTTCTCGTGGCGGGAAAATTGCGCTCGGAATGATTTTCGCGCACCAGCCGCGCGGCGTGGTTTTCAGAGAGTTTCACCGGTTTCGCTCTCTTCGAGGCCAATCGTGAACGCGCCTTTTGTTGGCCATGAGGAAACTTCTGAAGGCCGCCTCCTACCAGGCCGAAGCAGCGCCATGTTTAGCGTACGCTGCTTTGCACTCCCATTGCATGTGAGCAAGCGTGGTTGCATACCCGCATGCGGTGAAAGCTTCATTGCGAAACACCTTTAAGTAATTAGTCTGTAGAGAGCACCCGTTAAGGTACATCTGTAGGCAGCAGTCTGAGAATAGGGACCCGAATACCTCTTAGGTTTGGGTTAATGGAGTGCCTAAGCTATCTACATAAGGTAAAAATATTTCGTGATTTTTTTTATTGTGGCTGAGGCTAGACGAAAACACAACGTTATTACTGTTGATGGGTGATAATATAATGCAAGTACTATTTAGAGAAGTCAAATATTTATTCCTTGTGAAACCACGGACTCCTAAAAAAACGTTCTCGGGCTGCATGAGCGTAGCTGACCTTTTCTTCGAGCGGCGGCAACGCACTATTGGTGGTGAATATTCAAACCAAATGAATAATTGCAAGAATGAAAATAATAATTTCTTGTGTACAAGCTAACCCTAGATATAAAAAAGTTATCGCTCGAAAGCATGCCGGAATTGTGTTTTCCTATTTAGAGTAGATCACGTGTGGACCATAAGAAGTTGTTCTTACCGAAGAACAGCGGAACTGTGCTGAAGATGCCCCTGTTCCCGTCTCCGACAAACTGGGCCAGGTTGCTCTCGAGACGCATGACAGGAAACGCCACGAATAATAGGAAAGCAAAGCAGGCCAGCAGGAAAGGCACTGCACGAAAGCAAATGAGCATGGTGGTATCGAGACGCCAACGCAAAATATATGTACAGTCTCGACCACGTCTCTGTAGAGCGCGCGAGCAGCCAGTTTTTGCTCTGCGGGATGACACTTTAGAGCACTTTCGGGTTTTGACACAGAGCCTGATTACTAGATAGCGCGTGCTCCTGACACACCACGTCTGAACCCGAAACTGCCCGAAAGTGTCACCCCGCTAAGAAAAAACACTGCAAGCTGCTTACGTGGTCTGCAAAAACATGGCCAAGGCTGTACATCTATTAGAACCTCTTCAGCACTCGATTACTTGAATTGAAAAAAAAAAGAGACAACGAAGGCAAATAGGAGTAAAAGAACGGCAGGAAGGTTAACCAGCCTATATGCAGCCGGTTTGCTACTCTGCGCATTGCAGGCGAATAGGGGAGATGAAAGAGAGGAGAGAGGGAAGAGAGATAAACACAGCACATTCGGCAGCACACGCGTGCACACTCATAGTTCAGTGTTGTCTTTCGTGGTGTGTGACATTGCTGTTGCAGCCACCTGTTCAAGTCGGTGTCGCGTAGGAATTTCAACAGAGCATTAGTCGCCTTCTGTTGCAATGTCTTCTCTCGCGCACTTTACAGAATAGTAGTCTATTCAATGTCAGGGACTTCAGTGGCAGTGTCTGAAGTGAGAGGTGCAACAAAATGACGTTGATTCTAGTATGTTACTATAGAATTAGAGAGAAGTGCGGAAAAAAAAAAAACGCGCGAGGCCAGCGCGGAAAATGCGGCAAAGTCAAAGCAAAAGCTGGAAGAGTGACCTCTCCAGAGCCTTTTGTATACAGTCTTGATATGACGATGATCCACGTCTAGCAGTGATTCAGCTGCCAAACACATGTATACACTTAGAAAGCTCTTGTACATCAATGCACAATGGAAAACTATACTGCTGTAAAAACATGCTAAACTACTGCGGTATTCCGACTCTTGTGACACAGGGGTCGGCCTTGTTTAGTTTTATTTCACGCCAGCAACTACATTTAGATGCCATCATGCCAAGTAGAATAATTGATTTGAGCTAGTCTAATCAGCTGAGTTCAAAGACATTAGCCCAAGTCCAACATAAGCATTTCTAGGCGGTCGTACTTCCTGCGTAACTTTGTTTGGTAGAGAAAAAATTGTTTTGAAACGCCCCATAGTTTGTTGTTCACAAAGTCTCACCTCCACCATAAGCGATGACCATCATGGGAAACTGGGTTGCATTGGCACTCCCGGCTGTCATCGCAAACAGGGTGCCAAACTTGTGGGTCCAGCTTCGATAAGTGCCGCTCCCCCAACGTAGTTCTGGTGAGCCCTGCAAATCAAGGACGGTGATGTGTAGGTATCGATCGAAGTGTGCCACGGGAAGATGCAACGATGAAAGGTTTATTACGATGTATAAAAGTCATAGGTAAGGGCTTTGCAATATGTTCTGTATTTGCATAATGGAATGCAAATTCCACACACTTTATCTACAAATTGTTTGATGATACACCTAAATTGCAACAATAAATACTTGCAAACTTCATCTGCTTTACTCTGCTTGCATCCCGTGAAGCATACTAAAATTTAAACAAAGCAAGGCAGGTTGACATTACAACCACAGCACAAAATTCAGAAGTTGAATTACGGTTTCTTGAAAGATGGAGATTAGGGTAACATCATGGTATACCATTTGCCAAGAACAATGACGAAATCGAAACAATTGAAACTTGGCGTCAGCGTGTCAGACACATTGCTCTTCGGAAGTGTTCAGTAAGCATTTGGTTTAACCAGAAGTGTATGCTATCCCTAGAATGCTCTGTTCAGGCCGAATGAACCCTTTTCGCTATTCGAAAGTGTGCTTTTCTACACTGCATACTTCTCCAAGTAATGGCGGCGCCTGTTGTACTTCATGAGAAAAGGCGGTGCGATCTAAACGTGCGGCGGCTTCTGTGTTGTAAGTGTTTATATCGAGAGAGCTCACTCTATTTTTGACATCATTGCGCAAGCAAACCACGCTTGAACAGGCTATTAGCAGTGAGAGACTAGCTACCATTGCATGTTGAAATGGCTTAGAAGAAAAGCTAAATTCATGCTTGTCAAAAAAAAAAAAGCCTACTACCAATGCGTCTTTTGTGTTCGTACCAGAATTCGTAAACATCTAGAACAGCCCAAAGAAAGAGCCACGAAATCATTCTAGAAGTGCTGGTTACGTACTTAATACTCTCGAAGTCGATGTTCGCCAGATATTTACGATCCTAATTTTGCCTTTACGAGATATTCCGCAGAGCACTCGCATTTAGTGCGCTAAGACGAAATATTTTGATGAGGCGCCCGTATAAGTGCATTCCTTCGCAAATTTTTTTGCGTTGGTGGTACAACGCATCAAGTGCTAATTTCACGTTGGCCACGCAGGTGTACCCGATGTAGCAGTCAGCACACTCGTCATTAGAACGGGGGTACCAAGATTCATACCTTAGAAGTACAAAGATATTTGATTTAGATTTACTAAAGACCGTCGGTGAAAAATTTTGGGGACCTTCGATAAAAAAATTTGTTGTCTGTCTGTCTGTCGGTCTGTCTGTCTGTCTGTCTGTCTGTCTGTACATTTGTCTGTTTGTCAGCCCTAACGATACCTCATATGGCACCAAACGGTCAACCCCATCCGCAGTAACCTCCCTGTCCTTCCTCATTTATTCATCTTCCTCCTCCTCCCATCCGCAGCGCCCACCAATATTGCTCAAGGGTTAGTGTTCATAGTTGTGCTCTTGCCAACTATAAAAGTGGCCCCATATGTGCATGTTCCTTTGCGAATTTCGTCGAACGACAGCAGTCTTGGGTGTGGAGAGAGTGAACAAACCCTTTATGTGATGTTCAGTGCAAGAAAACCGGTGAATGGTATTCTGGAGGCGCTGCGTAAGAGTGCCTCGAGTGTGCAGCGGAGGCGAACGAGCGCATCGTCACGTCACACGTGAGACATGAGCGCCATCTGGCAGTTTTCTTGGAAAACGAAGCACGTGGTTCCGAGAGGGGTGTGCGCACCCGTCTCAGAGGTGATAACGTATAGAATGCAGGGCGACGGGTAGATACTACCACAGTCTCGTCTTAGCAAAGCGTTGAGAACACTCGCCTTTTCGTGCAAGCGTTGCATGGTCAGCGCAGCGTAATAAGCGCTACGGTCCTAAAATTACTTATGTATGCCTTTTCTAGTAAAATGCACACATTCAGAATATATACATGTTGTTATGGTGCCCCAGACATGCGAAATAATTGCTTGTCCATTGACAATTGAACAAGCATGAACGCTCAACCTTGAGCAATATTGGTGGGGGCTGCAGATGAGGTCGGCCGTTTCAAATCTCCGGTGCCGTAAAGAGTGGACAAACATACAAGAGTACAGACAGTTAGACAGACAGACAGACAGACAGACAGACAGAAAGACAGACAGACAGACCACAACGTTTGCGTTGGAGGTCCGCAAGAAAGACTATCGTCTTTAAAAACAATCATTGCGCATATCTGAGGCGCCATAACAACACGTTGATGTTTTGTATGTCTGCTTTATAAAAGAAGAGGCACATGCTCAAAAAGTAAGTCTTTCTAACGCTTTGCTACGACGACACGGTGGTGGCACCTGCCCGTCGCTTTGCGTTCTACACCTTATCACCTCCGAGACAGGCACGCATCTTTCTCCGAGAGCGCGCATGCCTTTGTTTTCGAAGATAACTGCCAGATGGCGCTCGTGTACACGTGCCTCGACGCACTCGTTCGCCTCCGTTACACGCTCGAGGCACTCTAACGCAGCGCCTCAAAAATACTATTCTCTGGTTTTCTTGGGCAGAACATCAAATAAACGTTTTTTCACTCTCTCTAGACGCAAAACTATCGTCTTTCGACGATATTTGCAGTGTAACAGGTAGATACGGTTCAATTTTTTTCGTTTCTCATTTTTCTACAGTGTGCACCAGTTGCAGGTGGAAAACATTTTTGTTTAAACACCACGTGGGTTTTTCACGGTGATCGGTTCACTAGAGCAGCCGCTTCATAGGGCAGAGACTACAACACTTGTTTGAAAACACGGCTAGCACTGACTAGAAGATGAAAGTTTCTTAGTAAAAGTAGCGTACATTTTCGGATTTCTAAATTTCTCATGCACAATCCTGACCACATGTTCGGAAGATGCACATCATGAGGGAGAACATTTACATGTACATGTGGGCACTCGTTACGCGTCATTATGATAAATAAGCTTTTTATCATAAAGAGATATGGAAAGTTTGGTGATGCATTATTGTTTCACAATAGTACTGACTCTTGTTTCCACAAGAACTACGGGTATTGTCTAAAAGTGGCACAGATGCACAAAGGTGACTGCACATAGTACCAAAATGGTAATTTTTTTATAGAACTTAGGTGCTCTTTCGGCATCACGTTAATGCGAAGACCCGTCTACCTTGAGCAATTGCAAGGACAAAAAAAAACCTGTATACTACAGATGTGCGAGCATTCATATAGGTGAAATTTAATTTATGAAGCATTTGCTAAGTTAACCAGCTGCTTAACCTTACCGCCCATTGCCAATGTTTTGTGTTTTCCTTTTTTAAAATTGCTCAGGATTCTGTAGAAAACCTCATTTTCTTTCTCCGTTATGTTTCAGCATTTATGAAATCTTTTCGCTTAATGTAAATATATGATGACAATACAACAACATACTTGTAATTGGGTTTATTAGTGAGCACTTCATGTGAACCAGAAGCATAAAAAACAATACTTCGGTAAATATGCAAAGTTTAAAGATCGATAAATTTCAATATTTCTATTTAATAGGACCTATCAGACTGTTTCTCGAAAGATTCAAGTTTGCCAATCTGAAAGCAGGCGTAGCAAAAAAGAACACCTTATAACGCATGCCAGTTTTGGTGCTGGCTAATGTGAATCTCTGTAGGAACCACGAAATGGTGTTATAGCGTTAAAGCGGCCCTCTAACACTTTTCAACTCCCCATTTTTTACTCGTGAACTGCATAGACTGACGCATGGACAAATTAGTGCAGCAAGAACTGCAGCGATAGCGGCACGCAGTATAAAGTTAATCAATTTAAAAGAAATCAATATACAAGAAAAAAAGTACCTACCCTAAGCTCGAATTTCGCGGGGTGACATGACCACACTTCACTCTCTTCTGTGACGTTGCAGGGGGTCCCCAATGACATGGGCAGAAAGCTCTTACGTAGATGAAGCTCGTACACCATTAATGCCTGTTCAGTCAAATGTGTTTCTGACGCTGTTGCTATAGCAACAGGCAACATGGTGCCTGACGACGCCGTTTTGTTTACGCGGTCTAACAGCTGGGTAAGGCTGGTAGAAATGAGCCTCCCCGACTTGACAGAGCTCGAGCAGGTCCTTTTGCTTCGGAGCTAGGCTTAATGCATCCTGTGATAGGCTGCGCTCATCGTTGTCATTTCCGCCCGCGTAGTTCTAGCGAGCGCCATTGTGCACCGATGCGGTCGGCAGCAATGAGCTTACTTTATTGCACGAATAAAATAGTAAAGTTTACGCTTAGACCTATGCTAAAATTATCCTCGCCGATTGGTCTACGTAAAACACATACAAAAATAGACGCTTCAAAAATGTTGGAGGGCCCTTTTAATGAGAAAGCAGTGTATTCAACATTTTTATAATGAAATATTTGAGGCTTTGCACACTGCGATGTGTCAGTCGTGCAAAATTCAGCATCGTACATCACATTGTACAGCACCGCAGAGCCCTGCCTCACCGTCACTATAAGGGCGCACTCTCTCTCTGCTGTTATGATAGCGATTTCTCACCTTGTTAGCACGATTCGTGTCAGCCATGGCATCAGGGAGAGCGTAATAAAGCAGCGCACACGTAAAAAAGAAGCTGTCGCCAAGCCTGCTACCGTCCTTATCAAAGGGTCACGCGCCCACGCGAGATTCGTCTTATTTTTTCTCTTCTCTTTTGATTATGCCCCTCTACTTTCAATTGTTGCCCAACATTCAGAAGGAGGAAAACAGAAACCTAATTTTCCTTGAAGATCTACCAAAGTTTTCGGAAATAAATGATTAAGAAGTGCTGTACCCAATGAAAAAAAAAGCATTGCGAAAACTACATTGATACAACACATACTTCTCTAGCATATCCTATTACGTAGACATTTCATTGACAGTGCCCAATAAAGGCGTACGTAAAAGCCATTTTTGTTAAGAAACGACTTATCAGAATTTGTTTAGGTCAGGTTCCTATATAAAGCGTTTTTATTTGCACGGAGAAAAAAATTGGCCCTAATTTACACTTTACACTGTAAATGTCGTCGACAGACGATAGTCTTGCGTCTAAAGAGAGTTAACAAAACGTTTATTTGATGTTTGTGCAAGAAAATTGGTGAATGGTATTCTGAAGGCGCTGCGTTAGAGTGTCTCGAGCATGTAACAGAGGCGAACAAGAGCATCCTAGCCCGTTAGGCACGAGCGCCATCTGGCAGTTATCTTCGAAAAAAAGGAGTACGCGACTGCGGAGAAAGATGCACGCCAGTCACGGAGGTGATAAGGTTTAGAATGCAAAGCGACGCGCATGTGCCACCACCGTGCCGTCGTAGCAAAGCGTTCGAAACGCCTTCTTGAGCATCGCGTTGCACTGCCAGCACAGTGCGTTAACGCTACAGTCCTTAGAGGTACTTGTGTGTGCCTCTTCTACTGTAGAGGCAGACATACAAAAAATAGACATGTTACTATGGCGCCTCAGATATGCGCAATATTTTCTTCTTTAAGTTGCAATCGCACAACGATGAACGCTAAACCTTGAGCAATATTGGTGGGCGCTGCTGATGGGGTTGGCCGTTTGGTGCCCTTTGAAGTATCGTTAGGGCGGACAGACAGACAGACAGACAGACAGACAGACAGACACACCAGAACTTTTTCGTCGAAGGTCCCCAAGAAAGACTATCGTCATTGAAAGTAATGACCAAGTGTAGAAAAATGATTAGTAGTGGCACCTAGAGTTACTGATATGCCGGCTACGCGAGACGAGTTGCGCGAAGGTCTGTCATCTGGTGCACTGACGCATCACCGTTAGGTAAGAAAGACATTGTTTTCGGATCTAGGACACAACGTTGCACAGCGACCATCTTGCACGTATTACTATTTCGTTCGGCGTTTTTATTTATCGCTATTTCATTCGATGCTAGACAGTATCACCAGTGATAGTTTTCTTTATTATGAGATCGATAAAGGACGATGTATATTTTTTATTTTTATAAAAATACATCACAACATTTCACATTTAAATCGGTCTCTCAAAATAACGGACACAAACAAAAGAAGTGCTAAAAGTAATTTGTGTCTTTTCTTTATAAAAACGCGAGTGAAAAAGAATTTTATGCAAGCGGCGAGTAAGAAACACTGGGTATAGACTGCAGTATTACGCAGTGGTCCGTCTCTATCATGCTGGTCAGCAAGATGTATAAAACGCACTAATAGTGCCACGCCCTCAAGCGCAAATGTTTATTTCTTTTACTAAACTGATTTTCGTCGCCGGAATGCTGACCGCTGCAAATGGACGGGAGACATAATATGTATTAAATGCTATCCCCAACGCTTGCCATATGATTATTATATATCAGGTTCATAATTCCGGTTTACAATTAGACTGTGCATGACGTATAGAAAGCTGCTGAATCCGGAACGTACTGTTGCATTTCAAAAAAATAATGAGTCACATTGAACGGCTGCCGCATTAAACCAGCAGAAATGTTTTCACACATGCTCAAAAAGATTGCGAAGGGCTATATTTGCCACTATCGTTCAAGAGGAAGGTATATAACAGCTGAATCTTGCCGGTACTTACCTACGAAAAAGAAATTTGTAGGCTTACGAACAGGGTTAAGCCTAAATTGAGGATGACGTAGTGAGCGATGGAAAGTAAAATGATGGGTGTAACCTTAAGAAACAAGAAGAGAGCAGAGTTAATCAGGGAACAAATCAGGGTTGAGAATATCATAGTTGAAATGAAAAAAAAAAGGATTGGCATAGGCCGGGCATGTAGCGCGAAGGCAGAGTAACCGCTGGTCATTGGGGGAAAGTTACTGGATAACCATAGAAAATAAGCGGACTGGGGAAGACAGAAAGTTAGGTGCGCAGAAGAGACTAGAAAGTTTGCGGGTATAAAGTGGTGGAGCAAGCAGAGGACCGAGTCGAATGGCGGCATATGGGAGAGGCTTTTGTTCTGCAGTGAACGTTATCAGGCTGATGATGATGACGACGTAAATATTATTTATTTCTGCTCGTGGTGAGGTTGGGAAAGCAAGTGCTATGACAGATATAAAAAAGAAAGGCCTTCGCACCCGTTTTTAACCATGTGAATGTGGTGTAGTTTGTTACATCCCGCTAACTTAGAGAAAATTTATAAAAGACCGACTGGTACCTGCCCTAACGGGAGGCGAAGCCACCAAAGCACAATAAGAAGAACGCCAACTTCGCATTTGTCATCTTATTGTCGTTCTTGTGGTTGTAAAACGTTGCTCAATAGCGCCCATGCCATATTCATGAGCGTTGACCAAGAGTCACATTAAATGATAGAAACTTTTCACTTGAAGAATAACCGGGAAGCTTGGATTTACTTCTTATCTATCTGTACTGATGACGGTCGAATTTAGCCTGCCGAGACGAAATTACAATAATATGTGTTGTGATGATGCGCAGGCAGTCACACTACCTGTATTAAATGTGAAGCATTAGTATGCGTACTGCAGAGACGTTGACTATCTATCTATCTATCTATCTATCTATCTATCTATCTATCTATCTATCTATCTATCTATCTATCTATCTATCTATCTATCTATCTATCTATCTATCTATCTATCTATCTATCTATCTATCTATCTATCTATCTATCTATCTATCTATCTATCTATCTATCTATCTATCTTTCTATCTATCTATCTATCTATCTATCAATCTATCTATCTATCTATCTATCTGTCCATTCGTCCGTCCGTCCGTCCGTCCGTCTATCTATCTATCTATCTATCTATCTATCTATCTATCTATCTATCTATCTATCTATCTATCTATCTATCTTTCTATCGATCGATCAATCGATCGATCGATCGATCTATTTGCCTACGTCAAGGTGTTTTGGTACTTGTTCCCTTAATTTGGGGTAAACCCAAATTAGTATGCAAGGGCAAGATTGTTTGACGAGTATGACTCACTGGCCGGCACATGAATAACGCGACAACGATGTCGCGTACATCGTCGAAATTGTTTCGTTGTACAGGTGTGGTTCCTACTCGTAAGGCACGTGCGGGTAAGCTGGTATGTACCAAGGGGATTGGCAGTTTCGGTCAACCGAGGAATGGCAAGAACAGACATTGGTAATTTTATTGCGAAAGCGTTCAAAAAAAGCCGATATTCTGACAAATTAAAAACAAAAATATAGGAGGCCCTACAGGAATCGAACTGAAACACTCAGGGTGGCAATAACACATTCTACCATAAAGGCAGGCTTGATTTTTTTTTCAAGATATCAGCACTGTTTAAAAATGTACAATCAAAACATGTCACCGGGAAAAAGGAACTCATACATTTTTTGATAACTGACTAAAAACGGTCAGTTCCGCCTGTGTGTAAGTTGTCTGCCTAAAATTCCTTCGTGGTTTTAAGGGCTCCATCTTTTGAGGCTATTTGTATTAGCCTCAAATATATTAGGCATACCGATATTTTCAAAGAAGGCCGACAAACTTAGCCAACAGCAAATGCCTGCCGTCTTGTCGTCCCAGTCACGAACGTAGCCAGTCATTCGAGCCCGCGATATTTTAGTGGAGGCAGGTTAAATTTACTAAATTATTGGGGACTCCATCTTTGCTCTTTTTTGCAAGTTACGTTATTCCCTGTGGATCTGAAGAAAATACTTTTTTATTATTCCCAGCATAATGTTTCATAGATCAACTCCGTCCCGAAAGTGTCGAAAAACATCACCTATGTGATCGCGCACCTTATACATCAGGCAGTGTGAATGCCACTGTATAAAGCATCCTCTTCTCTGCTTGAAACGGTTTAACACTATCATCCCAGCTTGTCACTTCAACAAGAAAGGTCTAACACCCATGAGCACCACCATGATTTTCACGCGCTTGAGCTCAAGAGTTCCTGGCCTTCTTCTGTGCATGACTCAGTACAATGATACAGGAAACATAAAATCACAGACAGTTTTGTACAATTGTTTTTAACGCGCGCAAATGTAAAAGGTGTATGAAAGACAACAAAAAATGACGATATATATATATATATATATATATATATATATATATATATATATATATCACTTAATCAACGCCAGAAGGTTCAACAACCATTTATTTATATTTATGGCGAATTTGTACCCGTCAACTAAATACACAAAGGTTGTGCCGAGCTCGCCAGTGAAAACCTGGTCAACGTCTTCTTTATGCGTCTCGCCGCGTGCCACTCATTCGAAAAAAATGGCAGCATATCCACGGAGTGAATGATGGGGAGTGGGGCGAAGCATTCGTCCGTCCATTCGTTCTTGCTTCCGTCCGTTCCTGCGTACGTCTGTTTAACCGTCCATGCATCCATCCACCCGTCCGTGCATGCGTCTGTTCGTGCGTCCGTCCCTGCGTTCGTCCATGCATCCGCGCCTGCGTCCGTTCATGCGTCAATCCATGCATCTGTCTGTGTGTCCGTTCGTCCATCTATTCGGCACTGCAAGTACCACCATCTCGCATCTTTTCATCATATATTCGCCATATAGAAGCCCCGCCTTCCAGCGGACATTTCAAGGACTAAACGGGAGGTGGCACATGCACACTTTCTTACGGCTTGCGCTTCGGGTTTACTTCCCATCTTTAACCACCTCGAGTTCATGGTATATACTAGTTCACCGTCTTCATGGCTATGCGGCCCAACGCTCGCTAAATTTTTTTAAAACCAAGGAGGTTACACCCAGCGAGTATAACGTAGCAACCCTTTCTTGTCAGATCATGCTCAATGTACATGCCAATAGCTGCTAATGGGGATCGCAGCGTGCGCGTTACCTAAAGGCCGAATGCTCCTGTCTCTCATTCCCCCTTAGCAGCCATTAATATGTGCATTGAGCACTATATTGTATTGGTCAATAACGCACAGAAGAAATCTCTCACCGAAACCACCTTGGAGGTCAAAATCGTAAGAACCGCTATTTCGGGTATGTGCCACTGGTAGTTCCGTTCTACGAGGGACGCACAAGCCACGCGATAAGGAGCTTCCTGTTGACGTACCTGCGTGTTCCACGTCAGGGACGTCCTCCTCATCTAGCCATGGTGCCATCAACGTCGTGGACGCCTTCGAAGGCGCAGGCCTTCGACGTTGTCGTCCCCGCGGGGACTAGCCCGGAGACCGTCGTCGACGCGACGGCCTCAATAGCTGGCCTCTCAGAGGTACACTGCGTTCAGCACTAGGGGGGGCATGAACTTCCAAGTAACTGTCAAGAGCATGGCTTCCATGACTCTCATCATCGACGCTGGCTACCTGACCATCGGTGGCGAGCGTATCCCTGTCGTTCCCGTCGGCCCGCAGGTAACTAACGTCGCCTGCCTATTTTTGCCAGCCTTCGTCTCCAACGAGGTACTCGTCCAGGCTTTGTCCCCATACCGCAAGGTATTGACTGTGACCGCTGGCCTCATGAGCGCATGACTCGGAGTTCTCACAGGCACACGCCATGTCCGGATGGAAATGAGTCCCACAAATCGCGTCCCCAACTATCTTCGCGTTTCTGGTCATCGAGTCACCTTCGACTACCGCGGTCTGCAACGTGTTTGTCGTCGGTGTGGCTCTAGTGGTCATTATCGAGCACAGTGCACAGCACCATTCTGTGGTCGCTGTGGTGTGCACGGGCACGAAAGCGAAGGTTGCGACCGCCCCTGCCGACGTTGTGAAGATAAACACCCTACAACCATCTGCCCTGTGCGTCGTTCATATTCTGATGCTACTGCGGGACCTTTCCTGCCCTACCCTCCGTGTCACCAGCGGCAACAGATGAACGAGAACCAGGAGCTGTACTAGAAGAACGCCAGAATCCAATTCTGAGAGCTCCAATAAACGATGAAGAAGTGTGCAGCTTGGCCAACCCGAGCGTGCCAGGTCTGCCAATCTCAGTGATAGAAACAGCCACCGCGATTGACCTCGCGTCTGTCCCAGGCAAACATGTCATGCCATGTTCGACGCCGGCGCAAGCCGAGAAAGAAACGCCGGTAGGCACCGAGGCACCGGAATCATTGTTAAACCTAGAAGCTGAGTGCCCAGAAGACGCCGACGTTGCGAGATCTACGGGCGCTGGTGTCTCGCCAGGAGCAGAATTGAAACCGAATGAGCAAATCCCATTAGATCAATCCGAAAGCCAGGCTCGTGACTTCCTTGAACAAATAGCAAGACGCCATTGGAGTTCTTTGTTGACGGGTCTCGACAAGCAATTCGTGATCAAGGTCGTTGGAGGCGGCGACAACGTTAACGCTGCAACCCTACCACCATCTGATTCGTCAGACAGCAGCTTCAGCCTCGAAGTCGACAGTAGCATCTGACTCCCTTCTAGCCCAGACGGATGTGACGTGGAAATGCAAACCCCGTGAGAGGTCAAGCGTGCTCACAAGTCTGGCACCAGATCGGACGGCATCCAAGATAGCCGCTCCGAGTTCTAGCAACCGAACAAACGAAGAAACCTCGACCCTCTTCTATAGGGTCAAATTGTGCTGTGTAGTGTACGTACTCCAGTTCCCCCGGACATATCCCCGGGGTATACCGAATCAAAAAACACAACCAGGTCAGTCACCCACCTTTTTTCAATATGGCTGACACACTGAAAATCCTTTTTTTAAATGTTCAAGGGTTCCGTAACCCAGTAAAGCAAGCCGAGGTTATCAGGATAGCCCGCGCAGAACATTGGGATATTCTGTGTTTACAAGAAACAAATTTTTTCACCATTGGCCACGTTCGTGCATTCAAACGCGAATTTAATTTAGACTTTTACTTTTCCTTCGTGACATCTCGCTTTCTGAAGTTGGAATTATTATCTTTAACCACGCTCTTCTGCGCAATCATCATGTTTTCTATGACGGGTTTGGGCGGGTATCTGCTTTTGACTGAGTCCTATCATCCTTCAAGTTGCGTGTTTTGTGTATTTATGGGCCAGCTCAAGCAGGGATGTCTAACGATTTTTTCCGTTACCTGGACGTGTATTTTCTAGACGGTCGTCATGTCATACTCACTGGAGACTTTAATTGTGTATTGGACACGCGAGCTGACGTGCAAGGTCCAGGATGGGGTCGCTCTGGAACGCGCGAGAGCTGCGTCGCCTAGTGCAACATTTCTCTTTAATAGATACGTACAGAATAGTGCATGGACCACAGTATGCCTGGACTTGGCGGCGTAGCACGTCGTCTAGTGGTTTGGATCGTTTATATGTGCCGGGCGCGCTAGCTTCTTACGTATTGCACTCTGATGTAGTAACATTACCATCATCTCCTGTTTATATATCAGACCACCGACCAGTGACGCTCGAGGCTCACTTTCCCTTTTCATCCTCAGTGAAACCTTGGCGTCTTGACATCCGCATTCTGCACGACGCGGGTACACGCTCCAGATTATCTAGAATCTTGCGCGCCCTCTTTTGGGATGTGGTCCGGAGGTGTGGGACACGCTCAAGACACAGTGGTGCTTACACTGCTCAGTAGCAGGGCGGGCCCTTAGACGCCATACGTCCGAAGAACTAGCGGACACTGCCACAAAGCTGCGTATTGCTCTTCGGGTTGATCGACTAACTTCCTTGATGCGCGCATGGCAGCGAGAGTTAAGGGGTCGTTTTCAACGCCTCATTGCAGGTTCGTCATTGACGGCGGCTGCTTGGCGTTGCAGACGTAATTCTTGTGCTCACTCTGAGGTTCTACGCTTTGCGAAAAGCCCGCTTCTCAGCCCGTCGAGTCGTCTAGGAACTCCGGCTGCCAGATTCTTACACACTGCGTTGCCGCCGACACGTGATCAATCAGTTTTCCTAGCTCACTTTGCCAACATGGCTCGTACGACAATGTCATTACATAGCGGTACCACCGAGACAGCCACAATGTTAAGTAGGCTCCCTAAAATTTCATCTGAAGTAGCTGAACAACTGTGCACAAGTCCGTCAGCTGACGAAGTGAAAGAGGCACTGTCTTCCGTGAAGCGTGGCTCGGCCCCCGGGCCGGATGGGTTGCCTGTTGAGTTTTATTTAACGTTTTGGGACGACATTGGTGCTCTTTTCACCTCTATTATTTGCCGATGTTTCGAGAACTTTGATTTTCCCGATAGCTTTCGCGATGGTCGAATTGTTTTAATACCTAAACATGACCCATCGTCAGTTCGCCCAGAAGAGTGGCGACCAATAACGCTCCTCAACGTTGATTATAAAGCTTTCGCGGCAGTTATCACTCGTCGTTTCAGAAGCCTGATACCCTCCTTAATAGGTCATCATCAGGCGTGCTCTATTCCTGGAAGAGAAATCCACAGTCTCTCTTTTGTTACGCACGATATAGTTGCCTACACGTTAACGAGATCAGCTCGGGGACTCTTGTTTTCACTTGACCAGGAAAAGGCATTCGATCGCCTCGAACATAGCTTTCTATTTAGCGTAATGACAGCATTTGGCTTCTCACAAAACTTCGTTGAGCTTCTCAGAAACGCATACCGAAATATACGCAGCACGTTGTTTCTTGATGGTTTACAGAGTGCGCCATTTCCGGTTACCCGTGGTGTTCGCCACGGGTGTCCTTTATCCCCTGCACTTTTTGTACTCAGCCTCAAACCATTCCTTCAATCGCTAATCGCTGATCCTTACGTTTGAGGCTTTCCTCGTCCAGGTAGCGGAATCGTGATAGTGACAGCATTTGCTGATGACATCACGTTGTATTTGAAGAATGAGGACAAGTTATCCCGTAGCCTACGACTTTTACTACGTATGGCACGATTTCGGGTGCTGCGTTAAATTTTTCCAAATGTCGATATTTATTCATTGGTTCACCAGACGCATGTCTAAGTTCCTTTTTCGGTCTTCAAAAAAGTGACTCTATTCGCATTCTGGGGCTTGATTATACTTGCTACGGCATATCAGCCTCCTTGTGGAATTCAGTAGTCGAAGGTGTAAAACTACACGTCCGGGAAGCACAAGAGTATGATTTACCGACGCTTGAAAGAAGGTATTTAGCACAGACGGTGTTTTGCGGCCGTGCATGCTATATATCTCATGTCTTACAGTCCCCATTACGAATCCCTCGTTAGCAATCCCTCATTAGCTCCTTTTTCTGGTCAGGTGGAACAGAGCTGGTTTGCCGAGCAGCTCTTGGAAAACCGAGAAACTGCGGTAGATTCGCATTCCCATCCGTCTCTGTTCGCTGCCGGCTACTTGCCCTACAATTCTTACTTCGGTTGTTGCATGGTGATCAGTGCCCCGCGCGTGATCTTGCCTGCTATTTCTTAGGCACCAAGTTACGCTATTTATTACCAGATGCACGGCTTAATTCTGCACCGCAAACACTTCACGTGCCTGTATTTTACTCAACGGCAGTAGCATTTTATCGACACGCGCAGCAGGTTTGTCCTGATGTGGACATTCTTGAAAGCCGCAGTGTAGATACAACGGCGGCTCTTCTGCTTCCTCTGGTTCCTCCAGCCTGTCTAGCACGATCGAGACATGTCTCATGGAGCGCGATAACGGCATCGTTTTTGCCTCGTCACCTCCGTGACTTTATGTGGCGTCTTGGATGGAGAGTACTCCCAACACGGGACAGACTTGAGAGATGGGGCATGGTCCCATCTTCCACTTGTCATAACTGCCCGTTACAGGAGTCTAACCAGCATATGCTGCAGCAATGTGTCATTGCAAAGGTGTTTTGGTAGTCGGTTAACACTAGTTTTTGTGGCCTAGGTGTTAATCGCTTTGTAACATCTGGTCGCTGCTCGCGTAGTCGCTTTGCACGCCTTCTAATATCTGCGGGAGCTTTTTGTTTATGGCGTCATAGGTGCGAAGCTGTTGCGGCAGGTCATCGTCGTCATGCTCTTTTTTCGTTTCTGGAACGCCTCTACTCTGAAATCTTATCGTTTCTGTCGGAGGAATTGTTCTTCCTTGGGGAGGAAGAATTTCTGCGACAATGGTCGTGCCGCTTTCTGTCCGTAGTTGACAGACGCGTTCGATTAGTCTTCCACCTGGCCTAGTTCCTATCGCCAGGTCACCTGTCAATGTATGATTGGTGCATGTAATCAGTATGTGTTTACTATTTTTATGTGTTTGTGTATGTCCCATATGGGTGTGAGCTCTCCTATTTATGCACTTCATTCTAATGCTGTAAGTTATTTAACTTTTATGAATATTGATACCTGTTGTATATATTTTCTAACATCTTCACCAAGTCTTGTAAATTCTGTACATATATCATCATGTACATTGTCCATATTGTGATTAGTGCCTTTATGTAGTGTATGTACAGTTATTAGTACAATGGACTATGGAAATCCTACGGACTTGGACACTTTTGTTTAATTGTGTAATCTATGTTGTGCTTAGTCTTTTGTTTGTTATTGTGCCTGTTATACAGACGCTTGTCCCTTGGGTTTGTTGCGTCCCATGAGAGAATAAACTTTTTCTAAACAGGAGCTTCGCCCCTAAAACCACCAGCCTTCTTTTTCCAGCACGTGGTGTGGTGACACGTGCGGCCAGCGTTGCATGGTGCGTTTAGCTTGGCGCGTTTGGCTTGTCAGTTGGTGTGGCAGAATTCATAAGAGCAGGAAGCGGCGCAAAACTTCGGTAGGTGCCTAACAACATGCGGTATTAGTCCCCCTCCGGAAACGCATCGTCCCGGTGTGTACGATGATGTCGAACAGTTTTGTAAAGGAGTATTGATCTGATGCTTGAGCACATTTAGCAGTGGTCTCGTTCAGTGCCTTTCTTAGTACGGTTTCATTCCTACTACATGTACGACTTCTGGGCGATTCCTGTGTTGGGTTGAGCACACTTGACCTTCAAGAATTACTTCATAGTATAACTTTTCTAACCAGCGAAGTACTTTGTAAGGGCCGAAATAGCGCCGCATCAGTGTTTCAGATAGGCCAGGTGCGCCTACAGGCGTCCACACCCACACTTTGTCTCCGGGGTTGTACTGTACATATCTCTGCTTCAGCTTATAGCACTTTGCGTCTGAGCTGTGTTGTAAAATGATACGAAGCCAATTGCCGTGCCTCTTCTGCTCATTCTATGTAGTCGCTAATGTCCGGGTCGCTCTCATTCGAATCTTTGACAAGTAACATGGCGTCTAAGCTCGTTGTGACCACCCTATCATAAACAAGTTGAAATGGCGGGAAGTGTGACGTTTCGTGTACTGCGGTATTGTACGCAAATGTAGCATAAGACAAAATACTGTCCCATGTCAGGTGCTCAACGTCCACATACATCGAGATCATCTCAGCGAGAGTTGTGTTGAGTCTTTCGGTTAATCCGTTTGTTTGCGGATGGTATGCTGTAGTCCTTCTATGGTTGGTGCGCGTGAGCATCATAACAGACTGCATTAAACGGGCAGTAAATAATGTTCCTTTGTCTGTAATGACAACCTGCAGTGCACCATGTCGTAATACAATCTGAGTGACGAAAAACTGGGCTACTTCGTTCGCCGTTCCTGTTGCGAGAGGTACTGCCTCAGCATATCGAGTCATGCAGTCTGTTGCTACAACAATCTAGCGCTTTCCCGATAAAGAGAGAGGAAATGGACCAAGCAAGTTCATTCCCACTTGCTAAAATGGCCCTTTTGGTGGCTCTATCGGTTGCAACAAACCCGCTGGTTTCAATGGTGGTATTTTGCGTCTTTGGCAATCCCGGCATGACATGACATAATGGTGCACCGAATCCCTTAATTCCGGTTAATGATACTTCCAACGAATTCTGGCCAAAGTGCAACTACTACTCATATGGCCAGCCGATGGGTCGTCATGACACGCTTCTAAGATTTCTTCCCACAGTGATGTTTGTGCAAGAAGCAGAAACGTCTCACCAATGTTTCCGAAGTTGCGCTTGTATGGGACGTTGCTCAGGAGGACATAGGATGTCAATCCACAGATGAAAACTCATGGTAGCTTAATTTGATGACCCTCCAATTACTGGATAAGCGGGCGTAATTCTGGGTCCATTCGCTGAAGATGAGCCATCTCCTACACATTCAGAACTCCAAGAAATGGGATATCTTGTTCTTGGTCAGATGATGGAGACTCCACAAGTGCGCGAGACAGACAATCCACGTCATTAGGCTTGAGAGCGGACTTCTAGACCACAGTGATATCATGTTCCTGCAGACGCAGGCTCCATCTAGCAAGTCTTCCTGAAGGGTCCTTGATATTTGCCAGCCAACACAATGAATGATGATCACTGATTGCTTGAAACGGTCTCTCGTAGAGGTATAGGCGGAACTTGCTGATGGCCCACATAACTGCGAAACACACTTTCTCTGTCGCTGAGTAATTGAACTCAGCTTTTGATAGAGTGCGGCTCGTGTAAGCGATGACGTTTTCTTCTCCACTCTGCCACTGAACAAAGATGGCACCGAGACCAACGTTACTCGCGTCGGTATGTATCTCTGTATCGGCCTGTTCACCAAAATGGGCAAGTGTGGGAGGAAACTGCAAGCGGCGTCGCAACTCTAACAAAGCCGCTTCTTGTTCTTCCCGCCAGAAGAATGGTAGACTTTCTTTCGTTAGCCGTGTCAAAGGTTCAGCGACCTTAGCAAAATTTTCAACAAAGCGTTTGTAGTAGGCACATATTCCCAGGAATAATCTGACGGCCTTTTTGTCTTGCGATTCAAGGAAATTTTCAACTGCTATAATCTTTTCCGGGTCCGGGCGGACGTCTTTCGCACTAACTATGTGCCCGAGGTCCCGAAGCTGACGAAATCCAAAGTGACACTTTTCCGGTTTGATGGTCAGTGCTGCCACGCGAATGGCATCCAGTACCGTTATCAGTCAGTGGATGTGGTGCTCGAGAGTAGAAGAAAAAACCACTACATCGTCGAGGTAGACGAGACGTGATTGACACTTGAGTCCGGAGAGCACAGTGCCCATCAATCATTCTCTGGAAGGTAGCGGGAGCAAAGCACAAACCGAAAGGGAGCACTTTGAAATCGTAAAGTCCATCTGGGGTCACAAAGGCCATCTGCTGGTGATCTTGTTCGTCCACCTCGATCTGCCAATATCCACTTTTTAAGTCCAATGACGAAAAGAAGTGAGCATTGTATAACTTATCCGAAGCATCATCGATCCGCGGAAGTGGATAAATATCACGCTTTAAGATTTGGTTCAGCTTTCTATAGCCAACGCAAAATCGCCAAGCGTTGTCCTTCTTTTTGACTAGCACTACCGGTGATGCCCACGGACTGTTGGATGGCTGTATCACGTCATCGTTGTGCACTTCCGGCACTTGGTTCTTGATGGCTTCCCTTTCTTGTGGTGCTACTCGGTATGGGCGCTGATGCACAGGTCCCACGTGTTCTTCGACCACGATGCAGTGCTACGCGACAGGAGTATGTCCGACTTTCGACGAGGTGGAGAACCACTCGGCGAACTCTCTGATGAGGTCAGCAATCTGTTGTTTCGGAGATGACGAGAGCTCTCTGTAAATGTCTACTGATTGGAGTACAATATCAACTGTCTCTGAAGCTTTGTCAAGAGTGCAAGCATCTGAGACTTGCACGTAATCATGCAGCGATGCTACGGATGTTCCCTTCGTGACATGCTGCAGCTCATTTCAGAAGTTAGGTAATAGGACATACGCACGTCCATCACAAAGGCTCACCAGGCCGCTTGCTACCTAGAGTCCTTTTTCTAGTGGCAGTCCGATGTTTCCCTCCGCTAATTAATCATAATCCCGGAGAACTTCACTCCTCACAAGAACGGTCACACTGAAACGCGGCGGCACGGTTACATCTTCGTCCACAATGTGGAGAGGTGGAACGATTGGTTGCTCCGCATAATAGATGGCGACGGCATTCTCCGTAGAAAACGATACCTGGTACTCTTGCAAGTTTGTTTGCAAGAAGTATATGCCTATAATAAGATCACGGGAGCATTCAGGAAGCACAATAAAGCTGCCGACATGCACGAATCCTCCTATTCCTACCCTTGCGGTGCATAACCCCACGGGCCCAACTAAGTGCCCTCCAGTGGTACGTATCTGACGTCTGGTCCATTCAGTCATCACCTTCTTCAGCTTCTCTGCGAGAGTATTACTGGCAACAAAATAGTCTGCACCAGTGTCTATTAGCGCAATGGCCTCGACGTCGTCGATCGTGACCAATATCTCGGAGGTAACGTCGCTACTACTGCACCTGTTCGTCGTTGAGTAACTGCCCCCTTCCTGTCGGACTAACAATGGAGGGTCTTCGATTGTCACTATATCAGCAGCCTGATCTCCAGAGGTCGCTGGCTCTAGTTTTTCAGCCGTGGGCTTAGTGAACGTGGTCTTCAGAGATTTGATGACGGACGAGGACTCGGCGACCGCTAGCGCATGGGTGCTGTCGAACGTCGCTCCCGTTGTTGCGTGTCTTGAGGTGAATGGCGTGAAGACAAGTACTCTTCGATTTTGTAGGGCCGTTCACCGTTCCTCGGGCACGGTACAATGGCTGGAAAACCACGCAGTCCCGCTCGACGATACTGGCACGCCCGCTAAAGTTGACTTGCTTCGCCGCAGTGGCAGCAGAGGGGCCACTGGTTTACAGTGCACCAATGATGTAGCAAGACAACTTTACCTACTGGCTCGAGATCTCACACGCACGTTCTGGTCGTCTACCAGCTTCCAAAGGTGTCAATTTTATGAACTGGATCCTTCACTCAAGCTAAAGCTACCATCACAACTTTCCCGCTCCGATGTGACACTGCTATGCCGCCTTTGGTTGGGTGTTGCATTTACAAAGGTGTACTCCTGTCGCATTGGTATGGCAGACACTCCTACATGCGGCTACTGCGGAGCTGAAGAGACCATCAAACACGTCCTGTGCAGCTGCGCTTGCTACGACACACAGCAATGCCAGCTCCGGGTGGTTTTGAATCAACTTGACCCAGGACCATTTTGTGTGCAGAAGATCCAGGACCTTGGGCATCTGCCTCAGTTGCGCAGAAAGGAACTAAAGCACTGCTACTTTATCTAATATCCACAAACCTGAGCGACCGCCTGTGGACTGTGTGTGCTCCCCGAGTGTGCTCATGATTGGGGGTACCTTCTCATCTCTCTGCAGCCTCTTTTCTCCCCTTTATCTCTTCCCCAGTGCAGGGTAGCAAACCGGATGTGCGTCTGGTTAACCTCCCTGCTTTTCCTTGCATCATCTCTCTCTCTCTCTCTCTTCATCAAAATAACCTAAACATATGTTTTGAAACCATACGGGACTCTCTCATCATTATATACAAGAAATTGGAAGGTATATATTAGAACATTTCTTGCATAGAAACTTTGGTCAACTACCGCATCGAGAATGACTGAAAAGGGGCCCTACGAAGTTTGGGTACGACTCGTGATCGTCGTTGTGCTTCTCTGCGTAGCTGCATTGCAGAAAGCTATCTAATTTCTTGTATAAAATTTGCGTTCCCAATAAAGCCGCTGGCAGTGCTGACCCGTCAACACGTCCAAACATCATAATAAAACAAATAAGTAATGTATGGCATAATTTACGTCGACCTCGTAACGTTGTCCTAATTTTGAAGTGACCTATACACCTTCCTCATTCGTGCTTCGCACATCATTGATTCGCACTGTACGTTGGATCTGCCAGCTTTCTTCTTCTTTCAATCTTTTGTTTTTTATAAATAGTAATAAAGGCAAAGTTGCAAATTGTTGTGAACATTCGCGCTCAACGTGTACTAAAGAAATTTTGAACATGTTGAATGGAAATACATAATGGTTAGGCGAACTGGTAGCGCGGGGAAAACACACAAGAAGTAGAGTCACACTGCATGAGCACTACCAACTATAGCCTAGCTTTCTATCATGGAACTACATCTTTTATCATATGTTTCAGGGAAAGAGTTATTCATAGAGAGGTTCACTCAGTGACCTGTTGCCCTAAAATTGTGGTTAGCGGTACACGAATGGAATACGTTTCCTTAATAGAAATAAGAATGACGTTGCAAATTCTTGTGAGCATTTGTGCTGAAAGTTTAGAAAAGGTTAGAAAATTCAAGAGGGAACAATAGCATACATCTTTGATTTTATGCTTTTCTAAAATATTTATTTATAGAGAGGGTCTCATTCTCACGCACTTGATGCCTTAGGCAATATGCAAGAACTTAGCTGACAGCATCTACTTATTTAGAAGACCACGTGCCACCATCTGCTATCTGACAAAAATGAGCGTTTCACACTCACCGTCATCACTGCTGATGTCCGTCACTACCACTCTCAGGATTAGACAACGCATATACGCCAATAAAGTGGTTGGTAAAGCGACCACTATTGTAACTAAATGATTGCGCATTGGCTACATCTTGCGAAGGTTTTGCGAAGATTTGCGAAGGTTTGAGAAGGTTTTCTTCCGAAAGTTTGTGGCTCGTTGACTATTTATAACTTTATTTTGTTTGTATATAGTGAGCAGTGCATAAATTCAAGATCAAGGAAAAAGAAAGAAGCCGAAAAATCTGAACACAGCCGTGGTGTAAAATCTGCTCAGGCAAAGTTGGAACCACTTGCCCGGAGGTGCGGTGGCAAGATTGTCAGTTCTTTACTCGATATTTTGAAACACAGTGCAACCCACGATGGATGATTACTATTCATGAATGGTGCTTCGACAGATTCAGCCCCCTATGCTTCGCCAGCTCTCTGCATTGATTGGAAAGTGGTCTATACCTACCGTCGTGTTCATGAATTCGAATGTTACCCAACACTGTTGTATATATATTGTTGTGATGTTCCAAGTTTAAGGCATCTGGTAATGATGCGCTGTGGTTTTGTTTGTCGTGTCTTTTTTTTTGTTCTTGTATGCGAGGTTAACACACTATGATGGATGCGCATCACCTTTTCCAGGCTGCGACTCTAACAAACTTCATATACAACTTTCTTCGAATAGGACACAAGGCAACTAATTTAAAAGGCGTCTAACGTGGCACAATATACCAGTACACATACTGCTTCTCCACCTCATGGTGTGAAGACGATTCTGCTCCCGCGTTGTCGACGTCCTTTTTCTACAGATGGCGTCAGTGTTTCGACACTGAAATATTTTCTAATTGTAGAACATTTTCACATAGGTTCTTGAAACTACAACAACGGTGTTTATTTGAATATTGTTTTCAGCGGAGCATCTAATATGGTAAAAGAAAATAATTAGGTACTGGTTGGTAGACTGGGTTCGCTGCGGCGTTATTGACACAGCGGCGTGACTTGAAAGGCCTACTCCGGCTATTTTCTGACCATATCAAACAATTGGTGCTTCTACGTTACTGAGTCCTTTCGGTCAAGGGCCTGACAGTAGAAACACTCGACAAATTTTATGATAATTTTAAACACGCGGAAAAAGAACGCAGCACTGAAAGTGCTCTTGATTCATTACTTACGCTATAGACGCGTTCAATCTCTGTTTTGTTATCCAGTACATGACAGAATATGTAGCGAGTGGGCCATTAATACACGCGCTCGTTACGTGTTTTACACCTTTCTTACGGCTGGCGCCATTCTAGGCTTGTGCCACGCAATTTATGATGTGTTAAGGGGACTTCTGCTATATGACTTTTGTGTATTAAAATTTTATTACGAAGCAGCTTCAAGGAAAAGCATAGCTATGTGGTAGAAAACACGCTTGCCATGCAGACGGCCTACATTGGGTTCTTAGATCTTTATTCTTTGCTTTATTCTACTATTCAATTTTAGTCAAGAAAAAATTATTATTTTTGCTCACAATCAACCACACTGACATCAGCTCACAACTACTATCGGCATCAACAACTACTATCAGCTTGAAAATATTTCTTTTAGTTTCTAGACAATATGCCCACATCTATGCTGTGTAGGAAGAACGCGTCTACTGCAACGCCTATCAGTTTTCATCCAACGGGCTTGCTTCATTTGTGCTTGCTTCAAGACAATTACATGCGGCATTTTCTTGTCTCCAGGCTGTATTTGGATTCATATGGAGGATTGGTGCTCGGTTATGGCGGCGTCTGTTTACACAAGGTCTGTGAAAGCTCCAGATACTGTTTCATCCGGCCAGTGCACAAGAATTGTGTATGCTGGCTCACGCGTATATACAGTGACAGCACACATATCGCTTGGCTAGCCTAAATGAAAGAATGTGAGCCACCTACACTGTATATTGACGTTCGGCGAGACGTCATTTCCGATAGCCCTTAACCCCGCGCGAAAAGTTGTCAAAACGGTGGGGTTGAATATCACTGTATCTCCGCAGCGGGAAATGTAAATATTGAATAATTGGTTAGATTTCGTTGGGTGTCGTCTATATTGAATTCAGTTGACCATTCGTGTTTGATGAACTAGAAGTACTAGTCCTTTATTGTCTTGCGAGAACTCTCTGAAGTGTATTCACAAAGTGTTTTCTTTTTTAAATACCGTAATTTAGTATGTAGAGTGAATGTTTCAAAATATAAACTCAAGTTATGAATGTCACTACAGTATTTTTTCTAAGGTGAAAAACTGCACTTGATTGAATTAAATATAAGCGAAAGGAAGATGAAAAATTGTATAGACATACCTGGCTACAAGTATTTTTGGGCTGTGGTAAGGCTTCTGCAGCTCATACATAGTGTTTTCTGATGCAGCGTACTAAAGGCCACGACGCTGAAAATAAGTTTTACAAAAAAAATAGCGAATGCGCGAGGTCTATAATATAAATAGGGGACGCTCTAGGTCGAGGCCAGTGGGCCTGCGGAGAGCCATCAAAGAGGGCAGGTGGTGTTGACGATTCGTCTCGTTGCTTGGCGGGCACCATAGTGAAAACGTGATTTCACGCGCAAGTCATCGAAGACTACTGGCAGCATCGGTCCGCGAAAGTTGTATGGCTTCATCGGTAATTTGTTTCCTGCAAATGCGGTCAAGCCCAAGCTGGCGGGCTTCCGCAGCTTTCTGAGCGAAGTCGTCAACGCTGTGATTTCTGCTGGTGTCCTAGTCACGCAACGTCCATAAACAAGCTCGAATGGTGTTAGCTCTGTCATCTCTTGTAGAGCGGTATTGTATAAAAACTTGACGTACGGCCAAATTTCATCCTTCGATTCGTGCTCTACACCAGAATACTTGGATAGCATGTCAGCCAGTGTTTTGTTAACCGTTCCGTCGAGCCGTTGCTTTGGGGAAGATAAGCTGTAGTTTTGTGGTGGTTTTTGTGCGTCAGCTTGGCGACCAGTTGCAATTACTCTGTAGTAAATGTAACTCCGCGTTCGGTTATGAAGATAGCAGGTGCACCTTGACCCAAAAGAATGTTGTAGAAGAAGGTTCTTGTGAATGCAACTGCAGTATCTCGAAGCACCACTTTGGTATTGCGCATAGCGAGTCAGATAGTCAGTTGTGACAATTAACCATTTATTTTCTGAAGATGACGTGAGCAACTGACCGAGAAATTCTATTCCTGCTTGCCGAAACGGTGCTGAAGATGGATCTAAAGGCTGGAAGAAACTGGCGAGGTTTACGGGTAGAACTTTCCAATTCTTATAGTCAGAGCAGGTTTGAACATAGCGCTGAACCAACAAAAACAGCTGTGGCCAGTACTATTTTATAATATGCACGCTAATGTTTTGGCAATGGCAAAGTGAGCAGTAAAAAAATTGATGCAAGGTATAGGTTGGCAACAATAGTGGTCAGTCTACTTTGCGCCTATGGCTGTGTTCTAATGCTCACCGTAGATGGCTGAATAGACAGCTGAATGAACGGCGGCCAGCTTAAGTTTCATTCCAATTTTCACGTAGCCGGCAAAGTAGACAGCTCTGAGAAGACCGCATCGTAGACAAATACGATGCAGGCTGCTTTGCTGTCTAAACAAGATGGCAGCTCAGCGAATCGCTCCGATAGATCAAATCTCGCCAAAACGGCCGTCTACACACAAGCAGACGCTTTCCCAGACGCTCAATGTGAGTAGCGTTTATTTATTTTTGATTTTAACACGAATAAAGCCAGAAAATACAACTATTACGTTTGTTTCTTTCAGGTTTTTCTTCTCGACGCAAGGTGGCGCATCGCTGCGTAAAAGCTGTATAAACGTTTTCCAATTATCGGACAGCATGGGCTCGGTGCGGTCTTCTAAGCAGTCTGCGTTGACTGTCTACGTGCTGTCTTAGAATTGGAACACTTCCAATATTACACCAAATTGACGAAAATATAGTGCATAGTGGCAAGGCCTGAAATCTTTTCGGTTGAAGTTATCGCGCTACGCGGAAAGGATACACGTTCAGGGTGAACTAGAACTGTCTTTGCGGTACGAAAAATTCTCCGTCAAGCGCAAGCCATCGGCCGCTGACTGCGCGAAACCGAGTCTTTGTGGGCGTGACCTGATAACGGCGCTAAGCAAGAGCGGTGCGCCGACTGAACACCTAGCACCGGCTGCTTCGAGTACAGCCGTATGCCGGGTGAGCAGCCTGAATGCCAACTACGAAGTCGTCTTCTTGGCAGGCCTTGGGCTTTTCAAAAACGTTTACCTACAAGCCGCTTTAGGTGACGGTGACGCCAAAATTCAGTAAGTCGGTATGCATTCTTTACGCGCTCTGTGATAATGTCTCAAGCGAAATCGATCAGCTGGTGTTACTGGGAGTGTTGTCAATGGCAGAACACGTGAAATTTGCGGCGCCTATCTGAATGGCCTAGAAAAAAAAAAGACGGTAATGTTCTAATTTGCGGAGACGTTAATGTCGCCCTCATGCCAGGTTTTGATGTCGAGCATTATCCGTTTCCGATAGTCGAGGCCACATTTGCCAGCCTAAATGAGGGAAAGAACTTGAGCTCATTGGATTTCAAGAACGCGTACACTTATGTGCGGCTGGACGACGCGTCGCGCAAGTTGTGGCACGCATCGTGGCCTCCATTGTTTTAACAGGCAGCCGTTCTTGCAGCTGTTTTAGCAGCTTTTCACATTGTTTTAACAGGCAGATAGTTTTCGAAGGAAGTCGGATGCGATACTTAGAAGATTATCCGGCGTCCAAGGGCATAGCTCAGCACGCTGACTAATGCGTACACTCACACTCAATGGAACGTTGTGAGTAGGAACGCGAGTGAGAACTCATTATTGCGAGTATTCGTCAGTATGGATGCGAATGAGTATTCGTGAGACTGAGTAGGCGTGAGTATGAACGTGAGTGCGAAGGCTGAAAAAAATTGTGCTGAGTGAGTTTGAGTGAGTGGTCTGTTAAAGGGCCGATCTATGGCCTGGTGTAGAAACCGTTTTTATTTCTCTCACACGAATAGTTGGCTGTACACTACTTTCGGATGGTTTTATTATTGTTTTGTGTGACACGGCAATTGTTCGCAGTGTGGACAGTATTTCATATTTTTCCTGTTAACTCAACGCGTTTTTGCGAAATACCATATATATAGCTGGATAATCCGGTCCAGTTTTTTTTTATTTTTATATTTCCTGCATTCGTGAAGTCTATTATACAAGCCATCCCTGCCCAAATTGTGGCATTCAGACTGGCAGTGTTCTCCTATAATAAATAGATAAATAATAAATAAGTCACTAAATAAATAAATTGTGAATAAATGAGAAAATTTTGACGAGCTGATGGTCTTTTGTGCACTGATGCCGCACTATACACGCGGTTCTAGCGTTTTATTTCCACAGAAATGCGACGGCTGCTGTTCAACTCGTCACCCCTAGGTCAGCAGCAGAGCTCTTAGCTCAACACCACTACGGCAGACAACAAATCTTGAAAAGCTAAACAATATGATTATTTTTTATTTTATATCTCTATATATGCAGGTTGAAGAACGGCAACAATGCGTTCTGTAGTGTTCCTTCGAAAGTGCTTTGCCGGATGCACTGGCCCGTGCATCTCCAAATTATGAGAAGCAATGCACTCCTAGAAAACAAATACAGCATTAATATTGACGGGGTCATTTTCCGTAGAAAAAATAATTATGTTTAGTTTTGAAACTTTGTGTCCCTGTATATATACAATCGTTTTCTGTTCATATCCCTACGCTAGCCGAAATAAAACTATGAACGTCCACTGGAGCATGCCAATTACATAAACAAGGTAATACGCAGTAAATGGATTTCAGGGTTCCTACGCCTGCGCATTTTTATTTATTACGGACACACAGGCGTCTACAAAGAGAGCCACTTCTCAACTCAAACATTGTGTATGGTTTTTTCACTGGGTTCAGTCAGTCTTTGTTCAAGGAACACTTCAAGATAAATACCTGAAAAAAACTACAAGTGACTAAGCATACCATGAAAACAAATCAGGACAAAATATAGAAAGGGCAGTGTCCTCGTTTTATTTTCTTCATTGTTGATACAGACACAATTGTGAGGTATAGAAGCGGAATTCTGTCTTACATAGAATTACGCTTTCCTTCAGTGCTCTTGGTGCTCCGCTACTTTTTTTGTTCTTATTCGGGGCATCGCAATAAAAAGAGCTAAACGAATAAATGCTTTCAAGCCGCGGAACCCGGGTTCGAGCGTGAGGCTCGGCCACACTGCCGCTCCTGGCGCTGGCACGCAATTTGAAATGGCACTGCCTCCTTCAGTGTCTACAATATCCTGCTTGGACGCTTTAAACGAATGGCGTGAAAGAGAATGAGAGAGCCATTTCCTCTTCGCGGGGAAGTGGAATAGAAATGCGGACCACTCGCAACGTTGGTGATAAACAAACTTAGGGCAACCGCGGCGCCATCATAAATTGGGTTGCAGATCTGATTGATTGATATGTGGGGTTTAACATCCCAAAACCACCATATGATTATGAGAGACGCCGTAGTGGAGGGCTCCAGAAATTTTGAGCACCTGGGGTTCTTTAACGTGCACCCAAATCTGAGCACACGGGCCTACAACATTTCCGCCTCCATCGGAATGGGTTGCAGATCTATACCACTCACAATGAGAGTGTGGGTTCGCTCTTTGCCACTACAACATTATCAATTACAGAATTCTCGCTGTCGTTTAGTAACAGAAGGAAATGTCCAATAAATATTTGCTATAATCTTCAACTGCATTTATTCGTCATTTCAGGAAAATATAGCTATGAAATCGTCTTTCCTCCTATCTAGCTATATTTTTATCTCACTTTCTTCTTGTATATTTGGATAGTTGGCAGTCAGGCTTATATTAGGATGGCAGGGTTTATTGTTTAAATTCCTGAGCTGGACTGTTGTCGGTGATGTTTTTTTGAATTTCATGTTCATAGCAACACACTTTAATGCAACCTCTATTTCTGTGTTCACAACAGCAGTCATCATTTTATTGGTATGGACTACAGCAAATACAGAAGACCGCAACTAAATATGAAAGAATGGGCAGGCACTGACTCGCAACGTACCGAGCAACTGGCGCAAACCACCGTTCAACTGAAAATGATAATAATCTGAGATATCGAACACTCGCATCAATAATTCTGTCATCTGCTTGGTTATATGGCACACGAAAATATGTCTAACCAGCAGCATGTCAGCTTTATTCTTCACTGTTCTGCTTGTCATTGAAGTATGAGGAGCTGTGATGAACTGTATTGATTGTGTAAAATACAAGTATGCTGTGAAGTTTATTATTAGAACCGAAATTTTCGTTAAATATAAATTTCATACGAAGCGTTTGTTTGAACACTACCCAGCAAAAAAACGTACACTAAGGGCGCAAATAAAGATCTGTTTCATTCTCGCTTTCTTCTTTATGCACCTAAAGACCAACATTCTACATCTGCCGGGAGAAACAAGATGTCACCAATAGAAGATACAATGCCGCAATGAAAGCGGAATTGTGTCGAAAGGAAAACGAACATTTTTATTCTCTTGACAAGTGTACACAACTGCCGAAGCAAATCTCAGATATAGTAAGGCCGACAAGACATTCCACATATTGCATGATTGCTTTGCGTTAATTGCCAACCGGTCACAATGACTTTATGCCTTGTCTTTTTTTATACGCTTATTGCTTCATAGAGGGCTATGCAGACAAAGTGGTTCATTCTTCATATTAGTGCTGCGTTTGTTTCTCGCGTTAGTTTTTCAACTAAAGCGTAGGTGAACGCTATTTTCCTATGTATTTTTTTTCGTACTTATAGGAGCTTTTACCTTTCGTTCACTGCTTCATTTTGTGCGTGCATGCGTGTGTATGTGTGAGTGTGTGTGTGGGTGTGCTCGCGCGCGCGATGTACTGTATCAGTTCTGAGTTATAAGCAGCATGAGCGGAACATTCAGCGCCTTTCTAGTCAATTGTCGTTCATGCTGTTCTACCACAGATATTAAAAAACAACTTGAGTCTTAGTATGTACCTGATGCATCTACGAATAAAGTTTGTGAATAAATGAAAGCAGTTTGAATTTCACATTCATAAGTTAGAAACCACAAAAAAAGCGTGAATGAAGAATTACAAAAGAATTAGACTGGTCAGGATATACCATTGCTTCCGAACCTACTCGAAATTGACGTAACCAAATTTAAAGCCAAACATAAGAAATACTTAAGAAGTGGAGAAGCAATATCTGTACGAAAAATTTATGAGCGGATAACCCGTTTTCAATGGTAAGTAAGCTTATGTGTTTATCGTGAAGTGTAGGATTTATGCACTTTCGCGTTACGTTATATATATTATTTCAATGAGAACAGGGTTTGTAGTGAATACTGTTAGCAATATTGCAATATATCCTTATGTTACACACGTGGGGCTTGTTCATCCTGTTATTCTAGAAACCAGGGAATCTACTCGTGCAAATAGTCCTGCCGCGGTGGTGTAGTGGCTAAATACGCTGCTGCTGATCCGCAGGTCGCGGGATCGAATCCCGGCGGTGGCGGCTGCATTTCCGATGGAGGCGGAGGTATTGTAGGCTCATGTGCTCATATTTGGGTACACGTTGAAGAACCCCTGGTGGTCGAAATTTCCGGAGCCTTCCACAAGGGCGTCTTTTATAATCATATGATGGTTTAGGGACGCTAAACGCCACATACCAATCATTACTCGTGCTGATACTGTGAAAATGAGCCTGTTTGTAGCACGAAACAACAAAATCTGTTCGCATTTAGATGCAACAGAAACACATACTCTAATTGAGCTTCACAAACAATCAATAGATAAGATGATTGTCTTTGTGCACACTTCTACAACAAATATTCCTTGCTGTCGCCATGGTCACCTATATAGTTATAACTGATTGATATGAAGTAAATATGCTACTTTTATATACCACAGAGTTGTATACATTATAAACAAATATGTCCTGAAAAATTTGACCTTGTTAGCGTGCTTTATCTAGGGCTTGGAAGGTTTTGCCACTAAAAAGGATTCTCAGGCGATCGATCGACACTTCATTTTTTGAGAACCTTACCTTCGCTCAAAAAATCTACATACATAAACTTTAAATCGTACCTCATAAGCAGGTGTCAGGAAATGAGGTTGTGTACCTACATACTTTCTTTCAGAAAAAAAGGAAACAAACTTGATGACACTCAGCAAAATTGCAGCAGTCGTTTTTCCGTCTTGTCCGAACTGCTTTAGAGCCCCCCCCCCCCCCCTCTTTTTTTTCCTACATAGAAACTGAAATTCCGAAGAAAACTTTCCACTTTAGATATGCGTTCTTGCGCTGTCGGGAACACCGATAAGCCGATAATACTCAATCTCTTTTGTGCCAACTCGTGTCGAATATATCAGCATGCATAATGTAGCCAGCAGGCAGCGTGGTATCTCGACGATGTTGTTTGAGCGCAAAGCTTCCATTTTTGAGAAAGTTGGTGTTCTTCGTGTAATCAAAAGATCAAGATTTTTTTGTTTCTCACGGCATCAACTCTACCGTGCATCCGCCAGTTTTCTCGGCGAAACCAAGATGAATACAATTCATCATTTTCAACTTTTCAAGCTGTAAACACATGAAGATTGAGTGCCAAGGGCGAGAAGACGATACGGGCCTAATAGTGCGTTCAATAAATCGATGTGTCAATACGGCCGAAATAACAACTCTAATTGCCATGGTCGTTATATTGAAGGTATTTGTTCCGCTGAAAGCAATGTGGTTGAGGGCTGCAGTTTTGATCATAGATGTTTTAGTTTACATTGATGCAACATATTCAAAGTTAAGAAGTGCGTATTAAAATGTAACCAGGATTCAACGTTGGCCATGCACTTGTTGATTGTTCCCATTTTTTCTGCTTTTAGGGAGTATTTCCTTGTTTAAAACGTTTTTTTCCTGGTTGACTCTTTCATGTTGTAGTTAAGTTTATTTTGTGCACTGGTGTTCTTTATATGTTTATCGCGTGTTTTTCAAGATAATCGTCAGTTGAGAGCTAGCGCCTCTCGCGTGGGTTTCTTCCAGCCATTGTACGACTCGTGAGCACTGCTCCAAAGTTCTACAATGAACACGAAGAAATTCGCTCAGCTGACAACGCTAATATTTGTTTCTTGTGTGCCTTGGACGTTCTCCGTTAAGTGAACTGCAAAATGCAGACAGTTGCTACCCTAGTGAATACTTAAATACTGAAGAAAACTCCACAATGAATGTAATTTGGAAAAATCTTGGAGCGCTTTTTCTCTCCAAACTTTCTGTTATTTTCGATGCTGTAGCTCGGCAGTCAGTACCACAAAATATTTCTCGTATTTATGATTGGCGTTCATAGTAAGTAGTCACAGATTCAAACAACAGAATTAAAAACAGAAAAACACGAAAGGCTTCGCTGAAAAAAAAACGAATATTTTTTTTTTGTCAAGTCTTGGTTCCATCTTGGTTGTTCCGCCTCTAACCTAACTCAAATGCAAGTGTACGTGCCCTTAATGAAGTGCTGGTTTTTAAGCATTATCTTCAAACAAAGCCATCGCGTTAAAACATTTCCTGAAATGTTACAATTACCCTGTATTCAGAGCCAAATAGTGTGAAAGGAACGGATGTGCAGACTTTGAACCGTAAATCCCTAAATAATCTTGTTCTGAAAGGTGCACTATAAAAATTAGTATGTTGAATTGTATGAAAACAATGAAATTGTGCGTGGAGGTACTAATGGTAAAGTATTTAACACCTGTGTATGCTTTCTCGAAGTACAGAGGCACCAATATGCCTGTATGTTCTTTAATTGTACTTTGTAATCTTTGTACATTGTATTATACGTTTGGAAACTTTTGTACTGGAGCAATATTGAAATTTTCTGGCAGCTACAAATTGATATTTATAGCTTTTCACATACTACTCAATCGTTTGCGCGAAACAAAATCACTTTTGGTTTTAGTTACCAATAAAAAAAATAGGGCGTCAATCCTATTACTGACTAATTATCGAACCTTTGAGACTCGCTATTGCTCATAATATAGTATCCACTATATTCATTTCGGTTGCAACAATAGATTTTTTTCAAGTTCTAAGCATATACTTCAGTGTCATTAGTGCAAGATTAACAGTATTAAGGCACGTCCCAACGCCACTCTCAATTAACCGTTAAGCGATCAACCCCTTTTCACACATCTTAGTTGAAGGCAGCGCTTACCATCTCAGTACGAATCGGGAGTGCTACACTGATGCATGTTTAAGCCACAGCAATAGCTCCCACCTATAGCAAACGAAGAAGGTACAAGAAAAAAGATAGAAGAAAGAGAAAATGAATGTGGGGTTTTTCTTCGTCTCCAAAAGCAGAGCTCCCAATAAGGCCAAGATGGACGCTGCTGCTCTAGCCGCTCGGCTGGGCGTAATTACCTCGCCTGCCTTCGGAGGAGCGTAATATGAAAAAGAGGAATCTCGCTGCCGCTCAGACGTTTGTATTATCTTCTTGGTACCTCTATCAAGTCTCGTAGGTGATGTCTCACTTGTGAATGAAGGACGACTTTCGTTGTGTCGTAAGCATCGTACGTGGAGGGCACCAAAAAAATGTCCCTCACAGTAAACGTTGAAGATGTCATCCCAGTAGTATTACAGTTTTCACCGAACACAAGCGTAGAACAAATAAAATTAAGCGAAAAGTTGGAAGAGATTTTAAGCATTTACTTCTGTGTCATGTAGAGGCAGTCGCAGTTTTGCATTTCTTTTGTCCTGACACATTCTTTGTGTAAGCATAGTGCTTTTTGAAATGGCAGTCATGGCCATTTAAAGAGCCACGTAGAAGGAAGGGCGTAGCTGACATTTGTTGACGTGTGAGCTGACGTGTGAGCTGACGTGTGAGCTGCCTGGCTTCCTCTGCGTGTTGAGTAAACGCGTCAGCACTCATTTCGTTGTCATCGCATTCGTGTGGCAGCATCACGTCCAACATCGTCCTTCCTTCTCGTCAGTGAACAAGACTGATTGGGGTCATCCGTGTGGTTTCTTGTTGAGTAGTATTGAATGCAAACGTTATGTAAGAGAAAATTTCGTCCCAGTTTTGTGTTCGATGTCCACATACATTCAAACCATGTCTTCCGGAGTTTTGTGAGCCGCTTGGTTAACCCGTTAGTTTGTGGATGGTAAGCTGTCGACTTGCGATGAATAGTACCGCTGAGCACCAACACCTGATCTAAAAGTGCGGCCGTGAATGCGGTTCCGTGATCTGTTATAACGATCGACGGCGCACCGTGTCTCAGCACAATGTTCTCTATGAAAAATCGGGCCACCTCTTCAGCTGTGCCTCTCTGGAAGGCTTTTGTCTCGGCGTAGCGAGTAAGGTAGTCGGGCACCACTAAGACCCAGCGGTTACCAGCACTAGAGGTGGGAAGTGGGCCCAAAAGGTCCATTCCAGTCTGGTCAAATGGCGTTGTCGGGATCTGGACAGGGTGTAGCAAACCAGCTGGTTTCGTCGGAGGTAACTTGCACCGCTGGCAATCGAAGTGGGTCCGAACATGATGCTTCACGGCAGCGGTGAGTCTAAACCAGTAATAGGTCCCTCGAACTCTGGCCAGTGTACGCGTGTAGCCTAAACGTCCAGATGTGACCTCGTTGTGCCACACTTGCATTACTTCAGAACGAATAGTGGCAGGGACGACGAGCAGGTAGGTGGACCCGTCTTACGAGAAGTTCATTTTGTAAAGGACATTTTTTCGCAGACAAAGCGACGATAGTTCTCTTGCAAGGGCTTTGGGCGCGTTCTGGCTTCGTTCTTCTAAATAATTCATCAAGTCAAGTAGCTCTGGATCGTCATGCTGGTGAACTGCGATTGTTGACGTGTCGAGGATTCCGAGAAACACTGTCTTTTTATAAAGGGAAGCAGCCGACTCTATTGGTGATTGAGACAGGCAGTCGGCGTTCGTGTGTCGTTTTCCCGACATATACACCATCGTTATATCAAATTTCTGTAGCCTAAGACTCCAGCGTGCCAATCGCCCGGAAGGATCTTTCAGACTTGTTAACCAACACAACGAATGCTGGTCACTGATAACCTCTAAGGGGCAGCCGTAAAGGTATGGGCGAAATTTCATAACTACCCACACCACGGCGAGGCATTTTTTTCAGTGGTCGAGTAATTTGCTTCCGTCCATGACAGATTCCTGCTTGCATAGGCGATAACTCTTTCCTCGTCGTCCTGGCGCTTCACAAGAACAGCTTCGAGGCGAACATTGCTGGCGTCAGTATGGAGCACTGTAGGAGCCGTCTCATCAAAATGGGCGAGCACGGGGGTCGTGTGTAGACGTTGCCGCAATTCATTGAAACCAGCTTCGTGTTCATCGCCCAAACAAATGCAACGTCATCCCTCGTGAAACAAGTTAGCGGCGAAGCAATGAGTACAAAATCTGAACTAAACCACCAATAATATGCACACAGACCCTGAAAACGCCTGACTGCCGTTTTACCTGAAGGTGTTGTAAGCTTTACGACGGCGGCAACTTTCTCGGGATCTGAACGAACTCCTGCAAAACTGACTACATGACCAAGCAACTGTAGTTTCTCAAAACAGAAGTGACACTTCTCCGGCTTGAGCGTTAGACCTGCGGCCCATATAGCCTGCAAGACCATCTGCAATTGTTCAAGGTGTTCGTCAAACGTTGTATAAAACACAATGACATCGTCAAGGAATACTAGCCCAGAAAGCACTGTAAGACCTTGAATTATTACAGTCCATCCAGCGTCACCAAAGCGGTTTTTTCACGATTCTTGGGGTCGCCTTCAATTTGCCAATATCCACTCTTTAAGTCAATGGAAGAAAGGTAACGTGCGTTTTGGAGCCTGTCGATCGAATCATCTATGTGGGGAAGCGGGCACACACTTTTTTTGTAACTTGGTTTAGCTTTCGATAGTCCACAAAGAAACACAGGCTGCCGTTCTTCTTATTGACCAGAACAACAGGTGACGCCGAAAGGCTTTTCGGCGGTTGAATCACGTCGTCTTCAAGCATATTTGTTACCTGCTGTTCTAACGCGCCTCGTTCTTTTGAAGCCACACGGTACGGATTTTGATAGATTGGTCTAGCCGTGTCCTCTGCGATGATTCAGTGCTTCGTCAAGAACGTCTGCCTACTTTCGAGGTCGACGCAAAACAGCCGCGCAGCTCGGCTAGCAGCCCAAGCAGGTGTTCCCGCTGTTGCTGAGTTTAAGTAGGGCTGACGTCAAGGTTAGGTGCTAGGTCATGTGGGTCTTGTGAAGGCGTTGCTTCGACAGCTGAAAATCAGTCACAAACATGTGCTATCTCGTCAAAATATGCGAAAGTTGTGCCTTTTTGAAGGTGCCGTCGCTCGAAGGTGAAAGTGGTCTACAGCAAGTTCGTTCAGCCATCGGTGACATTGACTATTCCTCGTGCTACTAAAACTCCGTGAGTGAAAAGCACCGAGGTTAGTTGGTCGGCGACTCCTTGACCGTGGAACGGTACGTCACATGCTACCGAAATGAGGATACATGATTGAAATGGCACAACTATATTGTGGTGTTTGAGACGAAAGGATTAGTGCTCTGGTGATGCAGAATCAGTCAGACGAGCACTCTTGCAAAACAAAACCACGCGGTCCGGGATGTTGATTATTACGCCATGCTCCCTGATAGAGTTCATTCCTATAATTAAATCTTTGCAGCACGCTGGGAGAACGATGAAAGTCGCGACGAAAAAGGAATCTCCTTTTCTGATTATCGCAGTGCATCTTCCAGTAGGGAACAGCACTTGACCACCCGCTGTTCTTATATGTGGTCCTGTCCATGGTGTTTTTACTTTTCTAAGTTGATTGGCCAGCTTGTGACTAACTAAGAAAAAATCAGCCCCCCTATTGGCTAAGGCCGTCACTTGCTCTCCATCAACAGGTACGTTGAGGTCGGCGCTCACCAATTCGTCGTTCTCAATATTCGTCGGCGTCAAGTCGTTCTGCAGCGAAAGTACTGGGGACTTTTGATCAACTTGTGGTCGGGCTGCGACCTTACCCCGAGAGGTCGTTGCGTTTAGTTTCGCCGGTAAGGGCTGGGTGACCTTGTTCCCCTAAGGTCAGTAAAAGTACGTCGATTCGGTGACAATGTTTGAGCAGGGGAGGGAGAGCGTGACCTGTGAGTGGAGTTGGGCTGGTGATTGGGAAGCGACTGGTTATATGGAGACCACGTTGTTGGAGGTCCTCGAAAACTAGGGTCGCCATGGCGAACAACGTAGTCAGCGTTGGCACGGCGACCGTCGTACCCTGGCCGAGATGGGTGAAGCGAGAAGTCGCGGTACCAACAATAGCGATCTATATGGCCGGCACCACCACAGTTGAAGCAGAAAGGGCACCGATCGACAGTGCGCCAAGCGTCCGTTCCGCGAAATTGTGGGCGTCCTATGTCCTCTTGTGGTGGTGAGTAAGGCACGGCAAGTGGTGGCTGGTGGCATAAAGACATCGGAGACATGGACCGACGTTTGAAGGCCTCCTGCAAAGGTTGCGACGAAGGTGCGGCTGTAGGTGGCTGCTAGTATGACACAATAGGTGGGAGGGGTAGTGGACGGCGGACAGCATCCGCGTAGCTCATTTCACGCTGCTCGCGACTGAGATCAGCTGCTAAAAGAGCGTGCCTAAGTTCAACACGAAGGACTGTGGCAACGCCAGTCACTGGTGTATACACTGGAGGAGTACGAAGCTTCTGAATTTCTTCTCGGACAATATATCTTATCAGGTGACGTAGGGAGCCATGATTGTCCAGAGTCACTGAATTGGCGTTGATTGGGGTAGTAGTGGACGAGCGATCATACTGCCTCAATTTTTGGTGCAGAGCACGCTGCGGAGGCTGGCTGGCGGAGGCCATTGACAGAGGTACGATACGTCTGGCAGAATTTGCGTCCAAGGAGGTCAGCTTAGGAGAGAAGCCTAGCAACCGCCGACTGAAGCGGTGCACTGGAGCCGTAACAGGTAACTGCGTGTCTCGACTTGATGAACAGCTCCCAGATGGGGTGTAGAGCATCGGAAGGGGTGCACCCAGCACCTCCACCATTGTCGTGGTTTAGCGTAAGCAAATCACCTAGACGTTGAGTCCGAGAACCGACGGCGTGTGTTTTTATGTAGCAGCCAAGAGCAAGCAATAAACAAAAGCAAGTCGTCTTCTTCAGTGTCCCTCTTCACGAGACTGTTTGCACGCACCTAGTCTTCGTTCTCTATTTCGAGCGCGGCAATATACGTATATGTGGGCGGCCAGTGAACGATTCTGCAGTGCAAGCCATCGGTATTTTTTCAATCAATTAAATCGCTAGCAGGTGCTGCCTGCGTCAGCATTGCGAGGAGAGTGAGGGTATCGTAGGAAAAGAGAGAAAGCAAGACGGCACGCGCTTTCGCAATGGCGATGTAAACGCCACGGGGACGAATGCCCAGAGGAGAAGAGGGAGCAAGTGTAGCTTAGCAGACGCTCCTCGCTTCGGCGTGGTGAGGCGACCGGAAGGAGCGTATGAGACAAACGAGTTTGCGCATGCGTAGTGTCAGTGCGGACGCCGACGCCGTAGGACATATACTCCTAACATGAGATGCTTCGCCTCTATTAGTGCTTGGATATTACGTGCTTTTCATTTTATAAAAATAATAAAAAGCTTTTTTTGTTCGAGAATCGACAGATTGAGAACACGAAGAAGCACAACGTCTTGCCCTGTTGCTGGAAATGGTATGCATCAGGATACCAAAGCCAATCTGCAATCTCTTTATTTTGTGTATTACAATGTTGGAGAGAGGCGAGATCACGTGGTATTGCAGGTATTTCCACAGAAGCCTTTTTACACCTTTCCTCACATTTTAAATTCCACTGTGTAATGTTCGCAAAGAACGTGTCTTTACCCACCAGTTGCAGCAACCGTAAGTTGCTTACGGTCAAGTAGCTCTTTCGGGCCACATACGTAGTGAACCAAGCAAAGCAAACAGCAATACTCAGTGGCAAAGAGTCCTCATTTTGGCTAATGCATGCAGTCGGGTACAACTTAATGAACCTGCGGCATTTCTTTTTCAGACGCACAAAAAGGCTGCACCAATGAGCGCGCAGTATAGCGGGACGTTATGAGACGAGTGGCCGATGACCCTGCCGTCGCAGAGCACTGCCCAGCTGAAGAGTAGCACCATTACTTCAGTCACAGTGGTGATCGGCCGCCGCGCTTCAGAAGTCTGGGCTGGGTCTTTCCGAACTTCTTTCGTTGCGTTCGGTAGTCGTTTAAAATGTTTTCAATTTTAAAAGTTAGGTCAGCATCCACTCAATCCACTAGTTTACGTGTGGTGCGTCATGAGAGAGAGCCCGCTAGAAAACGAAAAAATATTTATCTGCGTGAAAAGTGGCCCAAAAACCTAGATTCTAGGACAAGCGAAAGAGTTCCGGCCAAAATGATTGCACCACTCGGGGAACTGGAGCACCGCAGTAAAACTGCACCACGCGCACCCTAGAGCTATCACAGCCTGATATTGCCTAAACGGAAAACTCCTCATGGTCGAGCTCCAGGTGCGTTTAATAAAATACAAACAAATACTTACAAACCTAAAGAGAGGAGCGAAAATTGTGCTGGGCGAAACAGCTCCGTTCCCTTCAAAATTACGTTTTTATTCTCGCCTTCATTTTACGCTCTCGAAGACGAATGTGGGTAGTACGCGAAACTGAAACAGCGAAACGACGGCTACAAGCTGAGGTAAGATTGTGGCGTTGAAAAAGACCACATACTTATTTGTTCATTAGTTGAAAGGATACCAAGGCCCGAAACAAAAGTTTGAAAATACTTACATTCATTCTTTCTCTTTTTTTGTGGTCCAGATTTTGATTATTTAGCTGTCTTTTTCCAACCCTCGAGCTTTTGCACTATCTCTGGTATCTAACAAGCATTCGAGAATGATGGCTGAAGAACTTACTTGGACCTTGGCCTGAGATATATCTCATGAAAAACGCGAATATTGCCACGTTGTTTTCCTCAAGTTTTGTTAACATCCCGTTCCACTGTGTTCATCGCACGCCACGCCTAGGTTGTCCGAACAGCTTCGAGGCTGTAGTAGATCATTGTGTTAAGATTACGCCCACATCGGGAACAGCCCAGATTATTCTGGAACCTACGTTGCCGCTTGCGATAACGCAAAAACATTCAATGGCAAGTGTATATATGCAGACACGCTCCGCCGCGTGTCATTTGATCGATAGCTGACGCTCTGCCCACCGCTATTAGTGCCGTTGCCTCGCTGTAATATTACTTTCAATTTTTTTGGCCACAAGTTTGGCTCAAATAAACAGTTTAATTTTCGACCTACTGTCTGTTCTCTTTATCATGGTCACGACCCTGTGACATCTGGTGGAGGTGCTTCCTGGTAAATCTACCGCACATCCCCTTCCAGCCATAAACCAATTCCACGTTGTAAAGAATACACCAACGCAAACCACGACTAGCAAGTCAGCCGTAGGCAACAAGGTCTACCACCGGAGTACGGACCTTTACCCAACAAGACTCGCACGTCCACCATGATGACCACTGCGTCGACGATGGCTGCCCCTGCGCCCCTGCCTGCGGCAATCGTGATACACCCAACCCGAGAGCCACCGAGCCTCCATGGAACACCTAATGAAGACCCGGAAACCTGGCTAAAGACATACGAGCGAGTCGCCTCCTTGAACAGCTGGGACACAGAAGAAAAACTACGCCAGGTATACTTCTACATAGAAGATGCCGTAAAGACGTGGTTCGAGAACCCGGAGTCCACGCTGCAGAGCCAGGATGACTTTCCGGCGATGTTCCTCCGTACATTCACTAGCGCGCCGTCCGCAAAGGACGTTGTGCTATTATCTTGGAGACGCTTGTGCAACTCCCCAACGATAACGCCAGAACCTTCGTCGAGAAGATGACCTGGTTTTTCTTCCACGCTCATTGCGCCATGGCCGAGGACAAGAGGGTCCGATTGCTTATGCGAGTTGTTGAAGAAGAGTTGTTTGTTGGGCATTTGCGCAACCCGCCAAAGACGGTCGAATATTTCCTCACCGAGGCTATCACGAGCAAGAAGGCATAGAAATAGCGCACTAGACAGTATGACAGCCGCTTTTCAGCAGTACACAACTCTGAGGCTCATGCCCTCAGCAACTATTGTTTGCACAGGACAATTGTGCGAGAAGTTTGGCGATTGGTTCGAATTTCTCAAGCACCCCTGCCCGAGCTGGAAGCTATGAGCTACGCCACTGCCGTGCGCCGCAACGCTCCTTCCCGCCCACGTCGGACGCTATCCCACCAGATTTTCACCGTCAGACACCGCCACCGCCGCCGCCATCATCGACGTCCTATCTGCCTCTCGTAGGCCAGTGCTACGCTTTTAGGAAGATGGACGTCTGGCACGCACCTGACTACCGCCCACTGTGCCACCACTACGGTGAAAGCGGGCACACGTACCGCCGCTGCCAGTACCGCCAGATAGACGTGCTTTCGCAATCGACGTGCCGCGTTCACTGCGGGGTTAAAGACCACTTGACATTGCAAACTATGCCGCCGGAATGCAAAGGACACCCCAAAGATCTTCTCATTCACCTTCACCCAGCCGCTACATACCACCGCACCGTTGTTAATGCACTGGCCCAAGCCGGTGCTGGTCACCTAGCCCGTATCAGGAAAAATAAGGGCAGCGACTGATGCAGGTGCGGTTGCTGCCCGAAGAACTGTCGAAGACCCTCTGCCGGCATCGACGACGCCACAACGAAACTTCGAGAACCTACCGTCACCTGAACGTAGCCCCAACGTCGAAACTTTGCGACCAAAAAAAGTCCTGATTACGTGACATCGAAACAGTGGTGCAAAACGTCATAGTCGTGATCCGACGCCATGACCCTACCGCAACGCCAAGTGACGAACTAGTGACTTCGACATTCTCATCGAAGGCTACAGCGTCAAAGCTCTTGTCGACACCGGAGCCGACTATTCCGTCATCAGTGGCACTTTCGCTGTGAAGTTGAAGACAGTTAGTAGCCCCGCCGCGGTGGTCTAGTGGCTTAGGTACTCGGCTGCTGACCCGCAGGTTGTGGGATCAAATCCCGGATGCGGCGGCTGCATTTCCGATGGAGGCAGAAATGTTGTAGGCTCGTGTACTCAGATTTGGGTGCACGTTAAAGAACCCCAGGTGGTCGAAATTTCCGGAGCCCTCCACCACGGCGTCTCTCATAATCATGTGGTGGTTTTGAGACGTTAAACCCCACATACCAACCGAAGAAAGTTAGGACAGCTTGGGAAGACCCCGAAATCAGTACAGCCGGAGGTCACCTAGTAACACCAGCGGGAATCTGCGCAGCTAGAGTGATAATTAACAGCTGCATTTATCCCACAAGCTTCGTCGTACTGCAGCATTGCTCGAGAGATGTCCTTATTGGAATGAATTCGAAATGAATCTCAGGTGAATGACCACAGTGCGGTCATTCACCTGAGAAGAAAGTCGATAACACAAACTACGAAGAAAGCGCTGCCGCTACATACTTCGTCAGGAAGGTGACCTTGAATGTGCTGGAAGACCAAGTCTCCATTCCTCCTCGCTCAAGCGTCATCATTTCCGTCGGCAGCCCAAAATCAGAACACTTCGAAGGGGTTGTTGAAGGTAATCAGCACCTATTGCTCAGCCGATAAATTTGTGTTACTAAAGGAATCGCTGAACTACGGGTAGGAAAAGGAACAGTTATGCTCACGAATTTTCGCAACGAGTACAAACACGTGAACAAAGGTACAACGTTCAGCTACATCGACGAGGTTACAGAAGCCCCGAATGCTTTCGCCCTCACCAATTCTACAGAACCTACTCCGTGGAACGAAGCTCCTCACCCAGCATTCTACAACAATCTGAGCCCTCCGAAGGATAAACAAGAACAGCTCAAGTGCCTGCTTCTGTAATACAAAAACACCTTTTCGTTGTGGTGGAAAATTCGCCAGACCGCTGTCGTGAAACATCGCACAATAACGGAGGAAAATGCCAGACCACTACGGCACAACGCCTACACAATTTTGACGAGAGAACGTGCGGCCGTTAAAAGAGTATTCAATGAAATGCTACGCGACGACATTATCCAACCTTCTAAGAGTCCGTGGGCGTCAGCCGTGATGTTAGTGAAGAAAGACGGAACCCTACGTTTCTGCGTTGATTATCGCCGCCTCAACAAAATCACAAAAAAGATGTTTATCCTCTCCCACGAGAATAGAACGCTATGGATCGACTCCAAAGCACGAAGTACTTTTCACCGATGGATCTTAAGACTGGCTACTGGCAAATGTAAGTCGACGAGAGAAATCCAGAAAGCACGGTCATTATAACACCAGACCGCCTTTTTAGTTCAAGGTTATGCCCTTCGGTTTTTGCTCAATACCTGCGACTTTTCAATGCGTTATGGACACAGTGCTGGCAAGATTGAAGTGGCAAAGTTGTCTTGTTTACTTGGACGGCGTCGTCGTGTTTTCCTCAAGCTTCGACGAGCATCGTCGGTGACTTCAAACTGTATTTCAAGCCACCAAGACTTCCGGACTCACCATGAAGCCGAAAAAATTGCCGCTTTGCTTAAGAGCAACTTTTGTTCTTAGCAACATGATAAGCAAGTCCGGAGTAAGACCAGACCCGCGGTAGACAGCTGCAATCATTGCATTTCCACCACCCGCAGACAAGAAGGCCGTGAGTCGATTTCTCAGCTTGTGCGCCTACTACAGGCGCTTCGTCAGAAACTGCCCGCATCGCCAAGTCCCTCACTAACCCTACGAGAACTGACGTCGAGTACAAGTGAGGAACCTCACAAGAACAAGCATTTGAGGAATTAAAACGACGCTTGCAGATGCCTGCGATTCTCGCGGATTTTGACGAAAACACCAAAACATAAGTGCACACGGGCGCAAGCAGCAAAGGACTCGGCGCCGTCCTTGGGCAAAGCACTGATGGACTGGAAAGGGTTATCGGTTACGCTAGCCGATCACTATCCAAGGCTGAAAGCAATTATTCGACAACAGAGAAACGGTACCTTGCCATCATCTGGGTGACGTCAGAAGTTTCGTCCTTACCTCTACGGCAGGCCCTTCAAAGTTGTGAGCCACCACCACGCCTTCCTTCGGCTAGCTAACTTGAAGGACCTTTAAGGTCGCTTTGCGCTATTGAGCCTGAGACTTCAAGAATATGACATTACTGTCATTTACAAGTCCATCAGAAAACACTTCGACGCCGAATGCCTGTCGCGAGCCCCCATTAAACCACCGCCACCCGAAGACCTGAATGATGACTGTTTTTGGGAACGGTACCTGCCGACCCCTTCTCTGAACGCCAGCGTGCTGACCCGGAATGTAGGGGCCCAATCTAATACCTTGAGGGCAGGACCTCTGTTGTTCCAAAAGTATTCAAGTGGGCACTATTTCATTGCCACTGCGAAACGGCCTTCTTCAAAAGAAGAACTTCTCGCCACTTCGAGCCTAGTATCTTCTTGTGGTGCATTCAGCTCTGTGACCAGAACTCTTCCAGGCCCTAACGATAATCCAACGGCAGGACGCCTTGGTATTTCCCTGTTTCGCGCCCGCTCGGGAGGATACAAGAAAGGTAATACTGGCCGCACCTTACCGCCAATTTCGCTCGTTACGTCAGGACATGCCGAGACTTTCAGCGACACGAAACACCGCCGACAAGGCCAGGAGGCTTTCTTCAGCCGATCAAAACACCTCTACAACCATTGCAACATATTGGGATGGACCTACAGGGGCCGTTTCCGACGTCGAATTTGGAAAACAAATGAGTCGTCGTAGCTACTGACTACCTCAACCGCTATGCCGAAACAAAGGCCCTACTCAAATGTAGCGCTGAAAAGGTAGCGAAGTTCTTCGTTGAAAATATCGTCCTTCGTCATGGCGCCCCAGAGGATGCCATCAGCAATATAGGTACGACCTTTACTGCTGATTTGACTCAAGCGATCTTGAGACATAGCCAGGCAAGCCATCGCCGCACCACCACGGACCACAAACAGACAGATGGTCTCACCGAGTGGCTAAACAAGACAATCGCTGAAATGCTGGGCATGTACGTCGACGTCGAGCACAAAATGTGGGATGCCATCCTTACGTGCGTAACCTTCGCATACAACACCACCGTACAAGAAATGACCCAGATGACGCCGTACAAGTTGGTCTACGGAAGGAACCCGACAACGACGCTCGCCGCCATGCTACCGAACGTCGCTGATGGAGAAAACCTCGACGTCACCGTGTACCTTCAGCGCGTGGAACAAACTCGTCAATTCATTCACTGGCGCATCAAGAATCAGCAGGCAGCCGGCAGCCGCCGTTACAATCTTAGACGAAGCTTTATTGAGCACCAGCCCGGGGACGGTGTCTGGGTATGGACGCCGATACTCCGACGCGAAAATCCTCTGCGAAATCCTCTAAGACGGTACTTCAGACCGTATAGAGTAGTTCGACGTCTCGGACCACTGGACTGCGAGGTTGTTCCCTACGGCAATACTAACTCTGACCGGCGCCGTGCTCGACCTGAAGTCGTCCATATAGTGCGCCCCAAGCCATTTTATGCGTGAACCTGAGCACTGTATTTTATTGTTCTTGCTTTGCTTCTTAGCTTGTACCTTTTCTTTTTTGTCTTTATTATTGTACCTACGCCTTTTGTTAAAGCATTGAACTGATGGCTTTTTCAGAGAGGGAAATGCCACGTTCCTTTCTTTCTGTTTCGTTATCACCTCGTGGTACACTACATTCAGCGCAAACCGCACCTACAATGTTCGAAAAGCTTCGAGGCTGTAGTAGATTGTTGTGTTAAGATAACGCCCACATCGTGAACAGTAGGGATTATTCTGGAACCTACATCGCCGCTAGCGATAACGCTGAAACATTCGATGGCAAGTGGAAAAATTCTGACGCGCTTCGCCACTTGTCTGTTCATCGGCGACTGACTCTCTCTGCCCGCCGCTATCAGTGCCATTGCTTCGCTGTAATTTTACTTTTCATTTTGTTGGCAACAAGTGCGACCCAAATAAACAGTTTAATTTTCGACCTACTGTATGCTCCGCTCGTTGTTGTCACGACCCCGTGACAAAATCTTCTTGACAGACATCTCAGTGGAGACTCGTCTGGATAAGCGCTTCTGTACACACCAAAGGGTTGAGATATAGGGAATAAGGTACACGTACACGTACTGTACACGTACTGTGAGTGGAAATAGAAAGGTGTGCGCGTAAATGTTTCATCACAGTGTCAACTGCTGCAAGCGAACTGTACATTGACATATTTCAACTGGTCCCAGTGTGCTATTCTGCTTTTTTTTGCCTATTGTTCAGTTTAGGCACCACTTAATAATATTTTTTACTGCAGCAGCACCTATATATGGAGTAGCTGAGATAACATAAACCTCAACCTCTTAACAAAAAAGCAGTAGAACAGGCTATGCTTTTTCATTTAAATTGATACAAAACGCGATTTCTTCGTGTGCTTTATGATAGGTGCCCTTAAAGCATTTTTCTCGATAGCTTGAGAATGAAATAACTCGAATTTACCAAGACAGCCTTCTAGTGAACGTATGTAAAGTTATGTGTGCGAAAAAGACTGTTAGTTAGGTTGTCGAAGGGTAGAAAAAGAACGCAAAATAGAAGCGATGCGCTACAAAGCGTTGGCTGCTCCAGACAAGTTTCTGTCGCGGCCACCCGCCAAGAGCATTTTGAATCAATACAAGCTAATTTGAAATAAACCGAGGACTGCACTCCTCTGCTTTATAGTTTTTTTATTTTCTTTGACAAAGATAGGCCCTCCTATCAAAACGTCATCCAGTACGTCTGAGGCATTCCACTGTTCATCCTGATTATCCCATTACATGTTTCCATCTGTCGGCTCCCATCTAGAGTTTGCTATTTCACTTCTTTGTCAGGTGTAGTGCTCGTTGTTGTTTGTTCACGCTAGCATAAGTCATACCGAAGTTAGCGTTGGGTTGTTGGTTGCTTCTAACTTAATTGCGCACGTTGCCAAAGGTTCACTGCCTGCAATTCACGCATCAAGACGGCTGCCTCATCACACCGGAACGAACGTCTGTGCATTTTCAGCAAACGTTTACGTTGCCTTGATGGCTAGTTTACTTTGACCCTCTTTGTGCAGCAGGCATTATGCAAATGTGGGCCTATGCAGTCGATATCCTCATAAATTGGAAGTGCATGCGCGACGCGCAAATAAACAAAATGAAAAAAAAAACGAAGGCAGCAGTTCAACTTGCTTCACAGTGGTCAAAGTTAAGCTAGCTGCCTCGAATTTTAGTCAGCAGATGGTGCTCCAGTGGTGAGAATCACATGACTCTAACCTAACCAGGTTATTTAGTGCTATGACTGGGTCATATTTCTTTTTCTCACGCCGTGAAAGTTCGTTCACTTCAGTACGTGTCTGCTACTGCCAGCATGCACATCCAAACACCAATCATATTGTTCAATGCTGAGAATGCAGAACAATGATCGCGTGCGTGGCTTCATTTCGCTCTGCTTATAAACTATTAGGTATACTTAACGCATGACAGAATTGATTGATTTGTGGGGTTTAACGTCCCAAAACCACCATTTGATTATGAGAGACGCTGTAGGGGAGGGCTCCGGAAATTTCGACCACCTGGGGTTCTTTAACGTGCACCCAAATCTGAGTACACGGGCCTACAACATTTCCGCCTCCATCGGAAATGCAGCCGCCGCAGCCGGGAATTGAACCCGCGACCTGCGTGTGAGCAGCCGAGTACCTTAGCCACTAGACCACCGCGGCGGGGCAACGTATGACAGAAGCTTACCTCGATCTATAGTGCAGCTAATTGTCACGGATTAATATATTGATGGTGGTGCAACAGATACTAGCATGCAAAAAAGACAGACAGGATAAAGCGCCAGCCTTTGAACCCGTTTATTTTCCTCGCATCACCCAAATATATATGCTTCCAGTATACGTGCAAGGAGAGGGTGCAGCACAAGCGACTATCACTTTGCATACACGAAAACCTACACAGAAGAAAGCTATCGCACAGTGCTATCTAGAAACAGGAATCCCTTCTTGTACAAAATGAGTGACGCGATACTGATGCATTCGTTCCCATTCCTTTGTATGTGGTATGCCTCCAGTACTTCGTGTCTTCCTTCGCATGTGGTATGCCTCCAGTAACATCGTGTCTCACTGCACGGTTCCCATTACTCTCAAGAAACACATCGAATACCTAGTTCAAGGAATTCGTGACCACCAGGTGGCCACATCCATCGCTGTTCAACGACCCCGTACAGTGGACAATTTTCTAAACATCGTAAAAAAAGTGGAGAACACTTGACCACGCACGCCTGATTCGATTTCCACAGTGGTCAGAACGAGTCCTACGACAGTCGAGACGGCCCAGTTTCATATTGCCACTGCTGTAACTGATAGTACTGTGAAAACTCCACAACATGCTTCACCATCTACGTTGCAGTATACCACACGTATGACGCAGCATCTTCGCATTGCCAGCCTAACATCTGATGACCAAAAGTCAAAGTGTGAAGCGATTTCAGCCTTGTATGGTTCCACAAAGTATGGTTTTCCAGCATATAGAAGAGGACAAGTTTAGAGAGACGCTGGCAGTTACAACTGCCAACATAATGGTCACTTTGTAAGTAAATAAACTGCACTAAAGGGCCCTGCTAACGGCAAGCTAACAGTCCCCAAAGCACCAACAGCATGTGTCGGCCGCGTCGATGACACCCTGTACAAATTGAAGTTCTGCTGTGCCATAGTTAGGGCTGAAGTGGATTCTGTGCCGACTGATTGTGCTCTTGTGATCTTCGACGACAGTGCAGCTCTGGCCGACTGAGATGGTCCTACGCCAACTCCTGACGCCGGTCCCCGACGACGACGACAGCGTAGATCTGGCCGACTGGATTACTCCTACGCCATCTCCTGTCGCCGACAAAAGCTCTCGCTGTGGTGACCCGTCCTCAGACTCTTTCGACCGTCTCCATCTTTCCTGTCTTCTCCTCACTTCCGTCGTTCACTGTCCCCGCAACTCGCTCTCTCGTTCCTCTCTCTCTATCTCTTCACTTTGTAAATCTGTCCTTTTATTCCCTTCTCTGCCCCCATTCGTCGTGAGCTACTGTTGAGGTGTCCTCAACCTGAGAGAGAGTTACGGGGCTCACTTTTCTCTTCTCTGCATTTAAAATCACTTTCCCTAAATGGAGTGGGAGAGATCAGTGTCTTTCTTGAGAGTGGCTCAAGTGTCACCATTCTTGCAGCAAGTCAAGCATCAAACCTTAAAATTGAGCCATGGACTAAAGTTCCTTTGCTCGGCGTCGCCAGATACTCCGTTTTGCCTGAAGGATCTGTCTTTTTTAAAATCACCATTGAACCACTATCTGCTATTGTCGAAGAAGTCATTCTTGAACGGAACACCGTTGTCTTTATTCTATACGAAGGTTGGTTTTACACAGCTCAAGCTGAACTCCACTTCAGACCTCCCAAATTACCTGTCATCATCCTGCCACCTACCAATGTTGTCGTGCAATGCAAAGAAGAACGATTGCGAAGGATGCCAAATGCAAAAATTTTGATGACGTCTGCATTGTGATGTTTTGGCTCCTTGCGGTAAACAGCAGAGCCTCTCCAAGTCGAGTATGAGCCTGACGAGAACGAGCCCCTGCGGAACCAGCTCAATAAAGCTGCCTTTGTTCAACTCCAAAAACCATGTCCCACAAGACCACTCTAGACAAGCTTCTTCAGTCTGTTGCCTTCAGACCAACTTAATGATCCTTTGGAACTCAGCTGCCTTGGAACTCAGCTCAATGCCAAAGAACAAACAGCCATAAATGGCATCATACAACGCCTTGTTGCTCTTTTCAGTACCAGCCCCGAAGACATCGGTCTCAATGAAGGCATAGCAAACGAGATGAAGCTGGTGCCTGACGCTAAGTCCTATGGTCGTTTGCCGTACTGCCAGAGAGCCAGTGACAGACAATTGCTTGAACGTCAGACAGCAACTATGCTTGAAAATGAAATCATCGGACCATCATAATGCCTATGCGGCTTCCCAGCAGTGAATAGGAGGCAAAAGAACAAAAAGAGGCTTTGTGTGAATTACATTCCACAGAAGAAAATGACAGGGAATGTCTTACAGCCACTTTCCAGGACTGACGACATTTTTGATGACCTCGCTGAAAGTATCCTGTTTGCAGCCTTAGATTTGTGCTGTGCATACTAGCATATCAAAGGGAAAAAGAAAGACAAAGAGAAAACCACATTCATCACGCATCAGGGTACCTTCAAATGCACGAGAATGTCTTTCGTGTTGGCGAAGGCACCAACCACCTTTCAAAAAGCGATGCACAAAATATTTTATCAGCTAAAGCCTCGAAAGACCAAATTAGGTCTGCACACCTACTTGAATGACATCATCATCTACACCGACACCTTCTCGGAGTTCCTAGATTTCTAGAAGAGACTTTGACTGTTCTAGAGGAAGTCGGTTTCAAGGTTTCCTTGAAGAAATGCAAGTTCGCTGTTCCTTCAGTGAAACTTCTCAGATCTGTCATTTCCGAACAAGGCAAGCAACCCGACCCCTCAAGTAGGAAACCCGACTGGGAATTTCAGTTCCCAAAACACCAAAACATGTACTATCTTGGCATCAAACTGCCAATTTTACAGAAATTTCATACGCAGCTTTTCGCAAAATGCTGCACCTCACCAAGCCATTTGGTATGCTGGGTTTTAGTGGATGTCCCATTGTCAGCAGGCCAGAACGAAAAAACAGGCTCGAGCCGCCGATTCCCCATGCGTTCAATTGGGCCGGTGTGGAGCTTACAATGAAAGTGGGCACAGGATTCCCTGTGTGTGTCATAGATAGGAACATTTTCAAAGAACATCGTAAGCACTGGCCGAAGTTGCGACCTTCACATCTTAGCCTTTCGTGCTATGCGGAAAGACTGTCACTACAATGTGAACTTGAACTGAAGCCCCGCCACGGTGGTCTAGTGGCTAAGGTTCTCGGCTGCTGACCCGCAGGGCGCGGGTTCGAATCCCGGCTGCGGCGGCTGCATTTCCGATGGAGGCGGAAATGTTGTAGGCCCGTGTGCTCAGATTTGGGTGCACGTTAAAGAACCCCAGGTGGTCTAAATTTCCGGAGCCCTCCACTACGGCGTCTCTCATAATCATATAGTGGTTTTGGGACGTTAAATTCCACATATCAATCAATTGAACTGAAGGCGTTTCCGTGAAATGTAAGCTGGTAGTACTAGACTGCGCTGGGCTTAGCTTATGCAGACGAGACCACATAAAAATGCTGGACAAGGCTGAAGCTTCAGTATTTCAAGTTGGAAAGTGGGTGGCACCGGGCACAGTGCAAGACGTGAGCCACGACAACGCTTGCCCCGGATACACGAATGTCTTCTCAGAGGAATTGGGACTGATCAAGGGGCCCCCAGCTAGCTTGTTGTTGAAGAACGGTGCTGGTCTCAAATGAGCAAGATCACTTTCGTGTGCCATTCGAATAAGGTGGCTCAAGAGTTAGAACGGGTTGTGTCTTTGGGAATTATATCACCCGCAAAACATTCGGACTGGGTGACGCCCATAGTACCCGTACTTAGAAAGGACGGCACAGTTCGTATTTGCGGGGATTTCAAAGCCACGTTGAACCAAGTTTGCCAGAGAGAAGAATACCCTCTTCCAATGATACGGGACATTCTGCGTCATTAGGGGGAGGAAAGGTGCTCAGTGCACTAGAGCTAAAAGATGCCTACAACCAGGTGCCATTGAACGAGGGTACACGCAAGCTGTGCGTAATTAACACGAATCTGGGACTCTTCTGTCAGAACAGGCTGCTTTTCGGCATTTCATTTGCACTAACCATATTTCAAAGAAAAAATTGGCAGCATATCCACGGAGTGAATGATGGAGAGTGGGGCAAAGCATTCGTCCGTCCATGCGTCCGTCTGTGTGACCGTCCGTGCGTCTGTTTGTGCGCCGGTCCCTGCTTTCTTTCATGCATCCGCCCCTGCGTCCATTCATGCGTCCATCCATGCATCTGTTTGTGTGTCCGTTCGTTCATTTATTCAACACTCAAAGTCCCACCATCTGGCATCTTTTTATTATATATTCCCCATATAGAAGCACCGCAATCCAGCGGACATTCCAAGGACTAAACGAGAGGTGGCACACGCACACTTTCTTACGGCCTGCGCTTTGGGTCCACTTCCCACCTTTAACCACCTCGAGTTCATGGTATATTCTAGTTCACTGTATTCATGGCACTGCGACCAAACGCTCGCTAAACCTTTCGAAAACCAAGGAGGTTACGCCCAGCGAGTATAACGTAGCAACCTTTCCCTGTCAGATAGGGCTCAATTTACATGCCAATGGCTGCTAATGAGAAATGAGAGACAGGAGAATTCGGCTTTTACTTTCTTACGGCTTGCGCTTCGTATCTACTTCTCATTTTTAACCACCTTGAGTTTATTCATGGTATATACAAGTTCATTGTATTCATGGCACTGCGGCTCAACGCTCGCTAAACCTTTCTAAAGGTAAGGAGGTTACACCCAGCGAGTATAATGTAGCATCCCTTTCTTGTCCGATAGTGCTCAATGTACATGCTCATGGCTCCTAATGGGGATCGCAGCGTGCGCGTTGACTAAAAGCCGAATGCTCATGTCTCTCATTCCCCATTAGCAGCCATTAGCATGTACATTGAGCACTATTTTTTCTTGTTAAACAACGCACAGAAGAAATCTTTCACTGGCACCACCTTGGAGGTCAAGTGTTATACCTATTTCGGGTATGTGCCACTGGTGGTTACATACGAGGGACGCCCAAGCCACGCCATAAGGAGCTTCGCCCCTAAAATGGACACCATGCTCGCAGGTCTTTCTGGAGTGCAAGCGTACTTAGACGATGTACTTGTTTCTGAATAATCGACCGACTACGGACCCGGTTGGAAGCAGTTTTGCAGCACTTTCGCGAACATGGGGTAAAGCTGAGGTACGAAAAATGCACTTTCAGCCAAGAATCCGTAACTAATCTCGGACATCAGATAGACAAATGTGGCCTGTATCCAACTGAAAAGAGCGTGGAAGCTAATGTGAAAGCACCGAGCCCTAGTAATGTGAGCGAGTTGCGATTGTTTGTCAACATGTTGGCATCTTATTCCAGATTCTTACCAAACATGTCAACAACGTTATCTCTGTTGTATCAATTGCTGAAAAAAATGCACAGTGGGAGTGGAAGCACCCCCAGGAAACAGAAGTTGTTCAAGCCATGAAGCGTGGAAACTTGGGCAAGTTGGTAGGAAATAACTGAAAGCAGAAACAGCGCAAACTAGAAGTAGTTACTTCGTAACTACGGAAGCGAAAAAACAAGGGCAGAAAAGAGCGCTGACTTTCAACAAATATTTATATCGGAGTGGTGTACACATATAAGCGAAAAAGGAGAGAATTGGGCATGCGTAGAAGGGTGCAGAAATAACCACTGCGATACAATGTCAGCGAAACACTTGTCTCTTGTTGAATGGGTGAAAACAAATACACGTGTAGTTTAAAAAAGATTTGTGTGGAATGGTTTACATAGGGCGAACCGGAAGGAACCTAATGACAATTTAAGTGAGCACAATAATAATGTGCGCAACGTAGTTCAAGGACACCTCGGAATCCACTGCCAAGACTGCGGCTGTGTGCCAGTTTTTGAGCGTTGCGAGGTATTAAGCAAGCGCAACTCGCAGGCCACGCGGGAGATAATTGAAGCTTATCAAATAAACAAGTTTGGCGGTAAATGTGTAAGTTTCCCATCGGTTGCGCTGTTGCAAAAATAGATTGCATATCTAGATCTTTTTTAAGCTACACGTGTATTTCTTTTCCGCCCATTCAACAAGAGACAAGAGTTTTTTTGCTGACATTGTATCGCAGTGGTTGTTCCTGCATCCTTCTACGCATGCCCAATTTGCTCATTTTTCGCCAATATGTGTACACCACTCCGATATTAAATATTTGTTGAAAGTCAACGCTCTTTTCTGTCCTTGTTTTTTGCTTCCATAGTTACGAAGTAATTACTTCTAGGTTTGCGCTGTTCCTGCATTCAGTTTTGTCCAAGCCAAACAATGTCTGAAGCACGCAGAGGTACTGGCTCATTTTGATCCATTGAAAGAACTGATATTGGAATTTGACGCTTTTCCACATGGCATTGGTGCAGTGTTGTTCCACGCAGAAGGCACCGCTCATCCACCAATCGGATTTCGCTCAAGAACTCTTACGAAAGCCGAAAGGAACTACTCGCAATTGGAGCGTGGGGCACTGGCACTAGTTTTTTGGTGTCACTAAGTTCCAGGACTACCTCTTCGATTTTGAGTTCACACTAATTGCAGACCACCAACCACTTGTGGAACTGCTCAGATCCGACCACTCAACGCTTGCTATAGCAGCAGCCCGAAATCGACGGTGGGCACTTTATTTCGGCGATTAGCGCTACAAGCTTCAGTGAACTCCCGGAAAGCAAATGCTGAACTCGGATGCCCTCAACAGGCTTCCACAACCATTTTCTGGCCATGCTGTCAAGCCGCAAGAGGGTATCTTTTGTATGCATAGCCTGGATGAAGGCACAGTAACGACGCGGGAACTACAACACCTCAGTGTTGTCAGCGCTCTTTTCTGTCCTTGTTTTTTGCTTCCGTAGTTACGAAGTAATTCTAGTAGGAAACACTTAGGCGCAACGCTACGATGAGTGCCAGCATCATTTCCGCAGCCGCTGCAAGCGTTAGCGCCCGCTGCTTCGCATCCACTCTTGGTTACTTTTAGCGGGAGATGGTGCTGTTTTTGTTGTAGTGCACAAACTGCACCTAGATGAATTGTAGTAGAAGGTATATTATGAGTGCACTTTCTCGCGGGTTGCGTCGCATATGAACATGTCGACTGTTGGGAAGGCTTCGCAAATGCTTACCAAGTCGGGCCTGTACGTATATGTTCGAATTACTGTATATTCGCGCATGACCTGTGGAGTATCAAGTGCCTCAGCCTCTAAAGCCAAAATAGACATGTGACTCTAGTATCATACAAACACAAGCTTCATCGAAAGGAAGAAAACTAGCCGGCAGATTCGCCCAGTGAAATTGATAGAAAAATATTGACGTTGAATGATGACACTATTGTATGGCTGTGCTACTGAGAGGGATGCCGTAAAGCTGTTTAATTTCCTTTTGCCAACATTCATGACGCGATAGGAGAGCCCGAGCTGTTCTTATTTTTGTGAAATGAGACAAAGCGATATTGGCAGGACTTTTACGTAGGGCGACTACCAGGCAAGTGTGTGTTCTGCCTTTTAACAATCTCCGGTGGCGTCCTCATTGTATTATTGTTGAGGTGGCGTCCTCAGGGCGGTGTACATGAGCGCTGTGTGCCTGAGCACCACTTTATATTACAGTACCCAAACCAATTGATAGCTGTTACGTGCGTATTTTTAAGATGAACGTTGCATGAACTTCTCCTCATTTATTTTAGGCATACTGTGCTGGCAGCTATGTAAATATGATACGTCTGCACACCAAGCAGAGTTACTCCTGTTACTTCTTGCTGCTTTCCGTTCTTTTGTTTGCACAATGACTGATTTGATTTCTTTTTTAATGGCGTTTTGTGTTTGGTGTTAAACTTGAAATTCACCTACATCCATATAGTCCTATCAAAAAGCAGCCAGTGCAATCATGTTCCATCCTCGTCAATTGTAGATGTGTTTTAATTTTGCATATAATATGAACCAATGCTAGACTGATTGTTGATTGCACAATTCCATAGAAAATTAGTTACGCTATTCTATATCACAATCGCGAAAAATAGCTAGTAAGTGTGATTACCCCAGAACATTAGATTCATTTTTTTTCATCCAAGATGATGGCCACTACACTTATTTCTTATTATTGTGTTGAAATTTTGCTGGCTACGGTTCATTGGTGGGGTGGTTGCGTAAAAAATTTATTGGTGTATGGAAAGACGCGCGTTAGCACGCAGTGCATGGCTCCCACTTTGACACCTATAAATATGCCTGCGGAAGAAGCCATGATTGCCGAGTGCCGTGATTCACAATTGCCTTGATTGAAAGAAAGAACGCACAATGCCCAATTCATGAGAGTTTCAACATGGCGTCATTGGATGGTTGCCTTCTCAGATGACATATCCGGCGTTCAGATTGACTGAAGTATTCTTATGAATAGATATTGTACAACAACTCACAGTCAATGGTTGCAGGGAGTGATGGAGTGCAGAGCAGATGTCGCACTAGACATTCAGAGCTCTCAAGGCCTGCTAGCGCCATTGCATTGTCGTTTACCTGATTGTAAGTAGGCGCGTATTTCTCCTTTGAATCTTGTATCCGGATTGAGAAGAGAATAACATTGCTAAATCTGTTATTCAACGGACGTTCATGGACTTGAAGTACAAATTGCTTCATTTCTGAAGTGCTCAGAAGGCGCCGCTCTTTCAACTTTGCGTCTGCTGATGCTCATACAGAACTTTTGATAAATGCTTGTGCTTTCTTTTTTTTTTATGTAAACCTTGTAGGAAGCTCAGGAACAAAGCTCAAGCAGAATCAACAGACTGAACGCTTTAGCGTAACAGTGTGCTCATTGGAAATAGCTGTTTCTGTTTAGAGTAAGTGTGTACTATATTTGAATTACCATTTTGTACTACACACACTCAGTGTTTGAAAGCACTGTGCGAAAACTTGTATTTGTCTAAATTTATTTTATTTTGTTGCCCACGACAAAAGAACACAGTGCATCAATGCACACTCTTCCAGAAACTAAGAGAATATTGCATCTTGAGATCATTCAAGTTCAGCCGGTGTACGAGGACTGCTCTCGCTCAATGAAACCAAGTAAGGACAGCTTTGGGCGCTTCCTCTATAAGAGCTAGTCTTATCTAACAGAAAATTCCACTACCGTGAATCTTTTCATCTCATTTTGGCTTAAAATGTTGCCGATGAATAGGAAGTGTGCTGCATCAGTACAAATACTTTTATTTTTACCTATATTGGGAAGCATCATTAAATTATTAGCGGCGAAAATCTTCAATTTTCAAACAATTCTACAGATCATGTTCACGCCACTCTTAAATCACTCATGTCAAGCGGTGACCGCTTAGCGTTCGCTACATGCAAAGAACAATGGCATAAACTTGATAACGAGTGGTTACAAGAGCTACCTTGGCCTGTAAGTGTATGGAAACTACCGAATAACGCCTTGATGCGCGACGTTATTTACAATGTGTATAAAGGTTTCAGCACTAATATGCTTCTTCGAAACTTAGGCCCTCATGCATCTTCTTGCCTCGTGAATACACTGAATCATAGCGCTCTACTATACATGGTCGATTGGCTACTTATAGAAGATAACAAGGCATTGAGAAACCTACTTGATAAAATTGTCTGCAGAACTTACAAACGCACTTTCACGCATGGTGATTATCTTGAGTATCCAAGACATAATCCAACATGCAGTAAATCTTCATTCTTTTTCCAACCTGGCCTTGTGTCACTGTATTCCAGAGGCAGAAACTTTGATAAGGTGGCAGGAAAAACACAAATACCCGGTATTAGCAAACTGCGTAACGCCATTTTGTATTTCGGCTGTATTTTAGCAACACAAGAGAAATGCTTTGATGGATACATGCGTATTGTGCTTGAGGCCCTTAGTATGTACAATGTTACTGTAAAGTTTAACTACTATACTTCTACATCAAAAATTATTGAAGACCTAATAGAAAGCAATCTAGACATACAGGGCTATCTGGTAGCCGCCAATCACCATGTGGCACGGTACTTTTCTATACCAACTGCATTCATTCCGATGGAAGAGACATTTTATGTTAAACGTAATCAACCTGTGACGCCATCTTTTCTGGATATTCTTATAGAATCAAAACTTAGTTTGTGGCTGCTTTTCATCGTCTTTCCTTGCATTCTTGGGATACAATGCCTTGCTGATTGGATTGAGCCAAGATCTCGCTCTAACTTGCTGAGTAACTTATCTGATTCATCCATGTTTCTCCTGGCTTCATTTTACTCCACATCTTCGCCACTTCCTCGCCGTCGTACTTGGATTGTGACAAGAATTGCATTGCACGGCACATAGCTTGTGGCTATACTACCACTGTCTAACTTCTTCCGCAGTGACCTCGTCTCGCGACTGAGCCTTCAGACGCCTCTTAATGTCATCGACACAGTTGTGGAACTTGAGGATGCCCTTGAGACCGCAGCAATAACTCCTTGCTTCACAAAAGACACCTTAGTGCATACCATCCTCAGCATGAAGCGGAAGCACACCAGCAGCCTGCTTATGAAGCTTCAGTCAGCGAGAGCATTACATCCAAACAAAGGTCGCCTTGATATGATCACTCATGAGTTTCTGTGGTGTGCTGAACAAGCCCAACACGTCTGCCTTGGATTAAGAATGGAAAAACCAGTCCTTAATTGCTTCGGTTCGCAAGACCTGGTTCAATCGAAAAATAACTTTGTGACAAGCTGGTTAACAACGATAATTCGGCAGAATTTTCCACTTTATGAGGGATATCAAGATTTACTTCTGAGAATCGAGGAAGTTGCACTTTCTCGCAAAATTGCCACCATACATCGTCAAGGATGTGCAAAAAATGAAACTTCGAGTTTCCACACTACATTGAGCCAGCTGTCAGAATTAGGAGGCGTCTTTTCACTACTTGCTTCTTTTCTGGGAGTTGCTTCTGTTACTTTTCTTCTGGAGATAATGATTGGAAGCAGAAGGCGTAACGTGACAGTTTACGTTTAAAATGACCTAATCTTAGAATAGTAAAGAAGCAGAAAAACAAACCATAGAATAAGGTATATAGTTAAGCAACAACAATTTGTGATGTTTCTTTTTTATGCCACTGAGTGCGTCATTGGTGTCATTCTTGATTGTCTTGGCGGTCTAATTTTGTGTCATGTAGCGTTAAGGCTTGTTTGAGCTGATGGTTTATAGTTTTCCTCTTTCACAAAGAATGCATTTTGCCTAAGTGTCTAAAAATGAATGGTAGCTGGCAGCTGCAGTAATCTTACCATAATGATTGATTTGATTTGTGGGGTTTAACATCCCAAAACTACGATAAGATTATGAGAGACGCCGTAATGCAGGGCTCCAAAAATTTCGACCACCTTGGGCTCTTTAACATGCACCCAAATCTGAGCACACGGCCTACAACATTTCCGCCTCCATCGGAAATGTAGCCACTGCCGACGGAATTCGATCCCACGACCTGTGGGTCAGCAGCCCATCGTAACATATTGACCTTGCAGAGAATACATAAATAATAAACAAGGACAATGTTACATTAGGTAGGTGACAATGTGGCGTATCTTCCGTGAAGTAAACTTTATTGAGCTTTATTATAAGCGTGGTTGATGCACTGGCTTGCACAAAAAAATTGTTGCATCTTGAAAATCAATATTTTAGAAGTCAGCCGATGATGGTTCTAGGTTGGCAAGTGTTTTATTTGAATTGTTCTAATATAGTCTTCAGTACAGTGACTTCTTTGTGTTTAAGTGTTTCAGAGCCTCAATAAATCAGATTTTCTGATGCTTTTGCATGAGAGACCCGTAATAGGAGTTTAAAGCTGAGGATTTTGAAAATTCTTACCTGGCGGGCACACCAAAAGTGAAACAACCTGGCCAAAAGCACTTCATCATTGTTGCAAAAAAAAACCACAATTGCTCTTTCTAAACCCAATATTTTCAAGTCAGTGCTGAACATTAAACACTGAATCATGGTGACGGCCTTTGTTTGTCCTTTGTGGGTACGATGACGCGCAAACAATTTGTGGTACCTTGGTAAATACCCCTCTGCTCGTGTCTCACAGCATCGAATGTTTTTCGGATGCTTTTTATTGAATATTAGAGTGGTGTTATCTCAAACATCCTATTTTGCTCGCTGAGAGGCACCAGATTGATTTACGTTGTGAATCACGTGATATAAGTTCGTTTTTTGAAAAGCATTTAAATTCGGAAAGATGCTCTCTGTTTCTTACCAACTCCTAAACACTTACAGGGATGTTTCGTAGCTGATGATGCAAATTGAAGTAGTTGGTTGTTGTATATGTTTGTTGAACATCAAGAGCAGGAATTTTGAGACAGCAAGTGTCGCGTTTCTGCTTTGTTAAGAACGTGTGAACATTCTAATTGTTTCAATATTTATGCTGAGTGCTTTGTTTTGTTATCTGAACGTTAATATAGAAATAATCTGACTGTATATGTGAACGCTTCTTCTCGTGTTCATTCGTATGGAACTTTACGACGCCAACTGATGTATAGGACAAAATAGGTTGGCAATTTTTCACGAAGGCAATTGCGTCTCCTAGAGTCCACTTATTAAAAAAATATTCAGCTACCTGTCGCTATAAACTGCAAATATCACTTTATTCTCATTGTTGAATAAAAATTAATTTTAGTCAAGCAAGAGCCTAATAAGCTTTGTTGTTGAAAACCATCATAAAATCCTAATAATTAATGCGGCTTCAGCATACGAGATCACTTAGTATCAGCTGGCGAAGCCACACCAGTTCAGGTAGTGCTTCGTAAACTATAAAATTTAACTTGTTAGCGAATGTCTACAAGAGCTAACAGATGATTCCGTCAATTGCATATTGAGTTACCTAGCCTGTGGTGATTCATACAAATTCATGGACAATATGAGGCGCCTCAACAAGTAAGTCGTGTCTGCACAACTGGAGGTACTGGTGCCAAACGAAATCAAAGACGTCACAGTGAACACGCGCAAGAATGTTCTAGCCATTGACGTTAACCACGCGGCTGCGCTGGATATATTGCGCAAGGTCACAGAGCTCAAAAACATGGCAGTCCGCTCTCAGATAATACTCGGTAAAGAAGTCATCGCTGGAGTAATTTATGATGTTGACGAAACCACTGTCAACACAGCCTTGCCAATCCTGATCAAGCACTCTACAGAAGGCACAGTCATAACAAGTGTTTTTCGTCTCGGCACGTCACGTTGTGTGAAGATCATATTGAACGGTGAAACCCTCCCGTCACACGTGAAGGTGGGACACTTTTGGCACGCTGTTCCTCCCTTCGTACCAAGGCCACTTCAGTGCAGAAAATGTACGAAGTTGGGTCACGTGAGCAGCGTGTGCAAGAACACCACCGTTTGTACCCAATGCACTGAACCTCACGCCACTAGCACATGTCAATCCAATACTCGGAAATGTTCAAATTGTGACGGGCCTCGCGATGCATTTTCGAAGGCCAGTCGGATTATCCGAAGGGAAATGGGAGTGCTGAAGAAAACGATTCAGAATCACTCGTCTCACCGGGTAGCAGCCGCATCTATTAGACGACGACGATCACGTCATCGACGGCGCTCCAAGACATCCAAGACACCGTTGTCTCGTGAACCGCACTCAAAGTCGCCTCCACTTCTGTCTCCCAGAACAAGCGCAGTCGGGTCGAAAGATAAAGAAACCGCCAACAGTGACAGAGCTGACGCCTGGCTGAAGCTCCGTCGACTACACTCCACTCGAGAGCGGCATCAGACTTCAACAGTGAAGCACTCTTCGTGCGAATTCTCTAAACCAACAGAGGAGGATAAACAAATGGTTGCCAAGGTCAGCTCCCTCGCGAGTACCATTCGTGTGTTCATGGAGAGGGTGCTAACACCGCTAGCAAAGCGCATTGTAGCTGCTCGATACCATCAGCCCGGTTCAAGCAAGCCTTGAGAAGTCGATTGCTCAAAACGATTAACAGCAAAACCATGGCTTATCTACTGAAGCAGCCATCTTTTGCAGATGATATTCAAAACGCCTTCATATTTAAATAGATTGTGAGAGGCTTGAGGTCCCGGATATTATTTGGCATATTGAAACCGCTTCCCGATAATGGTAATCTGGGAGCCGAACTCATTGAATATAAGAATATCAGGATAAGAGTCTTTCGCCTCAACCACGAATGGAAGTAGCAGAAACGTTATTGTTTACATTCGCAAGGACCTTACTGATTTCGCCCATGCAATACCGCAAGATGACGGCAACTAGTAAGTGTGCATTACTCTGAAGAAGAAGTGGTTGTCTTTTACACTTATTGGCGTATATATATATATATATATCCCCCTGCAAGTCCATTTGAATGTAAGAGACTAGCAGACATTATGGCAGCTATTCCCGGTCGTTGCATTATAACAGGTGGTTTCAATGCACATCATCCGATATGGGGAAGCTTGAGGACAAACTCAAAATGATGCTCACTGATATCGCTTGTGTCAGCTCTTTCTATTTGGGTCTAAGTAAATATCTTAATTTATTCGAAAAGTTGTTGTCTTTATGACACTACGTAACTAATTTTTCAAGATTGAGAAAGTAACAATCATATATTTACGTGTGCTTGTCTTGCCGACGAGAGCTTTAATGCTAGCATGTTGGTGTTGCATTTGAAACAAGTTTTGCAGCTCGAGGTGAAATACGGAAACAGGAAGAGGTAGACTGAGAAGACAGAGCGTTATTAGTAACAACATGTTTATTTTCGAACAGCAAGCCTCTTTTAAGCCACAATCATCAGGCAGAGAGGTAAGCCCATGGACTCAGATGAAAGAACGACAATGTTATCTACCTAAAAAAAAGAAAAAAATCGCAGACAAAACTATGTATCAGTGTGTACGTAGGAACGCCAGCTCTTTGAGTGACAATGCAATCGAAGGCTTCCTGGGACAAACATCACAAAGAGTGTCAATATGTTCGGTTTCGATGATCAAACGAGTCATCTCATCTTTATGCTGACCCCTAATGATTGTATTCGTGAACAAAGGCCACAAAGAACATGCATGAAGGTAAAGACCGAGAAAACCATCCGGCGGCAGTTTATCCACCTGATAACTGTGCTCTCTCAGTCGCTCATTCAAACCACCTATTGGTCTGACCTACATAATTTCTCGCACGAGAGAGCAGAATAGGCTAAATAAGAAATTATATGCACTCCACAAATTTATGTGAATGCCTTTGTGTGCACAACACCCTTTTACTATGCGAACAATCATTCATGACAAACAATTTTCCAATTTTATCACGCACTGAAATTGCGCCTTATTTTATTTTCCCAAAACGCCACCTTCTTGAGGGTATGTGACAGCTGGTGAACTTATAGAGTTATTTCCGTGCGTCTCATTTGTGACGATATATCATCATGAACAATAGGCTGACTTGAACTTCCACAAATTCTTTTCAACTCTTTTTATGCAACTGAAACTAAAACATGCTCCGGATAGCCAGATGCTTGCAAACGTGAGAACTGATTATGGAAGTTCTGCTTCATAAAGTTTACACATCACTTGTTCATTGTGTTCTTGATGCATGTCTTCACGATGTCTCTCTTGATTAGTCTAGAATTATCCAAATCTAATGGGCTTAAGGCTCTCTGAGCTTTTAAATCATAGCACGAGCATAGCCGGTTCTGAGAAAATTGAAGACCTAAATCTAAAAACCTTATTTGTTCGTCGCTTGGCCATTCCAATGGCACTTAATGGGGCTGAAGACCATCGCGAAGCTCATTCAACACATTAGTTCTCTCACTTTTGAAATGTTTCCGCGGGCTGTAAATGAAAATAATAAAATCATCCACATACCAAAACCCTTTCTTAGATGTCGTCCCCTCGAGACGATATGCCATAGTTCTATCAAGTGTTGTCAGAAAAAGATTGCTCAAGACAGGCGCGCCCAAACAATTCATACATATACCCTGCTTTTGCAAAAGAATATCATTCAAGACAGGCGCACCCAAACAATTCATACATATACCCTGCTTTTGCAAAAGAATATCATTGTTCGATTTTGTGAACGACCACGTAATATAAAAGTTCAACAAGGTAAGAAAAACTGTAAGGAAACACACCTGACTCAGAGGAAAGCGTGGACGTATTTCGAAGCAGCATTGACGAGTTTGGTGCTGTCAAGTTTTCTTCTCAGTCTGGTGTGTCCACTGGTAATTTTCTTGACAAAAAAATATATTACTTGGGTAGGCGCTACAGATTCACAGTTTTTATCTATTCAGAAACGACGAGTTCAGACATGCGTAATTTGAACGCGCGAGCGTCAAGGAGAGTTGACATATGGCAGTGTTCACCCGATCATGCAAAGAAATGTTGTGAGGACCCTAGCAGGACTCGAACTCCTGCATTCAGCGTGGCAATCAAGTATTCTCTCACGCAGCCATGACAGGTATTGGAACTATTTTCAAATAAACGCTACTGTTTCTGAAACGTCAATTGTGGTTGCACTGCTTTCAATGCATTGTTATAAGCACTACTCATACATATACACTTATAAGCCGTCACGTCCAGTTAACGTCAGTGAGAGTAATACCCCTGTCACACGGGCACCCGTGAAGACCATTTAACTCCCCGTCTTTACGACAACGAAGATGCGGTCGGTGTCACACGGCCACCCTTACGCAAACGAAGGTGAACGGAGCATTTCGCAAAGGACGTTCAACGATCACCCTTCGCAGCGAAACGAGGTACTCTCGTCCTCAGCAGTCTACAGGTCAGAGAAAAATTTCGAGCACTAAGTGGCCGCAGTGAAAGAAAAATACATTTTAGCAATATTAAGCGTTCTTATGTTGTAGTACTCAATCACAACGCGTGTTTGTTTACAACATTTACGCCCGCCAGAGTTCACTTACTCTCAACACCGATGCCCTACACACCGTGCCTCGCGAGTCGGGCCGGCCGGCGCCAGCCGATCAACGTTATTACCAGCGCAATATCGCACCACTTCCTCACGTCATCCGCTGTGTCGCTCACGGCTGAAGAACACAAAATGTGCGCTCACGAGGCAAGGAAGCATAAGAACTTTCGTACTGGGCATTTACACAGGCAAGAAAACAACTAAAAGCACAATGTGGCCAGCGTCACTAGCTGCATTGCTACATTTAGCAAATGCGTTTTTATTTGAAATTATTTTTAATGGTTTGTTAGTCGTATACCTACTTATTAGTGCTTTTTTGTAAAAACCGCATAACGAGGATTCTAAAAAATTAATAGGAATCAAATTAGAATACTTTTCCGAAAATCAAACAGCGCCAGCTGAGCCCCCTCGCGGCAACTGTTACAACCTTGTCATTGCCGTGTGACACTGCCACAACTCCTTCTCCGTCGAACCCCCTAGGGGAGATTTACGTTGACGGTGTTCAACGGAGTTTGGTGGTGGCCGTGTGACAGGGGTATTAGGCACCATCCGCTAAATTTGATTTATGTAGCAGTGCCCACGACTAAGATGTTCGCGAGCACCACACTTCATATCAGCTTACCACTTCTGGTGTTCGTAATATCCATGTGGTCATTGGTATCGTTAAGCAACTGTAAAAAGGTGGTTACACATTATATAGGTGGCTGTTTAACGTACATAATTAACATACATACATTTGTACATGTCTTTAGAGCCACTTCGTAACGTATTACAACAAAATAGTAAAACGGAGTGATATTCTATTCACGTGTTCCGCATATAATTAATACCCAAAATACCTGGAAGCAGCTGTGTTTTTGGCAGTTATAAACCTGAATATAATAAGAGTATAGAGAACCGCAATCACTGAACACATATTATCAGCGAGCGTTGATAAATGTGACACTGTAATTAAGGTAATTTTTTAACACCTCTTTACTATCATTTGTTTAAAATAGTCTTCCGCCTGAAGATAAATATTTTCTTCTTAATTTACGTTAAGTGCAGGCTTCGTTGTTCTTTACCGGCTTTGCTTTACTTTTACAATTTATCTCTTGCTGCAAAAATTTAGCTGCTGCAGCTGAATTTTCACAGCTACAATATGAAATCCAAATATCAGGCCATTAGGCCAGTTCTTGCAGTATGACTTGACTAAACAGAAAACGCCGGAGAGGTTTAATTATATGTTTGGGAAATCTCATAGCCTCACTTACAACTATGTTACCATATGCAGAAACTCTGAGTTATTCTAGTAGGGCGTCGTTGACTAAAGCAATAATAACACTGCAAGTGTGAACGTGTTGGAGTTAGGACTAGGTGGCTGAATTTTCCGACATCTTTTTTTTTTCATTCTCGAGTATGAGTGACATCCATAAACCAGACAATTTCAGATTGAATATCGAACCAGGTCCCCCATGTGACAGTGCGCACTGAATAAATGTGACGCTCAATCGCTTTATAACAACGGAGCCCGTGTTCAACAAACTTGAATCACGACCAGCACACCAGCAAGAGAAGTAAAGGAGACGGGTCAGACAAGTACGTGCACTCCAGTGAACTATCAGAGCTCACGTTGATTGCCAATGCATGATTCAATAGGTGGCGCACGTGTTCATTTTTACCATTTTCTCATTTTCTTCAATGCCTTTAATGATATGGTAATGCTTTCTGATCTATCATTAGCATAGTTTTGTAAACTGAATTTTATTGAAAAGACAATCAAACTGTGAAACTTCTCTTGATAATTACTTTGTTTGTGTGCAGGCAAAAACGTAATTTCCTCAACGCATACGTGTCCAAATACTAAACAAGAAGCATCATGAGATTTTTACGTGATGATGTCATCAAATACTTCGTCATAGGATGGTGACAGGTAGTTTTTTTTGTGAAGTACAGGGCCGAACCTGTACTACAGCTCACTCATAAGAAAATCTCAATGAACTAAGCTGCTCGGTCTCGACACTTGTTTTCCTTCCGAAAACTGACGTATAAACTTGACATATAAGCTGATGACAGCCAAGCTTTTGTGCACTTAAATACAAACGTGAATGAGAGCGCAGGAGAACTGCACCTGACATTTACACTATTGCTATACTTCTTCCATGTTCATATACATTGAACCACTTTTAAATATTGAATTTCATTGGTGACTTTTTTGTTTGGCGACATCGTTTTAGCATTCACAATAACTGCGTCACCCATGGCGACTCACATAACAAAGCCGACAAGTGGCAGCCAGGCGCAAAGCTGCGTACATGGCAGCTGCTCCGAGCACCAGGAACGCCATGGCACCAATTTTCCGCGCCGTTGCAAACCCATTTCCTATTGACTGTCGCCATGTGGTGATATCGCTGCACACTTCCAATCTTTTCTTCGATTGAGTGATGATAAGTTGTGATTCTACGCTTATATTGTAATGGGCCTCCTTGTTTCCTGCGTAAGTGCATTGTAAAAGTATCTCTTGAGTTTTGAGCGCGATATTATGAGAAGTGTGTAAACTTGTCTTGAAGTTTCCCGAGCATTGCCTCACGTTCTGCGTAAAGCCGAGGTTGCGATTTGCCTTTACTGAGTAATTCTCTTAAAAAAATAGGCACGTGTCGCAACACTTACATTCAATTCAGTGATTGGTAAAATAATTCCACATTTATGCAAAGGAAGCGTAGCAGCAAGAACATAGTTTGTCCGTAATACAACCTAATCACATCCTATTGATGCAGCAATAAAAATGGCACTGATTACAACGGAAGGAGCCGCTTAAGTCCTATCGATATTTCACACACAACAGCTTGATTGCGTAGTCGCACCATGCACACTTGACAGCAGGAAAGCTTATAGTCATAAAATTTCATGACTCCAGTAAAATTTACTCAAACGATTGCAGCATACTGACTGCTACGGCGACACAAGTGTACATGCACGAAAATGTGTTTTTACTTTGTAGCTGTTTTTATGAAAGAGATAACAGTGATATTATGTACGTGTTTTGTGAATCTTTAGTTGTTGAGATGGGTAAGTCTCAAATATTACCACTAGCTCCAACCGGCATTGTGTATTCGGTAAAAATAGTTCAGTAAAATAACCGTAAGAGGGTTTCTACAATAGTTGGATAATTCGCGAATAAAAAAAATTAGAGCATAAAAAATAACCAAAGAAGAAACACACTGAAGTAATTCGAAGAGTTATTGTGTGCCGAATCTTAAACCATCGAAAGCGCTGGAAGAGCATGCGCAAGCCACTTGCCCAGGGACAACACGGACACTTACCTTAGCATCCCGCTTTCATTTCTTCTGTCGTAATCATGCTCTCGTACCCATAAAGTGTACGAGTAGCTGGGGATAGCCAGTCATACTAGGTAGGGCCAATTAGGGTTATAGAAGTAATGTATCGTCAATGTGTGTAGGACTTCTTTTTACATGTTCTGTGCCTCAGTCTTCCACGACTGTATGATTAACGTTCAGCGACTGCGCCGAAATAACATTTTCATTGGTCCTTTTCAATGTTTCGAAAGACCTGATTCTAGGTGGACACTAAAAAACTTTTGCAATATTTTCAATTCCAAAAGAAAAAATAAACGTATGTCAATTTCGACGCCACGCACAGCTTGGAATAAAAATTATAGGGCGAGCCTTCAGAACTGTAACAGAAACAAAACGACCAGTCTAAGCCTACCACCAAAATTTTCGACAGTGTTAATCTTTCCATGGAGCTAGAGCATAAGGAATACTACAACAAGGTGAAAAACCGTACGTCAGTGGTTACTTGCCTTCCCTATTACCACACCACCGTGCCACAACATGTGTACCAGCTGCTTCCTAATTTGTGATGGTGACGTGCTGGAGTAGACCGTTACTGAGCTGCTGGAGAACTTTCGTTGCCTCTGTAAAATCAGTAAGTTTTTGTTGACTTCTTCGCCTTCTTGTTTCTCTTTTTAGTTATTATTGTGAGGTGCAAGAGAAAAATCTATACAATGCGTGTCAAGGTTTTGTGTCGAAGGCGTGCCATGACAGACAACACCGAAGGGGGATACGTATAAATAAGAGTTCCACCCCACAACTGCATTTTCCTTCAATGCACCAGATTATATATTCGTAGCAGAATCTAGACTTGCGAAAAATCCTTTTCTTATTCTACTCTACTGCTACTACTTCGTTCTTATCCATTTTTCTTTCAACTCTACTGTTACTGTTTATTCCAATTCAGCTCCATTGTTACTACTTCAACACGCTACATAGTCAACGTCCAATCCCTTATAAAAACAAAAAAATCGCGGCAATTTGCGCGAAACAGAACACACATTTCAAACAATCGGAAAGGAGACCTTGCGAAAAAAAATGCAAATGTCGAACTATATCTTCAGCGGATAGATAATAGCAAACTGGCGCGTCTGCCTCATTGGCCTCCAGAGAGCCGCTCAGTAGCTGTCGAGAGGCGCTATGCGACAAGGCCTATGCATATATGTCTACAAGAATATTCCTACTCAACTTCTACGTCCCAGATAGTGGTGCTGTGAACGGTATCCAGCAGAAACAATGGGGAGGATTAGACTTTTGTCGTCTGATAGGCTCTAAATAAAATAGCAGTATTTGCGGTATATATGAATTAGGTCACATGGGTTGCGTCGACTACAAGGTGCACTTTCATCTGATAGTTCTTCTGATGGCCTCTAACACTACAGGAGGTTCATAAACGTTAAAATTTAATATATAATCTACATACTCACAGTCATTGTGATCAGGATAATGCTTACAAGTTCATAGCAGCAATTGGGAGACAGCTTTATTATAGCGCCAACGCTACTTGGGCATTGAAATATATTACGTGAAAGCGCGACCGTAACGCTGAGCGAGTTAAAGAGTCTACGGTGCTTTGAAAACGAAGCTTGATACATTTTAGTGCGTGTCCCTGAAAGTTAGAGTAAAAAAAAACAGACTTCAGTGGAGGGAAAATCTTTGCTCCGCTCCGAATAGTAGTGATCTGCGTTTGTGCACACAAACATTTGCCGACGAAATATAAGTGATAACGATTTTCGATCAGCCGATTAATATAAACAGCTAGCGTCAAATGTGTGATTTGTATGCACATTAAAACTTACTTTTCTCCCGTGCTATCGGTTCCGAATGGAACGCCAGAAGTAGTGCATGGTGCAGTTCACACATTTACCATGAGAGATAGATGCGGTTTCCTGCTCGTGAACCACATTCATGATTTCGATTGTGCAGTGAGTGCAGCCAATTTCGGCGTTGCAGGTCTGTAGATGGTGATGACAGAACGGCGCTATGTAGTTGCTAATACTTGGGCAACACGCGCCCCTCTATTGGTGTACATCTTGGTGAACCAAAACAAAATCGGCAAATGTGTCAGGGAAGAGGAGAAAGACAGCTCTTACCCACCATTCTTCTACGTCATTAGATGCTATGGTGACTTTTTACCTTGCTGTAACAAGATAGCCTTCCTTGAAGCCAACCACCATCACCACTTCATCAACCACCAGAATTGATTGTCAGCGTACCGCGCTCGCTGCGTCAACAAGGATGATGCAATTTTTTTTCCATAATGACACCTTATACCGCCATCACGGCACCACTCACAAGCAGTATGTGTGACGTCACAACATGACGTCATGTAATGAAGTCACTACTCGACAACTTCACTGCATAGTCCCTGCGTGATGAGGGTGCTGATCTCCGTGGCAATAGAAGACCAGGCGCTGTGGGCAAGATTTGCGATGCCCCCGGTCGTGGAGTAAGAGCCAAACCACGTTAAAACCAGAAAGCATTTGAACGGAAACGAGGAAGTAACAAAAATTGATGGAAGAAAAACAAGAGTGTGTCCACTTTTCTGTATTCTCCGCCCAATGCGTAGTGCATAGAGTTCTTTTAAAAAATTAGAGGGAACTCTGGCACTGCAATTGTTCAACGGTCATCGAATCGTTGGGTAATAGAAAGATTTGCCTAGCTTTCGCACTTGCGGGTGGCGAATCACACTTGTGCCTTGGTTTATTGCAGTTTTTTTTCTTCTCGAAGCAAAGAACAAATTTCTCTGAAATACGTGAAGCGATTTGAACCGGTAAGCCCAAATGATTAGGGTGGTGAAGCGCAACTCGTCAACACTTTCTGAATGACGTTTCGTGACAAAAGAGCTTCGAGCCACGTGAGGTAAAAAAGAACGTAAAGTTCGAACACTATGCGAATATATGTACTACCCACAATTTCCATGCTCGCTGAAGTACCATGCGTTGCAGCTCCCTTAAACACTAGCCCTAAAGTCCCCTCTAAAACTGCCTTTAATACTGCAATCGCCCCATGCTCCTTTCGGAATCGACTATTGAAATCCATTTACACCATGGTATTGCGAATGAATCATATTACGATGTTTGATGCGAAGGCTTTGCATTCATCTGCTATAGCATATTTACAATATTTCTATTTAGCATTCTTAGGCCCGTAACCAATGTTGCGCAAAATCAGAAAAAACGACTGAATAAATAAGAAGCAGCAAAACTCAATAGGATTTGAAACCGGATCCCCTGTGTATATACCAGCCCGGCATTCTGCCAAGGAGTGACGCTGGTGCTCGAAATATCGTTGCAAACTAGTGTTTGGCAGGCTTCATATCGGAAAAGGAAACGCGTCAATATAACTAATTAAGTTGTTTAAAACAGCAAAGAAACAACCAGGCGTCATGGAATGCCAATATAGCGTAACGAATGGGTCGTCGAATGCTGATGCTGATGCTGATGCCCTTTGATGGATGGCGCTTACCCACAAAGGAGGATGGGCCAAGAACCGGGCGGCAGGATACTTAAATGAAACTAAACTGAAAATGAAGCCAATCTGAAAAAGTAGCTTAAAACAATACTACCAAAAAACAAAAATGTGTGCTGAGCAAGCGGTCAAACCATCTTTTGTTTTTGAAAGACATAACTACAATTCATAAACTAAAGATCTGAAAAGGTAGTGGTTCACTAGCATGGTAATCTTTTAGTTGCGTTGATGTAATCAAACACAGCGGAGCATACATCCCTGTGGCAGTAACCAAATGAAGTTCCGCCAAGTGATAAAATTACTGGTAAATTTACTTGTATTCCGAGCTTTTGTAATGGGGTTACTAAAAATCTTTTTCTCTGATAAGAATAACGATGACAGAATATAAAGAAATGTTCAATTGTTCCAATTTCGTTGCACCAAATGCATAGCGGTGACGCCTTGAGCTGAGCTTTATTAAGGTAATAATTTAGTTGTGAAACTGCACAGCGCAATCTGGTATAAGTGACCTCTAACTAACGAGATACACACCACTGTTTATTCCGGCAATAGCTCAAATGCTCGAAATCTTTAAATTTATCCAAATTACCTTTTCCCCATTGCAGGCAAGCATTTCGGAACCTTAGCGCGGTTACGTAAGCCGTATCTGGCAAAACTGGGATGGTGGGCCCACCCAGGGATACTGCTGCTAAAGAGTCCGCCATTTCGTTCAAATATAATCCGCGGTGACCTGGTACCCATAGCAAATGCAGTTTTTTTACGTTTTTCGGTACTAAATGCCGAAACGTATTCATCAGCTCTGAATTTACTGCCGTAGAAAGTGCATTACAAACTGATAACAAATCTGTAATGATAACTGCTAATGATTCGCTTGAGGGTAATTTGCGTAGGGCAAGAACAATGGCCAATAATTCTGCCATGAATACCGGGGTATAATCTGGGAGTGGAATCGAAAAAGACCAGTCCAAAGAAGTAGAGAAGATGCCAACCCCAGCCTTTTCTTTTGACACAGATGCATCAGTCGCTATAATATTGCTTATCTCTAGGTGGGCTAGATAATCTGCTAAGTGGGCATGGTCGAGCAGCAGCTATGCAGTCGACTAAGAACCCGTTTTTTCTTCTACTCCAGTTGCTGACGATGCTGGCTTCCGCCCCCTGCAAAGAAGCTCTAACGGACGGCTTTCACCTACCTTCGAAGGGCGCTTCCAACTGGAGCGACACGGCGAGGTTCTCTTCGTGGTGCCTTGCGTCACGGGTGCATGTTGTTCAGGGCGGACCGCCAACGCTTCTGCAGTCTTCTTCTTCGGCTTGGAATCATGCTTGGCAGTGCCCCGTGTTTGATAGCACAACAAGCCTGCCTGTTGTCACTCCGATAATCTCCGAATGCTCATCAGCATCGTCATCACCCAGCCACAAGTTTATAAGCAGCCGTCATCCCCCGCGCGACTTCAGTGGGCATGGTCGAGCAGCAGCTATGCAGTCGACTAAGAACCCGTTTTTTCTTCTACTCCAGTTGCTGACGATGCTGGCTTCCGCCCCCTGCAAAGAAGCTCTAACGGACGGCTTTCACCTACCTTCGAAGGGCGCTTCCAACTGGAGCGACACGGCGAGGTTCTCTTCGTGGTGCCTTGCGTCACGGGTGCATGTTGTTCAGGGCGGACCGCCAACGCTTCTGCAGTCTTCTTCTTCGGCTTGGAATCATGCTTGGCAGTGCCCCGTGTTTGATAGCACAACAAGCCTGCCTGTTGTCACTCCGATAATCTCCGAATGCTCATCAGCATCGTCATCACCCAGCCACAAGTTTATAAGCAGCCGTCATCCCCCGCGCGACTTCAGTGGGCATGGTCGAGCAGCAGCTATGCAGTCGACTAAGAACCCGTTTTTTCTTCTACTCCAGGTTGGTAAATTTCACTCATGCCACTCTAAAAAGTCAAACAACCTGTGTCTGCTGCTTGTACCATGCCCAAGTGTACTTTTTTTATGTATTTGCGAATGTGTTCATGTTGTGAAACTATTGCTTTTGAGTGGTGACGTCGAATCCAATCCAGGTCCCAATAATTCTTCTAGTCTTCCTGATGAGCTGGCTGAAGTCGTGAAGGCAATTAATGCGCACGTTGACGCACGCCATAAAGAATTAAAAACAGTTCTTGATGAATTGAAGTCCAGTCAGGCGATTTTGGAGCAAACTGTGTCAGATATTAACTCAAGATTGGTTGCTGTAGAAGCTCGTGTAAATTCCTTCGACAAAATGCCTCCAAGTAACCTGCAGCAAACTATAAGTGATACTGTTCGTGGGGCGAACGCTGAATTACGTTCACGCCTAGATGATTTCGAGGATAGGTCACGGCGAGAAAACCTTCTATTCTTCGGAATACCTGATGCTGCAGCCGAAACATGGTCGCAGTCCGAAGATAAGGTTCGCGAGATTATGTCCACTCTAGGTCTCCAACTGCCGACCGATGCCATTTCACGTGCGCATAGGCTTGGTTCATACGCAAATAAGAAGTGCCGTCCTGTAATTGTAAAGCTTTCTAATTTTAAGGTTAAGGAAAGCATTATGGCAAATAAGGCCAAATTAAAAGGTATCGGTGTCAGCTTAAGTGAAGATTTTTGCAAAGAAACTAGGAACACGCGTAAAAAATTGTACGAGTACGGAAAGTCGACTGGTCAACAGTTTGCAGTGCGTTACAACAAGTTATTCATTAACAAAAAATGCTTCGTTTACTGCAGTCAAACCGACAGCGTTTGTGAACTTACCCGTGAATTTACTTCTTCACTTTCCCCTTCAAGTACCAATATTCCTAGCAGTGTTCTTCCCTCTTCCTAGCAATCCCAACCTACTAAACGTGCCGCAACACTTGAACCAGTTTCAGTCTTGTTTACAAATATTAGAAGTGTGCTAAGTAAACGTGACGAGTTATCTTCTATAATTGATGACTGTTCTGCGGACATAGTAGTGTTAACAGAAACTTGGTTGTCAAGTAAAATTCGCAACACTGAGGTTTTACACTGCAAAAACACCTACAATTTTTACAGATCAGATCGTATAACAAGAACAGGGGGCGGTGTTCTTATCGCGATATCAGATAGATTTTCCTCTCATATTGTTCCCATAAGTTCGCCACTAGAAATTGTATGCGCGTGCGTTCGATTTGCGTATCAGGACGTGATTTTGTGCGTTTGCTACCGACCGCCTCGCTGCCCCTCAGACTTTTGCGAAAACTTCCATGACTGTTTGCACGCAGTTTCTGTCAGGTACCCAAATTCTCATATATTTGTCATGGGCGATTTTAATTTCCCAGAAGTTACTTGGGGCAGTGGGGATGGAACGGCTAGCTGTCTTTCAGCGGAAGGTAATTGCTTTTTAAACATATGCAATGATTTTAATTTAACCCAAGTAATCCATGAACCCACGCGCATCACAGCATTTTCTTCAAATATACTTGATTTGGTTTTCACAACTAATCCTTCGGTCATTTCATCGATTCACTACCTACCCGGGCTTAGTGATCATCGCATTGTACACTTCACCTGCGCAATGCAACCACAGCGTCCTATGCACGCAACTAAAGTTATAAAAGATTATGCGAAAGCTGATTATGCATCTATATGTACTGAGTTGGAAGTTTTCACTGAAAAATACATTGCATGTGCCGCTGATAACACTGTAGAGGAGAACTGGGTATCGTTCAAAAATAAGTTTAATTCACTTATAGATTGTTATGTTCCTTTACGAACTGTTCGAACGGCGTTCCGCTCTCCGTGGTTCACATCAGCACTTCTTCGCTTACGTAATAAAAAAAAACGACTTTACCGCAGCGCTTCATCATCTGACACCACGGAGAGATGGGCGGCTTATCACAACGCAACATTAGAATACAAAAAAGCTTATGCAGTTGCTAAACATAGTTTCTTCAGCGATACCCTTCCCTCTCTTCTACAGTCTAACCCTCGTAAGTTTTGGTGTCTAGTAAATGGTCCAAAAAATAAGAACATTGATCTTTGTGACGAACTTGGTTTGGCGATTGCAGGTGACAGGTGCTGCGAGGCTTTGCAAGACGTATTTAAAAAATCATTTTCCGTTGACAACTCCAATCATTTACCAATTCAAGCCGATCCTGGATATCCCCGAATGGAACCAATCATCATTGATCAATTGGGGCTATTTCACCTCATATTAAAAATGAAAGCCTCGGCACCTGGCATAGATGGAATCGCTCCCCAATTTCTCAAACAAACTGCCACTTATTGTTCAGTCATTTTTTCACAGCTCTTTTCACAGTCATTACAAAATGCCTCATTGCCCAGTGACTGGAAGGCGGGGAAGGTGGTTCCTGTGCCTAAACCAGGTGACTCATCTAATCCTTCTAACTACAGGCCCATCACTTTGACTAGTATTCCATGTAAGCTTCTCGAACACATAATCTATTCTAACTTAATTATATTTCTCGAAGAAAATAACTTCTTTCACAACAGTCAGCATGGTTTTAGGAAACACTACTCATGTGAAACCCAACTACTTCTCTTCACCAACGACTTATTTTCAGCTTCTGACACTGGCTCCATTATCGATTGCATTTTCCTTGATTTTCAAAAAGCTTTTGACACCGTTTCTCACCGTTTACTCCTACTAAAACTAAGCATGCTAAATATTGACTCAAACACATTACGATGGATCGAATGCTTCTTATCTAACAGAACCCAACATGTAACAGCTAACGATCATGACTCACGCAATTGTTCAGTAATCTCTGGTGTGCCGCAAGGTTCTGTCCTTGGACCCTTACTCTTTCTAATTTATATTAATGACCTTCCATCCAGCATTACATCAACAATCAGGCTATTTGCCGACGATTGTGTCATCTACCGCATAATAACTAACTCTCATGATTCATCACTACTTCAATCTGATCTTGACAACATTACATCTTGGTGCTCACTCTGGTCAATGAAACTAAATATTGGCAAGTGCAAAATAATGAGGATCTCTCGAGGAAGTACTGACTGCACTAGCCCTGTTTATTCAATTTCTAATTTTCTGTTGTCGTCTGTCAATACTTACAAATATCTTGGTGTTCACATAGATAACAATTTAACATGGAATAATCATGTCAGTTATGTGATTAACAATGCTAACCGCACTCTCGGCTTCTTGCGCCGTAACTTTTCATTAGCACCTGTTTCATTAAAACTTCTTCTTTATAAAACACTAGTCAGATCTAAACTCGAATACGCCTCATCAATCTGGGATCCTCATTCTTGTTCACTTGTTAATGCACTGGAAGCCATCCAAAATCGCTCAGCTCGCTTCATTGTCGCTAATTACTCCCGTACCGCTAGCATCTCATCAATTAAAAATTCCCTAGACCTTCCTACCCTTTCTAACAGGAGGAAACAGGCCCGACTCTGTCTCTTTCACAACATTTTTTTTATGAATCCTGAAATAAAGGGCACATTGTTCTCGTCACCTTCTTACGTTTCATCTCGCATCGACCATAACTTCAAAGTCCATGTGCCACTCTGCCATACCAACATATACTTCCACTCCTACGTGCCGAAGACTTCATCCGAATGGAACCACCTTCCTGCCTCCATCGCCAGCAACCCTGATCATGCATCATTCAAGACTGCCATCTCTAACTTGTAACCACTCCTCTCTGTAACGCCGCAAATGGCATTGAGAGTATTTAAATAAATAAATAAATAAACTGGTCATTTAAATACCTATATGCCAATTGTTTCGCGTTATGAGGAAATATATCATCGAATTGTATGCTAGGCATTGACTTTAGGTTGTGTATTGGACCAATATGTCTAATTTTTACATTCAGTTGCTTTAGTAGCGCTTGTGCAAATACTATTTGCGGGGTGTGTAGTCGCGACCAATGGGTTTCGAAAAATAAAGTCGGTTCTTGAATGAAAGCGTAAAATGAGAGTCTTTGGTGTGAACTGTATATCTTTAAGAATGCTTGCACAGTAAGAATTTTGAACGTCGTCGAATGCTACATCCCATTACTAAAGTTTCAGGCATACTTCTTCCTCGTCGTCAGCCGCAGCGTCAAAAAATTCACCGAAACACCTTGCAAGTGGGCAGCTGGTACCATGCTTCTACGAAAAAGGGCGAAGGATGGCATAGTGGATACCTCCCTACTACACAAAAATTTGTTTGGGTGAAGGCATATGGTGTACCCTGAAAGTGTGCTTGTAGAAGTTACCCAAATAGTGTTCAACAGAGGCTAAAGAAGTTAACTCTTCCTGCTTTTGCTGTTACTTCGCTGCGCATTTCTCGCAAGCCTGGCAGTATATTGTAACCCTTGGTAAGTACTCTTTGTGATAGCACACAACACTCATACTAACAAGCTGTAGCTTGATGTACGTCCACTTATGGAACAAAGTTTAAAGAATCTTGCCTCTATCTTAAAGTGATAAATATGAATATAGTATAAGCGTACAGTTACATGCAGCCGAAGGAAAGCATGAAAGAATTATTTTAGATTTTATTTTTAAGTACTCATGATGCTGTGTTGTAAAAAACAAATGTGTCAGTAACCTTGTCGTAAAAAACAAATATATATATATATATATATATACATATTGTCATGACCAAGAAAGACGCTGGCGCTTCGGCGCGCGGGCAGCTAAGGGAAGGTAGAGGAAGAAGAAGGCAGAATAAGAACTGCTCAAATCAAATCAAATCAATCAAATCAAATCAATCAAATCAAAAACAAAAAAAATTATTTATTACTCCCAAGGGCAGAGTGAAGTAAACGCAGCTAAGGGGTAAACATAACACCTCAAATCTCAAAATTGCTCAACTTGATTTTTTTTTCGTTTGCTCTTTTTATGTTGTTTTTATTTTTACATTAGTCTTATTATAATACCAATTCATTACACATAGTTAAAATGATTACAGAAAAACTGCACTACACTCTATTGGCCAATTCCCCTGAGTGGGTATGAGCCAACCTCCCAGGGAAACAAAACAAAACAAAAAAGAACTGCTGGCCCAGGATCGGGTGTTGTCTCTAGTTTTCTGTCTCGCTCATCACAATATATATATGTGTATATATACGGGAAACAAGTGGATACCTGAAGCCTCGTTTTTTCTGTGTTTTTTGACACAATAATAATGAAATCTAACAGACAATAATGCCAAGGAAAGTATACGGGAGGTTGTTAGACTGAATTGTAAGGTAAATATGAAGAAAGAAAAGTGGGTGACAAGATAACTTGCCGCAGGTTCGGATCCTTCCACTGCCGACATTTTCAACCGTGTCCCACGAAGGCCTAAACCCGCCACAGAGGTGTGAGCTTTTGAGCCTCTTTGACAAGTTTCGGCCATGTTTTGACAGTCACAGCGCTACTTTAGGTCGAACATCTACCGTATGCCACCAGATCGACACAGGTAATCATCCACGCCCCGCCTCATCAACCTCATCATCCTCTTTCTCACCACCCTGTAAATTGTCAGGCTCTACCCCAACAAGTACCATAGCCTTTTAGGGGCGAAGTTCCTTAAAGCGGCATCCGGTCGTCTCTCGTCGTAGTACGCAACATCTCTTACAATTTGACCTGCAAGGCAGTGCCAGTGGGTGATTTCTCCTGTGCGTTGTGGAACAATAGAAAATTCACAGCGTGCGCGTTAACTAAAAGCCGGATTCTCCTGCCTCTCATTCCCAATTAGCAGCCATTGGCATGTACATAGGCAAGAAAGGGTTGCAAGGTTATACTCACTGGGCGTCACCTCCTTGGTTTTAGAGGTTCAGCTAGCGTTAGGCCGTAGTATCAAGAATACAGTGAACTAGTATATACCATGAACTCGAGGTGGTTGAAGGTGGGAAGGAGACACGAACCGCAAGCCGTAAAAAAGTGTGCGTGTGCCACCTCTCATTTAGTCCTTGAAATGTCTGTGGATGGCGGTGCTTCTATATGCGAAATGTATGATGAAAAGATGCGAGATGGTTGTATTTGGAGTGTTGACTAGGTGGACGAACGGACACACAGACAGATGCATAGACGGACGCACGTATGGCTGCATAGACGGATGGACACATGGATGGACGCAGGGGCGGATGCATGAACGAACGCAGGGATGGACGCACGAACAGACGCACGCACGAACGGGCGGATGGACGCACGGATGGTCACACAGACGAACGCATGGACGGACGGAAGCAAGAACGAATGGACAGACGGATGGTTCGCCCCACTCTCCATCATTCACCCCCTGGATATGCTGCCATTTTTTTATTTATTTCGTACCCTCATGACCATGACCATTAGCGTACGAAATAAATAAATAAATGTACCTAATGGCTCCCGCGTGAATGACCAGCCCACCGCGTCGTCTACACCCTAATTCTGCGTGCACCGTGAGGTGAGCCCCGGCTCATGCACACGTCGTGGAATCGGCTATGAAACTGGTGGTTAATCTATAGATGATGTTTACAAATGAGACGAAGAAAGCAAGAAAACTAATCAGTTGACTAGGGAGCGTAGACAAATATTTTTAAATGGCCATTTCATATACTAACATAATATTTATAGGAGGAAGGAAGAAGTGTACAGGAGGTAAATTAAAAAGGCAAGGATGCAAATAGTCTACAATTACTCATTTGCCAACCTAAACCGTAGTAAGGGTGAGAGGTGTTTTAAATTGGCAGCAAGAAAGAGGAGAGCACGCACACACAGTGTCACACTTCACAGTCATCATTACAGAATAAGTAGATAAACGCCGGTGCATGTCTTTTGCCTTCAAAAAGATGAGCGCTGATTTGGTCGCCCTAACCCGTGGTGACCTCTCAGGTCGACATTCCACAAAGTATTCCGCCGTCATCGGTCATTGATCTATGCGAGATAGAGCTGCTAGTATAGTTATTCATGTACGCTAAAGGCCTGAAGGCGTTACATGGGGGGGGGGGGGGAGGATAAAACCATGAATAATACAGCGTAGCACAGGTTCAAACAGACATAAAAGATAATATAGAAATATCTTCGTGGCAGCAATACCAATATCCTATGATGCAAAATGATTGCACAACTAATAAATGCAGCTGTAATTTAAACACCTCAGACATTTACAAATGTTCTAATACAGGTGACATTGAAGCCAAATTACAATTTACTATGTGCATAGTTTCTTTAACAGACTGAACTAAGCAAAAAAAGCTTAAGATGGTACATTGTTACTTGTTTTGCAGCAAAAATATTGTCTTCTGAAACTAGATAAATGGGCAAATATTGAAAATAACTATAATTCAAACTCCTGAGATAGATAAGAATATTTGAGCAGTAAATAAAAACGACACCAAAATGCAACTAGGAACATAATAAATAACTACGAATGGCTTTGTACTGTGCGATCTCTGGAAATTACAAGGGGAAGGCCTTAATTTAAATACAAAAACTTAAGCTTTAAAGAAACAATTCAGACTGTTTACGAATGTATTATGATTATTAATAACTGCAATGTCAGCAGGAAGCGTATTCTAGTAACGTATGGCTCGAATTAGCGGGGACTTCTAGAAAAGATTGATACCGGCGAAGATGGGCTCCATTTTGTGTTGATGATAAAGTCGCGACGATACACGATGAGCAGTTTTTTATATAGAAAGCAGCGTATGATGACGAACTGTTATTAGATTTATCAACAAAAAAAAGAAGCGTGAGAAGCCTGCGCGTTTCTAGAAAAATTAGATCAATTGAAGATTTATTTTTCTCTTTTGTTGGATGTTTTCAGGTAGTTTTAGTAATGAATCAAGCAGCTTTATTTTGTATAGATTCTGATTTATGAATGAGGTTTGCCTGATGCGGGTTTCAGATTAGTGATGCATATTCAATTTTGGAATGTACCAAATTGTTGTAAGGAAGACGTTTAGCGGTGGTGTTCGCTGAACTTAGGTTACGCCGAAATAAGCCGAGTGTCCTCGATGCTTTGCTAACCGTGGCGTCTATATAAGTGTTCTGTGTCGAATCAGATGACAAATGAACGCCCAAGTACCTAATAGATCTTAATGAGGTCATGGTTATCTGCGCATTGTCGCGATCAGAGTGGTAGAAGGTGCACGGTAATGTCTCCTCACTTCCACAATTGTCCCGAAAAAGGTTGTCAGTCGTTCCGTTGCGAAAGGAGAATGACCTCATAAAAGCTACTCAGCCATTGACTGCCCAGAATAGTAGCATCATTTAGGCGCCACCCAGGAAGCGTCCGAAGACCTAAAGGGTTCGGGCAGAGGTGTTGCTCATGGCGAGGTCTACTTGATGTAACTAAATGATGAAAAAGTGTTCTTGTGTAACGAGTCAAAGTTGGCAATCAGCATACAACGGTTCTCGATAAGGGTATTGTCTTGACCTTGTCCCCTTCAAGAGCTGATCGAGCAGAATTGTTGGTATGTTCATTGCTTGTCACGGAGCAGTTACATATGGCTCAGCAGATGTTCCTATTGGTGGGAGCAGCGAATATGACACAAGGGAATGAATATTTCCTCAATAAAGGGTAATTATAGGTGTCCGAATAAAATTTAAAAATGTTTTTCTTTTGACTAATGAAACGATGGCAAATTAGGAGAAACTGGTTCATGTTTTCTGGCTCTCGACAGTAAAATCGTAGTGGATATGACACCAGACCAGACCTTTATAAAAGAATATTTAGAGGATGCAAGTATACAGCATCCGAATTTTGGCAAGCCTGCAGTGCTTCTCTCATATGAAATAGAAGTCTGCTTATTCAGGCTTTTGTCAAAAGTAAGATCCCATTTACGCTAGCGCAGTTCTCGTTTACTCTACGAAGCCAAAGGAAACTGCAAACCATTTAATATTCAAAGTATAATACATCGCTCTTGGTATTGTGTCTGAGTAAACTTCACGAGTCAGGTTTATAGAAACATGCAACACGAGTAAAACATGTAGCCACAACTTAAAAACATTCACCCAGGATTTCTTCTCAGACGCTAAATACAATGAGCCAAAAAGAGCTGCAACGAAACTATGCCCGAGTACGAGTTTACACTGTCCATGTTGCGGCCTACACGCCTAAACACAATTATGGCCGAGCCATTATGCACAAGCAGAGTATTGTGCGCAACGAGGCCAATAAGGGTGACTGGAAGCAACTGCGTAGAAGAAAAAAGTCGCTATTGTAGTTGCGTTGCGCCTACCTTATTGCGTCGTTACAACTTAAGGCAGCTGCCCGAAACTGCACAGCAGTGCTGATCGAACTTGTCGGTCCGGTTTCTGATTGTCTCTTTGTATAATTGTGTCAAAGCACTATCGATAGGTTCATTTATCGGCCATTTCTGCAGCATTTCTATAAAAGCGTCGATTGTGTAATTGACCCTTCTCTTTAACGTATATGAACCTAACAGACACTGAGTTGAGTGAGTGAATACAATTTATCTGTATTTTTATGCAAGTGTACGAACTGGAGGGGAGAAGAGGCAGCATGTAATTTACTCCTGACAGTCGTGTGTCACCACTTCGTGAGGCTTAATGTATGTGTTCCGGTGCGGGCAGGGTTGCGCGATTTCTCAGCCCACCGCAGGACTCTGTCATGGAGGGCGGTAATAAAGCTGCGCAAGACAGGCTTCCACAACTCCTCAGTACAAATTGATGGTTGGAGGTTAGAAGCTGAAGATTTGATGAGCCACTGTCATATGATATGCGATATATCTCCCATCTAGAAAGGGCAGAAGAGACACTTTGATGCAACGTAAACGACCAGGAAAAGTACAGAGTCTGTTGGGTAAAAAATAGGGAGTTTGTAATTGCCTCCAAAGTACTTCTTTCTGGTGTGCTAATGGCACACAAAGTGGTTACCTAAGACTTCGGTGACTACACTGGATTCATTAAATGTGATTGGCATGTTCTTAGGGATGTGCAGTAAAAATTTCTGAAGCCTTACAGTATGCCCCTATGCATGGCCGCCTGATTTGTGCACATTCAAGCAGTTGAGTGAGTAATTTATTTGTCTTGAATTATATGGAGTGTGGTAGTCCAGGCAAAAAAGATGTTGCTTGGTGCAAAGTCAGCGACACATAAAAACCACTGTTGCTAATGTAGCCACATACTGTAAAATAGTTAGGACCTGAATAAACAGATTAAAATATAAAAAATCTGTTAATGTGGCTTAACAGATAATTTCAAGTAACTTATGATCTTCTGTAACAGACAATTTCTAGTAATTTATGATATTCTGATATTCCGTTACACTAGATTTCATACCATCACACATCAGCCAGTGTGTCTTTGAATGCTGGATCTTTGTCAATGCCTGCGAGCGGGTTACAACATATCATCGGACCAAGTAGGCCAAACTTCGACCTTGATACATATTTTGATATTTTATTCAGTTATTTGTTACCACCACCACATCTATATGAAATATGCTGTTGTGGAGGGCTGCGGAAATGTTGACCTTCTGAGGTTCTTTAACATGAACCACGTCACGCCTAAATTGATGGTCCTCAAGCATTTTCGCCTCATCGGAAAGGTCGCTGCGAGTCCGGGATTTCATCCTGTGGGTTGCAGCAAAGCACCGTAACCAGCAGACTAAAATGATTTGTCTGTTTATGCGACCTCGGAGGAACGCTTTCCAATAAGCAATTCTATGAGAAAAACGAGAATGCAATGCATATACTAAAGCCGAAAAGTGCGAAGAAGCGTTTCACATGAGCAATCTGGCTAAAAGGAACGTCAGAGAATTTTTCAAGTTGTAAATCACGTTCACATAAATATCTGGTTAATAATTCCACCCTGTGAAGGAGCGAACCTTCGACGATTTTGCGGATGTGGTCATAATACGCTTTCAACAAAGGGAAGTTTTTGCGAACGACCGTTGTCAACCATACCGTATTGATTTCATCCTTGGATTCTTCAATGCCACGCAAACGCAAAACATTCATTGAACATGGCTTCACCTGTCTTGTGATGCATACATGATTGGCCCTGTTCAAGCTTGCCATGCAAGCCATTGAACTATCTCCTTCTGTATAATGCTTTTTTACATGTGCTTTCTGGAGCTTCGCGTATACACCAACCTTTTGCTTCTCATTTGATTGCACTATCATAATTACCACCGTGCCTATTACGCCACATACGTTTATCTCATAATTGTCTAAAGCATCTTAAAGTTTATTGGTTGTGTCAAGAACTTCGGGTCTCCTTCTCAAACTAAGTCTCGAGACAAGCTCACTGCGGAAGTAGTTTGACAGCGGCAAAATAGCAACGAATAATTAACCGCATAAGAAGTATTGCACCTTGGCATTGTGACGTGGATACTGGAAGGGCGCAGAAGTGGACAGAAATACTGCGAGAAGGAACATGAAAGAGTCAGCATTATGGTACCGTAATCGACCAGTTCGAGTAAATTCGTGCAACTCCTTCGTCAGGGAGACGCAGCACAATGAAACAGCGAGTAGACACAGGCTGAGTTTTGACTCCAGCAAAATATCAAAAAAGACACTGGGGTCAGCTGAGCACCTCTAACGTAAAATCTTTCTTGAATTTGCAAGTAAACTGCCGGAAAAGACAGGGCGCGAAAGATCGACGTGCTTAAAGCTAGTTCCCCACCAGCGATGTCAATATTGCTCCCTGACAGGTCATCGAATAGGGCTGCCGTTTCATCATAGAGAACCCATTTGAGCGTAACATTGTATATCTTCAGAGTATTAACTATAAATTTTGATCAGTAGCCATATCTATTGCTTTCACTGGTGAGTCCTATATGTATGACGCTGTTCCGTGGGGCACTACGCCTCAAGCGCTGTACCTTTTTGATACTGATATAAAGACCAGCTTTGTGCGATCTCTTGTGCAGCTTTGCGTCCACAAGTGAAATTCCGCAAGCGCGCTCTGCAAACAATATGATCTAAGAGAGCTTCTAACTCAGCATTGTCTTCAATCAGTAACCAATCCACCAAGTAGATACCTATTTGAAATCTGAATACGCTGAAAATACATTTATATGGTTTAGAACCTAATATTAATAAGAGCAAATTAGTCTTAAAGTCTCTGCAGTATTTTTGTGCAAATAAATAATAAATGTGGCACTCGGCAGTTTCCAAGCAGTTATCGGCTGTCGCCGGTGGTGAAGCAAGGCGCCAGCTCGTTCATCCCGCTGCTCTCCGCAAGTAGCCAGTGCCATATTATCTTGTCTAGAGATGAAGTCCAATACTTATCTAGACACCAGCTCATAACGCTGCACGGTATGCGAGCTATTTTTCAGTACCCATGCACGTCTTTCAACAGGCGCGAGAAGTATCAGTATGGCAGTGGTTGAAATAATTGTCCAGTGGCAGCCTGTAGTCATACCTGCACTATACCTTTCTACCAACGGCGGCTACAGTTAAGCCTGAACAATGCAAATTCTTACCCTCTCAACGATTCACTTGCTGCCGTTTCAGAATTTGAACTACGCTACTCAAGCTGAATGTCACCAAGTTCTTAAGAGCATGGATCGAGAAGAGCATAAATGATCGCATGTTTTGCCACTGGAAGCACAGTGTTTACCGAATTCAGAAAGCTTTCTCTTGGCTTCGCAATTTCATAGCTGAGAATTTTCTTATCTTGAGGGGGTGCGATGGCACGAATTCAACTTACTCGGCACTTTTGAGGGCAAGGAAAAATCACGAACGCCGATGTAACGACAAGGAAAGAAGAAAGTCTGTGGCACCCTTTCCAGTCTCGAGAACAAACGAAACATGCCTCCATTTGTTCGCGCTTTAAGTCACAACACAGAAACCACCTATTGACGCAGGAGAATATACGGAAAGATAAAATCAATGCTAATAAACAAGTGCAGAATAATCTGCATATATTACCAAGGAATAAGTTTTGGAGTTCGGAAGTTTAATATACTCCGTGGCTGCTTATAATACCAAGCATTGAATTGTCGGGGGATGATATTGTCAGACACAGATATGTTCGTTCAATCTGCTCAACAAGTAGTGCTTTATCAGATATGCATGCGGTATCCTAGATTTAAACACTTTTACAAAGATGACTCCAGAATCGCAACATCTCCGATATCAGCATTTATTAAATCAGAGCTTAAAATTCATGAACCATTTAAATCATGCCACGCGACGTCATGTAAAAACGCTGAGCTCTTCACTATTCTGTATGCTATCAAGTTTATAATCCCGGCCGTAGACGCGAGAATATGGTACTTTTCAGCGTTTCATGGGCCGCAAAACCATTACTCTCTAGTACAAACACGACAGTAATTAGGGATAGTATGACATGCGAAATACTGAAAGAGCTCACCAAAGCAAGCCAAGCGCAAAAAAAAATGAAGTTCCAGTTGATACCTTGCCATTGCATCATTCCTGGTAACACCTCTGCCGACGAAACAGTGCGACAAGCCCATCGTAAAGCTGTTACTGCTTCTTTCCCAATTTCCAAAAATGAATGGCGCAGTGCTATAAAGGCTACGACTTTCCGAATGAGCAAAAATACTTGGTTTGCCCAAAATAGAAAGAGCTGTGATTTATATCCTATCGGCTATTTCATTGAATTTAAAATTGCGCTATCCCTAGATCCAAAATCTAGATGAGAGCCGACAGATGGCAAAAACGTAGTGGGATAATCAGGGTATTGAACAGTTGAAGTGCCTCAGACCAGATGGCTAACGTTTTGATAGGATTTATCTTTTTTCAAGGCATTGTGTGATCCTTGGAGGGTTATTTTTAAAGGAGTTAGCGGTGACGTCAACTCCTGGTGGTGGCGCGTGTCACTGTTGATAATCGCCGTCTGAAAAGCAAAAAAAAAATTTTGCCCGAATCTACATGTTGCACTGTAAATGTCGTCGAAAAACGATAGTCTTTCGTCTGGAGAGAATGAACGAAATGTTTATTTGATGTTCTACACAAGAAAATCCGTGAACGGTATTCTGAAGGCGCTGCACTAGAGTGCCTCGAGCATGTCACGGAGGCGAACAAGCGCATCCAGGATGGATGGATGGATGGATATGGCTGTACCCTTTGGATCGGGCGGTCGCTAGCGCCACCAAGCTATAATACCTAATGAACCAAAAACTAGATTTGTTTTTTTTCCTAAAATAGTTAGGTTGAGGATTCGTACTTTTTAGTGAAGGGTTTAATTTTCACTCGTGCCTGGGCTTTAGCCGCAATCAGGTAACCTCCTTCTAGTTAACTCTACCCGCTTAAAGTCTATTTTGCCCTCCCTGTCCCTAAACCCCAGTTCTTTGAAAAGTCTGCGTCATCATCCTGAACTATAGGGTGAAGCCCTCTACAGAACATTATCAATTGTTCGGCCGTTTCTTCTTTCTCTTCACACGCACTGCATACCGTGTCTACCCCTTCGTATTTGGCCCGATATGTCTTGGTTCACAATACTTCCGTCCTGGCCTCAAAACGTAGAAAACTACCCCGAGTATTATCATAAATCCTTTCCTTGGCAATTTAATGCTTAAAAGTTCAATAGATCTCTACTGCGGACTTTTTAATCATGCCAATACTTTACATATCGGTCTCCGCTTCCTTCACCTTCTTCTTAACCAATCATTCTTTTTGGTTTGGCCCCCTGCTGTTTTCCAAGTACTTACCAGTCAATTTTCTGGTTCGATTTCTCCATTTGTATCGACATTTTTCATGTACAAGTAGCTGAATACCTTCCTAGCCTAACGCTCCTCCCCCATTTCTTTCAACCGCTTCTCAAATTTTGTCTTGCTGCTAGGTTCACTGCCCTCAAATGATGTTCATTCCATATCACCTTGTACTCCCTGATTTGTGTATTTTCGTGAGCTCCTAAGGCAAGCCTACCTATTCCACGTTGCAGGTTAAACACGAGCGCCATCTGGCAGTCATCTTCGAAAACAAAGGTGTGCGTGACTGCGGAGAAAGATGCGTGCCAGTCACGGAAGTGATAAGGTGCAGAATGGAAAGCGATGGCATGTGCCACCACCGTGCCATCGTAGCAAAGTGTTGGAAACACCTTCTTGAGCATCGCGTTGCACTGTCAGCGCAGCGCGTTAAACGGTACAGTCCTTGGAGTGTTTTGTGTATGTCCTCTTCTAGTATAAATACAGACATACAAAACACAGATATGTTCTTATAGCGCCTCAGATATGCGCAATATTTGCTTTTTTTATTTAACGATCGCACAACTATGAACGTTAAGCCTTGAGCAATATGGGTGGGCGCATCGGGTGGGGTTGCCCTTTGGTGCCGATTGATGTATCGTTAGGGCAGACAAACAAACAAATGTACTGACAGACAGACAGACCAAAAACTTTCCGTCGAAGGTCCCCAATAAGACTATCGTCTTTAAAACTATAAAACAGAGGAGTGCTGTCCTTGCTTCCCTTTAAGTCAGGTGGTAGTGATTCAAACACTCTCGAAGAGTGGGAAAAAGAAAAAAAAAAGTTGGAGAGGTGTGCTGCAAAAGTGGTGACCGCATCAGACGCGAAGCGACAGAGCTAAACCCCCGTATTCTAGAACGCCCCTTTACTCAACGCTCTACCTCCACTTGAGAAAGCCGATGGGAGCGCCATCTCTGGGCATATCAGTGATAATTTGCTGCTATTTTTGAGTAGCGCAGCGTCATTTTCAGCTGAGCAGCGGTGCAGTGCAGGACTTTGTCAAGTGAAGGGTGAAAGTCGAGTCGAGGAGCTTTTGTGAATACGGGGGTAACGGTTTGGAGCCGCCAGACGGTTGCTGCGTCCGGCCACCACAAGCGGTTGCCGACCATAGCGGCGACGTCTGTTCCTGAACACTTATAAAAAGGACACACAACAAAAAAACAGTTGAAAACAGGGGGAGAAGCTGGCGGCGTACTTTTAAATGACAAATGTTCAAGGTAACCGATCCCGGATGGGGTATCAAGAGCGCGTGGTAAACGGGGAAGGTCATTGTCAAAAATCGCTTTTAGTATCCCTGTAGGTGGCCCACTCAGCGGAATTGATTCAAGAATTTGACGACTTGTTGACTGACGAGAAGGAAAATTGTGGATGCAAAGGATATGAGCAATGCGAAGAGAAACATACACACACACACAAAAGGGGGGAGAAGGAAGAAAGGTGGGGGGGCGGATGTAGGAGGGACTTTACGGTAAAAATAATATATGGTGAAAAGACGCAAGATGACGGTACTTGGAGTATTCACTAGATAGAAGGAGAGATGGATGTCATTGCAGACATACAGACAGACGGACGGACGGGTGGACGGACAGAGGCGGCTAGCGCATGATTCACGGTTTACCGATAAAGCCCTTCTTAGATTCGCTCTTCTCATATTCTGTCACACCTTGGATATGCTGCGATTTTTGGTTGTCATCTAGTCGTTTGTAATTTTTGACTTCATCTGGGTGACGCAAATACGTCGCCTAAACCTTGCTGAACTCCGGCAAAAAATCTTCCGTGTTAAAAAGAAAGAAACAGACATCCCTAACACCACGGCGGCAATAAAATGATAAAAAAGGGCAGTGGTAGAACATGTTCAGGCTTTAATCAATGCCATAGATCATTCTCCTAAGGTTACGTTTACCGGAGTACGTTACCGCCATGCGAAAATCCACACTGAAATTTGAAAGGTACTAATCGCTGCCACAGGTCACAGCCTATCCTGCTCAATAACTACTCACACGCACATGCCCCATATATTTACGAGTACAAGTGTCACTGTTGAAGTTGCGAAGGTACATTGTCTTGTTTAAGATGCCGTGTGGAGCGATATTTTTTTGAAATGGCACTACTGCGAATGCTTTGCATGTGTTATGACACTGCTTGATAAAGTGTACGTGTTTGAAAGCACGAGATTGTATCACGCTCATAACGTCTTTCCAATACAATACATTTCAGTAATGTCTTGTTTGTGAATGTCATCTTGAATATATTTTGTTTGATAGCCCTGCCTAGCTGTAGAGCAAGGGTCGGCAGCATTTTGAAATGGAGAGCGAAGCTGCATGTAGCCGACACAGGTATGCCCTGGTTAGAAAATAGAGGGCCGGGGCTATGGGCGAAGGTGTACTTGCCGAAAAAAAAGCAAAATTCTGATTGATAGATTATTGATATGTGGGGTTTAACGTCCCAAAACCACTATATGATTATGAGAGACGCCGTAGTGGAGAGCTCCGGAAATTTAGACCACTTGGGGTTCTTTAACGTGCACCCAAATCTGAGCACACAGGCCTACAACATTTCCGCCTCCATCGGAAATGCAGCCGCCACAGCCAGGATTCGAACCCGCGCCCTTCGGGTCAGCAGCCGAGTACCTTAGCCACTAGACCACCGCGGCGGGGGCAAAATTCTGTGATTAGATAACAGTAATTAGCAAAATTGAATAAGCAAAGGTGTTTATTATCAGCACGCATGTTACAAAGTTGCCAACAAACGTAGATGACAAGTTAAAATGCCTAATTAGGTCAAAGCTGCCATGTCGTATTTCAGTTAGGAAGTGATAAGGAAAGCAGCGAGGAGGCCGACGTCTTGTTGAAGGCCGCATATTACAGCCCCGTGGGCAGCATGCGACCCGCCAGAAAAAAGTGGCTGACCCCTGGTATACAAGGCCATAAACTTGGATTTTCGGCTATTGGAGGCTGAATTCAATAGCCGAAATATAACGCGGAAACGCCCATGTGTCTAAATTAAGGTGCAGCTTACACACCACTAAGTTGTGTGAAGCTTCAATTAGCTACAATTCACGGTAGTGTCATTGTTGGGGCAAAAACCTATTGTCGGCGAGAGTGTGGAATTGCGGGCCAATAAAGCTTCTATGGTCATATCATTGTTCGTATGTACATTTTTATATAACTGGTACTCCCTAAAAGAACTTATCGCCTGCCGGTGATCAGCCGCTTATGATCTGGTGCTGTCAGCTTTCATCTGTGGTATTTGCCGAAAAAATATGACACCAACGTTGGTGATTGCGCGGGAAAGGTTGTGCATTTCGTCTCGTTATCCCTCGGAGAAAGGTGTCTTGGTCAAACAAGTAAATGCCTAAGTGGGTTGAAGGAACGAGTATATAACCCACAAAAGACTATCAGTAGCCACCTTGGAATAAAGTGCTAAGATTGTGGCTGCGCACTAAGGTTCCGCGCGACAAAACTGATTGCCAGACACATAACGAAACAAACAAGAAAGTAAACAGAAGTAGATGAATTAGCGTGCTTAAAAGATACCTGTCTCAAATAGAAACGGGCTTTTTTATTATTGAGGAGATTCGGGCATGTTTATGATACAGAATGTTGATGCGAGGATGTTGCTGCCATTTCGATAAAAGCATATTCACGTTAATCATAGGCGTTTCGACTGACACGGTTTATTAAATGTGCTCAAATAACAAAATAGAGGCTAGTCGTAAGTAAGTGCATGTTGTCATCTGTTTTTTTTCTGTACGTTTAAAAATCATCGCTGTTTTTCTTTTTCTCACGGTTAACCATATTACACAAACCTTGAACGTAGCAATTCACTACCCTGAGTGATTACAACATGGGGAGAACATTATTTCGTTTCTAGTATTAATTTCGTTCTATCACATATATGTCAGTATCTACATAAATATATTTTTTAATTTTTGTTCCTCCAGATGTATCGTCCACTGTCTGCGGCATTTTGCATATGTCTCTACGCAGTTTTTCACGTAATCTTAGCTACGCCTCTTGTGTACTTTGTATCGACACACTAAGTGTGTTTTTGTCTGTTACTCCTTATGAGGTGTAATGAGAGTAATAAAGTTGCATTCTTGTGATAGTGCTTTGTAACTATGTCAGTTGTTTTTATCAGACTGCACTGCGACGACTGGGTTTCGTGGTAAATAGCACTGACAGCTATTAGCTAATGACAACGCCTCTGTGCTGGGGAGGTCAAGCATTCGCAGTCGCGTCTCTCAAGAATTAGGCGGCTCTACGAACTATCTGCCATCTCGCTGAAACACTGGCAGCCCCGAGTTTGTAATCACCTGTGTCGTTGAGGCACTTCGTCTCTGGTAATAGAGAACCTAAGATTTCTGTGTGTAGTTTTTTTTGTCCAAATATGAATTGCGCACATGCAACGCCTGCATTGCAATTGTGTGTGATTTAAGCACGTATTTGTGTGTGATTTAAGCACGTGGAAATAGTAAGGTTGAAAAAAAGTCAAAATGGCCAGGAAATAGAAATACACAGATATGAAGTAAAAAAGAAGCAGAAGAAATGCAAAAGAAGAACAAGAAGAAAGATTAGAGGAATGAAAGAGAAAACTCAAGAAAAACAGAGAATGCTGACCAGCTCAGCACTCCTTTCAGGCTAGGAGTCAATTGGGCGAAGCGCCCTTCATATTAGTTGTTGCAGAATTTGACTATCTTGAAAGGTGAGTGGATGTTTTCACGTACGCTTGTTAGATGCAAAAAATATGTCTCTCACTTTTTATTCCATTTCGTGTCTTAATTACTCTTCCTCCTCTCTTATCTATTCGCCTTCTATTCATTAAAATAACAGTATGTCAATCAATCAATTAATCCACTTTGTTATTACCTTTTCGGGGCAAAATAGGCAGGCGTTGTGCTTTTCTGGGTTATAAGAGTGAGCCTGGCCAATGCCCCCAGTCAAACCATGTTGCCGCGTTTGTTACTACACAGCAAATAGTAGTATCAACAGTAATAATAATAATATTAATAATAATAATAATAATAATAATATTGTAATGAGTGATTTTTTATGCGTAGCCATCATAAGGTGCGTGTGCGAGAGAATGGTGTCAATCTGTCAGTGTGATGTGTGGTGCGCGTTCAAAGTGCGCGCCTTCGAAAAGTGCGCGTCACGGGAAAAAAAAAAAACAAAAGGAGAAATACCAGAGTGCACGTGCGGGGCTGCTTAAACAAGAATGACGACGTTAAAGAGCGTCGAGCACGAGGATGCGTGGCAGGACGTGAAGTAAACAAAAGGTAAAACATCCAATGGGCAGCGAACACGGAGATTTCAAGGCCCAATGGCTTGACACCACGAGACAGCAGTATCTCCAATGAGAACGAGACAAGTGGGCCAGAGCTGAAGCAGGAGCCTGAGCAGACCAGAGCAAGGGGAGTTCGAAGAAGACGGGGCAAGCGGAAGGTCGTCACCGGACCGGGCGCTGAAGATGGGCCGTCGGGCGTAGGACCCGAGCCTGCAGGTCTTCAACCGGCCGGGGCCTCCTGCTGTCGGGTTCCCGCTCCAAAGGACCGGGGCCATCCGGTCCTGAACTCCTTTCCAGGGCCTGCGGACTTTGGTTCCGGCAGGCGAGCTACAGCCGTCGGGCTCCGGGCCCGAGCTGTGCGCCCAGCTGCTTGACTAGGTCGACCCTAGTTCCCGGACGCGTCGCCACCAGCCTGCGTTCTCTCGTCACAGACGGGTCCACACTCCTAAAGCCAGAGCCACCACGTTCCGGCCTGGTTTCTCGACGTGTCGTCAGCAGCCAGCGTTCCTTCATCCCCGTCCTGCCCGCGTCCTGAAGCCGGAATCACCGCGTTCCGGTTTGCTCATCGTCGGCGGAATTCAGCGTGTGGGTGAGACCGAACAGATATCTTGCGCTACTCCCATCACTCAGCCCCTTCCGAACGTTAGGTTTAGTTACTGACTTTGAACGTTTTTGTTGGGTGTTTACAGATGTGTTTCGTCATGTCCAGTCAACTGTTTATTAAGTGTTTTGTTTTGTGAGGAATCTTTGCCTTTTTTCTTTTCAATTAAACTTTTTGTGTGTTTCTTGGAAACCGAACGGCTTTGTCCTTATTAACAAAACTCTCTGAGGCTCAGCCCGGGAGAAAAACAAATCAGCAACAAGAACCCCGCGTCACAAATTGGCGTCCGCAGCGACAGGACAAAGTCGTTTGTTTTTCCAGTAGATTTTTTGACGCGGTTAACACGATGACGAACACGTGGGAGTTAATTGAGTTGGCGGATAAAATGGGACTGACGGGAGCGGAGTTTAGAGTATGGTACGCGGAGCGGATGGAGAGGGAGCGTGAGGAACGGGCTGCGATATGTGACGCTAAAAAGCAGCAGATTGCATTGCAAACACACGCTAAGAGAGAGGAGTTCGAGCGAGAAACACGGGCTAGGAGAGAGAAGCTCGAGCGAGAGACACGCGCTAAGAAGGAGCAGCTTGAGCTAGAAATGCGTGAAAAGAAAAGGCTGCTCGAGATAGAGATGCGCGAAAAGAAGAGACTGTTGGAACTAGAATATGAGGATTTGCAGCAGTGGCTTGAGAGGGAAAACGCTGAATATACGTGGTCTGAGAGCCAGAGTAGTCAACCAGTGGATGAGGTGTGCTCTGAAAGCAGTTACATCGGGAGCGATTTGAATTTACGTGAGACTGACCCTGTACCTCGTCATGACCTTTCGCTAGAGAAAGAAACTCTGAAAGAGTATGACAGGGAGGTAAACAGTCAAAAGACTAGGAGACTCGATAAGCTTATTGAAGCGCAGGAATGCTTCGTGAGCATGGAACAAGAACGTTCCATTCAGAGTAAAGGGTATTTTGAAACCTGTGAGAGGTCAAGCGCACTTTATTCAGAGGTAGGATTGCCTCTGAATAGCTCCGCTGAAGGAGCAATAAAAGGTCTCCTAGGTAATGCCGGCGAATGCCATAATGAAAGCTCTGATGTAGCAGCTACCTATTGTTTTGGGCCACTGGAGATAGCAACAGACGCTACGGACATGGTTTTTCACCATGATTATAACTTGCCCATACAGAGAGATGGCTTGTGTTCTCGGGAAATTGTAGATGATGCTTTTAGAAGAATATTGGAGCAAAATGCAAAAGCACTTGTTGAAGAACAGAGAGTAGAGTTGCGATGTAGGTCAGCTATATGTGACAATGAGGGTAATCACGATGACCCAGGCAGAAGGGTTGAAAGTATTGATGAACAAGCAATACAGAAAGCTGAAGGGATGGAAAGTGAACCAGAAGGCAGTAATGGTCCAGCAGGTTATTGTACGAGGAAGGACGCCGACTGGTGCTCTTTGGCATCTTCGGTTGAAGAGGTCGCTTCTGTTAAGATGTCTCAACGATTAGCGGCTTACGAGCTCAAGCAAGGCGTTCGTGGGAAGGATGAAATGATTCAGGCGTGGTTGTACTGGTGCGCCTGGAGGCAACGCCTCCGACTGGCATACAGACATTCCAGCGTGTATGCTTGTGATTTCGAGGTTGGGAACCTGGTGATACACAGCTTTAGGTTCATACGAGCTTACGGTCGAGAATTCTTCCACTGGCTTCCGATTCCTTACTCTTGTCAAATGGTTAGAGCAGTTAAACGTCTTGTACGGGACGCTATAACTTAAGCGTCAAATTCGATTTCCCGCTGGTTTCTTTTGGATCTTGCTTGCGGACCATGGAAGGGTGTTGCTTGTAAATATTTGAAGAAGTTACATGCAATGTAACATTAACATGATGTATAGTTTTTGAGATGATAGGGTATATATGAAAAAAAAAGGGGTGGTGTACTACTAATTTGGGGATTTTCACAATCCGCTAGATGTGTCCATACTTTTTCTCGCTTCTTGCGTATTTTGAGGTTAGTGAATGTGGACCTTTGGGCAATGCAGTGAACTGTGTGGCGGACATATGTGGGTAAATTGTGGTGCAGTGCGAAACGTGCACTCAACGGCAGTTTTTTTTTCTTCTCGAAAAAAAAAAAACTTTTCTTATTGTTGTTGGTTGAATGTTACGTTCTGTGGACTCGGTGTTTCGACGTGAGACATGTCAACGAAGAAGCAGTGTGGTGCCATCGGTGTGATGTGTTGAACTGCGTGGTGCAAATATGTGGTGTAATTGTGACGTAGTGCAGAACGCGCACTCATCGGCAGTTTTTTTTTTCTAAAAAAAAAAACTTGAATGAAAGGGGGGCGTATGTGATGTGTGGTGCGCGTTCAAAGTGCGCGCCTTCGAAAAGTGCGCGTCACGGGAAAAAAAAAAACAAAAGGAGAAATACCAGAGTGCACGTGCGGGGCTGCTTAAACAAGAATGACGACGTTAAAGAGCGTCGAGCACGAGGATGCGTGGCAGGACGTGAAGTAAACAAAAGGTAAAACATCCAATGGGCAGCGAACACGGAGATTTCAAGGCCCAATGGCTTGACACCACGAGACAGCAGTATCTCCAATGAGAACGAGACAAGTGGGCCAGAGCTGAAGCAGGAGCCTGAGCAGACCAGAGCAAGGGGAGTTCGAAGAAGACGGGGCAAGCGGAAGGTCGTCACCGGACCGGGCGCTGAAGATGGGCCGTCGGGCGTAGGACCCGAGCCTGCAGGTCTTCAACCGGCCGGGGCCTCCTGCTGTCGGGTTCCCGCTCCAAAGGACCGTGGCCATCCGGTCCTGAACTCCTTTCCAGGGCCTGCGGACTTTGGTTCCGGCAGGCGAGCTACAGCCGTCGGGCTCCGGGCCCGAGCTGTGCGCCCAGCTGCTTGACTAGGTCGACCCTAGTTCCCGGACGCGTCGCCACCAGCCTGCGTTCTCTCGTCACAGACGGGTCCACACTCCTAAAGCCAGAGCCACCACGTTCCGGCCTGGTTTCTCGACGTGTCGTCAGCAGCCAGCGTTCCTTCATCCCCGTCCTGCCCGCGTCCTGAAGCCGGAATCACCGCGTTCCGGTTTGCTCATCGTCGGCGGAATTCAGCGTGTGGGTGAGACCGAACAGATATCTTGCGCTACTCCCATCACTCAGCCCCTTCCGAACGTTAGGTTTAGTTACTGACTTTGAACGTTTTTGTTGGGTGTTTACAGATGTGTTTCGTCATGTCCAGTCAACTGTTTATTAAGTGTTTTGTTTTGTGAGGAATCTTTGCCTTTTTTCTTTTCAATTAAACTTTTTGTGTGTTTCTTGGAAACCGAACGGCTTTGTCCTTATTAACAAAACTCTCTGAGGCTCAGCCCGGGAGAAAAACAAATCAGCAACAAGAACCTTGCATCACAGTCAGGTAAGGCGATGGCAGCTCTAAAAGCAAGGTTTGTTTAAAATAACATCACCTTATCACTAGCACTTTGATTTGAAGCCTTGCCCCAATATTTATTATGCAAATACCTTGACCATGCAAAACTAAAGAAATCTAACAAAGTTGATTTAAATCTACGTTTCCTCCTGTTTATCTCTATTCCTAGGAAACCTACAAATAAATTATTCAAAGGCGTGCAAATATTCGAACGAATAGAGGTGTTGTCGTACAGCTCCTTCATATCCCGTTTACTCACAAAATACGCAAAGGAAACAAAACTAGTTCAGAAAAGCAAGAGCAATTCTTGGCAACTTCCGCATGTAGCTTCCAGAGTCTGGGTTCTAGAGAGAGAAGCATACTGCGCGCCACCTATGCAAGTGCTATGGGCAAGTGTGCTTGCGAACAAAACCCGTGGGAACATGTCAAGTGGTGGCGCGATACGTGACAAAAGCTTGTTAGTGAGGTGCGATTAGCTCGTGGAATACAGCAGCGGCAGTTCTCTCGCATTCACGTCGTGACAGCTAGATTCTCAAACACTCTCGCAGGCAGGCGACGCGAATAAAATATGAAACCAGAGAGCAAAGAATATTGCCAAGTGGTGTCACTCTTACAGTGCTTAGCGCAATGTGTGGTTTCTCTACATTTCCGGAGCAGTGTTGCTGTGTTCTTAGTTGCTTTTTCTGCTTTTTTTCTCTCCTAACTTTCCTTTGTTTCTTACGGTTTCCTACTTTGCCAAAGAAGCATGCTGGTGTCGTGCACCGCTAGTTGACAGAGCGAATTTCCGTACCTAGTTCTTGTGTGTCTTCGTGTCTTCTGTGTATGTAAGTGAAATATTGAGCATAATATTACCAAATATACCCCCAATATTATATTATAATACTAATAATTATAACTCATTCAATTAACGGGCCCAGAAACAACCATAAGTCCTTTGTTGAGGCGCACGCAACAATAAAAATAAACTATGTAATACGGTCATTAGAAGGAAATAAAAACCAAAGAGCAAAAAGGCACATAATAAAACAGCACAAAATATAAAAAATACAAGACTATACAATAATCAAGTAAAGGCACCGAAAAATACAGGAAAATCTACACACCTATGTGGAAGGCTTCCTGATAAATGGAAAAGGAAACTATCTCTACATTGTGAACATAAGTGCGAACCTGAGAAAAAAACAGTATTGTCACGTGCTTGCTCAAGAAAGACGATAGCAGTGGTGCATGTGCCATGAAGGTTCATGAAATGAATGAAAAAGAAGAACTCGCTTGCGCGTCCTATTAAAAAGACCGACGTGCTTCTGGTGTCTCACTCATCGCGGCAAGACCTCTGTTTTGACGTCGGGACACTGGTGGAGGTGCTGGAGCCTACAACCTGCTGCAGGACAGTCTTGCTTGGACCCGTTCACCTAGTCCAGAGACTCAACCCCTCGTCACGACTCCGGTGCACCCATTCTGTCGGCGCCTACTAGGCCTAAGTCCGGAGTCCGCACCTGTTCCGCCTTTTTGCAGCATGGCAGCTCCCACGACATCCACGGTTATCCTGCCATCGCATACCACTCTTCCCTCGCAGATGACTCTTGAACATCCTCGCGTTCCTGAAGTTTTCTGTGGGGTAGAGTACAGGATATCGAGGACTGGCTCGAACAGTTTGAACGAGTCGCTGTATCCAACCACTGGAGCGAAAAGCACAAACTAGGCCGTGCATATTTCGCTCTGGAAGATAGCGCTCACACGTGGTACGAGAACCGCGAGGCTACATTCTAATCTTGAGAAGATTTTCGTCGAAAGCTTCTCGCTGCATTTTTGAGCTCAGACCGACGGGATCGCACAAAGCAACTGATTCAGGCCGCGTGCGAAATTCAATGAAACAGCCGCAATGTACGCAGAGAGTATGATCCGTCTGTTTTGACGAGCTGACCCTAACATGCCCGAGGTGAAGAAGGTGCGTCACTTAATGCAGGGTGTTAAGTAACCACTGTTTGCGGGCCTTGAACGAAATTCACCTACAACAGTAGATGAGTTCATAAATAGACGTCTGTCATGGAGCGAGCACCGCAACAACGATGCCGACAATTTGACCGCCTGCCGAACCACACGGCAGTAGGTTCTGCAGCTAAGAACACTGCCGTTTGCGAAAGTTCCCTGCGACAAATGATTAGGGAAATACTGCGTGATGAACTTCGGGCCTCTGCGTTTCCCCTACCCAACCGCGTGTCACATATGTTGCCGAAATCGTCCGCCAGGAGTTGAGGCAAGCCGTTACATCAACCGCGCAAAGTCCTGAGCTACATCAAGCGAGGTACGCTGATGTGGTCCGTCGTCCTCCTCCGTCATTCGTGGCGACACCCTTCCAGCCACGACCCGCTGCCGTACTTTGGTGGCAACGGGATCCTACGAGACGACCACCACTTCACCGAACTGACTTATAACGCGTGGCCGACCATCATTCTATTTGCTTCTGCTGTGGAGAATCCGACATTGCCCGCTATTGCCGTCATGGCAATTCCGGGTTCGGGAACTTTTCTCGTCCCATTTCTTTCCGCTCTAAACACCGTTATGCCCATGATGCCGATCAACTGTCGCCTGGCCAAGCAACTCCACCGCGTCGCTGGTGAACTCCATCACCTGCGTGGCACTGTGGCTTCTCTCAGAGCTACGTGGACGTCACCAGAGGCCGTTCGCCTAGCCCGCGCTGAGGAAACTAACTGCTGTGACCTCGGGGGGCAAAGTTGCCAATCGTCGAGACATTGAAAAGTTCCCCTTGTCATCGCAAGAAGGTATGACGACAATGACGACAAATACGACGACGAATACTAATGCTGATGAAGTTGTACGTGCCGATCTTAGCGTTCTCATTGACGAACATCACGTTACCGCACTGGTCGACACTGGCACTGACTTCTCAATAAGTCGACAAGAGCTCGCCGACTGCTTCAAAAAGGTCAAGGAACCGTGGACAGGGCCGCACATAAGGAGTGCTGGTGGTCAACTGATGACTCCCACGGGTAAATGCACCACTCGACTTCGTATCGCTGGTTCTAGCTTCGTGGCCGCTTTCGTACTGTTGCCAGACTGCTTCAAAGAGCTAATTTTGGGCATAGATTTTGTTCAAGGTCATGGCGCTGTTATCAACGTCCCTCAACGTAAGGTGACGTTTCACACTCATCCGTATGCCGACAACAGCAGCGACCAACCCCGCGGCCGTTTGCAAATAGCCGACGATGTGACGCTCCCATCGAGGTCCTGCTGCCTTGTGTCGGTGTCCAATGAGTAGTCTTGCTATAAAAAGGTGATAGAGGAGCATGTAGTCGCTCTTTTGTTCACGCAAGGCATTTACATTGCGAGGGGCGTCCTGGCGCTTACTGGTGGACAGGCAGAAGTGCTCCTCCCAAACTTCAGCAACGAGCGTCGTGAAATCCAGAAGGGTACTGCAATTGCCTACTACGACGATGTACACCAAGCCGGGGAATGTTTTGCTTTGCAACCGTATGACGCGACTTTTCCCGCATCGACAACTTTGTCGGTGGACATCTGCTCCACGCTACCGCCCTCTGATAGGAAGCGCCTGCTTGAAATTATACACCAATTTGAAGACTACTTTTTACATAGGTCAAATGTCCAGCAAAAAGTATTGACCAGGCACCACATCATTACTGAAGACAACACGCGACCGATTCGGCAGAATCCCTACCGTGTGGCTCCGAAAGAACGCGAAGAGATTGGGAAGCGAGTACAGAAGATGGTCGCGGATGACGTCATACAACCTTCTAAAAGTCCTTGGGCGTCCCCCGTGGTTTTGGTCAAGAAACAAGACGGCAGCTTGTGCTTCTGTATTTATTATTGCAAGTTAAACCAAGTCACAAAAAAGACGTCTATCCACTGCCCCGCATAAACAATTCACTCGATTGGCTGCGTTATGAGCGCTATTTCTCTTCAATAGACCTACGATGCAACTACTGACAGATACTAGTCGATCAGAGAGATCGTGAAAAAACGGCCTTTTTGACGCACAATGGACTTTACGAATTGAAAGTGCTTTCTTTTGTGTTGTGCTCGTTGCCGGCCAATTTTCAGCGTCTCATGGACACCATACTATCAAGCCTGAAGTGGCAAACATACTTGTTCTATCTGGACCATGTTATTGTATTCTCAGCAACATTCGAGGAACATCTCGGCCGTTTATTCACTATACTCCAAACCATACGTTCGGGTGGCCTTACTTTAAAACTGGAAAAATGTCATTTTGCTTTCAACGAACTCCGCTTCCCAGGCCACGTCGTCAGTCACGAGGGCGTTTGACTTGACCCGGCCAAAATAGATGCCGTAGCGCAGTTTCCTGCACCACGCGACAAAAACGCCGTGAGTCTCTTCTTAGGGTTATGCGCCTATTACCGGCGATTTATCGAAGACTTTTCGTCTATTGCGGCGCCATTGACACGACTCACACGTGAGGACGTCCCCTTCTTTTGGGGTGAACAAGGGCAAATGGCGTTCAATGAACTACGACAACGCCTGCAAACACCTTCAGTCCTTGTGCACTTCTACCAGGAAGCCCTTACAGCACTTCCCATTGACGCCAGCAATGAAGGTTTGGGTGCCATTCTGGTGCAGTGGCATAACGGCTCTGAAAGAGTAATAGTCTACGCCAGAAGAACTCTCTCTCGCACTGAGAACTACTCGACTACCGAAAAGGAGTGTCTCGCCGTGGTGTGGGCAGTCATCAAATTTCGTCCATATTTGTATGGCCGCTCCTTCAAGGTTTTTAGCGACCATCACTCTTTGCGCTGGCTCACCAACCTTAAAGATCCATCTGGCCGTTTGGCGTGCTGGAGCTTAAGGCTTCAAGAGTTCGACATGACCATCATCTATAAATCTGGGAAGAGACACACCGACGCCGACCGTCTCTCACGATTGCCAATGGAGACTGTCACTCGTGATTATGAAAACATCGACGCGGCGTTCTTGGAAGTTGTCAACATGGCCACTATTGCAGCAGAGCAGCACAGTGACCCCGAGCTCTTACCACTCATTGAATATTTAGGAGGACGCAAAGACGTGCCGCGGTTATTTGCCGAAGGGCTGCCAACTTGTTGCTTGCGAAACGATGTTCTCTATAAGAAAAACTTCTCACCAACCGATAACCCGCACTTGCTCGTCATGCCTACCTCTCTTCAAAAAAAATTATGAAAGCGCTCCATAATGAAGCAACTTCTGGTCATCTTGGCTACACCCGAATATTGTGCCGACTACGATGCAAGTACTACTGGCCAAAGTTACCTGCTGCTGTTAACCATCACGTGCGAACATGCACCGACTGCCAAAGACAAAAAGTGCCTCCCAGCAAGCCGTTTACATCCATTCAAAGCACCAGCGAAGCCGTTCACTCGGAACGGAATGGATTTCTTGAATCCCTTTCCAACTTCCACAACAGGGAACACATGGATTATTGTGGCCACCGGTTACATCTCCCATTATGCGGAGACTAAAGCTATGCAGCACGGCACAGCAGCAGAAGCCACTCAGTTCTTCATCGAAAACATCGTCCTTCGGCAAGGCGCTCTGACAGCAGTGATCACAGACAGAGCACCTGCCTTCACCGCAGAGCTTTTGGAGTCGGTTCTCAGACTCAGCGATACAGCTCACCGGACAACAACTGCATACCATCCGCAGACAAACGAACTGACGAAGCGCCTCAATAGGACCCTCACAGACATCATCAGCATGTACGTTGACACGGAACATAAAAACTGAGATCAGATATTGCCATACGTAGCCTTTGCGTTTAATAATGCTCGACAAGAGACCAATGGAATGACACCGTTCAGTCTGATCCATGGTCGCGAAGTCACGACAACGTTGGATGCCATGTTGCCCCATGAGTGTGACGACATCCATGTAGACGCCGAAGAATTAACTCAGCACGCCGAGGAAGCCAGACAGCTCACGCGTGTGCACATCTGTCATCAACAGCATCAAGATGCATAATGGTATGACCCCCAACACAAATTTATTGGCTACACACCAGGCGACAAGGTCTGGGTCTGGATTCCGATACGTCGACGTGGAATTTCATAAAAACTGCTAAGACGGTACTTTCTTCCATACAGCATCACGCGACGCTTGAACGACGGGAACTACGAACTAGTTCCCGACACTGACTGTAGTTCTAAGCGCCGAAAGCATTTACCCGAAGTCGTGCACGTCATGTGCATGAAAACGTATTTATCGAGTTAATTAGCTCCCGGTTATCATGTTGGCGCGACCACTTCATACGCCTGGTAGAGCGCCTATGTTGCGCATCGGGACGATGCCTCTTCCGGAGGGAGGCAAATGTCACGTGCTTGCTCAAGAAAGACGATGGAAGTTGTGCGTGTGCCATGAAGAACTATGAAATGGATGAAAAATAAGAGCTCGCGTGCTCGTTCTTTTTGAAAAGACCGAACTGCTTCTGGTGTCTCAATCTCTGTGGCTAGACCTCTGTTTTGACGTCGTGACAATATGACACAGGACTGAAAATTGTCAAGATCAATACAACTAATAATCTATAGACGTTGTATGTGAGCAGTACAGCGTTGAAAGTAGTTGGCAGGTAAATAAAATAGTCGATTCTCTCTAGTTAACTTACGCGTAAATTGAACATTTCCACATCTGAGAAGAAAAGGAAAGCGTATCACACCGTGAACTAGTATGTAAAAACATAAGAGGTTGTAAGGAAATAAGAGAGTGAAGTGATGGCAGGGATAATAATCAGGCAGTGTTAGAACGACATCCAGAGCAATTTTTAGCAAAAGAATGGGCTTAACTGCTCATGCCTTTTTGTGTACTCGCTCAATGACGTCACCGCCAAATTTATTGATGCCATTACAGATCACAGATGCACTAACAATATTATTATTATTAATACTATTATTATTATTGCTATAATTATTATTATTATTATTATTATTATTATTATTATTATTATTATTATTATTATTATTATTATTATTATTATTATTATTATTATTATTATTATTATTATTATTATTATTATTATTATTATTATTATTAAGTAGAAGAAGAAGAAGGAGCAAAAGAAATGGAGATATAGTGATCCTTGTTATATCCAGGATTCTATGAGGAGAACCTTGCTTCAAGAGGGTCGAAGTTGATAGCACTTCTCTATGCTGGGTTGTTCAAGAAACACTAGATATGTTGAACATATCTGAAAGCTTGCCTTTTTTGGAGATATGTATGCAATTAAGGGCATGCTATATGATAGTCCAAAGAAGAGATCTCTTTTATAATGCATGAATGCGGTCTTAAAGCGTAGTAGATGTGGGTTATTTTCAAATTGTTTTCCCGCATGGTCCTACCTGGTCTTTGTACCAAAAAAAATGTGCAACGCTTGATTCGCTGTCTCGCAAAAAAAAAAACAAGACTGGAGGTATGTTTCAAGAAAACCAGTAGCACAAAGTGCCAGCTCAAACATTTTTCTAAAGTGTCACCTGTGATCTCAAAGACTTTCTTCTGTTAGTACACCTTTAGCGGTGAGTCGAAGACACGTTTATTGGAGAAAACGCAGAGATAAAACCGACCAACTGTTGTTGTTGTTGTTGTTGTTGTTTCCCTAGGCAAATGGCTCGTACCCAAAGAAGGGGATCGCCCGATTATAAGGCGAATTTGCCCTAAACTTTCAGCATTGCGTCATTCCTACAATTTTTTTGTAACTTAATTTTGATTTGAAATACCGATATCAAGTTTGCAGAAAAAAAAGAAGAAACTGTCAAGCAGAGCAAGCGCGAGCAGCAACGACACTCTTCGTTCTCTTCTTCCACTGGCGCTCCTTCCTGTGCCATATATCGATGCTACAAATCATCTCCCCCCCCCCTTCTCAGAAAAGGGGCAATCTTGGTGACCTAAGGAACGGGTGCGATGGGTGGATCGTAGTGCAGCTTCAATCGATCGACATGTACAGTCTCGCGGCCGCGACGGCGTCAGTCTGTCGTTCGTTGAACCGGCTCAACAATATAGTTAACCGTTGAGGCCTGACGTAGACTCGGTAGGGGTCTTCGTACTTCGGAAGTAACTTGGTGGAAAGACCAGAAGGATATGAGGTAACCCGAAGCCATACCAACGTGCCAGGCGAATGTTACTGCGGAGGCAGGCTTTCGTCATGACGGTCCTTCTGATACGCATGATCTTGTGCTGTTAATAAACGCGCGAGTTTCCTGCATTCTTCCGCATAGATGGTGACTTTAGATAGAGTTGTGGATTTTGAAAGGTCCGGACGATACAAAAGAATGGTGTCCAAGAATGAGGAAGGCTCGCGCCCGTAGAGGAGTAAGAACGGATAGCATCCTGTCGTAGACTGAGTGGCGCTGTTGTTAACCTAAGTTACAAAGCGGAGTGTGCGGTCACAGTTAGTGTGGTGAGCGGACACTTACATGGATTACATGTAGCCCAGATTGATTGATATGTGAGGTTCAAAGTCCAAAATCCACCATATGATTATGAGAGACGCCGTAGTGGAGGGCTCCGGAAATTTCGACCACCTGGGGACATGTCGCCCAGTCTGCGATTAAACCGTTCGGTCATTCAATTCGTTTGCGGATGGTACGAGCTGGTTGTGGGATGCACAACGTTAAAATCACGAAGAAGGGCTTCCACGGCTTCACCAATAAACGTATGTCCATGGTGGCTCACTAGCTCACGAGATGCGCCATGGCGAAGAACAAGAATCTGAAGGATAAATGAGCCAAATTCACGTGATGTGGCCTCAAAGAGCGAAGCAGTTTCAGCATAGCGTGTCAAGTGGTCAATAGCGACAATCAATCACCCAGTGGTTCCCGTGAGGCGTGTAGGAAAGGGGACCGTACAAGTCAATTCTGATATAGTCGAAAGGTCGGGAGGGACAAGGCAATGGCTGCAGTTGTTCATTGGCTATGTCATCATCATGATCATCAGCCTGACTACGTCCACTGCAGGATAAAGGCCTCTCCCATGTTCCGCTAGTTAACCCGGTCCTGTGCTTGCTGATGCCAATTTATACCCGCGAACTTCTTAATCTCATCTGCCCACCTAACCTTCTGTCTCCCCCTAAACCGCTTGCCTTCTCTGAGAATCCAGTTACTATAACACCTTAGAACCCTTAACGACCAGCGGTTATCCTGTCTACGCGCTACATGCCCGGCCCATGTCCATTTCTTCTTGGACATGTATGGCTCATTGGCTATGTATGGTGGGATTTTTCAGCATTGACATTTGGAAGACGAACGTACGTACGTTCAGCGCCAGTAGTACCGCAGCCGGAGGCGTGCATACTTTTTCGTCACACCGGTATGGCCGAATTGATGATCCACGTAAAAGGAGTCGCAAATATCGGCACGTAGGTGGCAAGGCAATCACAACCAACTACTTGCGACCATCGGAAGGGTAGCTGCGACGGTACAGGAGTCCATCAAGGATGGTGAAATGTCGAGCTGTGCATCACCGTGAACGATTGGTGAAACCTTGGGACGGCTGAGGCAATAACTACATCATAGAGGCTATCGAAACGTCTTGGCGCTGCTCCAAAGGCATGTCAGTGTACGAAAGTGCCGCAGCATCGAGGCTGGAAACAGAAGCACTTGCATTTTCATGGGAAAGTTAGGTGCGCGAAAGAGTGTCAGCATCTGAATGTCTGTAGCCTGAGCTGTAGGCGACACGGATATCATAGTCTTGGAGACGTAATGCCCAACGAGCGAGACGGCCAGATGGGTGTTTTAGTGACGATAACCAGCAGAGGGCGTGGTGATCAGTAACGACGTCAAATGGAAGGCCAGAGACGTTCGGTCAAAGCTTTGTGATTCACCAAACAATTGCCAAACATTACTTTTTAGGGACTAAATATTTCTCTTCAGCCCTAGTAAGTGTGCGACTGGCATAAGAATACGATGTACTCGTCGAAGCCAGACTTGCGTTAAGCAATAATAGCGCCAAGGTAGACTTCACTAGCGTCAGTGTGAATTTTGGTAGGGGCATCTGGATCAAAGTGACGAGAATCGATGGAGATGTCGGCAAAGGACGCACTTTTATGAATGATGAGTCATCGCCATAAGAAGACCACGCTGAAATGCCCTCGCTCTCAGAAAGTAGCCAAGTTAAAGGGGCCATTACGGATGCGAAATTACAGACGAATATACGAAAGTATGAGCATAGGCCGATAAAGCTGCGCAGTTCCTACTGTGTCAATGTTTTCAGAGGCTGGCGATGGCACGGAGTTTTGCAGTGTCAGGTAGAACACCGTCCTTGCTGACAACATACTCTAGATGGTAAGCTTCCGGCTGGCAAAATGGCACTTTTTCAGGTTTAGTTGGAGCCCAGGCTGTGTGAGGTGTTCAAGGACACTTGCGAGGCGCAGAAGATGGGTATCAAAGTATTTTGAAAAAACCACGACGTCGTCCAGATAGAAAGACACGTCTGCCATTAGAGGCCTCGAAGTATGTAGTCTGTCAGTCTGTCAGATGCTCGAAGGTGGCAGGGGCGTTGCAAAGGCCGAACGGCATGACCTTAAAATTGTGCAAGCCGTGCGGAGATTCAAACGCAGTCTTGGTGCGGTCAGCTTCATCAATGGGTACCTGCCAGTATTCCGATCGATGATCCAGCGAAGAAAATTACTCTGCTCCTTGCAAACAGTCGAGAGCGTCGTCAATTCTCGAGAGCGGATAAACATCTTTGCGAGTGATCTTGTTAAGGCGCCTGTAGTCAACACAGATTTCGATGGTCTCGTCCTTTTTTTTTAACGAGTACTACCAGGGTGGCGCACAGACTATTAGACGGCTGTATGACGCCATGATTGAGCGTGTCAGACACTATATCGTCAATAACTTGACGTTTAGCGTGAGAGACCCGGTATCGACGATGACGCAATGATGCGAGGGTGCCGGTGCCCATACGATCAACTATCCCAGATTTTCGACTGAAATTGGTTTGTTTGAAGTCTAAAGACGTCGGGGAGCGGTATACTAGTGTCAAGAGCTGAGTTCGGCTGACAACAGGAAGGTACAAATCAATCGCTTTAAGCAAGGCGTCTAGGCAATAGGTATAGTCGACGTGAGAGTAGAAGTAACACTAGTGATGTGAAGGCTTGTTGCATGATCGTGCAGTTGACTGGAGCAAACACAATCAATTTTCTCAAGGTGACCGATGCATTCGCCATGAAATATTGTGAATGGTGCTGGAAAGAAATTGGTGACAAAAATGGTTGCAAAAGTGTTTCTAACAATCAGAAGAATGGAAAGTAGCAGAACAAAAGGTAGAATGCTGAGACACTCGGAACGTACAACTGGGTGTCTGCCCATATTTTCCCAGTTTTTCGGGATTTATGCGTGCTATATTTCCAGTACATATCCAGATTAGGCAACTGAAAATAGGAAAATGTGTAGAAGGAGCAGTGAAGAACACAGTTTCCAGTACGCTGCAGATTTCCCAGAACATTCGCACAATATAGTTAAAACAAGAAAAAACTAATACTTCACCATTGTAAAAGTTATCCTGCTACTACTTTTCCACCAGTGTCTTGAGACTCGGCAGTTTCATTATGCGGAACAACGATATTTTTTTCTACTAAGAAAATAGAATCAAAAGCCACCTTGGTCAGCTCAAACCGCATGTAAGCATATCTGAAGAATGACGGCTTTCCAGTCTCAAGTCCTCCAGAACCGTTCAGTGCACCGATCGGCAAATACAAAAGCTAATCATGGAAGACAGTGTTGGCGGCTCATCCTTCAACCTAAAAGACGCAATGAAGGGTGCCTTAAGTTTACGACGCGTTCGCTTCCGGTGAGATCATCTCGTCGCAGTGATATGAACATTAAACTCAATGAACTCCGAGCGATTTGTCGTCATGCAGAACGACGTTATAGACGCACCAAGTCTTTTGGTGATCTGAGACTGTCCAGACGCACACGAAAGAAAATACAGCGTCACATGGACAAGTTGGATAAGCGAGTGTGGGTATTTTTTGTGAGTTCTTGGATCCTAGAAAGTTCCTGTCACTAATCGGAAGAACTGTCCACGGTCTTCGTACAATCGTTACTCAGCTCCACTCATTTAAATCTCTGGCGTTTCACTTACGCTGCGAAGAGATGGACGTCGCAAAATCTTTCTGTCGAAAGGTTGCCTGCGGGGCAAATTACACTGGGACGAAGACGTCCAACTCTACTGTATTCTCACGTGATCCCCCAATAGAGTGATAGTTTTCAATGGAAGAACTAAAGGCGGCGCTTGCTTTGTGTAGACGTTCTTTAGCGCCAGGACCTGGCGGCATCATCTACCGTGCTCTGTGTCACCTAGGAGAACTAACTCGGTAGGCACTCTTGCTGCTGTACAACGACTCCTGGCAAACTGGCATGGTTCTATAAGAATAGAGTTCAAGTCACCTGATTCCACTTCTCAAAGCCAGCACGTCACCTTTGGAGATTTTTTCTTACCACCCGATCACCCTCATGAGCTGTGTTGGAAAAGGTATGGAAATAATGATTTTAACACGTCTCGAATGGTACTTGGAATTCTACAAAATATATCCATATGTCAGGTCCGTGTTCAGACGAGGCCGCACATCAATTGAATATGCAGTTGACTTGGTGACACATGTAGAGCATCAGAGGCATGTAAAAAATTATCTGCTGTTCTGTTTATTGATGTTAAAAGGGCTTATGACAATGTCACCCATGAAGGCATTATCAGCGCATTAGAAGGAGTATGACTAGGTGGCAAGATATATATATAGGTTCAGAGCTACCTACAGAAAAGGTCATTTCACGTGCAGAAAGAGAATGACCCGACACCCGAGTATTACGTTATCTGAGGAGTCCCACAAGGTGGAGTGCTCAACCTAATGTTGTTCATCCTAACACTCATTGGAGTAGTTAGGAAGCTGCCAAGCAGCGTACGACTTTCTATTTATGCTGATGACATCTGTGTGTGGACGTCAGGGTTGACTCGACTTACCTTTGCACTCGACTTTAGAAGGCAGCATCAGCGACATCGCACTCCCTACGTAAACAATGCCTCGTAATCGCAAGTGGGAAATGTGCAGTCGTGGTGTTCACCGCAAAGTCAATGCCCGCTTACGGCATATCAATTAACTGGCCATTGTTGTCATGCAGCTTGAATAAAAGATTCTTGGGAGTCATAATCGACCGAAACATGTCTCGGACCCCGCACGTAAACTACGTAAAAAATCTGGTGACCGCCATTTGTCACTTGTTGAGGTTCCTTGCCGGAAACTGTTCGGTAGTGTCTGTTGAGTCTATGTTCCAGCTGCACAAAGTATTACTTATTGAATTCTTCCAGCACAGCCAACCAGTAATATCTATCAATATGGTTGATTAGGCGAGTCGGTCCACGCTTAAGTAGCAAGCTCTCAATTAGAAACAATCATTAATTATCTAACACGTGCAAAACTACCCTGCGCACACTCCAAAATATTCCAACCCAGGCTCTTGGGATATGCCTTGGTTTACCCCGCTGTGCATCGACGGCTGAGACCATTGCCATTGCACAAGACTACCAGATCATGGCGCACATCACCTTTGAAACGATGCGCACGTACCCCAGTCTACATCCTAGGAATCCTTCCCACCACTTGCCGAATCTAACTACTGAGCGGTCCCGAACGAAATTTAGTGCAATTGTCTGTGCGCGTCGTGCATTGTATACGTGAAGTTTTACGCCTGCGAAAAATTTGTGTCTCCTCTATGGCGCCTGACCCTTCTGCAAGTACGTCATTTAACTCCAGTAACACAAAAGATGAAATTTGCCTTCGTCAGCTGTAAAATAACTGAGCCTGCTCCTCTTATACGAAATGTACAATAACCACGTGCACATATACACCGCTAGTTCCACCGCAGCGTCTGATTATGACATTGCGGTGGTTATACCAGCTAGTGGAATGACCCTGCAAATCAAGCTGTCACACGCGTTCACGTTCACGGCTGACGACCTTGCGGCTTCGCCTGATGCCGAAAAGTACGTCACATCCCAGAGACCGAGTAAATAGGCTTTGTTTTTTTATTAGAAATTAGCCATACAGGGCAAGCAGTCAGTCCTTCGACGAGGTTACCATGAACACTTAGCGCACGAGGTTGTGCAGCTTCTTCACCTCGTCACAGAAACAGGCCACGAGGTCAATTTTCAGTGGCTACCTGGTTATTGTGGGATCAGTAGCAATGATTCCGCAGACAACGCGGTTCGCACATCCTGCCAAAGTCACACCCTTCCGATTCCTTTGCCGGGGACAGATGCTGCAAAGCAACTTCGTCACCAGGCACGTGGTCTGTGTCTGCTGGAGTGGAACACCCCAAGCATATGACATACGAGACTTTACCAAATAAACCCTCGACTGGAAAATCGACCTCCATCCGAACTTTGTCGGCGTGAAGCTTCGTTTATTTGTTGCCTTTGGTTGGGAGTTGCCTTCACTAAAGCATACACAACCCTCATTGAAATGACCAACAGTGCGGGACGCGACGTCTGCGACGCAGAAGATGACATCGACCATTTGCTATGCTGTTGCGCTCGATTTGCCTCTGAAAGACAGAAGCTTTCTGACGCATTGCAACAATTTGACGATCGGCCAGTCTCTACGCAGATGCTACTGGAGCACCGTGCTCGTCTTCCGTCAGCTCAAAACACAGTGAAAGCCGCCTTGCGCTTTTTGAGGACTACAGGCCTATGTGAACACCTTTACCTTTTGTGCAGTGCCACCACTGCATAAGCGTCAGCCCAATCACTCACAATCCTTTTTTTCTCTTTCTCCCCTCTTTCATCTCTCTCTTTTATCTTTATACTGCCCCTTTCCTTTTTCGGAGCACAGGGTAGCAAACCAGGCATGTGCCTAGTTAACCTCCCTGCATTCTCTCTTGTTGTCCTTGTCCTCCTTGCTTAATAATACGTCTTTCTCAATTATTGGTTTCGTCAGATTAGAAACCTTACTGTAACAACACGCATGTTCTCTTGCTCACTATATTTTCCAGTGAGAAGTAGAACCTATACAATTTTTGTTGCTGCATAAGAACTCTTACGTATATAGTAAAAAATTTCACACGCACGTAACTAACCTAATGCTATCTAATGGTTTCTTTGAAAGTTCGAGCTTCCCAAATATACAGCTTTGCAAGTGCATTCTTACCCTCTACGTTCTTAGGGATGGTACCGGAAACAAATCTTCGCTTTCCGCAATGAGTCTCCGTATAACTGGATCGATATATAATTTTTTGGCATTTATCCCCGCAGGGGCGCCTGCGCAAGTAGGCGTTTGGTGTGTAGCGACACCACGGACCCGAGCTAACGGGGGAGTTTCTACTCCCTCCCACGCCTAGCCGTGCGTGGCTTTGCCGTGCCCGGGGAAAAGGGGATCCTGGGGGTTGAGCTGACGCTGGGTGATTGGACCTTTAAGGCCCCCCAGCAGAGGCAACACACCTCTTTGGCCCCGGCTTCACGTAGACGGCACCCCTGGGCTGACCCACCCAGGGGAAATCGGCAGTCGCCTTTTCCTATCTCTCTCTCCCTACATCTTCGTCTTTCTTACTTTTTTAGCTTCCCTGTCTACTTCTCTCTTCTGTTTACTTCCAATTTTCCTGGCGGCAAGGGTTAACCCTGTGCAAATAGCCTACCTTGGTCTAGGCGCATTGGGTTATGGCAGCGTTGTACGGCTGACGTCTGCAAGCTTTCAGCACCTGCAAACTTGCAGCGTCCCCTTGTTGGGCTCCGTGGTGGGTGGCCGCCAACGCTGCTGAACAAAAATAAGACCGGCATGCATGGAGCATTCCCTCAACTGTCTGATCGTACCGGCCTAAAGCGGGTACGCACCGACGACATAAATTTCTTCAACCAGCCAATAGAAACTTTTCCCCACTACCACGTCATTCACTGTGAAAAAACCGGAAAGCAAGCCAGGACCGTATCTCCTTTCGTAGTTGCCAGGTGTCTTACTGAAACTCTCGGGGCTGGATACAAACAAAACGAAGATGGCTAGCGGAGATCTTCTCCTAGAAATTCGGGACAAAGCACAATTTGTAAAGCTAGACAGCCTCTCAACGTTTGGTGGCGTACCGATCACCGTAACACCACACAGATCCATGAACATCACTCGCGGAGTGGTATCTGATGCAGACCTACTTGAACTCAATGAAACTGAACTTTTGGAAGGGTGGAAGAGCCAAAACGTCACTAATGTACAGAGAATTATAATCAGAAGAGATAATAAGGAAATACCGACGAAACACTTAATACTCACGTTTGCATCCAGTAAACTACCAGATTCCATTCAAACAGGGTACACCAAGACATCTATCAGGCCGTATATACCAAACCCTCGTCGTTGCTTCCAATGCCAGAGGTATGGCCATGGCTCTTAAACCTGTCGTGGTCGCCAGACCTGTGCACATTGTGGAGTCCTAGGCCACGTGTCTGAGAACTGCAAACAACCGCCACACTGTGCAAACTGCGAAGGAAACCATGCCGCATATTCACGCTCCTGCACATATTGGAAAAAAGAAAAAGAAATAATTACATTAAAGGTAAAGGAGAACATAACATTTAAGGAAGCACGGCGAAGAGTCGCTCCATTCTATGGACCTACATACGCTGATGCGGCGCGTCAGGGGGAACCGCCGCACCAGCCTTCGCCACTCCTTCGGCCCGCACATACCGAGCCGACGGTTGTGGCACCTGCCCCCAAGGCGGCTGTAGCCCAGGCTACACCGCCTACTCCCAAACAGAGACCGGAGACTCCAGAGTCCTCGGGTCTCAAGGCCTCCCCTCACCAGGCGAGGCCCGTAATCCGAACTAACAGCCCGCATGTGCGGGCATCCAGTGCCTCCGAGGAGGCAATGGATACGTCGGCGCCCTTGGTGCCGAAAGAGCGGCGTGGCTCCTTGGAGCGCACCAAGAAAACGAAAAAGCAAATAACAGGGCCCGGTGACGGCCCTGTTAAGTGAACTCAAATTTCTTGTCTAAACAGCCACTCGCTTTTTGTACACACAGCACGATTTTACATTCACCATGAACTCTCAAATTATACAATGGAACGTCAGGGGCCTCCTCAGGAACCTTGATGACATCCAAGAACTCTTACATGAACACTCGCCAAAAGTGCTGTGTGTACAAGAAACACACCTTAATTCAAAACACACAAATTTTCTTCGTAAATACGTTATTTTTCGAAAGGACCGAGATGATGCCATGACATCATCCGGAGGTGTTGCCATCATAGTAAATCAAGGAATTGCATGCGCACACTTACAACTCCAAACATCCCTAGAGGCAGTGGCTGTTCGAGCGGTTCTTTTTGATAAACTGGTCACAATCTGCAGTATTTACATTCCTCCTAGCTATCAGCTGCAAAAACGTGATTTATACTCTTTAATTGATGAACTTCCGGAGCCCTATGTTCTCCTTGGAGACTTCAATGCGCATAGCAGGCTATGGGGTGATTCTCGGTATGACGCGCGAGGTCGACTGATCGAACAGTTCCTTCTCTCGTCGAGCGCGTGTCTCCTGAATCGAAAAGAACCAACCTATTATAATCTCGCTAATAACACCTACTCCTCCATAGACCTAAGCATAGCATCTCCATCTCTTGTGCCTCTGCTCCAGTGGAAAGTCGTCAGTAATCTGTACGAAAGTGACCACTTTCCCGTAGTTTTGAGCACAACTACAGCAACTGAGTGTACACCCCGTGTTCCCAAATGGCTCATAAACAGAGCCGACTGGAAACGGTTTCTTACCCTCGCTCGTATAGATTGGAGTGACATATGTACTTTAGGCATTGATGTTGCTGTCGACTACTTCACAGCTTTTTTGATTGATGCTGCAACAAAATGCATCCCACAAACAAATGGGCACCCAGGAAAACGGCGTGTGCCATGGTGGAACTCTGAATGCCGAAACGCGCGCAAACAGCAAAACAGAGCTTGGAGGCTGCCTCGGAACTCACCAACAGCCGAAAATCTTGAAACCTTCAAGAAAATAAAGTCTCAAGGCAGGAGAACGCGTCGGCAGGCCAGAAGAGAAAGCTGGCAGAAGTTTTTGTCAGGGATCAATTCATACACACAGGAGGCTAAAGTCTGGAACATGGTCGGTAGGATAGCAGGAAAACAAGTACACACACTTCCACTCGTGGACACTCGGGGTGATACCTTGGAAGATCAGGCAAACTTCCTCGGTGCACACTTCGAACAGGTGTCCAGCTCATCCCACTATACTGACACTTTCCAAAAATACAGAACAAGAATAGAAAAGCAGAAACTTGAACACAAATGCACTAGATCCGAGGCATATAACCAAGCTTTCAGTCTAGCTTAGCTGCAAATGTCTCTAAACTCCTGCAGTACTTCTGCCCCAGGTTCTGACCGTGTGGTGTATGAAATGTTAAGAAACCTACCAATCGAAACACGAAAAACTTTACTTTGTTTGTACAATGCTATCTGGTTTTCTGGCGCTATCCCTGCCTCCTGGAAAGAGGCTATTATTATTCCCATTTTGAAAGAGGGCAAAGACCCTTCTTTACCCTCGAGTTATAGGCCTATAGCACTTACAAGCTGCTTGTGCAAAGTCTTCGAAAAAATGATAAACTGCCGACTTGTATATTTCCTTGAAACAAATAATTTGCTCGACTCATTTCAGTGCGGGTTTCGAGAAGGTAGATCCACCACAGACCACCTTGTTCGTATCGAGGCACAGATCAGAGACGCCTTCGTCCATAAACAATATTTTCTCTCTGTGTTCCTCGATATCGAAAAGGCTTATGATACAACATGGCGTTTCGGCATTCTAAGAGACCTTTGCCACCTTTGCGTGCGCGGAAGAATGTTTCACATAATCAAAAGTTACCTGTCAAACTGGACATTCCGTGTCCGAGTGAGCACGGTTCTTTCCCAAACATTTGTTCAGAAAACAGGCGTGCCACAAGGTGGTGTACTTAGCTGCACACTTTTTCTCATAAAAATGAAATCCTTGCGCTTGTGCATCCCTCGCATGATGTTTTATTGCACATATGTCGATGACGTCCAGCTTGGCTTTAGGTCTTGCAATCTGCCATTGTGTGAGCGGCAGGTTCAGTTAGGTTTAAACAAGCTCTCCAAATGGGCAGAGGAAAACGGATTCCGACTGAACCCACAAAAAAGCACGTGTGTTTTGTTCTCTCGAAAGAGAGGCATGCACTCGGAACCTGACATTCGACTGAACGGGCAACGTCTGTCCATCAAAGCCGAGCATAAATTCTTAGGCCTAATCTTGGACAACAAGTTGTCCTTCGTGCCGTATATCAAGTATCTAAAAACAAAATGTTTAAAAGCCATGAATGTTTTAAAAGTGTTGTCACGTACTACTTGGGGTAGTGATAGGCAATGCCTCATGAACCTCTATAGAAGCCTCATTTGCACCCGCTTAGATTATGGGGGCGTTGTTTATCAGTCAGCGACTCAAAGTGCCTTGAAGATGCTGGACCCGGTACACCATTTGGGCATCCGCCTTTCTACGGGTGCTTTTCGCACCAGCCCCGTAGAAAGCCTTTATGTTGAGTCAAATGAGTGGTCGCTTCATCTGCAAAGAACCTACATGTCCTTTCTATATTTCCTGAAGGTGAAAGCAGACAAGAGGTACCCCTCATACTCTACTATTAATGACTTGTCGAGCTCCATTCTTTTTCAAAACAGGCCTTCAATGAGGCAGCCCTTCTCAGTTCGCCTGAAGGGTCTAGCTGAAGACACTGGAGTGTCACTCGAACACAGTTTAATGGCTCCTGTAGCATACCCGCCAACAAGGCAGTGGCAGACTATAGATTGCGATGTGTCTTTTTAGAAGTTACTAAATATGCGCCTATTGCCCATATTCGAACATACTTCTTGGAACTTCAACACAAATACACACGTCCTGAGTTTTTTACAGATGCCTCTAAGTCTAACTCCTCTGTGTCCTACGCTGCTGTTGGCCCTTCTTTTTCGGATGCTGGCCCTCTACATCCACGCACAAGTATCTTCACAGCGGAAGCTTACGCGATACTTGTGGCAGCTAAACACATAAAACAATTACAAATACAAAAAGCAGTAATTTATACAGACTCCCTCAGTGTAGTAACGGCTCTGCACACTCTTAAAAAACACAAAAACCCAGTCCTTGTCTCACTTTACTCTATTTTATGCACCGTCCACGCACTCAACAGACATGTTGTTGTGTGCTGGGTGCCAGGGCACCGTGAGATTCAAGGCAACGTGATGGCGGATCAGCTTGCTGCATCCGCCCACGAAAACACCGCCATTACACCGACATCAATCCCGGCCCTTGATCTTAAGCCGTCTCTCAAACGAAAACTCAGGGACTACTGGCAGAGCAAGTGAGATACACACACACAAAACAAACTACACGTTATCAAGCCACACCTTGGCCATTGGCCACCAGTAACAAAATCACGTCTAACAGAGGTAACACTAATAAGACTCAGGATAGGACACATATACACGACACACACACATCTTTTTTCCGGTGGTGATCCACCATTGTGTGATAAATGTGGTGAGGCATTAACAGTTATTCACGTTTTAATTCAATGTAAACATTTAGACACTCTAAGAAGACAACACTTCCCACTATCCTACCGACAACATATACTTTTACACCCTGCAATGTTCGTCGGTAGGGAACCGCTTTTTACTCACAAATCATTATTAGCGTTTTTAAAGGAAATTCATATTTTCATATCGTATACCCAGGCATACCGTAGCACGACCTCTCTAGAGAGGTTTTTGCTGCGGTGGCTACACAGGAAAGCACTTGCCTCACGGCCCTTGCACGCAAGGGTACTAACGTGTGAGGTACTTGTGCTAAAGCCATACATGTCCACCATCGTTTTTCATTATCACGAACTTTTGTCACCTATTCACACCATGCACACCTTTCACGGCATAGTCATGATTTTATTACTTGTATGTTTTTACCCGCTTTACTGCGAGGAATTTTATGGCCCTTATACAGCCGCTAATCACAACCATTGTCCACGTTGCTGTCTCATGAACTGGCGCTCTTTCGCCATCAAATGGCCCTTGCGCCAAAAACACCATATATCATCATCAATTTTCTGGCATTTATGATTAGGTACGTATGAATTCTGAGAAGGCCTCCCTAGCAGTTCCAGCTATCAACACTTGGGCGAGAATGGTTGACCTCTTTTGCGTCTCCTTCCCCTCTAACGTCGTGCAAAGTGTTCTTTCCAGTTGGTGAGATTTGTCCTATAGCTGAGTAAGTGAATTAGTTTACTTCCGGTTTTTAGAAAGGACAAGGGCGGGATGGTGGAGCGGAGGGTCGGTGACCATGTCCCACAAGTTGTCCGTCATCCTTTTTTGTGGCCTGACTTCACTCGACCACTCTTGGTAGGCCTTTTCTACTTCATCAGCCCACTTCAGGAATCAGAACTGTGCAGGGGAGTCTCCCACGAATCCTCACTATTAATTGAGCTCTTCAAATTGAGCCACCGTTGCTAAAGTAAGAGAATCAGGCGCACATGTGGTACATGTGCGCTCTATGAACGCGCAACACATTTAATTTAGTATTTTATATAGTGATCTGTATTCTTAAGATCAATTCAAGAAAACCTTTCTGGCCGTTTCTGGCCTTTTTATACATTTAGGATGCATTTATTCGCACAAAAATACAAAATAATTAGCAAGTAACATAAACATCAAAGTGTTTTGTCGTTTTGCGGTGGTAAATCTATCTTAAACATGAACTAATTCGCTCCAAAAGCAGTTCTAGCCTTCCCTACAATCGTACACCATAAGACAGCTCTCTTTAGTGCATTCGAAAAAAACGTACTCCGGAAAGCTTTACTGGAAGCTGGAAGTAGAGCATATTCTTTGGAAAGCTTCATTAATCACGAAAACTTTCCAAAAAGGCTTCCCTTAGATCCCATTAAACCAGACCCAATTCTTATCAAGGTGGGGTACGTACTTATTGTCTTTTTTTTTTGCTCTTTCTATGTAGAAGGGAAATGGTTCCGACCCTACTCACCTTTGGACACACGCCATCCTAATCTTCATTCGTTTGTTCTGGAAGGCAATGGATTTTCCTAAGAAGCGGGAATACAATTATCCTATTTCGCTTTACCCGTTCGAACAGAATAGGTTTTCTCTCTTCTCTAACGCAAAAAAAAATGGGATGCAAAAAAGCATGCATACTGGTCAATGATGGAAAACTTGTCTTCAAATGGAACATCCTCAGTCATCTTTCATTTTTGCTCTTTATTACAGTGCTAATTTTAAACAATACAGGTTTTTATAAAACTCGTATGACAGGCTCGTGCCGTTTTCACACAACACTGTTACGTCAAGGCGGAGATAATTTTCAGCAGCTAAAGTTACACTGTCATGAATAATACACAAAGAGTCGCTAATTATTGCTTTACTTAGGCAGTATAAAACACTTTATGGCATAAACCAGCTCATTGCTTTCTTTTAATTCATCTTGGGTAGTATGTTTGCGCATAATACTTTAAATAGTGTGATCCAATATATCATTCAAAAAAATAGAAATCATGCCATTTCATCAAAAACCAGCGTCATCATCATTAAAGAAAAGGAGGAACAAACGGATATAAAAGCGCTTCGTCAGAGAGTATTATCATACCAAGTATCCTTTTTCTTCACTAAACTTTCAGTGTATATGCGCTCTTAGCGTCCCTTTCAAACAAAGGCTTCTACTAGTAGCAGCATCTGCTTAATTTCCCTGCATTTTTATTTCTGTTTCTCTCTCTCTCTCTCTCTCTCGTAGCAAGCTTCCTGCATCGAATACAAAAAATTTTGTAGCCAGAATAGAGAACACGCTGACATCCCAGGAGCTTTTTACGTTCATCGGAAGTCGAAAAAACAAACAAAAAGAAAAATATGGGCCCGCGCAAGAGTCGGGATACAGCACAAATGTGATGCGAGTGAGAAACAAGAAAGATTGCATAATGAGAAGCAGCGAATTTGTGCGCTGACATGCGAATGAGGGCGCCGGAATAAGGGTCATGCCTGTGCAGCAACTTGTCTGCGAGAAGAAGCCGTAGCAGAGGCCGCGAAATGGAGGCGACGCAAGGGCCGTCTCTAAATTCTGCTGGAAGAGGCAAGCCCATCTCCAGCATTAGCTCATGCTCATCGTCTGGCGATACCTTTCCTACGAGCTAGTCAGAAAACCTGGCCTTTTAGTGGCATATATGGTAATGCATGCTTTTAACGACAGAGGATATAAAAGTTAGCTGGCGACTGCCTAAGCTTGCAACTGCGTAAAATACCAGTCAGTCATGTAGCCACGCTGTAAATTTGTCATCGCCAATGACTTGGTGGTAAATATTTTTCGCTTTTGGTTGATCTTCTGTATTTCACCTTTCAAATACCACTTTTTACGTACTTCTATGAGAGTACGTGAAATCTTAGACGACTTCCTGTGAGTTTCACGTTCTTTGGCTTGCGTATTTATCAAAGCGAAGCGATGGCATAAGCAGCAGTGCTTTTGTAACCACGTGAGCGTCGCATGATGACAGTATAACGGCAACTTGGGTGAGTTTGTATCGGTTCACATTGCACTGTAACAAAGCCGAAATGGAAACTAGCAGACTCATTATAAAAGAAACAAACCACTTGAAAGCGTTTTCGTCTGCACAGAAACATTGAGTGCGTAAAAGACGAACAAACCATTATTTTTTTCCCAAGCCCTACCAGGAAAGTCGCTGACTGCGGCACAAGCGTATACATATGTATTGTGTTGTATAAGGTCCGTTTGAGCTGTGGTTGTTTCTACGTAGCACCAAGGATTATTGGAACATAATAGATCGATAACCGAAGGCTCACCTTCTAGTCCTTGTTCACAATGTCAAGATTGTAAGTAGACGCGAAAATTCAATGAAATAGCAGTTCTACACCTGCAAAAAAATATAGAAACAAACCAGAGGATCGAGCCATGGCGTAACAATAATATAGCGATAGCGCATGCGTCAATCAACCATGGTTTAAGTTGGAGAAATCGCAAGTCGAACGCCTTTCACGTAGAACACCATGCGTGTCTGATTAAGAGGTTCGTACACGGCATTGGCATGCACAGATAAGTTTCCGCGCCTTCTTTAATTTCCACCGTTGAGCGCTTCTTCAGATGATGTTCTCGTGGTCCTGTCAATCTTGTATCCGTGCTTGCACGGTCTGTACATATTATGGTATATATACGTACCAACAAGCGCAGCTCGTCGTTATTTCTTTTGAAAGGAATTAATTATTCGGAGATGCTGACGCTCACGGGCAAGCAATGCTCTCCATAAACGTGAGGCATGCTTGGCTTCAGTGTATGTAACATGGGACCAGCGTCGCAACAACACGATACATGAGGCGATATCGGGATGTCGCTGGATATATCCGCAATCCGCACCGACATATACATGCAGGAAAGCATCACTATTATTATTAAGGTTACATCTTTTGGCTAAACTGACAAAATTTTCTTCCTTATTGAAGTCACTGCACAGATACGAAATGCTGCCATCCACTTGCCATATTACGTGCGCTTAATCTTGCTACAAGCAGGCAAGTACTGCGGAGAGGGGGGGTGGGGTTATTGATCAAAGAATTTGATTTATTTGTGGGGTTTAACGTTCCAAAACCACGATATGACTATGAGAGATGCCGTAGTGGAAGGCGTCGGAAATTTCCACCACCTGGGGTTCTTTTACGTGCACCCAAATCTGAGCACACGGGCCTACAACATTTCCGCCTCCATTGGAAATGCGGCCGCCGCAGCCGAGATTTGATCCACGAGCTGCGGGTCGGCAGCCGAGTACCTCATCCACTAGACCACCGCGGTGGTCAAAAAGAGAACTTGGGGAGGGGGCAGAGAGTAAATAAACAATAAACAAGCGAAAGGAACTATAAGCGAAGACAAAATTTTGATAGAGGCCAAGCCCATCAGGCCTGTTTTAACGCTATCTATTGCGCACAGTAAAGAGGCTGTAAATCAGAAACAAAAGGAAAGAAAAAAAAGCTCTCGATCAAGCCCTGCGTTATGTATGTGTGGCCATGACCGGGAGGCACTATCACACGATGTATGGCACGATAGCAGACTGCGAGGTAGAGAGCACCACTAGGGCGCAATGAGATAGTGAAAATACGCTGCTGAAGTTCATTTCCACACCACACTGCAGTGGTACGAGAGCCCGCTTGGGTAATTCGTTGAGCGCTGTTGTATCCATTTGCTCGTTAGGCGTCTCAGCAGCCATAGCGTGCAGCGCTTATTGGTGGCTTCTGTGAATGCACAGCCATACAGCATCACGAAACATCATACAAAGAGTACTAAACCTGCATGCTCTGGTGTTCTTCCTGCTCGCCTTCCTACGCCCACGGTTGCTGTTCGCGCTTGTTTCATCGGACGACGTTGCAACGCGAGAGGTGCAACACGCGGTGTAACAGAATGCCGAAACTTCAACCCATGCAAATGAAGGTGCCAGTTGTGGGTAACGAGTGTGAAATTGACACAGCATAAAACAAAATGAGACACGAGTCACAACGGTTTCATTTTGGCCCTGGCGTTTTGTATTTGCTGCGTTTGCGTTCTCTCCTCTGTGTTTCTCTTTCTTTTTGCCTTACAATACCATGTAGTTACGCACACTACCGTATATTTAGGAGGTGCAGTGGTTACTCTATGCAATATTTTGTAAGCAGGATAGAAGCGAAAAGTGTTTACGCTGTAACAAAAACATAATTATACATTTCGTGTACGGTGAAATATACGAAGCTACATCTTTAAAAGGTGCTTGCTTCGACTAGTTGGTGTCTCTTTATTGGCCTGTGTTTGCGCACTGCGTGTAATACGTAGACTGAACCACAATGTTCGTTTTGTTTAGTCTCCGTTTTCTGAGCGATGTGAGTTTCCTACGACAGTTTATAGAGCTTCGGAGGTCGCGTTCACCAGACCGCAGTTTTTCATGCTTATGCCATAGCTTACGAAATATACCATACGTAATCATGTAAAGAACAATCGTCGAGACATCCAAGCACTTTGCGATGAGCAGCGGAAAGTAAACGAAGATGTGCACCAGAAAAGGACAACTTAACATATGTATGCAAATTATATATACGAAATACAGGAAATGAATAAACAGGAATTCTTTTTTCTCATGACCATTTCACCTTTTTCGCATTACTTTTTGTGGTCCTAAAACCGGATACCTCTTGTAAATAATATTGCATAGCTTTAACTGGAAATGCACTAACAATGCTCTTCGTGATATTCTGCAGATCAATACCACACGTCTGATTTACTAATTGCCTCATAGAATGCATTTAGAATGTGCCTTTATCTTCCATAGTACTACTTGTGTAGTCTAAACAAATTTATTCCGCTGTTCTTAGGAGCGAAAGTCCTTAAAGTTCACCACACCTGTTATTATGGTACGTCTCCGGCGTGTCATTGTGCTGATCGTGTATGCGGCGTTCATAGCACGCATGTGGTTTAAATATTGCCAGTGTACAAGCGCTGCGCCACTCGCAAGCAGCTCAAAAACAAGCACGTTCATGAATGTCATTAAGTCGTGCGCAAAATTGTTCGTAGAGCACGCCGAGTGAGTATATGGGCTAAAAACAGAACGTGCGCTGGTGCCACGCTGTTCGCAAACGTTTCAACACACAAAAACATGGTATGAATATCATCGTACAAACAATAAAACAAAATATATACTGCACGGCTTCGTGCGAGACGACCAGCGGTGAATAATGTGACAACGCAATACCACTAGAAAGTGCAGACAAGGGCACCCTCATCACTGGCCTCAACAGTCATGGAGGAGCGTGAGCGTAAGGCACTACATGCAGCAGCCCAACGACATCGTGACTCTAACCCCGAGCACGGAGCTCGAGAAGCGGTGGCGAAATGACAACGCCGCGAAGATAACCCAAAGCTAAGATTGCAGAAAAGTGCGGCTTGCCAACAACGCTAACGGGACCAGGCTGCTAAAGTTCGAGCAGCCACGGCTCGACGAGGGTGTCCACAACATCCCAATGGGATCTTTTCAGGTCGATTTTACTCGACGACGACTGATGAGTGAAACATGCGTTCGACAATTACTCGCTACGCTGCATGTCCAACAACCCACCGACCGTTGTTTAAGGCAAGTGCACTCACCTATAGTGTTTGCAAACATTCAAACAGACATCATCAAAACACAACTGTCTTTCCCAATGAGCGATCGTAAAACACTGATCTTCAAAGCAAAACATGAACCCAAATTTTATAAACATTTCTAGAGTCACGTAAGAAACATCTTATAATAGCCAAAGCAGCTTCGCTTCATAGTCAGCATTCACTTCATGTGCCGGCTGCCATGTTTTTTTTTCTTTTGTCGTAGGTGACTATGCATTGAAGAAGTATAGATTTTGTGGTGTGAAAGTATGGCATGTGCCACAGCATGAGAAATTGTGCTGATTGTTTGGAGCTGTTGCGACTCCGGGTCCCACGGGTCTCAGTTAGGCAGCGGGCCGCCGTCACACGACCCATCGTCGAACAAGACAGATGAGGCGCTCGTACGAACGACAACCATTTATTTACATGATTAGTAACGGAGAATTTGAAGGGAGGTGATCAAGTCATCAGAACTGTACAGAAGAACTGTTGAACTGTAGAACTTAAAGTATACAAAAGTCTTCCGTTTATATAGCGCCGCATTGCCAACCCTGGGCGCATTGTCCATGGCTTTAGCCAATACAGCGCTCGATGGCATAGGTGCTCCACCGACGAAAGCGGAGAAAGACACCACACAATGCACGTGGAGAGGTCAAAGTCTTCAGGAAGTCCAAATATGGTCACAAACCCACTGCACCGACGTTTCGCACACGTCTCCGAGGTTTCACACACGTCCGTTTATCTTAGATGACCTTGGTTTCCAAGAACTTTTCTGGCAGTTGGGTGAGGTTCGAAAAACCGGCTCTCGTTCCACGTGCCAAACTGGCCTGTCAAACCACCACCAGGCAATTTTCCACTTTTACAAATAGTAAAAGGAGTACACTAGTTATTCTGAATTCCTCTCATACGTTTGAGTGAAACAGAATAACAACACTGGAAGCACATCCAACCAGAAATCCCCGATAGCGGTGCATGTCTTCACCACGAGTTTAACAAACTCTAAGAAGTGTAAAAATAATAAAAAACCTAATCAATGGTCTTCGTCAAGGTCAGGGAAATATATTGCAGAAATCTTAAGAATGCCGTTTGCGTCAGGGACAGCGACTCAAACACTCAGTGTTGCCATGGAGTATACCTCATGTGAAACGTATGTCAAACGCATACTGTTGCAAAACGAGGTTTTAACGCAGCAGGTGGTCATTCTTAGAGGGCAAAGGCAGTAGCTCCGAGAGAGGACAATGCTCCACCGCTATAAAACTCCCTTGGTTATCTAGTAAGCTAGTTTTCTGAGCTTTCTTCACTAGGCTTTTCCGCCACCTAAAAAGGACACTTGCAAAACAACGAACAGCTCAAAACGAAGAATTCTCACACGAGTTCCGTTTACGCACAAAAAAATAAAATTAAGTCATCGCGCCAGCTCTCTGCTGGCTCGCTATAACCAAAGCACGAATATTACCGTTTCTTCACGTTTCTAGTAGGACACACCTTGACAGAGTCAAATTTTTTATACTAGAATGCGCCGCACCTTACAACTGTCAGAAATGTCGCTCCTACCTTGATTTTCAATAACGCGTAACGCTCCGCTTAAACTATCACACGATACTTGAGCGAAAACCCAAACTGATGGAATTAAACCTTGCGTAATAGACTTGTTTGGTTAATGTGACTCTAAGGCTAAAGGATGTGTGGCTTGTCCTTTTGGGAACTAATGAAGCTGCCACAACAGTTATTCTTTTAAGGAACTAACAGTACCAGTCTAACAGTTAGTCCGCACAGACGAGCTCAACGGACCGAACATTTAGTCTTCACATTTACCCCTTGGTGAGTAACCGTTAGTCCCACAATTCACCTCGAAGGACAAACATTTAGTCCTCACATTAGCACCTTACATAGCAACTGTTAATCTGCACATTTACGCCTTACCGTGCAACCGTTTGTCCTCACAGTTCCACCTCACAGGACGATTGGTTGATCCACTCAAATACTCCAATTGGATGAACTTTTTATCACCAATTCAAACATTCTTTTTTGTTTATTTTCCGCCAGGCCTAATACTTTTTTCGCCTGTTTTTCTGCGCAGTGAGCAACAAATCGCGCAGAACAGAACACGCGAAAAAGTAGTTAGCCACCTATGTATAACTACTTTCGCAGTCATGGCAACAACGAAAGACCAAAGGAAGACATCGGAATCTTTCATTTTTCAATATACAAATGAAGTTTCTCCCTACGTTTAAGTGCATTCATGGTGAAGTGTGCAAGTCCAGTCTCGTTGTCACATCTTGTTCACTCCTTGTGGAGCTCCACGAACGGAAGCGACAGATGACAGGCATTGCAGACGCCAGCGCACGCAGCCTTCTGCCTGTTGTGTTCCCACGGCTGCATGTACAATATTATAAAGAAAATAGTTACACACAAGTAACAGAAGATGAAGATGCACGCATATGACAAGTACGTCCACTTTAATATAAAAAAAAAACATCGGTGTGAAATATGACACACAAATAACTTTACCTTCACATCTCGCACAGTCCTTCTGAAGCTGCTCTGAAAAAGAGATGGATGACAGCCATCGCAGACGCCAGCACACACAGTCTTCAGTACGGTTTGTGCCCACGGTTGCACAATAAGTGTGTAAAATAGTGAGTCACACGTGACAGAGGATGAATACAAATGCATACCAAAATTACGTACAAAGTGAAATGAAAACATACGTGAAAGATGACATGCTAATAATTTCACCGTGATGTCACACATCGTCAAAGACTCATTTCGATCCCCGTAGCGCAACAGCTTAGGAGCGGTGGTCGCAGTCACAACTCCGCGAACCACCGTGCCGCTAACAAGTCAGCGAGTCCTATGCGAGCGACGTCGTTCAGCTCGAGCAGGCGAACGCGAGACCAAACATGGCGCTGCACGCGGAGTGTCTGCTGCCAGCGAACTTCGAACAGGAGAGCGAGCGCACGCTTGGCCGCCGCCACGAACGGCGCCTAGCTGGTTTGCAGCTAGCGCCGAAGAAATCGACGGTATTACGGCCCTTGTCCACAATCTCGAGCAAGTACACCACGCAAACGCGAGTCTGCCACCGCGGCCAACGGACGGCGCCGAGCTGCTTGCGACTGACTGACGGGAAAGCCAACTGCAATGCTGACCAATTTACAGTGACCTCCGACGCTAGCGACAGCCCCGCCAGCCCATGCTGGAGCACTTACAGCGTGCTACATACTACATCCAAGCTCTTTACAAGAACCCGCAACGTGTTTTCGATGACTCCGAACACAGCGACGAGGGTTCAGCCCAATATCATCAGCCCAGAGCTTATCGCAGCAGCGAAGACAGGTGAGCACTCGATGAGCGAGCGTACGGGAAGCCGACGGCAATAGCGGCCAATTTTCAGGCGGTCGCAAAGCACAGGTGAACTGCAGACGCCGAAGCTGTCCTTTGCGTTGCATTGCGTGCGTGCTATATACAACACGACCAAACCCGTTGCCGTCAAGCGCGATCCCTATCACTCATGCAACAAGTAGAGTAGAATAAGGAATGATAACCTACTTGCCTTAGAATCCAGCGCTGTTTTCTGCCCTGAGTCGGACTGAAGTATATATCCGATAGGCCTGCTGTCTTCTCGGCTGCCATATTAGCCTTCTCAACTGTTGCTGTCGTGTTGGTCGTGACTATTTTGAAGCCAGAGATATACAGCGCAGCGTGGGGACGTGTCGAGACTTGCTCCTTACTTCATCGGTACAGCGAAACGTAAAAGCTGCAGCCAACGCTCATCCAAGCGTACACACAAGCACCACGTCGTAATTCCTATATCGTCGAATCCAGGCGGCCATGGTCGAGCACTCCGAGCGCGACGCAACGCGAACCATCGCCAGCAAAATACGGGGAATGACTGAGCCATCAGAAGAGAAGACGGATGGTTAGTCACCTTGGCACCGCTTTTTGCACTGCCTGCCATCCCCGGGCGGTTCATACGTTTGGAGCTTGTTTGGAGACTAAGTCGTTTGCGCGCGGCACGCTTCCCTCTGTGGTTGCTCCTCAGCAGTCTGTCCATTCATCGCGTGCGCCTATTGGGCTCCGTTACTACTTTTTCAGGTAACTTTGTCTTAGGGTGTACCTTTTCATGCCAGCCTCTTGGATAAAAAACGCGCTGTGTTTCTTCAGGTGTTTAGCTCTGTTCGCACTTATAGAGCGCTGTAACATGCCAACACCAAACGTACGCTTCCGCACCATCGAGAAATCTTCTAAACACGCGTTTGATTGTAAATGTTTACAAAAACAACAACATACCGCGTTCATCATAAACACTTTGAAACCAGTCTTTTTTTGTTTGCTTAAACCTTACTGACAAAAGAAAGCTTTACTTCAAAGCATGAAAAATGGAAAATCATTCAAATAACTATCAGGCCTATGAGTCACATCCTGTGAAAAGCTTGCACCTGACCTTCACACTTTTAGACTTGCACGTTGCTGTCGTGTTCTCTGCCGCTTTCGCGATCGCCAGAAGCCACAATAGGCGCGAGCTCCTAGCCCAACTTTCCTATTTTGCCTCGCTCATCATTTTGGCCAGCTTTCTTCGTGATACCGAAGATTTCTGAAGTGCGGGGGATAGATTCGCGATTGTCCTTTGGTGTTTGATTCCACCCTGAATTTAGGACCAGAAGCCTTTTTTTTAGAAACCTATCGACATTGTTGTCGATGCAAACCTGTTCTTTTCGGCCGAAATACGTGGCACAAGGTTGACAAAGAGAAAAAAAAAGACGAGACAGAAAGAGCGCCAATTGGCGCTCTTTCAGTCTCGCCTTTTTTTCTCTTTGTCAACCTTGCGACACGTATTTCAGCCTAATATGTACCAACTAGCCCGACATAACGTACTGTTCTTTTCGACCACACCACCTTCTTGGGGACGCGCGTACCTTTCCGCTACTTCTCTATCGCTAATTTAAGCTGACCGTACGCCTCAAAGCACGTTTCATTGAATTGCCCGATGACCAACCCTTCCGTTTCTGCTGCGGCGTGCCCTCTGCCTCCACCTTTTGTGGTGCCGCACGTCCCCGCTTCTTTCTTTTGCGATGATGCTTACGTACAACCTTATTTTGGTTATTACAAACTTCTCTGGCAGCGTCATCAGCAATCTTACAGTTAAGGTGTGCCTGTGCACCACCATTTCTGCAGTCTTTTCCCTTCGATTTCTCCGCTCCATTGCTCTGTCAGGCTAATTTATCTGCGCCACCCCTCACAAAACCAGACGCTGGCCCTGCCACAGATCTGAACTCTTGGAAATTTGCGTCCTTTTTGATTTCTGGGAAGTTTTAGCGTCCGCCTGATCATGTTTGTGCCACTGCACGAGCCATGTCTCTAACACCACGCAAGCTCTGTTCATGCTGTTGGGATTAGACTTTTTTTCGAAATGATTCTCTACCGAACCTTTGCCTGATGATACACCTGCGACAGCCTCGCAGTGTGCTTTCTCACCCTCTGTGCAATTTCCCACGCTATCTGTAGGAAATATTTTCAACAGTAGCTTGCCCTCACTGGCAGTACTGTCAGATTTCGGTAGCGTTATGTCTTAACTAGGTTTAGGACTACCTTCCTTGTCCTCTCTTTCAACGTCCGAAAGGTCATTCTCTTGCTCAGGCTTGAGCATGGTCTCCAGCTCATCAATTCGTTCAATGACCCTATCAGGGCAACTGGAACCACCATCGCTCTCACATAAAGCACATTTTGGACTTGCTACAGTTTGCATACCAGCCACGGTACCGCTCTCTAGATGCACCACCTTCGCAGCATCGGAGAGTCGCGTACCTTTCGTAGAGAAAATTTCACTAAAAATGACCTGTGGCTCTTTTCTCTCTACCAAAGGATCACTTTGCATGTCGCACCCATAAAGACGCGTACCTTTCTCGGGTGGCACATCGCAAACAGCAGCTTTCTCAGCGACTTCACACTCCACAGTATTCACCACTTGGTTCCACCTTTCAGGCTTCACACATACTTAACACATACACAGCCAAAGACTCTTCCGATGCTGTGCCTGACTTTGTCGTTGCCTGCATTAAATGCCTTCGTCTAATGCTCGAAATTTGGCTTCGTGTACACATATCCATTCGGCTTCTTTCTCGGCCTGTTCTCTCTGGGCCTCTGCCTCTTCTCTCTGGGCTTCTTCTTTCCTCTGGAATTCCGCCTCTTTTCTCTGCGATTCTGCCTTTCTTTCCTCGATTTTCGTGACACAGCCTGAGAGTTCCTCATTGTCCATCCCTGTCCCGACAATCCACTCGATCAGTCCTGTTCTTGTTGGGGAGTCCGACACATCCACTTTCATCTCCCTTGCGATCGCTAGCAACACGCGTTTTCGCAGGGCTTTCACATTCACGACTGCTTCGGGTACCGTTCTCTGTTCCACGAGTGATTCCCGTCTTGTAACTAATTAACCCTGACAACAAAGACAGCCCTAGTTTTCTGCCTTGCCTCAAGTTACTTGTTGACTAAGTCTGCAAAAGCTTCCTTAGGCCCTTACACAAAATCCTGTTCTGTCACTGTTAACCTTGCCGTCACCCACAGATTATAGCTTCTACAAGCTATCTCACAATTATCTGCCAGACGCAAGTTATTTTTTAACCCAATGAATAAAACAGCTCTGTTACTGTTAATCTTGCCGTCACCGAGAGACTATAGTTTAATCAAGCTATCTCACGATCCGTCTGACGCAAGTTATTTGTTAACCTGATGACTAAGACAGCTCTGTCACTGTTAACCTTGCCATCACCCACAGACTATAGCTTAATAAACTATCTCACGATCTGCCTTACGCCAGTTACAACAGTGAACAAAAAAGCTATTCTCCCTACCAGCTTTACTCACACATTAGTAAATGCCTGGTAAAGTTTAGCAGAGAAAGTCAGCACTCACCTGGCTTGCAGTCATGCCTCCAGCGTCGTGCACCTCAGCAGTGCCATCCGGTTGCCTCTCGCAGTCGATGACCTCGTGTCATCCCAGAAGTGCCGTTCGGCTGCCTCTCAAGCCGATGAGCTCAGATCATCAGCCATTCTCGTCCAATCGTCTCTTGAAGTCGATGGGGTCGTAGCATCTGACTGCTGTCGTCGAGCCTGTGCTACCTGAGTAAACGCCATCCCTCCGCTGCCATCAGTTGCTGCGACTCCGGGTCCCGCGAGTCTCAGTTTGGTGTCGGGCCCCCGTCGTAGGATCCATCATCGAACAAGTCAAATTAGTCACTCGTAAGAACGAAAACAATTTATTTCCATGGTTAGTAACTAAGTATTCGAAAGGAGGTGATAAGTGATCAGAACTGTACAGAACTGTATAACTGTACAATATAAATATACAAAAAACTTCCGCTTACATTGCACCGCGTTGACAACCTTGGGCGCAATGTCCGTGGCTTCAGCCAATATGGCGCTCGACGGTCTAGGTGCTCCACCCACGAAGGCGGAGAAAGACACCACATAAAGCACGTGGAAAGGGCATAGTCTACACGATGCCCAAATATGGTCACAAACAAACTGCACCAACGTTTCGCACACGACTCCAAGATTTCGCGCACGTCCAATGATCTTAAATGACTTTTTGTTTCCAACAACTTTACTGGCAGTTGGGTGAGGTTCAAAAAACCGGCTCCGAGTACACACGCCCAACTTGGCTGCCAGCGTTCGGGTAGGACGATGTAGTGGTCCACCAGCTTATCGTTAAAACATGCCACTCCGATCAGCCGATTATAAGTAGAAAAGGGGGAAGGAGTAGTCATCGACTAATCCCTCGTCGTCAAGGCGAGCTCGCGCAAGGGCTACAGAAAATAGTGCATTTTGCATTCCTTCAACCCCACAATATATTCCTCGTTCTTTGCTAGAAGATGTGGCTTAGCTGTGAATTTCCGGGACTTCACTTCTCCTCGCAAGATGCAGCCACAACCAGACTGAGTTTTAACTTTCAGCCTAAACTGCACATATCACGCTGGTTCCGCTCCTACCAGATCCGAAGTGACCTCGAGAATGGCCTAGTTGCCTTCTTGTTTGCCTCGAAAGCTTTGCATAGAATCGAGCTCACAATGGCCTTCCTTGGTTTGTGCGTTTTCTTGAGCGAACCGGTCCAGGACCCCTTGTTCTTGTTTTTCTGACAAGAAATCAGCTCTTCTTGACGGCACATCCTCGGTTGGAAAGCGTCGAAATATTTTCGTCCAGTTCACAAAGGCCGAAAGACTTTAATATTGATGATAGTCATAACAGAGCTTATACCACGTTTTAGACGTGCAGCGGCGACCTGGCTACATTGCACAATAGAGAATTAGGGTGTAGTGAGCACTTCATGTGTAAATACAGTGTCAGTAGGCGGGCGGAAACAGTTTACAATAGCCAACATCACGATCATAGACGCTTGTCTATGATTGTGATTAGAATGTGGTGCAGGTTAACATCGAAATCCAAATGAAGCTAAGCAAAACAGAACTTACTTACTGCCTTGAAACAAAGTTATTTGAATTTGACGTAGATACACAGAGTTTTACCTGAGTGGCTTCGAAAGAGTGAAACAAGTTAAGATTCAAAAGTATGTCCCCAGTCCCCTCGAAAAGTATCTTCATGTCATGGCGCTGATCCATGCAATAATTTTATCGAATTTCAAACACTCCTCTAATAAAATGTGTGGGGCACTACGTGCACTAGCGGTGTGATATTTTCTCAACCCGAAAAAAAAATGATCTTCAAAGCTGGCCACAGCAAGTATCAGCAAACACCCTGAAGTCAGCTTATCACAAATTATTGCAAAAATAATATATCCAAATCAGATGAAACCCTGTATATTGTCATACACATTCAGTCAATGTAACGCGAACTGTTTACCCTAATAACTAAATAGACAGAACTCCCCGGCAAGGGAAAGTTCACCGTGCACTTTCAGTTTCATTCATGCTCATTTACACTTTGGAAACGCATTCAGGCACCTACACCATACTTTTGCGTGGCTAGTAAGAAAAAAAAAGCTAGAGAAAGGAGATTCATGAGTTCGCAAAAACTGTAACCAAGAAGCGATGCTTGTATGCATCTTGGCGCTTGCACTAGTTTCGTCTCGGATTTCTGCAGCATGTATAGATGGAAAATACACCGGAGTGCCTTGCTTCATTGATTCTGAGTAAATGCCACGACTGGTTGAACGTAGCCAGGACGTCATTGCCACCATAAACGTACATAAAGTGGTCCAAAAGATTGTTGAAGATCTCCTTGTTTTACAATATTTTATGGGTTGCAAAGACTGGAAATGTAAATGATTAGTACAGCAAGAACGGTAGTTGTAGGGGCCTGTAGTAAAAATTTATTTGGCCTAGACAATTCAAAATAGAATGAAGCTAGCGCATTACGAAATATTTCATGTTCGCGGGTTGTCTTGACCATGTTTCTCTCACCCTGTGACGTTGAATGTGCCCCAATGAAATGAACTGAAATCTTCTACGTGCGGAAAGTTTTCATGCTGTCGTGTCATTTATTTCGAACGTATTCATGGTGCGAAGATCATCTAAATATCACGCTTTCAGCTCATCAGGTACGCAAGAAATTTATGAAAAGTCACAGTTTCACCAAAAGGGCGACGCGATGAACGCGATTACAATATAATTAATTATTATGTGGGGTTTAACCCCCGTAAACCACCATGTGAATATGAGAGACGCCGTAGTAGAAGGCTCCGGAAATTTCGACCACCTGGGATTCTTCAACGTGCGCCCAAGTCTCAGCATACGGGCCTACAGCATATTCGCCTCCATCCAAAATGCAGCCGCCGCAGCCGGGAGAACATCCCGCGACCGCCATAGCAATATATTGAAATTTTTTACGAAGCAAAGCTAGCTTTTTAGGAGCAGTAATAATTGTAATAAACATGGGCTTGCTAAGTAACCAAGTTTTCTGCAGTGCGGCTGCAGTAGATGAGCACAACAAGGCTCGCGCATATACTGTCGGCATTTAAGTACGTAGTGAGGTTGGCAGTCAACTCATTTAGATCCAGTCTTACGTAACTCTACAAAACGGTGGTGTAAAAGAACACGGCCACTTGAGGTACACCGTTGGCACTTTTTTTATTGTGTTGAGATCGCAGCCCATAGAAGCTCCCACCTGCCTGCTGTGGGAGCACAAGGCACGCGCTCATAATTTCCGCGCTAGCACGGCCGCTATAAGTGCCCCCGATGTTCGCCGACGAGACAAGAGCCTTGCCGGAAAGGCGATGCTCACTCTGCAGAAAGAGGAGGCTAGCGCATCCTTTCGTATATATCTGTACATATACATATACGTGAATGACGGCGGTGGTGACGGCAAAAAGCGGCCTAATCTGTCCATACAGTTTCTATCGCGATAAAAATAAACGAACATTTTAGCAGCTTTTTCGATGGCTACAGCCGGCGCACTGTGTGGCGGGGACCGTGCACCCGTTGGGAGCCGGAATGTTCGTTTCCTTGGTGCGTTGTGTGTGCAAGCGCGTCATAGACACTTCGCTTGATGACATTACTTGGCCTAATTGTGTCGAGAAGCATTCCGACCAGGGAAGCTGTGAAACAGTGTCAATGGCAGGCCCCAAAACATGTCATTGTTTGCGCCGAAGCTGACAGTGACGCGGGTGCCGTGTCTCACGAAAAATTGCCCGGGTAGTGTGGAACACTATAGGCACTGTCAACGAGCGCCATGTCAATTCACATCTCGCGTCCGCGTCGAGCAGTCAGGCAACGTAATACCTATTCATTTTTTTAATAGCCGAGTGGGACACACCTCCCTTTTTGCACTCTTCGAGACCAGCAAGTTAAGAAACTGATTGAAAACAATTATTTCGGCAATCCCGATTAACATGAGATGCCTCACTGCTACTCTTGTATGTTACTTCAATAAACTGAAACACAAATTTTTTTTTCTATTTATACATTCATAAAATTTCCGACATGAACAAGATTCAACAAAACAACATAGAAAAAAAGCTTTGTCACTGTTTCTGTTTTCAGCTATGATATAGGTTTTTTTTTTCATGGGCCATGTCATTCCTGAAAATATGTGTCAATAGAGCCTTGAACCACGCAACACGTGCCGGATGCACTGTTGATACACGCTGTTGATCTGGCTGACATTTTTAGCGGGGAAGGACCTTAACGGCAATGCTTGATTGGAGTCCGTTGTCACCACTAGCTTATATGGGGCAAAGCTCATGCATGGTTGGTCATATGTGTTCGGAAAAGTATTTCACAACACAGATATCAAAGTACATGCATTGGAAATCTGGAATAGATGTACTGATGTACATGTGTGTTTGGCGTAATGGGATATTTCGGAGATACTTTTGAAACAGAAGAGAAAAGTTTCCCGGAATACAGATGCTGAAATGCAGTTACTAGAACACTTTTTCATTCGGAGGATGCCAAAGTACCGAATAATATGTAGTGAATAAAGTTGGAGTGATTTATATTTGCAGTTTATTCATTTATTTATTCAGGTATCACAGAATCCTGAATATAGTTAGGACATAAATAAAATGTGTATGGAGGACGGGGAGTTACAAAGTACCAATTAGTGTGATTGTATATACGTGTTTACAGATAAATTGCCGTGAAAATTCCACTATATCCCAACGAGAGTACCCATAATTGGATATGGAAACAGACATAGCCGGTGACAACAAATTGAGATATGCTGAAATTGCATAGTTCAATCAAATTGTTCAACCAAAAAAAGTGAATTGACAGAAAGTGTAGATTTATTATGTCTATGACATTTCCTTTGTTATAAAAGTTAATGTGGTATGTGCGAATAAGCAACATGAGCTTCTCGAATAGGGTACCTTTTATACAGCATCGGTCCGGCATCAATAAAGGAATCGCGAAAAAAAGAAGCAACGTCCATGCTGCAGAGAAGGACAAAGTCGTTCTGCAGTGAATAAATAGAGCTTGCCTAGCCGGATAATACAGCAGTACGATGCGGTCTGTTTACTGACCAAGTTCGAACCCCGAAATTTCCGCCTTCAAACAATTGAGGGTGGTAACATTTCAGCGCAACCATTTCCGAACTCCGCAAACATTTTAGTACCAAAACATGTCCGCGTAAAAAAAATACAACACAAAAGTGGCGAGTGGGGTAAGTACATTGAGCACTAAGCGAAAGACTACCCACGTCTCGTGTTGGTACCATAATAATAACTACCTCTTTCTAGACGTTATTGCGAGCAAATAGTGAGATTTTTTTTCATAGGCTTTACATTTCAGAAGCATGTGCACATGAGCAGTTGACACTTAATCAGTGGTGTTTAGAATTGTTACAGTAATCGCACATGTGAGATACAATAATCGAGAAAAATTGGCTAGTATCAGCAAAGTAGTATGTACTATTCAACGTAGGATCAATATTAACAAAGTACCTGGTGAAAAGAACAGAAAAGTGGCGAAAATGCTTCTTATGGAACATAAACTTTACTTCTTGATTTAACAGTGACCAATAACCAGGCAAATATTGTTGGTTGGATGAGAAATGCTGCGTGTAGGATGAAGTAAGCGGTTTAAGTTTTTTGTACCTCCGCAGTGTTTCACGTTTTTAATTATTTAAGAAGCTTTCCCGAAAAAGAATGAATACAATTCTCTAAAGTGTTCCCAATTGATTTTAAATATTATTTTGTGACTTCCCGAAGATGTCATGGATCAAGTTCTGTGATGAAAACTTCTAAAGAATTATCCTTTTTTGTGTTTAGTGTTTGCCCATTGAACTTATCTTTTGTGCATACGGTGAGTCAGCGTTCATTAAAGGCTGTAACATTGAGTGAATGAAGTTAGGTGTCTTGAAATAGTGTTCCAAAATTTTTTGAAAAGACTTCTAGGTGGAAGATCATGCGATAATTTTTGGAAGATCCTTGTCACAATTCCTCCAGACATGTAGTATTAACTTCGGTGCATCAATTCTTACGGTGAAATACCAGACATATAATACGACCGATATATAATATGCGTTAAGCAGTGCGCAATTAAGGGAATAAGAGATGCTACCGTATTGCATAGAGCTCTTATCAGGTTGTATTTAATTTAACCCTTTGTACCTAATTATGATCAATGCTTACCGCTGTGCATTGGGTATTTATCGTTTTATTCTTAGTAAAGTGGGCCTGATCATAATAAACAGATCGTGTGAGTGAAGGGTGGACACATCAATATTTCACAAACCATTTTTTAGGATCGAAGCTAGAGCAAGTTAGAAATTACACAAGAGAAAATTATTAGGGCGCGCTGTCGTTTGCTTTTCGTTTGGTTGGAAAATATCAGATAAACCTATTGAATATATGTTCACACGAGTGGACTCGAACTGCTTAAGTTCTCCTTTAATTTATTAGACATTTAGAAGTATCCGGTACTGAAACGGATTTTTTTATTTCAAGAACAATTTGTGGGAGAACGGGATCTTCTAAAACTGTAATACCGAAATTGCTACCGGAATATAAGCTACACGTAGACTTAATGATTTCCTATACCACTGAAGACTCCTCACTTAATGCGCAGACAATGGACCACTTGTTCCATCATGTGCCTCTATGCGGTCCACCAAGTAACACTACAGCTGCTAACCGACTCCGTCCTCTATAATGATGCACGAGCTGTGCTTAGGTAAGATTTCACGCTTTTCGACGCTTTGCGGTTATACTAGAGCATGTGCTGTTGCAACCACACGTTCCCGTGTGCTTTAGCATGTTAAATATTGTTTTTTTTAACTGCCGTGAGCGGCCATGCTAAATGAGTCACGTTACAGCGTCTTTTCTGTTACTATGATGTGACTAGCCACACGAATGGGTGTTAATATAAAATATTCATCATAAAATCCTGCAGTCCGCACAACCATATTGTTTGCATAAGCGAATGCACACGTTTTTGCCCAGAGCAGATATTTCGTAGTATACGTGAGTGCATTCTTTTTACAAGGCCGTACACGCTTTATACGCCGTGCTCTGCCGAGTGTGTGTGATGTAGGTAGCTTCGTTTGTGATGCTGCTGCGAATACCTATGAATTAAAAAATGTACTTCATTATCTTTAAAACTGAAACTAACAGAAAATAATTGCAGGGAAAGTATACAGCATGTCATTAAACGCAATTGTATTGCAGGCATAAAAAATAAAAATTGTAAATAACTTGCTGGTGACAAGCTATCTTTTCGTGCTAGACTACGGAGGGAAGCGCCTGAGGGGGGCACCAGGTACCTTGACGATTGTTATAACAAACAAATATTTGCATTCCATACGACAATGCTTCCAGAGGTTTCTTTCAAGTTCCCTTCATTACATGCATGCTGCAGATACAGAACGCTAAATTACTTTACCATTCAATACTGGCGCTCAGTGACGCCTTTTATCCGCGCATGGGCTGGTGTCGCCATCTGTTGACATTATTGTTCATCAGGGCAGTTTTATATGAGCCCAGAGATCCCAAGCGCGGAGCTTGACTGAACTGCCGCGTTTGGTGGCTGCGCATCGATCGCCGGTGATCTCGGGTGCAAGAAACCATTGTCAAACCTCGACCGGTAGAAAACAAAAGCACCTCGTTTTCCCAAATGAACGCTGCCACAGTAGCTTCCACCGTTTAAGCCCGGCTCCGATACCATTCCCCTCTTAATCCTTTACATACTTTGTTTCGTCCTCCTTATTGTTCTGGAGAAAGCACTCGCTATCCCTACTTTTACAGTGATGCGTTCCAAAGGTTGTTCTTGCTAGTTCTTGTTTGCCGCATTAATGCACCGTGCGACAAAGGTACGCACTGAAATTCCCGTCGCTTTATTTTCATAGTTTATTGCGGTCTCTATTTGACTTTGAAAAAGTGATGGAGGGGGCGAGTCTACGTCATGTTGGCACAGTGTGGTACTTATAGAATTAGGTGCAACCTTTATTCCGTATCACATTGCAATTTTTAGCTTACTCATATATGCCTCGTACTTCCGGAGAAAGCTGCGACCTTTTGTAAGCGAATCTGTTAGGTGCTAAGATGAAGAAATGCATCTATTCAAGACTTAGGGTGGGAACAGCTTTGTTAGTATGTCCGTTTGGAGCACGGAGGTGAGTGGTATGGAATATGGAATGTGCGTATTGTCCTAATTCATCTGTTCTGCGCAGTTTGACACGCTCCTAAATCACAATGTTTATACGTCATCTAAAAAGCGACGCAGCGTCCGCTTGAACTACTCCCACCGAATATGGCGAACACTTCAACAAAGGGCTCTGCAAATTCGCGCCATGGAGGTGGCACTGTTCTCTCACGCTGCAACAGAGACTGAGTCGACCAATTTTTCAGGCCACAGTGATCGCGATGGATGGGAAGAGGGGTGACACAAAGACAACAATCACCTTTTTAATGACAAAAAATTACCAACTACGTCCTTTATAAGGCATGGTAATTGCAGGTATGCCAGGAATATACTCCGCATTGGGAGAAACAACGACAAAGCTTCATTGCGTTAAGGGCACTGATTTGCGCTCGCATCAATCAGACAACGTTTGTAAAAAAATGCCAGGCCTCCGCTGAAAATCCAGCACATCACAACGAAAGCTAGTGGAGTCACCTTTCTAGAGCCCCCGTAGACTCTCTAGGGTTGAGGGCATGAACTTGAAGCCTAAGGGCTGTATGCGCACCACAGGAATCGGTTATGCGTTTCCCAGCATGACGTAAACTCCCCCTCGGCGCTCCTCTCTTGTCACATCCTATCTGAAGGCCATCATGGCACTATTTCATCTCAAACGCGGTTTCTGATTCTATATTATGTTTTGATATGATGGCAACTTTTTGTCACGCGTGCTCGAAATCAACATCATTCTTCGATTCTTATTATATCTTAATGTCTTCATATATTCCCCGAATAATTTCTCTTTCTAATTTTTTCCGCGTCGGCTTTCGTCCTTTTTCTTTCGGGCGCAAAAATTGAGACACAAAACATGAACGTGTTTAAGCATGCGCACTTTCTAGTCATCTTTTTTATTTTTTTTACTAAGACCCCTCCTTACTTTCATTCTCTCTGCCATGCGGCCTCCAATTTGCTGGCTTCGCAACTTGGTCCTCTTTGTCGAACGGTTGCCGACTGTTCATCTAGGGGAAACTATTGTACTACAAATACACTTGTAAGCAACGAACTACGCAACGAATTGCCAGAATTCTGTCAATAAAGGAACCACGCACAATGACGGAAGCACTCGTCATTGCGTGGACAGCTGAAGTTCACGTCTGTAAGTTACACCATCTGTGAGTTTACATCTGTAAGTCATTACGTGCACATTGTTCATGTTATGACTGATTAGGAATGAAGATTGCGCAGATTGTGGAGAGGATGGTAAGCTTTAAAGCACGCGCTCGTTGTTCAATAAGCATTGCGTGACGCCTCTTAATTATTTTCCTCTTACATCACCCTATATTATTTGCAGTATCTTGACGTGATTTCTTGTCCATTGTCTCTCCTGTGAGAGTTCTATTTTCATAAAAGTTTCAAGCAGCAGTATCTGTATAGTATAATATACCCGACATCCGCTTTGGGAGGCCTGCGTATAAGGGCACAATACTCACTCTGTATGTCTTCCTTCAGCCGATAATGTTTCTGTTACGCGTTTTGGCACGGGCGATTTTTGAGAAGAAATTAAGAAATACTTGGAATTTTTTTTGTGAACAAAAGCGAACTTTTCTACATGACCGTGGTGCGAATGCCAAGGTCAGGCTGCAGTTTCATATTGCAGCGTAAGAAAGTAAAGCATGCTGCCCAGCAGTTAGGTCAACGGCGTTGCAGTAACTAGACTAAGTGTGTTCCCTGTCATAACATTTATCAAAGCGCAACACTCTGTAGCAAAAGATCCTGCATTTGGCGAAAAGAATTCAATAAACAACCAAACATTCGTGACCATAATTATTACTGATAGAAAAATACGAATTACAAGTATGTTCACGATAATACTGCGTAACATGGTAGTGACTTAGCAGCTATCACACATTGTTGGTGGTAACGTGATTGTTCGTAAAATAATCTGCGACATCATATGCGTGATCGTCTGGGACACCACTATAACTCTCTCCTTAAACGATTTTTGAGTGCTGATGGGTGCCATCAATGCGGTCTTCGTGCTATTAGAGGTAGGTCTGAAGAGGCGTCCTATTCAGTGATTCATAGAATCTTGGCTTCGCTGAGTCGTCGATTGTCGGGAGGGGATCTTGATTTTCCTCTACCTTTCCGTTTGCCTGCTTCAAGGCCTTTGGCTTGACCGGCGCGATTGACTGTGGCTGCCACCTCTAAAGCAGGGACTCCCGGAGTAGCCAGGGATATAGGACCGTCCGTAGAGGGTGTTTCGGGAAGCTGCGCCGAAGTTCCAGCCCTCGTCGTGTCGGCTCGCCGCGACGCAGCTCTATCCTTCGAAGCGGCGACATCGTGGATGCCTTTTCGGGTGGTTAGTTTGGGGCTCCTGGCTTTTTCTACAGGGATGTTCTGGCTCTCCCGTGGTGGAAGGGGAGGCGCAGTTACCAGTGGCCGCGGCCTGTCGCCCTCGTCTATAGCACGGTCGGGCTCCTCATGCTCGGTCGAAAGGGGCGACATCGTGTAACCTGTAGGTTGTGAAGCCGATGTTCCCTACATACACAAAAAAAAATGAAGCTGAAGTGTACAGTTTCTGTTTAGTGTGCAAACAAGTTAGCATGTTGTCCGCATTATAGCTAAACCACGCCGCAACAATTATGAAAATAACGCAATATCTCAATACTAGCGCAAAACACCATACGAATCACTAGGGGGGGGGGGGGGGAGGGAATCGCAGTTCTTTTGCGATGTGATAGCAACAACTTGCGTAGGTGTGATGCGGCATCTCACGGCGGGCGCAGTAACTACGCAGTTCAAGATGCACATACCAGCCATTATTGATTGATATGTGGAGTTTCAGGTCCCAAAGCCATCATATGATTATGAAAGACGCCATAGTGACGGGCTCCGGAAACTTCGACCACCTGGGGTTCTTTAACGTGCGCCCAAACCCTCATATCAGCCAACTGCCGTGGACGTAGGTATATGTCACATAACCTTCAGCGTATTTCATTCTTTGTAGAAATAAGAGGCATCTATCTGACGTTGAGTAATAATTGTTGAATCTACGCCACATGCTGAGCTATTTTGGATCACGTGTTGTCAGAAGCCCCAAATACTGACAGGCGTTCTTGATGATCTCAGCACGTTCAAAACTATGTTTGGCCTCCGCCGTCTACTGAATGGTAAACTAAGGTTGCTTCTAAACTTCGTAGTGACTATTTTCTTTATATACGTTTGCTGGCGAATATTATGAGCAATTAGGCTATTTGAGAATACTGTAGTCGTAATACACTTCCACATAAAATAAATTCTAACAACAGTGACTTACACAACAAATACGCTAAACAGTTATTCAACATGTGCAACACTTTGTATCCAAGAGCAATTACTATAAATGAAAGAGTTGCTAAATTTTCATGCATTGCGAAAGAGCCAATATGCACGCATAAGCAAATCTAAGAACAAATAGCCCAGAAACGGACCGATTGAGGTAGCATAAAGAATAACCAATTACGAATACTGGGCACTCGCTAATTGCTAGGAATTGCGTTTGTAGAAATATTGCAAGTACTAGGCAAAGAGTTTATGTCCCAAGCATATTTAACCAGTTGTTAGAAAGGCTGACTGAATTTGCGTACCACGCTGGGCCCCGTTACGTGCAATTAAAACGCCAATTAGAGGAAATAAAAATTTGCTTTTGTGAGCCAATGTTGTCACGGAAAAAATAGAAAGCCTTTTAAACACTATTTTTGTCACAGTAGCGGATTGCTACTGGCTAACAGCCACTGCCTAATGTTTCAAATGGTCCGATGGAGCTGTTTTCTAGTCGAAATAAAAAAAAATGACAGATAATAAAGCCAGTGAAGGAACTAAGGCAAGTAAATAGAATTGCGTACAATAAACAAATCGCTATAAGTCCAGACAGACCTCAAAACATTTAGCACTATGCTGCATACAATATTTCCAGAATATAAAGCAGCCCCATAGCCACGAGGTTTTTTTCGGGGGAAGGTGCAGAGGGCACGTGTTGAAGGCTTTGATGCTATTCTTTTTTAATGTATTTGTTACAAAACACGTGTTTGCCCCTAGTCTCCCTTTCCCCCTACCGGGCTTCTAACCTGATATACAGTTCACGTTACTATCATGCAAACAGCGCAAATTTCGCAGCGTTTGTTCACCTTTTTTTTTTTGTTTGCTTGCACATAGCTTAAAGCCGAACCACAAGCTTCAGTATAAAGCAGTTGGAGTGAATTAAAGATGTAAATGCATTCCAACTCATGGCTTAATGACAGCCTAGGGCTACTAGTTTGGTAATCTATTCTCGCACACGCAATGCTCAATAGTAAACTATATCATCCAATGCTGCATTAAAACAAACTTTCAGCCCAATATTACGCAGATTTGGCCACGAAGTTCGGGATATTTACACTGGAACTCACCACTCCGCAAAGACCAGTACATAGCGCTAAAAACGCGCTGCGGTCACGAGCTGTCCCTTTGCTCAATCCTGGCTGCCTCTTTTTCTTGGCGGTTACTTTGCGAGCTGCGGCACTACTATTGGCTTTCGGAGCAGGCGAAAACAGCGCTGCGTGGTGAGCATTCTCCGCGTGGTTTGCAGGGGACATCGGGGGTGGTGGCATTCCTCCACGCGGCTGGTGCTGCGTTGCCCCTTTCTTGGAAGGTTGCTTCTTTTCCAGCATATTCGGCGATGCTGCAGTGACACCAACATCGTGGCACCTGCGATGACTGACCGCTTCTTCACTAGGAGATGGCACGGGTTTACGTGAAGATGATGGTGAACCTATAGCAGGCAAATGCACGCCACTGTCAGCAGCCTTATTTTTCCCAGGAAGCAGCTCTCTGTCTGAAGTCTCTGTCTTCTTGTGGGCTGACTCACGCTGCTTGGAGCTGGATGAAGCGATAGCAGCCAGTGAAGTCACTTCAGCATTTTCACTTGTGTTTTTAGGAGACATGGTGGCCCTCCGAGCTTGAGCAGCTGCAAAGAACGACGCCATGGCCAGGACAGTGTTGACACCCAAAGATCTCCGCCATGATTTTAACATCCCGGCTGGAGATGATGCTGAAGACGAACCGCTCTTCGACTCAGTGGGTGGAGAACCAGGGTGCCTTTTGTAGTGCCGTGTTTTAACCTGTGGATTCAGCAGGTCCGGCGAAACTGTGGTTTCCAAAGGCGTTTTATCTTTCCTTCTAACGAGTTCGCGTGGTGGGGATGCCTTGGTGGGGATGCCTTCGTGAAACGACTCTCGTTTCATCGTCCTCGACGGCACTGCCGCACGGCCCTCGTAGATAGCAAGGTTGTTCGGACTTTCAGCTCTTCTGTTCAGCTCACACCCGCTCAGAGCCGCACAGTCAGGTGTTGCAGCCCTTGCTACAGGTACAGCATTTGGGCTTCCTAATGGTGTGGCGCGTCCTCCTTCGTTCATTGGAAGTGGTGCTAGCTTTTCCTGGGTTTCAGCGTAGCTTACGCTGGCCACTGGTGATACATCTTGCTTGTTTGTGGCAGCGACGTTTTTTCTGAATATACTGCGAATTTCGCCAGTTCCGCATCTATCTTTCATTCGTCGTGGTGGTGGCGAAACGGCGTTCCCGGTTGTATCACGTGATCTCACAAGGCGCAGCAATGAACTGAGTGCCCTGGACTTGTAGAAGGTGCCGGATTCAGGTACTAGCTGCTCGTGTAAAAAATGACATTAACTCTTCAAATATACATTAAAGATATGTAATGTATTAGAAAAAAATGACTTCTCATGATAAAAGCGCTGTGACAACGACATTGCTTACCACGAGTAGTGTAAAGAAGCTTCAATTGTGCGGCTAAGAATGCCTTTGCATATCAGTCTCTGGCGTTTCGGTGTGAGGAAGCTTCCTAAAGCATCCGCAATTTGCGCGCCCGGCCCTGCGTAGCTCTACTTCTTTTCGCACATCAGATGCAACGTTGTGGAGGCTAGCGAAACTTCTCGGACAGATGCGGCCGCATTATAAACAGTTTATTGTTCTTACAATTCGAATATCTTTTTTGTTTTTACGGCTACGAGCAATTTCGTATTTTTTGTGAATCATTGTGTCTGTTATTAGGACGCTAATAGTTTGGCGTATACAGACTATATTCACGTAGTCCACAGTATATAAAGAAATATAAACTTGAAGAAAGAAAAGAGGATGAAAAAGTAGCTTGTGCCGCATGCTGGGACCAAGTCATAGACGTTCGAATAACGCGTCTATTGTGCTACCAAGTGACCTAATGTGGTGATCATTTCTCCGTTCACTTTAAAAGTGCAATTATTTCAATAACTTATATCTGACGCAAATGTCCTGAGCTGTAGAGCGTAAATGACAGAGCTGTAAATATTATCTGTAGCGCCAATTTGGAATTTGGATTTACGTGAACTGCTTCTAACCTTATCCGGCGGTGAGCGAAACTTCACGGGAGGCTCTCCTTTGTTTTCATCGGAGCTGTCATAGCGCCAGTCGCTGGTCGAGGGGCTCATCTGTGCCTCAGTGGTCAGGATCAGATGCGTACCGAGGAGGTCAATCGACGAGTGCGTCACCTGCTGAGGTCACAATGGTAAAAATGTAACAGCAAGGCAGTGGGAACAACGTTCTTCAATGTGCTCAGATATCGTATCTCATTTCAAATGCCTTGTGGTGTTTTGCGAGCCAAACGTTAAACAATATTATGAGGCGCGCCTTAGTGGAGGCCTCAGGAATGTTTTATCACAGGGCTTCTTCGCGTAAAAATAAGTTTATTGGTACACGAGGCGCAAAGGTTTGCCCTATATCGAAGCATGACCTCGATGGCCAGGATTGAACTCCTAGAGTATCATGTCAGTAGCCACGAATCGCTACTATTGTACTAACGCAGCGCACATAAGTCACAGTGGCAGTGCATTTCTCTTAGAAAACATGCCATCCTTCAGGGTAGAAGTGAACAGCAGATAAAACAAAAAAATAAACAGAACTGACTTCATGAGGATGTAGCTAGTTTTACGTGTATACGACATAATTGAAACAGCGAGCCTGTAAATGGCTGTAAGCGAATTCATTACAATGTCGCACTGGTAGTAATTGAATGAAAAATTCGTAAAGAAGAGTTTTCTTGAGCCGCCATTTCGACCCAACCTACGGCGTCACCCAAGCTTTTAAATTTTCTCAGTGATAGACATTGTCATAAAATGGCGCAATCATTGTCTTTCCAGCTTAAAAGTTTTAAACATCTTGCTTTTGTTGATACTATGGGCGTCTGGCTTCCTTTTCCTTGAGGATTCATATTCTCTTTCCTGTTGCTGTTTAGTTGTAATTTAAGTAGAATAGACTGCTTCAGATGGCTTCAGATGGCATTTATGACAATCACCGCAAGTGTTCTCTTTCTTTCTTTTATAGCAAAAACGATTTCAAGTTAGCCTAAATGTATCACTTGATTGGCCAAACTTCTTTGGTGATCCATAATTATTTGCTCGTTTGTTTATGCCTCTTCAATTGTATCTACAAACGCAGAAGGCAAGAGTTGATTGAGTCACACTGAGGTTTCTGGCAACTCTTAAAGTTGTCTTCTTAAACCAGGTCGTGATTCACCCAAGAGTGGAACTGCTAAGGAAATGTCTATACGAGAGACCTAAACAGTCAGACGGACGATCACTTTTGGCTATTGTGCCATTCTTTAGATGCTCTATTCCAAAGCACATGGACATAAAAGAAGACAGAAAACATACGTGCGGAACCTTGCAACTTGTTCTTGCTAACATTGCACATTATAATTATTCGCACATGCAATAGTCAGAAGCACTTCAAAAACTTGAAATGAATGAGGCTCAACGGTGGGTTGACAAATACGGGTCAATCGTGGTGTAATAGGAATCTATCAAAGTGAAAACTTTGTTTTAAAAGCATCATGGAAGGAGAAAAAGCTTCCGTTGCTCTGGTTGACAATTGTTGGTATAAAATAGGCCTTTACAATGCCGCGTCTTTTTTCAATTGCTTACGGTGATTCGACAACTTGGTACCAGTAAACATAAGTGTAAACTCCCATCATGAGCAATGTGCTGATCAATGGCCTCAAGATGGTGGCATATAAGGCGTGTACCTGGGTTGTCTTAATCCGAGGTTTCAAGATTGTCCTGTTGGCTCAATATGTGACTTTGCGCACATGAGCGGAACTTAGAGAATTGAGTTATCTATACAATAAAATACCAGTAATAATACCGTATTCCTCATGTCCTCTTGGATTTAAAATGATCTGAGAACGCAGCTATCACGTCGTTCTTTACAGTTATTCGGTTGATGCCACGTGTAATTTTAGGTATGCAAGGTAACAAGGTAACCCTCTTCCTATTTTGATCAGTGTTTCTGGCTGCTGCTTTTCTTTAACTCAGTGATAGACACTGTCTAACGGAGCAGCCACTGTCTCTCCAGCTTAGAAAATTTACGCAGTTTTGCTGTTGTTACTATGGGGGCCTGACTACATAGTAGAGGTGCTGAAGATTGAACTGGCTACAACACGTTTCACTGATTTTGGTAGGCACCTTTTTTCACTTTTTAGTTTTACTCCTAACACATGTAGCCGGCATTGAATGTAAAGGAAATGCCTGAGATCTTTAGGCTTCCCTTATCTGACCTTTAAACAGTGAACTCCTACACTTGGTGCACGCTTTCAAACAATATCTAGACGTTTTGATTCTTTTTTTTCTCTGCTTAATAGCTGGAAAGCATGACACGAAAGTTGTCTTCTCAGCGTTTGATGAATATCTGTGCAACAGTTAACTGCAATAAAATGTATAAAAGAGGTGCGGAACAAGGTATTTAAAAGGTGTTTGAATTGCGTAGACAACATAGTTTGCAAAAGGCCCTCCTGGGAGAACAATCACATATAGGACACGATAAGACAATGCTTGAAGAATATATTAGGTGAAAGCTGATGCGCGACAGAAATGAAAAGTCTTCATGGCAGTTAGCAGCCCATCGTGCATTAGGTGGGTGTAAAATTATGTTAAGCGATACCAAGGTTTCGAATCGCTGTGTATATATATATATATATATATATATATATATATATATATATATATATATATATATTTGTTAGATCATTAAAGCTTTCCTTACGTGGCACTGAAAATTCATATGTCAATTTAATAAACGCCCATTACATCAATTCAGACGTCTCCACGAATTATAATATAGCACTGTTCACCCTGATCTTTTCATATTTTTATTTGCCACTAATTCTTTCACGTGTGTATATAAATGGTATTCCTTATGTATTACAGATTGTCATAAAAAACGCATGAAAGTCACGCTCCTACCCTTCTTACATATGTTATATTTGTTGACGTGGAAAGGCTTGCCGCAAATGGATGATAAATGATGTGAAAAACTAACAAAAGTTCATCAATGCACTTTTAAGTCACTGAGAGGAATGCAGTTGTTTGTACTTTCACGTTATAATGCATAATTATTTATGGCAAAGCCACTTTTCGAAAACACAGGAATTTCACACATTCTAGATATTCATCAATGTTTTTCAAGGGTGGCATCTCTCGTGTGATCCCGCCCGGTTATTAGGAATTGCACAAACTCTAGTACTTCAAACCGGAGTTGCCCGAGAGGGGAAGGTGACGTTGCTTGAACAACGGTGCACCACGGTGGTATATTTTTGTAAAAATGTGGATGTCATCTCTTTTTTGGTGGCACTTTCGCCTGTGGTGTTTGGCAGTTACATCTTTGTTATGAGATGTCGGCAAGAAAAAAAAAAACCAATGGCAATACCAACGTTTTTTCTTATATAGGACGCTTAAACCTCAGGGGCAGCCACTTCAACGCCACTTTTTTTTTTGCAGGCTGACGGCATAGTTTCCTGCACATATTTAAAGAAAAAGGCAAGGATTACACATCTCACACAGACAATGAGCTGCCTACTTGTGTATTTCCGAATGCTTCCTGATCTTGACACGTCTTTCATTTCGGGGTGCTTTGATTCGAAATTGGAAACGTCTCTGTCATGGGCAGTTCCAGAGTGGCATAGTAAAGCAACCGTGCTGGCTACGTAGCAAGCTACCTGTGGGTGCTTTTTATTCTGATTTCTAATTTGAAATTCTACGAATATCCTATTCTAAACTACGACAATCATTGATGATTTCCGGATAATGTGTATTTCATATATTACCATGTAGTACGACATCTAAAGCAAACAAGTACTTTCATATTAATATTTAGGACTTACGTAACAAGTTTTGTCGAATTAGTCTCGTTAAGGTAAATTTTACTAGCGGGTAAATGCTTCCGTCTTCACATAAACTTCATGCGCGATGACGTACGGTGATGAGCTTTTTTATGAAATATCTCAAATATTTAAAAACAACACGCTGTATGACGCACGTGATTAGCGATAAAGAGTTGCAAGCTTGTGCACATGCTTTTTTTTTCTTGGCGTTTCTGTGTAGCACAGAAAAAGAACAACCCCATACGAACTGGCATGTGCCCGATTTTTGTGCTTGTACATGTTGTAATCTGTCAGCGCTGTCGGTTGATTTACCATAAACATACATCAACTGAACAAACTCACGATTTCACTTTACCTAAGCTTCAGCGACTCCTTAATATTTAGATTTGCTTATCGTTACATGACATATCGCGTGTCCTGTTACAAAAGCAAGAAGCTCCCATTGTGAATTCATGCAAAGCAATGTCGATGCCGTCTAGATAAGATATCGTCGCAATCAGAAGAGGTACGAAGCTCGCCAACCAACACATCACTGTCGGTTTCCTCGTGGACATTCATGCGGTGTTTGGTTGGCTTTTGCGGATGTAACTATGGTGATCGCTTACAGAGTAGTGGGTTCAGTCTGGCTAATATGCATCTTTGCACGAGGAATAAACATGACATAAAGCACTAAAATAGGAAATTATGTTGCGATATATTCTGTATACCTTCAATATAACAAAGTCAAATAGCAAAACAGTTACCTGCACCTATAGTTGCAGGATCGATAAGGAGTAGTCATTGAATGATGCTACATATAAAAATAAAACCTTTATGATGGCCTGGCAAAGATAAATATATAGTGACGGTATTCGTGCCAAACACGGCGTTGAAAGAGAAGCTTGGTGCCCGTACGTTGTCTCTGCGTGAGGGAGGTGGAGCAGCGCTGGCTGCAACTCGCTGCACCACAGGCGGCGGTGGTAGGTTGCGCGTGTCCAGTCCTTCAGCTGCAAGTCTCTGACGGTATTGCATCGCCTGTTCCCAGCTAACAGGAACCCACGTTGGTAGCGGCACTAAGCAATCTCGGAGGCTCTGGAATGATTCGTTAGATTGAGGTAATACAAATGAATTTTGTTCACAGATGCACGTGATGATCTGTTCGTTCCTATGTACAGAGAAATTTGCCCTTAAATAAATTTTACTTCGGGTTTTGCATGAGCTGTATATACCGTAATTATGAGACGCAGGATGCATGACTGCGCTGAACAGAGCTACAGGAATGAACGAACGACTCAGCGGGTTCAAAGCGCTAAAGACAAAAAAAATATTTCACAACGGCACTTGTTTTGCCTTCACTTCAGTCACGATGCGGGAAATGAAAAGAACATAATAGACCGGTAGTTTCTGAGCCTATGTGCTAAAATAAACCTCACTGAGACTTTTCGGGAATAATACAGTAATCACGATGCTCTTACGCTTTTCGCCCAATTACAAAGAAATGCCGAAACATCATTTCCATTTGTCCGTGAAAAGAGAGCACGTGTAATATACGATGAAATCCTACAAGTGGCATGGACCCCTAATACGAACGACATGCAATGACGAAACGTGACAGGGTGCTTACATAAACTAAAGAATAATTTGCAAGGTGTTTCACGCGTGGTTAGTTACAGAAAGTAACTTTCACACGAAAACATTGCCGTTGTTGTGTGTTCTCGCTTACCAACTTCGTGTGGAATACGAAGACAAAAGCGTAGACAGGGGTGAAGCTGAATTCCACCATTTGTACCCAAGCGATGAGCGCGGTAAGGAAGACAGGGTGTTGACGTACCACAGTAATAGGACGGAATGCCTTTGCTGACAGCAACACCTGCACCATGAATTCATGTCAGTTAGACGACACAACCTTTGCAAGTGAATGCAAATGTTCTCATACACGTACGCACACACACTTATGCATGCACGCGCACCCGCAAGCACATACACAGTAAAATTGAAGTTTAAATGTACTACCAAGGTTTGGCTTTCCAGGCACTAAGCACTAATATTAGTTGAAAGTTAAGCCTCAGTTGGGCTTAATCAATACCTACAGACTAATCTACTGGTAAGTTGGGTTATCAAGGTTAAGCAAGGTCGAAAAAGTGGTAGGCATTATTTTGCAGATAATAGAGAAGAAAATTTCTAAAGGTAAGGAAAAGGCTCACCATAAGCACCAGCGGTATTATCGACGTCCAGCACAACTTCACGAAGAATCCCGGCGTGCCACCTGTCATCAACTGGGAGTCAACCTCTAACCTCCTGGCACCTGCAGTATTACCTAATCAGTGATAATGCGTAGCTTCGGATCTCAAATTTTGAAGCAATTGAAGCAGTGTAACTTTGCTCTCAGTTTTATACTAAAGAACTATCACCGTACAGGAAGCATAACACAAATGAAAGCTATTCTTAACCCACTAGATACCAGTTTCTTTTTTTATGAGTATTTTAAAAACAGATGCGTTTTTCAATCGTATTTGTGTCTGCATAGGTCACTGAAAATTTCATCGTGAACGAGGTTTTAGTTTACAAGATATAGCCTGTGACTGGTATAGTCACGATCGGCTCTACAGTAAAAAATATTCGTGTTTTGACGTCGGAACCGACCATGAAAATGACAGACTGAGATATGTTTCTCAAAAAATTGCGGAAGTTCTTGCTCGGTGTTTTTAATAAAACACCGAGGAAGACTACAAATGAGCACTCTAAGTTTTCGTTCATGTGCTCATTTTGTAAAAGAGAAGAAAAATACCGCCAAGCTGATGTGTTTTGTCACGTGGTGCGCTAGAATCCGAGAAGCCGGAAGCAACGCTTTTGTCGTTTTTGAACTCATCAGCGGTGGTGCGTCGTGTGATAATTTGTGGTACGTGTTCGCGCGTAGCGATTTGTTAACCCACACATGCGATTGAATTTGAGCGCGGTGTGATGAAAGATGCCGTCCGCACGTTGTGTGTTAGCCAGGCATCTTCAGGGAGAAAGCGGCTGTGTGTGGTAAAGCAGAAAATAAATTTTCAAAGCCTAGAATAAACCGAGCTTGTTGTTTTCTTTTAATCACAGAAATCTTCTGGCACCGATTTATCAGCAAGATCTCCTGTGACCTGAGACATTTTTAAAAAAACCGTGCACAATACCAAAAATATTAAAACCTTAAACTATATTTCGGACCTTGACACAACACGAAAAATAAATTTAGAGATTCGTTGTGCATTCAATAAGGAATGGCGTGAAGCATTAGATGCCTATGCTGACTTCGTATTTACGGCACAGTTTGGTCACAATGCTATTGCCGTTCCCTTCATTCCACATGCATTTTTCGCTGTTATAGGCACACTTCTGATGACTTACAAAGAGGGTTCAGCCTAAATTGAGGACGACACTGTGAGCAATGGAAAGAAAATGGTAGGTGTAACCGTAAAAACCAGAAGAGAGCAGAGTGAATTAGGGAACAAACGGAGGTCAAGGATATCATAGTTGAAATCAAGAAGAGGAAATGGACATGGGCCGCGCATGTAGCGCGTAGACAGGATAACAGCTGGTCATTAAGGGTAACAAACTAGATTCCCAGAAAAGGCAAGCGGCTTAGGGGGAGACGGAAGGTTAGGTGGGCATGAAAGTAAGAAGTTTGTGGGTATAAATCGGCAGCAGCACGCACAGGACCGAGTTGAATGACGGAACGAGGGAGGTCCTGCAAAGTACGGAGTCAGGCTGATGATGATTATGACGATGATTATGATGATGATGATGACAGCTATGAGGAAGTGGACAGTTTTCTCAATCGAAATGTGCACCAGAAAATGCACTTTCCATCGGTATCAACGTTGTTTAACGGCCAGTTTATTGTCGCTTGTTATCTCATTTAATATGGTAGCTTTGAGCGATTTATATCTGGAATTCAAATTGAGTGACGTTGGATCATGTACTGTGAATAAGCACCACACGTTGCTAATGGCTACTTCGCAAAGTAAAAGCCCCTCAATGTTTTTAATGAATGGCAATTCAGTAGTTTTTTTTCCTTTATTGTTGCAATCCAGTAGATGCCCAAGTTAGCATCCACCTGGCCAGTATTCCCTCGAACAACTTATATGGGCATAGAAACCATCTTGTGGACGCAACTAAGCACAAAGCAGAGGAAGAAAGAGGCGAGCACACGCGCAAGGACAGGCTGTTTAGTTACGCCCCCAGGATGGTTTTTATGTCCAAGCACCAACTCGTCCAAAAGTCGATCGTGTAGCAGTTCTATCGGGTAACTGCAATAGAGCGAGGAACATTTGTCGTCAGCGAACTTGAAGGTAAATTTGCGTCAATGCCATCATCTCCTACACCCGAGCAGTTAAGTGTATTGGTGCTCGCACGCCTCATTCTTTATACTCTGCTTCATTTTCGTCTAAGTCCCACCCAACATTGCCACGGACGTCAGCAAGCAAAGGTTTGGCGTCTGCTATAGGCTTCCTATAAGGCTGTGTACCATGTAGGTACACAGAACGACGGGGGGGGGGGGATTTTCGGAGTCATCTACTTCGGCGTTCCGCATAATCTTATCGTGGTTTCGCGGAGGTAAATTCAAAGAATTATCATACAATATACCTAAATTTCTGAAGAGACCACCAGAATCCTCTGCTGCGATAACTTTGTCTATGTGGTAGCTTCCCATAGCTAGTTAAAGTAGATAGCCAATACATATTTCTTGTTCTCTTGGAGTATTGTATACTTATATTCCTTACAGTGCACCTGAAATATACAATATATTGGCCTATGAGTATGATTGCCACAGAATCTCCTTGCAGGGAACGCAAAACGATCTAATGAACTTACGTAACTCACCTTAGCAATACGTAAAATAACACACTTGTTCGCAAAAAAAGATATTGCTTCATCAGTTTCGAAATTTCATTGGATATTTTACAGTGCAGGATATCTTTAGGACCATGTGCGCCACACTATTGAAAAATGATAATACAAAAATATCCATTGACTTGAAGGTGCATTGCAGGCCAACACGGTGAAATTTAGAACCACTATTTCGCTCCTATTTAAGTACCTCCCCAATAAACATTCAGAACTTCGGGCATGAGTTAACTTTAAGGGATACCCAAAGCTATCGCGAAGAAAATTATTGGTATTCTGCAGAGGTTTTCTAAAGCTGCATAAATTAAATTGTTTAGTCAGGAAATGTGTGACCATATGGTAACGCTCATACTTTGTTAAAACATCCCTCCACTTGCCAATTGCCGGAATCAAGCTGGCATTTCACTTTTTTTTTCATAAAGTATAGCAAAGCACTCTCAATTCACTCTTCGTTCACTCACCACCATTCACGTCTGCTCGTAGGGCACATTGTCATGGTGTGAATGTCTCGTTTTCAAACACTGTCACGTGCACACACTCATTTCTTCCCTAAATCTCAGTCGACCAGAATAATCTACCATCGTTTGTAGTTAGCATACGAAACCCCATTTTTTTCAGAAATGTTCTTGGGAACATGATCTCCAACTGCAAAATTCTGTTATTTCTTTCTGTTTCTTTTGTTTTATCCATCCTAATTGTTTGATGCTCGGAGGTTGTGCCTTGTACTTTTTTCTATCAATATATTGTTGAAATGGGTGTCATCCTTTACTTTTTGTCTTAACTGTGCATTGATACTATACTTGATTTATTGATTATGTATTTTTTTGTTTTCTTCTTTCTCTCTTCACAGTTTCCATGTTTAATCCAATCATGCACCTAACCCTTTCCTCTATATTGTACTGAATGTAACTTGAAGACATTTCAAATAAATAATAAATAAATTGGTGATCTAGCTCCCCTGTACCCTATATTAAGACCGACCACCAAATCACTGACCACGCGACAAAAGGATTTCTAATTTTCCTTCTATTAAGCCTCGTAAACGAAGTCTGTGCTGTAACGGTTCGGTGTGACACCAAAGATAACAAAAAGGTTTTTTGAGATAACATGTTAAACGCACCAACTGATACCCCACAGTGAGCAAGCATGCATTAGAAAAACACAACGAGGCAGGTGCTCCTGCCGTCATGTCTTATTCTTTGATTTCTGATAGAGCTCTAGTAATTTCGGTGAAAGATAACTTTTCGTGCCGTAACAATGATATACCCACGAGATAGGCATACCCATGGGAATACTCTGAATGAGCCGAAATCTTCAGGTGACTATAGCAAGCCCCTCTTGTCAAGCTTCAAGCTAAGTGTCGAAGTTATAAAATAGTGGGCGTAACACTATCACTGCTGATGAATGCTCCAGAACGAAAACCGTTTTTGGTGCGTAAAATTTTCAGTCAAAAATTGCCATACGAGAAAAGTAATTTAGCGCTCTCCATGATGTATTGTTTGCATTTGAACACATCTAAACTGAATTGTCACAGAACAGAGTGCACTCGAAATTCAAATATGAGATCCGAATGCCCATATCACAATCCAAATGTCGTACCGTACAGCTGTAGAAATACCATGAGCTCGAGCGCTAACAGAAAGAGGCGGAAGTTGTTTTGACTGCTGCATAGAACAGACACTCCCTTAGCTCCACCCTGCGGACAAAAGCAAGCGTAAATATTTCACTCTTGCTGGCGTTTCACAACAACGTCAAAAAATTATCGCAATAGTTGCTAAAAATTATATTTATGAAGTTTTCCGTTACTAAAAAGCATCTAAAGGCATTAGAGTGTCTGAGCCTTTACCAGAAATACTGCATTCCAAGTACCCAATTTTTCCACAGTAACAATACACATTACGCAAATTCGAAAACAAATTTAACAACTCTCATTATCGGGCTATTTTTACGCTATGCGTTAATGTCACTGCCACAATGCTGTTTCCTGTTTTGATGCCTAATCCAGGAAGACGTTTGCTTGACTTCTTGACTATTTATTCAACCGTTACGTTGGTATGTTCACTACGATTATGTGTGTGTGCGATTTTGCGTGTGTGTGTCTGCGTTTGTGTCCGTGTGTGTGTTTTGCGCCTTATATGTGTGGACAATAGTTATCTTTTGTATGTATTTGAAAATTGGTCATTTTGAAAATTTTTGCTTTTTCACCTTTATAAATAAATGTTAAGTAATGAAGTTCTTTTACAAAAATTAGAGTGTGTAAATGAATTTGAGGCTTTAGATCTTAAAGCAACACAGCACTAGATTACCTAACTCGCTTTAGGGCTTTTTTACAGCGCTGCATTGGGAGTTAAAAAGCACCACTTCCTGACTGCTTCGTATGACCTCATTACACAAAAAGACATTTACAGGTGTAGATGACATTATTGACCGATTCTTAATGACAAAAAAAAGCCATTGTACATCTAAGCTTATCACATAAAATAAAAAGTAAGGTGACACTTACAGGTATTACAGCAGGTATGCTCAAGCTGAACAGGACCAAGCAAATGAAGAAATGCGTTGACCTCCTCTTCACTATCATTGGTGGGTGAGATACGGACAACACTTCGATGATGATGTCGGGCACAATAAGCTGCGATATATTTATTGCGTAAGAGGCGCAAACATTCAGGCATATTTTCAATATCTACAGTGACACCAAGTTCCTGTCTGTGGTTTCCACCGAATGCATAAATGTTGTTTTCTCCAATAAGATATTAAACCTAAATCGTACTTTCAAATCCACATTTCCAAAAGTAACTTACTTCAACTGAAAAATCACTGATGCAAAAAAATTTGGCAAGATGATCCTCGTCAGAACAACCAGGAAATAGAAATATTCACATAATACCTCGTCATGTGGCTAAATACACACTCATCGGCAGGTGTTTTATTTTTCACAAGTTTTTTACATCTTTTTCGAGGTAGCAAAAGAAAAAACAACCACGTTAAGCTGAAAGCAGAAACGTTCATCGCAGAAATATGTGCCTTGTTTCTACGTTCACGATGCATTCAAACCTATGAAGATTGTTTTTTTTTTTTTTTGCCCAACCGCGGTGTTCTAGTGGCTAAGGTACTCGGCTGCTGATCCGCAGGTCGCGGGACCAAATCCCGTCTGCGGTGGCTGCATTTCCGATGGAGGCGGAAATGTTGTAGGCCCGTGTGCTCAGATTTCGGTGCACGTTAAAGAACGCCAGGTGGTTGAAATTTCTGAAGCCCTCCACTAAGGCGTCTATCATAATCTTATGGTGGTTTTAAGACGTTAAGCCCCCCATATCAATCAATTTGCTTTTTTTATTTTAAGGAATAATTCTACGACTTCACGCTGTGTGCAGTCTACAGCAGTCAATCCTTAGAACCCCTCACATCGGACTACGACAAATGGCTGTATTAGGTTTACGATTATGAGAAACGCAGGCCTCCATTACTTACAAACTTCGGTAGCATCATGGACACCAGCCATAGGGAATGGACGCGACTCCAGAACTCAGGAAACGGCACGAGACTCACAGTTTGTGGGAGATGCTCACGATGAAGTTGAAGTCTGCAGAATGTGTGGATGTCGCCCCTTGGCATTCAGTCCTTCTTGAGCATCGTTTGAATAATATCTGATATACCTATCAGCGAGATACATGCCGTTTGCTTTCTTCACTTATTATCAACAAAAGATAACTGCTACCTTCACCCTAATATTATTTAGAAGGGGCGCAGCACGCGTGGTTCAGAAGATTCCGTCGTACGTCAGCTCTCGCCATCCAAAAAAATAAAGCAGACAGCTAAACAGCAGTAACCGTCTAGTAAAATACCAGCACATTGTTGAGAACTAACACTAAGGCACCAACCAAAGGTAGTGTCAAGACCGTAAGAACTCAAGTCGTAAGAAAGCTGTCGTACTCTGCTGGAGAATACGCTTCATGAACAAGGATGTCAGCACACAAATACGAGACGAGCTTATATCAAATATCCAAAATGAGGAGTCCTTGAAGCAAAAGCTGCACTGTACAGCTTGAATGTACCGAATACGTTCACATGGCAAGACAAACACATATATAGCACGTATCGAAATACGCAATTTGAATGCAAATGAACATCTTCAATAATGCATACAAGCATACAGTGTTTATGAGCAAGGTAAAAACCGAATGCATTCAATCAGAGGAAATTCCAACATACATTGTTATTATCATAAACAGTGTTAATGACAGCATTATTAATGCACTGGTATGAACATGGCTGATGCTCAACGATATACACTGTTGACAAAACACTGAGCGCTAATAAATAGCACAAGCAAACAAAAGACGTGAAAACGAAACAACTGCTTTGTTTATTTTATGCCTTCATTCGAATATACCAAAGTACTCTCCAGTTGGTTTGCTCACCGAAGTGCTTCGCGTAATAAATTATTTAGCAATGAAGTTAGGCTATATATGAGCGCCTTCATGAGATAATTTGTGCATCTGTACGGAATAAACCACTTGTTTCAGCTACAAGTGCACGAGTCACTTTTTTCAAGTTTCAAGTCTTGACGTATACTTCAAGAACTATTTGATACTTTAGGAACCAAAACACAATTAACACAGGCTTCAGTGATCGTTTAGAGTGGGCGCACATATTATTTCATGTTTTTTTTTTAACGTTGCGTGGTGGGGTGAAAATAGGGTACATTTGCTGTTTGTCGAAGCGCGCGTATTCGAACTTGAAGAAGAGAGGGAGTATTGCCTCTCGTGGCAGTGACCCACATGAGCGCACAAAAACCCCGATACGATTCAAACAATGCAGTAAAATATCTGCAGTATTAATCTTTCTGGAAAGAAGAAATGCTGACATCGAGAAAGCTCACCGGCGGCAGATGACAACGACTTCTTCTACATAATAGGCCAATCCATAATTTTTGAAAACGCGACACCTAAATTGTTTGTGTTTCCTCAAAGTTTCAATGGGAGCACCATTCAAGAATAGTTTTACATTGAAGCAACGTTGCTTGAATCTTGCCTTGAATACTATGGTCATTGATTTATATCTGTTATTTGTTAGAGCATTCTTACAAGACCATGCTCACAGATTAGTAAGAATAATGCGAGATTTGTTCAACAGATCACCAAGCTAATGACCAGAGACAAACTTGTAACGCCAGCGCACAGCGAAATTAATGCATCACTAACAAACTCAGTGATATCAATTACATGGATAATTATTGGGTATATGTAATCATAAGCTGTCTACCAGCCAAATAGTAGAAAAACAAATACTGCTCCACCTGCGCCAGTCAGCCAACGCACCTTTGTGCACCAGCATGTGGATGTTGATGCCTGTAGCGTACGACAGGTGTCCCAAGAAGAGGAAGGAAGTGAACGTGCCGATGCCCTTGCTTGCCGTGTCCGCAACAAGTACAAATATCACGTCCCTGTTTTAAATTACGTATTTATTTCAGGCTAGGAGCACAATAAATGTTTCGCGATGTTTAGGATTGTTGCTACAGAATGCTAAATATCCGTTTATACATGATGACCTACCGCAGCCATTAAACAATATTAGCCTGAATAGAAGTTCTAACATGAACTAAAATCTCCAATTAGAGCAGTGAATGTCCCTCTGATAGTAGTTGAGGGTTGCTCTAATTGTAGATGATACTTACAAACAAGTGCAACAAGAATTAGGTTGCTGCTAAGGACACTCTAAGAAGTAAAAACGCACCAATAAATACCAAACTATTTGTAGCAGTGCTTAACCTTTACCACATGGATGAAATCTGTCTCAAAATATTAGTGGACATTGTTTTGTGCCTGGGAAATAAATAACGACCGATGATGTGGCCCACTGCGAGCAAGTGATAAACCTCTTTTTTCTGCAATAATTTGTCTACGCTGAATCAAGATTGATAGAGCCCTGAATCACGTATAACAGACACACGTGGCAGACGACCCCTTCAACCTACAGATGGCACTTATCGTATGCAGCTGCTGCAGTGCACTAGTGCTCCTTTTCCACCTCCCTGCACGTCAGTCAAGCGAGTACGAAAACAATTTTCTTATACCTTCAGAGAAACGGGAGAAACGTCTTTATCCGCAATAATTATTCGTGCATTAGGTGAGGCACACAAACAAAATTCATGTTTTATCCACCATGTCGGCTACAATATCAAGCACTGTTAGGAAAACACTGCATCGCAATGGTGGTGGTGGGTTATGTTATGAACGAAAGACAGACCCATCACACACAATATATATTTCGTGCTTTAGGTATTAGAATGTTAGTGGACTTCATTATAATGGTTGCAGCTTCACTTCACTTTTTATTAGTTTAGCCCATATTTTAAAATTATTCACAGGGTCACTTATGCATTCACCTAAGGCGGTTTGAAGGCAAAACACTGCTTATTTCTCCGCTCAGTCGTTTTATTGATCTTGGTCAGGCACCCTCCAAAAGCTTTTCACATTTAAGAAGGCTTTGCCCTTTTTTTAGAATCGGAGACATTGCAACCTGTCTGCATTTCATCTAATATAGCGCTCTATTCATGGTTTAAGTCAGGGCGTCATGTGATCAAGTGATCATAGTACTACTACACTTGATGACAAGAAGTTGTTTGTAAGCTGTGACGGGATACGAAGAGTTGAACATGTGAGGATCTCTTCTTGCACCACTCGCATTGGCACTGACGAAGAATGCCAGTGAATATTAGCGATTGACGAAGCAGCTGAGACTTTCCCCGTAATAATATCATAGCCTTTCTTTACCCTTGTTCTGTTTTATTATTAGCATTCTCTCTGCCATGAGACCATGCGAAAGAACTATATAACGTTTAAACATGAATAACAAATATTTTCTCAATGAGAGTACATGAGTGCTACAAAATTTTGTGGGTTTATGTCTTTAGAGACTAAATTACTTCATCGGCAAAACATAAAACGAACACCTGAGTGAATTCATCAAGTGAGTTGTGAATGAGTGATGTGAAGATCCCACATCGCGAGAAAATTGAAAGAGAACTCACTCTTGAAACCTGTTCTTGAAACAGTTAAATCGCTCGATGCCTATATACATAGTTCCAGTGACTCCGACACTCTCCAGTGACACGTACAAGGCGTTCGACCACATCTGAAATTGAGAATTTATAGCTTAGATGTCATTCTGAATGATTACACTTGAACAATGTTTACTTATTTCACCTCCTGATAAACTGAAAGGCTAACACAGTTAGACTACTGTAAGTGAAAAACAAAATATGGACATTCTGCAGTGCTTTTCTGATTCGTTTTCAGAGAGTAGCATTCGCTTGGGTAGGGTCCTGAACGTAGCACATTAAAACATATAGTACGTTCCTCCGTTACGTGCCACTTTATTTTGGCTATGATTCTACGTCTGACAGAAGATAGCCCTGTTTTTCCAACGTTTGTAAATATTCTGGCCATTTGACTCGTTTTTGACATGGCATCACTGCATCACTTTTTGACCTGGATACTGCACTCATTTTTGACCTGGCACTTTGATCAGATTAGCGGGGTGGTAATTTTGAGCGCGAAGGTTTAAGTGAAGTTTGAAACACTCAATCAATGCGCATTTCCCTTCTCCATAGCCTCTTCTAAGAGTACGTTACGTGTGATTAAAACGAACCACATGAAATTAAAGTAATAAATGAATAAAAATATAGTACTCCTAGCCTTTTCTACAGAAGCCCTGTTCACGTTCACTTTTTTATATGTTATTTGTTCATTTTACAATTTATGCATTTCTGCTTGTATTCTTTTTATTGGCTCACGTTTCTCCTCCACCATTAGACGGGTTTCCATTAAATTATTGACTACTGCCAGAGTCAGTGACGTGTGTGCCGATAAGCAAAGCTCACAACTTGCAGTTTCGCGGTGCATGGAGTTGCACGTTGATACTCATCTGATAAGTAATGCGTAAGGAAGCCACAGGAAGCGTACCACCAAATGAATAGAGTGACAATCATAAAACTTCAAGGCTTTCGAAAAAAGCTGAAACGAAATCTGTCACATGTCTGACAGAAGAGACTACTTGCTCACCACCCTGCTTGATAAGTTCCCTGTCGAACTTGGCGACACACGAACGCGTTTTTTAGGGAAGACCGTGGTATATAGATCTATACGGTTTATTCTGCTATCATTCATATTATACTCTGCTGATAACAAGAACACACAAATGTAACAACATTTGCTGTTCATGATCAATTGGAACACCAACAGCGATACTGGGAAACAGAAAGGGATTGCCCTCTCTCAAGTTCTGATAGCCTGACAGAGCTGTAGACAAGCTCTAAAGTTATTACAATAAAACCACTAAGTAGCGCGACTCCTTTCTTGCCCCTGTTCAGAATATATATAATTATATATATATATATATATATATATGTATATATAAATATATATAAATATACATATATATATATATATATATATATATATATATATATATTGTAACGACGAGAGAAATAAGACACAACGCCTTTGCTGCAGGCCGGCTGTTCTTATTCTGCTTCGTCTTCGTCCTCCTAGCATGCGAGTCTGTGCCAGAGAGAGTTCCAGTTTCGGTTTTCGTCATTACACTCGGCCATGACTGCTAGCGCGCAAAGGGCAATTTTCTCTGGAGGGCGGCACTGGGAGTGCCGTGGTAGTCTGTCATGTGCACGCCTCGAGCTGTCCTGTGGAACTGTCCTGTACTCTGGTGGACGACCCTGGCTGTGTCGAGGTGGTCGTTGCAGGTCGCGTCCGCGCGGCAAGTTAATGTAGTCACCTGGAGAATGTAAACCCAGCAGGTGATACTGGCTGGTGCGGAGTGATCGCATTGGTGGCGGACCATCGCGATGACTACCCCTTCGCTGCTTGGATGACATTGCAGGGACACCAGTATGCAGTACTGCGGCCCACACTGAGCGGGGACGCCTGCGTTGTTCAGAGCGAGGGAAGGTACGATGGGCTATATCGATAGATATCAGCGACATCGCTGTGTAGACTTTGCGCGTAGACTTGCGACGCAAGTCGTGCTCTAGCGTCTTCGCTGATGCACTGCTGGTCGAAGTGGAGGTTTTTGCCAATCCGTCACGTGCGTTCATGTCGACATGGCCAGTTGCCTCGCCATCCGGAGCAACCGTGAACTGCACCGGAATGACTTCGATGGCATCCTCCTCAGGTGGAGTAGGCACTTGTGGCTCGTTAGGGGAGACGGCATTTGGCAAGTTACGAGCGTCCACGCACTCGGCCAATGACGGCAAAGGTGGCAGGGGATGGTGCGGCTCCTTACTATGGGTCAAACTGGCCGTTGTGACGTGTGCTTGGTCTCCGGCTGGTTGTGAAAGAGCCGCCGTCGTCACGCAGCAGGTCAATGGATCCAGGCCATTTGGGGCTGACCAGCTTGGAGGCTGGCTCACTGGCTTCTGTGCTTTATAGGCGGTCCTAAGTTGGGTCAAGGGTAATTGTGTGTCAGGTGTCGACGCGGAGTCAGAGATCTGCCCGGAGGAGTACACCGTCCAGCTTGTCTCGATGATTGCCGCAGGGTACTCTGGGAAGCTGTCCGGGGAGGGGGCACGCGGCACAGCTGTAGGGGGGCGCGGCGCCTCGTGAGGTTGATCTCCGAGGTAGGGCAGGTTGGCAGAGGGTGCAGCTGCCTCGTCGTTGTGCTTCTCAATAGCCCCTTGCTCGGTAGTGGCGAGGGTAGAATGAGAGGTAGCAGTGAGGTCAGACTCAATTCTTCCAAACGCAGCAATGAGCTTGGCGCTCCAGTCCGCCCAGGACTGCTGCCGCACGCCTTCGTACCTGTGCCACGCAGCAGCAGGATTTTGAAGGCGGTCTAAGGCCACGCACCACTTCTGATTGTCGCTCCATCCCTTGCGAGCTCCGAGAGCATTGATGGTAGCCACCCAATCGACGGCATCGTCCTGGAAGCCGCGAAACTCGGGTAGCTCGGAGGCAGCCGGTGGTGGTGTCACGGCAGGCGAAGCTCCAGAAAATAGCGACGCCACACAGCCAAGTTGGTGTGAAAGAGCCGCGAGAGTATACTGGAGCTTGCTGCGGCTCTCGGGGGAAGTTGTTGAATGGTCTTGCGAGGCGGCCGCGGCCAACGCCTCATCGATAATGTGAAGTCCCGGCAAGGCAGCAGGGAATATCGCAGAACTCGACGCTGTCAGGGCGCCGACCTCGAGGCGGAGTCGCGCAATGGTGCGCGAAAGCTCGGTGGCACTCTCGGGCGGCCCACATGCGGAGCCAGTGGGGACGTGTTCCCCGATCAGCGTACTCACTGCTGTGGTACCCTCGGCCGAGGGAGCTTGAACAGCACCCCTGAGCGGCTGAGGTGCCGATGAAGCACTGAGCAGGACGTTGTCGCAGTGGGAAGCGTGAACGGCATTCCCGGTCAACGACAGGCCATGTACTGTCGTGGTGGGGCCGGGGCAAGCCTGCCCAGGAGCCATCGAGAAGGCCTGGACGCCGTCCCCGAATGGCGGCACAGGTGCTCCCGGCTGCAGGAGGGCTGTCGGCTCCATTATCGAGGAAGCGTGAACAGCGTTTTTACGATGAGAGAACCACGCTGCCGATGATCCACGAGGGTACGGACAGGTGGCTTGTGCCGCAGGGTTCACTTGTCGACCTGTGCTCACGGCACAATCCGTGGCGAAGGACGCGTAGACGGTGTCCCTTTTCATGAAGAAATACCGGTGATGGGTATACTAAAGCCGCCGAGGAGGCCTTGGCGCCATCCCCGAACGGTGGTGGCAGTGGCGGCAGGTGAACAGCTGCTGAGGAGGCCTTGACGCCGTCCCCAAGCGACGCTTACCGCATCTGCACGTCGGCGGGCGTCCTGGATGACGAAGCCGGGACGTATGACGTCTTCTTCGTCGACTGCGCCATTGTAACGACGAGAGAAATAAGACACAACGCCTTTGCTGCAGGCCGGCTGTTCTTATTCTGCTTCGTCTTCGTCCTCCTAGCATGCGAGTCTGTGCCAGAGAGAGTTCCAGTTTCGGTTTTCGTCATTACAATATATATATATATATATATATATATATATATATATATATATATATATATATATATATATTTCTTGCTTTCTTGCTATTTCCTGCTTGCAGCTGGTTATTCTTGTCACCCACTTTTCTTTACAATTTCTTAACATTACATTTGTTCTAATACCTTCCCCTATACAATCCTTGGCATTATTGTCTGTTAGATCTCATTAATATTTTGTCAGAACATAGAAAAACAAGCCCTTAGGTATACACTTCTTTCCCTTACACATATATATATATATATATATATATATATATATATATATATATATGTGTGTGTGTGTGTGTGTGTGTGTGTGTGTGTGTGTATATGCGTGTCTTGTCTCTGTCATTTTTTCATGTCATAAATTCAACCTATTTGCAACGCTATATACAATCAGTCAATGTTCGTTTCACATGGAGGCACCTTGCAAGACGATGTTTCTGAACTCTCTCTCATCCACAGGGAATCCACTTAAGATTAATAGATACCTCCAAGCTGGCAAGTGACGACCAGTCGGCATGGAAGAAAAGTCGAAGGCCCCACGAGGCGCCGTTTAGTGTTGACGCTCGCGCCAAGAGCATTAAGGTGGTCACAATGTGCAGGAGAACAATGGCGTAGAAGAACTGCATAAGAGTGAAGGAACAGATACCAAGCAGTCACTTACCGCTAAGTGATCTTTTGAAGCCACATAAAGATTGCAAGAACAACGTACTTCTAAAAATCAACAACCTATTCATTAGCAGTGCTGGTTCCCGAACTCTCCTTTGTTTTTGCGTTTAAGTGAAAGTGGCGCCCGTGGTATAACATTGGTGCTCATGTCATGTAAGGCATGTAATGAGCTGCCCTTTGAAAGTGAGTGTAGCTAACGTTACTGGTGAAATAATGAAATACACACTGCTCAAATCACAGAAAAATATCAAGGCGCCTTGTAAGACGCAATGCAAACTGTGGCATAAGCTGTTGCACGCCCTTCGTTTCGCATTAGATCGATTCCCACAATGCGTGAAATCTCATAAAACTACCTTCATTTATGAATAATTGCTACGACTGCGTCATAAACCTGGCCCACTTTTCTCAACTAAAACTCACAATTATTAAATGTCAGATCTGTTCATTTAGGAAGTTACCAGCTTGCTACTTATTGTGGACTTTTTCTCGTATATAGACCATTTTTTTTCGACAAAAATGCACTTTTTTTTTCTGGAACACAATTCAGTCGTATAAGTCACCTACCGCCTTGAGCTTCAGAAATCCTTTGTGCGTGATCGCGAACACCAGCAGCCAGATGACAGCGATAGCAAAGACTGGCTCTGCCCAAAAGGAGTCGATTGCACCTATCTCCCAGATTGTCTGTCGGCGGCTGCATGCAGGGAAAATGAATGAGACGACAACCGCTTGATTATAATACCGCCTCATAAGTCGCACTATATAAGTATTGCTAACTACATAGATATTGTCACGTAGTCACGGCATTGACAACGCCAACAGTCTGAGTGTCACAGAAGGAAGTTTTTTTTTTTTTTTACGAAAGTAGCGAAAACGAAACTAAGAGTCTGATTACAGCGATATACGCATGCACTGATACCAGTGAATAGAGAGTCGGTCATTGATATTGTTATCCAGAGCAAGGCACGTCGACAATTATACAGACTGAACTCAGCTCCTCATCTTTGCCTGCTCACGCCTAATAGATGATGCAAAAAAAATCTAGAATGATCTCAGACATTATGGCGCAGTTTGTGTAAGAATGTGGTTTGCGCGGACAACCGTACACACCCTTTTCATATATATATATATATATATATATATATATATATATATATATATATATATATATATATATATATATATCTATATATGTTTCCTCTGTATGAAGTAACTTTCTGTTCTTTATATTGACGCGGCCCTATTATTCGTGGTTTCTTTTCCCTGTTACAATAGTGATCAAGAGTTCCTAAGAAATCTGTATTACAAGATGTACTAACAGTGTTTCAATTGCGTTGTTTATGTATTCTCTAAATCTATAAAATTTTTCTTGATATTCTTCTCGCTTACAAAGCCAAAATACCACAAAAAAGCAAAATACTACATTACTGCAAAGGATCTTCGACTTTTGCGAGCGGTACATAAATAAAAGGAACCATATGATAATCCACAAACAAAAACCCACCATTTCGGCATTTTATTTGTGTCCATTTATTTTCCAGTATTTTGAATTGACAGTTTATAGGGAGCATTCACAGTTTTTGTGAGCTATATTTGGAGAAAGAAGATGAATGTCCCTAAACAAATTTCTTCTAATGTACATGTAGCTTCATATATGTTTGACGTTCGTCTGCGGCTGTCAAGGCTTCCTTTTTTTGCAAGTGTTATGTGATATTGGTGCTCCCCCATAGAGTAGGTGAAGAAGGCAACCCCCAAGTGAACATATTCCAACCTTGTAACATATAACATAACAATCCATCCTTGACCCGCATAAGCCGGTTCCTAATAGTGTGGCTCGTGCAATACCTACATGTCGTTGTAATCAAGGCAAGCACCCAACACGTTGTACCTCGATGTTTGAAAAGCAGTTCCTCCCAGGGTCTGGGTCAGTCTGATATTTCAGGGTCTTGAGAATAAGTTCGTGCTCCCGTTATTTGTACCTATCATCTGAATGAAATAGGTATCTTACTATTTCTGTTCCCCACATTTTTGCTCTGAGTGGACAGGCAGATCACCAGGATGTGTTATTTAAAATAATGCTAGGCCCTCGAACGTCTTCTGCCTCCTTTTACACGGTGAATGTTACCCATGCAGATAATAAATCGTCAGTAATGGTAATTACTAAAGCAAACTTTTTATGAAGATTTCGTCAATTTTTCTAGACACAACGCGATAGGTCTCGATAGCGAGACTGTGGAAGCAACCAAGAACAGAACGATACTTTATGCAAAATGTACAGAAATTATTCCTGGTATAACGTCCTTTTCCAGGACGAAATAAGCGTGTAAAATCGACCACTCACAAGTGATATGGTGCTGCTGTGTCTGGCAAGTCCGGTATGCAACCTGTTGCTTCATCCTTGTACTGCTCCGAAGGAATCAGAATTACTTTGTTTCCGCTTGACACTGGAATGCCCTCACTCGTTGTGTCATGGCGAAAGGTATCAGTAAGATCATCTCTTGCCAGCTTACATGGGGCCTGCACGAAATTTAAGACTCGAAATCAGCGTTATTACAGTGAGGTTGTGTAAAAGCACATTCAAAGTGCTAGCCTTAAGTACATCTCTGCGTAATCCCTTCAGTACACCACACTTGACAGAAGCGGTAAAAACACCAACGCTTTTACGATCGTATTATGAAAGCACCATGCGACATCATATTATAGTCAAAAATGAGATAAACCTGTGACGTCGCGATGAGGACGTCTGGACGATGGCGTCATAAAAGTTACACCAATCCCCAATTAAGGGGAATCATGTGAGGATGCGAAGCAGCGCTTGTGCTCACGTCTGTTTGCCATTGTTGTTTCCATTTGTATGTTTCCATGCATTTTTCATTAGTGTAGAGTTGCGTGTACGTTGTTTACCCCTTATGTTGCCCGCTCCCCATTTCTGTGTGTTACCTATTGTGTGCCACAAAGTGAACACCGAGTGCTGCTAGGAGAGTGCAAGGTAGTGAGAGCACCCAGCATTATGTACGAGCGCACCTCTGCGGAGGAGAGTTCCCTCCACCACAGCTGTGGCGTAGGTCCTCCTCCCGCCTTTTCGCGTTAGAGCGAGGAGAGGGTTTTCTACTTCCTCGCGTGAGCGTGACGAAAGGGGAAAGAGATGGCGCATGCACAGTGGAGGAGTGGACGTTCGCTGATGGGCGGACACAGCCCGGAGGTAAACTTGCTTCGAATTTGAAAATTCGGCAGTTGTCACGGTTCGTTGGAATCGGTTTCATGCGAAGCAGTCGGTGAGTAATTGTCTATGCTGAATGTATTGGCTTTGAACTATGCGTTACAAGTGGATCCACGTGCGTATGTAAGTCTGGAAGTTCTGTTTATATAGTGGTCTTAACATTAACATGAACTACATTGTTGTTTAAAGGGTCACGTATGGTCTGACGTAACGTCAGCATTCACGTTACAGCAAGGATGTCTATAGTATAGAAATGCAAAACACTTTCCATCGCGACAATGTGGATTTCATTTGTTTTATTCGTTTCAATAGGCGTGGTACATGAGGAAAAGTTTGAGGCAGCTGAAATAGACAAGTAATAAAATCCGTTCAGTTTGAGCGGTACCTGAGATTACAATCTGGACCTCAACGCTCGGGTGCACAACGCGTCGCCGTGCTTGTGCGCCATACATACACTCTCAAGCCTACTGGCGGTGCGTAAATTATACGCACAATTTATAGTTGATAAGCACGTCTGGAATACACTTCAGCACGTTAGTCTGAGCTAAAACCGGACAGATCGTGCAAGAGGCCCAGATGGGCATGTTTTGTTGGGCCATAAGCGCGTATATAGGGGCTGCAGGGCATCCATGCTTTGGCTTTCCTTGCGAGTCGGTTATGGTGTGCATCGAGAAGGGAAGATAGGTTAGCAGGGGGAAGGCAATACGCGCTCGTTCCAATTACGCTATATTGCAGTTTACGCTTGAAAGCGAAGCTGTAGCATCCTCCGAGTTTTGTTCGCGTTGCTGTTGCTGATGACCATCCGCCTTTATCCTTTCTCCTTCTGTGAGCACAAAGACTGAGCTCTCGGGTCCGCAAATTTGAAGCTCGTTACAGTTGGGTGAGAGCTTGATTTGGCTCGCAGACAAGATCTAAGAAACCACATCGGCTACACAGGAATGCTACCACCGCACACGAATGCTGCGGTAGCGCTCCAATGTCGCCGTGGTCCTTGCCTCCGACACAAGGATGCCTGCCACGTGTGCCATGAACCACGTGCACTTTTTTCCTTTCCAAATTTTCCTCGTTTTTATTGAATCTGGCAGCTAGGGATGATTGCAGTGGCTGCTTGCAACACACATGTATCCGTGCGCACACTGCCATCCCTGATGTCACACTAGCCAAGCCCGATTCAAAAGATTATATTGGAACCTAGTGTCGTCCCTCAGCAAGCGACCACTCAACACAGTGTAGGTACCATGGGTGAAGTCACAGGCATCCTCCTACAGTGGGTTTTGCCGTGGTTTTTGATGAACACTCTATTTCACTATACTGAAAACGATTGCCGCAAGGCAAGCGGCGTTCACGGCGCTGGTGTTCATGGTGCCTACGAGCGGTAACGTTCCTCACAATGCGGTGTATGGCAGTCACTGCATTGTGATGTAGATCACAGACCGCGACGTAGATCACAGACCCGAAAACTCGGTCTTCGGTATGAAGCTGTGTGCTCACGCCACAGGAAGAAAGAATAAAGGCGCATGGCTATCGGCAGCAGCAACGCGAACAAAACTTGGAGGATTCTTCAGCTTCGCTTTCAAGAGTAAACTGCAATATAGCGTAATCGCAACGTGCTCGTGTCACAAAGATATATACTATATAAAGGGTAGCCACTGGAGCCTATTTGCGGAACAGCCAGAAAGGGTATAACCACCCAATTGATGGCACACCCATCCTTGCTTTTACTCCCTGTTTAAGACATGTAATGGCCTCTTCAGGAGGACACTTGTTGCCCAACTTTGGCATCAATTTTTCGCAAGGAAGAAATTTTATTACCTTGTGCAATTTTATCTATCGACTCTGCATCATGTCTCGCTGAAGAGATTTAATGCACCACAACATAAAACAAAAAAGTATGACAGGAAAGTGTTGCCTTCCTGAATTTGTTTTGCACAAAGAGGCACATTAATGTGGTTTAGATGTGCTGTACAAGCGTTCCCTTCGCGGAAGCATGGGTGAGTAGCCTGATTGTAAAGACACTCGCTTTCGGAGCATGAGGATACGGGTTCAAATCCCAGCGTTGGAAAGAAAAAATTGGTAGATTCCACGTACAGTGGAAATAGATGATATGCAAAGGACGATTGAGAAATGTTTATATGTTTCTTTAGAGTCAAAAACGTTACGGAGTGGAGGTATATGATGCCGTGCATGACTTCCGTGTCATGATTATCATGTCTGTATGTGTCGTTTACCTTCGTCATCTATTCACATCACGTGATACCAAATTTAGTATACGTGCATCAAGCAAAACGGCCGCGAGCATGCTACGAGCGTGGTATGTTGTCATGTTTTTACATGACACGCGTGTTAGAATTATCATGTTTGCACCAGTTTATATTTTATCATCCGTTGACGTCACGTAACACCGACTTTGGTATATGTGGAGCTAGCAAAACGACGGCGAGCGCATCATTCAGGGCCCATGCAATATACTCAGATGTAGCGTTGACGCGTGCGCAAGCTGGGCACAGCGACGCTACGTTTGCTAAATACGAGCGCTTATAGTCTGATGCCAGGTGCGACCGGCGTGCGTCGGCGTGGCCCGACGGCAACCGGCGCAAAATGTGACTTGCTGCATTTTGCACCAATGCGTTACCCAGACAACACTGCGTCTACCTATTTTCGTGACGGAGGGATGCTGGACGCACTGAAATGCGCATGCATCAAAGCAACGCAGTGCAGCGCGCGCCTGCAAATATATGGCAGGCCGAGCGCCTTGTGTGGCAACACCAGCTGACGCGACGACATGAACGCCGGCGAGCGCGCGCACCGCGTCATGTCGAAATGTGATGGCGCCTGTACTGTGGCATGTAGTCATGTTCTCACATGACACGCATCTCATGATTATCATGTTTGCACCAGTCACATACCTTCATCATTCCTTGACGTCACGTGATGCCCAACTTTGGCATATGTGAAGCTAGCGCAACGGGCCGCGAGTGCTTCATCAGTATGACATGTAGTCATGTGGTTACATGACACGCATGTGCTGATTATTATGTTTAGATGCGTCATTTACCTATGTCGTTCGTTCGCGTCACGTAAAACCGAGTCCGGTAGATGTGAAGCTAGCGAAACAGCCACGAGCGCATCGTGAGCGTAGCTTGTAATCATGTTGTTACACGACAGGCATCTCATGTTTATCATATTTGCACCAGTATCATAGCTCTGTCATCCATTCACGTCCCATAATTCCAAATTTGGTATAAGTGAAGCTAGCGAAACGGCCGCCAGCACATCATGAGCGTGGCACGTAGTCATGTTGTTACACGACACACATCTCATGATTATCATTTTTACACCAGTCACATACCTTCATCGTCCATTCACGTACCGCAATACCAAATGTGGTATATGTGACGCTAGCAAAACAGCCACGAACGCATTATGAGCGTAGCATGTAGTCATGTTGTTACATGACACGCATGTCATAATTTTCACGTTAGGGTTGGTCGCTTGCGTTCCGAATGCAATCGTGTAATACCATACCAGTTACGCAACATGCCATGTGAACGAAACTACCACAAGAGCTGCAGGAAATCATGACTTGGCATCCATGTCTTGATTGTCATGTTATGACTAGTGTAATATGTTCTTCATACAGTAATGTTAATACATACCAAGTTTGGTATCGATACCCTTATTGAAACGGCAAGGAGAGCTAAAAGTCATACGCGGCTATATAGATAGATAGATAGATAGATAGATAGATAGATAGATAGATAGATAGATAGATAGATAGATAGATAGATAGATAGATAGATAGATAGATAGATACGCTCAAAGTCACTGAAGTTCACAAAGAAAACCTTCGCATTAAAAAAATGTTTGTTCATTTATGCTGAAGACATTATCGGGTCTGACCAACCACTCGTGGCGCTGAATGCAGCGCAGTAGCTGGGCCGGAGGGGCCTACAGGAGTGTCCGCTCTTTATGTAAGTATGTTTCTCTATGCTCGTATTGCCTTCCTAAATGCTAGTCTATCTTGCCTTCTCGATGCAAACGTTAACCGATTAACAAGAAAATCCACAGCATAGACGCCTTGCGGCCCCTATATACACGCATACGGCCATACTAAACATGCCAATCTGGGCCCCTTGCCCGATCTCTCCGGTGATAGCTCAGGCTATTGTGCTGAAGCCTATTCGAGACGTTCTTATCAACTATAAGCTGTGCGTATAAATCACACACCGCCATTAAGCTAGAGAGTGTATGCATGGCGCGCAAGCACCGCAACGTGTTGTGCCCCCGAGCGGTGAGGTCAAGGTTGCAATTTCAGGAGCCGCTCAAACTGAACGGGTTTTATTACTTGTTTGTTTCAGCTGCCTCAAATTTTCTTTCACGCACCACGCCTATTTTTTCGTTCAAAACCAACGACGAAGATGCCAACCTCACAATTTCTAGCAAACAGGTTCTTTATCAACCCCACTGATGCAAGCTTTGTGGATGCTGCGCCATATGTCCAACAAGAGGCATTCGCTGTTTCCATCGTCGACTCAAATTCCAGGCTCACTTGCTCCGCCACAGTACGCACATCGAAGCCCGTGATAGCCGAACAGGTTGCAATCGCGCTGGCTATGCTAGATAGTCGCAGAGAGTCAATATACAGCGACACCAAGGCGGCTATCAAAGCCTACAAAACCGGTATGGTAGCCCCTCAGGCCCTCCGCATTCTCCAAAGCGTCAAGAGTATCACGCCCCATTCTCTCACTTGGTTTCCCGCTCACCTGGGGTTGATTGAGGGCCCTACCTCTAACCCGAACGAGGGCGCCCACGAGGCCGCGCGAGGACTCACTGACCGCGCTGCCTCCACAGTCCCTCTGCCTCGCTGGGAACCCTTACTTACTTTCAACGAAATAACAAAACACTTCTATCTGTCAAGAAAGGTACTCCCTCTCCCACACCCGGCCTTGTGCAGGGCGTAGGCAGTCACCCTAAGACTATTGCAAGCCAGTGCGTATCCTAACCCTGTGGTACTTCATGCCATCTACCCTGAATGGTATCCAAGGGCGGATTGCCCCGTTTGTGGACTGTTAGCCACATTCAATCATGTGTTGTGGTAATGTGAAGCCATCGGCTCCGCCCTCAGCGAGGACAGGTGGGCTGTGCTCTTACGCAGCCCCGAACTTAAATATCAAACCCTGGCCGTCCAGAGTGCCCGCGAACGGGCCGCCAAGCTGGGCTTGACGGTCCCAACGTGGGATTAGCCGGGTGGCGCGGGGTCTCCCCTGCGTCTTCTCAGGACAAAAATAAAGTTTTAATCAATCAATCAATCAACAGGTTCTTTAACGCTATCGCCTTAGCTTTGACAGTGACATCGCAACAGTCAAAAAAGGATTATCATGCTGGAAAACCTTTGAAATAAAAAAAGAACGCCCTCGTCCGGTCTTTATCACACCGGGCAAACGTGTGCAGAGATGACCTGAATGGAACGCAAATGAGTCTTCTTTGGTAATACGTCCCGTTTTTAGTGCTGTGGCAAAAAAAGTATTATTTTGTTTCATATTTTATCTCGCCACACTAAAAAACAGGCCCAGGTAGCCATAATATGCGCACAATCTTATTTTTATCCAGATAAGTTCACTGATTGATTTAAACTGCAGCATAATAATTATGCAGCTGAGACAGCAATAACTTGCTAGGTCTAGTGTCCTAAAATCCCGATATCCCCACGATAAACTTTGTGGCCAAGGGCAGGGAAACTTTTTGACCTGCTAGGGTCCTTAACCAGCCCCTGCATCTAACTACAATGTCGTGAAGATTTCGCTTCCATTTGAACGTGGGTGCTCGGGGCTTGATTCCATCGCGCAAACTTATGTTTTGCGGTCAAGAAAACTTAGCACCTCGAGGGTATTGCATAATACAGAACTTTTTATCATCATCATTTTTATTACTCTGGCTACGCCCACAGCATAGTAGAAGCATCTCCTACTATCTGCCAATCAACCCGGTCTTGTGCTTCCTGTTGCCACGTTACACCTGCAAACGTTTCAATCTCATTGGCCCAGCTCACTTTATATCTCCCCCTCGTTCGGTTACCTTCTCTAGGAATCCAGTCAGTTACCCTTATTATTCTCCCTATACGTACGACGTGCCCGGCCAATGTCCATATTTTCTTCCTAAACTCGGTATAGGTTCCATTTTACCATAGGTAAAAGACAACAAAACATAGCAAACATCTGCGACATTGCGATCTTTCGACAAGGCAAAGCATTTTGTGCACGACCAAGCTTTACCCACCGAACCAGGCCGAATGGCGTAGCAGGAGAAGTTTCGCGTCATCCACCCTCCGGGACAGTCGTGATGCCAGTCGAATGACTTCGTCAGGGACATCAGTAACGCCAGGGCGTCCGCCAGGGCCATTGTGTCAGCGACCACGTGAGACAAGACGTACGCAGTGAGTGCGTAGCCAATGCCTGCGTAATAAATAACCTTCCTCACTATCACATTCATCGCAACCAAGACCGTCAATTTCAGATGCTTGTAGGCTACACTAAAAGCAATTGACAAGTACATTAAAAGGCCGCACACAACTCGAGCTCAATCTCACCATCAAAATTTCTGTTGCCATCGGCTGCACTTGTGCTGTCTTGGCGCTTATTTGTTGGAACAAATAGGCTACCAGTTGTGTAATAATTGTGTCAAGACTGCTCGGGCTGCACCGCTAATCAAGAACCGTGGGCACTCGATAAAAGCAGCGCTATTTAGCAGCAGTGCAACAGCGCTGTTACTAAACTTGCGACAGGCCAACCCAGGGCGTTCCCCGAGCAGAGAGCCCTTGTTAGTTGGACATAGAAAAAGCCACACACGTTTTCCCAAGGAAGCAACTTTAGTAAATGCACCTGAGCATGGTGGGGACCTCGCGTGAATATTTCATAGTTGGGTATGGTTTGGGAATGCCTAATTATTGTCCTGTCTTTATTGCTCTTATTTATTGAATCACTGAGAAAGGTTGCCCCGCCGCGGTGGTCTAGTGGCTAAGGTACTCGGCTGCTGACCCGCAGGTAGCGGGTTCGAATCGTGGCTGTGGCGGCTGCATTTACGATGAAGACGGAAATGTTGTAGGCCCGTGCGCTCAGATATGGGTGCACTTTAAAGAACCCAGGTGGTCGAAATTTCCGGCGCCCTTCACTACGGTGTCTTTCATAATCAAATGGTGGTTTTGGGACGTTAAACCCCACATATCAATCAATCAATCACTGAGAAAGGTTGCTTTTAAGAAGTGGCATTAAGCTCGTGTTGTGTTGCGCCCCACTACTGTTTGAAAGTACTTTCCTTCCATCACAGCTACTTTAGTCAAGCAAGGCGTCAACTCAAGCAAACTGAATTCCGAACGCCTGATACAATGCCCCTGGGTGGGCAGAAAATACTTTAGCAGCGCGAGCAGTCAATTTTTTGTACGCTCCCAGCATCGGCCTTGCGAGTCGAGAGGGGAGGGGGGCGACAATTGGCACGAGACGCGAGAGCAAACATGTGCAGTGGGGTTTCGAGACAACCTCCGATGCCGGATGGCGAAGTGAATTCAATGGAGGGATCATCTCTGAAGGTTCGCAGGTATCACGATTCTAGAAACCTATTTCAACCGATCTCTTGAGTGACTGAAATATGAATGACAATTGTGAAATATAGAGATATTGTTGTAAAGTAATAATTAGCAGATCGTGACTACATGAAGGAAGTGTTGGGTACCTGCAAAAGTGTTAGCGCGCACTGAGTGACTTTCTCGTCGGGCCACATGGGCGAATCGGTCAGTCGCTCCGCGGGAACTACTGGACCACATGGGGCTTGTTTCTGTTTGGCGTTGCGTAAGGTGTTGCCAGACTCGAGAAATTAGCGTTGCAAGACTGCCGCCAAAATTGGTAAATAAATTTGCTCCTTTAGTTGTGGCTTGTCCGTGAGGGTTTGGTGTCGTCCTCGGTGAGTGCGTCTTCACTGAGTCCATCAAGCTTTCGTCGTGCTGCACGGGTAGTTTTCGCTTTGAGCCGATGCGATACACTGCCGACGCCTGTGCCGCCATGTTGAATCTGCGGCCGGCTTGTCAGGTCACGTGGTTTGATCTAGCGCAGCCAAGGCTGTGAAGCGAAAACGAGAACCTGGTTTCGCGTGGCGGGAAAATTGCGCTCGGACCGATTTTCCCGCAACGGCCGTGTGGCGTGGTTTTCCGGCCGCTTTGGCGGCGAAACGAGCCAGTTTCTGGAGAGTTTCGCCGGTTTCGCTTTCTTCGAGGCCAATTGTGAGCACGCCTTTTGTTGGCCATGCGGAAACTCCTGTAGGCGACCTCCCACCTCGCCGAAGCATCGCCAGGTTTAGCGTACTTTGCTTTGCACTGCCATAGCATGTGAGCAAGCGTGGTTGCATACCCGCATGCGGTGAAAGCTTCATTGGGAAACGCCTTTAAGTAAGTAGCCTGTAGAAAGCACCCATTAAGGTACATCTGTTTGCAGTAGTCTGAGAATAAGGACCCGAATACCTCGTAGGTATGGGTTAATAGAGTGCGTAAGCTCTTTACATACGCTAAAAATATTTCGTGATTTTTTTCTATTGTGACTGAGGCTAGACTAAAACACAACGTTATTACTGTTGATGGATGATAATATTATGCAAGTACTATTTAGAGAAGTCAAATATTTATTCCTTGTGAAACACGGACCCCTAGAGAAACGTTCTCGGTCTGCATGAGCGTAGCCGACTTTTTCTTTGAGCGGCGGCAACGCACTATTGGTGGTGAATATTCAAACCAAATGATTAATTGCAAGAATGAAAATAGTAATTTCTTGTCTAGAGGCTAACCCTAGATGTATAAAAGTTATCGCTCGAAAGCGTGCCGGAATTGTGTTTCCGTATTCAGAGTAGATCACGTGTGGATCATAAGAAGTTCTTACCGAAGAACAGCGGAACTGTGCTGAAGATGCCCCTGTTCCCGTCTCCGACAAACTGGGCCAGGTTGCTCTCGAGGCGCATGACAGGAAACACCACGAATAACAGGAAAGTAGAGCAGGCCAGCAGGAAAGGCACTGCACGGAAGTAAATGAGCATTGTGGTATCGAGACACCAACGCAAAATATATGTACAGTCTCGACCACGTCTCTGGCGAGCACGTGAGCGGCCAGTTTTTGCTCTGCGGGATGACACTTTAAAGCACTCTCCGGTTTTGACATAGAGCCTGATTACTAGGCAGTGCGTGCTCCTGACACCACGTGAGAACCCGAAACTGCCCGAAAGTGTTACCCCGCCAAGAAAAACCACTGCAGGCTACTCACGTAGTCTACACAAACATGGCCAAGGCTGTACATCTTTTGGAACCTGTTCAACATTTGATTACTTGAATTTAAAAAAATTGAGAAGGAAGGAAATAGGAGGAAAAGAACGGCAGGGAGGTTAACCAGACTATAGGCAGCCAATTTGCTACACTGCGCATGGGAGGGGGATGGGGGAGATGAAAGATTGAAAGCAGAGAGGGAAGAGAGATAAACCCAGCACATTCGGCAGCACACGCATGCACACTCAGTCATAGTCCAGTCTTGTCTTTCGCGGTGTGTGACATTGCTGTTACAGCTGCTTGTTCAAGTCCGTGTCGCGTAGCAATTTCTACAGAGCTTTTGTCGCGTTCTGTTGCAATGTCTGCTCTCAGGCACTTGACAGAATGGTAGTCTATTCAATGTCAGGGTCGTCATGTGGCAGTGTCTGAAGTTAGAGGTGCAACAAAATGACGTTGATTGTAGTATGTTATTGTAGAAATGGAGATAGGCACGAAAAAAAAAACGCGTGAGGCCAGCGCGGAACATGCGGCAAAGTCACAGCGAAAGCTGAAAGAGTGACCTGTCTAGAGCCTTTTGTATACAGTCTTGAGATGACGACAATCCACGTCTAGCAGTGATTCAGCTGCCAAACACATGTATACATTTAGCAAGCTCTTGTACATCAATGCACAATGGACAACTATACTGCTGCAAAAACATGCTAAACTACTGCGGTATTCCGATTCTTGTGACACAGGGGTCAGCTATGTTTAGTTTTATTTCATGCCAGAAACTATATTCAGATGCCATCAAGCCAACTAGAATAATTGATTGGAGCTAGTCTAATCAGCCGTGTTTAAAAACATTAGACCAAGTCGAATATAAGCATTTCTAGGCGGTCCTACTTCCTGCGTAACATTGTTCGGTAGAGAAAAAATTGTTTTGAAACGCCCCATAGTTTGTTGTTCACAACGTCTCACCTCCACCGTAAGCGATGAACATCATGGGAAACTGGGTTGCATTGGCACTCCCGGCTGTCATCGCAAACAGGGTGCCAAACTTGTGGGTCCAGCTTCGATAAGTGCCGCTCCCCCAACGTAGTTCTGGTGAGCCCTGCAAATCAAGGACGGTTATGTTTAGGTATCGATCGAGGTGTGCCACGTGAAGACGCAACGGTGAAAAGTTTTTTTTATTACGATGTATAAAAGTCATAGGTAAGGGCTTTGCAATGTGTTCCGTATTTGCATAATGGAATGCAAATTCCGCAAACTTTATCTACAAATAGTTTGATGATACACCTAAATTGCAACAATAAGTACTTGCAAACTTCATCTGCTTTACTCTGATTGCATCCCGTGAAGCATACTAAAATTTAAACAAAGCAAGGCAGGTTGACATTACAACCACAACACGAAATTCAGAAGTTGAATTACGGTTTCTTGAAAGATGGAGATTAGGGTAACATCTTGGTATACCATTTGCCAAAAACAAGGACCAAATCGGGACGATTGAGACTTGGCGTCAGCGTGTCACACACATTGCTCTTCGGAAGTGTTTAGTAAGCATTTGGTTTAACCAGAAGTGTATGCTATCCCTAGAATGCTCTGTTCAGGCCGAATGAACCCTTTTCGCTATTCGAAAGTGTGCTTTTCTACACTGCATACTTCTCCAAGTAATGGCGGCGCCTGTTGTACTTCATGAGAAAAGGCGGTGCGATCTAAACGTGCGGCGGCTTCTGTGTTGTAAGTGTTTATATCGAGAGAGCTCACTCTATTTTTGACATCATTGCGCAAGCAAACCACGCTTGAACAGGCTATTAGCAGTGAGAGACTAGCTACCATTGCATGTTGAAATGGCTTAGAAGAAAAGCTAAATTCATGCTTGTCAAAAAAAAAAAGCCTACTACCAATGCGTCTTTTGTGTTCGTACCAGAATTCGTAAACATCTAGAACAGCCCAAAGAAAGAGCCATCAAATAATTCTAAAAGTGCTGGTTACGTACCTAATACTCTCGAAGTCGATGTTCGCCAGATATTCACAATCCTGATTTGGCCTTTACGAGTTATTCTGCCGAGCAGTCGCATTTAGTGCGCTAAGACGAATTATTTTGTGTGAGGTGCCCGTATAAGTGCATTCCTTCGCCAATTTCTTAGCGTTGGTGGTACAACGCATCAAGTGCTAATTTCACGTTGGGCACGCAGGGGTACCCGATGTAGCAGTCAGCACACTCGTCATTAGAACGGGGGTACCAGGGTTCATACCTTAGAAGTACAAAGATATTTGATTTAGATTTACTAAAGACCTTCGATGAAAAATTTTGGAGACTTTCGATGAAAAAGTTTTGTTCTGTCTGTCTGTCTGTCTGTCTGTCTGTCTGTCTGTCTGTCTGTCTGTCGGTACATTTGTCTGTTTGTCCACCCTAACGATACCTCTTATGGCATCAAACGGTCAACCCTATCCGCAGCGCCCACCAATATTGCTCAAGAATTAGCGTTCATAGTTGTGCTTTTGTCAACTATAAAAGTGGCCTCATATGTGCATGTCATTTTGCGAATTTCGTCGAATGACATTAGTCTTGCGTGTGGAGAGAGTGAACAAAACCTTTATATGATGTTCTGCGCAAGAAAACCAGTGAATGGTATTCTGGAGACGCTGCGTAAGAGTGCCTCGAGCGTGCAGCTGAGGCGAATGAGCGCATCGTCATGTCACACCTGAGACATGAGCGCCATCTGGCAGTTTTCTTGAAAAACGAAGCACGTGGCTCCGAGAGAGTGTGGGCACCCGTATCAGAGGTGATAAGGTGTACAATGCAAGGCGACGGATAGGTGTCACCACAGTCTCGTCTTAGCAAAGCATTGAAAACACTCGCCTTTTCGTGCAAACATTGCATGATCAGCGCAGCGTAATAAGCGCGGCGGTCCTTAAAATTACTCATGTATGCCTTTTCTAGTAAAATTCACACATTCAGAACATATACATCTTGTTATGGTGCCCTATACATGCGCAATAATTGCTTTTCAATTGACAATTGAACAAGCATGAACGCTCAACCTTGAGCAATATTGATGGGGGCTGCGGATGGGGTCGGCCGTTTCAAATACCTGGTGCCGTAAAGAGGGTACAAACAGACACGATAACAGACAGTTAGACAAATAGACAGACCAAAAGGTTTGCGACGAAGGTCCCCAAGAAACACTATCGTCTTTCAAAGCAATCATTGATCATATCTGAGGCACCATAACAACACGTCGATGCTTTGTATGCCTGCTTTATACTAGAAGAGGCACATTCTCAAAAAGTAAGTCTTTCTAACGCTTTGCTACGACGACACGGTGGTGGCACCTGCCCGTCGCTTTGCGTTCTACACCTTATCACCTCCGAGACAGGCACGCATCTTTCTCCGAGAGCGCGCATGCCTTTGTTTTCGAAGGCATGCGCGCTCTCGCATGCCTTCGTCCATTTGCAGCGGTCAGCATTCCGGTGACGAAAATCAGTCCAGTAAAAGAAATAAACATTTGCGCTTGAGGGCGTGGCACTATTAGTGCGTTTTATACATCTTTCAGAACAGCATGATAGAGACGAACCACTGCGCAATACTACAGTCTATACCCAGTGTTTCTTACTCACCGCTTGCCTTAAATTCTTTTTCACTCGCGTTTATATAAAAAAAGACACAAATTACTTTTAGACACAAACAAAAGAAGTGCTAAAAATATTTTGTGTCTTTTTTTTAAAAAACGCGAGTGAAAAAGAATTTTACGTAAGCGGCGAGTAAGAAACACTTGGTATAGACTGTAGTATTGCGCAGTGGTCCGTCTCTATCATGCTGTTCTGCAAGATGTATAAAACGCACTAATAGTGCCACGCCCTCAAGCGCAAATGTTTATTCCTTTTACTGGACTGATTTTCGTCGCCGGAATGCTGACCGCTGCAAATGGACGGGAGACATAATATGTATTAAATGCTATCGCCAACGCTTGCCATATAATTATTATATATCAGATTCATAATTCCAGTTTACAATTACACTGTTTATGACGTATAGAAAGCTGCTGAATCCGGAACGTACTGTTGCATTTCAAAAAATAATGAATCACATTGAACTGCTGCCGCATTAAACCAGCAGAAATGTTTTCACACAGGCTCAAAAAGATTGCGAAGGGCTATACTTGCCACTATCGTTCAAGAAGAAGGTATATAACAGCTGAATCTTGCCGGTACTTACCTACGGAGAAGAAATTTGTAGGCTTACGAACAGGGTTAAGCCTAAACTGAGGATGACGTAGTGAGCGATGGAAAGTAAAATGATGGGTGTAACCTTAAGAGACAAGAAGAGAGCAGAGTGGATCAGGGAACAAACCAGGGTTGAGGATATCATAGTTGAAATAAAAAAAAAGGATTGGCATGGGCCAGGCATGTAGCGCGTAAGCAGAGTAACCGCTGGTCATTGGGGGTAAGTTACTGGATAACCATAGAAAATAATCGCACTGGGGAAGACAGAAAGTTAAGTGCGCAGAAGAGACTAGAAAGTTTGCGAGTATAAAGTGGTGGAGCAAGCAGAGGACCGAGTCGAATGGCGGCATATGGGAGAGGCTTTTGTTCTGCAGTGAACGTTATCAGGCTGATGATGATGACGACGTAAATATTATTTATTTCTGCTCGTGGTAAGGTTGGGAAAGCAAGTTCTATGACAGATATAAAAAAAGAAAGGCCTTCGCACCCGTTTTTAACCATGTGAATGTGGTGTAGTTTGTAACATCCCGCTAATTTAGAGAAAATATATACAAGACCGACTGGTACCTGCCCTAACGGGAGACGAAGCCACCAAAGCACAATAAGAAGAACGCCAACTTCGCATTTGTCATCCTATTGTCGTTCTTCTGGTTGTAAAACGTTGCTAAATAGCGCCCATGCCATATTCATGAGCGTTGACCAAAAGTCACATCAATTGATAGAAACTTTTCACTTGAAGAATAACCGGGAAGCTTGGATTTACTTCTTATCTATCTGTACTGATGACGGTCGAATTTAGCCTGCCGAGACGAAATTACAATAATAGGTGTTGTGATGATGCGCAGGCAGTCACACTACCTGTATTAAATGTGAAGCATTAGTATGCGTACTGCAGGGACGTTGACTATCTATCTATTATCTATCTATCTATCTATCTATCTATCTATCTATCTATCTATCTATCTATCTATCTATCTATCTATCTGTCCGTTCGTCCGTCCGTCCATCCGTCCGTCCGTCTATCTATCTATCTATCTATCTATCTATCTATCTTTCTATCGATCGATCGATCGATCGATCGATCGATCTATTTGCCTCCGTCAAGGTGTTTTGGTACTTGTTCCCTTAATTTGGGGTAAACCCAAATTAGTATGCAAGGGCAAGATTGTTTGAAGAGTATGCCTCACTGGCCGGCACATGAATAACGCGACAACGATGTCGCATACATCGTCAAAATTGTTTCGGTGTACATGTGTGGTTCCTACGCGTAAGGCACGTGCGGGTAAGCTGGTATGTACCAAGGGGATTGGCAGTTTCGGTCAACCGAGGAACGGCAAGAACTGACATTGGTAATTTCATTGCGAAAGCGTTCAAAAAAGCCGATATACTGACAAATTAAAACAAAAATATAGGAGGCACTACAGGAATCGAACTCAAACACTCTGGGTGGCAATAACACATTCTACCATAAAGGCAGGCTTGATTTTTTTTCAAGTTATCAGCACTGTTTAAAAATGTAAAATCAAAACATGCCACCGGAAAAAAGGAACTCATACATTTTTTGATAACTGACTAAGAAGCGGTCAGTTCCGCCTGTGTGTAAGTTGTCTGCCTAAAATTCCTTCGAGGCATTTAAGGGCTCCATCTTTTGAGGCTAATTAGCCTCAAATATATTAGGCACACAGATATTTTCAATGAAGGCCGACAAACTTAGCCAACAGTAAATGCCTGCCGTCTTTGCGTTCCAGTCGCGAACGTAGCGAGACATTCGAGCCCGAGATATTTTACTGGAGGCAGGTTAAATTTACTAAATTATTGGGGACTCCATCGTTGCTATTTTTTGCAAGGTACGTTATTCCCTGTGGATGTGAAGTAAATACTTTTTTATTATTCCCAGCAGAATGTTTCAGAAATAAACTTCGTCCCGAAAGTGTAAAAAAACATCACCTATGTTCTCGGGGGCCTTATACATCAGGCAGTGTGAATGCCACTGTATAAAGCATCCTCTTCTCTGCATTAGACGGTTTAACACTAGCATCCCAGCATGTCACTTCAACAAGAAAGTTTTAACACCCATGAGCATCATCATGATTTTCACGCGCTTGAGCTCATGAGTTCCTGGCCTTCCTCTGTGCATGACTCATAACAATGATACAGGAAACATAAAATCACAGAAAGTTTTGTACAATTGTTTTTTAACGCATATGTAAAAGGTGTATGAAAGACAAACCAACAAAAAATGACCATATATATATGTAAATATATATATATATTATATATATATATATATATATATATATATATATATATATATGTATATATCAAACTAAATCAACGCCAGAAGGTTCAACAACTATTTATTTATCGCAAACTTGTACCCGTCAACTAAATACACAAAGGTTGTGCTGAGCTCGCCAGTGAAAACCTCGTCGACGTCTTCTTTATGCGCATATATATATATATATATATATATATATATATATATCAAACTAAACCAACGCCAGAAGGTTCAACAACTATTTATTTATCGCAAACTTGTACCCGTCAACTAAATACACAAAGGTTGTGCTGAGCTCGCCAGTGAAAACCACGTCAACGTCTTCTTTATGCGTCTCGCCGCGTGCCGCTCGTTCGAAAAACCACCAGCCTTCTTTTTCCAGCGCGTGGTGTGGTGACACGTGCGGCCAGCGTTGCATGGTGCGTTTAGTTTGGCGCGTTTGGCTTGTCAGTTGGTGTGGCAGATTTCATAAGAGCAGGAAGCGACGCAAAACTTCGGTAGGTGCCTAACAACATGCGGTATTAGTCCCCCTCCGGAAACGCATCGTCTCGATGCGTTCGCTGATGTCGAACAGTTTTGTAAAGGAGTATTGATCTGATGCTTCTGCACATTTAGCAGTGACCTCGTTCAGCGCCTTTCGTAAAACGGTTTCATTCCTACTACATCTACGACTTCTGGGCGATTCCTGCGTTGGGTTGAACACACTTGACCTTCAAGAATTATTTCATAGTTTAACGTTCCTAACCAGCGAAGTACTTTGTAAGGGCCGAAATAGCGCCGCATCAGTGTTCAAGATAGGCGAGGTGCGCGTATAGGCGTCCACACCCACACTTTGTCTCCGGGGTTGTACTGTACATATCTCCGCTTCAGCTTATAGCGCCTTGCGTCGGAGCTGTGTTGTAAAATGATACGATGCCAATTGCCGTGCCTCTTCTGCCCATTCTATGTAGTCGCTAATGTCCGGGTCGCTCTCATTCGAATCTTTGACAGGTAACATTGCGTCTAAGTTCGTTGTGACCGCCCGATCATAAACAAGTGGAAATGGCGTGAAGTGTGATGTTTCTTATACTGCAGTATTGTACGCAAATGTAGCATAAGACAAAAACTGTCCCATGTCAGATGCTCAACGTCCACATACATCGAGATCATCTCAGGGAGAGTTGTGTTGAGTCTTTCGGTTAATCCGTTTGTTTGCGTATGGTATGCTGTAGTCCTTCTATGGTTGGTCTGCGTGAGCTTCATAACAGACTGCATCAAACGGGCAGTAAACGATGCTCCTTTGTCTGTAATGACAACCTGCGGTGCACCATGTCGTAATACAATCTGAGTGACAAAAAACTGGGCTACTTTGTTCGCCGTTTCTGTTGCGAGAGGTACTGCCTTAGCATATCGAGTCATGTAGCCTGTTGCTACAACAATCTAGCGCTTTCCCGATGAAGAGAGAGGAAATGGACCAAGCAAGTTCATTCCCACTTGCAAAAATGGCCCTTTTGGTGGCTCTATTGGTTGCAACAGACCCGCTAGTTTCAATGGTGGTATTTTGCGTCTTTGGCAATCCCGGCATAACTTGACATAATGGTGCACTGAATCCCTTAATTCCGGCCAATAATACTTCCGGCGGATTCTGGCCAAAGTGCAACTATTGCTCATATAGCCAGCCGATGGGTCGTCATGACACGCTTCTAAGATTTCTTCCCGCACTGATGATCGCGCAAGAAGCAGAAACGTATCACCAATGTTTCCGAAGTTGCGCTTGTATGGGACGTCGTTCCGGAGGACGTAGGATGTCAATCCACAGATGAAAACTCATGGTACCTTAATTTGATGACCCTACAAGTATTGGATAAGCGAGCGTAGTTCTGGGTCCATTCGCTGAAGATGAGCCATCTCCTACACATTCAGAACTCCAAAAGATGGGATGTCTTGTTCTTGGTCAGATGATGGAGACTCCACAAGTGCGTGAGACAGGCAATCCACGTCATTAAGCTTCAGAGCGGACTTCTAGACCACAGTGATGTCATGTTCCTGTAGACGCAGGCTCCATCTAGCAAGTCTTCCTGAAGGGGTGCTTGATATTTGCCAGCCAACACAATGAATGATGATCACTGATTGTTTGAAATGGTCTCTTGTAGAGGTATGGGCGGAACTTGTTGACTGCTCACATAACTGCGAAACACACTTTCTCTGTCGCTGCGTAATTGAACTTGGCATTTGATAGAGTGCGGCTCGTGTAGGCTCGTTTAAGCGATGACCTTTTTTTCTCCACTCTGCCACTGAACAAAGATGGCACCGAGACCAACGTTACTCGCATCGGTATGTATCTCCGTATCGGCCTGTTTACCAAAATGAGCAAGTATTGGAGGAAACTGCAAGCGGTTTCGCAACTCTAAGAAAGCCGCTTCGTGTTCTTCCCGCCAAGAGAATGGTACACTTTCTTTCGTTAGCCGTGTCAAAGGTTCAGCGACCTTAGCAAAATTTTCAACAAAGCATCTGTAGTAGGCACATAGTCCCAGGAATAATCTGACGGGCTTTTTGTCTTGCGATTCCAGAAAATTTTCAACTGCTGTAATCTTTTCCGAGTCCAGGCGGACGTGTTTTGCACTAACTATATGCCCGAGGAACCGAAGCTGACGAAATCCAAAGTGACACTTTTCCGGTTTGAGGGTCAGGGCTGCCACGCGAATGGCATCCAGTACCGTTATCAGTCAGTGGATGTGTCGCTCGAGAGTCGAGGAAAAAACCACTACATTGTTGAGGTAGACGAGACACGATTGGCACTTGAGTCCGGAGAGCACAGTGCCCATCAATCATTCTCAGGAAAGCAGCGGGAGCAAAGCACAAACCGAAAGGGAGCACTTTGAATTCGTATAATCTGTCTGTGGTCACAAACGCCGGCTTCTCGTGATCTTGTTCGTCCACCTCGATCTGCCAATATCCACTTTTTAAGTCCAAGGACGAAAAGAAGTGATCATTGTATAACTTATCGGAAGCATCATTGATTCGCGGAAGTTGGTAAACATCACGCTTTATGACTTGGTTCAGCTTTCTATAGTCAACGCAAAATCGCAAAGTGTTGCCCTTCTTTTTTGACTAGCACTACCGGTGATGCCCACGGACTGTTGAATGGCTGTATCACGTCATCGTTGTGCACTTCCTGCACTTGGTTCTTGATGGCTTCCCTTTCTTGTGGCGCTACTCGGTATGGGCGCTGATGCACAGGTCTCGCGTGTTCTTCGACCACGATGCAGTGCTTTGCGACAGGAGTATGTCCGACTTTCGACGAGGTGGAGAACCACTCAGCGAACTCTCTTATGAGGTCCGCAATCTGTTGTTTCTGAGATGACGAGAGCTCTCTGTCAATGTCTACTGATTGGAGTACCTTATCAACTGTCTCTGAAGCTTTGTCAAGAGTGCAAGCATCTGAGTTTTGCACCTAATCATGCAGCAATGCTACGGACGTTCCCTTCGTGACATGCTGCAGCTCATTTCCAAAGTTAGTTAATAGGACATACGCACGTCCATCACAAAGGCTCACCAGGCCTCTTGTTACGTAGAGTCCTTTTTCTAGTAGCAGTCTGATGTTTCCTTCCGCTAATTTATCATAATCACGGAGAACTTCACTCCTCACAAGAACGGTCACACTGAAACGTGGCGGCACGGTTACACCTTCGTCCACAATGTGGAGAGGTACAACGATTGGTTGCTCCGCATAATAGATGGCGACAGCATTTTTCGTAGAAAACTATACCTGGTACTCTTGCAAGTCGAAGACTGCATTGTTTGTTTGCAAGAAGTCTATGCCTATAATAAGTTCACGGGAGCATTCAGGAAGCACAATGAAGCTGCCGACATACACGAATCCTCCTATTCCTATCTTGCGGTGCATAACACCACAGGCCCAACTAAGTGCCCTCCAGTGGTACGTATCTGACGTCTGGTTCATTCAGTCATCACCTTCTTCAGCTTCTTTGCGAGAGTATTACTGACAACGAAATAGTCTGCACCAGTGTCTATTAGCGCAATGGCCTCGACGTCGTCGATCGTGACCAATATCTCGGAGGTAACGTCTTTACTACTGCACCTGTTCGTCGTTGAGTAACTGTCCCCTTCCTGTCGGACTAACTATGGAGGGTCTTCAGTTGTCACTATATCAGCAGCCTCACCTCCAGAGGTCGCTGGCTCTCGTTTTTCGGCCGCGGGCTTGGTGAACGTGGTCTACGTAGATTTGATGACGGACGAGGACTCGGCGACCGATAGCGCATGGGTGCTGTCGAACGGCGCTCCCGTTGTTGCGTGTCTTGAGGTGATTAGCGTGAAGACAAGTGCTCTTCGATTTTGTAGGGCCATTCACCATTCCGCAGGCACCGTACATTGACTGGAAAACCACGCAGTCCCGCTCGACGATACTGGCACGCCCGGTAAAGGTGACCGGCTTCGCCGCAGTGGCGGCAGAGGGTCCATTGGTTTACAGTGCACCATACATCGCTCTTACGTGGTCTTTCTTCCGGCATTAGAAGCGGCGTCCTCGGAGAAAACGTCGGAGGCATCACAGCAGTCGTGGCCGTCCGACTCATGCGTCCGAGATCCTTTCGTACAACTTGCGCGTACGACAATTGAGGTGGAGGCTCCGGCTGTGCGTGCTGTAGTACCTGAGGTCGTGGTTCAAGAACCGCTTGCCACACTTCTTCGCGCACAACTTCGGCAAGCGAGGACATCGCTGGATGACCTTGAATCGTTTGTATTTTCTGAAGTTCTTCCCTTATGACAGCCCTCACAATTTCACGCAAGAGGTCAATGTTACTCGTGAGGGATGTCGACGCCGTGCTAGTAGTTGAAACCCTTACTTTCCTGTTGTATTGGCGCGCGCGCTGCTGCAGAGTCTATTTATCATTGTCGCCTCTGATCTGAACTCAGCAAGAGAGCGGGGTGGATTACGCACCAGGCCTGCAAAAAGCTCTTCTTTTACTCCACGAATGAGGTGCCGCAACTTCTTTTCCTAAGCCTTGTTCAGGTCGGCCCGGCGGCACAGTCGGGAAATGTCTTCAATGTACATGGCGACGCTCTCGTTTTTCCGTTGGTTTTGCGTCTAAAGAGTGACCTCTGTCTTTTCTTTGCGGTCTGTGTTAGGGTGCGTAGCATGAAACTCCCTTTGAAAGTCGTCCCACAACAATAAGGACGCTTCGTGGTTTTCGAACCACGTACGCGCAGAATCTTGCAATGCCACTTAGACGTAGCGAAGTTTCCTGTCTTTGTCACAACCATTCCGTCTGGCGACGCGTTCAAAACCGTCGAGCCAGTCCTCGAAATCCTCGAAACTATCACCATGAAAAACTTCTTGTATTCGGGGTGGGTCAATGTCAATATGAGATGGAAATGAAGTCGCTCGATCGGTCATTGCAGGGGCTTCGGAACTTACTGCGCACACTGATCTTGAAGAATCGAAGAGGGCACCAAACTCGGGCTGCTCACCTCGAAGGCGGTGACTCGTGCGTTGGTGTACGTAAGTCAACTGCGCTGGCTCCAATCTTCGGGATTCGAGGCTATGTTTCCTAACCTGAGATGGGTTTGGAATCATACCCCGTGCCTCCACCAGTTTGTAAGGAACAAGTACAACGCCAATAGCTAAAACATATATTTATTTATGGCGAGTTTGTGCCCGTCAACTAAATACACAAAAGTTGTCCTGAGCTCGTTGTGTTTTGTTTTGTTTCCCTGGGATTTTGGCTCATACCCACTCAGGGGGATTGGCCAAGAAAGTGTAGTGCAGTTTTTCTGTGATCATATTAACTATGTGTAATAAATTGGTATTATAATAAGACAAATGTAAAAATAAAAACAACATAAAAAGAGCAAACGAAAAAAAATCAAGTTGAGCAATTTTGAGATTTGAGGTGTTATGATTACTACTCAGCTGCGTTTACTTCACTCTGCCCTGGGGAGTAATAAATAATTTTTTTTGATTGAAGATCACAAAGGTATACGCTTCGTTGCCTGAATATAATCGCATACGGCATTGAAAGCATCCCTGTGGCAATGTCCCAAAACTGAGGCACCAAAGCTTAGCGCCGCTTCCGCCGTCAATCTAAGGCCTATTTTCCGAAATGGCATAACTAGTAACCTTTTTCTAAGTATATCGTTGCGGCGACAATACAAAAAATAATGATCTAGTGAATTCATTTCTCCGCAGAATGCGCAGAGGGGTGATGTTGTCTGACCAGCTCTGTGTAGATACAGGTTTAGGGGGGGGACACGACATCGAAATTTAGTAATTAAGACTACGAGCTTTCTGGACTGACTCCAGTGGGATTGCCATGGAAACATGAGGTGGTTATAGTCTGTCCATGTAGTTACTTTTTCTATCGTATCATTGGAGATTGCTGATTTTCGATATCTTATTGCCGTGATATATTCCACATCTGGCAGTATGGACAAAACTGGCCCTTCAAGTGCGGCTCGTGCTAAGGAATCGGCGAATTCATTTAATCTTAATCCACAGTGTCCCGGAACCTATAGTAATCTCAGGAGTCTCAACTGCGGGGGTACTAATGTTTTGAATGCGCTTAGAATTCGAGAGTTCTCTGAATCTGTCAGAGCTGCACAAACTGAAAGAGAATCCGTCATTATAACTGCGTTTTTTTGATTTGATGGAAGTTTTCGAAGAGCTAAAATAATCGCCAAAAGCTCCGCTTCAAAAAGTGGCGTAAAATCAGGCAGTCTCACTGAAAAGGACCAGTCAAGCGAATCAGAGGCAATGCCTACACCTGCCTTTTGATTATTTACGGAAGCATCTGTGGCTATTATATTTTTAGTTTCTGCACGCTCCAAGTAATCTAATAATATGGTATTTAAAATTTTGCTAGATTGTAATTTGGCGTTTGGGGGGAATATATAATCATACTAAATAATAACATGACAATTCAAGTCATTAGTCTCAATTACATTTCTAATATTCACATTTATACTTTGTAGATTTTTTTGTAAAAACATTATCTGAGGTGTGTGAAACCGTGGCCAATGAGCAAGAAAGAAGGCGCCTGGGTTTGCGATAAAAGCATAATGAGATCTTCTTGCCGGGAAGCTATAAAATTTTAAAAATGCTTGTACGGTCAAAATTCGAAATCGACAAAGTAGTGTAGGCAGGCGCACTTCCTGGTACAGTACGTTGATAGCCACAAATCTAGGGAGTCCCAGACACATTCGCAGTGCTTCTCGCTCCAAGACAACTAGAGGTTTAGTTTTATAAGCAGGGCCACCCGAGAATAATATGCGGCCGAATTCCATGATGGGGCGCATATAAATCTTGTACAACTTTATCAAGGTGTGCCTCCGTAACCCATATTTCCGGTTACTTAGCTTATGTAGTAAGCCTGAAGCCCGCTGTGCTTTGGTAGTTATATACTCTATGTGTGGACTCCAGTTAAGTTTGTCATTATAAATGATTCCCAAATGTTTTATAGAGTTCGCTAGTGGAAACCTCGTCAACGTATTCTTTATGCGTCTCACCGCGTGCCACTCCTTTGAAAAACTGGCAGCCTTCTTTTTCCAGCACGTGGTGTGGTGACACGTGCAGCCAGCGTTGCATGGCGCGTTTGGCTTGTCAGTTGGTGTGACAGAATTCATAAGAGCAGGAAGCGGCGCAAAACTTCGGTAGGTGCCTAACAACATACGGCAATATATATATATATATATATATATATATATATATATATATATATATATATATATATATATATATATATATATATATATATATATATATATATATACAACTTTTATCAAGTCACGCAGTGTACCAGCCTGCTGCCGTCAGAAGAGACAACAATCTCTATGAATGTGTTGACCAACCTTAGTTGGAACGCAGTGCGTAAAAGAAGCATCACTGGTATCGCAAAAAACAAATATAGTCGGTTTACAACTCTCTTACGCAAAAGGTGTGCCAAACCTATCCCGCCTTCCTTCACCCACCGGCCCAGCCTGTTTTGGCTGCACCGTTCCCAGGTCGAACTCCATATATATACAGCGAACATTCTGTAGATTTGTCCTTGAACAGTGCAACAACTTCATGTCATACCACAATATCGTAATGAGGAAGATTCTTAACATGGTTGCTCTAACAAAGATTGACTATTTCATGGGTCTTCACCTATGCGTTTTTTTTGTTTCGTCCGTCTATACTCAATACTGTTGTTTACAAAACCACGCCAGGTCTCAGTACTGCTTTGGAAAAAATACACTATATACTCAGCTGTATATTCTTTGAGAAGTGTCAAATGTGGTTGCAACACTGAATATCCGATTCTATACACACTACTTGTGTACTCTTGTGATACAGCTGTTACCACGTGATAACGTCAATTACAGTTAAGCTCCATCCACTGAAGTTGATGTATGTAGTAGTGTGCAGGGATACGATCTTCGTGATCACAAGCACTATATATCAGCTTAATGCTTTTGGTGTTGCTAACTCATGTTGCTGTTGGCATCTTTATTGGCATCTTTATGCAAGTGGAAACAACTTGTATAATTGTATAATACATGTGCGACTGTTCAAGATATGTCTGAGCGCACATTTGTACATATTTTAGCGTGATTTTGTGACTTTGCACTATTGCACGCCTGTCCTAAATAGTCCTTTATTTAGTGCGTTAGCCTTTTTGGGCTGTATTACAATACAATTAGGCCAACAAGCCCAGTTTTGTACGGTTTCGGGCTATTCTGTATTCGTTCGCTCTCACTGGACATGTAACATTGTACGTAAAAAGACGTTTAAAAGACATTTTCCTTCTTCATTCGTGTTACCATGACTTTAATCAAAATAACCTAAACGTCTGTTTTGAAACCATTCGGAACTCTCTCATCATTATATACAAGAAATCGGAAGGTATATATTAGAACATTCACTGCATAGAAACTTTGGTCAATTACCGCGTCGAGAATGACTGAAAAGGGGCCCTACGAAGTTTGGGTACGACTGGTCATCGTCATTGTGCTTCTCTGCGTAGCTGCATTGCAGAAAGCTATCTAGTTTCTTGTATAAAATTTGCGTTCCCTATGAAGCCGCTTGCAGTGCTGATCAGTCAACACGTCCAAACATCATAATAATTACATATAAGTAATGTACGACATAATTTACGTCCGCCTCGTAACGTTGTGGTAATTTTAAAGTGACCTATAGACCTTCCTCATTCGTGCTTCGCACATCATCGATTTGCACTGTACGTTGGATCTGCCAGCTTTCTTCTTCTTTCAATATTTTGTTTTTTTATAAATAGTAATAAGGGCAAAGTTACAAACTGTTGTGAACATTCGCGCTCAACGTGTACTAAAAAATGTTGAACATGTGAAATGGAAATACATAATAGTTAGGCGAACTGGTAGCGCGGGAAAAACACACAAGAAGTAGAGTCAGTAGTGTATAGAGCCAGTAGTGTATAGAGTCAGTAGTGTATAGAGAAGTAGAGTCAGTAGAGTATAGCCTAGCCTTCTATCATGGTACTACATCTTTTATCATATGTTTCAGTAAAAGAGTTATTCATAGAGAGGTTCACTCAGTGACCTGTTGCCCTAAAATTGTAGTTAGCGGTACGCGAATGTAATAAGTTTCCTTAATAGAAATAAGAACGAAGTTGAAAATTCTTGGGAACATTTGTGCTGAAAGTTTAGAAAACGTTAGAAAATTCAAGATGCAACAATAGCATACATCTTTGATTTAATGCTTTTCCAAAATATTTATTTATAGAGAGGGTCTCATTCTCATGTACTTCATGCCTTAGGAAATATGCAAGAACTTAGCTGACAGCATCTACTTATTTAGAAGACCACGTGCCACCATCTGCTATCTGACAAAAATGAGCGTTTCACACTCACCGTCATCACTGCTGAAGTCCGTCACTACCACTCTCAGGATTAGACAACTCATATACGCCAATAAAGTGGGTTGTAAAGCGACCACCACTGTAAATAAATGATTGCGCATTGACTACATCTTGCGAAGGTTTTGCGAAGATTTGCGAAGGTTTGCGATGGTTTTCTTCCAATTGTTTGTGAATCGTTGACTATTTATAACTTTATTTTGTTTGTATATAGTGAGCAGTGCATAAATTCAAGATCAAGGAAAAGGAATGAAGCCGAAAAATCTGAACACAGCCGTGGTGTGAAATCTGCACTAGCAAAGTTGGAACCACTTGCCCGGAGGTGCGGTGGCAAGATTGTCAGTTCTTTACTCGATATTTTGAAACACAGTGCAACCCACGATTGATGATTACTATTTACGAATGGTGCTTCGGCAGAATCAGCCCCCTATGCTTCACTATCACTCTGCATCGATTGAAATGAGGTCTACACCCACCATCGTGTTCGTGAATTCGAATGTGACCCAACACTGTTGTAGATATATTGTTGTGATGTTCCAAGTTTAAGACATATGGTAATGGTGCTCTGTGATTTTGTTTGTCGTGACTTTTTTTGTTCTTGTATGCACGGTTAACACACTATGATGGATGCACATCACCTTTTCCAAGCTGCGACTCTAACAAACTTCATATACAATTTTCTTCGAATAGAACACAAGGCAACTAATTTAAAAGGCGTCTAACGTTGCACAATATACCAGTACACATACTGCCTGCCCCACCTCACGATGTGAAGACGAATCTGCTCCCGCGTTGTCGACGTCCTTTTTATACAGATGGCGTCAGTGTTTCAACACCGAAATATTTTCTAATTGTAGAACATTTTCACATAGGTTCTTGAAACTGCAACAACAGTGTTTATTTTAATATTGTTTTCAGCGGAGCATCTAATATGGTAAATGAAAAGAATTAGGTACTGATAGGCAGACTGGGTTCGCTGAGGCGTTATTGACACAGTGGCGTGACTTGAAAGGCCTACTCCGGCTATGTTCTGACCATATCAAACAATTGGTGCTTCTACGTTACTGAGTCCTTTCGGTCAAGGGCCTGACAGTAGAAACACTCGACAAATTTTATGATAATTTTAAACACGCGGAAAAAGAACGCAGCACTGAAAGCGCTCTTGATTCATTACGTACGCTATAGACGCGCCCGATCTCTATTTTGTTATCCAGTACATGACAGAATATGTAGTGGGTGAGCCATTAATACACGCGCTCGTTACGTGTTTTACACCTTTCTTACAGCTGGCGCCATTCTACGCTTGTGCCACGCAATATATTAGGCGTTAAGGGGACTTCTGCTATATGACTTTTGTGTATTGTTTTATTACGAAGCAGCTTTAAGGAAAAGCATAGCTATGCGGTAGAAAACATGCTTGCCATGCAGACGGCCCACATTGGGTTCTTAGATCTTTATTCTTTGCTTTAATTTACTATTCAATTTTAGTCAAGAAAAAAATTATTATTTTTGCTCACAACCAACCACACTGACATGAGCGGCGAAGCCAATTATACGAAATGAGCTCAAAACTACTATCAGCTTGAAAGTATTTCTTGTAGTTTCTAGACAATATGCCCACATCTATGCTGTGTAGGAAGAACACGTCTGCTGCAACGCCTATCAGCTTTCATCCAACGGGCTTGCTTCATTTGTGCTTGCTTCAAAGACAACTACATGCGGCAATTTCTTGCCTCCAGGCTGTATTTGGATTCATATGGAGGATTGGTGCTCGGTTATGGCGGCGTCTGTTTACACAAGGTCTGTGAAAGCTCCAGATACTGTTTCATCCGGCCAGTGCACAAGAATCGTGTATGCTGGCTCGTGCTTATATACAGTGACAGCCCACATATCGCTTGGCTAGCCTAAATGAAAGAATGTGAGCCACCTACATTGTATATTGACGTTCAGCGAGACGTCATTTCCGATAGCCCTTAACCCCACGCGAAAGGTTGAATATCACTGTATCTCCACAGCGGCAAATGTAAATATTGAATTATTGGTTAGACTTCGTTGGGGGTCGTCTATATTAAATTCATTTGGCCATTCGTGTTTGATAAACAAGTACTAGTCCTTTATTGTCTTGCGAGAACTCTCTAAAATGTAGTCGTAAAGTGTTTTCTTTTTTAAGTACCGTAATTTAGTATGCAGAGTGAATGTTCCGAAATATAAACTCAAGTTATCAATGTCACTACAGTATTTTTTCTAAGGTGAGAAACTGCACTTGATTAAATTTATATATAAGCGAAAGGAAGATGAAAAATTGTATAAACATACCTGGCTACAAATATTTTTGGGCTTTGGTGAGGCTTCTGGTGGTACATAGTGTTTTCTGATGCAGCGCACTAAAGCACACGGCGCTGTAAATAAGTTTACAAAAAAAATAGTGAATGCGCGAGGTAATGAGAACAAAGTATGTGATATCACTCTGTTTTTTGTCATCTCGATTCATACATTCGGCCTTGTAGATGTCTGGTTTACATGATGATAATTGTGGTATTGCAAGGTTTCTCATGCAGATACAGTTATTCTGGACACATGACATGCTTTGCTACATATTGCCAATTTACAGTTTTCATCGAAGTTTGACATCGTATACCAGCTCTTGACCTGAAAATGTCGACTATACAAAGAAAATTACAACTTTTGTGGGAATCACAGAATGATACGTTATTAGAAGAGACAATGGGCATAATTTAGTCTCAGTTGAAAGTTGTACGTTTGTTGCACAAGCACCTTCAAACCATTGAATTTTACAGCGAAAGCTGTCTAAGCTTAGGAGAAACACAAAAAATCACAGCATATCCACGAGGTGAATGATGACGAGTGGGGCGAAGCGGAAGTATGGATGGATGCACGAACGGACGGAGGGATGCACAGACAGGAAGATGGATGCATGAACGACCAGATTGCTAGACTGATGTACGCAAGGATGGACGCATGGATGGACGCATGGACAGACGCATGCACAGATGGATGGATGGTCAGGCGAACGCATGGACGGACGCTTCGCCCCACTCATCATCATTGACTCAGTGGATATGCTGTGACACCGTTCTTATTGACATGCCATTCAATGCAACTGGCTAATAAGACTACGATGACAACAACCACACTTTTGGCACAAAGGGCAAAAACACCTGAGATCGCAGACACCAGACTGAATCGTTGTCCTCCTCCGAGAGGTTGTGCACTATAGTTGCGACCTTGCGTCAATTCACCCGTCTCAACAGCGACCATCCCCGTCAATTGACTTAAGTGGCAGAGATAGCTTGGCAGAAGATAGTCACCTGACGGCAAAAAATAACCGCCTCATGTTGTAGATCATCAAAAACGCTTGAAGTGTTTATCACTCTTGGGCGTGGTATGATTTTATACCTACTAACGTGGACTACCTCAGCACGTGGCCGTCGTCCACTTAAACTGGTGTCACAGCTTTAGGTTACTACCTCTTGATTCACGTCACTGAGGGGGCACATGACCTTGTAAGGGCCAAAGTTGCGTCACATTAGCTTCTCCGAAAGCCCATAACTTTGGATAGATGTCCACACCCATACATAGTAATCTGGTTGTTAGTGTACGTTTATTCGGTCTTGGTAGTAACGGCGAGCGTCGGAAGGAAGGAAGGAAAGAATAGAAAGAAAAAAACGGCAGGGAGGTTAACCATCCTAAAGGCAGCCAGTTTGTTACCCTGCGCATGGGGGGGGCGATGGGGAGATGAAAGATAGAGAGGAGAGAGGGAAGAGAGATAAACACAGCACATTAGGCAGCACACGCGTGCACACTAAGGCATAGTCCAGTCTTGTCTTTCGTGGTGCGTGACATTGCTGTTACAGCCGCTTGTTCAGATGCGTGTCGCGTAGGAAATTCAACAGAGCTTTTGTCGCCTTCTAATGCAATGTCTTCTCTCGGGCACTTGACAGAATAGCATCCACAGACATTTGGCTTTGTCGATGCACTCAAGAATGGACGCCAGTGACTGTCTCTGGATGCCATACAACGGAAAGTCGCACAGGATGGGGTGTAGCATCTCTTCGCAACGACAGGCATCGTAGAGATCGTTGTCGACCATCCTTTGACAAATGAATGGGATTTTGTAAATGTCACTCCTAGCCATAAGCGATGAAGAAGGGTGCCTTCTCTTCGATCGAGCCCAGTGGGCATGCGGAGAGCCATCAAAGAGGGCAGGTGATGTTGACGATTCGTCTCGTTGCTTGGTGGGCACCATAGTGAAAACGTGATTTCACGCGCAAGTCATCGAAGACTACTGGCAGCATCGGTCCGGGAAAGTTGTATGGCTTCGTCGGTATTTTGTTTCCTGCAAATGCGGTCAAGCTCAAGCTGGCGAGCTTCCGCAGTATTCTGAGCGAAGTCGTCAACGCTGTGATTTCTGCTGGTGCCCTGGTCACACAACGTCTATAAACAAGCTCGAATGGTGTTAGCTCTGTAGTCTCTTGCACAGCGGTATGGTATAAAAACTTGACGTATGGCCAACTTTCATCCTTCGTTTCGTGCTCTACACCAGCATACATAAATAGCATGTCAGCCAGTGTTTTGTTTAACCGTTCCTTCGAGCCGTTGCTTTGGGGAAGATAAGCTGTAGTTTTCCGGTGGCCGGAGGTTTTTGCGCGTCAGCTTGGCGACCGGTTGCAATAACTCTGTAGTAAGTGTAGCTCCGCGTTCGGTTATGAAGATAGCAGGTGCACCATGACCCAAAAGAATGTTGTGGAAGAAGGTTCTGGTAAATTAAACTGCAGGATCTCGAGGCACCGCTTTGGTATTGCGCATAGCGAGTCAGATAGTCAGTTGTAACAATTACCCATTTGTTTTCTGAAGATGACGTGGGCAACTGACCGAGAAATTCTATTCCTGCTTGCCGGAACGGTGCTGGAAATGGATCTAAAGGCTGGAAGAAACTTGCGAGGTTTACAGGTAGAACTTTCAAATTATGATAGTCACAGCAGGTTTGAACATAGCGCTGAACCAACAAAAACAGCTGTGGCCAGTATTATTTTATAATATGCAGGCTAATGTTTTGGCAATGCCAAAGTGAGAAGTAAAAAAATTCATGCAAGGTAGGCTGGCAACCATAGTGCTCAGTCTACTTTGCGCCTATGGCTGTGCTCCAATGCTCACCTTAGACGGCTGAATAGACAGCTAAATAAACGGCGGCCATCTTAAATCCCATTCCAATTTTCACGTAGCCGGCAAAGTAGACAGCTCTGAGAAGACCGCATCGTAGACAAATACGATGCAGGCTCCTTTGCTGTCTAAACAAGATGGCAGCTCAGCGAATCGCTCAGATAGATCAAATCTCGCCAAAACGGCCGTCACACACAAGCAGACGCTTTCCCAGATGCTCAATGTGAGTAGCGTTTATTTGTTTTTGATTTTAACACGAATAAAGCCAGAAATTACAACTATTACGCTTGTTTCTTTCAGGTTTTTCTTCTCGACGCGAGGTGGCGCATCGTTGCGTTAAAGCTGTCTAAACGTGTTCCAATTATCGGACAGCATGGGCTCGGTGCGGTCTTCTAAGCAGTCTGCGTAGACTGTCTACATGCGGTCTTAGAATTGGAGCACAGCCAATATTACACCAAATTGACGACAATATAGTGCATAGTGGCAAGGCCTGAAATCTTTTCGGTTGAAGTTATCGCGCTAAGCTGAAAGGATACATGTTTAGGGTGAACTGGAACTGTCTTTGCGGTACAAAAAGTTCTCCGTCATGCGCAAGCCATTGATCGCTGACTGCGCGAAACCGAGTCTTTGTGAGCGTGACCTGATAACGGCGCTGAGCAAGAGCGGTGCACCGACTGAACACCTAGCACCGGCTGCTTCGAGTACACCCGTATGCCGGGTGAACAGCCTGATTGTCAACTACGAAGTCGTCTTCTTGGCAGGCCTTGAGCTTATCAAAAACGTTTACCTGCAAGCCGCTTTAGGTGACGGCGACGCCGAAATTCTGTAAGTTTGTATGCATTCTGTACGCGCTCTGTGATAATGTCTCAAGCGAAATTGTTCAGCTGGTGTTTCTGGTAGTGTTGTCAACGGCAGAACACGTGAGATGTGCGGCGCCTATCTGAATGGTCTTGAAAAAAAGATGGTAGTGTTCTAAATTGCGGTGACGTTAAGGTTACCCTCATGCCAGGTTTCGATGTCGAGCATTATCCGTTTCCGATAGTCGAGGCCACGTTTGCCAGCCTAAATGAGGGGGAGAACTTGAGCTCATTGGATTTCAAGAACGCGTGCACTTAAGTGCGGCTGGACGACGCGTCGCGCAAGTTGTGTCGCGCATCATGGCCTCAATTGTTTTAACAGGCAGCCGTTCATGCAGCCATTTTAGCAGCTTTTAACATTGTTTTAACAGGCAGCTAGCTTTCGAAGGAAGTTGGATGCGATACTTAGCGAATTATCCGGTGTCCAAGGGCATAGCTCAGCATGCTCACTCATGAGCACACTCACACCCACTCACAGTCAATTGAACGTTTTGAGTATGAACGGGAGTGAGAACTCATTATTGCGAGTATTCGTCAGTATGGATGCGAGTGAGAACTCAAGAGTGGGAGAAGTCGTGGGTATGAACGTGACTATTCACGAGAGTGAGTAGGCGGGAGTATGAACCTGAGTGCGAAGGCTAAAAAAATGTGCTGAGTGAGTTGAGTGAGTGGTCTCTTAAAGAGCCGACCTATGGCCTGGTGCAGCAACTGTTTTTATTTCTCTCACACAAATAACCGGCTGTAGTTTACATTCGGATAGTTTTAATAATGTTTTGTATGACAAGGCGATCGTTTGCAGTGTGGACAGTTTTTCATTTTTTTGCTGTTAAATCAACGCGTTTTTGCGAAACACCATCTATATAGCTGAAATATCTCCTCCAGTTTTTTAGGGGCGAAGCTCCTTAAGACCTCACGATGTCCGCCGTCTCCCATCTGTCCATAATACCATGTAACCTTCAACTTTAAGCAACAGAGGGCGTTGGGAGTAATCGTTTTGCATGTAACCTATATTGCATGTATATATATATATATATATATATATATATTATATATATATATATATATATATATATATATATATATATATTATATATATATATATATATATATATATATATATATATATATATATATATATATATATATATAACGACGTTCCATACCACACATTCTCTTGTCTCATATGGACGAAGACGAACGCAGGAAAGCGCGACGTGCTGAGTATCAGCGTCGCCGTCGGCGGAAAGCTACCGCGGAGACAAAAGTGAAGGAAACGGATGCAAAATGACGACGGCGACAACAAAGTTCTACACCACATACTAGGGCTAAGGAAGCAAAGGCTAAGCGGGAAAAACGCCAAGCTGACGCGCAGTTGAGACAACTTGAAGCGGATGCAAGGCGGCATTACCGACAAGAAAATTCTACACCAGAGACGATAGCTAATGAAGCTGTGATTATGAAGTCAAAACGTAAACCGGAACTCGGAACCTTATCTCATCTGTACAGAAGAATCACCGCTAGGTCACAATTGGTCTCAGCACTATCTCTTTGAATAAAAAAATATATAAGTATCACAACCACAATCAGTCTCAGTACTATCTCAGCTTTAATCACAATAATCACCTCCGAAAGCTTCGCCCCATAATTATCTTCAAGCAGCTTAAAATGCAGTGATTTTTTTATTTTTATTTTCTGCATTTGTGAAGATTATTATACCACCCATCCCTACCCAAAATATGGCATTCAGATTGGCAGTATTCTCCAATAATAAATAAAGAAATACATAGGTCACTAAATAAATAAATTGTGGTTAAACACAAAAATTTCGACTACCTTATGGTCTTTAACGTGCACTGATGCCGCACTACATACGAGCTTCTAGCGTTTTGTTTCCACAGAAATGCGACGCCTGCGTCTGCGGTCGAACTCGTAACCTTTGGGTCAGCAGCAGAGCTCTGAGCTCCGCACCCTCACGGCAGACAACAAATCTTGAAAAGCTAAACAATATTTTAATTATTATTTTATAACTTTTATATATGCAGGTTGAAGAACGGCAACAATGCGTACGGTAGTGTTCCTTCGAAAGTGCTTTGCAATATGCACTGGCCCGTGCATCTCCCGATTATGCGAAGCAATGCATTCCTAGAAAACAAATACAGCATTAATAATGACGGGGTCATTGTCCTTAGAAAAAATTATTATATGTAGTTTTGAAACTTTCTGTCCCTGTATATATACAGTCGTTTTCGGTTCATATCCCTACGCTAGTCAAAACAAAATTATGAGCGTCCACTGGAGCATGTCAATTCCATAAACAAGGTTATACGGAGTAAATGGATTTCCGAGTTCCTACGCCTGTGCATTTTTGTTTATTACAGACACACAGGCGCCCACAAGGAGGGCCACCTCTCAACTCAATCACTGCGTACGGTTTTTTCACTGGGTTCAGTCAGTATTTGTTCAAGGAACTCTTCAAGATAAATACCTGAAAAAACAACAACTGACTAAGCCTACTATGAAAACAAACTACGACAGAATATAAGAAGGGTAGTGTTCTCTATTTATTTTCTTCATTGTTGATACAGACACAATTGTGAGGTATAGAAGCAGAATTCTGTCTTACGGAGAAATATGCTTTCCTTCAGTGACCTGGTGCACCGCTACTTTCCTTGTTCTTATTCGGGGCATCGCAATAAAAAACAGCTGAATGAATAAATGCTTTCAAGCCGCGGATCCCGGGTTCGAGCGTAAGGCTCGGCCGCCCAGCCGCTCCCGCCAGAAATTGATTGTGCGCTGGCACGCAATTTGGAATGGCGCCGCCTCCTTCAGCGTCTACCATATCCTGCTTGGACGCCTTAAACGAACGGCGTGAAAGAGAATGAAAGAGCCATTTCCCCTTCGCGGGAAAGTGGAATAGAAATGCGGACCACTCGCAACGTTGGTCATCAACAAACTTAGCGAAACCGCGGCGCCATCATAGATGGTGTTGCAGATCTGTACCACTCACATTGAGCGGGGGGGTGGGGGGGGGGGGTTCGCTCTTTGCCCTTACAACATTATCAACGACAGAATTCTCGCTCTCGTTTGGTAGCGAAAGTAAATGCCCAATAAATATTTGCTATAATCTCTAACTGCATTTATTCTTCGTTTTAGAAAAGTATAGCTATAAAATCGTATTTCCTCCTCTCTTGCTATTTTTTCTTCCTCACTCTCTCCTTGTTTATTGGGATAGTTGGCAGTGAGACTCATATTAGGATGGCAGGGTTTATTGTTTAAATTCCTGAGCTGGAATGCTGTCGGCTATGTTTCTTTGAATTTCATGTTCATAGCAACACACTTTCACGCAACCTTCATAGCTGTGTTCACAACAGCAGTCATCATATTATTGGGATGGACCACAGCAAATACACAAGACCGCAACTAAATATGAAAGAATGGGCAGGAACAGACTCGCAGCTAGCCGACCAACTTGCGCAAACCAGCAGTCAACTGAATATGATAATATTCTTAGATATAAACCACTAGCACCAACAGTTCTGTCATCTACTTCGTTCTATATCACAAAAGAAGATGTATAACCAGCACGTCAGCTTCATTCTTCACTGTTCTGCTTATCATAAAGTATGAGAAGCAGTGACGAACTGTATTGATTGTGTAAAATACAAGTATGCTGTCAAGTTTATTATTAAAACTAAAATTCTCGTTAAAACTAATTTTTATACGAAGCGGTTGTTTGAACACTAGCCAGAAAAAAGAGGTACACTAAGGGCTCGAATAAAGATCTGTTTCAATCTCGCTTTCTTCTTTATGCACCTGAAGACCACCATTCTACATCTGCCGGAAGAAACAAAATGCCACCAATAGAAGATAAAAATGCCGCAATATAACAGGAATTGGGTCGAAGAGAAAACAAACATTTTTATTCGCTTGACGAGTTTACACAACTGCCGAAGCAAATCTCAGATATAATAAGTCCGACAAAACAATCCATATATTGCATCATTGCTTTACGTTAGTTGCCGAACTGTCACGATGTCTTCATGCCTTGTCTTTTTTTTATCCGCTTATTGCATCACAGAGGGCTATGCAGACAAAGCGGTTCATTCTGCATCTTAGTGTTGGGTTTTGTTCTCGCGTTATCTTTTAAACTAAAGCTTAGATGGACGCTATGTTCTTAAGTATTTCTTTCGTACCTCTACGTGTTTCAACCTTTCGTTCAGTGCTTTATTTTCGTGCGTGCGTGCGTGCGTATGTGTGAGTGTGTTTGGGGGTGTGCTCGCACGCGCGAATTATTGTATAAGTTTTTTTGAGTTGGAAACAGAATGAACGGAACTTTAAGCACCTATATCGTATATTGCCGTTCATGCTGTTCTACGACAGATATTAAAAAAAACATGGCTTTTACTATGTGACTGATGCACCTACGAATAAAATTTGCGAATATATTAAAGCTGTTTGAATTTTAACTTGATAACTTAGCAACCACAGAAAAAAAAGCGTGAATGAAGAATCCCGAAAGAATCAGACCGGTATTGATATACCATCGCTTCTGAACCTATTCGGAATTGTCGTAGCCAAATTTAAAGCCAAACTAAACAAATACTTGAAAAGCAAAAGAGCCCTATCTGGACAAAAAATAATGAGCGGATAAACCGTTTTAAATGACAAGTAGGCTTACGTGTTCGTCGTGAATTGTTGACTTTATGTACTTTTGCGTTACGTTATAAATAGTATTTCAATGAGAAGAGGGCTTGTAGTGAATACTGTTAAGAATATTGCAATATATCCTTATGTTAAAGATGTGGGGCTTGTTTCCCCTGTTATTCTAGAAACCAGGAAATCTACTTGTGCTAATCGCCCCACCGTGGGAGTCTAGTGGCTAAAGTACTCGGCTGCTAACCCGCAGGTCGCGGGATTGAATCCCGGCTGTGGCGGCTGCATTCCCGATGGAGGCGTAAACGTTGCCGGTTCATGTGCTCAGATTTGGGTGCTCGAAATTTCCGGAGCCCTCCACTACGGCGTCTCGCATAAGCATAGGGGGGTTTTGGGATGTTAAACCCCACATACCAGTCATTACTCGTGATAATAATGTGAGATTGTGCCTGTTTATAGCATGAAACAACAAAATCCAGTCGCATTGAGATGCAACAGAAACACTTACTCTGATTGAGCTGCACAAACAATCAATACATAAAATGATTGTCTTCGAGCGCACTTCTATTACAAATATTCCATGCGTGGCGCCTTGGACACCTACAGTATTAACCGACTGATATGAAGTAAATATGCTGCTTTTATTTACCACAGAGTGGTATACATTATCAACTATTGTGTCCTTAGAAATTTGAGCTTATTAAGGCGCTTTTTCTAGGGCATGAAGTTCGGAAAGCTTTGCCACTGAAAAAGATCCTCAGGCAATAGTTCAACACTTCTTTTTTAAGAACCTTACCTTCAGTAAAGGATCTACATACAGAAATTTAAAATCGCGCTTCATATGTAGGTGTAAGAAAATGAGGTAGTGTACCTACATGATTTACTTCAGAAAAAAAGGAAACAAACTTGATGACACTCGACAAAAGTGCTGCAGTCGTTTTTTTTTGTTTTCCAAACTACTTTAGAGCACCCCCCTCCCCCTTTTTTTTACTTAAAAACTGAAGTTATGAAGAAAACTTTCCACTTAAGATACGCGTTCTCGTGCTGTCGGGAACACCGATAGCCGATAATATTCTATCTCTTTTGTGCCAAATCGTGTCGAATATATCAGCATGCATAATGTGACCAGCAGGAAGCATGGTATCGCGACGGTGTTGTTTGAGCGCGAAACTTCCATTTTTTAGAAAGTTGGTGTTCTGCGTGTACTCAGAAGAGCAAGATTTTTTTTTTGTTTTTTCACGGCATCAACTCTACCCTGCATCCACCAGTTTTCTCAGCGAAAACAAGATCAATACAATCCATCATTTTCGACTTTTCATGCAGTAAACAGTAAAAAACTGACTGCCAAGGGCTAGAAGACGATACAGGCCTAATAGTGCGTTTAATAGATCGATGTGTCAATATGGCCCAAACAACAACTCTAATTGCCCACGACCGTTAAATTGAGGGTAATTGTTCTGCTGAAAGCAATGTAGTTGAGGGCTGCAGTTTGGTCATAGGTGTTTTACTTCTACAATAATGCAGCATATTGGAAGTTATGAGGTGTGTATTAAAATGTAACCAGGATTCGACGTTGGCCATGCACTTGTTGATTGTTCTCATTTTTTTTGCCTTTAGGGAGTTGTTCCTTGTTTGATAAGTTCTTTCTTTTGTTGACTCTTTTGTGCTATAGTTAAGTTTATTTTATCCACTGGTGTTCTTTATATGTTCTTCTCTTGTTTTTCAAGATAATATTTAGTTGATAGCTAGCGCCTCTCTCGTGGGCTTCTTCCAGCCGTCGTAAGACTCGTGAGCACTGCTCCAAAGTTCTACGATGAACACGAAGAAACTCGCTCAGCTGACAACACTAATATTTGTTTCTTGTGTGCTGTGGACGTTCTCCGTAAAGTGAAATGAAAATGCAGACAGTTGCTGCCACAGTGAACACTGAACTGCTCAAGAAGTCTGCACGATGAATATAATTTCGAAAAACCTCAGCGCACTTTTTCTCCGTGAACTTTCAGTTATTTTCGATGCTGTAGCTCGACAATCGGTACCACAAAATATTTTTCGTATTCATGGTTGGCGTTCGTAGTAAGCAGTCACAGATTCAAACAACAAAATTAGAACAGACGAACATGGAAGGCTTCGCTGAAAAAAAAAAACGAATATTTTTTTTAGTCATGTATTGGTTCCATCTTAGTTGTTCCTCCTTTCACCTACCATAAATGCAAGTGTACGTGTCCATAATGAATCGGTGGTTTTTAAGCATTATCTTCAAACAACAGCCATCGCGTTAAAATATATCCTGAAACGTTACAATTAACCTGTATTCAGAGTCAAATAATGCGAAAAGAACTGATGTGCTGACTTTGAGCCTTAAGTCCCAAGGTGTTATTATTCTGAAAGGCGCACTATAATAATTAGGGTATTGAATTGCATGGAAACAATAAACTTATGCGTGGAGGAACTAGTGGTAAAGTATTTAACCCCTGTGTATGCTTTCTTGAAGTATAAAGGCACCGATTTTCCCTTGTGTTCTCTAATTGTACTTCGTAATCCTTGTACAATCTATTATACGTTTGGAAACGGTTGTACGGGGACAATAACAAAACTTTCTGACAGACACAAATTCTAATTTATAGCATTTCACACATTACTGTATTGTTTGCGCGAAACGAAATCACTTTTTGTTTTAGTTACCAATAAGATAACCCAAAGGCGTTAATCTCAGTACTGACTAATTATCGAACCTCTAAGACTAGCTATTACTCATAATATAGCATCCAGCATATTCCTTTTGGTGGCGACACTACTTTTTTTTTCAAGTTGAATTTATATCACTGCATGAATGACAGTACTTAAAGGCACGTCCCAAAGCCGGTGTCAATTACCCGTTAAGCGATCAGCCCCTTTTTTACACATCTTAGTTCAAGGCGGCACTTACCTTCTCACCACGTGTCGGAAGCGCTACGCTGATGCATGTTTTAGCCATAGCAATCGCCCCCACCTATAGTGGACGACGAAGTTAAAGAAAAAAGGGTAAGCAGAAAGAGAAAATGAATGGGGGTTCTTCGTCTCCAAAAGCAGACCTCCCGATAAAGACACGCTGGACGCTGCTATTCCCGCTGCTTAGCTGGACGTAATTACCTCGCCTGCCTTCGGTGAGCGTCATATGAAAAAGAGGAACTGCGCTGCCGCGGAGACTTGCATTCTCTTCTTCGTGCCTCTCGGAAGTTTCGTAGGTAATGCCTCACTTGTGAATTAAGGACGACTTTCGTTGTGTCGTAAGCATGGTACGTGGAGGGTACCAGAGAGAATGTCCCTCACAAGAAACGCTGAAGATGTAATCCCAAAAGTTATACAGTTTTCACATAACACAACAGAGGAACAAATAAAATTAAGCGAAAAACAGGAAGAGACGCTAAGCATTACCTTCTCTGTGATGTAAGGGCAGTCGCAGCTTTGCATTTCTTTTGCCCTGGCACATTCATTGTGTTAGCATAGTGATTTTCAAAATCGCAGTCGTGGATGTAAAAAAGCCACGTAGAAGAAAGGGCGTAGCTGACATATGCTTGGCGATGTGACACAACGATACCAGCTGTTTTCAAGAAAACAGCGACCTTCTTGAATATGCTTGGAGAAATAAATTTGAAGAATGGCACTCACCATTAGCTGACACTTCTCCTAATGAAACATATCCCACGATATCATATGTGTTAAGTATAGCCCTCAACTCGAATCAGAACCAGTGATGTCACTCTAATTTAAGTTTTAAAGTACAATTTCCTGATTTTCGCATAACTGTAAGTGCTCTAGCGGGAGTGTTTCGAAGAAAAATAATATCGTCACTTGTGCGTGCCAACTGAAATTCGTAAATCTGTGCAGAATCTTCTTCTGTAGCAGGCTAAGTAATGCGTAACGTAATTCTTCGCTGTAGATTGCACTCTTTTTTAATGCAAAACATTTCTTAGCGAACTTCGGTGACTTTGAGCGTATCTATCTATCTATCTATCTATCTATCTATCTATCTATCTATCTATCTATCTATCTATCTATCATTCTATCTATCTATCTATCTATCTATCTATCTATCTATCTATCTATCTATCTATCCGCTTACGTTTGAGTGCTCTCGTGGTCGCGCCATTTACTTGGCGTGAACCAAAATTAGTACGAGAGGGTAAGATGGCTTGACGAATACGACGTGCTTGTCAAGACATGAATAATGACGCTCCCGTCCCGTGAATCGTCAAACACTTCCTTCCAGACAGTGGCACATACCCACGGGCGGGTATGTGCCGCTCGTATGCGGGTATGTGCCACAGGTGATTGATACCTGGTATCTGCTCAGGAACGAAGAGAACACACATGGACAAATTTAACGCGCAAGTGTTAAGAAATACCGGATGTTGGCAGCGTCGACCCGACGAGTCCCAGCTGGAATGGAACTTTAGCATTCTGGGTGCCAATGAAGCATTTTACCACAGAGCTACGCCAGGTCTCGGAACAACTTTTGAAATAGACGCTGATCTTCGTGAAACGTCAATATGGGTTTCAGTGCTGCCTACACATCACATCACATCACTTTATTAGATGCGGAAGCATCTTATACTCGCGCCTTGTAGTGCGCCGTCCGCGCCGTCCGCACCGCTTCTCGAACATTCGACAGCTGACGCGCGCGCATGCGCCGTTGCGCCGTCGCCCACTCTTCCACCATCTGTGCATCCCTTCCTCCTCTACACACCGCGCGCGCTTCACTCCTCCACCATCTGTGCACCCTTCCTCCTCTACACACCGCGTTCGACATCTACAATTCTCCTGATTCTCCAGTGGACGCGCATGTGGCGTCGCGCTTCGAGAACATTCAACAGCTGACAGTGCATGCGCCGTCGAGCTGTATATATACTCAAGGTCGGCGCTCGCTCGCTCAGTTGCCGCTCGTCGGTTGGTTTGTACGGCGCGTCGACGTCCAAGGTCGCGGTGAAATGAATTCCAACGAATCCACAAACACAATGATCGACGTCCCTTCGACCAGCGCCGCCCTTTCGCATACGTGTGTACGTGTTAACTCATTTAACACCCCCTCCTACAACCACGTTAACCAATTTAGCCATCGACCCAAGTAAGTCGCAATTTAACACCCCATTTCACAACCACGTTAACCAATTTAGCCATCGACCCAAGTAAGTCGCACTTTAACACCCCGTTAACCAATTATATGCTCCGCATCCTCCTCAGTGTTCCCCCGAGGGAAGCTGCGGGCAATTTTTTCCCTAAAGACCCCTCAAGGGGATGTACATAAGGGGTTGGTATACATTGTAGCCACGTGACTTCACTCGGTAAGAAAGTTTGTTACTTTGCCCAATAAGTTTGATGGATTAGTAATTTATAAACCCAATAATAAAAATATTACATATGTACTATTTTGATACAGCCGTCACGTCGAGTTAAGGTCACATTGGGTTCGTTACTATGCGCTCAAGATGATTCATGTAGCAGTGTTCAGGGCAAGCATTTTCGCGAGCATCAGCGCTTCATATCAGCTTCTGGTTTTGCTAATACGCATATTCCAGTTCACATCGTTGCGCTAGTGCAAACAACTGGTTTTACAGACATCTGCAACTCTTCAGCATATGTCTGTGTGTGCGACATTTGTACATTAATTTAGCGTCATTTCATGACGTGTCCTCCCCCCAAAAAATTGGAACACGGCCGCCTTTCCTCCGCACGGTTCGCATAACGTGACTTCTCAGGTACGTGGGATCTGCCGATTTTCTTTAATGATGCTTTCTATATTGCCTTTTCTATACTTGTGGTGACTGCGAATTCGCTGTTTATGTTGGGTTTATCGACGCACTAATTCTTCAGAGGCAGAATTGTTTCCGATGTTTGAACTGAGTCACACGCCTTCTCCCTATCTATGAAGCCCATTTAGGGGTTGGTTGTTTTTCGCGCATTTATCTATTACCTGCTTGATAGTATTGAAGTGGTCTATTGTGCAGTAGTCTTTTCGAAACATTTTTTGATCTTGCGGTTGATTGGACTCCAAAGAGAACTGTTTGCATTAGCTATTATTTTGTAAATATATTTAAGACAAAAGAAAGTAAGCTGATTGGCCTGTGGGTGTTTATGTTTTTCACGTCTCCTTTCAAATGAGTTCAGGTGATGCTGGCATTTTTTCAACATTCTGGTACCTTCTCGTCAGGAGACACCTCGTATATAATGTGGTCAGTTTTTATAACACAATCGTCTTGCAATTTTTGAGCAGATCTATTCTTACGTTCTCCTCACAAGCGGCTTTGCCTCTTTGCATTCCTTCTAGAGCTCTCATTGATTCCCATGTTGTTACTCGTAACATGTGAATTTCCTTGGAACTATTTAAGCTTCTTAGTGTATCACTCTGATTGTATTGGCTTCTGTAGAACTCCACCCCCACGTCGGCTATCCTATACATATTTGTTGTAAGTATATTGTCCATGTCCTTTATTGCAAACATCTAATTTTTGTCTATGCACAAGCTGGCCTTCGCAGCTTTCAGGCTTTTTTTGATGTTTACCTCATGTCCGATTCTCTCCTTGTTATTCTATCCTACGTTGCCTACCGAACACCTATTGGTTAACTTCAAAATATGGTTTATTCCTAAGGCACCCCCAGTCTACTATTTAACAGTGAAAATACCTTTCGCGTTTACTTTTAAGGCACTCAAACCACCCGCGACGTGTACCCTCGACGTAACGACCACATAGAAGTAGCTGATTAATTTGCAAAACTGAAACGCGCTATTTGTCAGCAGACAGAATTCGTCAAGGTAGGCCTGACGATAGTTACAGCGTGAGAACAGAACGACGACACAGAGACAAGAAGGAGCAAAAGACACGAGCACCATTCCTAAGGCTCCCTCAGTCTATTCTTTAACAGTTAGAATACTTTTCGCGTTTAGCACTCATGTCCTTCGTGTCCTTCTTGTCTCTGTGTCGTCGTTGCCCCATCCAATTTCCCTTGAAGACATATTTTAGTTGAGGGTGTTGATTTTGGCTTCACAATGCCGATGCAAACAGCGTTTGCTAGCGAGTTTCTTGTAAAAAAATATATGCATCTTCCCTATAAGCAAACCCTGATGGCATGCAAAGCAGCAGCGTTGCGCATGGGTTGCATCACGGGTTTAACGGCGCTAACGTAGGCGCTGTGGTGAGCTCTGGAGGATTCGTTTGAAGCGATAGCTGGCGTAGTTCTCGTGTCTTAATGATGGACACGGGCGCTGCACCGTAGCTGGCGCACGTTTCGCCTAGACTACCACGACTTTGTGATCAGTGAAGTGCACGTTGAGAGGCTCCTGCAGGCATTCGACATCGAAGTGGGAAAGACCAAACACGTGCTTCTCATCGTGGTGGGTCGCTTCCTTTCTGCCGCCACGCACACTTCAGCAAGTGCACGTCACGCATGTAATCGACGAGTCATTTTCCGCCTTCTCCTGTGAGGTCAACGTTGAAGTTCTCCGCGACGATAAGTGGCGCGCACCGACATCACGCCTCACCGCAATAAGTCAGCGTCTCCTCTAGACAGCTCTGAACCTGTTACTTCGGCAGGTTGAAAGCGAGGTTAAGTACTAGGATCGCGACGTCACCAACGTGCACGGCAACGCACTCGCAGCAGGAGAAACTTCGAGAAGTTCCAGGTCGTTCTTCGAAGTCATCTCCGGACCAGCCGGTGGAACCCGGCACTTGTGGGCGGGCACTTTGGCGCAGGGCGCGCGGTGCTTTCGCTACGTTGCCGATGACGGAAACGTCGATGATTTGGCGGCGTTGGTCTTCCGCTGTCAGTGCTTCCACTCGGCTTCCTTGGCTCGCGTCTCGTCGGTGTTGCCGACGCGCCATTTTCGTTCTCGAACGTCATCGACGGGCTTAACTCGCTCCTTTCAATGTCGTTGGTGTTTCACTGTCAACGCTTGCTTTCGGCTTCCCTGGTTCACGCCTCATCGGTGTTGCAGTCGTGACGTCGCCATAGTGAAAGCAATAAGCTCTGCTATTCCCTTGCAACGCCAGGAACGCCAATTTACGTCGAATCGCTTCGGCGCATGTTTCGGTGGGTGAAGGAGCTTCACCTACCGGCGTCCTCTCCATCACATGTATATTAGCCGAAAGAGTGTTGACTCGATGTGTGCTCGAACGTTGCGTGCGCTGGAGATAGTGAAGCGAGAGAGAAGTGATAGGTGGTGAGCGCACGGCAGGTAAAGGAGTGACTTTACCGCGCACTGTGAGGGAAGGCGTAACCTATTCGGCACCGCCCGAACACCTTTGATGAGAGGGTTGCGTTTCGGCGCGTTGGTACGGAGACATGCACGGACCGCATTCCCTAGGCTAGTCGAAGAGCTTCTTCACATGTCAAACCTGCTGATCGCGCTCGACAACTATCCACTGGCCACCCTGTATACATAGGCACTGGATCGTGAGCTCCAAGGTAGTGCAGGTGTGAAATTTCTTTTGTGTGTTTAAAACAACAAAAGCTCGCAGCGTACGCGTTAACTAAGGGCGGAATGTGGCTCTATTCTGTGTCTAATCAATGTATTCTGTCTCTCATTGCCTAACTACAGTGATTAGCATGTTACAGTAGGAAACACTTAGGCACAACGCTACAATGAGCGCCAGCGTCAACGCCGCAGCCACTGTAAGCGTTAGCGCCCGCTGCCTCGCATCCTCCCATGGTTACTTTTAGTGGGAGATGGTGCGGTTTTTGTTGTTGTGCACAAACTGCACGTAGATTAATTGTAATAGAAGAGATATTATGAGCGCACTTTCTCGCGGGTTGCACCGTATACGGACATGTCGACAGTTGGGAAGGCATCGTGCAATGCGTACCAAGTCGGGCCAGTACGCATATGTTCGAATCAATGTATATTCGCGCATGACCTGTGGGAGTATCAAGTGCTTTAGCCTCTAAATCCAAAATACATATCTGACTCTAGTATCGCACAAACACACGCTCCAACGAAATGAAGAAAATAAGCAGGCAGATTCACACAGCGAAATTGATAGAGAAATATTGAGGTTGAATGATGACACTATATTACAGCTGTGCTACTGAGAGGGATGCCGCAAAGCTGTTTAATTTTCTTGTGACAACATTTATGAGGCAATAGGAGAGCCCGAGCTGTTCTTCTTTTTGTGAAGTGAGACGGAGCGATATTGGCAGGACTTTTACATAGGGCGACTACCACGCAAATGTGTGTTGTGCCTTTGAACAATCTCCGGTGCCGCCCACATTGTATTATTGTTCAGGGGACGTCCTCAGGACTGTGTACATGAGCGTTGTGTGCCTGAGCACCACTTTATATTCCAGTACCTTCTCCAATTGATAGCTGCTATGGGCGTATTTTAAGATGAACGTTGCAAGAACTTCTCCACATTTATTTTAGGCATACTGCGCTTGCAGCTATGTAATTATAATGCGCCTGCATACCGAGCAGAGCTACTCCTGTTACTTCTTGCTGTTTTCCGTACTTTTGTTCGCCCAATGCCTGATTTGATTTCTTTTTTTTTCATGGCGTTTTATATTTGGTGTTAATTTTGAAATTCACCTACATGCATATAGTCCTTTCAAAAAGCAGCCACTGTAATCATGTTCCAACCTCGTCTTTTTAAATATGTGTTTTAATTTCGCATATAAGATGACCCAATCAATGCTAGACTGACTGTTGGTTGCACTATTGCATAGAAAATCAGTTATGCTATTTCATATAACAATCGCGAGAAATAGCTACTAAGCGTGGTTACCCCAGAACAATAGATCCATTTTTTTCTTTCCGAGATGATGGCCAGTGTACTTATTTCTTATTATTGCGTTGCAGTTCTGCAGGCTACGGTTTATTGGTGGGGTGGTTGGGTGAAAAACTTTATTGGTGTATGGCAAGACGCGCGTTAGGACGCAGCGTATGACTCCCACTTTGACGCCTATAAATTTGCCTGCGGGAGAAGGTATGATTGCCGAGTGCCGTGATTCACAATTGCCTTGATTGAAAGAAAGAACGCATAATGCCAAATTCATGAGAGTTTCAACATGGTGTCATTGGATGGTTGCCTTCTCTGATGACATGTCTGGCGTTCAGATTGGCTGAAGTATTCTCATGAATATATATTGTACAACAACTCACAGTCAATGGCTGCAGGGAGGGAAGGAGTGCAGAGCAGATGTCGCACTAGACTTTCAGACCTCTCAAGGCCCGCTAGCGCCATTGCATTGTCGTTTACTTGATTGTAAGTAGGCGCGTATTTCTCCTTTGAATCTTCTATCCGGATTGAGAAGAGGATAACAGTGCTACGTCTGTTATTCAACGGACGTTCACGGACCTGAAGTACAAACTGCTTCATATCCGAAGTGCTTAGAAGGCGCTGCCTTTTCAACTCTGCGTCTGCTAATGCTCATACAGAACTTTTGATAAATGCTTGTGCTTTCTTTATTTTTCTTGAAGTAAACCTTGTAGGAAGCTCAGGAACAAAGTTAAAGCAGAATCAACAGACTGAACGCTTTAGCGTAACAGTGTGCTTATTGGAAATAGTTGTCTCTGTTTAGAGTAACTGTTTACTATATTTGAATCACCATTTTGTACTGCACACACTCAGTGTTTGATAGCACTGTGCGAAAACTTGTATTTGCCTAAGTTCATTTTATTTTGTAGCCCACGACAAAAGCACACAGTGCATCGATGTACACTCTTGCAGAAGTTAAGGAAATATTGTATCTTGAGATCATTCAAGTTCAGACGGTGTACGAGGAACTGCTCTCGCTCAATTAAACCAAGTAAGAACAGCTTTGGGCGCTTCCTCTATAACAGCTAGTCTTATCTAACAGAAAATTCCACTACCGTGAATCATTTTATCTCATTTTGGCTTAAAATGTTGCCAATGAATAGGAAGTGCGCTGCATCAGTACAAATACTTTTATGTCTACCTATATTAGAAAGTATCATTAATTTATTATCAGCAGAAAATCTCCAATTTTCAAACAATTCCACAGATCATGTTCACGCCACTCTTAAATCACTCATGTCAAGCGGTGACCACTTAGCGTTCGCTATATGCAAAAAACAATGGCATAAACTTGATAACGAGTGGTTACAAGAGCTACCTTGGCCTGTAAGTGTATGAAAATTACCAAATAACGCCTTGATGCACAACGTTATTTACAATGTGAATAGAGGTTTCAGAACCAATATGCTTCTCCGAAACTTAGGCCCTCATGCATCTTCTTGCCTCGTAAATACATTGAATCATAGCAATCTACTCTACATGGTCGATTGGCTACTTATAGAACATAACGAGGCAGAGGCATTGAGAAACCTACTTGTTAAAATTGTCTGCAGAACTTACGAACGCAATTTCACGTATGGTGATTATCTTGGGTATCGAACACATAATCCAACATGCAGTAAATCATTCTTTTCCCAATCTTGCCTTGTGTCACTGTATTCCAGAGGCAGACATTTTGATAAGGTGGCAGGAAAAATACCAAAACCGGGTATTAGCAAAATGCGGAACGCCATTTTGTATTTCGGCTGTATTTTAGCAACACAAGAGAAATGCTTTGAAGGATACATGCGTATTTTGCTTGAGGCGCTTAGTATGTACAACGTTACTGTAAAGTTTAACTACTACACTTCTATATAAAAAATTATTGAAGACCTAATAGAAAGCAATATAGACATACAGGGCTATCTGGTAGCCGCCAATCATCACATGGCACGGTACTTTTCAATACCAACTGCATTCACTCCTATGGAAGAGACATTTTATGTTAAACGTTGTCAACCTGTGACGCCGTCTTTTCTGGATATTCTTATGGAATCAAAACTTAGTTTGTGGCTGCTTTTCATCGCCTTTCCTTGCATTCTTGGGGTACAATGCCTTGCTGATTAGATTGAGCCAAGATCTCGCTCTTACTTGCTGGGTAACTTATCTGATTCATCCATGTTTCTCCTGGCTTCATTTTACTCCACATCTTCGCCACTTCCTCGCCGTCGTACTTGGATTGTGACGCGAATTGCATTGCACGGCACATGGCTTGTAGCTATACTACCTCTGTCTAACTTCTTCCGCAGTGACCTCGTCTCGTGACTGAGCCTTCAGACGCCTCTTAATGTCATTGACACAATTGTGGAACTTGAGGATGCCCTTGAGACAGCAGCAATAACTCCTTGCTTCACAAAAGGCACCTTGGTGCATACAATCCTCAGCATGAAGCGGAAGCACACCAGCAACCTGCTTATGAAGCTTCAGTCAGCGAGAGCATTACATCCAAACAAAGGTCACCTTGATATGAGCCCTAATGAGTGTCTGTTGTGTGCTGAACAAGCCCAACATGTCTGCATTGGATTGAGAATGGAAGAACCAGTCCTTAATTGCTTCGGTTCACAAGACCTGGTTCAATCGAAAGATAACATTGTGACAAGCTGGCTCACAACGATAGTTCGGAAGAATTTCCCACTTAATGAGGGATATCAAGATTTACTGCTGAGAATCGAGGAAGTTGCACTTTCTCGCAAAATTGCCACCATACATCATCAAGAATGTGCAAAAAATGAAACTTCGAGTGTCCACACTACATTGAGCCAGCTGTCAGAACTAGGAGGCGTCTTTTCACTACTTGCTTTTTTTCTGGGCGTTGCTTCTGTTACTTTCATTCTGGAGATAATAATTGGAAGCAGAAGGCGTAATGTGACAGTTTACGTTTCAAATAACCTAATCTTTGAATAGTAAAGAAACAGAAAAACAAACCCTAGAATAAGGTATATAATTAAGCAACAACGTTTTGTGATGTTTCTTTTTTTTATGCCATTGACGGCGTCGTTGGTGTCATTCTTTATTGTCTTGGCGGGCTAATCTTGCGTCATGTAACGTTAAGGCATCATTACTTGTTTGAGCTGATGGTTTATATTCTTTCTCTTTCACAAAGATTGTATTTCGCCTAAGAGTCTAAAAATGAATGGAAGCTGGCAGCTGTAGTAATCTTACCATATTTGATTGATTTGATTTGTGAAGTTTAACATCCCAAAACTACGATATGATTATGAGAGACGCCGTAGTGGAGGGCTCCGAAAATTTCGACCACCTTGGGTTCTTTAACGTGGACACAAATCTGAGCACACGGGCCTACAAGATTTCCGCCTCCGTCGGAGATGTAGCCACTACAGGTGGAAGTCGATCCCACGACATGCGGGTCAGCAAGCAATCGTAACATATCGACCTTGAAGAGAATACATTAATTAATAAATAACGACAATGTTACATTAGGTAGGTGACAACGTGGTGTATTTTCGAGAAGGTAAACTTTATTTAGCTTTATTTTAAGCGTGGTTGATGCACTGGCTTGCACAAAAAAATGTTGCATCTTGAGAATCAATTTTTTAGAAGTCAGCCGATGATGTTGGTTCTTCGTTGGCAAGTGTTTTATTTGAATTGTTCTACATGTATTGATGAATGTAGTGGGTCATGCAAATCTCGGCAAACACATTGTCAGTGCTAAGCACGAGACGCTCGGCCCGGACTGTCACTGATTTCGCTAGCTTGGCCTACGCTTCTACCTGGTCCCGAATAACAGTTTTGACTGTCTCAGTTCTTTAGTATATATGGTGGAGTTTGCGGGGTCTTCTTGCAATCCTGGAGTTGCGAAGCCGGACTCTACCTGCTGTCATGACCACTGCATCTGCCACAAGCCCTCCTCTTATGGCTTCCCAGGCAATCGTGTGCTCCGGCGCGGTCCGTCAGCGGGATCCTCCCATATTCAGCGGCACTGATGATCACGACGTCGACGACTGGTTGGCTACTTACGAACTCGTGAGTGTCTTGAACAAATGGGACGAAGCCACGGGACTGGCCACTGTCGGCATTTACCTCAGTGGCATTGCGCACTTATGGCTTCGGAACCATGAGACCGACGTTCCCACCTGGACAGCATTCAAGGCAAAGTTCAGCGAAGTCTTCAGTCGTCCTTTTGTCCGCAAACTTCGTGTGGAGCAGCGCATTCAGTCGAGATCTCAACTGCCTGGTGAGAACTTTACAAGTTACATAGAAGACGTCCTTAACTTGTGCAAACGCGTCAATGTGAACATGACAGAGGTGGACCGCATCAAGCATATTTTAAGGGTAATGACGAGGACACCTTCCAGATGCTCATTTCAAAAAGCCCTGCTACTGTCGCCCAAGTTACCGAGCTCTGCCAAAGCTATGATGAGCTCCGCCGGCAACGTATCGTCACCCGCCGTGCTGTCCCACATCAGGAATCGAAGTCCGGCTTAACTCCCTCGGAAGACCCCGTCCTCTTCTAGCAGATCAAAGATTTCGTGCGCGAAGCAGTTGCCCGCCAACTCTCGCTAATCTCTGGCCTACCGGAGCGCAGTGCGCCGCTTATCCATATTCTACGGACTATTATACGAGATCAAGTGTCGGAGGGCCTTCCTTCGCAGCTGGTGCCACCAGTCAATGCACCATTGACGTACGCCGAAGCGGCGGCACGACCTCGACCACAGACGTTCCAAGCACTGCCTCCACTGCGTGCTTCTGTTTATGCCGCCCAGCCGCCACGACCTCCAGTTCGCCGAGTCCCTAATCCATGGCGCGCTGCCGACAACCAACCGATCTGCTTTTCGTGTGGTCTACCTGGGCACGTCGCACGTCTGTGCCGCCGCCGCCCACTCCACTCACGTGAAAACCCACTTCCATATGAGAACGATTACACGAACACTCAATACACTCCAGACCCCGAATTGTACGCTCCTCGACCAAGCCACCGACCAGCTCCTGATCGCCGATCTCCTTTTCCACGTCGCCCATCGCCCTCCCCGATGCGCCGACGCCCCCCTACAATCAACGCGGAAAACTAAATGACGCAGTTCCCGAGGCAAGAACTGCGTCCTCGTCGCAAAGCACAAGCCCTCTTTGTTCGCCGCCGAATGTAATTAATGCCGTTCTTGAAGGTGTACCCGTACTTGCCCTTATTGATACTGGTGCCGCAATTTCTGTCATCGCCGAAAAAGTTTGCCGTTCAATTCGAAAAGTGACAACGCCTTACTTGGGTTCATGTCTTCAGACTGCCACTGCACAGCCTGTGCAGCCTGTGGTCGCGTGTACTGCCAGACTTGTAATTCAAGCAGTGCCCTACACAATGCAGTTCGTAGTACTCTCACGCTGTTCTCTCGACATCATTTTAGGTTGGGATTTTCTCTCCAATCACCAAGCCGTCATTGATTGTGCCCGTGCTGAAGTCGCCTTTTGTCCCCTTGGTGATGCGCTACCAGTGCACGATCGCCCTTCCTACGCGAAGTTGGTCATTAGTGACGACACCCATATCCCTCCACGCGCTACTGTCTTCGCTCCTGTGTCGTGTTCCGCCGTCGTCGACGCTACAGCATTCTTCACGCCTTCCGCTGCTTTCGTTCATCGCCTCTTATCACCGCTCCCAACCGGTCTCCTTACTCTTCAAGGTGGTGCGACCAACGTGCCTGTAGGGAATCCGTTCCTATTCACGATTACGCAGCTTCGAGTCGAATGTATCAGTTCGATAGAATCATTCAAAACCATCGCTACACTTGACGTTTTTGATCAATCATCGGAAGTCAGCGCCCTCTCCTGTAGTTCCGTGAATGACCCTTCTACTACCGACATTCTGAACCGTGTCATCGACGAAGGCCTAAACCCGCAACAGAGGTGTGAGCTTTTGAGCCTCCTTGACAAGTTTCGGCCATCTTTTGACAGTCACAGCGCTACTATAGGTCGAACATCTACCGTATGCCACCAGATTGACACAGGTAATCATCCACCACTACGGCAGCGACCGTACCGTGTTTCACCGACTGAACGCCGTGTCATCGATGAACAAGTAGGTGACAAGCTAAAGCGAGGCGTCGTTCAACTATCAAACAGTCCTTGGGCGTCACCGGTTGCTTTAGTTAAAAAGAACGATGGCAAGATACGCTTTTGCATAGATTATCGTCGACTTAGCAAAACAACACGAAATGATGTTTATCCTTTGCCTCGAATCGATAACGCCCTCGACTCTTTACAAGGCGCAGAGTTCTTTTCCTTCCTTGATCTACGCTCTGGGTACTGGTAAGAGCCCATGAATCCGGATGATAGGCCAAAAACTGCCTTTGTTACACCAGACGGCTTATACAAATTTCACGTGATGCCATTCGGCCTATGCAATGTGCCGGCAACATTTGAGCGCATGATGGACACTATCCTACGAGGCCTCAAATGGAACACATGTTTGTGCTACTTAGACGATGTAGTGGTATTCTCGCCCGATTTTCCCACGCACCTTCGTCGCTTGTAACAGGTTCTACGCTGCCTCTCTGCAGCAGGCCTCAACTCAACTTGAAGAAAGTCACTTTGGAGTGCGCAAGCTGACCATTTTCGGACACGTCGTGCCGAAGGATGGCGTTCTTCCTGACCACGCTAAGCTACCTGCTGTTCGCGAGTTCCCGAGGCCCGCGTCTCTCAAGCAGCTGCGTAGCTTCATTGGACTTTGCTCATACTTCCGCCGCTTCGTCCAGGATTTTGCCTCGATCATGGCGCCACTGACAGACCTACTTCAGGGAGACTGCAATCTATCTGCGTGGTCTCCAGCCTGCGACAGTGCCTTTGCGAAGCTCCGTGTACTGCTTACAACACCACCCATACTGCGTCATTTCGATTCAAGCGCTCCCACAGAAATCCACACAGATGCTAGTGGTGTCGGTCTTGGCGCTGTAGTCGCCCAACGAAAGCCTGGTTACCAAGAATATCTTGTTGCGTACGCGAGCCGCACTCTTACAAGAACAGAAGCAAATTATTCGGTAACTGAGAAAGAATGCCTAGCGATAATCTGGGCCATTACAAAATTTCGGCCTTATCTGTACGGCCGCCCTTTCGATGTTGTTACCGACCACCACGCGCTCTGCTGGTTATCATCTCTCAATGATCCCTCAGGACGCTTGGCACGATGGGCTTTACGGCTCCAAGAGTACGACATCCGTGTTATCGCTCAGGCCAGAAGCACGCCGATGCCGACGCTCTTTCGCGTTCGCCTGTTTCTACTGATATTGCGAGTGTCTCCATCCAAGACAACTTACTTTCACTATCAGGACCCATCGACATGGCTGCGGAAGATTCGTGGATTGCGTCTCTGATGGATTACCTATCTGAAACACTCGCCAACCCGCCATCTCGAGCGTTACACCGACAAGCCTCTCACTTCACCATTCCTAATGGAATACTTTATCGCCGCAACTACCACCCTGACGGTCGCAAATAGCTACTCGTCATACCCAGGCATCTCTGTGCAATCATATGTGCTGCTTTCTATGCCGATCCGCAGTGTGTGCACGCCAGTTTGTTTAAAACCTACGCCAGGCTACATTTTCGGTTTTATTGGCGCGGCATGTACACATTCCTTCAAAAGTTCATTCGATCTTGCACAGAGTGCCAACGCCGCAAGCACGATCCTAGCCGTCCTACTGCACCAATGCAGCCCTTACCGTGCCCAGTGCGACCATTCGACCGGGTTGGAATAGACCTTTATGGTCCTCTACCATATACATCAGCTGGCAATCGCTGGATTATTGTAGCGATCGACCATCCACGAGATATGCAGAAACGGCCACTCTACCAGCCACGACGGCACGTGACGTTGCGTCTTTCCTGCTGCAACGTTTTGTTCTGCGTCACGGCGCTCTACGTGAACTTTTGAGCAACCGATGCTGCGTCTTTCTCGCGGGTGTTATTCAAGAACTTCTTGCATATGCCATGTGATTGAACGCTGTACTACCGCTTATCACACAAAAACAAATGGCTTGACCGAGCGTTTCAACCATACTCTTGGTGACATGCTTTCTATGTATGTCGCCTCCGATTGCACCAACTGGGATCTTATCCTTTCATACGTAAAGTACGCTTACAACATGGCCCCTCAAGCGACAACAGGCTTTTCTCCCTTCTCTTTACTTTATGGTCGAGAACCATCATCTCCAATCGACACCATTCTCGCCTACCGACCCGACTCATCCGAAGGCACACCAGTTTCCGAAGCCGCGCGGTATGCGGAAGAATTTCGGCAATTAGCTCGCACCCTTACAACACAAGAACAAGGGCTACAGAAATTTCGTCACCAAGATGGACGGTCCAACTACCAATTTTCGCCCAACTCTCTTGTTTGGCTGTGGGTGCCCCCCAGTGCTGCTCCTGATACCTCTACAAAGTTTGTCAGCAGGTACCATGGACCTTATCGCGTCATAGAACAAACTTCCGCTGTTAACTACCTCATTGAACCCCTCACGGCCACTGTGGACCTGCGTCGCCGAGGCCACGAAAATGTACATGTGGATCGCCCTAAACCATATCACGAACCACTTGTCCTCACGACACCTTAGAACACTTACTTGGCACCTTCTTCAGCGAGGGGGAAATATGTAATGATGAATGTAGTGGGTCATGCAAATCTCGGCGAAAACTTTGTCAGTGCTAAGCACGAGACGCTCAGCCCGGACTGTCGCTGATTCCGCTAGCTAGGCCTACGCTCCTACCTGGTCTCGAATAACAGTTTTGACTGTCTCAGTTCTTTATTATATAATATAGTCTTCAGTACAGTGACTTCTTTGTGTTTAAGTGTTTCAGAGCCTCAATAAATCAGAATTTCTGATTCGTTTACATGAGAGACCCGTAATAGGAGTTTAAAGCTGAGGATTTTAAAAATTCTTACCTGATGGGCACACCAAAAGTGAAACAACCTTGCCAAAAGCACTTTATCATTGCTGCAAAAAAAAAACCACCATTGCTGTATATAAACCCAATATTTTCAAGTCAGTGCTGAACCTTAAACACTTATTCATGGTGACGGCCTCTGTTTGTCCTTTGTGGGTACGATGACGCGCAAACAATTTGTGGTACCTTTGTAAATACCCCTCTGCTCGTGTCTCACAGCATCGAATGTTTTTCGGATCCTTTTTATTTGTTATTAGAGTGGCCTTATCTCAAACATCTTAAGTTGCTCGCTTAGAGGCACCAGATTAATTTTTGTAGTGAACTATGTGATATAGGTTCGTTTATCGAAAAGCATTCAAATTCGGAAAGATGCTTTCTGTTTCTTACCAACTCCTGAACACTTACAGTGATGTTTCGTAGCTGATGATGCGAATAGAAGAAGTTGGTTGTATATGTTTGTTGAACATCAAGAGCAGGAATTTCGAGACTGCAAGTGCCGCGTTTCTGCTTTGTCAAGAACTTGTGAACATTCTAATTGTTTGAATATTTATGCTGAGTGCTTTTTGTTACCTGAACGTTAATATAGAAGTACTCTGACTGTATATGTGAACGCTTCTTCTTGTGTTCATTCATATGGAACTTTACGACGCCAACTGACGTATAGGACAAAATAAGTTGGCAATTTTTCACGAAGGCATTTGCGTCTCTTTGAGTCAACTTATTGAAAAAAATATTCAGATACCAGTCGCTATTAAACTGCAAATACCACTTTATTCTCATTGTTGAATAAAAATTAGTTTTAGTCATGCAAGAGCCTGTTAAGCTTTGTTGTTGGAAACCATCATAAAATTCTAACAATTAATGTGGCTTCAGCATACGAGATCACTTAGTATCAGATGGCGAAGCCTCACGAGTTCGGGTAGTACTTCGTAAACTATAAAAGTTGACTTGTTAGTGAATGTCTACAGGAGCTAACAGATGATTCCGTCAATTGCATATTGAGTTACCTAGCCTGTGGTGATTCATAAAAATTCATGGACAATATGAGGCGCCTCAACATGCAAGTCGTGTCTGCACAACTAGAGGTACTGGTGCCAAGCGAAATCAAAGACGTCAGAGTGAACACGCGCAAGAATGTTCTAGCGATTGACGTTAACCACGCGGCTGCGCTGAATATATTGCGCAAGGTCACAGAGCTCAATGACATGGCTGTTCGCTCTCAGATACTACTGAGTAAAGAAGTCATCGCTGGAGTAATTTATGATGTTGACGAAATCATTGTCAACACAGACTTGCCAATCCTGATCAAGCCCGCTTCAGGAGGCACCGTCATAACAAGTGTTTTTCGTCTCGGCACGTCACGTTGTGTGAAGATCATTATCAATGGTGAAACCCTCCCATCACACGTGAAGGTGGGACACTTTCGGCACGCTGTTCCTCCCTTCGTACCAAAGCCACTTCAGTGCAGAAAATGTACGAAGTTGGGTCACGTGAGCAGCGTGTGCAAGAACACCGCCGTTTGTACCCGATGCACTGAACTTCACGCCACTAGCACATGTCAATCCAATACTCGGAAATGTTCGAATTGTGACGGGCCTCGCGATGCATCTTCGAAGGATTGTCCGATTATCCGAAGAGAAATAACAGTGCTGAAGAAAATGGTTCACAATCACTCGTCTCACCGGGAAGCAGCCGCATCTATTAGACGACGAGGATCGCGTCATCAACGGCGCTTCAAGACATCCAAGACAGCGTTGTCTCGTGAACCGCGCTCAAAGTCGCCTCCACTTCTGTCTCCCAGAACGAGCGCATTCGGGTCAAAAGATAAAGAAGCCGCCAACAGCGACAGAGCTGACGCCTGGCTGGAGCTCCGTCGACTACACTCCACTCGAGAGCAGCATCAGACTTCAACAGTGAAGCACTCTTCGTCCGAATTCTCTAAACCAACAGAGGAGGATAAACAAATGGTCGCCAAGGTCAGCTCCCTCATGAGTACCATTCGTGTGTTCGTGGAGAGGGTGCAAACACCACTAGCACAAAGCGCATTGTAGCTGCTCAATACCATCAACCCGGTACAAGCAAGCCTTCAGAAGTCGATTGCTTAAAAAGATTACCAGCAGAACCATGGCTTATCAACTGAAGCAGCCATCTTTTGCAGATGATATTCGAAACGCCTTCATACTTCAATAAAATTTGAGAGGCTTGAGGTCCCGGATATCGGGTTTCCGGCAGTTCGTGTTTAAAAAATGGCAGCATATCCATGGAGTGAATGATGGAGAGTGGGGTGAAGAATTCGTCCGTCCATTCGTTCTTGCTTCCATCCGTCCATGCGTTCGTCAGTGTGACCGTCCATGCGTCCATCAGCCCATCCGTGCGTGCGTCTGTTCGTGCGTCCGTCCCTGCGTTCGTCCATGCAGCCGCCCCTGCGTCTATTCACGTGTCCATCCATGCATCTGTCAAAGTGTCCGTTCGTCCATTTATTCAACACTCCAAGTACCACCATCTCGCATCTCTTCATCATATATTCCCCATATAGAAGCACCGCCATCCAGCGGACATTCCAAGGACTAAACGAGAGGTGGCACACGCACACTTTCTTACGGCTTGCGCTTCGGGTCCACTTCCCACCTTTAACCACCTCGAGTTCATGGTATATACTAGTTCACTGTATTCATGGCACTGCGGCCGAACGCTCTCTAAACCTTTCGAAAACCAAGGTGGTTACGCTTAGCGAGTATGTCGTAGCAAACTTTTTCAGTCAGATAGTGCGTAAAGTACATGCCAATGGCTGCTAATGGGAAACGAGAGGGGGAGAATTCGGCTTTTACTTTCTTACGGCTTGCGCTTCGTATGTACTTCCCATTTTAAACCACCTCGAGTTCATTCCTGGTATATACAAGTTCATTGTATTCACGGCACTGCGGCTCAACGCTCGCTAAACCTATCTAAAGCTAAGGAGGTTACACCCAGCGAGTATAACGTAGCAACCCTTTCTTGTCAGATAGTGCTCAATGTACATGCTAATGGCTGCTAATGGTGATCGCAGCCTGCGCGTTAACTAAAAGCCGAATGCTCCTGTCTCTCATCCCCAATTAGCAGCCATTGACATGTACATTGAGCACTATTTTTTATCGTTCAACAACGCACAGAAAAAGTCTCTCACCGGCACCAGCTTGGAGGTCAAAATGTTATACTTGTTACATACTTCGGGGGACGAACGGGTGCCGCTATAAAAAGCTTCGCCCCTAAAACCGCTTCCCGATAATGGTAATCTCTGAGCCGAACTCATCGACTATAAGAATATCAGGATAAGAGTCTTTCGCCTCAACCACAAATAGAAGTAGCAGCAAAGTTATTGTTTACATTTGCAAGGATCTTACTTATTTCGCCCATGCAATACCGCCAGATGACGACAGCTAATACGTGTGCATTACTCTGAAAAAGAAGCGGTTGTCTTTTACACTTATTGGCGTATGTATGTATATATCTCTTGCAAGTCCATTTGATTGTAAGAGACTAGCAGAGATTATGGCAGCTATTCCCGGTCCTTATTATAACAGGTGATTTAAATGCACATCATCCGCTATTGGGAAGCTTGAGGACAAACTCGAAATGACGCTCACTGATATCGTTTGTGTGAGCTCTTTCTATTTGTGTCTAAATAAATATTTTAACTTATTCGAAAGGTTGTTGTCTTTATAACACTACGTAACTAGTTTTTCAAGATTGAGGAAGAAACAGTCACATATTTACGTATGCTTGTCATGCCGACAAGAGCTTTAATGTGAGCTTGTTAGTGCTGCATTTGAAACAAGTTTTGCAGCTCGAGGTGAAACACGGAAACAGGAAGAGATAGACTAAGAAGACAGAGCGTTACTAGTAACAACATGTTTATTTTAAAACACCAAGCCTCTTTTAAGCCACAATCGTCAGGCAGATAGGTAAGCCCATGGACTAGCTCACTCAGATAAAAGCACGACAATGTTATCTACGTAAAAGGAAAAAAAGAAAAAAACGCAGACAAAACATGTATCACCGTGGACGTAGGAACGCCAGCTCTTTGAGTGACAATGCAATTGAAGGCTTCGTGATGCAAACATCACCAAGAGTGTCAATAAGTTCGGTTTCGATGATGAAACGAGTCATCTCAACTTTATGCTGACCCCCAATGATTGTATTCGTGAACAAAGGCCGCAAACAAGATTCATGAAGGTGAAAACCGAGAAAACCATCCAGCGGCAGTTTATACGCCTGGTAACCTTGCTCTCTCCGTTGCTCATTTACACCACCTACTGGTCTGGCCTACATTATTTCTCGCACAAGAGAGCAGAATAGGCTAAATAAGAAATTATATGCACTCCACAAATTTATGTGTATGCCTTTGTGTGCACAACACCCTTCTACCACGCGATGAATAATTCATGACAAACAATTTCCCAATTTTAACACGCACTGAAATTGCGCCCTATTTTATTTTACCGAAACGCCACCTTCTTGATGGTATGTGAAAGCTGGGGAACTTAAAGAATTATTTCTGTGCGTCTCATTTGTGACGATATATTATCACGAACATTAGGCTGACTTGAACTTCCACAATTTTTTTTTCAACTCTTTTTTGCAACTGAAACTGAAACATGCTCCGGATAGTCAGATTCTTACAAACGTGAGAAGTGATTATGGAAGTTCTGCTTTATAAAGTTTACACATCACTTATTCATTGAGCTCTTGATGCATGTCGTCGCGATGTCTCTCTTGATTAGTTTAGAATTACCCAAATCTAATGGGCGTAAGGCTCTCTGAGCTTTTAATTCATAGCACGAGCATAGCCGGTTGTGAGAAACTTGAAGACCTAGATATAAAAAACCTTATTTGTTCGTCGCTAGGCCATTCCACTGTCACTTCATGGGGCTGAAGACCATCGCGAAGCTCACTCAACACAATAGTTCTCTCACTTTCGAAATGTTTCCACGAGCTGTAAGTGAAAATAATAAAATTATCCACATATCAAAACACTTTGTTAGACGTCGTCTTCTTGAGACGATATGGCATAGTTCTATCAAGTTTTGTCAGAAAAAGATTGCTCAAGACAGGCGCGCCCCAACAACTCATACATATGAACATCATTGTTAAATTTTGTGAACGGCGACGTAAGATAAAATTTTAACAAGGTAAGAAAAATTGTCAGCAAACACACCTGACTCAAAGGAAAGCATGGACGTATTTCGAAGCAGTATTGACAAATTTGGTGCTGTCAAGTTTTCTTCTCAGTCTGGTGTGTCTACTGATAATTTTCTTACATAGATGAAAAATTATAATACTTGGGTATGTGCTACAGATTCACAGTTGTTATCTATTCAGGAACGACGAGTTCAGACATACGTAATTTGAACGCGTGAGCGTCAAGGAGAGTTGACATTGGCAGTGTTCACCCGATCATGCAAAGAAATATTGTGAGGGCCCTAGGAGGACTCGAACTCCTGCATTCTGCGTGGCAATCAAGTATTCTCCCACACAGCCATGACAGGTATTGAAACTATTTTCATATTGACGCTATTGTTTGTAAAACGTCAATTGTGGTTGCACTGCTTTCAATACATTGTTATAGGCACTACACATGTACTCCTATGGTACAGCTGTCACGTCCAGTTAACATCAGTGAGAGTAAGGCACAATCCGCTAAAGTTGATCTATGTAGCAGTGCCCACGGCTAAGATGTTCGCGAGCACCACACTTCATATCAGCTTACCACTTCTGGTGTTGGTAATGTCCATGCGGCTATTGGTATCGTTATGCAACTGTAAAAAGGTGGTTACATATTATATAGGCGGCTGTTTAACGTACATAATTACATACATACATTTGTACATATATTTAGGGCCACATCGTAACGTATCACAACAAAATAGCAAAACAGAGTCATATTTAATTTACGTGTTTCGCATATTATTATTACCCAAAATATATGGAAGCGGCTGTGTTTTTGGCAGTTATAAACCTGAATATATTTCGAGTATACAGAACCGCAATCACTGAATACATATTATCAGCGAGTGATGATGAATGTGACACTGTAACTAAGGCAATTTTTTTAAATTCTCTTTACTATCGTTTGTTTACAATAATCTTCTGCCTGAAGATAAATATTTTCTTCTTAATTTACGTTAAGTGCAGGCTTCGTTGTTCTTGTACTGGCTTTGATTTAGTTTTACGATGTATCTCTTGCTGCAAAAATTTAGCTGCTGCAGCTGAATTTTCACAGCTACATTATGAAATCCAAATATAAGCCCAATAGGCCAGTTTTTGCAGCATGACTTGCCTAAACAGAAGACACCTGAGAGGTTTATTAATATGTTTGGGAAATCTCGTGGCCTCACCTACAACTAGATTATCATTTGCAGAAACTCTGAATTAATGAAGCTGGGCGTCGTTGACAGAAGCAACAATAACACTGCAAGTGTGAACGTGATGGAGTGAGGACTAGGTGGCTGAATGTTCTGACTTCTTTTTTTTATCCTCGAGTATGAGTGACATCGCATAAAGCAGGCAATTTCAGATTGATTATCGAGCCAGGCCCCCATGGGACAGTGCGCACTGAATAAAAGTGATGCTCAATCGCTTTATAACAACGGAGCTCACGTTCAACAAACCTCAATCCCAACCAGCAGACCAGCCGGGGAAGTACAGGAGCCTGGTCAGACAAGTGTACTCCAGTGAACTATCAGCGTTCACGTCGATTGCTAATGCATGGTTTCATAGGTAGCGCACGTGTTCACTTTTACCCTTTTCTTATTTTCTTCAGTGTCTTTACTGATATGTTAAGCTTTTTGATCTATAATTAGCATAGTTTTATGTACTAAACCTAATTTATAAGACAATTCAACTGTAAAACGTCTCTTTAGAATTATTTTCTTTGGCTGCAGGCAAAAACGTATTTTCCTCTACGCATACATGTCCAAATACTAAACAAGAAGCATCATGACAGTTTTACGGGTTGATGTCATCAAATACTTCGTCATACAACGGTGACAGGTAGTTTTTTGTCAAGTATAGAGCCAAACCTGTACTACAGCTCACTCATGGGAAAATCTAATTGAACTAAGCTGCTCGATTTCGACACCTGTTTTCATTCCGAAAACTGACGTATAAACTAGACATATAAGCCGATGATAGCCAAGCTTTTGTGCACTTAAATACAAACGTGAATGAAAGCGCACGAGAATTGCACGTGACCTTTACGCTATTCCTATACTTCTTGTATGTTGATATTTTGAACCATTGTTAAATATTCAATTTTATTGGTGGCTGTTTTTTTTTATTTCACGATGACTGCATTCACGATGACTGGGTCACCCATGGCGACTCACATAACAAAGCCGACAAGTGGCAGCCAGGTGCAAGGCTGCGTATATGGCAGCGATGTCGACACGGAGCACCAGGAACGCCGTGGCACCAATTGTCCACGCTGTTGGCAAACCTATTTCGTATTCACTGTCACCATTTGGGGACATCGTTGCACACCTGGAATCTTTTCTTTGATTGAGGGCTGATAAGTTGTGCTTCCACACTTGTATTGCAATGTGCCTCCTAGTTTCCTGTGTAAGTGCATTGGAAAATTGTCTGCTTCAGTTTTGAGCGTGATTTCATCAGAAGCGTGTAAACTTGTTTCGAAGTTTCCCGAGCATTTCCTCATGACCTGCGTAGAGACGATGTTTGTCTTGACTGAGTCAATCACATAACAAAAAGAAATAAGCACCTGTTGCCGCACTAATTATCTTCAATTCAGTAATATGTAAAGTAATTCCACATTTACACAAAGGAAGTGTAGCAGGAAAAAGATAGTATGTTCGTAATACAATTTAATCACATCCTATTGATGCCGCAATCAAAATGGCACTGATTACAACGGAAGGAGCCGGTTCAGCCGCATTAATAATCCACATAAAACAGCTTCAGTGCAAAGTCGCATCATGCGCACCTGACAGCAGGAAAGCTTATGGTCATGTTATTTCATGATTCCATTAACGTTCACCCAAACGATTTCAACATACTGACTTTTACGGTGACAGAAATGTACATATACGAAAATGTGTTTTATATTTTGTAGCTTTTTTGTGAGAGAGATAACAGTGATTTTATATAAGTGTCTTGCAAATCCTTAGTTGTGGAGATGGGTGAGTCTAAAATATTACCACTAGTTTCAATTGGCATTGTGTAATTGTTAAAAAGAGTTCAGTACTATAACCGTAATAGGGTTTGTACATTAGTTAGATAATTCGTGAATGAAAGAAATAAGAGCATAAAACACAACGAAAGAAGAAACACACTGAAGTAATTTTAAGAGTCATTGTGTACCTAATATTAAACCATCGAAAGCGTTGGAAGAGCTACGAAAGCCGCTTGCCCAAGGACAACACGGACGCCTACCATAGCATCTCGCTTTCATTTCTTCCGTCGTATTCCTGCACTCACACCCTTAAAGTGTACGAGCAGCTGAGGCTAGCCAAACAGTCATTCTAGGTAGTGCTTTTCAGGGTTATAAAAGTAATGTGTCGTCAATGTGTGTAGGACTTCCTTCTACATGTTCTGCGCCTCAGTCTTCTACGACTGTATGATGAACGTTCAGTGACTGCGCCGAATTAACATATTCATTGGTCCTTCTTTTCAATTAATGTTTCAAAAGAACCTATTCTGGGTGGACACTAAAAAAACTTGCAATATTTTTTATTTCCAAAACAAAAAATAAACGTATGCCAATTTCTATGCCACGCACTGCTTCGAATAAACGTCATAGGGCGAGCCTTCAGACCTGTAACAGAAACAAAACGGCCAGTTTAAGCCTACCACGAAAATTTTTGACAGTGGAAATATTTCTATGGAGCTAGAGCATATGCAATATGATAACAAGCTGAAAAACTGTACACCAGTGGTTATGTGACATTTTCTATTACCACACCACCATGCCACAACATGTTTACCAGTTGTTTTCTAATGTGTCAGGGCGACGTGCCGGAGCAGACCGTTATTGAGCTTCTAAATAACTATTGTAGCCTCAATAGAATCAGTCAGTTTTTTGGTGAGTTGTTTGCCTTCTTGTTTCTCGTTTTAGTTAATACGGTGAGGTGTAACGGAGAAAAGTCAATACCTTGCGTGTCATTGTTTTGTGTCGAAGGCGTGCCATGACAGACAACACCGAGGGGGCATACGTGTAGATAAAAGTTCCACCCCACAACTGCATTTTCCTTCAATGTACCAGTTTATATAATTGTAGAAGGATTTAGACTTGTGAAAAATTCATTTTTCATGAGCATCTGCCTCAGAAGCAGTAGAAAACCTTGCTGTTAATACTTCCACACGATGCATTGTCACCATCCTATCCCTTATGAAAAACAAAAAATTGGCGGCGATTTTCGCAAAACAGGACTCACATTTCAGACACTCACAAAGGGAACCTTGCGAAGAAGAATGCAAATGCCGAACTATATATTCAGCGCATAGCTAAGAGCAAACTGACGAGTCTATCTCATTGGCCTCCAGAGAGCCGTTCTGTAGCTGTCGAGTGGCGCTATGCGACAAGGCTTACATATATATCTACAAGAATGTTTCTATTTCGACTTCTGCGTCACCGATAAAGGTGCTGTGAACGGTATTCCGCTGAAACAATGGCATGAATTCGAATTTTGTCGTCTGAAAGGCTCTAAATAAAATAGAAGTATTTGCGTAATATATGACTTAGGTCACATGGCTTTCATCGACGACAAGCTGCACTTTCTTCTAATAGTTCTTCAGATGGCTTCCAGCATCACAGGAGGTTCAGAAACGTTAACATTTAACATCTAATTATCATATACACAGCCATTGTGATCAGGGTAATACCCACAAGTACATAGCAGCACTCGGTAGATGGCTTTGATATAGCGTCAACGCTAGTTGGACATTGAAATAATTTACATGAAAGCATCGACCGTCCCACCGAGTGAGTCAGAGTCCACGGTGCTTTGAAAATGGAGCGTGATAATTTTTACGGCGTATTCTTGAAAGTTTTTCGAGAAAACAGACTTGAGTGCAGGGAAAATTCATGCTCCGCTCCCAATCGTAGTGGTCTGCGCACGTGCACGCAACACATTTGCCAACGAAGTAAAAGTCATAGCAATTTTCGATCAGAGGACTCATACGGATAGCTAGCGCAAAGTGGGTGATTGGTATGCGCTATAAAACTTAATTTGGCTCGTGCTATCGGCTCCGAATGAAACGCCAGAAGTAGTGCGTGGTACAGTTCACACAGCTAGCATGAGAGATAGATGCGGTTTGCTGCTCGTGAACCACAGCCATGCTTTCGAGTGCGCAGCACTGCCAATTTTGGTGCTGCAGGTCTGTAGATGGTGATGGCAGAACGGCGCAATGCAGTTCCCTAATTCTTGTGAAACACGCGCTCTGCTGTTGGTTTTTTACTTGACACCGATAGTACATCTTGGTAAACCAAAAAAAAAATTGGCAAATGTGTCAGGGAAGAGGAGAAAGACAGCTCTTCCCCACCATTCTTTTGAACCACTAGCTGTTATGGCGACATTTTACCTAGCTGTAACAAGATAGCCATCTTTGAAGTGAAAACCATATATTCGTTATCAAACACCAAAATTGACTGTCGCCGTACCGCGCTCACTGCGTCAACAAGAATGATATGAAGAATATTTTTATATTTACACATTATACCACCATCTTGGCATCGCTCACAACCTGAATGTGTGACGTCATTTTGTGACTTCACATGATGAATAGTCACCTAAAAACGTCACTTCATAGTGCATGCGTGATTAGGGGGCTGATCTCTGAAAAAATGGAAGACCAGGCACTGTGTGAGAAATTTGCGATGCCTCCGGTCGTGGAGTAAGTGCCACTCTGCGTTAAAAAAAGAGAGCTTTTGAAAGGAAACGAGGGAGTAACAAAAAGTGATGGAAGAAAAATAAGAGTGCTTCCACTTTCCAGTATTCTCTGTCCCACACATGGTGCATAGAGTTATTAAAAAAAACTACAGGGAACTCTGACGCCTGAATTGTTCAACTGTCTTTGGAATGTAGGGTAAGAGAAAGATTTGTCTAGTTTTCGCACTTGTGGGTCGCTAGTCACACTTGTGCTTTCTTTTATCGCTGTTTTCATTGTTTTTTTTCGTGAAGCAAAGAACAAATCTCTCTGAACTACGTGACGCGATTTGAAAGGGTAAGCCCAAAAGATTCGGGTGGTGAAGCGCCACTCGTCAACACTTTCCGGTTGATGTTTCGTGACAAAGGAGCTTCAAAACACGCGAAGTAAAATGGAACGTAAAGTTCGAACACTATGCGAATCCATGTACTACCCATAACTCTCATGCTCACTTAGGTGCTATGCGTTGCAGCTCCCTTAAAAACCAGCACCAGAGTCCCCTCTAGTACTGTCTTTAATACTGCGATTGCCCCATGCCTCATTAGCAATTGACAATTGAAATTCATATACACCATGTTATTGCGAATGGATCCCATTATGACTTTTGATGCAAAGCCTTTGCATTTATCTGCTTTAGCATAATTTCAATATTTATGTTTAGAATACATAGGTCCATGACGAATGTTGCAGAAAATTAGAATAAAAAGATTGAAATAATAGGAAGCAGCAAGGACACAATGGGATTCCAAAGCGGGATCCCCTGCGTATCAGCCTAGCATTCTGCCACGGAGCGACGCCGGTGCTCAAAACAACGTTGCAAACTTGTGTTAGGCAGGCTTCATGTCGGGAAAGAAATGGCGTTAATATAAGTAATGAGGTTGTTTAGAACAGCTGAGAAACAACCAGGCGTCATGGAATGCCAATATAGCGTAACGAATGGGTCATCGAATGCTACAACCCATTACTAAAGCTTCAGGGATACTTAATCGTACTCGGCCACAGCGTCAAAACATTTCACGAAACACCTTGCAAGTGGGTAGCTGGTAGCAGGCTTCTGAGAAGAATAACGAAAGATGGCACAGTGAATACCTCGCTAATACAGAAAAATTAGGTTGGGTAAGGGAGTACGGTGTACTGTGGAAGTCTGCTTGTAGAGGTTATCCAAATAGTGTTTAACTGAGGCTCCGGAAGTTCACTCTTCCAGTTTCAGCTGTGACAGTGCTGGCATCAACGCAGGCCTGCCATTTTTTTGTAATCCTTGATAGGCACTATGAGGTGACACACAAGACTCACACTAGCAAGCTGTAGCTTGATGTACGTCCACTTATTATTTTAGTTCATATTATTAGGTAGCCATGATTCTGCGTTGTAAAAAATAAAAATAAAAGTGGCTGTTGTCTTGTCGTAAAACACACACGCACACACACACTATATATATATATAAGTATATCTATATATATATTATATATATATATATATATATATATATATATATATATATATATATATATATATATATATATATATATATGTGTGTGTGTGTGTGTGTGTGTGTGTGTGTGTGTGTGTGTGTGTGTGTGTACTGACGTTTTGCGGCCGCTATGGTTTCCCTGTTCACAATTAAGATCATGGAAGAGGATGTGACTAGTTATGGGACAGTTCATGCTCCACCCATCCCTTAATTTGTGACGCCTTATTACATGCTCTCTATTGTGAACGACAGACTCATTGTGGCCCCGAAACAACAAAATACGTTTGTTTTCTTCGGAAAAGAGCGAGTTCCTGTGTTATGTCTTCCAATGACACGTCACACGTTTTACTTACGTTGGCCTTACATGTTTTCGTCGAACCTTGTTCTCTAATGCTTAATTGTGAGTAATAGACGCGTTCATTGTTATCAGAACTTTGTATTGGCAAGCTTGATATGGTTACTGCGTCAATTTTTTTTTCAAATTTTCTCGCATGATTGGTAACAGAACATGGTGCGTAGCAGTGCGGTATATCATAAGTCTAAAATAGCAATATTTGTGCTCAGTGAAACAAAAACGAAGAACAAAAGGTCAACAGGTTTTCACAGAACAACTTTATTAACCAAGCAGTCATATGGTGCCTAAAAATCACAAGACAACAAAATGTGCTTTCAGTGGTACGGCAGAAATTGTACAACAAATGTTTCAGGAGTTCGGCAGATGCACCGGAAACACAAGTGCAAATAGACGAAACGCCATACCAGTAATTCTTAAATATAAATGTTTAACGAAATTGCAGGAAGGGTGGTGGAACAAGAGTCTATATATCTGAATTTATTATATAGATATGACCAGCTCAATAAAATGAACCTAGTCACTTTGAGAGTTCGCTTCTAAAAAAAACACTATAAAATTGCTCTCGTGACACTGTGCTGATGCAAGCAATGAATTCACTCTACGAGAAACATAGTCATCGCAATACATTACATGGCTCACAACCGCTTCTCCACAATCTCACTGCAGGTCGTTGCGACGTTGCACCACCACTTAAGATTGCTTGATTTTGGGGCGTCATGCATCTGCTACGCTGGTGTTACGCGACGCAAAACGTCCTTGTCTGGGTCATGAAAATTTTTCAGAACACTTTGTTTATTCCAAATTGTGTTGCGTGAAAAGTTATGGACTGAATGTGCCATACTAACCTATAGCACACTCAGTGTATTCAAGCAACTTCCTGCGTCAGATTGGGCATCGTTGGCTCTGAATAAAAAATCGTCTTGTATGTGACTGCAAAACTGAGAAAAACGCAAATGAAATGTATAATATAAATTTCCGAGTCCGAGTGATGCTTGAGCCAATGCTTGTTGCGTTGAAAACAAGTGTTCTACCGCACAGCCAGGCGCCTGCAAGGAAATACAATTAAAACATCTTCCTCTGCTTGAAAATGGAGTGATAGTAACGTTAAGGCTTTCCGAACACACGCGTACTTCATACAAACTTCACAATGCAACATGTAACATTGCCATAAAATTGCGTGGTATAAGCGTATACTGAAATTTGTCATCGGAACTTGTGGTAACAATTTCGTGGTATAAAACCGGCGGTGGTGGTGAACTCTTTATTGCCCTAAAGAAAGGGGGGGGGGGCGTTCTAGCACTGGTTGCGCTGTCTAAAGGCGGTCGGCGGGGACCTCTTGAAGTACGTCAGCCTTCATCTTGTGATGCACGAGCCGTTGTCGGTCTTCAGGCTCAGAGCCATGCAAGAGGAACTCCCACGGCTGTCGGGTCTTTGTGCGTCTTTGTTGGGGTGCATGCAAGTCCACGCCATATATATGAATCTGACTGGAGGCGAGCAACGTTGGCACTTCGGCGACATCTATTTCGAAAATTCTTCTGTATAGGCGGGGCTGTGCGAAGCTGCCTGTCTGTAATGGACGCCACTGGACAGCCGTGTGCCTTGTCAGATTATGATGCGCTGGAGGGCTCACCCTTCTTACGAGTTGGCAGTACTGGGGAATGTGCGTTTAAATAGTAAGTGGAAAGTTCAGCCACATACTGGTGTCAGGGGAAGTGGCGCGATGAACAGTACGCTAAGCTCAGCAGCTAAGATCTAGGGCGAGTGTGTGCACCTGGGCGTTTCCACTGATCGACTCGTCGGCTGGAGCCCTGAGGAGTAAGCAATGTCTAGAAGAGGTGGGTGAGGCAGCGGAAAGCAAGATGTAAAATTCCACGCGAGAGATACGGTGGGCTTCCTAGTAGCAAACCACTTGTTTGTAGTCATTCTTGACGGCTTTGATAAAAATATCAGCTAGCACAAGCGTAATGACACGCACCTCCGTGGTGGCACAAACGTTACTGGGCGTATTCCCACGTAAAAAGTGCATAGGAAGTTCAAAAACCTACCACGTGCGTAAGTGCTCGTCGTTCAAGGCATGCTGCCCGTACACATATTGCAGCGATTTGAGAAGAACTCACTGACACAAGCCACTTTCAACAGTTTAGATCAAAGTGTAAAAATCAACAATTCAGGCTTCTCCAATCACATCATACAAAAAAGGTACGCACTAACGAGTTGTAGTACGCATTAGGGACAGGATATTGTAATCACTTTCAACTCTTCAAGACTAAGCTTAAGAAGCCCTAAATTATCTTTTTCTTTTTGTTTTAGGGGTGAAGCACCTTTTTTAGGATCTCACGCTTGTCTTTTTGATGTGCTTGATAGCAAAATACAGTACCGTGTCAAAGATTATCGAAAGTTTAACAAGAAAAACGCTAACTGGCCGCAACATCACGAGAACATCAAGATGTAGGCACGCAATAGTTGAACCATGTGGCAGAACAAAAGGTTGGAAGGAACAAAATGAATGTCGACAACACCGTGATAGCACCGACATTTATGCCCCCGTCAGCCAAAGCATTTGAAAAAGAAGATGCAATACACTAATATCAATTATCATAGTCACAGAACAATATAAAACATTCACAAGCACAAACTGTTTACACTAGTTTGCTACTTCAGCCTGAACATTATGAACCTTAGATTCTAGCTTTGTCGTTGACTGTCACGATGCACTGTCAAGATACGTAGAAAGCCATTGCTGTAGATAAAATCAGTATGTATCTGAAGGAAAATAATATTTACAATAGACCAAAATCAGTCAGTATGGTGACAAAACAAAATAAAAACCTACAAGCAGACACCATATATAAGAGTCGGCGACTTCAACATCGACATTAGGAACCATAACACATAGTTAGTAGACGACGCTTTAAGTCACACTATTTCACTCTATATACATTGTATGTGATAACGCTCAGATTACATACGGTTAGTCACCCATGTGATACCCAAAGCTTCGCCCACTCATGACGATTCGCTCCATGGAGTTGCATGATTTTTTTTCATTTTCACACTCTCTGAGCAATCACGTGATTGATGAGAGAATGTGAGGAGGATGCTACAGCTGTGGTGCCTCAACTGTTGCTAATTGCCATAGCGCTTGGGAGATAATTTAGACTCCATCCAAAATTTTATAGAAACCCGACTTGGTTCCTTCCTCAGGGGTGACTGCGGAGTATACGTAGCAGCAGCGACTTCAAAGCACTCGCGGGGCGGGTAATGACGCCCCTCTATCTCTCACGTTTTTCCGTGGAGCACAATCGTTGACTGTGGTTGGCGCTCCTGTCGTTGACAGTCGTTGGTGTTGGCGCCAGTTGACTGTCGACTGGCACTCCACGGCAAATGGAGAGAGAGAGGGGGGGGGGTTCATTATCGGCCCCGCGAGTGCTTTGAAGACGCCCCTGCTATGTAGTCTCCGCAGTCACCCCTGAGGGAGGAACAAAGTTGGTTTCGAAAAGATGGGTTTCTTCAAAACCTTTAATTGGAGTCTAAATCATCTCCCAGTTCCATACCCAACTAGACAGACTTCTGTCGAATGTTTATATTCAAGTCAATCAGCCAAGACTTCGGACACGATACCATGCAGCTCGTCAAGCGCTACATATGCATTAAGAAAGACATCTCAGCTTTCAAGACTCATCTAGACTTCAGCCACACCTGCAAAGAAAGCGAATTCGTTCCTGAAAGCCTGCCTCTAAAATGACCTGTCTCGACCCTTAAGGCTTGGAAGTCGTCACGAGAGCCGAAGAACGACTTATCAATGCCCGCCTTCATGAAATAACGCCTTTCTACGGAAAAAAGAATTGGACTTGTTCTTCTCAAAGCGTCAACTTGAGCACCACTGCCCTCAGTTGATGTCTGCGGTCGACGCGTTCGCGGACTCCGTTGCTGCATCAACGGCAAAAAAGCACCGGACCACTCAGGATAAGAAACTTCTACCTGTTAAACCAGAGTTCCACCCATAGCATCCAACATTTTAGGTTTGTGACAAACTTTTTATCTTTTCCACTCACTGATCGGGAATCTTCTGTTCTGGCGAAGGGACATGGCTATAACATGTCAACGACGTTCCGTCAACCGAAACTTGTCGCGGCTGTAGAGGAAGCCGTCCAGAGCGTGAGGCCGGGTGCCAGAGAAGAAATTAGGCTGAAATCAACTGGGATTCTTCCGAAATTACCATTACAAAGAAAAAAGAACTTGACCACAGAGAAGAACCAGGCACTTCGGGAACTCAGACGGGATTTGAGCATTGTCATCTTGCCCGCCGACAAGGGTAATTCGACGGTGGTGTTGGACAGCGGGGACTACGATCGCAAGATTTCAGCTCATATACAAGGGGACGCATACACGCAGCTAGTAAAGAACCCAAGGAAGCAAACCCAGGCACAGCTAAACAAGCTACTCACGAAAGTTTTCAAGCATTACCTGAATCTCAGAACTCTTTACGTGCGACTAATCTGCCGTAACGGATCTGCACCGAGTTTCTATGGACCACAAGAAATTCACAAGCTTGACGTGCCCTCTGACCGACTGCAGACTTCACTTCCTCCCCATGCCAAGCCCTTTCAAATTTTATACACCGAATCTTCGCTCCACTAACCCGGAAGACACCAACTCATGTCTGTGACTCCAGCCACTTCGTGCAGCTAGCGTCAGATGTGAGCATCGACAATGACGAAAGCCTGGCCTCATTTGACGTCGTTTCATTGTTCATCAACGTGCCAGTTCCCTTAGCTGTCTCCTCTACCCATTCTGCGCTTGAGGTGAAAGCAAGCTAGAGTGAAAGGACTCCTTTGGTGGTTGACGAGCTCTGCCGTCTTCTGGAGTTCTGCCTGTCCAGTGCGTACTTCTCCTACAAAGGAATTATTTTCAGGCAGAACAGTGGAACCGCAATGGGAGTTTCCATCTCCGTCACGATTGCAAAGCTGACCATGGAGTACATAGAAGAGAAAGCACTCAGCTCCTTCTCGCCGTGACCCGAGCTTTTTCTGCGTTATATGGACACTTGCTTTTACGTTATGAAAACGTCTGAAGTTGAAAACTTCAGACAACACCTAAATTCCTGCACCAAGCCATACAATTCACGACCGAGTGTGAAAGCGACGACTGCCTGCCCTTTCTCGTTGTCCAGGTGACGAAAAAGCGCAATGACCTGGAATTCTCCGTACATAGGAAGCCAACGCACACTGGCCGCTACATTCAATTTGATTCTTCCCACGCCGCCTGCCACAAGGCCTCGTTTGTGACCACGCTATTCTAGAGGGCTAAAAACTTATGTTTCGTTGACACAGAGCAAAAGAAATAAGAGGACTGCGTAATTGAGGACCTCATAAAAAACGGATACCCAAAAAACTTCATTTGAGCCACCACCCGCCTTGCAGAGCAACAGAGGATACGAAAACTCCAATACACCTTGAATGGCAGCCCCCAGAAACGCCTATTAGTTCGATACGTTCAGGGAACCAGCGATCTGTTGGCGCGGATCTTCAAGAAGGAATGCGTTCGCATAGCGCACGTGCCTTCGTGTACGCTGGGCCACCTCCTCCCCCGCCCGCAAGACTGGCCAACAATGCACAGGACTCCCGGTGTCGTTTACAAAATTCAGTGCACCGAGTGCCCCTATTCATATATAAGCGAGACGAAAAACCTACTGGAACGACTGAAGCAACACGCCAACGATGTGTGGAAGTTCTACAGAGAGCGCAGCGCAGTCGCCGAACATGCTGAGACATTGGTCACCGGATAAATTTAGGAGCGGCTGTCATCCTTGAAAGCGAGCCGCAGTAGAGGAGAAGGTTATTAGTCGTGGCACATACAGAGGACAGCTCATAACATCAACCGCTTTCTCGGGACCCTTTCCCAGTGTATACACATGGACTGCGCTCCACGGCTAAACCACAGAGAGGGGTCATTATCTGCCCCACGAGTGCTTTGACGACACCGCTGCTACGTAGTCTCCGCAGTCAGCCCTGAGGAAGGAACCAAGTCGGTTTCGAAATCTCGGGTTTCTTCTAAACTTTTGGTTGGAGTCTAAGTCATCTCCCAGTTTCACACCCAACCAGACAAACTTCTGTCGAATGTTTACATTCAAGCCATAGTCTTTTTACGTTTTGCCGAAATATTGTGACAATGAGAGATGACAGTTGCATTGTCACAGGGCATAGACGAATGGACACGAGCAGAAGGCAGTAAGGCTTGCACTTTAAAATGATCCCTGGTTTCCGGACTAAGTTCATTCTTTTTGAATAATCACTACTAAGTTCATTCTTCTTGAATAATCACTACTCAGAAATTCTCTTAATAGAAAGGATATTGCAGCTACCAATGGCCAGGCCACAGCCTGTGGCGGTCGCATTGTGGTACAATGCCTGCCGCACCGCAACGCTTACTCTACGGTCAGCATCGCCTCGCTGCTTGCGTGTGTTAGCTCAAGCGACGAACGCGTTCTCCCCGTCGCTTCCTGTACTTCACAGGTTCAACACGTTCTTCCACGCCGTCACTGTCGTATTTTTTTTTCTAGCTGCATCTCACGTTTCTTGAGCCCCAGTGCCTTCCTCAAATTCTTACTGCAGCTTTCAGCATCCTCTTTGGCAAATATTTTCTCCTGCTCTCCATTCATGCAAGCCTGCTCATTTTCCTTGCGAGCAGCAGTGGTACCGGCCAACTTCGCACGAGGTGACACCTTTATGCTGTCTATTTCTGAAGGATTTCCTCCAACACCTTTTCACAATTGTCATCATGCTGGTTTATTTATTATTCAATTTTTCTTTCATTGTTCTTGCTTCCAATTGTCCTCTCTTCTACTTCAACTTCATGATCCGCCACGGCAGCAATGCCCTTCCTGTCCACAACGCCGTCTTCTTTGACGTCCCAGAGCAATCCTGCTCGTCATCCCGAACCTCATCGACCCTTTCTCACCACCCTGTAAATTGTCAGGCTCTACCCCAACAAGTACCATAGCCTTTTAGGGGCAAAAATCCTTAAAGCGGATCCCGGTCGTCCTTCGTCGTAGTACGCAACTTCTCTTACGCTTTAACCTTCAAAGTGGTGCCGGTGGGTGATTTTTCCTGTGCGTTGTGGAACAATAAAAAATTCGCAGCGTGCGTGTTAACTAAAAGCCGAATTCTCCTGCCTCTCATTCCCAATTAGCAGCCAATGGCATGTACATAGGCAAGAAAGGGTTGCTAGGTTACACTGGCTGGGCGTCACCTGCTTGGTTTTAGAGGTTCAGCTAGCATTGGGCCGTAGTACCAAGAATACAGTGAACTAGTATATACCATGAACTCGAGGTGGTTGAAGGTGGGAAGTAGACACGAAGCGCAAGTCGTAAAAAAGTGTGCATGTGCCACCTCTCGTTTAGTTTTTAGATTGTGCGTGGATGGTGGTGCTTTTATATGCGGAATGTATGATGTAAAGATGCGAGATGGTTGTATTTGGAGTGTTTACTAGATGGACAAACGGACACATAGACAGATGCATGGACGGATGCACGTATGGCTGCATAGACGGATGGATGCATGGACGTATGTATGGACGAACGCAGGGACGGATACACGAATTGACGTGTGGACGCACGAACAGACGTACGCACGGACGGGTGGATGGACGCACGGATGGTCACACAAATGAACGCATGGACGTACAGAAGCAAGAACGAATAGACGGAAGGATGGTTCGCCCCAATCTTCCATCATTCACCTTCTGTATATGCTGCCATTTTTTCATTTATTTCATACCCTCATGACCATGACCATGAACGTACGAGATGAGTAAATAAATGTACCTAACGGCCCCCGCGTGAACGACTAGTCGCGCGAGCGCACCGCGTCGTCTACACCTTAATTCTGCGTGCACTGTGAGGTGAGCACCGGCTCATACACACGTCGTGGTATCGGCCATAAAACTGGTGGTTATATATGGATGATGTTTACAAATGAGACTAAAAAAGCAAAAAAAAACTAATCAGTTGACTAGGAAGCGTAGACAAATATTTTTCAATGGCCATTTCATAGACTAACATAATATTCATAGGAGGAAGGAAGAAGTGTACAGGAGAGAAATGAAAAAGGCAAGGATGCCAAATAGTCTAGAAGATCTCATTTGCCACCCTAAACAGCGGTAAAGGTGAGAGGTGTTTTAAATTGGCAGCAAGAAAGAGAGGAGAGCACGCACACGCAGTGTCACGCTTCACAGTTATCATTACAGAATAAGTAGATGAACGCTGGTGCATGTCTTTTGCCTTCAATAAGATAAGCGCTGATTCGGTCGCCTTCATCCGCGATGACCTCTCGGGTCGACATTCCACAAAGGATTCTGCCATTATTGGTCACTGATCTATGTGAGATAGAGCGGCTTGTATATTTATTTATGTACGCTAAAGGCCTGAACGCGTTACAAAAAGGGGGGGGGGGACAAAACTATAAATAATACAGCGTAGCACTGGTTCAAACAGACGTAAAAAATAATACAGAAATATCTTCGTGGCAGCAATAGTAATATCCTGTGATGCTAAATGAATGCGCAAATAATAAATGCAGCTGTAATTCAGACACCTCAGACATTTGAAAATGCTCTAATACATGCGACATGGAAGCCAAAATACGATTTAGCACCGTTTCTTTAACAAACAGAACTAAGCGAAAAAAAGCATAAGAGTACATTGTTACTTGCGTTGCAGCAAAAATAATGTCTTCTGAAAGTAGATAAATGTGCAAATACTGAAATTAACTGTAACCGAAACTCCTCAGATAGATAAGAATATTTGAGCAGTAAATAAAAACGACACCAAAATGCAACTAGAAACATAATAAATAACTACGAATTGCACTGTAATGTGCGATCTCTCGAAAATAAAAGAGGGAGGGCATCAATTTACATGCAAAAACTCAAGCTTTAGATAAACAATTCAGACTGTTTACGAATGCATTATGATTAGTAATCACTGCATAGTCAGCAGGAAGCTTATTCTCGTAACGTATGGCTCTTATTAGCGGGGACTTCAAAAAAAGATTGATACCGGTGAAGATGGGCTCAATTTTGCGTCGATTTTAAAGTCGCGACAATAAACGATGAGCATTTTTTAACATAAAAAGCAGCGTATGATGACGAACTGTTGCCAGATTTATCAAAAAAAAAAGAAGCGTAAGAAGCCTGTGCGTTTCTAGAAAAATTAGATCAATACAAGATTTATATTTCTGTTTTGTTTGATGATTTCAGGTAGTTTTTGGTAATGAATCAAGCAGCTTTATTTTGTGTAGATTCTGATTTATGAATGAGGTATGCCTGATGCGGGTTTCAGATTAGTAATGCATATTCAATTTTGGAACGTACCAAATTGTTGTAAGGAAGACGTTTAAGGGTGGTGTTTGCTGTACTTTGGTTACGCCGAAATAAGCCAAGTGTCCTCGATGATTTGCTAACCGTGGCGTCTATATAAGTATTCTATGTCAAATCAGATGACAATTGAACGCCCAAGTACCTAATATATCTTAATGAGGTCATGGTTATCTGCGCATTGTCGTGATCAGGGTGGTAGAAGGTGGACAGTAATGTCTCCTCACTTCCACAATTGTCCCGAAAAAGGTTGTCAGTCGTTTTGGTGCGAAAGGAGAATGGCTTCATAAAAGCTACTCAGCCATTAACTGCCCTGGATAGTGGCATCATTTAGGCGCCACCCAGTAAGCGCCCGAAGACTTAAAGGGTTCGGGCAGAGGTGTTGCTCGTGGCAAGGTCTACTTGATGTAATCAAATGAAGAAAAGGAGTTCTTGTGTGACGAGTCAAAGTTGGCAATCAGCATCCATCGGTTTTCAATAAGGGTATCGTCTTGACCTTGTCCCGTTCAAGAGGTGATCGAGCAGAATTGTTGGTATGTTCATTGCTTGTCACGGCGCAGTTACATATGGCTCAGCAGATGTTCAGGTTAGTGGGGCCCAGCGAATATGACACAAGGAAATAAATATTTCCTCCATAAAGGGTAATTATAAGTGTCCTAATAAATTTGGCAATGTTTTTTTCTTTTGACTAATGAAACGATGGCAAATTAGGAGAAAGCGGTTCATGTTTTCTGGCTCTCGACAGTAAAATCATAGTGGAGATGACACCAGACCAGACCTGCGTAAATGAATATTTAGATGATGCATGTATACAGCATCCGAATTTCGGCAAGCCTGCAGTGCTTCTCTCATACGAAATAGAAGTCTGCTTATTCAGGCTTTTGTCAAAAGTAGGATCACATTTACGCTACCACAGTTCTCGGTTACTCTAGGAAGCCAAAGGAAACTGCAAACCATTTATTTCTCAAGATATAATACATCGCTCTTGGTGTTGTGTCTGAATAAACTTCACGAGTCAGGTTTATAGGAACTTGGAACATGAGTAAAACATGTAGCCACAACTTATAAACATTCACCCCGGATTTCTTCTCAAACACTAAATACATTGAGCCAAAAAGAGCTGCAACGAAACTATGCCCGAGTACGAGTTTACACTGTTCATTTTGCGGCCTACACGCCTAAACACAATTATGGCCGAGCCATTGTGCACAAGCAGAGTATTGTGCGCAACGAGGCCAATAAGGGTGACTGGAAGCAACTGCGTAGAAGAGAGAAGCCGCTATTGGAGTTGCGTCGGGCCTACCTGATTGCGTTGTTACAACTTAAGGCCACTGCCCGAAACTCTAGAAAAGGCTACATTAGCAACAGTGGTTTTTATGTGTCGCTGACTTTGCACCAAGCAACATCTTTTTTGCCTGGACTGCAACACTCCATATAATTCAAGACAAATAAATTACTCGCTCAACTGCATGAATGTGCACAAATCAGGTGGCCATGCATAGGGGCATACTGTAAGGCTTCAGAAATTTTCACTCCACATCCCTAAGAATATGCCAATCACATTTAATGAATCCAGTGTAGTCACCGAAGCCTTAGGTAACCACTTTGTGTTCCTTTAGTACGCCAGAAAGAAGTACTTCGGAGGCAATTACAAACTTCCTATTTTTTACCCAACAGACTCTGTACTTTTTCTGGTTGTTTACGTTGCATCAAAGTGTCTTTCTGCCCTTTCCAGAAGGGAGATATATTGCATATCATATGACAGTGTCTCATCAAATCTTCAGCTTCTAACCTCCAACCATCAATTTGTACTGAGGAGTTGTGGAAGCCTGTCTTGCGCAGCTTCAATACCGCCCTCCGTGACCAAGTCCTGCGGTGGGCTGAGAAATCGTGGAACCCTGCCAGCACCGGTACACAGACGTTATGCCTCACGAAGTGGTGACACACGACTGTCAGGAGTGAATCACATGCCACCCCTTTTCCCCTCCAGTTCGTACACTTGCATAAGAAGACAGGTAAATTGTATTCACTCAGTCAATTCAGTGGTCTGTTAGGTGCATATACGTTAAAGAGAAAGGTCAATTACACAATTGACGCTTTTATAGAAATTCTGCTGGAATGACCGATAAATAAACCTGTCAATAGTGCTTCGGCAGGACAATTGAACAATTTTACGAAGAGACAATCAGAAACCAGGCCGACAAGTTCAATCAGCACTGCTGTGCAACAAGAAGACAGAATAATTCAAAAAAATTCTTATATTTTAAAATGTACATACTGGAAAAATAGTTAGTACAAAAATAAACAGCTTAAATTATAAAAAAACATATGTTAATGTAGCTTAACAGATAATTTCAAGTAATTTATGATTTTCTGATATTCCATTACACTAGATTTCATACAATTACACATCGGCTAGTGTGTCTTTGAATGCGGGATCTTTGTCAATGCCTGACAGTGGGTTACAACATATCATCAGGCCAAGCAGGCCCTACTTCGACCTTGATATTTGTTTTGATATTGTATTCAATTATTCGTTACCGCCACCACTTCATTATGAGAGATGCCGTTGTGCTGGTCTGCGGAAATGTTGACCTTCTGAGTTTTTTTAACGTGAATCACGTCACGTCTAAATTGATGGTCCTCAAGCATCTTCGCCTCATCGGAAAGGTGGCAGCGCGCTCAGGATTTGATCCTGTGGGCAGCAGCCGAGCACCGTAACCAGCAGACCAACATGATTTGTCTGTTTATGCCACCTCGAAGGAACGCTTTCCAATGAGCAATTCTATGAGAAAAACGAGAGTTGCAATGCATATGCTAAAGTGGAAAAGTGCGAAGAAGCGTTTCAGATGAGCAAGCTGGCTAAAAGGAACGTCAGAGTTTTTTTCAAGTTGTATATCACGTGCACATAAATAATTGTTTATTAATTCCACTCTGTGAAGGAGCGAACCTTCGACGATATTGCGAATGTGGTCATGGTACGCTTTCAACAAAGGGAAGTTCTTGCGAACGACCGTTGTCAACCATAGTGTATTGATTTCATCCTTGGATTCTTCAATGCCACGCAAACGCAAAACATTCATTGAACATGGCTTCACCTGTCTTGTGATGCATACATGATTGACCCTGTTCAAGCTTGCCATGCAAGCCATTGAACTATCTCCTTCTGTATAATGCTTTTTTACATGTGCTTTCTGGAGCTTCGCGTATACACCAACCTTTTGCTTCTCATTTGATTGCACAATCATATTTACCACTGTGCCTATTACGCCACATACGTTTATTTCATTATTGTCTAAAGCATCTTCAAGTTTATTAGTTTAGTCAAGAACTTCGGGTCTCCTTCTCAAACTCTACTCGAGACAAGCTCACTGCGGAAGTAGTTTGACAGCGGCAGAATGGCTACGAGCCATAAACCGCATAAAAAGTATCGCACCTTGTAATTGTGACGTGGACACTGAAAGGGCGCAGAAGTGGAAAGGAATACTGCGAGAAGGAACATGAAAGAGTCAGCATTATGGTACTGTAATCGACCAGTTCGAGTAAATTCGTGCAACGCCATCGTCAGGGAGATGCAGCACAATGCAACAGCGAGTAGACACAGGCCGAGTTTTGACTCCAGCAAAATATCAAAAAAGGACACTGGGGTCAGCTGAGAACTTCTAACGTAAAATCTTTCTTGGATTTGCAAGTAAACTGCCGGAAAAGACAGGGCGCGAAAGATCGACGTGCTTAAAGCTAGTTCCCCACCAGCGATGTCAATATTGCTCCCTAACAGGTCGTCGAAATAGGGCTGCCGTTTCATCATAGCGAACCCAATTGAGCGTAACATTGTATATCTTCAGAGTGTCAACTATAAATTTTGATCGGTAGGCATATCTATTGCTTTCACTGGTGAGTTTTATATGTATGACGCTGTTTCATAGGACACTACGCCTCAAGCGCTGTACCTTTTTTGATACTGTCTTCAGTGGAGAACCCCTTGAGTATGTATATAAAGACCAACATTGTGCGATCTCCCGTGCAGCTTTGCGTCCACAAGTGAAAATCCGCAAGCGCGCTCTGCAAACAATATGATTTAAGAGAGCTTCTAACTCTGCATTGTCTTCAATCAGTAACCAATCCACCAAGTGGATACTTATTTGAAATCTGAATACGCTGAAAATACATTTATGTGGTTTATAACCTGATATTAGTAACAGCACATTGGTCTTAAAGTTTTCTGCAGTATTTTTGCAAATGAATAATAAATGTGGCACTGGGCAATTTCCAAGCAGTTATCGGCTGTCGCCGGTGGCGAAGCAAGGCGCCAGATGGTTCATCCCACTGCTCTCCGCAAGTAGCCAGTGCCATATTATCTTGTCTAGAGATGAAGTGTAATACTCCTCTAGACACCAGATCATTATGCTGCATAGTACGCGAGCTATCTTTCAGTACCCATGCACGTCTTTCAACAGGCGTGAGAAGTATCAGTATTGTAGCGGTTGAAATAATCGTCCAGTGGCAGCCTGTAGTCATACCTGCACTATATCGTTTTTACCAACGGTGGCTACAGTTATGCCTGAACAATGCAATTTCTTACCCTTTCAACGATTCACTTGCTGCCGTCTGAGGAACTGAACTACGCTACTCACGCTGAATGTCACCAACTTCTTAAGAACTCAGATCGAGCAGAGCATAAATGATCGCATGTTCTGCCACTGGAAGCACAGTGTTTACCGAATTCAGAAAGCTTTCTCTTGGCTTCGCAATTTCTTAGCCGAGAATTTTCTTATCTTGAGGGGGTGCGGTAGCGATGGCACTAATTCAACTTACTCGGCACTTTTGAGGGCAAGGAAGAATCACGAACGCCGATGTAACGACAAGGAAAGAAGAAAGTCTGTGCCACCCTTTCCAGTCTCGAGAACAAATGAAACATGCCGCCATTTGTTTGCGCGTTCAGACACAGCACAGAAACCACCTATCGACGGAGGAGAATACACGAAACGATAAAATCAATGCTAATAAAAATGCAGAATAATCTGCATATATTTACAAGGAATAAACTTTGGAGTTCAGTAGGTAAGTATACTCTGTGGCTGCTTATAATACCAAGCATTAAATTGTTGGTGGAGGATATCGTCAGACACAGACATGTTCATTCAATCTGCTCAACAAGTAGTGCCTTATCAGATACGCATGCGGTATCCAGGATTTCGTACACGTTTACAAAGATAACTCCAGAATCGCAACCTCTCCAACATCAGCATTTAATAAATCAGAGCTTAATATTCATGAACCATTCAAATCATGCCACATGATGTCGTGTACAAACGCTGAGCTCTTCACTATTCTGTTTGCTATCAAGTTTATAATTCCGGCCGTAGACGTGAGGAAATGGTACTTTTCAGCGTTTCATGGGCCGCAAAAGCATTACTCTCTAGTACAAGCACGACAGTAATTAGTGACAGTATGACATGCGAAATACTGAAAGAGCTCACCAAAGCAAGCCAAGCGCAAAAAAAAAATGAAGTCTCAGTAGATGCCTTGCCATTGCAACATTCCTGGTAACACCTCTGCCGACGGAGCAGTGCGACAAGCACATCGTAAAGCTGTTACTGTTTCTTTCCCAATTTCCAAAAATGAATGGCGCAGTGCTATAAATGCTACAACTTTCCGAATGAGCAAAAATACTTGGTTTGCCCAAAATAGAAAGAGTTGTGATTTATATCATATCGGCTCATTCATTGAATTTAAAATTGCGCTATTTCTAGATCCAAAATCGAGATGAGAGCCGACAGATGGCAACAACGTAGTGGGATAATCAGGGTATTGAACAGTTGAAGTGCCTCGGACCAGATGGCTAACGTTTTGATAGGATTTATCTTTTTTTAAGGCACTGTGTCATCCTTGGAGGGTTAGTTTTAAAGGAGTTAGCAGTGACGTGAACTCCTGGTGGTGGCGCGTGTCACTGTTGATAATCGCCGTCTGAAAAGCAAAAAAAAAATTGGCCCGAATCTACATGTTACACTGTAAATGTCGTCGAAAGACGATAGTCTTGCGTCTGGAGAGAGTGAATGAAACGTTTATTTCATGCTCTGCGCAAGAAAATCGGTGAACGGTATTCTGAAGGCGCTGCGTTAGAATGCCTCGAGCGTGTAGCGGAGGCGAACAAGCGCATCCAGGATGAATGAATGGATGGATGGATGGATGGATGTATATGGCTGTACCCTTTGGATCGAATGGTGGCTAGCGCCACCAAGCCGTAATACTTAATGAACCAAAAACTATATTTATTTTTTTTCCTCAAATGGTTAGGTTGAGGATTCATACTTTGCAGTGAAGGGTTTAATTTTCCCTCGTGCCTTGGCTTTAGCCACCAATAAGGTAACCTCCTTCTAGGTAATTCTACCCGCTTAAAGTCTATTTTACCCTCCCTGTCCCTAAACCCAACTCCTTTGAAAAACTCTGCGTCATCATCCTGAACTATAGGGTGAAGCCCTCTACAGAACATTATCAATTGTTCGGCAGTTTCTTCTTCCTCTTCACACGCACTGCATACCGTGTCTACACCTTCGTATTTGGCCCGATATGTCTTGATTCGCAATACTCCCGTCCTGACCTCAAACAGTAGAGAACTACCCCGAGTATTATCATAGATCCTTTCCTTGGCAATTTATTGCCTAAATGTTCGATATATCTCTACTGTGGACTTTTTAATTATGCCAATTTTTTACATATCGATCTCAGCTTCCTTCACCTTCTTATTAACCAATAAATCTTTTTGGTTTGGTCCCCTGCTGTTTTCCAAGTATTTACCAGTCAGTTTTCTGGTTCGCTTCCTTCATTTTGTATCGACATTTTTCATGTAAAAGTAGCTGAATACCTTCCTAGCCCAACGCTCCTCCCCCATTTCTCTCAATCACTTCTCAAATTTTATCTTACTGCTAGCTTCCGTGCCCTCAAATGATGTCCATTCCATATCACCTTGTACTCCCTCATTTGGTGTTTTCCCGTGAGCTCCTAAGGCAAGCCTATATTTCCACGTTGCACGTTAAACACGAGCGCCATCTGGCAGTCATCTTCGAAAACAAAGATGTGCGTGACCGCGGAGAAAGATGCGTGCCAGTCACGGAGGTGATAAGGTGCAGAATAGGAAGCGATGGTATGTGCCACCACTGTGCCGTCGAGCAAAGCGTTGGAAACACCTTCTGTAGCATCGCGTTAGACTGTCAGCGCAGCGCGTGAAATGGTACACTTCTTAGAGTGTTTTGTGTGTGTCGTCTTCTAGTATAAAGGCAGACATACAATACACAAACATGTTCTTATGGCGCCTCAGATATGCGCAATATTTGTTTATTTAACATTCGCACAACTATGAATGTTAAGCCTTGAGCAATATTGGTGGGCGCTGCGGATGGGGTTGGCCCTTTGGTGCCGTTTGAGGTATCGTTAAGGCGTACAAACAGACAAACGTACTGACAAACAGACAGACCAAAATTTTTTCGTCGAAGGTCCCAAAGTAAGACTATCGTCTTTAAAACTATAGAAGAGAGGAGTGCTGTCCTTGCTTCCCTCCAAGTCAGGTGGTAGTGATCCAAACTTGTTCACGGAGAGTGGGAAAAAGAAAAAAAAGACAATGTTGGAGAGGTGTGCTGCAAAAGTGGTGGCCACATCAGACGCGAAGCGACAGAGCTTAACCCCCGTATTCTAGAATGCCCTTTTACTCAATGCTCCACCTCCACTTGAGAAAGCCGATGAGAGCGCCATCTCTGGGCAGGTAAAGTCACTGCATATCAGTGATAATTTGCTGCTATTTTTGAGTAGCGCAGCGTTAATTTCAGCTGAGCAGCGGCGCAGTGCGCGACTTTGTCAAGTGAAGGGTGAAAGTCGAGTCAAGGAGCGTTTGTGAATACGGGGGTAAAGGTTCGGAGCCGCCAGGTGGTCGCTGCGTCCGACCACCACAAGCGGTTGCCGACCAAAGCGGTGACGTCTGTTCCTGAACACTTATGAAAAGGACACACAACAAAAAAGCAGTTGAAAACAGGGGGAGAAGCTGGCGGCGTACTTTTAAATGACAAATGTTCAAGGTAAGCGATCCCGGATGGGGTCTCAAGAGCGCGTGGTAAACGGGGAAGGTCATTGTCAAAAATCGCTTTTAGTGTCCCTGTAGGTGGCCGGCTCAGCGGAATCGATTCAAGAATTTGACGACTTCTTCACTGACGAGAAGGAAAATTGTGAATGCAAAGGATATGAGCAATGAGAAGAGAAACATACAATCACACACAAAAGGGGGGAGGAGGGAGAAAGGTGGGAGGGGCGGAAGTAGGAGGGACTTTACGGTAAAAATATTATATGGTGAAAAGACGCAAGATGGCGGTACTTGGAGTATTCACTAGATGGACGGACAGATGGATGTACATGCAGACATACAGACAGACGGACGGACGAGTGGACGGACAGACACGGCTAGCGGATGATTCATGGTTTACCGATAAAGCCCTTCTTAGCTTCGCCCTACTCATATTCTCTCACTCAATGGATATGCTGCGATTTTTTGTTGTCTTCTGGTCATGTGTAATTTTTGACTTCATTTCGGTGACGCAAATACGTCGCCTAAACCTTGCTGAACTCCGGCGAAAAATCTTCCGTGTTAAATAGAAAAAAAAACATCCCTAACACCACTGCGGCAATAAAATGATAAAAAAGGGCAGTGGTAGAACATGTTCAGGTTTTAATCAATGCCATAGATCATGCTCCTAAGGTCACGTTTAACGGAGTACTTTACCGCCATGCGAAAAACCACACTGAAATTTGAAAGGCCCTAATCACAGCCACGGGTCACAGCCTATCCGGCTCAATAACCACACACACGCACATACACCATATATTTACGAGTACAAGTGTAACTGTTGAAGTCCTAACTACTTGCTGCAATCATTCAGTTTTTTAACGTCGCTGCGGCTGTGTAAAAGTATAAACATATACGCCAACTTACTTTTAATGCCTACTAATTTCCCTTGTTTTCAGGTGATACGGATTTCGAATTGAATAAAATATTTTTCGTCACTTCACGAGCTTTGTATCAGCGACTACAGTGAAACTTCTGTGATACTGTCACAGCTCATGCAAATTTCGGGGTGATAGATCTTTGAACGCTAAGCATTTCTTAGCGAATTTCGGTGACATTGAGCGTATCTATCTATCTATCTATCTATCTATCTATCTATCTATCTATCTATCTATCTATCTATCTATCTATCTATCTATCTATCTATCTATCTATCTATCTATCTATCTATTTATCTATTTATCTGTTTATCTATCTATCTATCTATCTATCTATCTATCTATCTATCTATCTATCTATCTATCTAGCCGCTTACGTTTGGGGACTCCTGTGGTCACCCCCTTAACTTGGTGAAAACCAAAATTAGCATGGGAGGGTAAGGTGGTTTGAGGAATATGACACGCTAGTCAAGACATGAATAATGTCACATTCCCGTCACGAATGTCATCAAACACTTCCCGCCAGACAGTGGCACGTACCCATGGGCGGTATGTGCCGCTGGTATGCGGTTGTGCCACTGGTGATTGACAAATATTGTCTACCCCGCAACGACGAGAACGCACATGGGCAATTTTAATTCGCGAGCGTTAAGAAATACCCGACATCTGTTGCGTCGAGCCGACGAATATAAATAATAAATGTCACGGTTCTAGCTGGAATCGAACCAAATCATTCTGCGTGACAAAGAAGCATTCTATACCATAGACCTACGCCAGGTCTCGAAACTACTTTCGAAATAGATGCTAATTTTCAGGAAACCTAAATAGCTGTTGCAGTGTTGCTACCAATTTTATAAATATTACATATGCACAGCTTTGATACAGCCGTCATGTCCAGTTGAGGCCAACTGTCATTAGGTGCCTTGCTCTGAAGTTGATTTGTGTGGCTGTGTTCAGGTCCAGCATGCCTATTCAAGTGAGACAATTCTCCCGAATCACTGTTTCGAGCTTCCTGTTAAAAAATAGCACCCCGTGCGTTCAGCTTTCACTGACAAGAGCACTTTTTTGCAATGTACTATATTCACATTCACATTGTCAAGAGATTCTTCTGGTTTACCAAGGGTGTCACCAATATCGGGACCATGCATTAAGCTGAACTCGAGGTGACGTCACTGAGTAACCGCTTTGAATGCGGCAGAATAGCCATGAGCCATAAACCTTAAAACACACCCAGCTGCAGAAAGATACGTTTGCATCGTTGCCGAGGAAATCAGTTTAAAGAAAATGAAGCCCAAACCTTACGTATAAACCACAATGTGAAGAGAGTTGACGAAAAGCTGATGTTCAGAGGCTCTTCAAAGGTCACATAATCACCGCTGCAGGGGATATCGACACCGATTACTACACAATCGATCATCGGGTGACACAATTGAGCATGTTAGCACAACTTGGTAAACCAGCCCCATCTTACCAGTCATACAGCGCCTTTGATTTCTTCTAAAATCAGCATGGCAAAGCTCGCTGTTCATTAAAGCGGCGACACAACTTCTTCTGAAAGTATCCTCGCAAAAAGTCTATGGTCGTGTGCACTTCCTCAGGCACAACAGCGCAATCGATAGCGTCACAGTCGTGCCCATGTTGCTACCCTCAAGAATGTCGTGTGCAGCTTGTGACTTTAATAATATTTACTCAGCCATGAATACATCAAGTTTGCCAATATTTGGACATTGCAGAATAAAAATTGCTGTGCGTCAATCAAAAAGTCTGACTAGCACTATCAATGAATTTTCACATGGTAACAGCATTATTATTCAATACAATCCACGTTCTGATCACAGAAAATATAAAAGTAACCTTTACAATAAAATATCAAAAAACTCATACAAGAAACGCATTGAACAAAGCAGCCTTACACGCCTCAGCATCGCAGTTACAATGTCACGAAACAAGCAGGCATGGCAGAAACATTTGTCTTGCTCTAATGCATTCTATGTGAGTTATAACTGAACTTCTACATTTAAAGGTGGGATTTCCGTGGTAAATATGAAAAAGTCATTGCATTAGTGTCCATTGCTGCAATGGAATGTGATATTATTTGTTTTAACGGGCGAGCAATAACTCGGATAAATCAGCTGCAAGACATAGCACAATCTATAATTCCTCAAGCATAAAACTTTTCTCGAACAGGAAATCACAGTTATCAGAATTGTACGACACAAGTGATGAATATCCCGTACGCTACAGTCATTGACTACAATAATACGTGAAAATATGCATATCAATAAAAGAAGAAAATAATGAATTTTTTCTAGTTACTCTGACCACATGTGTAAAAAAACACTAACTCTGCCAGAAACACAGCCGTAGCAGAGGCCAACAGACAGATAAAAAGTAGGAAAAAGCGTTCCAGTTGAGCTAGCTGAGATAGAGAGACGTCAGTGTTGAGATATGCACTTAGTGTGTGGCTAACGCAACCAGGAAAGAAAATGAGCTCCGGCTGCCGAAGAAGCGAGTTCTCGAAAATTTTGTGAAGGTATTCCCGAAAGGCCCCCAAAAGCGGAAACTTTTTGCGAACTGGCATTGTCAACCACAGCGTTTGAAGCTCTTCTTTAGATTCAACAAATCCATGTACACGCCAAAACGTTATAACGCACGGGTGGAGCCTCCTCGTGATGCATACGTGGTCAGATCTATTGGCACAATCTACGCACTTCCAAACATTGCTGACTACGACAAGTTCTTTTCTTTGAAAAGCTTCCCGGAGTTTCACGCTGATGTTGCTGCTCTTTACGGTGTCTCGTTCTACAAGCTCATGCGTCATTGTGCCCTTCAGTACACAAGTGCTGACTTTCATGTTATCAAGGGCTTCTTCTAGTTCACTCAGAGTATCTATAACATTCGGAACACGCGTCAAGCTCAACCTCGAGACAAGCTCACTCCGAAAGTAGTTCGAGAGCGGGAGAATGGCAATGAGCCATACACCAAACAACACTCTTCGCTCCACAGAACTACGTTGTCGTGATTCAAGAAGATATGAATTGGCCAAAAAAGAAGCTAACAAGAACATGAATGAAACACAACTGTTGTTGATCAGTGCTTGCCCTGAGTGTAGCTCCTTTGAAAGAGAAAGCGCCAAAACGAACAACACCGAAATAAAAGCGACGAAAAGTAAAGCAATAACGAACTTTGATTGAAGGAAAATATCCAAGATGGATTCAGACTGGGAAACCATACCTTTGACGTAAAATGTTTCTTGCGCTTGAATGTAAGATGCTGGAATAGAAAAATCCCGATGTATCCAGGTGCTTACGGGGTGCATGTGCCCAGATATGTCTGTACTGCTCGCAACAATGTCATCGTACAATGCATTCACTGTCGCATACGATGTTCGTATCAGTGTGACATTGTATAGTTCAAGTGTTTTTAAAACAAATTCTGATTCATAGCTGGCTTGATCATATGCTGGGACACCTAAGTATCCTACCCGTAGGACGCTGTTTCTGAGCGCGCTGTGCCTAGATACTTTTCGACCTTTGAGTGCTGACTTTTTTGAGTACTCGTTTTGTTGTTTGACAATTGAGGTATTCGGGTTCAAAATACTTTCTCTGTCGTTTTCTACTGGGAGGCTGCAAGTGAACGTCGCAAAACGTATTTGACAAACGAAACGGTTCATTACAATTCTGGACTTACCGTTTCTTTCTATGAGGTGCCAATCGACCATATAGGAAGTTGTCACATTCATAAAAATCTCGCTGACACATTCTTGCTCTTTTAAATCAAGACTTAAAACAAGCGCTTTTGTCTCGATGCTCTGGGTTGCCTTCTTGCTCAAATCTATTAAAAATGCTTCATTCGGAAGTTTCCACAGCGTAACAGGCCATGGCATGTGCCGAAGAAATTCCTCGTCGTGTTCCCCCCAGACATTTCTGCAAGTAACCAGTGCCACATGATCACGCTTAGAGATGACGGTACACAGTCTTGTGAGAACCTGGTCATTAGACTGTATGTCTCCACATTGATGATCTTGGCCAGTCACAAGTAGATAGAGCAGGCTTTTGACTGTCGCCACAGTCCACCACCCGTGCATTATTGTATAATCTTGATGGAAAATGAACAATAAGGATATCCAGCGTGTACAAATATTTCAGACGAAGGAGACACTTGCACACGAGATGAGCTCTCACTTATGTGACTGCACCTGACTGTCGCCGGATCATGTACTTCAAAAAGGCGATCGCAAAAAGGCGTGATTTTACTTATAGACGCACTGTTGTTATCGGGCCGAAAATCTAGCACCGAAGCCGAACAGCCCCTACGCCTAGTGAATACCCGTGAAATTATTATGTTTCCATATATATGTATCTGCATTTTGCATTCATGACCCCTTCACTTATCACTCTCGCTTCTCGCATCCAACAGACTGGGCGACTCTTAATGACCACATAGGCAAAGAGCAGGACTACAGCTCTCGTTATTGAGACACACAACTCAGTAATTCATTTTATTCGCTTAAATACTTTATTGTCAGAACAATATGAACTAGATACGAATCAGGTTTCGATCGGGCGTGCAGGCCTCACTAAAACTTTCTGCCAGAATATTCATCGTACGCCACTTGAAAGCTTTGAAAATTGATGTCCTATCATTTCCAGTAGAGAATAACCTTCCTGCCTTCATATGATAGTTGAGGTGATGTGTGTTCTATACGACTCTTTTCTACATAAATCGTATGCAGAAGAGCAAAATAGTGCTATCGTTGTGATATTCACAGCAGAACGTCTACTAACGTGCATCTACGTCCGCCTGCATGAACATTTTGCACTTGGCATACACTGATATTCATTCGCAGTCCCACCTTTGCGCTTAGAACGGCAGGGGCCAGTCAAATAACCGAAGAGCGATGCCTGAAATTATAGGATCAAATATGGTGCAGAAAACGCAGTTGTTCGAAATCACCAAGCCGCGCTTAGCACAGCATGGACCAATCAATACACTGCGAAGGAAGTATAGCTAGAAGAAAAGAATATGTTAAGCTACAAAAATGAAAACTGTCGAAATGCCGACGCCGATGCCATAGTTCTCCTTCCGAGCGAGCGCTCTTAACACACTGATTGTTCATAGCTACAATAATGCGCATAAATACAAAGTTTTACGCATATAATAATGCACGCAGCGTAACGCCGAAAAGTATCAGCTAATGAGGCACAACATGGTCAGTCTAACTAGGCTCTGTTGCAGGGCGAAGGCTTCTCTCATGTTCTGTAAGCTGTAAAACTTTTCATCTCAACTGTCACACAACTTTCTGTCTCTCCTTCGCGAGTTCGCCTTTTCTGGGAAACCTGTTAGTTACACTTATTGACTAGCCGTTATCCTGCCTACCCACCAGGTGACCATTGTCTATTTATTATTGATTTCAAGGAGGATATAAAACCCCCGTTTGTTTATTCACCCAATCTGCTCTCTAGCCGCTTCTTAACGTTAAAACAAGGCAAACTTTATCTCACCCACGTTTAAAAAAACAACCACCGATTCCACACCAGTCTCGTTTTTTACCTTTAGTTGTTTTCCATCTGTTTGGTCATCCCCATGCACAGGAGATTTTGTTACGTATATTTTATAACTATCCGGTGATAGCTGCCAATAATTGTTGTATCACACATGCGTGTCCGTTTTCGTTGTAGAATAAAACCTGGCCAGCTTCTGTCAATAAAGTTTACTGTAAAGTAAAAATGAGTTTTCATACGTAGAATTCTGTCTCGTGTATCTTGTTTCACTATGTTCTCCTAATACCACTACCGAAGCAAAGATGCTTATATGGTTTGATGCGGTAGTGAGTGTCCCGAACAACGTGAAATTCAGCGCACTGCGAGGAGTGTACCTTACTCTAAATAAGCATGCGAGAAAGCTGGATTATCGTGTTCTTTTTGTGCACAGGAGGATGGACTCAGCGCGACTAAGCGAATGCCTTACCTAAGAAGCACTTTCAAGAGAACGGACAGTCACAGCTGCTATGAATCAGCAACTACCAAAACAAGAAATTCAATGCAATTTTCGCTCTTTAAAAACTTAACATAAAGGGACCCTGCAACACTTCCTGATCATAATCAGGAAACGCAGCCAATTGGTAGTAGAGGCTTCAGAGACCACGCCAGCCAAATAGTATAGAGCGGCAAGCAGCATGATATTCACAATAAAATATCAAATCAGCTAAAAATTGCTTTCTCTTCTCTCAAGAAATGACGAAAGATGCTCAAAAATTGCACGTAGAAGGGCATCTATCAGTCATTTGCTCATTTGAACATGGCAAACTTGGTCGTTACAAGTTTCGCCGCGGGTTACCACGACTTGTCCACGCGTACGCGCGCCATCACAAGGAAAAATTCACTTATTCGAAGAAAAAAAAAGTGCTCACAGGGATGAGGTGCACGTGACGTCTTTTATTTGCTTCTGCCATTCCTCTTTAATTAGCCTGCAGTGCTTTCAACAGGATGAGAGAAGATAGAACGCGATTGCAGCGAGCGGCAATTCTTCGTAACACCGCTATTACGGGATGGATTTCAAACTTTTGGGGGCAAAGAATTCGTAAGATAATAAGCGCTTTTAGTTGAAACATTCCAAGGTCACTTGAAAGAGTCTTCAGGGTCCCGTTACTCAATGCTGCGTCAATGCAGAGGAGCAAACTGAGAGACACACAAACGTAATTCCGGGGAATTTAAATGGGTTATTGAACAATAAGCACAAGTTTCAGACACGATGTCTCACTGTAGCAACACGCCAGAGACGCACGGCCTTGGTCAGCTAGTATAGTGCCGCATATTTCGAGCTGTGACAACTCGCTTTTTGTGTGATCACCTTCTTCGTTGTGAATTGTTTATTAGCTCTTTATGTTTTAGGTCATATTGCAACAGTAACTAGCCCCCTTCGCTATCTTTTTCCAGTGGGAGATTTCTCGCTGCTTTAAAAGTGACGAGGTACTGTTGCTGTTGGGTCAGTAGACGGCAATGCACTGCCACGTACTGATTTGTGAGTTGGTTTCTCAACACTCTTCACCTTAGTAGTTTCGCCATAAAAATAACCACTTCAACACCTTGAACATGCCAATGAAGTCATCACGAGAGCAAATGTTGCTACACACTGAATAGTCTACATTGTGTGCTTTTTGTGCTCTCAACTTTCTTTTGATTATCTCAAATAAATCTCTATTCCCGTGATCCTAGATACTCTAACTGTCTGTAATCAACTACGGGGCATTCGCGTGGTCCACGACCATGACCTAATCAGTTGAGGCAGCTCTCTTGGTGATTCTTCATTTAGGCATCGCGAATCTTAAAAGTTATTACAGCTATTGACATGAAGTTTTTGAATGATACCACTGTTTCTTCAATGCATCTGTTTGGCTTGCGCGATATCTTTAATGCAACCGGTTTTCCGTATGACTTTTCTGTTCAGTGATATTCAAGGTGTATGCTGCTTCGCCGAGCTAACTTCTCCCTTCATCATTTCCTGGCTGCGCAGCTCTCTATATCTTCTAGATGACGCGCACACTGTAAAGAAAAGACGCGGGGAGGTTGAAAGCTAACCGCACCGAAAGAGCGGAATTCGACACCTTCAGACCACGCCTTGATAGCACGCGTTCAAGTGTTCTTCTCCGTAGCTAACCACCAACACGTTGTGTCTTTCTGGTGCCAGCTGCGTTTTTGAAACCACGGCAAATTAAAGTTAACCAGATGAATTTTCTGCTTTACTTCTTCAAGGTCTAACAGCTCTATCAGCACTTTGTTGTTTTTATTCTTCGGTTATCTACCAACATGTCCGTGCATCTAGTTATCTTTGGTTATAACATGAAAATCCGCGCTGGCAATTTGTAGTCGTTGGCTGTGATTGAAAAATTAAGATGCACGAAAATCAATGAAATGGAGATAATTACATTGCGAGTGCATTTAGGCCTGTTCCGTAATAATCAGATGTTCTAGAGTGCAAATGTCACTCTAGGTGATCTAGAGTAGTAGGACGCGCCCACGCTGAAACACGTAGGAGCAGCCTCACCGCCATGTGGGAGGCCCTCTGGACAGCCTTGAGTTGCGGCCACAGACAATACGAATGGAGCTTCCTTGAAGGCCTCCCCGTACCAGCAGTACCATCGACTTTTCCTTAGGAAGCGTCAATTCAGAGAAAAAAAAAGTGCCCTGTATCTTCATGTTTCACTGCAAATGTCATCAAAAGACGATTGTCTTGCGTCTGAACAGTGTGAATCAAACGTTTATTTGATGTTCTGCGCGAGAAAATCAGTGAATTGTATTCTGGCGGCGCTGCGCTAGAGAGTCTTGATGCGTGAAGCGAAAGCGAACGAGCGCATCGAGTCACGTTACACACGAGCGCTATCTGAAAGTTATCTTCCAAAACAAAGGAAGGCGTGCGTGCCCGTCTTGGGGGCGACAAGGAGTAGAACACCAAATGACAGGCAGGTTCCAGCACCATGTCTTCTTAGTAAAGCGTAGGGAAAACTTGCGTTTTTGAGCATTGCGTTGCATTGCTAACGCAGCGTGATAAACGCTACGGTCCTTAAGATTACTTATGTATGCCTTTTCTAGTACAAAAACCCACACATACAAAAAAGTGACGTGTTGTTATGGTGCCTAAGATATGCGCAATAATTGCTTTTTGATTGACAACCAGAGAAGTGTGAGCGCTGGAACTCGAGTAATATTGGTGGGCGCTGCGGCTTGGGTTGCCCGTTTTGGGGTATCATTCGATGCTGTTTGAGGTATTGTTACGGTGAAGAAACAGACAACTGTACAGACAGACAGACAGACAGACAGACAGACAGACAGACAGAAGGACAGATTATAGTTTTGCGTCGAAGTACTCAAGAAAGACTATTGTCTTTAAAAAACATTGTTAAAGACAAAACAGATAATGAGTTTGGAGCAGGGGTTGAATGATTTGTGAGAATGCGGCAGTTTCACCATCTTTCAGCCAAGGTTAAAGAACCTACAGCTGCCTCCGGGATCTCCCCCGCTCACTACATGGTTACCTAGCCCAGCAGCGTGGCCCAGCAGCGAGGATATATGTGCTGATATGCAGTGGCCTCAACTGAGAGCACTTTTAACATTTGGCGCTATCAGCTTAAGCAAGGGTGAGGCTGCTATATTTAGCATGAATATTTGAATCCAAAGTTTAAAATTCTTGCAAGCAAACGTGCGACACAGTGATATACACAGCGTAACCCATGATCTGCAAAAGGGAGGTTCCCGCTACGAGAAACTTCTTTTGGACTAGAACTGTCTTTTTTTCTTAGGAAATGAAATGCGGAAATACAGCATCATGCCTCGGAGAGACATACTAATGATTCAACTAATAATTACAACGTTTGCAAATGATAGAGGCGGCGTGATGTTACAATTTCGCAGGAGTTCAATTAATATTTGTGGTGTGTGTCTTGGTCTGGCTTTATTGTTTATCAGTTTCACAACAAGAGATTCACTTTGAAGCATCGTGGTCATTGCCTCACCTGCGGGTCTTATACTTTATTTACTTCATGAATACATGCTTTCGAATTTTGCGCTAAATGTGTGAGACCATAGGTCTTCAAGCTAACTCATGAGTCAACTCACTGGTTCAGATGAAGCCGTGAATATGCCTGTGAGTTGGTATGGTAAGGTATATTTTGGAGAGTTTGATTCCGAATGAGTCTGCTTCAGATAAACATGGCGAGTCTTACTGCGAGTGAGCACTAAGCCTAAAATAAGTTTCTTGGGTGATTCGAGGGAACTCCTCGAATTTCTTTACAAAAGATTTCTTTACTAAAATTCAGCGTTAAACCAGCCTTTTGTTAAATCACCTGTTATATTCGGGCTGACTCACACATATTATATCTCACAAGCTTTGATACGCTGGCTCAACCTTTATTGCTCAATGGTATTCATTATGGAGCAGAGCAGAGAACGTAGCGTCCCTACTTTTCCTCCCGCAGCTGCATAAAAACTCTTTCCCAAAAAATACATAAATATCTCTTGTGAGCGACCACTTTTAAAAAAGATGACCTTACTTGACTGAACTTAGGTGTTCAGAATTGGAAGGTACGACCTCAAAATACGCCAAGTACAGAACCGATTACTAAGGTGTCGTGTTCGATAGCTTCGCTGCAGTGGTCGAAAAAGCCTCGCTAACGGGCTCATCGGTCGAGCTACTCGCACCTACTCAGACTACGGTAGGGCAGGCAGCCTGAGTCTGAGTGAGTCCGAGTAACTAAACTTTTGGCGAGTTGGCGTCCCAGTGGATCCGGCTGAGAAAATTCTAGTGAGCCTGTGCCCGAGTGAGTCCAGTTGAGAAAAAAAATTTCGTAAAGGTTTAGGTGAGCCCTAAGATGCATTTCAGTGAGAGATAAATGCATTTCATGAGTGAACCTGAGGCAGCTCAATATTTTTTGCCGACATATGTTTGAATGACAGTGATTTGAACCAATTGCAGTTTACTTCATTTTATTTACTCTGAAAGCCACATGTCGAAATCAAGGGGAGTTGATACAGAGAAGGCAAAATGCATTATGAAAAAGAGCTATTCAATAAACAATACACTTAACACTATATATGTTAGCTGCACAAGGGCGGGGAACTTAGTATAAAAAGAACGGTATAAAATTTCTGGTTTTCAAAGTATAAAGTTTGCTATAAAAGAATAATAATTGTCATTGTTACCAAGGTCTCGGCTACGTGGTGACTCTTTACTTAGGTAAGAGCTATAAATGACCAATAAAAACACTGAAAATAATTGAACGTGATGACAACATTTGATAGCGTTTCATGCGATGGGATATGCACTGCTTCTTCAAGATCAGTTGGTTACGCAAGGTGGTATGTTAAAATATTTTGAGAAATCGGGCCAAACGCAATACATTTCGACCGAATCAGAAAAACAGAATGCCTAGGGGTTATTTAATGAAGGTATACAAGCAACGCGATTATTGTAGGAAAGTATGAAACGAACGGAGTCATTCTAAACACGTTCAAGAAAATTAATGGTGTTATACTCGTGCGATCGAAATTAAAACGAGAACGTATTGCACAGTATTGAACTATAACAAAAAATAACTCAATTTAATAAGCATTCCAAACGACCTTTTGTATATTTGCTTGTACAGCATCCCCTATGATTCACTCTTCCAATCGGATGCTCTCTATCGTGAAATAAGAAACTATTTCTGAAATATACTTGCATACTTAACTAATTTTCGTCGAATACTCCGAAAAACGTGCTTTATTAAAAGAGGAAGAAAGGGTTTGTCAGTAATGCTCGTAACCACACTGCAATCGAACCTTGAAAACCGTTTTTATTAACCCATCATGATGAACCTCCTAATTGCAACCAATCTTTGTTTTATTCTACCGCCCCTACGTAACGGCTATTTTTCCAAACGAAACAGCAATGTTGCCAAATTATAAAAGAAAACGAGACTTTCTTTTGAATCATTTGTCAGAAATTCAATTGCTGGTATCAATTTATTTTACCAAAAGCTTAAACATAAACAACGTAAGTATAAAAAAAGCGTTTCATTTAAAAATAAAACCCATTGCCTGAAAGGTGATTGTCTTTTTGTTATCGTCATAATTGGTCTAAATCGTTTGTTGCCACAAAGAGGCATTTAAAACGTAAACCGCTCTTGTAGCTATTCTAGGCAATTCTATTATCTATCTATCTATCTATCTATAGATAGGTAGCTATGTACACGGCAAGTACACTCTTAGTGAAATCCTGGCTAGACTACACGCCTACAGGCAGGAAATTTCCGCTGCCGTGGTCTAGTGGTTGAGGTACTCAGCTGCCGACCCGTAAGTCACGGGATCGAATCCCGGTGGTGGCGGTGGCTGAATTTCCGATCGAGACGGAAATAGTGTAGTCCCTGTGCTTAGATTTGGCGGCACTTTAAACAACCCTAGGTGGTCGAGATTTCCGGAGCCCTCCACTATGGCGTCTGTCATAATCATATGGTGGTATGGGACGTTAAACCTCACAAATAAATCAATCAATGCAGGCAGGAAATAAAGTCAAATTATCGCCGCTTGTACACGGCTCCGTAGCCGTGTCCCAGAGAAACCAGCCCGATTGGAAGTGGTCTTCGAAATAGCCGGTATTTTTTATCAATTTTTTCCTGGCAAGATACGGCCTGCGATTAGGCGTGACATTTCCATAGGCGGCCCGGCCCTGAGGTGGTGGCGAAAAAGAACGCATTATTTTACGCTTCTGAGAGTGGTTTCTCGCCGATAATGCGGCGGATATTATGAATAATATGACTACAGGTAAATAGAAATCTGTTAGTATCACAATCATCTACATTTGCAAGATTAACATGCAAAGCACACACAGCTCTGGAATCGAACTTGGGACCACACGCACGTGAAGCAGATATCTTACTCATTGCACCACAGCGCCACCGCATGAAGGCAAGTCTTTTTGCCGAGGTATGTATCTACCAAGTGGATTTTTGCAAACCGTCGACGGAACCTTGAACTGTTTTTGTGCCATATACATGCATTTATTTGGCGAATAGTTTATAGGGCTCCATGAACTCGAGGCAACCAGGATGAGCGCTGTCTGCTCCTACTTCGGTTTGATATGCGCCGTTCCGCAAGAACAATTACCGTGTGTTTGTGCGTCGTTTTAGTGCTTCCCCGTGAACCGAGGGTGTTACGCTCACCGAAATTGGCGGACGAGACTATATTCCGCTGTCAAAACCAGCATATGTTCCTCGCACGTGCATGTGCTGTGAGACGTTTGGCTGATTTGTGTCGGGAGGTACACGCGTGTCAGTGACAGCAGCCTATTCTCAGCTGTTTGAAGACAATGTAATTTCGCACGTAAACGTTGCATGGGTAATTTAGCGTGCCTACTCTAACATTTGCATTTCGTACGCACTAACTGCCGTGAGCTGAACGCTTGAGCAGGAGTGCCTTTTTAGGACTTCGACGATTACATAATTCTACCATTAGAATTTATGCGCATTATTTCGTGTATAGAATGGTTTTTGCTCATTTTCAGTTTTTAACTAATGTTATTTATGGGAAGTGCCTACTTATACCTTTATTCAGCATCAAACCACTGTTCAAGTGAATGATGGAACACGCGCCCAGGTCAAGTACAACGTACACAAATTAGCGACGGTCAGGTCCGTATCCCTCCAAATAAATAATGCTTCTACACATCTTTTTCACGAAGGTTCGCCTGCAGTTGGGGTCAAGAAATAGTGCAGAACGAATCTAAACATCTTTATTGTTACTGCATGCTGTTGCTCTTTGGAAAATTCGGATTTTTATTGCTGGTACATTTTATCTACAGCAGTACACTGGTTTTCTTGTTCGTGGTTCACTGTTACAAATCTATGCTGGAATATGAGAACTGTACCTAATAATCAAAAGAATAAGCAAACATACGCTCTCCTGCTGACTTCTGCGCCTGACTTCTGACTTCTGTACTTGATGTTCATCATCAAATTACGCAACCGCTAATCAAACATCGACCAATCAACTTTCAATTTCGATCTCTCTCTGTCTCGCTGCCTTCGGTTTGTTTTCTTTTTGCCATGTTTTCCTAAAATCATCAGTTGAACTTGTTTCGTAGAACATGAGCATCAACATACATAGGCCAGTGTATGAGTAAGCTGTCGCGCATGCTCAGAACTCCTTTATTCAGTGCATGACATAATGTCATACCTCGACAACTGATAAACGGAAAGTTGTTTTACTCTTTTATCGAAATCAAAACAGTAACAATGGGACTGTACATCCCAGTGTTTGCCCAAATGCAGATAGATGTATGGTATCTTGACTGAAGTGTGGCGTATGGCACTGGAAGATGTTTCCGTCCCACACCCTCTTGTAGAAAAACGACTATTTGAGTGCTTTATGAAAAATTGACATTGGCAGCATGAACTGAAGGAATTCAAAGAATAAGTATCCTGTGGTCCTATATAGCAGGTGTTCACAAAAAATTCATGCATATTACTGATGAAGGTTTTTGAGTAGACAAGGAATTCTTCCGACTAAGAACATTAACCTAGGACAAGAAATGGCGATTGGCAGAACGACGGGAATTACCTTGTCAGTCGCCCTAAATATTCATTTGTTTTATATTTATTAGTAATACCTCAAGTACGAAGCTTGTGGGTATACATCAAGATTTTGATGTGATGGACAGACAAATATTCTATAAACAGCTTGAATAGCTTGTGGGTTCCACCGGAGCACAGAATCTTTGAATACTGTGCTGTGGTCTGTTGCTGCACAGGAGCGGAACTATGCAGTGGTCTGTGACTCATGTGGCAGGACGGATGACGAGCAGGCAAGTATAATGAAGTGCTAGGTGAGGAATGGTAAAACCTGCGAAAGAGGGATCTTATATAGCGTACTGCCTGGTTTTGTACTGCTTCAAGCACTTTAGTAAGGTTAGCTTGATGCCGGTCTCAAGAATAGGATGCCTATTCTATCTTGTACCAGACATTTGTTTGCTAAACTATCAGTTTTACCGATGGGGAATTACGGAAGTGCCTTTGAAAGTATCTTAATTTGCGGTTAGTTTTAACAATGATGCTTGTGGAGTGATATGACTAAGAAAGATTGCGAGAGATAATGGCGCCGAGGAACCGAATGATTTGACAGGAGAAGCCACAGTGTTGCACAAGACATACTGTGGTGGAGAGAAAATTCTTCTACGGGTAAAAGAAACTAGCAGGGGCTTAGTAATATCAGGCGACTTTGGCCATATGCTACAGCAAGCAGTGATTCTATCTAAGCCATCTTGAAATAATCAGGAGCCATGATAACTATGAGGAGGTCGATAAACGATGAAAGTTTATGCGAAGTGTCGTATATTGTAGGTGGTGTTGGAGTGAGAATTATACATATATAAGAAAATCATGGCTCGCAACATGGTTCCTTTGGTACTCCGTATCGAACATGGTTTCTGTTTTAAAAATTATTGTTAGCATAAAAAAACTGCTCCCAGTTAGTGAAAAAAGATACGAATCTTATTAAAAACAAAGATTACGGTTTATGCGGGAAATTGTCAAAAGTAGTTTCTGATGTAACGTTTTGTCGAACGCCCCTTCGAAATAAATAACACAGCGTCCACTCGAACGTTTGTATCAAGGTGAAAGCGAATGTCGTTGACGAACAATGGTAGTTGTTTGTCCCAAAGAAGCCGCAAAATTAAAGTTAGGAAAAAACAGGTTAATCAATTACAACAACTTAACCTCAAATGAGTATATTTTGTGTTTTATTAGTGAGTATCAAACACTGCTAGTGACTTAGGGGGGTAACTTTGGCATGAAGAGAGTAAGTGTCTTCGTGGGACTGAGAGAATCTTCCCATTCTCCAGTCATCCGTTACCTCTCCCAACGATGACTGCTGAAAGACATGGCATAACATCTAGCCGAAGACGTGTTTAGCTTTTTTCTAGAATTTTTTAATTGATGCTATCAACGACCTCTGAGGACAACGCCACAAGACATCAAAGCTCTTACTATAGAGAGAAATATGTTTGCGACGCCGGTCGTAGTGAAAGTGATATCAGCCATAATGTTACGTATGAGCACAGGACAGAAATTTGCGTATGTTATCAACAGATTTGTAAGTAAAAGGAAAGAAAATCTGTGAGTAAGTACTTCTGTAGTTTCAGAGTGAAAAATGAACTAGCTTTGGCTATCGTGCAGAGACATTGGTAGCGAGTGACAGGATTGAGAATCCCTCAGGATCGTTTCGTGTTATCGTGCAGCATGTTCGTGAGGGTGAAAAAAAATTCTCATTTGGTTCCAGTAGAAAGGAATTTGAATGTCTTTTATGGAATGCGATGCTTTGCCTTGCGCACTCTATGTTGGAATGCTTATTACACCAAATAATTTTTATTCAAGCGTTTTAGTGTTCAGTTGAACTAAGATGACAATTTCTTTATTTTCTTTTACTTTACGTGCATTTTTCAGGTCAAGCATTTTGTTTGTAAGCAGGATCAAGTTTTCGTTGACAGAACGTTTAAAAGTCAGAGAGAGAATTTGAAAAAAATATTTTGTAGTTTGATATTATAGCTGCTTACTTTAGTTTGTCGTAAGAGTAACAGCTTGTTTTGTGGGGTGCAGTAAGTTCAAAAATAATTAAAGCAAGAAGTACTGAGTGATCACTAAGGCCGGACATGTAACTGATAAAAATTTGTCAGGATGAGAAGTAAGCGCGAGGTGAAGTATGTTCCATGAATTTTAGTTTTGGCGTGTAGGCATGTGTAAACGTTGTTTGAAACCGAACACGAGACAGCTTTTTGTGAAGTTGTTTTCAGCGGCTTTCACCGAAGTGGTTGCATCGGGGTTAGATCATTTAATGAAGGAAAAATTGATCTCACCAAGCACAATGATATGTGACCGGCGATGCCAGTTTATGACAGAATAGAGCGCCCCATTATAATCTGCCTTAAATTACATGCCAGGATCAGGCAAGTTATAACAGCCCCGCCGTGGTGGTCTAGTGGCTAAGGTACTCGGCTGCTGACCCGCAGGTCGCGGGTTCAAATCCCGGCTGCGGCGGCTGCATTTCCGATGGAGGCGGAAATGTTGTAGGCCCGTGTGCTCAGATTTGGGTGCACGTTAAAGAACCCCAGGTGGTCTAAATTTCCGGAGCCCTCCACTACGGCGTCTCTCATAATCATATGGTGGTTTTGGGACGTTAAACCCCACAAATCAATCAGGCAAGTTATAACATCCACCAACTATGACTGGTGGGTTGGAGGCAGTACTCTAAACAAACGTAGCTTATAATGGTGTGCTCACTTGCATTTCTACTCATTAGAGGTAATCATGAGAGCCTATGAGCACCACACCGCCCTTTCTGTTGGGTCAATTATGTGGAAAGATGCCAATATTAAGAAATACTGATGAAATCTGAGAGTTGTGAATGAGCGGGTGAAGCCCTGTTGCAACTAGAATAACTTTGGACTGGTAGTGCGGTAAATGTTATCGAGTGTGTCAAGTTTCGATAAGATGGTTCCAGTGTCGGTGTAAGTAATAGCTGATAGTAGATGAACCGTGCTTGCAGGATGGAGCAGAGACAACAGTTATTGTGTTTTTGTCAAATCTGTGAAGTTGCTTACCGATGAATAAGCTTTCGTAACGAAGTCAGTATGGCTCCTGTTGAGACTTGGTAAATGGAATCAAATGTTTTCTAGCCTGAAAATTATTGATGGAATAGCCCACAGAGATTCTGAAATTTTAGTCTTTAAGCATTTTAGCGCTCGAGAAGATTTATTGCCGTATGTTCAAGTAAACAAATGTTATTGCGATTGGTCTATTTATTCAAAGTTTACATCAGCTCAATCTCTGAGCCCTTTCTACATTCATGAGCTCATCGGCAGCGCACCGTTTTATGCTGCAGTGTTCCATTATTAATGCTTCGCATTGAGTCCACGGTTCACTTTCAGCCTTCCTAAGGCCAATAGGCACCATGTTTGTTCGAAGTGCCCTATCTTCGAAATAATACAGCCTGGATTTAATCAATGAAACGTGTTGGTAAGTATATAAATATCATCGGCTATTTTTGCTCAGCAGCTACTGCTAGGCAGTGTATTAAGGGCGAAGCTCCGAAAGATGTACGTTTGTTTATATCTTCTATATATTGTTACGCATGCCTTGGAAGAAAACGAAGATGGGTGAACATGCTGGCTGCCACAAGCTGGAGGAAGAAAGAAGACGACGACATTGCGATCATCAACCAGTTGGCCGCTCCGGCGCTTCTCTTCGCGACCAAAATAAACGGCCCCCTTCAGCAGTATACGTCCTGGTCCTCCTTGTGCGTAACAGATTGGTGGAAGCGTGCTTGGTAAGACAAGCCCAACGACGGGAGCTTCACTACCTGGACTACGCCGCAGCCGCCGCCTTGCCGGACTCCCGCCTGCGCCGATCGTAATGGCCCAAGAGCAACCATCTAACGCTTCAAGGCCAACTCCAATGGGTTCCGGGCCCTACTACCGTGTCCCGCCAGCCTCTGGAGGAAAATCGGGAGAGGATGTCGACGTGTGGCTTGTCCAGTACAAGCGAGTCAGCAAGTCCAACGGCTGGGATGCCGCCGCTCAGCTCAGCAATGCGGTCTTTTGCCTTACGGATACGGCGCTCGTGTGGTACGAAAACCACGAGGACACACTGACGACGTGGGACGTTTTTGTTGCAGAGCAGAAAGCGTGTTTCGGCGACTCGAGCGTCAAAAGAAAGCGGGCAGAGCAGACATTGTCTCAACGCGCGCAGCTTCCAGGTGAGACATGTACCACGTATATAGAGGATGTGCTGAAGCTCTGCAAGGTGGTCAACGATCAGATGTCAGAGAACGACAAAGTAGGGCATTTGCTGAAAGGCATAGCCGAAGATGTATATAATTTTCTCATCGGAAAAGAGCACCTGAGCTCGGTGTCCGACGTGATTCGGCATTGCCGAACTTTCAAACAGCTGAAAATGCGAAGGATTGCTACAAAGTTCGGCCGGCTCACAAATGTTACAACGGTTGCCAGCATCGACACGAGCACCCGCCCAGACCTGTCCTCGACGATTCGAGAGATTGTTCGTGAAGAACTTTTTCGCTATAGAGAACAGACGCATTCAGCAGTTGATCACTTTTCTGTAAATGACCAACATTCGGTGTATGTGCCACGTGAGGCTGTGACTGCGCCGCGGCCTTCTACGACCCCTTGGCAATCAATGGTTAGTGCAGCAGCTGTTGAGTACAGCACACCCCCACAGCCAAGGAGAGCACCGCGCTTGCCAGCTCCTCGCCATGACCGACGCCCCCAGCGTCCGCCTCCTTCGCGACGCCCGGTCTATCCCTATGATATACGGAACGAACCGACCCACTCCGCCAGGGAAGACGATGTTCGATTCAGACGATGTACGAACAAAGAGAGTTTCGACCTCTCACAGTTTGCTACTCCTGTGGTGTACCAGGACATATTTCGCGATTTTGCAACCGTCGACGTGTAGCCCCATGGTATGGCTACCCACCACACTTTGCACGGCCTTCCGAACGACTTCGCGATGACCCGCGAGCAACGTAATATGGCCCACCACAACACTTCACACGATCGTCTGATCGACCGTACGACGACCCTAAAGCAACACACCTGCTGCCTCGCGACGACTACTGGACACGCAGCTTCCGGAACCACTACCCTACATTTGACAGGAGTTTGACGCCTCCACCGCCTCGTGTTCCCCGTTCTCCTTCACCACGGCGTCGCAACACATCTCCTTTGCCACAGGAAAACTAGCAAGCGCGGCCGATAGAGGTGAGGTCGCCGGAGACGTGCTAATATCAGAAATACCTCCTGTGTTGATGCTCAAGAACAAAGTACGTGTTTTTGTTGACGGTGTGCCTGTGATGGCTTTGGTGGATACGGGGGCAACCATTTCGGTCATGAGTGTGTGTTTGAAAGATACCTTGGGGCGGAAGGTTTTATTTAAGTGGAATCAAGCTGCGAAGTTTTGCGGAGTGAGTCGTGAGGCACTGCATCCTGTTGGTGTGTGTCAAGCTGACGTATTTCTCGGAGGCCGCGTTATCCCAACGGAGTTCGTGATTATTCCGCAGGCGACACATGATGTTATTTTGGGTATGGAATTTTTGAGGGAGTGTGGTGCGACTGTCGACTGCCGCACAGGGACAATAGTCTTGAGTGATCACGTTCCGCCAGCACTCTTGGAAAACGCTGTGGATGGTGAGACGGCATTGTGTGTCTGTGGCGACACTATCATACCACCGTTATCAACCATTCGTGTACCTGTTGGTTGCAGCGACAGCTATTCCGCCAACCTTGATGCCAACGTTGAACCAAAGTACACCAACTGTATGAAAAAGAATGTGTTGATCCCACATTGTGTGGTGTCGATCAGACGTGGACGCGCTGGTTTATGGACTGTCAATTGCTCTACAGAACCCGTGATGTTACCAGATGGTCTAAAGTTAGCCGTCGTCAGTGGACAACACGAGGCCTTACTGGTGACCGAGCTTAGAGATGAGCCGGAAGAGCATCGTAGTCACAGTTTTGAAACGGCTCTTCTGTCAATGGTGAATAAGTCGCTGAGCACAAGTGAACGCCAAACATTGGTCAACGTACTTTCGAAGCACGTCTCTGCAATCGAATTTGCGCAGAAAGACAAAGTGCCCCTAATCCCTGCTTCTCGGACATGTCACACTATCAACACGGGTTCGGCCAATCCGATTAGACAAAAGCGATACCGTGTTTCGTCATCCGAGCGGCGGATTATTAATGAGCAGGTGAACGAAATGATTGAAAACGGTATCATTCAAGAGCCGGTAAGTCCATGGGCAGCTCCAGTAATTCTCGTTAAAAAGAAAGACGGATTCTGGAGATTTTGCGTCGCTTATCGCCGATTGAATGCTGTAACAAAAAAAGACTTGTACCCACTTCCACTTATTGATGATGCCATAGGCTGTCTGCATTCGGCCTCTTACTTTTCCTCTGTAGACTTAAGATCGGGCTACTGGCAAATTCCCTTGCATCCTGAAGATAAAGAAAAGACAGCCTTTGTAACCCCTGACGGCCTTTTTGAATTCAACGTGATGCCATTTGGACTGTGCAGCGCGCCGGCGACGTTCGAGCGATTTATGGACACTGTTCTTCGTGGCTTGAAGTGTAACATTTGCATGTGGTATCTCGACGACGTGCTGGCTGCCCCAAGCTGGAGAAAGAAGGAAGACGACACTGCGATCATCGACCTGTTGGCTGCTCGGGCGCTTCCCTTCGCGACCAAAATAAACGGCCCCCTTCAGCAGTATACGTCCTGGTCCTCCTTGTGCGTAACAATATGTACGCGACTACCTATATATTTTCCATTTTCCAAGTCCCCACTACTTCGTTCTTGCAAACATCCCACTATGCCCCATCACCGACCCACCACTTCACCGACCATAAACAAATACAGTTCAGAAGTAGCTAATGCCAAATGCAAGACGCTCGTGTACTTGTATCGAGGTGCGCGTTGAAGAACCATAGATTGTCCCACTGTGTCAATTCTTTGTACGTGACCGCCAACACTTCATCCTTTGCAAACTGCTCACTACTTTGTCCTATCTCGTTACGCCCCATCACCGATCTACCGCTCCAGCGACCATAAAGCAGTTTTAATGAAGGGCGAACGGAAGCGACGTCTTGCTGCCACTTTCGAATAACAAAATTTCTGGTATAAATATGTACAGTGTTTACCTCGCCTTTGATGATGTAGTGGGCGATGTTCGCCTATAATTTAGTTTAGCGATGAAATCTTCTAGCGCGTCGCCCCACTCATCATCATACACCCCGTGGATATGCTGTGATTTTTTTTCTATTTTATTGAAGCGCTTACTGGTATTATCCAAAATTGTCACTTAAAGTTAATTTATGACGAGTAGACTTGATCTCCTTTAGCAGTGCCACTTGCCTGAAGCGTATCTTGTTGAGATATTGGTGGTTTAGCTTCCGTGAGCGTTAGCGATATTTTCTGATAATACAAACAACTGTGCAATACCATTTGTGAGATGCCTAGCAACTACAATACAACACAATGGGTTTAGCAGCAAAAACATGCCAGCACAACGAGTGTGTGTATTGAACGACCAATATTAGTATTTTATCTGCAAAGCAAATAGACGTTATAGGTTAGCGTTGACTCAATACGATGCAGTGCCACAGAAACCATGGAAGGCCACAAGTTTGTGTTTATAAGCCGGGAATGCGGTGAGAGAGAGGTTGATTGTCGATTACCTATTTATCGCGAGTTCTACGAAAGGCAGTCGTAACCATTGCGATTGTGCAGTTGTAGATATAACCGTGCATCAATGTCGTTGTAGAATTCCAAAAAAAGACTGCCATGCCCTCCCATGATGTTAACATTCATGCTGCGCATGTGCCGAAATCAGGTAAACACAAGTGTGCAGTACGCAGGTAGAATGTTCTCAGCTGTGGGATACCAAAAGTGATGCCAGTTGCTTCATATCATCGAAGCCGAGTGTTGTTTGCTGTGGCTGAGGCATCTAATACGAACGAGCTGCAAGCAGGTGGGGATGCAGGAGAACCAAAAGACTTGCCATTCCTTGGTAGTAACTCTATCGTCAGTAGGTACGGGAACAAGAGCACTTGCAAAACAAATAGGCGTTCAAAGGGCGCGTTGATTCTTTGCGCTGCAGTTCCGCTGAACCTGACTGAGGTGACCAGAACGCTATTTCCCACCATTAACTGTTCTGCCATGATATAGAAAACTAGACCATAATTTTGATTACCTGGACGAGAGCAAGATACTGAAGAGCTGGGAGTTAGAAGTGTAAACTGTGTCATAAATATGTCAATGCTGACTGCAGCACCACAACTAACCTGGTCGCAGATGCACAAAAAATGATCAGAGATTCACATTTATTACGCTGTACCGATAGAAGGCAAGATGATTATACAGAAGTTGTTAGACGTAGTTAGCATATTTAGGCTCCTTCAGTCAATATGCCAAAACGGCACGCACAATCGCTGCGGGATGAGGGTCATGTCACGCAGATTCGACGTTCCGCGAACCATTAATTTGTCTCTGATTATGGGACGTGACTTACGAGTCAGGAGGGAGCGACATACGTGCTCGATAACAGCACAACAGAATGCGTGCCGGACAACAGCCCGGCAACAGCGAAAGTAACACAGCATTACGTGCGGGAGTCCATCGCATAAGCATAATTTCTGTCTGACGACAAAATCAGTGTTTGTATATGAAGAAGCATGTCACAAATATTGTCATCTTTCTGATTATGAATTGTGCAGATTGGTTATTTATTACAACTGTACTGACCGAGACAATGCGTTTGTGCCCTAAAGATTGTGTCACTTCATTAGCCATACGCATTATTTTTAGATCCTTTAAATAAATCACGCATAATTCAAGGACGACGCCATGAATTCAGTTTACGAGCGGGTATATGAATTTCATGGATTTCATACTTTATTTTGCATGTATTGGATGCTATAGAAAACTTCAAGACGCCGAAACCATTGAATTTTGAAGGAGCACATCCTTGATCTTCAATATGGTTTCAAGGACACCTGAGAGTTTCGAGTGAAACCGACACAAACAAGTCCGCAAGCGTACACGAAGTAACAAAGGCGCAGGGCAAAAACTTATGTATGCTATATGCTTTTGGAAATATTACAACTCCACCGTGCAGGTGTTTTATGGCGTCTAGACATCGAATACTTATTAGGGCGGTACGCTGAAGAAGACCAAAAGAAAAGACGTCCTCTCGGGCTAACGCACAAATCGATGGGAAGTCGCAACAGTACGTGCCGTTGCATACCGGCGAAGTGTATCGTTTGCATACTCGTGGTCTTGGTGAAACCAGGCATAGAGCTCATACGTGAGATTCCATCAGCCTCTCATTAAGTAGCCGTGGTTTTAATTGTTGCAGTACTTAGAGGAGCAGAATGGCCCACAGCCTTCGCAATAAGGGGATATGCGCTGGTCCGCTTCGAAAATTTCAAGTGTCTTAGAATCATTTCACGCAGTATCCTTTCGGCATTCAAGCAATTCAAGACTCCCAACCTCCCCACTCACGCACCTTCCCAATGAATGAGTTCAATGTATTACTGAAAACTTACATAGGTCTCTTAAAAATAGAGCTTAACCACACCTAATGTAGCTGTTTGAATGCATATCAGGTAAAATATTTTCACATTTTCCAATTAAACACTATGCAATGAAAATATTTCAGTGAAAATTCCTTCTTATTTGATTCACAAACCTCTCTGCTTCGATCATAAACGACTTCCGGGAGAGGGCGCTATGACACACTTAGTTTAAGTGATCGGATCCTCTAATACGGTTTAGGGTATATACAGCGTCTCTCACGTAATTTGGGTCAGAATTTAAAAATATGCCGGAACACGTAATCACGAACTCATCAGACGCATGTTACTCACCGTTGCCTGGAGTTTGTCAGACTATTTTTTGTCTCAGCGACAGAGTGCGACAGAAAGAGAGAAGGTATTGGTGTCGGTCAGGTGGTTTCCTGCAGACTGCATGAGGTTAAAAACTTAAGGTTCGATTTTTTCAGTTAAACCTCAAAGAAGTTATTAGCAGAAGCCGAATATAAATGTGAGAACGAAAATTTTTCGTAGGTGTTTTCAAAAGCAACAGAGAAATTCAAAATCTATGAGCTTTCTTCATTACAGTGAAATATCTATATATATATATATATATATATATATTATAGAGAGAGACACTCTTTAGGGGAACAGCAAAGATCCTATGTAACTACTGGCACACTGTTGTGTGGAAAGGTGTGGATGTGTCATAGAGGTTAAAGCTTTTCTATAGAAAATATTGAACCGCGAACCATAAAAAGGAAAGACTTCAAATACTCAGATCCTCTAAAGAAATGAAAATGAGCTATTTTTCCTTCACAGATATAACACTTCTTTTTGCAGATGGCTTTACGGCTCGTGAAGCTGCACAACTGAACACGAGCGGAAAATCATCGTCGAGTTCCGTTCAGCAATTTCGTTAATGTAATGGTTACTTTAATATTTTTATATTTCAGATCTTTTCGGCTCATAGTCATTGTCAACCTTGTCTCCTATTCTCTATTTCGTTTTGAAACCCACACCAATGCAAATAGGCAAAGGATTATACACCATATTTATTAATATTCCATCGCGCTTATTATGTTACGCGCAGGTAATCTTTCATCAACAAAAGTGAAGAAGAAAAGCGTGATGGCAATAACTCTTTTGATCATGTTTGTAATGCACACAGAAATCGTGGGGGCTGCATGTAGCCAAACTAAGTGGGTGTTATAATCAGGCAAATGGGACACTTTACTGCAGATATCGAAGCCCCTCGACATTTTTAAAGAAGAAATGTGCGATTTTTGCGGAACTTAAGGCGGCAGCTCTTGGCACTTACTCGAACGAATATTTTCACTAGTTGCCTGGAAAAAAACAGATGGCGCTGTCTGCTGTACATCAAATTGAGCGTTGACGTCAACGGCTAGTGAATATGAGTTAACACGTCACCGGGTCGTTAAGCGTGCTACGACAGCTATACAGCAGTATCACTATGAATCAGAGTCACTGAACGCGGAACGAGCAGCTCTGCTTAGATTTTGTTTACTTTTTGTAATTTTGCCAGTGTGCGACCCGGTCGAAGTCAGCAAAAACAGTAAATTTCCCGAATCAGGGGAGAAATATCGAGTAAAGCTGAATCTTTCCGTATTATTTATGTCTAGTATAAAGTATATTTCATAACGCTTGCCATAACTTCCCGGAATATATTGCAATGTAAAAGTTATAAACCCATTATCCTTTGCGCTTTACATGTCAAAGGCAATTGTGAACGTTACATATGGATACTTGCTTTTTGTCTTTTGCGTTTATGAGCATGCATGGTTCATTGTGTAATTTATTTCCGGGACACTGTCAAAGACCACACTGATCTATGTGCATTAAGCCAACCAGTGTGTCGACTACAGTTATATATAGTAGGATGATGAAAGCGCTGACCTTAATGAAATTGAACCTTTGTTTTACGGTTCTGATTATTTTTGCTTGGTATACACTATATGGTTAATACGTGCCTCGCATCGCCCAGTCTGAGTTGGCAGCCCACGCGACCGGTCATGTATGGACCAGTTTTTGCCGCTAAAATGCTCGGTGGCACCTTGAAGTCCTCCGTTAGTCATGGCAAGCAGTCAAAGATTCCGCTTCTCGTCACCAGTGTTGTTTCGGGACATCGGAGCCCGTGGCGCACAGAACACACAAAACGGCGGCTAGCGGGAAACTGTCTTAGAAGAAAACGTAGGAGGTGGAAGAGGAGGTGAGAGGAGTGTCCAGCAACCCGGTATCACGTGCGCATGAGCACATCGGTTTCACCTGCAAGCGAAGCGCAACACTCGGAGAGGCCATGTGTCGGTTGGTGTGAGTGAGTACGACACTACTTATATTTTGTAGGTATTGAGATCCACAGTGCTCATATGTATGACAATAAGTTACTCTATACGCTGCGGTGTGATGGACTATAAAATGACGCTTGCAGTGTACGCCCAGCCACGGTGGTCTAGAGGCTCAGGCACTCGGCTGCTGACCCGCAGGTCGCGCGATCGAATCGTGGCGGCGGCAGTTCCTATGGAGGCGGAAATGTTGTAGGCCCGTGTGCTAAGATTAGGGTGCAGGTGAAGAACACCAGGTGGTCGAAATTGCCGGAGCTCTCTTCTACGGCGTCTCTCATATTCATAGGGTGGTTTTGGGACGTTGAACCCAATGTATATAAACCAATCGATCAATCAATGCGTAGAGCAAAGAATTTCAAACTTTGTTACTAAATGAGATCGGGGAACTTACGGTACAAGTCGCTCTAATTAACATTTCGCGCCCGCTGCAGCTTACAATTGCGATTGAAAGACAGAATCGGTATTGTTTAGAGTGAATTGAGTCTTGCTTGTACTTGCTAAAGAATGATAGATTTTTTAAGTATATTTTTCTGTAGAGCGCACTCAGGCATCTACGTTTACTGGTAGTTCACTCTACGCAGTAATCCATCAACGCGTTGCGTGGACGCTTATGCCATTTTCAGCTTACGCTTGCGGCGGAATTCGAACACAGAGCAAGTGATAAAGGATGCAAAATTTAAAGCTCAGAGAAGCATGAAACTATAAGAAACTACTTGGCAAATACTATATTGAAAATTGTTGCAGAGAAAAACATAACATCAAGAAAGCTATGGTTATTTGAAGCAAAGTGCTCGTTGTTATATTGGTTTAGTAAGATAATGAATCACAAACGGAAACATGACATTCAGTAAAGGCATTCATTCAGAATTTACTTCATGAACTGCTTTCCTTGTCTTCTTTCATCTGTCTTTCCCACTATATTCAAGCTTACCATAACGTTATGCATTCAACGTTCAGGAATGCTGCAGTGAAGCATCAACTACATTAACTTGCATTTTTTTCCTTTGTTCTCTTGCATGTATGTATTCGCGATGAGGAGCAACATTATTACATTACTTGAAGTCAGGTACGTGGTACTTTATGGATGAAGCAACGTGGTACTTTATGGATGAGCGGGGGAAGGGGAGGAGTCAACATCTGGGAGCAGTTTCAGCAACCGGTCCTTCGAGGGTTCGCTCGCTCGTGACACAGGGGTGCTTGGAACACAACCATTTCGTAAGAGAAACTACTTGCACAAATCAAGTAATAGAATTCCCATATTTCCCAAGGGAAGGCAAAATCACTCAGTGTGTCCGGTTGAAATGTATCCACCTAGCCGAAACTCGTTTAACTGCTTTATCCGATATTTTTGAAAACCGCTTCTTAGCATTTTTGACATGATAGCTTTAAAATGGTTTGGGGTCAACACCATGCCGCATGGCGCGGCTGTTAATACCTATTACTTGGAAAAAACGGAAAACAAATTAGGACCATCATGCCAAATTTTTACGCAAAGAGGTGAAGCTTGAAACATTCAATTTATAAATGTTAAATTACAACCAAGATTTAGTTACATGCAAATGTGTGTGTGTACCGTAAAGCAGGATCTTAATTCATATTGTGCGTGAGTAGTTACACTTGATCAGTTCCGTTATTTCACCTCTCATGCTATTTATTCTTGAAACATCATGTTTTCATCCAAATTAGTTCGCCGGCGTTCGCCGGCGTTCACAAAGTAATAAAGGCGCAGGGAAAAAATTAGTGTAGGCTATATGCTTTTGGAAATATTGCATCTCCACCCTGCAGGTGTTTGATGGCGTCTACACATCTATAGTTTATTAGGGTGGTATGCTAAAGAAGACCAAAAGAAAAGACGTCCTCTCGGGCTAACGCAGTAGTCGACGTGAAGTCGCAACAGAACGTGCCGTTGCATACCTGCGAAGTGCGTTGTTTGCATACTCGCGGTCTTAGTGAATCCAGGCATAGAGCTCATACGTGAAAATCCATTAGCCTCTGATTCAGTAGCCGCGGTCTTGATTGTTGCAGTACTTAGAGGAGCAGAATCAGCCACAGCCTTCGCAATAAGTGGATATGCGCTGGCGCGCTTCAAAATTTCAAGTGTTTTAGTACCCCTCATGCAGTATGCTTTCCGTATTCAAACACTACAAGACTCCGAACCTCCCCACTCATGTACATTTCTAATTAATGAGTTCAATGTATTACAGAAAACTTACGATGGTCTCTTAAAAATAGAGCTCAACCACACCTAATATACCTGTTTGAATGCATATCAAGCAAAATGTTTTCACATTTTCCATCTGAACACTATGCAATGTAAATATTTCAGTGAAAATTCCTTCTTGTTCGATTCACACCCCTCTCTTCTCAGATCACAAACGACTTCCGGGAGAGGGCTCAATGATACACTGAGTTTAAGGGATAAGATCCTCTAATATGGTTTAGGGTATATACAGCGTCTCTCACGTGATTTGAATCAGAGTTTAGAAATATGCCGGAACACGTAATTACGAACCCATCAAACGCATGTTACTCACCGTTGCCTGGAGTTTGTCAGACAATTTTTTGTCTCAGCGACAGAGTGTGGCAGATAGAGAGAAGGTATTGGTGTCGGTCGGCTGGTTTCCCTTAGACTGCATGAGGTTAAAAACTTAAGGTTCAATATTTTCAGTGATATCTCAAAGAAGTTATTATTAGCAGAAGCCGAATATAAATGTGAGAACGAAAATTTTATGTAGGTGTTTTCGAAAGCAACAGATAAATATAAAATCTACAAGCTTTCTTTATTAGATTGAAATACATACACACACACACACACACACACACACATATATATATATATATATATATATATATATATATATATATATATATATATATATATATATATATATATATATTGTCACATGCGTCCCGCGAAAAAGACGAAGGCGACAGCGCATACGCGCATCTGCACGCTTTTATGCATAACGCAACAACGAGAAAGATGAGGAACTCTCTCTCACGCGGTTAACAAAAAGACCGACCCGCTGCTGTTTTCTCAGCGTCTTCGAGTACGACCTCTCTCTTGACGTCGCGACACTGGTGGAGGTGCTGGGGCCTGCAACCTGATGCAAGAAAGCGTTGTTCGGGACCGTACACCCAGCCCGGAGCCTCAACGTCTTGTTGCGACTCCAGTACACCGATTCAGCCGGCGCCTATTAGGCCTAAGCCCAGAACTCTTGACGGCATCTCCTGTTACCAACATGGCGGCCCCTTCAGCGTCTGCGAATCTTCCCCCGGCCCAGACGACTCACCCTTACCAGGTAACTTTTGAGACTCCTCGTGTTCCCGAAGTCTTCCGTGGAGAACCGTATGAAGATGTCGAGGACTGGCTCGACCAGTTCGAGCGGACCGCTGTGGTTAATCGTTGGAGCGTGCAAGAAAAACTTGGCCGTGCCTACTTCGCAATGGAAAATAGCGCTCGCACATGGTACGAGAACAGGGAGCCTACTTTCCAAACCTGGGACAATTTCTGCCAAAAGCTTCTCGAGACGTTCCTGAGTGCGGACCGACGGGATCTCGCACAGCAGATGATTGAAGCCCGCATGCAAAAGCCGAACGAAAGCGTGGCCATGTTCGCTGAGGATATGGCCCGCCTATTTCGCCGCGCTGACCCTGACATGCTCGAGGCAAGGAAAGTTCGTCATCTGATGCGGGGAGTTAAGGAACCGCTTTTCGCCGGCCTTGTACGAAATCCGCCAACAACAGTGGATGAATTCATCAAAGAGGCGACTGTCATTGAGCGGGCGCTCCGGCAACGATGCCGCCACTTTGACCGCCTGCCCGACCAAACGCCTGTTGGTGCCGCCGCTCAAAACGCCGCCGTTTCTGAAAACTCTTTACGGCAAATGATTCGACAAATCCTGCGGGAAGAGCTGCGGGCCCTCGGCCTTCCGTCTACCGATCCCCCAGTTGTTTGTGTTGCAGAAATCGTGCGCCAGGAACTACGGCAAGCCTTTCCCTCACCGGCGCCACCACCCGAACCACGTCCACTGACCTATGCTGATGCCGTCCGCCGTCATCCGCCTGCCCCAGAAGAACCACCCTTTCAGCCACGGCCCGTTACCTTGCCGTGGTGGCAGCGTGAACCTGTGCGGCGACCACCAGTACGTCGGACCGACTTGTGGCGCACCGCCGACCGTCGACCCCTTTGTTTCAACTGCGGCGAACCAGGCCACATCTCGCGCTACTGCCGTCATCGAGAAACCCGGTTTGGAAACTTTTCTCGGCCCGCTTCTTTTTATTCTGGAGACCCTCGTGACCATGGTGCTGATCACCTACCGACCAACCAAGCGTCTTCACCAAGTCGTCGCTGGCGGTCTCCCTCACCTGCACGAGGTCAGAATTCCCCGAATCGCCAAAGATACGCGGACGCCATCAGAAACCGCTCCCCAAGCCCGTGCCAGGGAAACTAACTGCCGCGACCTCCAGGGGCAAGGTTGCCAATTGCCGAGACGCCAAAAAGACCCCTTTGCCTCTACACAAAGACGACGTGACGACGGTGATGACGAAGACGACAACAACCACGAGTACTACTGCCAATGAATTTGTACGTGCCGACCTCACCGTTATTATAGACGGACACCACGTAACAGCACTGGTTGACACTGGTGCTGACTTCTCTATTATGCGACAAGAGCTCGCCGACCGCCTTAAGAAGGTTAAGACGCCGTGGAGTGGGCCGAGCATAAGGAGTGCTGGTGGGCAGCTAATGACGCCAACCGGTAAATGCACCGCTCGGCTCGTAATCAATGATTCGAACTTCGTCGCCACTTTTGTCATTTTACCGGACTGTTGTAAAGAGTTGATTTTGGGTATGGATTTTCTGCGAGAGTACGGTGCTGTCATCAACATCCCAGAACGTATCGTCACCTTTTCCGCCCATCCTTACGCCGACGCCACCACTGAAGAACAACTGCAACGTTTACGTGTAGCCGATGATGTGATGCTCCCGCCGAGATCTTGCTGCCTTGTGCCGGTGTTGTGTGAACGGCCGTGCCGTAATGAGGTGATAGTGGAGCGAATAGACACGCTATTGCTCACGCAAGGTGTTTCAATAGCGAGAGGCATTCTGGCACTAATTGATGGGCGGGCAGAAGTCCTCATCACCAACTTCAGCAACGAGCGTCGTCACATCCAGAAGGGCACCGCGATTGCCTACTACGACGACGTGGACCAAGCCAGAGATTGCTTCGCTTTGCAACCGGACGAGGCGACCATCCCAGCCTCGACACCTTTGTCTGTCAACATTTGCTCAACCCTGTCAGCCTCGGAAAAACAGCGCCTACTAGAGCTGATACACCAGTTCAAAAATTGTTTTTCGTGCACGTCGAAAGTCAAGCAAACACCACTGACCCGGCACCGAATCATCATTGAAGAAAATACGAGACCGATCCGTCAAAACCCATACCGTGTGGCTCCGAAAGAACGTGAGGAGATCCAAAAGCAAGTTCAGAAGATGCTCCAAGATGACGTAATACAGCCTTCCAAGAGTCCCTGGGCATCCCCCGTGGTATTGGTTAAAAAGAAATACGGCAGCTTGCGTTTCTGTATAGATTACCGCAAGTTAAACCAAGTAACAAAGAAAGACGTCTACCCACTGCCACGTATAGATGACTCTCTTGATCGGCTGCGGCATGCACGCTATTTCTCATCGATGGACCTGCGAAGTGGCTATTGGCAAATAGAGGTCGACGAGAGAGACCGTGAGAAAACTGCTTTCGTGACGCCCGACGGTCTTTATGAATTTAAAGTGCTTCCATTCGGGTTATGCTCAGCGCCAGCCACTTTTCAGCGTTTAATGGACACTGTGCTATCAGGACTTAAGTGGCAGACATGCTTGGTTTATCTAGACGACGTTGTCGTCTTCTCAGCTACATTCGAGGAACACCTAAGTCGATTATTCGCAGTTCTAGAAGCTATACGTTCGGCTGGCCTGACTTTAAAGCCAGAGAAGTGCCATTTCGGTTTCAACGAACTTTGCTTCTTAGGCCACGCGGTCAGCCACGAAGGTGTTCGACCTGACCCGGGCAAAATCGACGCTGTCGCAAAGTTTCCCGCACCGCATGACAAAAGAGCAGTGAGACGCTTCTTAGGCCTCTGCGCTTATTACCGACGATTCATCGCCAACTTTTCGTCTATTGCGGCGCCTCTGACGCGGCTCACACGAGAGGATGTCCCCTTTCTTTGGAGCGAAAAGGAACAAACAGCGTTCAACGAATTACGCCAACGCCTCCAAACACCTCCGGTTCTGGCGCACTTTGACCAGGAAGCGCCAACAGCACTTCACACCGACGCAAGCAATGTAGGCCTGGGCGCCGTACTGATACAATGGCAAGATAACTCCGAGAAAGTGATAGCCTATGCCAGCAGAGCTCTCTCTCGCACGGAAGAGAACTACTCGACTACCGAGAAAGAGTGCCTCGCCGTGGCTTGGGCGGTTCTCAAATTTCGACCGTATCTGTACGGCCGCTCATTCAAGGTCATCAGTGATCACCACTCGCTTTGCTGGCTCACTAACTTGAAAGACCCATCCGGCCGTTTAGCACGCTGGAGCCTTCGGCTTCAGGAGTTTGATATGACCATTATTTATAAATCAGGGAAGAAGCACACCGACGCAGACTGTCTCTCGCGGTCACCCGTTGAGCCTGCCGCTATTAATGACGAGTCTATGGACGCCGCATTCTTGGGAGTCATCAACGCGGCCACTATCTCACAAGAGCAGCGCCGTGACCCTGACCTGCTTTCGCTTATCGATTTCTTAGAAGGACGACGGGAAGACGTGCCGCGAATTTTTGCGAGAGGAGTGCCATCTTTTTGTTTAAGGAACAACGTCCTATACAAGAAAAACTTTTCTCCCACCGGCAGCCCATACTTGCTCGTCGTCCCTGCATCACTGCGAAAAGAAATTCTGGAAGCCTGCCATGATGAAGTCACCTCTGGTCATCTCGGTTACACTCGAACATTGTCCCGTCTGCAAAACAGTTACTAATGGCCTAACCTACCTGCTGCTGTGAAACATCACGTCCAAACATGTGCCGACTGTCAAAGACGCAAAGCACCACCCGGCAGGCCGGCAGGCTTATTACATTCCGTTCAAGTGCCAGCAAAGCCATTCGCCCAAATCGGAATGGATTTCCTGGGCCCATTCCCAACTTCTACCACAGGGAACAGATGGATCATTGTCGCCACTGATTACTTGTCTCGCTACGCAGAAACTAAAGCCATGCCGAGGGCCACAGCAGCAGAAGCGGCTCATTTCTTCATAGAAAACGTCGTCCTTCGGCATGGTGCTCCAACAGTTCTCATCACGGATAGAGGAACTGCGTTCGTGGCAGAACTTTTGGAGTCGGTTCTCAGGCTCAGTGGTACAGCTCACCGGAGAACAACGGCGTACCACCCACAAACGAACGGACTAACAGAGCGGCTTAATAAGACCCTCGCAGACATGCTCTGCATGTATGTCGACACAGAACACAAGAACTGGGACGAAATCTTGCCTTATGTGACCTTCGCCTATAATACTGCCCGGCAGGAAACTACCGGAATGACGCCGTTTAGTTTAATACACGGGCGCGAAGTCACTACAACGTTGGACGCTATGCTGCCGCACGAGTGTGACGACACTCACGCTGACGCCGAAGAATTTGGTCAGCGTGCCGAAGAAGCCCGACAGCTAGCCCGCGTGCGTATTTGTTACCAGCAACACAAAGATGCGAAACGGTACGACCTACGACATAAATTGGTAACCTACAAACCAGGCGACAAGGTATGGGTCTGGATCCCAATACGTCGACGCGGACTTTCAGAAAAGCTATTACGACGATACTTTGGCCCATATCGAGTCACCCGACGATTGAACGACATCAACTACGAAGTTATTCCCGACGGCGATTGCAGTTCCAGTCGCCGAAACTGCTCACCCGAAATCGTGCATGTCATCCGGATGAAACCCTACTTGTCCAGCTAACTCTCGTTTGTCCTGTGCGTGCCGGTGCATATGTGCGTTTTTATAAGTAGAGTGCCTTGGCTGCGCATCGGGACGATGCCATTTTTGGAGGGAGGCAAATGTCACATGCGTCCCGCGAAAAAGACGAAGGCGACAGCGCAAACGCGCATCTGCACGCTTTTATGCATAACGCAACAACGAGAAAGATGAGGAACTCTCTCTCACGCGGTTAACAAAAAGACCGACCCGCTGCTGTTTTCTCAGCGTCTTCGAGTACGACCTCTCTCTTGACGTCGCGACAATATATATATCGGTCAATACCTCATAATTGTAAAAACTAGTATATATAGAGAAAGACACTCTTTAGAAGAACAGGAAAGATCCTATGCAACTATTGGCATACTGTTGTGTTTTAAGGCGTGGAGATGTCATGGAGGTTAAAGCTTTTCCGTAGAAAATATTGAACCATGAACCACAAAGAGGAAAGATTTAGAAGATTCAGATCCTCTAAAGAAATCAAAATGAGCTATTTTTCGTTCACAGATATTACACTTCTTTTTGCAGATGGTTTTATGACTCATGTAGCTGCACAACTAAACACAAGCGGAAAATCGTCGTCGAGTTCCGTTCAGCAGTTTCGTGATAATAATGGTTACTTTGATATTTTTATATTGTGCATTTTTTCGTCTCATAGTCATTGTCAGCCTTGTCTCCTATTCTCTATATTTTTTTGAAACCCACACCAATGCATTTACGCATAAGATTATACAGCATATTTAATATATTCTATCGCGCTCATTATGTAAAGCGCAGGTAGTTTCGCATCAACGAAAGTGAAGAAGAAAAGCGTGATGGCAAGTACTCTTTTGAACATGTTTGTAACGCACTCAGAAATCAGGGGGCTGCATTTAACTAAACTAAGTGGGTGTTAAAACCAGGCAAATGCGACACATTATGGCAGATATCGAAGTCCCTAGGCATTTTTAAAGAAGAAACGTACGACTTCGGCAGAATTTTGGGCGGCATCTCTTGGCTTCTACTCGAACGAATATTTTCACCAGTTGCCTCAAGAAAAAACAGATGGCGCTGCTTGCCGCACGTCGCATTGAGCGGTCGCGTCAACGGCTAGTAAATACGAGTCTGCACGTCACCGGGTCGTTAAGCGTGCTACGACAGCTATACAGCAGTATCACTATGAATCAGAGTCACTGAACGCGGAACGAGCAGCTCTGCTTAGATTGTGTTTTCTTTTTGTAATTTTGGCAGTGTGCGACCCGGTCGAAGTCAGCAAAAACAGTAAATTTCCCGAGTCAGGGGAGACATTTCGAGTAAAGCTGAATCTTTCCGTATTATTTATGTCTAGTATAAAGTATATTTCATAACGCTTGCCATAACTTCCCGGAATATATTGCAATGTAGAAAGTTATAAACCCAATATCCTTTGCGCTTTACATGCCAAAGGCAATTGTGAACGTTACATATGGATACTTGCTTATTGTATTTTGCGTTTATGAGCATGCATGGTTCATTGAGTAATTCATTTCCGCGACACTGTCAAAGACCACACTGATCTATGTGAACTAAGCCAACCAGCGTGTCGACTACAGTTCTATAGTAGGATGATAAAAGCGCTGACCTTAATGAATTTGAACCTTTGTTTCACGGTTCTGATTATTTTTGCTTGGTATCCAATATATGGTTAATACGTGCCTCGCATCGCCCAGTCTGAGTTGGCAGCCCACGCGATTGGTCATGCAGGCGATCAGTTCTTGCCGCTAAAAAACTCGATGGCACCTTAAAGTTCTCCGTTGGTCATGGCGAGTAGCGAAAGATTCCACTTCTCGTCGCCACTGTTGTGTCGGGACCTCAGAGCCTCATGGCGCACAGAACACACGAAACGGTGGCTAGCGGGAAACTGTCTTAGAAGAAAACGTAGGAGGTGGAAGAGGAGGTGAGAGAAGTGTCCAGCAACCCGGTATCACGTGCGCATGAGCACATCGGTTTCACCTGCAAGCGAAGCGCAACACGCGGAGTGGCCGTGTGTCCGTTGGTGCGAGCGAGTACGACACTACTTATATTTTGTAGGTATCGAGATCCAGAGTGCTCATATATATGCCAATAAGTATCTCTATACGCTGCGGAGTAGCAGACTATAAAATGCGCTTGCAGTGTACACCCAGCCACGGTGGTCTAGAGGCTCAGGCACTCGGCTGCTGATCCGCAAATCGCGCGATCGAATCGTGGCGGCGGCATTTCCTATGGAGGCGGAAATGTTGTAGGCCCGTGTGCTCAGGTTTGGGTGCACGTAAAGAACCCCAGGTGGTCAAAATTTCCGGAGCTCTCCACTACAGCGTCTCTCAAATTCATACGGTGGTTTGGGGACGTTAAACTTCATATTGACGCGTGTGTACTGGTGGACCAAAACGACAATAAGGGATTTGGCGGACACCAGGTAGTGGAGCTCTGGCTGATTGAAGATAAAGAAGGCGATCTTGCTGTTCGGCTGCTGAGAGTCGCTGTATCAACGTTCATCTGCCTTTGGTTCGCGCTGCACCGCGACGCTGGTGGAGGTGCTGGGACGCAACCCTACCTAATGCTCCATACTCCCACTGGGAGCCGTTCATCTAGCTCGGACGCATTGTCACCCATTGCAACTCCTGTGCACCGGTTCAGTCGGCGGCTGATAGGCCTCGCTCCAGAGTTCACGCCTTCTACGGAACCTGGCAAGTGCCGATTACCTCTCCAAATGGCCAACGCCAGTCCGCAACCGGCGCCCCAAGGCCCCCTGCCAACACAGCCTTCACAGGTAACCATCTTTGAACCGCTGGTTCCCTATCACTTTAGTGGTGGCGCCCATGAGGACGTGGACGACTGGCTTGAGCCCTACAAGCGTGTCGCCAAGATTAATCTGTGGCCTGAACAAGAAAAGCTCTCGCGCGCCTATTTCTACCATGACGGGGGTGGGAAAATTTGGTATGAAAACAGAGAAGCCAGTCTCTTAACTTGGGGTGACTTCCGACAACAGCTTGTCGATACGTTCACCAATGTCGATCGACGCGACCGTGCGCAGCAGCTGTGGGAGCTACGGGTTCAAAAACCCAATGAAAGCGTTACTATGTTTGCTGAAGATATGACTCGTCTTTTTCGTCGAGCTGACCCGAACATGAGCGAAGATAGGAAGTTGAGCTACCTCATGCGCGGCGTTAAGGAGCAACTTTTCGCCGGGCTACTGCGCCACCCTCCAAGTACCGTAGCTGACTTCATTAAGGAGGCTACGGCTATCGAGTGGGCGCTCCATCAACGATGCAGGCAGTATCATCGAATGTCTAGCAGCGCCCCAATCAATGCGGCCGCCATACCTGACGATCAAAGCTCCCTGCGAGACCTCATTAGGGAGATAGTTCGCGAAGAACTTCAAAAGTTCCGGAATCCAGTTGCTCAAAACCCCGTTGCGTCCGTCGCTGAACTGGTACGCTACGAAATCCGCCACGCCTTTTCTACCACTGGTCCTGGTGACGAGCACCGTCCCATGAGCTAAGCCGATGCTCTGCGACGTTCACCATCTGGTACATCGCCGCCATATCACCCAGTGCCGACGGCCCCTTGGTCACCGCGGCAAGAGCAGACCCTGAGCCGACTGCCAAGCCAACCGACGTACCACCAGGCGTCCACAGCAGCACCATGGACATCGTCGCAAGAAGGGAGGCTCAGACGTCCACCGCTCCGAAGAACAGACGCATGGCACACAATCGATCGACGTCCACTATGCTTTAATTGCGGAGGCGCAGGTCATATTGCCCGTCATTGCTGGCACCGCAATGATTCGTTCCGCCAGCTTCGAACATGGTCTGACGATCGACGTGCGAACGAAGAATACATACCACGCCGGGAGGACGCCTCTTTCCATGGAGCCCGTTCTCACTTTTACGAATACCGTACTTCTGACGAGGAGGCAATACCTACCCGCCAGCCAGGTCTGGGACGTCAATCCCGCTCTCCTTCTCCCGCTCATTCACCTTCGTCACACCGACGTACCTCCGCGGACCTTAACGCAAGAAGGTCACCCAGCCCGAAACGGGGAAACTGAGGGCGGCGACCTCCGGGGGTAAGGTTGCAGGCCACGAAGATGACGACGAAAAGCCCCTATTACACGACGCTTTAAATACGACAAGACGTGAGAGCGACGACATTGTGACCGCTGACCTGAGTGTTTTTCTTGACGGCCAGAAAGTAACAGCCTTAGTCGACACCGGTGCCGACTTTTCTATCATCAGTCAGGACCTCGCCATGCGCCTCAAAAAAGTGAAGACACCGTGGACAGGCCCTCAAATAAGGACGGCAGGTGGTCAGTTATTGATGCCCTCTGCGAGATGCACAGCGAGAATTGACATAGGAGGTTCTTCTTTTGTTGCGTCGTACGTCGTTCTCGCCGCATGCTGCAAGGATCTAATTATTGGTATGGACTTCTTACAAAAGTACGGCGCCGTCATCAATATCCCAGACAGTTTGATTACATTCCGCAACAGTTCGGGCGCACCTGATTGTACACAAGCGCGACCAAACCAATTGGGTCTAACTGATGACGATGTGGTTCTCCCTCCACGGTCATGCACGCTTGTTTCTGTGGCAGCCGCTGTCCAGTTTGACGGCGAAGGAGTAGCAGACCGAATAACCTCGCTCCTCTTCACACACGGATTTCCGTCGCAAGAGGTATCGTCAGTGTCGCCGCTGGACGCACGGACTTGCTTCTGACAAATTTTAGTGATGAGCGCCGGCACCTTCCAAAAGACATGGCCGTCGCTTACTTCGACGATATCACAGACGCAGAAGGCTGCTTGGCAGTAGTCAACGAGGCGCCAAAACTTGATTCGACACCAGTTCTTGACGTTAGCACTACTTTGCCTAAGAACGAGCGAAAGAGGCTTCTTGAGCTACTGGCCGAATTCAAAGACTCCTTTTCGACAACATCAAGAGTTGGCCGCACACCTCTAACCAAGCATCGGATAATTACCGAGGACATGGCGAGACCAATTCACCAAAACCCCTATCGCGTGGCTGCAAGGGAACGCGAAGTGATACAAGAGCAAGTCGACAAAATGCTAGAAGATGACGTCATTCAGCCCTCAAAAAGCCTCTGGGCGTCACCTGTAGTCCTCGTTAAAAAAAAAGATGGCAGCCTGCGCTTCTGTGTAGATTACCGAAAACTAAATCAGGTGACAAAGAGAGATGTGTATCCACTTCCTCGTATAGATGATTCTCTCGACAGACTTCGACATGCTCGTTACTTTTCATCGATGGACCTAAGGAGTGGGTATTGGCAAATCGAGGTACACCCAAGAGACCGTGAGAAGACTGCTTTTGTGACACCAGATGGCTTGTATGAATTTAAAGTCTTGCCCTTTGGTTTATGTTCAGCGCTTATGTTTATGTTTATGTTTCAAAGTTATGTTTATGTTTCAAAGACTTATGGATACCGTACTTTCTGGGTTGAAGTGGAAAACCTGCTTGGTCTACCTTGATGTCGTAGTTTTTGCCGCAACATTTGACCAGCACCTTAAAAGACTTGAGGCAGTTTTACAAGCCATACGGTCAGCGGGCTTGACGTTGAAACCTGAAAAATGCTACTTTTGCTATGAAGAGCTGCAATTTCTTGGCCACGTTGTCAGTCACGCAGGCGTTCGTCCTGATCCTGAAAAGATCGCAGCTGTTGCACAGTTCCCGGCGCCGACTGATAAGAAGGCTGTCCGACGATTCCTCGGACTATGTGCGTATTATAGGCGATTCATCGCGGACTTCGCACGCATCGCATCACCGTTGACCCGCCTCATGAGAGAAGACGTTGCTTCCCAATGGAGCAACGAAGAGGAAGCTGCTTTTAGGAACCTCCGCCAGCGACTACAGACGCCTCCAGTGCTTGCCCATTTTGATAAGAAAGCCCCAACGATGCTACACACGGATGCCAGCAATATTGGTTTGGGAGCTGTGCTTGTGCAGCTGCAAGAAGACACAGAAAGAGTAATCACCTATGCAAGCCGAACACTAACACGCGCTGAGACTAATTACTCCAGAACCGAGAAGGAATGCCTCGCCGTGGTATGGGCGGTCACAAAATTTCGCCCGTATTTATACGGCCGCCCTTTCAAAGTCATCAGCGACCACCACTCACTGTGTTGGTTGACAAATCTTAAAGATCCTACCGGGAGATTAGCGCGTTGGAGTCTCAGGCTGCAGGAGAACGACATGACTGTCGTACACAAGTCAGGAAAGCGCCACATGGACGCCGACTGTCTATCCCGCTCAACCATTCAATCGGCAACTCTATCCGATGAGGAGGAAACAGCATTTCTCGGTGTGCTTGACTCAACCGCTATTGCACAGCAACAACGTGGTGACCCTGAGTTACTTGCACTAATTAATTACCTGGAGGGAAGATCTCAGAAGGCACCAACTGTTTTCGAAAAGCGCTGTCATCATTTTGCTTACGGAGCGGAGTGCTATACAAAAGAAACTTCTCTTCAACAGTATCTGCGTATTTGCTCGTCATCCCAGCAGCCCTTCGCTCCGAAGTACTCGAAGCATGCCACAACGAGGTGACTTCAGGCCACTTAGGTTACACAAGAACGTTGGCCAGAGTACGGCAGCGCTACTTCTGGCCAAGAATGACCGTAGCCGTAAAACACCATGTTCGTACTTGCCTCGACTGCCAGCGACGGAAGTCACCGCCGACTAAACCAGCTGGCCTCCTGCAGCCCGTGCAGGTCCCAAGAACACCATTCGACCAGATTGGCATGGATATTTTGGGCCCACTTCCTATTTCTACTGCTGGGAACCGCTGGGTTATTGTCGCGACTGATTACCTTACCCGTTATGCTGAAACAAAGGCTATCCAGAGAGGTACAGCAGCGGAGGTGGCACAATTTTTCATCGAGAACGTTGTCCTGCGGCATGGTGCACCAAGCATCGTAATCACAGACAGAGGAACCGCATTTACGGCAGCTCTTTTGGAACAAGTCCTCATGCTGAGTGGAACAACCCATCGCAAGACCACCGCCTACCACCCGCAAGCGAACGGGCTTACAGAGCGTCTGAACAAAACAATTGAAGACATGCTTTCAATGTACGTAGACGTCGAACACAAAAATTGGGACGAAATCTTGTCATATATCACGTTTGCATACAACACTGCCAAGCAAGAAACAACCCAGATGACCCCGTTCAGCCTAATTCACGGAAGGGAAGTACGAACCATGTTAGATGCGATGCTAGCGCACGAATGGGACGACATCGAACCGGACGCCGAGATGTTTACAGAACGAGCGGAAGAAGCAAGGCAACTAGCACGCCTGCGAATCCAGCAACAACAAGAGTACGACGCGAGCCGCTACAATTCTCGCCGCAGAACAGTCGTTTACCAGACCGGTGACAGAGTATGGGTTTGGACGCCCATACGGAAACGAGGACTCTCTGAAAAGCTCCTGAGGAGATACTTTGGGCCATATATAGTACTGCGACGACTTAGTGATGTTACCTACGATGATGATGATGTTACCTGTCGTCCCCGACAGTTCACATAGTACGAGGCTTCGCCGGCACCGTCCTGAACTAGTTCACGTTGTGCGCATGAAGCCTTATGAAAGGTAGTGACTGCGCAAGACACTTCTTAAAGAACAGGCAAAAAAAACTGCACTACTGGTTTAGCATCGGGGCGATGCTCATTAAGAGGGGGGCAAATGACGCGTGTGTACTGGTGGACCAAAACGACAATAAGGGGATTTGGCGTACACCAGGTAGTGGAGCTCTGGCTGATTGAAGATAAAGAAGGCGATCTTGCTGTTCGGCTGCTGAGAGTCGCTGTGTGAACGTTCATCTGCCTTTGGTTCACGCTGCACCGCGACAATATATATAAATCAATCAATCAATCAGTGTGTAGAACAAAGAATTTTAAATTTTCTTACTGACTGACATCGGGCAGCTTACGGTACAAGTCGCTCTAAGAAATATTTCGTGCCCGTTGCAGCTGACAATTACGATTGAAAGACAGAATCGGTATTGTTGAGAGTGAATTGAGTCTTGCTTGTACTTGCTAAAGAATGATAGAGTTTTGTGTTTTTTTTTCTGTAGAGCGCACTCAGGCATCTATGTTCGTTGGTAGTTCATTCTACGCAGTAATTCATCAACGTGTTGCGTAGACGCTTATGCCGTTTCAAGCTTACGCTTGCGGCAGAATTCGAACACAGAGGATGTGTTAAAGGTTGCAATATTTAAAGCTCAGAGAAGCATGAAACTATAAGCACCTATTTGGCAGATATTATATTGAAAATTGTTGCAGAGAAAAAACTTAACAACGAGGAAGCTATGGTTATTTGAAGCAAAGTGCTAGTTGTTATAATGGTTTAATTAGAAAACGAATCGCAAACGGAAACGTGACATTGAATAAACGCATCCACTCAGAATTTGGTTCGTGAACTGCTTTCCTTGTCTTCTTTCATCCGTCTTTGCCACTATACTCTAACTTACCATAACGTTATGCATTCGCCGTTCAGAAATGCTGCAGTGAAGCATCATCTACATTGACTTATACTTTTTTTTTCTCAGCTTGTCATGCAGTTGTTCGCGATGAGGAGCAACATTATTACATTACTTGAAGTCTTGTATGTGGTACATTGTGGCTGAAGCAATTGCCGAACTCGCAAGTACACTTGCTGACGCAACCTATACAATGCATGAAAAGGTTATGAAGGTCACCTCTCAGGGCCACCTGTTTTATTATACAAACTGCGTGCGACCGTAAGGCGTTATAAGTTGCTGGTATTGCTCGGTGTTTTGGCCTGTATTGGAAATTTTATCGCGGCAGCATGAAAAAAACAAGTGAGGTCAAGCGATTTGAGAAAGTGTATATTTAATTAGATTTGCTTAATATATTTCACACCAGTGCCTATGTAGTGAGAACCAAGAATTCGCAATTGTTTGAACGTTACCAGTCGCCGTTTCCTTGATCGAAAGTTTTGTCAATGCTACCCCACATACAAGAACATTGCAGGCTCGTGAAAAAACAAATGAGTTTTTAAAGAACCAACAGGCCTGCGCTGCAGGCGCAGCTGCAGTCTGAGCGAAAGTTGGAAGAGCGGCCTTTCGGAGTCTTTTCTAAACACTCTTATTAAAAGCTTTTCTAAACAGTTGGTGACTGCTTTAAGCACACTTGCTAGGAACCCACTTCACCACAAAAAATCAGAAGTTTTTGTACACTAGGCCGGCATTCACTATGATATTCACGAACTACCATCTTCCTTTTGCTGTTCTAAAGCACTTTATTACTCATACAAACCAGAATATATTTCCGACATCCAGCAGCCTAAGGCAAGTTTCCAATGAAATATCAATGACCAGTGTGGCTCTACGATAGATTGATTGCTTGATATGTAGGGTTTAGCGACCCCAAACCACCATATGATTATGAGAGACGCCGTAGTGGAGGGGCTCCGGAAATTTCGACCACCTGGGGTTCTTTAACGTGCACCCAAATTTGAGCACACGGGCCTACAACATTTCCACTTATTTTGGAAATACAGCCGCCGCAGCCGCGATTCGAACCCGCAACCTGCAGGTCAGCAGCCGAGTATCTTAGCCACTAGATCAGCGCGTCGGGGTGTACGATAGAATACTGGGCTTTCGTGCAGGCGACCCTGGTTCGTTGCCAACTGGGTGTGTAGCGTTTTTTATTGTCTTCATTGCTTGTTTCATTACGTACACCAGCGGCGGCTGCGGTGGGCAACTTTGGCGTCGCACGCGAACCTTGCCGTGATCTCACAACGGCTTTCGCTGTATTATGTTCAAGAAAAGCCCACTAAAAGTTACTATTTCAAATGAAACCGCTGCCTTCGTAGTGGTGGATTTGCTAAAATTCTTGGCTTTTTAGCTGTTCTCCGACATTGTCATGTAGAACATGCTGAATTCGTTAAAACGTTTAGCCTCGTTATATAAATTTGCGTTCGGGACACTTATGGCAATGCAGTTCCAATATTAGCGGGAAGTTTTCATCTCTGCCATCTTCTCTACATAGGACAATGTCTTTCAGTAACTGAAAATATCTCTTTTTAGGCTTGCTTCTTCTACACACCTTAGTAACAATGCAAAATTAAGTGTGCTATGCATAGGCCGTAAAGTCTTCCGCGATGCAACTGCGAACAAGGCCACACACCTTGAGTGATTTTACTCGCCAACTTTTGAAAATTGCCTTCACACCTTGATATAATGAGAGCGAGCTCAAACTGTTATCCTGTAAATGTGCTATTAAAAACTTGTAACTCGTGAAGTGTTCGATCAAAATACAAAAAATAAAAAAAAAGCTAAGCAGGTTGGAGCCCGATAGGCTCCTCTCCACTGGGGAAGGAGCAGAGGTAAGAAAAGTTACAGGAGCAGACAAAACGTTGCTTCCGACGTGGCAACAGTTTGCTGGCAGAGAAACACTCTCGCAGCCAAAATCAGAGCAGCGTTTTTATTTGTTTACGAAACGAGAATGCAGGAACCTTTGCGTCTAAAATGTCTACAAGAAAGACATTGGGCTAATATCAATAGTTTCATATGATCAAACAGTGGAAGCTTTCGAAAACTGCAGCGATGGCATCCACATGTCCCAACGTGCTTCGAGCTATATACTTGTTACCTCTTGCTTATGCTGTATTGACACGACAGACGAAATCGCGATTCAATCTGGGTAGCACGTACTACGTCACCACACGTCTTGCACCCGTTCCAGCGTCCTTGCTTCAGTCCGCACGGTGCTATTCGGGAAACGATGCAGGCCTAAATTGCAGTTGGGAACCTCAGGAAGCAACACCGAAATCCTCGCTTGTAGCGGCAATGCTGCTCTGTGAATGCTACTCGCGGAGAGATCCGAATTGCGTCTCATGGCACGTGACGTATCCATCCGCAATTATCTCCGCCGTGTGAATACAACATTCGGAGCACAACAAGAGCCCTCACTAGAGCACTGATTAGGGCGACATTTGTGTAAATATTCTGTGCATTAATAGATGCACACAACGTATCCTATAGTATCGAAGGCTGATGTCGTTCTTTAGGACAATAAGTTTAGGAAGTTTACGATGTACACTAGGAAGCATCGTCAACAAACGGTAGTGTTTGTGCACACATGACTTAAGTTACCTAACCTCATTAACAACAGCACTGAAGCGGTTTTCGTGAAAATGGGTCAAATGCGCAATCGATAATGCTCACTTTTAGGTGTGGTAGAAGTGATCCGTCCTAAACACCATCGTTACGCATTGGGACGTCCCGAGAAGAAAAATTTTTGTGAGGGTGTTTCCTGACGCAGGCCTGGTAGGTAAGTACTTGTAGTTAAGTACTGGTAATGCATTTGTCAACGTTTTAAGCTACCCCATCCTTTACTTTACATGTTTGTCGAACGATATATGAGAGTGGACTTTCACACCATATAGATCGTAAGCAGCACTGTCCTGTCGTTAACGTCAATGGCTCAGATGTTCTTGAAAACATCCAATTTAACTTTTTTTAATTTCCTGTGGTAATAGTGCCATACACTTTTGCAAACACGGCTTTGGTTGAGGCTTTTCAATCGTCCATGGCATGAATTGGCTAGAAAAGAAAAGATATTGCCTCTATATTGCTTGAATATCGCTTGGCCAGGTTGGACGATTCGTAGAACGTGGTCAGACAACACTTTATCGTGCGTGTACATACCAGCTCGTGGGTTGGCTGGTTGGTTGCGAAACTTTATTGAGGTCCTGCAAGGCGCGCGTCAGCGCGCAGCGGGCGACTCCCACGTCGGGACCGTTAGGTCAAGCCTGTCGGCCGCTCCGCGGGCCTGCTGGACGGCCCAAAGTTGGTCGGCCAGAAGGGAGCTGCGTAGGGCCGCCTCTCACCTGACCGATGTAGTGTTGGGGTTAGTGTACATTGCCTTGCACTCCCAGAGCATGTGCGCCAGCGTGGATACATTCCCACATGCGGGGCAAGCGTCATTGGGAAATACGTCAGGATAAATAGCGTGAAGGGATCTCAGGTTAGGGTACGTGTCGGTCTGCAGTAGTCTGAGCGTAAGGGCCTGTGGCCTATTAAGATTTGGATGAGGGAGTGGAAATAGTCTCCGCGCGAGGTAAAAATATTTTGTTATTTCGTTGTACGTGGCAGGCGCGTCCCTGTTTTCCGCAACTCCGTTGGCCCCGAATCGTTGCCCGGAACCCGCGCAGTCGGTTAGTGCGCGTGCGGCCTCGTGGGCAGACTCGTTGAGGTTGGGGGGAGCACATTGGACCTGTCCAACTTGTGCAGGAAACCAAATCAGTACGTGGTGCTTGATGCCGTCGCGGCCACCACTTTGGAGCACGCGCAGGGTTTTCTTGGAGATTACACCGTGCTCGAAAGCGCGAATAGCTGACCTAGAGTCACTATAAATGACCTCCCTTTCACCTTCCAGGATGGCCAGGGCGATGGCCACTTGCTCGGCAACCGTCGGATCGTCAGTGTGAACCGATGCGCAGTTGGTGATTTGTTGTTTGGAGTCGACGACGACTGCGGAGAAGGCGCGGCTCCCACGGTACGCGGCCGCGTCGACAAAGCTGACGCCGTGCTCCTCACTGTGAATCTGCTTGAGAAGAGTGGCAGCTCTAGCCCGTCGCCTACCACGATTGTGCTCGGGATGGACATTCCTCGGTATCGGTGCCACGGTGATGAGGTCACGAATCTCACGGGGCACCTGTCTCATCTTCTCGTCCACTTCAGCCGGAGAGTGACCGAGCTCTCGGAGTATATGTCTGCCGGTCTGGGAGCTCGAAAGGCGCGCGAGCTGGGCCCGCTCCTGCGCTTCGGCAATCTCCTCCAAGGTATTGTGTACTCCGAGCTGGAGCAGGCGCTCGGTGCGCGTCCTGATCGGGATACCGAGGGCCCGCTTGATAATCTTTCTGAGCAAGACGTTGATCTTGTCACGCTCGGCACGCTGCCAATTGTGCATGGCCGCGACATATGAAAAGTGGCAGAGCACAAAGGCATTAACCAGGCGGATTAGGTTGTTTTCTTATGGCCTTGGTAGCGGTTGGCCACCCGCCGAACCAGCCGAACCGCGTTATCCGTCTTGGCGGCGAGCTTGAGTATAGTCTTGCCGTTGGAACAATTGGACTCGATGATCATGCCGAGGACCCGAATGGAGTCAACTCTGGGTGTTGCACTGCCATCTCCGGTGTAGAGCTTGATATCACTCTTCGAGATCGGCTGCCAGTTTTTGGGCTTGGGCCCTCGCCTAGTGGGTTGGTAAAGGAGAAGCTCGGACTTGCTTGGGGAACACCTCAGGCCTGTGGGATGGAGGTAATCTTCCGTGGTGCCTATGGCCTCCTGCAGGGAGCGCTCGACTTGCCCGTCGCTGCCACCTGTGTACCAAATGGTAATATCGTCCGCGTAAATTGTGTGGTGAATGCCTTCGATACATGAGAGCCTCTTGGACAACCCGACCATGACAAAATTGAACAGGGTGGGCGATATCACTGACCCTTGTGGCGTACCGCGCGATCCCAGCTCGATCTCCTCGGAGACAAGGTCTCCAACACTGAGGGTGGCTCTCCTACGGGTCAAGAACGATTTGACATATTTGTAGAATCTGACTCCAAGGCCGAGCTCAGCAATCGACCACAACACGAAAGAGTGAGCAACATTGTCGAAGGCTTTCTCTAAGTCGAGGCCGAGAATGGCCCGCATGTCTCGAGTGTTGCAGTCAATGACTTGGTGCTTGAGCAGCTTTATAGCGTCTTGCGTCGAAAGCTTGGCCCGAAAACCAATCATGGTGTACGGGTAGAGCCCATTGCCTTCCAGGTACCGAGTCAACCTATTGAGGACCACATGCTCGGCTACCTTTCCCACGCAGGATGTGAGCGAAATGGGGCGCATGTTGTCCAAGTTGGGTGACCTCCCCAGCTTAGGAATGAGCACGGTGCGCGCGACCTTCCACGGGTCGGAGACCTCGCCGCTCTTCCATGCCTCGTTGATGACCTCGGTGAGGTAGTCGATTGACCGGTCGTCCAGGTTGCGCAGGGTCTTATTAGTTATGCCGTAGGGGCCCACGGCAGACCTCCCATTGAGCCCGTAAAGCGCCTGCCGAACCTCTTCGTGGCATATCTCGGCGTCCAGTTCAGTGTTGGCCGGTCCTGAGTACTCGGGGTACGTTGTTGCGGGGTTCGAGTCGACAGGGAGGTACTTTTGCACCAGCTGCTTCAAAACCTTCTCTTCTGAAGAGGACTGCTTGGCTTCGTGCATGGCTTGCGCTAGTACGTTCCGCTGGTTAGTTTTGGTGTTAGTCTCGCTGATCTGATGCTTGAGCAGGTTCCATGTCTTGCCATTACGCATCTGGCCATCTACCGAGTTGCACACCTCGTCCCACTGCTGCTTGGAGAGGACGCGACAGTGCTCCTTGATGGTCTTGTTTAGGTCGGAGATTTTCTTGCGCAACCTGCAATTGAGGCGCTGGCCTTTCCAGCGGGCGAAAAGTGACTGCTTGGCCTCGAGCAGGTGGGCAAGGCGGCTATCCATTTTTTTCAACCGGAAGGTCAGTACTAATATTCTTGGTGGTACTTATGACGTCCTCTCTGAGCTGGCTAATCCACTCCTGTAGGCTTGGCCTGGTTGCAGGTAGGGGTCAGTCGTTGCGGACTTTGCGAAACTGGTCCCAGTTTGTCCAAGAAAACTCCCGTGCCATCTTTCGGACCATTAAGAACTGCGTCACCAGGACGTAATGGTCGCTACGTAAGTCAATGTTTGAGTTGGCCCACTGTACATCGGGGAGATTCTTGACGAAAGTCAAGTCGGGAGTGGAGTCTCTGCAGGATGAGGTGCCCAACCGAGTTGGAAAGGCCTTGTCGGTGATTAGAGTCAGGTCCATGTCCGTCGCGTTCTGCCACAGTTCCGCGCCCTTGCTGGTATTGTACGGGTAGCCCCAAGTGTGGTGCGGAGCATTAAAATCGCCCGCCACAATCAGGGGGTTGGGACCTGCCAAGTTGACGGCCTTCTTTATGAGGGCCCTGAAGCGCTGCCGTCGGTCCTTAGGGCTACTGTACACGTTGAGAAAAAAGATGCTGCTTCGGTCCGAGCTGCGCGGCAGAATCTCGGTCATGACATATTCGGCGCTGCTGGTGGCCATTTTGAGGTCGTGAGAGATGTGTGTGAGCTTGTTACTGATCAAGGTGCAGACGCCCCGGCCATCGGAATAACGCGAAATGGGCTTGTAACCAGTCAGTGTGACGTTTGGAGTAAATGTTTTCTGAAGCAGAATGACGAGGGGTTTTTCGCTAGAGCATCAAATGTACTGCTGCAAGGACGCCTTTTTACTAGGGAAGCCCCGGCAGTTCCATTGCCAAATAACAAACGTCTCACTTGGCTTGGCCATCTTGGTGCTTTTGTGGGCTGGTGCTGCCCTCAGATTGGCTAAGAATAGCGTGGACGATGGGGCCCGTAGCGCCGGGCTGGGGTTGTACGACGGCGGTTGAGGTCAGAGCTGGTTTCACTACGCTTTCGAGAAACGACTCTACCTTGGATACTCGGTCGTTTTGCGCGGCCAGGGTGATCTGCAGTTGGGCGAAATTCTCCCCGAGCTTATTGATGCTTTCACTGAGCGCGGATAGCGTGTCTCGAAGCTCAGACCTGACTCGAATCGCTACACTTCCCTGTTCGTAGGTGACGGCCCTTTTCTTAGGAGCACTTTGACCCTCACTGCTGCTGTCGCCGGCTTTAGTTCTGTGCACCTCCATGGGTAAGGGCATTGTATCGGCGACGCATGCGATGGCGGGTTGCGGTGGTGGGTTTCTCGCGTTCTTTATCTCAGCAATTTCGGACAAAAGCCTGTTTATGGTTTCCTTCATCGCTGGGTTCTCGCGTTTCAGCTGGGAAATCTCGCGCGCGCTCTCCGCATGCTCTGGGAGTGACCCCGACAGTACCTCAGCTGGCCCTCCTCGGACCGTGTCGGCCCAGGTTATAGAGCCCGACTTCTTGCTTCTCGCTGACACCCCGCTAGGCTGCTGTTGACGCCCGGTAGACCTTAATCGAGACCTGGAGCGGCTCCCAGACATGTAGCGCCGGGCTCCTCCTCGGGACCAGGAGCGGCTCCTGGACCGGGAACGGCCCCTGGAACGGGACCGAGAACGTCTCCTGGAACGGTTCCCGGAACCAAGTGACTGCTTGAAGTCCTGCCCATCCGTGGGGGGTGATGGTGGTGCCGTGGCTTGGCCTTGATCGGTGGCGCGAGACTTTTCCCAGCGCCTTCGTCGCACAACATACGGGATCTGGAATCTTTACCTACAGTCCTTGTCAGCCGTGAGGTGTTGCCCACCACACAGCCTGCACTTGGGGGTACACTTGTGTTGTGCGTCAGGATATGAAGCCCCACAGCCCCGACATACGACGTCGCCTGGGCTGGGACACACATCAGCACGGCGACCGAGCCGACCACAAGCGCAGCAAATGTCTATTTTCTTGCGATAAAGCGAACATTGCACAAGGGTGGGGCCATAGCGTACAAAGTTTGGGACTCTATGACCGTCGAAGGCGACGATTACTATACCAGTGCTGCCTATGCGCTTGGCTGCCAGGGCGAGCGGATTTCTTTCATTTACGACCTTGTTGTTAATATCATTCGGGCCGTCTACGAGTGGAATACCTCGGATCACGCCCTTGCACGTGGAATGAGGGGCGGCCTCGTAGGCACTGACCTCGTATGTTCGGCCCATGACGACGATCTGCCGAACTTTGACGTAGTGGTTGGCATTTTCCCTTCTAGGTGTGCTGACAACCATAATATTCTGCTGCACGTTGGGGCATAGCGTGTCGCCCCGCAAATCTTCGGCGCAGATGCTTGTGGCTGCCAGGATTGCTTCAGCCACCACGATGCAGCCGGTCTTGACAATATTGAGGCCTCCGCGGGGCCGAATCACGATCTTCGTATCCTCCCTGGGGAGCTGGGGCATCCGGCCAGCGCGGATGATTCTAGCCTTGATGTTATTGCCACTGTAGCTCGTGGGTATTATCACAATATTTTTTGCTGCTTACTTGAAACCTCGAAAAACGTTTAAGCTTCACCTGCGAGAGTAGAACGCCGTAGCGTAATCAGTTATTCAAAGAGAGCTGCTATTATAAAAAAAACTAGTTGTGCGAAAAGCCTATTACGAATTGATATAGGAGGAAGCAATAAAACTAATAATGAAAACATGTAGGTAAAATAGCAGTATAAATAAATAAGAAAGTAGGTAATAAGTATGTACTTGTGATATTACCTTGCAAGTCGTTTTTATTCTTTTATGCTCTTTTATAGCTACATATATACCAATTTGTTGCAATAACCCAGTGCCGACGCCCCTCGAGAGAGTAGTACCGTTTCAAAATGCTCGAGCCTATGTTTTTGCGAAGGGGGTGACAGAAATCATTGCCTTAATTTTTTATTCCCGTGCCTTTCTGTGAAAAATGCTCTATGGTTTCTGCTTGTTTACACTATTAAAAATGGGGAGAAAACTGCTGTAACCAATTGAACGACGCGACCCAAGCTCTCAAGTGCGCATGTGCACAATCTTATCCCCCATCCCTCTCCCCCTTACTTTCCTATATATATTCACGAGTGTGAATAAAACTGGCTGTTCTTTTCTGTTGGCATGGTCCGACTGTCACGTTTACTGCTGGAGCGGCGTGGTCGCCTCCCAACTAACAGTGGCGACTAGAATACCCACCGATACGTGTAAGCCGGGCGCCAGCGGCGAGACCAAGACGAAGACGCCCATCAGCCCGCCCGCAGCCATGGCCCTCAAGCTTCCGGATTTTGCAGAGGAGACAGATAAGTGGCAAGCGTATCTCGTTAAGATTGACGCCTACTTCGAAGCGAACGAAGTTACGGACGACGCGAAGAAAAGGGCCTTGTTGGTGGCTGCGTTAGGATCGAGGACCGTTGAAATCCTTTGCGGCAGAATCGCACCGCGAAAACCAAGCTCGCTGAGTTACGAAGAAGTTGTTTCAACCTTGAACGAGCACTATGATCCGTCCCCTAACGAAATATCAGAAAGCTTCAAGTTCTTTCACCGAAACCAACAAGAAGGGGAGTCCGTGCAGGCGTTTATCGTCGAGATTCGCAAGCTAGCGCATAACTGCAACTTCTCTTCAATGTTGGAGCGAATGCTGAGGGACCGCATCGTTTGTGGAGTGCGCTCGAAAAACCTGCAGAAACAACTATTAGCCAAAAAGGACTTGACGCTGGCAGAAGCGGAAGCACTAGCTCTAGCAGCCGAAAGCGCGGAGTTAGGGTCGCAACAGATGACCGGGCAAGGTGACGCCGTTGGGGTGTTCAACGTGCAGCGTAGCAGGCAACCCGAAATCAGCAGGAGCGAACGGAGCAGCTTATCGCAGCACTGCAGCTGCTGTGGCAAACAGGGACATCAAGCCAGGAAATGCTCATTACGACGGCGCAGGTGCTACAAATGTGGGCGACAAGGTCACTTGGCGCGAGTATGCTCCCGGACAGCCACCACCAACAGAACCTTCGCGATAACAGAGTGTTCAGCGGAAAGTGAAGATAACGATTGTAACGCACTACAAATATGGTCAGTGAAGGGTAATGGAAGCCTGGTTCCGCCCCTACACAAGCAGGTTACATGGAACGGAGTGCCACTGAATATGATAATCGACACAGGTTCACCTGTCTGCGTAGTGCCTAAAGCGATATACGAAGCCTATCGTCATAAGTGGCCACCGCTTTGTAAAGCTGCATTAACTCTGTCATGCTATCTTGGGAAGATACCAGTGCGGGGCATTGTCAAAATGCAAGCTTCCTACAAGTCTGCAACAGTTGACTGCGATCTCGTTGTGTTAGACTGCGAAGGTCCTAGCCTTTGCGGCCGTGACCTGTTACAGATGCTCGAGACACAAGGGGCACCGCTTCTTCACATCGCGTCACTCTCATCGGACGGGAAGCTGGAGAGTCGGACAGCGGCACCCGTGCTGGAACAGTACGCAGACCTTTTTGCGGAGGGCCTGGGAGCCATCAAGGGACCACCAGCACGGCTTCATATAAAGGACGGAGCAACCCCAAGGTTCTGTAAGGCAAGAAAAATTCCATTTTCTTTGCTAGACAAAGTGTCCGCCGAGCTAGATCGACTCGTGGCCGAAGGCATTATTACGCCAGTTTCCTATTCAGAATGGGCAACCCCGGTGGTGCCAGTGCTGAAACGTGACGGAACAGTCCGCATCTGTGGCGATTTCAAAGTTACTCTAAACCCAGTATGTGAAATGGAAAGTTATCCTCTACCCGTAGTGGACGACATTTTCGCTACGCTTCGTGGAGGGCAGCAGTTCAGTATCTTGGATCTACGTGATGCCTACAACCAAATTCTTCTAGACGAAGATTCGCGCAAGTTAGCGGTTATAAACACTCACAAGGGCCTCTTTTGTTATAACAGGCTACCGTTTGGGATAGCCTCGGCCCCTGCGATTTTTCAACGAACAATTGAGCAGGTGCTGCAAGGCCTCCCAGGGGTTCAAGCGTACTTAGACGACGTCCTGATAGCAGATGCGAACGATAAGCCAACTGCGAACCTGCAAGCAGTCTTGCAGCGGTTCAGGGAGTACGGCGTGAAGCTCCGCGCGGACAAGTGCCGAATAGGTGAGGAGTCAGTTACGTATCTAGGACACAGAATTGACGCGGCAGGGTTGCACCCGTCAGACAAGAACATCGAAGCAATTAAGCTGGCACCGACTCCTCACAATGTCACGGAATTGCGGTCTTTTTTGGGCATGCTAACTTTCTACAATAAATTCTTGCCTAATCTGTCCACGCTCCTGAGTCCCCTATACCTTCTTCTGGAAAAGAAATCGAAATGGTCTTGGGATGAGCGCGAAAACGATGCCTTCCGAAAAGCAAAAGCCGTTTTGTGTTCCGCGCCTGTGTTAACTCACTTCGATCCCGCACGAGAGCTATTTCTGGAGTGCGACGCGTCACCCTACGGTGTGGGAGCGGCACTATTCCACCGAATTGAAGGACAGTATCAGCCCCTTGGATTTCGACCCAGGAAGCTTACTGCCGCAGAAAAGAATTATGCACAGATTGAACGTGAGGCGTTGGCTCTGGTTTATGGCGTCACGCGATTCCGAGATTATCTGCTGGGCAGACAGTTCACGCTTCTAACCGACCATCAACCACTGTTGGGTCTCCTAAGAGCGGATCGTCAGACGCCGGCTATGGCCGCTGCGCGCATTCAGCGTTGGGCCATCATACTTGGTGCCTACCGTTATCGGTTGCAACATCGACCGGGTAAACTCATGTGCAATGCTGATGCTCTTAGCCGTCTACCCCAACCGTTGCAGGAAGAAGTGGACCAGGAGGACGAAGCTCAAGTTCTGACCCTGGACCAGGGGGATCAGCCGGCCCTGCCATGGAAGGAACTCCAGGCACTCGCCGTCGCGGATGAGGTACTTTTCCAGGTACGCAAGTATACCCGGGAAGGTTGGCCGAAAAAACTCGACACGGAAACTACAGAAATCGCCGATTTTTACAAAAGGCGGCATGAGCTGTCTGTTAGTGAAGAACTTCTTTACTGGGGCCATCGCTTTGTAGTGCCGACAGCAGCACGCGGGAAGTTGCTAAGGCTACTGCATGAAGCCCACCAAGGAATTTCCACCATGAAGGCGAAGGCCAGATCGTTATTTTGGTGGCCCGGCGTAGAGCAAGACATCGAGCGCGTTGCGGCGACATGCCAAAACTGTGTGCAAGCGTTGCCGATGGCTCAGGCAAAAGAACCAGTAAATTGGCCCGAGACGCACGAAAGGTGGTCGCGGTTACATGTGGACTATGCGGGACCAGTAAAAGGGAAAATGTTACTCATCGTTGTCGACGCGCACACCAAGTGGATTGAGGCGCTTCCCGTGTCGCAGGCCAACTCGCATAGCACAGTCGAGGCCCTCAGAACGATATTTAGCCGTTTTGGTATACCGCGCACGGTGGTTTCTGACAACGGGACGCCATTCACGGCACGAGAGTTCGAGCAATTCATGGAGCGCAATGGCATTGCGCATATTCGAACACCTCCCTATCACCCCCAGAGTAATGGACTAGCAGAGCGAGCCGTGCGCACTATCAAAGATGGCTTGAAGAAGATAGGCGGCACTTGCCTCCTCACCTCACTGGCACGTGTATTGTGCAATTATCGGAACGCACCACACCAGGAGGGTCCTTCTCCCTCAGAGAGGCTATTAGGATACCGTCTGCGCACAAGAATGGAGATGTCTTTTCCTTCCAGAGTCTATCCTGCCAAAGCTGCGAGTGACCCAGGCTGGAATTTCGCACCGGGAGACTACGTGTACGTGCGAAATTACGGCGCCGGAGACAAGTGGTTCCCAGGCACAGTGGAGGCCACGCGTGGCACTCGCCTCCTGGAGGTAAAGACTGTGGATGGCCTTGTCCGCCGCCACGTGGATCAAGTTCGCAAGCGGAGCCCAGATGAAACGCCAGCAGCCGACGACATGTCGAGGCCATCTACACCGGTTTCCCCAGGGCCGGTACGACTAGAAACAACGGCGCCGGCTACCTCTCAGAGTACCCCAGAATCGCAACCATACGTACTACGTCGCTCCACACGAGCCAAGAAACCGGTCGTGCGTTTTGGCTACTAAGGGGGAAGAAATGCTGTAACCCATTGAACGACGCGACCCAAGCTCTCAAGTGCGCATGTGCACAATCTTATCCCCCATCCCTCTCCCCCTTACTTTCCTATATATATTCACGAGTGTGAATAAAACTGGCTGTTCTTTTCTGTTGGCATGGTCCGACTGTCACGTTTACTGCTGGAGCGGCGTGGCCGCCTCCCAACTAACAAAAACAAAGCCTGGTTTCCATATATATAAACGGAATCCTGTATGAAATTTCAGTAAATATATTTTGAAATTTCCTTGTTGCACACCATGAGCTATACCAATGAACCTAAGGTGCTGGAAATCTGCGTCATTTAGAACCGAAGAGTTGGTGTGCTGCTGTCGTATACGAAATTTCATAATCACGCGATTGTAAATAGGGAGCAGGATTTTAAAATATTCAGGATGGGGCTCTTAATTGATGCTGCTGCCAATGTGTCCGTTGCTTCATGTAGTGTTATCCAGTGTGACCTGACACCTAAATTAAATCGCCAACACTAACATGATTTGGCATATATGTATGAAATTCTGGTAACCAAGGCGATGTCTTTGGTACTGTCAGAGCAAATGGACAGAGAATTGGCCGGTATAACCACCGAAGAGATATTTGTTGGAAGCTTGCGTATGGCCAAAATAACTGCCATTAATTCTAGCAGCATAGTCGGCGTAAAATTGGGCAGTCGGAGTGAAAACGACCAATTTAAGGCTGTTTATAGATAATTACTCCTGCTTTCTAAGCAGTAACCGTGTTGTAATATCACTTCTGCAGTATAGTTTTCAAAACTACTGTGCAATCCTCATCTTGTGTGTGGAGCACTTCTTTGATATTTATGATATTTAGCCTGCTGTATTGCTTCCTATATGCAATCCTCTTGGTTATATGGTCATTTTCCGCCCTCGGTGTTTTATTTGACTGCACAAGCTCATGCACCGATCAGCGCACTGAATCATATTCGTCACTTATGTGACATACGGTGTCAGCAAGAGATGGAAGGTTGTCATGTCCCTGATTTTTTATTCTGGATATTTCAAACACGAGATAATCAACTAAGTTATTTAATATAGCGTGAAGCAGTGACACAAGGTGCTCAATTTGTCTAGCGAGTTGGGTGTTAGTAGACAGGTTGTGCATGCAAAACCACAAGGTAACACTTATGAGCAGCAGCTGCAGGTCAGTACGCAACATGAACAAAAATATTAGAATAAAAAATCAACCTGTAGCTGAAAGAACAGATTCTCAAAAATTCCCCAAATCCTACGGCCACTGCTCAAGAAAGTGGTTCGTGCGCGTTGACGGCTTCCTCATGAAGCCTCCGCCGAAGTCATCACAGGCGCAGATGCACCCGTGGAAATATCAGGATGCTCACTTTCACACAAGGCAACAATAGTGAGTAGATCGCCCGGTAGCATCTTAGTGCAGGCGCAGTTATGCACAGGAGGACCGCGCGTCCAGGCACGGGTGAATGCTCGCCAGCTGGAACAGCTCGACTGCACTTAGTATCTAGCGAAAAAAAAAAAACAGATTCTCAGAAGGCGTCACATTCCCGCAGCCACTGCTCAGAAAAGTCATTCAGTTCAATTATGAGTGAAATACAACACCGGTTCTCTTTGTTTCTGCTTTCACGATTGCTTCGTGATGCGAAGTTGGATTAGATTTGTCTTATTGCAACATATGCGTTGCAATCGTTCTGAGACATCGCTAACCTACCAGGTCCTACAGCGCCTTTAGTGAATGCGAAGTTGAAGCTCCACCTCAATCAGCAGCCGTCATCACTTAGTGGTCATGCCGTTGCATAGCCAAAGACGTGGTCTGGACAGCAACTGAAAGCATTTCCGTTAACGACAGAAAAGTCAATGGGTTTGCAGAGAATCATCACGAGAAATTGAAAAATTGGCAATTCGCGAAAACACACAAAACAAACCACGCATTCGTGTGACCTTGTGTTTTATTTTGTTTGCTTGGCTAACCCGCCATTCTTTTCCTCTTATCAAATTCCTGTGTAGATTGTGTTAGCTGTGCGTTGAAGAAACACGTTATGATGGAATCATATCTGAGCCTACCGCAATATTTTGTCTTACATTCGGTGCCTGAAGTCTCACAGTGTCCTTATACCTTCCTGAATTCGTGCGCTACGAATAACAAAGAGAACTTCAGTGAACTAAGGAAATCTCCCAATTTATATCTATCTTCGCTCCAACATCGACAGATGCACTACCGTTGATATATATTGTCAATACATATCTTCGTTTGCCCTTGGTGTGAAAAAGTATGTGAAACACCATCCGTGACCAGTCTAAACTCACGCCTTCTGACGTGGCTCCTCTCGCTTGAAATTTAGCCTGCGTCCCACCAGCATTCCCAGGACTCAATAGCATTAGTAAAAGGAACCGTCTCTTGGCCGCAGAAGTGGCGTCCTGGCATAACACAGTGGCGCAGAGGTGAGAGGCAAATGCTGACGGGAAAAGCTAGCAACTAAAGTGACTGCCGTTTACATACAGCAGACTGTGCCAGCGACCCGCTGAAATCTTGTTGCAATATTCCAGTATCACACAAAGTCCATATCTTTCCAGGACAAATACCGTCATTAAAACGCATGGGGCGCAGTGGTAAAGTAATAAACACCCCGGGAGAGTACGTGGTTTGTAGTGTGACACTTTATTCTTCCCAGATTGTTCTAGCCGGTTTGTGTTGCATACAAGCGGAAGTAGCTTTTGCTAATTACCTATGTGTCTTAACACGATTTCAAAGACATTAGTCTTTCTTAGTGTACATCGACGCAAACATTTTGGTCTGTCTGTCTGTCTGTCTGTTTGTCTGTCTGTACAATTGTCAGTTTGTCTGCCGTAACGGGACTCCAAACAGCCAACCCCATCCGCAGCGCCCACCAATATTGCTGAAGTTCCAGCTTTTAAACTTGTGTGATTGTCAAATAAAAAAACAATTATTGCGCATATCTGAGGCACCATAACAACACTTCAATAGTTTGTATTCGTGTCTTTACACTAGAGAAGGCCCAATTAGGTAATTATGAGGACCGTAGCGTTTATCATGCTGCTCTGACAGTGCACCGCGATGCACAAAAAGGCAAGTGTTTTCAACGCTTTGCTAAGACGTCATGGTGGTGGCACCTGCCCACCGCTTTGCGTTCGACACCTTATTGCCTCCGAGAGGGGTGCGCATCTTACTTCATGGGCGCGCACGCCTTCCTTTGTTTTCTAAGATAACTGCCAGATAGCGCTCGTGTCTAACGTGCCTCGATGCGCTCGTTCGCGTTTTCTGCGCGCATCGAGACTTCAACGCAGCGCTTAAAAAATACAATTCACCGATTTTCTCACACAGGACATCAAATAAACATTTTTTTCCCTCTCACCACACACAAGATTATGATCTTTCGACGACATTTGCAGTGAAACATCCAGATACTGGAGCAATTGTTTTCTTGACGATTGTTGTTTCGCAAGAGCAGAACGACGACGGAGGGCGATGAAGAGAAGACTGGTCGTCGTTCTTCTCTCACGCTATAACAATCTTCATGTCATACCAACTAGCCAAACCACTACACTTTAAGGATTTTTCACCTATTTTCCTTTCAGTTGCGACAGGCTTCACTGTAACCGACAAGAGATGAAGCTGCCTGCAAATTTCGCAGATGATGCTTTTCATAGGATCAAAGCGACTTTTTGCACGAGGTAAATTAAGCTCCCTTGCAGCTCAATGATGACATTGCTATGTACACAGGTCGTTCCTACCATCTATCACTAAGCATCATATAGCTTACTGGCATATTGTTTTGTGACCCCATAGACTGCCACACATGATCAATAAGGCATTGCTCTCGCTGCAAGGCATATGCGTCACGTCCGTGAGCAATGGTAGTCGTATACCCAGAGAGGCCTTCTTTAGAACTACGATCTACTGTATGCAGAGCGTGGAGAACTATAAGAATGCGAACGCTATATCCCACCTTCATACTTACTGCTTTTCTTCACGCAATATGGAAAAATGCGGATCATTGTCGTCCATCCGCAGGGTCGGAGACACAAAAGAAAACAATGACTAGTTTTATATTTTATAATTAAAACTGCACTCTGAGAACTTTTACGCCGTATGTTTTACTACTATAGGTTCATCAGAAGCATTGAAATCAGGGTTGACGTTACATTTTTAAGTTTTGCAGCCATGTCTGTGCACGTTACATGAAAAATTTGAAATTTATTTCTCGTAATCTGGCGTCATTGTCTCCAAGGGATTACTTGAAACTCCGTATGCTAGGTTTCTGGCATTCACAGATGATAATGTCCTTTTTTCTTGATTAGAACCTACATAGGGCTCAGCAGACCTGTTAAAAATTTTTGACGCCACGGTGCGTAGTGCGATAAAAAAAAGACACATGGTATGTTTTCGTAGTCTGTCGATACGACTGCTGTGTTTTGGGCATATGAAAACATATCAGATTCACTGCTTTATTTGGTCGTGTTACACGGGTCAATATGAACCGGCAGCATAATTAACATAATTCCCTTTTCATTAAGGACACCTGACTCAACTTCTAGTAGCTGTAAGCGCTGAAACTCAGCAATTTATAGTACTATAAGCGGATAGTGTTAATGCCAGCACATGAGATGTCATATTGCAGGCCGCATTAAATCCAAAACCTAATCAACCCTGTCGTTTCAGGATACTTGGTAGTGAAGATATTTTCAAAACTTTGCTTTCCATCCGAGTACTATTTTACAGTGAAAGCTGTTATAAGATCACAATAAATGTGGCGTGTGCCATAGTTGTGCGCCGTCCAGCCGCTGGAGAAATAAGATAAAAGTACGTCCGTAAAATACACGAAGGGCCCATTGACATTCAAGCACAGGTCTCGTGCGTAACAGCGCTGTAATCTACCCTGAAAGCTCACCATAGCATGAAAGTCCGTCCCGACTAAGGAGAGACCAGAAAAGCCTACTACATAGACTGCAGCTGGGTGTAGGACACACGTGGTGATACTTATGAAAGATTGGACAATATCAAAATTCTAATGACAACTTGTGTAACATGCCAGACACCATTTTTCACATCCTGTGTGCGTGGTCTTTATACACGGTTGAAAGACAATTTCTTGGGCGCCTCACAGAAGACCTAGACTGCCGACCCTTTTTTGGAAAAGTAACTTTTCGGTGGTTGGGAACGTGGGAATCACGCCCAACGCAGCTTAAATGCCTGCTCACACTTCTAAGCAAGACAGGTTCAGATTCCGTCTTTAGAGCATGTGCTGATGTAGAGACTTCCGTGTATGTCCTACACTGAACGACGCATTGCGTGCAGTGACTCATTGTGGTATGTCACAATCAACCCTCATCATAACCTCCTCTTTATTTCCCTTTTTCCATTACCCCCGTAAGGAGAAGCAGGCTATCATCCCACTTTCTAGGTCGACCTATTCTCCTCTTTTTCATTCAACACCTTGTTTTTCTTCTTTCAGAGCAAACTGCTTTAGGCAAGCTTCAAATAGGGACAAAGAATCGCTTAATAAGAGTAGTAAAGCATAATATAACAACAAAGAAACAATCAAGTGTCACTCAAGGTGAATACCCTAACGAGCGGGTGATCTAATGCTTCAACCCTATGAGAAAACTTTCAGGTTTAATTAATTTTCTTCATCCACAGCATCTCAATATTGCACCGAGATATTTTCGAATCTGTAGCGGCTCCCACTTTTCTCCGAAGAATGGGGAAGGATGGCATATTAAATAATTCCCTACTAAAGAAATGTTATGGTGAATAATGGCGTATCAGGATGCCTGCAGGTGTGCTTGTTGCAATTACCCAATGAATGCTTAAAGAAATGTTCCCAAGACTGCTCGTCCAGCTTTCACTGTGACTGTGTTGCGCGTTCCACCCAGGCCTGTTTATTTATACTTCTTCATGGTCCTTTTTTAGGCCATTATTGTACAGCACCGACCAGTTACAATATTTTTGAACTGATAACTTTGATATGAAAGTAGGCCTTGCACACATATGTATCTCTAATGCAACCTAATTGAACATTGTATTTCTAGAAAATATGCTGCTAATTTTTTCATTATGATTATTCCCAGTGAAAGAAACGAAGAAGTTTGAATGAATGTGCAGTGCATGTTGATTTTGCCGTCTGAATTAGGTAGAATTTTGTAGAAGTCTGAATTTTGAAAGCTTTTTTTTTTGCTTTGAAAGCAGTAATGCAAAATAACGAGACGATGCTGCTTCAAAAATGCACTGTCCTCTAGAACTGAAAAGTGTTTTGAAAAAAATAGGCAAATGTTAAGGATAGTTTCGCCATTCTTTTGGCCCGAGAGACTGCAGCCGAAGAAGCGCTAAATCAATCTACATGCCAAATTTTTATGTACACAAACTGCCCTATTTTGTGACCGTTTTCGGAGCTGACGCTTCACAAACACTTATTTTTTTTTGCTTGCAAGAGGAATGAATATTTTTGCGAGGATCAACCTAGTTGTGGTCACGTTTTCTTGAAATTGACAACACAATTCTCCTAGGTGAGAATGGCGCCATCAAAGCAGGAAACTTCCTTAATTGCACATTGATAGTACTACGATAAAAAATAACAAGCTTCACCAAAAAGGAAATATTCGAAAGAGCTTTCAATGCTTTGGTTTCCCCGCAGCAGCTTGCGCAAGCGCTCACGAAAAGCATATACACTCCTAGACCCCTTGGGAGGCATATCGATCGGCAAAGACCATACATCACTTTTCTTGAACGACCCAGAAGCCTCCAACTGCCTTAATTACTTCAGGGGAGGTGGCGAGGAATGGTACTGGTAGATGGGAAGGCACCTGCATGGTACGCAGGAAGTATGCATTTGAGTTATGGTCTACGAAGTAAGAGGCGAAGTTTCATTTTCTCGCATGGCTGACGCATTCGGTTCGTTGTTGATTTTCTTCTTCCCTGGTGATCTTCGAAGAAAGGCATCGTATGTCGACAAAGTCTTGTGTTTGAAGTAAAAAACCTCTCGATGACTGTCAATTCTTGGAAAGCTTTCACGTTTATTACAACACCAACTGTGTTACATGAATTTGCAAAACATTTTATTAGAGCACCGATTGAGAGCACCGAGTTAAAACGTGGCCATTATTTTCAAAGACATTTATTGAAATCGAGTCAGCGTTTGGTGATCTTCTTTCTGTTCTGATCTGTTTTGGTCGTCTTTGCGCTGAACGCACATAAGTTTATTACACATCCTACGAGATAGTGGAATGGGCTTGAGGTCCCTCCTAGATGATGGGCAGGAGTGCATGAGTTCACTTCGCTTGATTCAGAAGTCTAGGTCACTATATGCTAATGCAATCTCATTCCCCTGATCGCTTCGCAGATGCTATATATTGAATGACTGCTGGGTAAGTTGGCTAGAGCCCGTATCAAAACTATTCATTTCACGTGGATACACTCAGCTTACTTCCATGCTACCGATCAAATAATCCTATAGAATAGTTTCCAGCACGACTCAATTATCGGGGAGATCCAGTAATGTTGTTTACACGAGGCAGTAATGCGCTAGCATTTATAGGAATTCTCTCGATTGGCTTTTGCCGGTGCCGTGACCGTTGCCATCTAGATCGCTCAGAGGACGCATGCGAGAACCTCCCTCTGCGTGTCTTCCGATGAACGCTCAGAGTGGAAAGGCCCCACCCATCTAGAATGGGCATGAATGAACGTGAGAGGAGGGTGGAGTTACTTGAGCAAGCACTAGGAAACTTGTTTCTAAGAGCACAGCCTCTCTCAGCAGGTATTCACACAGATAGTTGGTATAGACTTCTACACAGTCAAATTTTTACATCCTTAAAAGTGTAATACGGGGGTCTGCCCCCATATTTACCTACATTACACTCTTATTTAAATATTAGGGTTTAAAGTGCTCGTAAACAAAAACTCTTGCAAAATCTCATTTACACCCTAATCTTTGGGGTGTTATGAGCAAGGCTACAAATGCACAATTTAAGACAGTTTTGCATATATTTCAGGTATACATTAACCGTCCTGATACCAGCAAGACTCATATATACTACTGGCTACTTGCAGGTCTAGTAGAGCATCGAAACAGGAAGTAAAGTAGGGCAACCAAAGTGTGTGTTCATCGATAAAGCACGCAACCTACAAAAATGAAAAACGCAACAGCAGCTCTGCTTATCTAGTAGAATAAGAACCGCTTCTCTTCTATCTAGCTCTCTGATCTGTGTCGTTTGTGTTATTAGGGAGTACTCATGAAGTGCACTAACTTTCTTCAATCAAGGTAATGTTACGCACAATGACGTAGCCATAGAACACCTTCTCCCCATCAGAATGAAGCTCCTAAAGCTGGAGGTAAAACGTCCGCACCTGCAGAAAACCATCCGCAGGGTTGAGCAGCCATAACCTATACGTCAACGGGCCATCGGTCTCTTACAAAAATGCACAATGACGGGATGTACTTTGAGCAGGCACGCTTTATTTATTAACTGCTGCGAGTATTTTTGTTGTGAATACTCTGTTCACGAGAAGAGGTGAACAGAAGTTAGCGCTGTATTCTTAAAAAGTACAACGAACATCGTGTGAGAGACCGAACTAATACAGGTATATGTTTTCAGCTAGTGGTAACCTTGAGCAACAAACAAGTGCTATTTTTGAAAGTGTATATGACTCCGTAATACAACGCACTGATAGGAGCTATCGAATGTGCAACAAAAGAAGGCGGAAGGGCCGAGTTTGTGTGCCGGGCTTGGTCAAGCACAGCTCCATAAATGAAAGCAAGCCCAACTTTCACGCAACAGTGATGCTTGAGAGGATTGACTCGTCAAAGGTCTATATTCAACCGAGAAAGTTACCTGCAAAAATATAGGATGCGTCGTAAAAATAGCAGTTTACTGTATGTCATACGTATACAATACAACGATGCAAGGGCACTGAAATCAGCATTTATCGCCATGATCCTTCTCTTGAAGTACTCGGGGAACACCAAGCATCTTTCATTGTACACCGTTGGCTGGCGAACTGCTATGTGTATAACGTTTTGCACTTCTGCGCCTCTTTCTAAAACTTCTCCCTAATAAATGGGACATTCATCATACTTCAAAGAAAGCGAAAATACTCATACACATACAAAGTTGTTACAAGGAATTTGACATTAAAAGATGAATGAAGACATCAGAAATTTACTCCACATGCATACTTATAAATGACGTGGAGGAAACGATACACAATGAAACATGACAATTTTTTGTCGAATTTGTCTACCTCAGGGTAGCTGAACGTGGCTGAAATGCGAGGAATAAATGAAGTTGTTTTTGAACGAGTGTAAGCTTGTCTCTTTTGCTTTATTGTTACCTCGCGATCCTTTGAAATACTTCCAGTTTTCCTGTGCTGTGTCATCAGCATACACTATATTACTTTCGTAAGAAACGCTATTTGCACAAATCACGTAATAGGATTCCCATATTCCTCAACGGAAGGCATAATCGCTCAGTGTTTCCAGTTGTAATGTATCAACCTAGCCAAAACTCTTATAACCACTTTATCCGGTATTCTTGAAACGGCTTCTTAGCATCTTGACATGATAGCTTGAAAATGGTTTGGGGTCAACACCATCTCGCATGGCATGGCTGTTGGTACCTATTTATTGAAAAAATAAATTGGAAAAGAAATTAGGACCATAATGCCAAATTTTTATGCAAAAAGGTGAAGCTTGAAACATTCAGTTTAGAAATGTTAAATTGCAACCAAGATTTAGTTGCATGCAAATGTGTGTGTGAACCATAAAGCAGAATCTTAATTCATATTGTGCGCGAGCACTTACACTTGATCAGTTCCGTAATTTCATCTCTCACGCTATTTATCCTTGAAATATCATGTTTACATCCAAAGTAGAGTGTTGAACCCAAGTTCTAGAAGTCAGCGTGCTAACCTCAAGAAGACTGTGTGTTTTTCTGATAACCAGCGCCACTTTTCATAGAGCTTGAGTGATTGGGTCGTCGTAGATGCATTTTTGTAAAAGTTTTTTACATGAGAATTTATGTAGCATACTGAGAGAATCTGTTTTTTAATCTTTTTTTATGTACAAACGCGTATGAACCTCTACGAAGCTAAATCAAATTTCTTAATTCATAAATGTAAACTGAAGGCTTTTTAAAGCTAGCAAAAGACAACACCAATCAATATTGTCACGTAGCGATAACGACAGTGTGAATACACAGTATTGGGAGGATCGTGAAACGAAACAGAATGTGTCTATTAGGTATATTTGCGCCTACTCACAGTAACAACACCTTCGCTTCAGTGGCGATGAACAACGAGTTTATAAACGGTCGTGATGAAATACCCGCTCTAATCAGCCAGGCTCAATTTAAAGGCCGCAGGTGACATTGTTGATATTTGATAGTTTTAATTTTTAATGCCATATAGGTGCAAATTATACATCAACATCAAGAATGGTAGAATACGCGCCTCAAAGCAGCTAGTACATTCGCCAAAAAACTGAGAATATCTAGTAGCTGACGTACGGGCCCGAATTATTTCTGATAAACCACTAAACATCTCAGATCATGATTAGAGACCATACGATCGCACGTCGGTGGTTATCAGCATGCGGGAAAGGGAGAAGGAGGAGAAGCAAAAGAAATGGAAGACGGGGAGGCCGACTAGACGCACGTCTGGTTTGCTACCCTGCAATGGGAGAATGCGTGAGAGAATTACAAGAAAAGAAAGAGAGTAAAGATGAAGGGGACCATGTGGGTACATGTGGCCATGTCTATTGCTCGCCTATAAGCGATCACGTAGTCCAGTTTCCTAGCAATTGCGGCGTCGCTTTTCTCGCCTGCGACGCGTAGAGTCGTAAACTGAGGTTTTTCTCTTCAGAAAAAGGTCTACTATCTAGTTTCTGTACCGTTTCGCGCAGCACAATGCGTTCGCTCGCAAGACGATTATATGAATTAAGCTGATGTTCTAATATCTCATGAGTATCGCATGATTCACATCTGGAGCTATCTGCCATTCTGATGCGAAAAGAGTACACTTTCGTGAGAGTTGCTCCTAATCACAGGCGGCATAGTGAAGTTGCATCCCGGTGGGAGAAGTCTGATGAAACTTAAAGCTTTCTCGATGGGTCCAATTTACGACGGTACCCGACACTACGGTCACTCAGCCAAGTTTCCAACATTGTGTTAACGAACGAGCGAAAGCCCCTTGCAGCATCGGTTCTCGACAATGGCATCGGGGTTGTCTGGGTGTCCTCATAAACGGATCGGGCAGCGTCATCAGCAAGGTCGTTAGCGACAATGCCACAATGTCGCGGTAACCACTGGAACACCACGTCATGTCGTTTGAGTAAAACTTCGTGAAGCATTTTTCTCATTTCATGAACTAGTAGTTCATGCACCCTTTGTCATAAAGCTGATTGCACGCTCTTGAGAAATGCCATTGAGTCGCAGAACATGACCCATTTTTGAGGCCGGGCTTCCGCGATTTAAAGTATAGCAGCACGTAAGGCGGCGAGCTACGCTTTTGTTGATGTTGTCCTGTGGGACACTTAGAACCTTTTAGTGACTTTGTACGCCGCGATGACAACAGCATCTGTGGAGCTGTCAGACGAGACCAATCCATCGATGTAAATGTAGGTTCTTTGGCCGTAGTTTTCGTCCAGTAGCGAATATGTCACCTGTCACAGTACCACCTGTAACAGCAGCGTTGGCAAAGGCCGCAACTTTGAGATGAATGCAATTACCGATAGGAGCCAAAGGGCGTTTCAAGTTGGTGCCCCGCGCAGCGTAGTTTAGGACTACACCGACAAGCAAAAGCTGGTTATGGTGTTAATAGGCAATAATCTGTGCCTGTGCGTATCTGGTGGTTCCAATTTTTCGTCACACTTTTGCGATTGCACGTTGTAACGAAAAAGAGCAATAAAGATAGAAAAGTACAGTCAAAATGCGTCACAAAATTTACTAGCGTTCATCATGGACAAACAACATCTGCCATAGACCTTCGTAGTGGCTGGCGCTTACGCAAGACGTGCAGACAGCAGTGCACCCTGAGTATCGTGTTTCAGTCGCTGAACGCAGTACAATGACCTCTTTCGAAGGCATTCATTCGCGAAATGCGAAACCATGATTGATATCACGAAAAAGTAAATGCAAAATACCGCGAAGAAACAGCTTCTTGCGAGTTTCGACAAAACGATGTAAGTACACTGAAAGGCAGCCTTTTTGAAAACGCTGCTAGAGAAACGAAAATATCGATCGTGTTCGTCAGATGCCTCTTACGGCCGCCTGGGCATGCGTATGACGTTCGGCTAGATTGTTATGCGAAGAAAACTCTACCGCAGAAGAAGAAAAGCATTGATACTTTTCTCGTATGCGCAATTGTCGGAACACGGAAAGCAGGCACATAAGGAGAATTTGCTTCAGAAAAGCTGCGGGGAAATGATTCGTGATGGCGACTGTTCCTAATGTCTGTTTCTGTCCGATTCAGGACAGCATTTTGCTTGAAAGCTGTTGTGGCCCCCTTTTCATGGAGTGTCTTTTCACAGTATTGTCTCAAGTAGAGTACGCACAACAGCGAAAAAATGTGCTTCTCGGTGAGAAATTTTCCGAGCTTTTTGGGAGGTAAATGTGGCTTGACGACCGGTGCTATCAATTCGCATTCTAGTACATGTAACATACTTTTGTCTCCCAACACAAGTCACCAACTGAAATAGCGGGCAGCAATTGCAGCGTGGTTCTCCAAACAACAGTGGTGTACTTCGATAGCTTTGTTCAACTTAGACTATCGGCCACGATAAATTATGTAGGCCTCAACAAATACTTTTGTATTACGAATAAAATAAAGTTTACACAGAGGAGAAATATTCTCTCTTTTTCTTCAAAACTCAAGCAACAAGACGTATACAGTAGTCTTGTATTATTCAATATCTGTTGATATGGCGCTTACAGAGGTGTTGAATTTGTCATGGTGCTTTAAATGTATTTTTTACTGTTGCTTATTATCCGTACAACGTGCTTTCTCAGAAGGTTCATTTCATGGTAGCACTGGCAATTCGTCTAGGTTTTTTTTTCACCCAAAGTCTTTTACGCCGGGTACACCAACACTTCAGTTACGTATTTACGTCACAGAAATGACGTCAGAAAAAAAAGCAGGGACAGAAAAGGTTCCGCGAGAGCATGTCGAACGCACGGGCTTTCGGTCCGCGACAACCAATTCTGGGCACACTGTCCATCGAGCTACAGTCACGAACTTAGTATATAGGTTTAAAATCACCACTATATATCTAACGGTCACATCGTATAACGTTCTCGGTAATGTGAAGTATTGGTTCAAAACCATCACTCCTACAATCAGTTCCTTCAACGAGTCGTTTCTACGCGACTGTTCGATTCGAAGCATTTCAAATACGAGAAGTGCATTTTCGTGAACCTTTTCCTAGTCCAAACAGCCCACCAAGTGCAGATCACTGACATCAAAATTGGTGGTTCTTGAACTCCGAAGTTGCCTTCCGCATGCTGGTAGGCACTCTCTGAGGCCTGCTTTCGCGCCTCTCTTCGGGAAATCATTTGCATGTGCGTGGCACCAGATGTGACTTGGTCCACACGTGTCGTCACGTTTGGCCACCAAAAATATGGCGCGTTCCGTGTGTGCCTCCTCGAGGCCAGGCGTATGCACCGACAAGTTATCTGGAAAAGGCCCATTTTGTCGACGCCTCTACAAACCTCCAGGTAGCGACCTTACCCAAGTGCGCGTGTCGCTCATAGCCTGTATTCATCACATAAATAGATCTGCGACATTCGATGGCTGTAACACCTGGCTGTAACTCCGCCTACCCCCCTTAAGCTTGCTGCACGAAAAATTGTGGCCGACCAATAGGGGAGCCACGACGCGTGTTGCGTTCTTCTCTAGTTGGTAAGTGGTAAATAACTCAAATGTGTGGCGAGAAGACGACTTTAGCCCAAGTGTGGTGACCAATAGGTCACGCTTGTCGGCCTCTCACATAGCTATCTCAAGTTGCGCGCTCACCATTAGCTGCTACAGCTACTACAAGCATCTATGATCAAAAGTGTTTGTTTATTCGTTATTAATGAACGTTAGTTATCGGGATGTATATGTATGACTAAGCGCCCATGTCGGTGCATTCAAATTCTTTAGTGTTATAGCTCTCGAACACCTACAGTCATTGCACAAGTTCTTATACCAATGTTTTGTAAACAATCAACGATTTTCGCAGGGACACATTTTACTTTCATAATTACGATTTCCTATGAGGAAGCAATTAACCACGTTTGTTTTTTACCTCTGGCACTGTTCATATACTTTGTGTTAGAACGTGCAATCATTCTTAGCAATGTACTTTGCAGCAACTTCGTCCTCTGCACAGGTTCATGCTTATTTATTCCACAATTTTACAATGTCTACGTATGGTCGACATTGTGATTGAGATTTGTGCACGGTACTGAAAAATAGTGGCTTTTGAAGGTTTTTCAAGTCGTGATGTAGAACTTAATAATGCGAAATTTCTTAATAAGTATGAAGGCATACTCATTACTGTATTCTTTCTTCAATACATTGATACATGTCATATTTCTGATGACTAGAGAGTTGAAAAGGTGTTTGCAATCTTCTGACCAGGTAGCAGTGCGTTAACATACAACTACAGCCCAATAAGCAGCATCTCGTGCAAAATATTCAAGCATATTTTTTACTCTGATTTTTTTATTGTTTTCTAAACTGAGGTTGAATACTAACGATGGTGTCGGAGGAAGTTTTCGCTTTTTATGGAGAGAGTTTGTTGGAACGACACAACAGACACGGCAGTCAAGCGTTCCAATGAGGCAATCGCCGCGGGTCTAGAGTGGAAGTCACTCTGGGGATTAGTATAAACTGCTCCGACATAATCAGCGTAGTTGAGGGGAACTCAGGGGGACGTACTTTTTTTAACACGTTTGCTTGCTTGGAGGCGCCACCGGTGGTCACATAGTCTAGTGGTAGTGGTGAACGACACTGACAAGTCAGAGAATTCCGCGGCATTGTTTCCCCTTCTCGATAACGGTTGCTTCGAATCAGAGAGATGTCCCTGCCACGAGTAACTGATCAAATATAGCCAACGACACTGAAACTGAAGCGCACGTGCGGGTATTCAACAGTTTTCTACAACTTCATGAAATAACTGTATGAAAGGTACTCTGACAAGCTGCTCAATCCAAAGATACACCTTCCACATCCGCCCTGCTTCAGCAACACATGGTGTGTTCCAATCATGAATCGTTGCTTAAGTGCTTGATCGTAGAGTCTGTCAGCTGCTTCAGCTGTGCCATTGATATTCAACGCCAAACTCAGCATTTTTTTCACAAGCGCTACACGCACTCTAAAGAAAACTTTCAGGAAACAGGAAGAATTGCATCCACTACTAGGCTTCAAATATTTCTTGACCATGGCTCGTCTACCGGCTATATTTTCTTATGATAATAAATATCCTCGACAAGGTTTCTCACAAATTGCTTGTTTCAAAACTATCGCAACTTCGCATAAGTCTAAAGATCCTGACATGGCTAGAGCATTACCTCGGGAACCAATCTGAATTTTCAACGTAGAATGGTCATGCTTTACTCAAAGGCTCAATTGATTCTGGAGTACACTAATGGTTGGTGTTAAGACCTTTTCTTTTTTAAATCTACATCAATTATCATCGCAGCCCTTTATTTCAAACATTTATCTGTTTGCTGATATCTGTGTTGTGATTTGAGAACTTATTACTAGCTGGAATTTGACAATATTTCGTCCTGATCTTAACGCTGTTTTTAACCGGTGTAACGACTCAGGCATGATCCTAAACAGCAATAAATATGAATTCTTATGAGTAAGCCGTACTGACTGTAGGCCACTACCATGCTAGCTTAACAACATCATCCTTGAAGCAGAAACCCCTCACTGCTAGCTTGGACTACACATACGATCAGATTCAAGTTTGTTTCTTTGTATTTGCCAGTGACCATATAACAAAGAAAGCTAACCTAACATTCAGATACCCTCAACGTAATTATTCTTCTATCCCCACAACACTACAACTGCTTCTTTCCGAAGCCTTGACTGTCTCCAAACGCGAACAGGTTTCTGCGCTATAGAAGCTGAGTTCTGCTAAGCTATTCGACTAACTTGAACTTTTTAAAAACAAATATACTGCATTGATTCGTCACAAGTATATGATAAGTGCAGCTGTGTCCTTGATTAAACTAAACCTCAATCGACAGCGTGATTTGTTTCACGCTGTTATTTTTGTCCAGTCTACTTTTTCACAAAATTTACTTCCGCTACTCCATATGCCCAATGAATTAATAACTAAACCACCTTACCAGCTTACCTCCCTGTTAACATTGATTACTGCTACATAACTGAAATTGTTTTTGTCCTACTAAGCATGCCTATCAAAGTTTTATTCCGCAGACATCACTGGATTGAAACTCTCGCCTTGGAGGCATCGCGATTGAAAGCCATCAACTGCTCAAAACAGTATCAGCCACCACTGTATGAATAGGAGATGAAGAACTTGCATCTTCACTATTTAACTGTTTGCTGTGTTTCTCGTTTGCTTTTGCCTAAGTTTTTATGATTAATCACTCTCCTACATATTGCCTTTGCCTTGAAGATATCGATAAATGAACTTATTTATGGGCCCATTATGATAAGGTGTAGTGGCATCTTTTTTCAGTTTCCATGTTAACAAAAATTGTGGCAATCTATCCGAAACGCGAAAAAACAAACAAATCGAAAGCAATGTTTTTGTTTCAGAAGTTTCTTTAAGCTAGAAACATATTATTTTATTAGCATATGATTTGCACGTATTCCTCATTTGTAATACGCTATTCTGTAGCACCAAAGCTTTAAACACAAAAATGTTAGTGGCATATATAATATCCTTAATATAAAATTGCATTTATCTCTTGCAGGCACTATGTACAACATAGGGAGCAAGGACGCGTTGAGCTATTAAGAACATACAGATAAAAGGTGCAGGTATCTCAAGCAGAGCTATGTGACAATTCTAGAATAAAAAATATTCAGCACATTCGTTTCAGCGGCTTCTATGTAGTATTACAATATACTTCATTTCGGCATATGCACGTCAGCGTGCGCTGCTGAGAAGTAAGAACCTATTACAGTGTCAGTTTCTCGATTTTTTTTCTTGCCATGCTGGATTACTATTACTCACCGTGTTCGCGCAGCCATCATCCTCTCTGACCTCGTATGATTACGTAGACGATACGCCTAATATTTGAACACATACTTTTATTGCCTAATAGCAGGACTCGGATGAACAGTATGAGTACAAAAAATGATAGAGCTGTATGAATGTTGTCACCCAAAATATTGGTTATAAATTACTGGGCCACGAATTTTATATACCACCCCCTTCAACATACTAAACCAGAAAGGCAACACGTAATGTCATAAGTGTCATCATGCAACTGTTTGCTAAATGCCATATGACAATATGCTAAAGTAAGCATTGCATCGCAAATAAATATGCTTGTCAGGAATATTAAATGTTCCTGCCCCACCACGGTGGTCTAGTGGCTAAGGTACTCGGCTGCTGACCCGCAGGTCGCGGGTTCAATTCCCAGCTGCGGCGGCTGCATTTCCGATGGAGGCGGAAATGTCGAGGCCCGTGTGCTCAGATTTGGGTGCACGTTAAAGAACCCCAGGTGGTCAAAATTTCCGGAGGCCTGCACTACGGCGTCTCTCATAATCATATGGTGGTTTTTGGACGTTAAACCCCACAAATCAATCAATATTAAATGTTCCCACAAACGTTACACGCATTATCTGGTCAAGGTAAAGAAAAAAATGAAGGCTCGAAATTTATTCACAACAATGACGTACGGCTGTTCATACATAAAGGGGTAGCCTCAGCGATAAGGCCATCACCATACACAGCAGATGACTAAACCTGGTCTTGCAGCATTATTTTCAATTACGTACGATGGCCATTGACGATGGACGGAGGCACAGTTACTGTGTTCGCGAGGACAGCGACGCGAGCGTCAAATGGCTCCCTCGCGACTCATCTACAAACGTGCACAGTTTGCTTAACTCATCACAGTTTCCCTAGGGTGCACTAAACATAATCAAATTTGTGTTTGTTAGAGCGGCTGGACGACGTGCTACAAGTCAGTATTCTGCTTATGTAAGAAAAATTATTCTTGATACATTACAACGCGTTACGGTTGTAATATTCTCAGCTACCCTGGAGGGAACACGTGTCATTGTTTACCTTATGAACTTCCAGCCGTCCTCATTATTAGGCAGTATTGTACCTTTGATGTTTCAAGGTTTTAATGAAACCGGACACTACGAAAAAAAATTAAGTGTCCTATAAGTCGGACGCTTGATGCCGTCAATAGAAAGCTTATCACATTCATTAGAGAGGCTGCAGTAAACGTGCGTTGGACCTCATTCGCAAGGGGGGAAATGTTAAAAGTTATATGCACCCGACTAGCAAAACGCAAATGCGAAGGAAGCGAATAAGAAGATATCCAAGTGGATAGGTCCTGTGCAACCCCGCTATTAACAAACCTCATACACCTACCTGGACATATTATTAGCATTTTTTTTCCATCGGGACGCATTACTCTGTGATCAGAGTTGAACTTTCGTGTTAGAGCGACAGTGAATAGGCTATGTTTGCGTAGCAGATTATCAACAGACGCTACAAAAAGGGCTAACGGAATTTTTACGTTATATAAATGTCCACGAATTAAAGAAATGTCTGTTTTAGACTTGAACCCTAACTTCATTGATGCAATAATTGGTTGGCAGCATTTTAATGCAATAAAGCTTGACTAGACCGCAACTAGTTGCTGAAGTAATTGGCTACTTGATATATATGACACGTTTGTTCCTCACAAACATATACGATAACGTACAGAAATAGCAAAGGTGCTATACCTGGTTGCCGTTAGGAGCTGCAGGCCATGTCACTTTGACATTGCATGCAGAAAGAAGGATGCTTGCAAACTTCTGGGCTCATTTTGAGGACAATTCTATAATAAACGGGATATAGGTGGTGCATACCGCGGGCGACACAGGCAAACAAACATTGGGAGAGAAGGTTAAGCTGCACAAGCAAAACCCTGCTCATACACCATTGTGCCGGAAATTCAACTGTACATGTGTGAAGTAAATTTTGGAGTGCAAATGTGGAGCGGAAGCACGACGTGCCATGAAGAAAGCAGTGAAAACATTTTGTACCTAATAAAAAGGAACATGGCGGATTCCTCTGTCATAGTAATTGGTAAAACAAGAAAGGAAATTGTGTTATAAGAAATGATACCGAGAGTTGATAGTGCATTGCTTCGACACAAGGAAAAATGAATGAATGCTATTGGCTGCGCAGAAAGGCAAGCAGCAGAAAACTTCCAACTGGCTCCTAAAGCACAAAGCTCACACAAAAAGATCATACAAAGAATGAGCGCGAAGTAACTGTCCTTCTGTTTCTGTCTGTTTTGTTTTGGTAGAGTTCTTCCGATTTCTGTGGACACATCTTGTAACAGTACTAACAACTGTTACAGATCAATAATAAAGACGCACAGCTCAAACACAAAAGATGACACATGAAACGAACACGGAAATATTCACAGTACAAGCGCGAAGAGACAAAAGTATTCGGAGTTCAGCGTCCCAAAACCACAATATGAATATGTGAGACGCAGGATTAGAAGGCTGCGAAAATCTTGAGATCAGGTGGTTCATTATTGTGCATATAAATCTACATTCACAATCGAGCACATAACAACTGCCACAGTTGTTATTTAATGTCTGAACTGCACGGGTTTTTCTTTTTCGCAAACGTGGCCTTTGGAGTGAGCAAAGTCACCTTCGTGCTCTGGAACTTCGATGCTAGCACAAGATGTACTAACCGCCCCATCACGTGATAAGCACGTGAGCAGGGCAGTGCGCACAGTGATGATCTTCAGAGTGAACCCATCGCGAAATCTCGCTAGTGATAATGAGCACACGCTGAAGTCACCGAGCTGTAAGTACTGCTCGCAGTAAATGGTCTCCAAAGATAGCGCACCATTGGCTCGCTTGGAAGGTATTTTTTGTGGCCGAGTCATTTCACACCACGCGCTGGGAAGAAAGAGGTTTTAGAAGTGGCAACCGCTGATGGAATATTTCTTGTAGTTTTTTTCTTTTGTCGTCTGTTACTGTATACTCTGTAACGTCATATTCATGACAAAAAAATGCCAGCAGGACTGTGGTGGACCCAAGCATAAAGGATTTCGTGTTAAAAACGCTTTCGTGTTATGCACATTTGTGGCATGCAAGCATCGATCGCACAAACTGACCACAGCCTTCAGTAAACGAATTCTGATAGCAGTTGAAAAACTCACAAGGTTTTTTATTCCTCTTTTGATTCGAAGGCGGAACCTGTATTCATATTCCTTTTTTTACAGGAACCATTGAATAGGAATTTGAATTGAATTCAACTTTGATCATTGATTTTTTTTAGTGCCGCTAGTAGCCATTATGGCAGTTGTAAAACATTCTTTTTCGCCTTGTTAGCGTCATGCAGCACGAGATCTTACTTCGAGATGGTTACTGTCCAATCACTCCTTAGTACATACACTACCTACCATGAACCGTAATGTGACCACCGCTGTAGCTCAGTTGGCAGAGCATCGCTTGCGTTACTCTAAGTTCGCAGGTTTGGGACCGACCAGCTGCAAGTCATGTTTGCACCCACATTTATTTCTTCCTGTTCAGTTTGCAATTCGTACTAATAGTATCCCTTGTACGTTTCTTGACGTCGTATTCTATATATTGGCTGCTTGTAATAATATACCTACATTTCGCCCGTATCATCGTTGCTGTCTCGGAAATATTTTTCAAATAGACGGTAATCTTTGTGAAACGTCAGTAGTGGTTGCAGTGCTGCACACCCGATTTCGCCCCGCCGCGGTGGTCTAGTGGCTAAGGTACTCGGCTACTGACCCGCAGGTCACGGGATCGAATCCCGGCTGCGGCTGCTGCATTTCCGATGGAGGCGAAATGTTGTAGGCCGGTTTGCTCAGGTTTGAGTGCACGTTAAAGAACCCTTGGTGGTCGAAATTTCTCGAGCCCTCCACTCCAGCGTCCCTCATAATTATGTGGTGAATTTAGAGACGTTAAACCCCACATACCAATCAATCTAATCAACCTACCACATTTTACAAACATTGCATGTGTACTCCTATGACACAGCCGTCACGTCGGGTTAACGTCAATTATGGTTAGCTGTCATGCGCTGAACCTAATTTCTGTAGCAGAGTCTAAGGCCAGCATTCTCGCGAGCATCAGCGCTTCATATCAGCTTCTGGTGTTGCTAATACGCATGTTCTAGTTGGAATTGTTGCACAAGTAAGGAACTCGTTAGAAAAGCGTCTTAAACGCTTCAACATATATTTTATATGTTCAAGGGTATCGTAATAAAATTTTATTTTAAAAATTCTAGTAGACTTATTCGCGAGTTATACAAAAAATGGGGAGGGGCGAACATGCAGTGCTCTTGGAAAAGAATTTTTGGATGAGGCACAAGTGGAGCTGGGCCTGAAGCCGGGAATTTTCACTCCAATATTGTCCTCGAAAAATAAAATCGGTAGATCCCATGTACCTGAGAATCAACGTTATAGGAAGCATGTGGAAGAAAGGAGACCGTGTTGCAATTTTTTTTATTAAGTGACATGTCATGAAATGACGCTACATTTATGTACAAATGTTGCACGCATACTTATATGTTGAAGAGTTGCAGATGTTTATACAACCAGTTGTTTGCACTTGCGTGATGACGCCAACTGGAACATGCGTATTAGCAACACCAGAAGTTGATACGAAGCGCTGATGCTCACGATGATACTGGCGCAGGACGTTGCTACATAGCTCACCCTCAGCGCATGGAAACTAACCACAACTTACGTTAACCCGATGTCACGGCCGTATCAAAGAAGTACATATGTAATTCCTAAAAATTTGGGTATGTAGCACTGCAACTACTATTGACGTTTCACGAAGATTATGGTCTATTTGAAAAGTAGTTCCAAGACCTGGCGAACAGCCCTGTGATAAAATGCTTCGTTGCCACGCAGAATCCTTGGGTTTTATTTCAACTGGCAACCTGACATTTATTCTTTGTATTCGTCGGGTCGAGGCTACCGATGTCGGGTGTTTCTTAACGATCGCGCGTTAAAACTGCTTATGTGTGCTCCCGTCGTTCCTGTGTAGATACTATAGGTGTCAATCATTTGTGGCACATACCCGCCCGTGGATATGTGCCGCTATCTGGCGGGAAGTGTTTGACGACGTACGCGACGGGGTTGCGACATTATTCATGTCTTGACCAGCGCGTCATGTTCGTCACACCATCTTACCCTCCCATGCTAACTTTGGTTCACGCCAAGTTAAAGGGGTGGCCACGAGAGCACCCAAACGTTAGCGGCTTGATAGATAGATATGTTTTAATCTCCATCGTAATGCAGCTTACGCTTAGGTTCTTCATTCTATGATGTGCGGTTTGTTCTTTACAGCATGTAGGGCAGGGCTTTCGAGCTCCACTGACGTAGTTGGTTATTTCATGGGCTAACTGTTTCCGCCCTTTTTGATGGATTGGTAGTGACATTTAGAAACTTTTCGTGGTGCATGCCCAATTTAAGGTGAACTGTGAGTAAATTACCCACCATGGCGATATTAGACACCGCAATCCAAGCCTTAAAAGTGCTACGCACCTAAACCTCGGTACCAGATGGAGGCACGAGTTTTATTATTGTTGAACAACAATCTGCTTAAAATATATTGCATATATTTTTTTAATTGAAGCATGTCGAATACCTCCTTTAAATCATCGTCATATCCCACAAAATTGCGTGGTACTGTACTGATGCAAAGTACCGAACAATGTTTTTTGCTTTATTTGCCTTCCATGTTCAAACTTATCAGTTAAAAAAGAAAGTACTAAAAAATATGATATCACCAGAAATAAAAAGGTATAGGAAATTGATTGCATTGGAGTAAACAGGTTATTCAAAGGAACGAAAAAATATCGATTGAAGGGCTGCATACCTTACGCGCCTGTTTCCAATCGAAAACGGCAGGCGAATGCAGCCGACGCCGACAATTGTAGAGCGGGATTCGATATTGCCCCATGCCACGAATCTACTTGGCGGCTTTTTGTGTAAATGCAATTTTTCGTATCTTCGCTGTTATTACACTGCCTTCCATGTTCTCTTGTTCGGGTTTTTCTGTTCGTTGTGAGGCGTGTGCCCATCGGGTGAAATGGAGTGTATAAGGTATACCTATAGCTAAACGCATCGTAATATTGGAATTCTCCCGCAGCAATGAATCCGTGTATTTCTAATTGGCTTTCGTTATTTTTAAACAGTGCCCGGAAGCTTATATATTGTGATGCGTGTTCGCCTTCTGGCTATTTACGAGATAAGTGTGGCAGTGCTTTGAGAGAAACTTAGCCTTCTTGATAACTTGCTACTAGGGAGAAATGAAAAGTTTGGCAGATGCAGCGTACCTTGGTAATTGATGTTATGTGAAGCATGCGTAAGAAAGTTGACTCTGTTCTGATTTTTAGATGCGAAGCAGCTCTGGTTAGCTTGTGCAACGCTGTTTCCCGTACGAACGCGCCATCCACCGCAGGTGTTGGCGCGGTTCCAAGTAGGTCACGCCACTGCTGCGCGTTGACGTAACGCTCCCCTCCCAGTGCGCGCTGATGTCACTCTCTCTCTCGCCTGCCGTGTGCTCGCCGAGGCGCCCACAGCTGCCGCTTCATTCGTTCTCCCACAACACCTGCCACAACCACCACTCGTACAGAGCCGAATCATTGATTCACGCGCAATAAAATTGACGCACGTCTACATACGCGTGGAAATTTGTCTGTACTTGCTACCTAGAAGATCTCAACGCCAACCATCGCTTCAAACAAATCTTCCAGCGTTCACCACAGCACCCGCGTTAGCACCGTTCAAGCCGTGATGCCACGCGTACGCAACTTTGCAGCTTCGCATTCCATCATGGTTCCCTTCAGGAAGAACGTCCAAGTTTTTCATTGAGTCATACGTTGTGAAAAGACCCCCAGGTCATGTACAGTTGTCGTTTGCACAGACGTGTGTTGAACAGTCACATATTTTTTATACCTAATTGTTCACAGTTGCGTAACGATGTCAACCCGACATGAATATTCTTAAAAGCAAGAGTGTTAAGCTGAAACATCGCGCTTGTGCTTGCGAAAAAGGTAACCAATGACACTGCTACATAAATTAACATCAATGCATGGCACTTAACAAAAAAATCACAGCATATCCACGGAGTGAATGATGATTGGTGGGGCGCAACGTTCGTCAGTCTGTCTGTCCATTTGTTCTTGCGTCCGCCTATCTGTGTGATCCTTGGTGCATCCGTCCGTTTGTTCATTCCTCTGTCTGTCCGTCCATCTCTTTTTGTGGCCACCCCTCTGTCTGTCCGTCCGTGCGTGTGTCAGTCTGTTCGTCCGCCCATATGTCTAGTGAAAACTCCAAGCACAGCCATCTCACATCTTTTCATCATGTATTCATCATATACAAGTGCCCCCATCCAGCAGACATTGTAAGGACCGCTATTTCGGGTATGTGCCACTGATGGTTACGTTCTACGAGGAACGCACAAGCCACGCCATAAGGAGCTTCGCCCCTAAAATTGACAAGAATCTGACGTGACGGCTGGATCATGAGACTGGATATGTAAGGTTTATGAAACTGTTTATCCAGCACTGCAACCGCAATACACGTTTCACAACATTACTCCTGCATAGCGTCTTTCTTCAAAGTATATTGTTTCGGGACCTGGTATGCTTTTCGGTAGAATGCTTGATTATCATGCAGAATGCTTCGATTTATTCCTGAGACAGACCATAATTTTTTTATTCTTTACGCTCCTCAAGTCAACGCGGCCAGCTTCAACATTAATTATCGCCCTCGCATTTAAATTGCCAATTTCTGTTCTCACCGTTTCTCTGGAGATACAAACTTTTGAAGATCTATGGCGCATACCCACGTACCTCTGGCATGTAGCCACCTTTGGTGCACAAGCATGTGTCACACCTTTCAGGCGCAAAGCGTATGATGAAGTAAAATACGGAAGTTTCTGTTATTCATGTCATGATCAATGAATCAAATTCATCAAACCACTTTACCGTCACATGTTTACTTTTGTTTACCCCCGGTCAGGGGGTTCATCACGAGAGTATTCAGACGTAGGCGGCTCGATAAATAGATGGATAAATAGATAGATAGATAGATAGATAGGTAGATAGATAGATAGATAGATAGATAGATAGATAGATAGATAGATAGATAGATAGATAGATAGATAGATAGATAGATAGATAGATAGATAGATAGATAGATAGATAGATAGATAGATAGATAGATAGATGCTACAAGTGCCTACCATACGCAAAAAATTATTCGCAAAAAAGAACATTGTTTTCTGAATTTTCTTGTAAACAACTCCTTTACTGTGTGGCCTGCACCAGCAATGTCTCATTGTTCGCTTCCATTCCGAACATACGCCAGAGGTGTGGTGATGTGTTACATGCTGTATCAGTATTTCATATGATTGAATTTTTTACGGCACAACATGTAGAAGTCCTTACGATAAGAGCTGTCGGATGAATATTAGTACCGTGCCATTATTTACTGACACGATAGTGTTAGAGAGCTCATGTCCTAGAGATTCCGGCTTCTGCGTGGGCCTTATTGAAGATGACCAAAAATTGACACTGTTTCTCAGCAAAAAATAGTTATAACACTTGTTTTAATATTAAAATAAAAGATAAAAGTAAATTATAGAAAAACATTTGGTCGGAGTAGCAATCGAACCTATGACTTATGCGTGAGAGTCAGGTATTTTACCATGGAACAGGGCTAGTGCACCAAAGATATAATTACGTTTCATGAATATCAATGCGCGAATGAACCACCAGAGTATTTCTAACAAATGTGGCAATGTAGGACTTTACGCAGGCGGAGATTCGGTAGTGTGAAGCGATGGTTAACCAACATCGTTATGAAAATAACCATCGCTGGCATGCACGCATTATTATAATAATGGTAAAATTGTACTTTATGGTTACCTCTCCTTGTCTCTAAAATAAAGTCTTGCTATTTTAGTTACACCGATGGGTAGAGGTTAAAGAAAAAATCTGGACATGTAAAACTCATTCGTAAATTTATTAAAATTTCCTACGTAACTTTATATTTGCATTAGACAACTCTCAGAAAAGTTTATTAAGTAAAAGTATATAATACCTGCCATATTAACTGGCAAAATTATACTTGCGTTTTGTTCAGTGTTTGTTACATGAGTGAACAGCCAGGCGCCACCTGGTATGTAGTTGTGGTGTAACTGTGCCCTAGAACTGGGCTAGTGCGTGCTGTAAATCCAGTACGTATACGTTCACTAAGGAAGCGGTCTGTTATGCGGATCTGGCTTACTCTCCGCTTGCAATAAGCAGTACGCGGCTCATCACTACAGACACCACAGAAGAAGAAAAATAACACAGCTACTCTGAAAAAATGCAACGGCTCAGAATTAGCGCAACTGCGCTATTTCCAATTACGCGTAGGGCACTTCTGGTATCAGCAAAACACGCATTTCGCAATGAACGACTACAACGCCATGAAAATGGCTCCCCTGCGGCCCCGTGAAAGATCACGGGAGTAATTTTCTTTTGTTCTATTTTCCTCCATGTAGATTACCTAGCTATTTCACTAAAACCCTGCAAATACATTTTACCTTCCTTCGAACTTGCGATATATCAGTGGCGCAAGTGGGCACACATCATCTCTGCCTTCACATAATTGCGTTATGTAGTTGGGCAATAAACTTGTATAACACGAGTCCTTCCAATGGTGCTGCATAACGCAAAAAAGACACACTCTGGTTAGCAATAGGCATTCAATATTCGTCGAGGGACTGCTTTACCTTTTGTACGTTCGCATGAAGCCAATCCTTGGGTAATTATTCGCTGAAGGCTCGCTTGCCCGCACCGCAATTCTATGCAGCTGCAGTAGCCATGTTTTCACAACCACTTCCGGCAAACTCACGAAACCTTAGCTGTCCATAGAGGACGCTCCTCTTTTTGCATGCAGCTATGATTTATGTTTTTTTCTGTCACGAAGTCACGAATACATACTTGCGCCTTTGCCTTTTGTGTTATTGACAATTGGGGAAGGACTAGTGTTGTGATCATAGCGTTGATTGTGTCAGTTATATTTAATTACAAGTTCTCCAATAAACAATAACAATAATAAGGAATATTTCCAGATTCCGGAATAACTTCCAATATTTAGGCTTGCACCCAGAGATTGACATATTGTGGCAGTGGACGAGAAAAAAAAGCTCCAGATGCTTTCCGAAACTCTTTCATTACCGACCTCCATAATCATTCAAGCAACAAAAGATTTTCGGCAGGGCACATGCATGGAAGGCTGCTTCATTCTCACCGAAGAGCTCCCGAATCTTCACCTTTGTCGAGATTACTTTCAAGCGTAAATGCAAGTAAATGCGTGCTTGAAGCCTCTGAAGTGTTTTCGCTTAACTGTACTTTTCTCAACTTTTTTTCAGGCATCTAATTACTGAAATTTGATATTACAATATGGCGAAACAATCAAGACTCCAGCGTCATTCATGTATTGCTTTAGGCGTGCTGTATAGTCAAGATAATAAATAAATTTTCTTAAGCCCTTTAGAGTGAAGGCAAATTGAGTATGCTAGGTTCTTTTATGTTCTTTTTCATGTAGTAATAGTGTTCACAAAAGCATCAATCGAATAATCAATATTGTTACAGGGAAAAGGCGCCTGAAAAATATGTTTACTTTAGGTAAACAGGTAGGGATACAATATAGAGCCCAGTCTGCACAAGCTCGCACTAAACATCGTCGTCTTTTCTAACATGATCATCTCTGGCGGCCCATCACATCACCCCCGAAGGTGAAGGCACCGTCCCGGTGCTTGGTTGGTCCGAGTAGTATCGCTTTAGCCGAGTGACGTGAACAACGTCAGAACACGATCACGCACAGGTGGTGTTAAGAGGTTCAATTTCATATTGGCACGGGTATATACGTAGACGAAGATGACGATGGAGGTGTTTCGCAGACTCCGGGTAGCGGGGAGGCGGTTGGAAAAAGCAAGACAAAGAAGGCCTTCGCTGTTCACTTGATTCTGAAGCCCACTGTTTCACTGTCGCAAGTTGTTTTTGTCTTTTGTTCTCGCTACACCGCGACACTGGTAGAGGTGTTGTCCCACGACCCCGCCTGATGCTCCACACTCCCACAGGGAGCCGTTCATCCAGCCCGGATACACTTGTCGACACTCCCGCGCATCGCTTCAGTCGTCGCTTGTGAGGCCTCCCTCCAGAGTTCACCCACTCGCAGGAACACTCTACAAGGCACCGCTCACACCTACCAATGGCCACCACCAGCATTCTCGAGCTACAGGTTCAGAAACCTAATGAAACGGTCGCAGTGGTCACTGAGGACATAGCCCGTCTCTTCCGTAGAGCTGACCCGCTTCTTACCGACGACAAAAAGTTACGCTACCTCATGCACGGCGTTAAAGAGCAATTGTTCGCCGGACTTTTGCGGAACCCGCCAAGCACCATGATAGACTTCTTCAAAGAAGCTACGGCTATCGAGCGGGCGCTTCACCTACGATGCTGACAATATGATCACTTGTCCAGCAGCGCCCACATTCAAGTCGCCGCTACGACATCTGACAATCAAAACTCGTTGCGCGGTTTGATACGAGAGATTGTTCGCGAAGAGTTGCTGAAGCTGCGGACTCTGGTCATGGAACCACCCACGGTGTCCGTCACTTAAGTTGTCCGCGAAGAAATACGCCAAGCGTTTTCAACAGCTGATACTACTCACGATCAGCGACCCATGAGCTACGCAGCCGCGCTTCGCCGCCCGCTGCCCGTTGCGCCATCGTACCGCCAGCCATTGGCAGCCGTTTCTTGGTCGCCACAGCAAGAACAGACACCGCGACGTCCTGCCGTTGTTCTGCCGTACAAAATGCCGCTTTAAGAAGAGCCATCTCCGAACGATACACGGCATTTGCCACATTACGAGCCGTTGTGGCGTCCAAAGCTTCGTAAAAAAGACGCCTGGCGCACTGTAGATAGGCGTCCGCTTAGTCTTACCTGCGGAGGTGTGGACCACAATTTCCGTCATTGCTGGCGCCATGTCGATACGTTTCGACCTCTTTGGCAAAGGTTTGACGATCGACGCGCCAACGACGACTATTCACCACGTTGTGACGCTGATTCTCAAGGACCCCCCTTGTCTCAGTCCCATTTTGACAACCGCCGTGCCAACAATGACGACAGTGTGCCTCATTACCAGACAGCTTTGGGACGTCAACCACGCTCTCGGTCTCCGGCATATTCGCCTTCGTCGCGCCACCACGCTACAGCTGACATCAGTGGCAAGAGGTCACCAAATTCACGCCGGGGAAACTGAAGGCGCCGACCTCCGGGGGTGACGTTGCAGGCTGTAAAGTCTACGAAAAAAGGCACCCTGTACTCTTACCACAGGATGCCGTAAAGCCGACTAGTTGCAACACCGATGAAACTGTGACCACAGATTTTACGGTTTTTGTAGGCGGACAGAAAGTAACAGCCTTAGTTGACACGGCTGCCGACTTTTTAATCATTAGGAAAAACCTTGCCGTACGCCTCAAAAAAAGTAAAAACTACGTGAATGGGACCTCACCTGAGGACAGCAGGCGGCCAGCTGTTGATGCGCGTCGGAGGGTGTACAGCAAGACTCGACATCAGTGGCTCTTCTTTCGTGGCGACTTTCGTCATCCTCCCCTCATGTTGCAAGGACCTGATCATAGGGATAGACTTTTCAAGAGTATATGGTGCCGTCATCAACGCCCCGGACCGTTCAATCACGTTCCGCAACAGTCGTGGTTTAGTTGACTGTTCCGACGTAATACGTAACACTTTACGTATAATTGTTGATGATATCGTCCCGCCATGGTCATGCACTCTTGTTTCGGCGAAAGAGCACGAAGCCTTTGATGGCGAAAGCATTGTCGACCAAATTGGCTCGCTGGTATTTAGCCATGGCAATTTGGTCGCACTAGGTATCGTCCGTCTCACTGGTGGACAAACAAATTTACTTCTGAGCAACTTTATGTAGTGCTAAGCGCCGGCAGCTTCCGAAGGGCACAGCTATCGCTTTGTACGACAATATCGTAGAAATGCGAGGCAGTTTATGTTTGTCGATATTGAACGAAGCGCCTAATCAAGAATCAGAACCACTCTGTCAAAGGGCGACCGACAGAGATTTCTTCAGCTGCTAGCCAAGTTCTGCGACTGGTTTTCATCGACATCATGAGTTGGTCGAACAGCTTTGACAAAGCATCGAATAATCACCGAGCACAAGATGCGACCTATTCACCAGAACCCTTATCGTGTAGCACGTACTAAACGAACGCGAAGCCATGCAACAAGTCGCGAAAATGATCAAAGATGACGTCATTCAACCGTCACAGAGCCCCTGGGCATCACCTGTAGTGCTAGTAAAAAAAAGGACGGCACCCTGCGTTTTTTCTAGACTGCAGGAAGCTGAATTGGGTGAACAAGATGTGTACCCGCTTTCACGTATTGATGACTCCCTTGACAGACTTCGGCACGCTCGCTACTTTTCTTCCATGGACTTGAGGAGTGGACACTGGCAGATCAAGGTAGACTCAAGAGACCGAGAGAAAACCGCTTTTGTGACGCCAGATGGTTTATACGAATTCGAAATCTTGCCTTTCGGTTTGTGCTCCGCGCCCGCGACTTTTCAAAGGCTTATGGACACTGTACTTTCGGGATTGAAGTGGAAGACGTGCCTAGTCTATCTGGACGACGTTATAGTGCTTTCGACCACTTTTGACGAGCATCTCAAAAAGCTGGAAGTTGTTTTACGTGCCATACGGTCCGCAGGCCTAGCATTGAAACCAGAAAAGTGTCATTTCTGTTTTCACGAACTTCAGTTTCTCCGTCACATTGTCATCAACACAGGCGTCTGGCCTCATCCAGGAAAAATTGCTGCTGTCGCACAGTTCCCAGTACCCTGCTATATGAAGGCTGTCAGACGCTTACTGGGCCTTTGTGCCTATTATCGCCAGTTTATCGCAGACTTCACCCGCATCGCGTCGCCACTAACTCGTCTCACAAGAGACGACGTTGCCTTTGAGTGGAAGGAAGAACAAGAGGCTGCCTTTAATGACCTGTGTCCACGTCTTCAAACGCCTCCGGTGCTTGCCCACTTCGACGAAGTAGCCCTGGCGATGCTTCACTCAAACGCTAGCAATGTAGGTCTGGGGGCTGTGCTTGTGCAACGGCAAGAGGATACAGAAACAGTGATCGCCTACGCAAGCCAAACGATAACACACGCAGAGGCCAACTATTCAACAATAGAGAAAGAATGCCTTACCATAGTATGGGCCGTAATGAAATTTCGCCCTTACTTGTATGGCCGGTGCTTCAAAGTTATTAGTAACCATCACTCCCTTTGCTGGTTAACTAATCTAAAAGATCCCACCAGTCTATTAGTGCATTGGAGCATAAGGCTGCAAGAGTTTGACGTGACGGTCGTACACAAGTTGGGGAAGTGGCATATAGACGCAGACTGCCTGTTCTGATCACCAATACAGTCAGTTGCCCTACCTGATGAGGATGAAACTACATTTCTTTGGGTCCTTGATACGTCTACTTTCGTCGAACAACAACGTGATGACCCTGAGTTGCTTGGTTTGAATAATTACTTGGAAGGGCTATCTCAGAGAGCACCAATAGTTTTTGCAAGAGTATTGTTATCGTTTTCCGTACGGAACAGCGTCCTTTACAAAAGGAATTTTTCGTCGATCGGATCTCCCTACTTGCTTGTCATCCCGGCAGCTCTCCGCACTGCAGTGCTTCAAGCTTGTCACAACGACTTGACTTCTGGTCACTTAGGCTATAAGCGCACATTGTCGAGAGTTCAGCAAAGATATTACTGGCCAAGGCTCACCGCTGCCGTTATGCATCACATTCGTAGTTGTTTGGACTGCCAGTGACGTAAGTCTCCTCCGACGAAGCCAGCCGGCCGGCTGCAACCTGTTCAGGTCCCAAGTACACCATTCGACCAGATTTGAATGGGTATCTTAGGTCCACTTCCTACTTATACTGCAAGGAACCACTGGGTTATCGTCGCGACAGACTACCTTACCCAGTACGCCGAAACGAAGGCTATCCAACGAAGTACAGGAGCGGAGGTAGCCAAATTTTTCATAGAAAATGTTGTACTGCGACATGGTGCACCATCCGGCATGATAACAGACCGTGGGCCTGAATTCACGGCGGCTGTTTTTCAGCACGTCTTGATGTTAGGTGGAACAAGTCATCAAAAGATTCTGCCTACCACCCGCAGACGAACGGACTGACAGAGCGCCTGAACAAGACAATTGAAGATATGCTGTCGATTACATGGACGTTAGTTATAAAAATTGGGACGAGATCTTGCACTAGATTACGTTCGCGGACAATACAGCCAAGAAAGAAACGACTCGCATGACTCCATTCAGCCTTGTTCACGGATGGGAGGTACGGACAGTGCTAGGTGCCATGTTACCACATGAATGGGACGACAATTACACAGGCGCCGACACATATACCAAACGCGCGTAAGAAGCCAACCAGATCGCACGCTTGAGAATCCGCCAGCAACAACATTATGACGCAGGTCACTACAATGTCAACCGCAGAGCACTAACCTACAAAGCCAGTGGCCGAGTGTGGGTTTGGACACCCATACGAAGATGTGGACTGTCCGAGAAACTCTTAAGGTGATACCTCGGACCGTATAGAGTATTGCAAAAGTTAAGTGACGTCATCTACGAGGTCGTCCCCGACAATCCCTCTTGAACCAGACGTCAACCGCAGCGGTCTGAGCTTGTACATGTGGTACGCATGAAGACATATGTCAGTTATTGACTGCGTCTTCCCACAACGGTTGCTCGGATGTAGCATCGGGGCGATGCTCCTATAAGGAGGGGCAAGTGACACGTGTATATACGTGGAAGAGGATGGCAATGGAGGTGTTTCGCAGACTCCGGGTAGCGGGACAGGAGGTTGGAAAAAGCAAGGCTAAGAAGGCCTTCGCTGTACAGTTGATTTGTTTCACTGTCGCAATTTGTTTTTGTCTGTTGTTCTCGCTACACCGCGACAATATGTCACGTCGGTGACTTGCCACACCACATGGTACGGGCCTGAGTACGAAGAAGTCAGTTTTTCACAGAGGCCAACTCGCCACGACGGCGTCGTGAGAAAGACTGTGTAACCGCGACTGAAGTGGACATCGCGATGGCAGGAATTGTAAAACAGTTCTTGAAGTTTCTGCTATTCGCTCAGACGCATTCGAGTAATCTCACGTGCCTCTAGAGGTCTAGAGATTGCATTGCGGGCGTATTCTGATTTGTGGCTAACGGTAGGTAGGAGCGTGTCAAAAGTCAGCGTGGGTTCTCGTTCGTACAAGATAAAAATAGTGAGAAACCTGCAGCATCATGCCGGGAGGTAATATAGGCAAATGTCACAAATGTGAGGATTATGTCCCAGTAACGATAGTCGGAAGAAACGTACATGGCAAGCATGTCCGTGATAGTTCTATTTAGCCGGTCTGTGGGCCCATTTCTTTGGTTCTTTTGTTTTGGGCTTTGATGCGCAAGAGTGTATGATGCATTGAATAACTTGCGATAAAAATAAGCAACCTCGAACGATAAGCAGTTGCCGAGGAGCGCAGTGGTCTAGTATGAAGTTTTCCAGGAGGAAGTCAGCAACGTCGGTCACACAACTGGTAGGAAAGGCCCGCATGATCGCATACCGAATGGTGCAATTTGTAGCGACTGCTATCCACTTATTTCCGATAGCCGATAAACGGAAAGGTCAAAGTAAGTCAAGACCTACCCTATAAAATGAATCCAATGTGACCTTGTGACCTTAATGAGGTGAAGGCGTCGCTGGAAGGGTCGCTGGTTTCTTGCGGTGTTGACAGGATTTGCATGAGGCGACATAATGGCACACGGATAGGTAAATACCGGGTCAAATGAAACGACGTCGAACGCAGTCATAGATTCTTGAAACTTCCAGGTGACCAGCTACAGGAATATCATGCAATTGTGCGAGGACATTCTGACGCATATGTTGTGGTATGACCACCAGCAGCTCAGGTCCGCAAGAATTCATGCTGTAGCAATGTAATGGGCCATCTTAAAGCTGGAACACACGGAGAGACTAAGGATTTGTGGAACCACTTATACGAAGGATTATATCTCTGAGGTGAGGATCAAATCATAGCAGATTTCTGATGTTACTGAACGAGGAAAGGGACAAAAGTTAAGTAGACTCACCACTCTCAGAAAGCTCTGATGGGTCTACTGGATGATACGACAAGCAATCATCATCCTCATGGTGGTGGTATGATTTGTAGACAACCGTGTACGAATATTCCTGTAGCCGTACAGCCCACTGGCCGAGACGTCCACTAGAATCTGTTCATGACGACAGCCAGCATAAGGTGTGGTGATCAGTGACAACTATGAACAGCCGGCCATCAAATATGACCGAAATTTAGCCACTGCCCAGACGAGCGCGAAGCATTCGCGTTCCGTGATAAGGTAATTTTGTTCTTCAGGCGTTAAAAGATGGCTACCGTATGCAATGACGCGCTCGCAGCACCGCTGTCGTGCCAAAACGGCTCCGATTACGTGGCCGCCGGCGTCGGTACGCACTTCGGTTGGAACGTATATATCAGAGTGACCTAAAATTGGTGGCGTCGTAAGTCTGGTTGTCAGTTTAAAGAATGCTAGGGCTTTTTCAGGTCCCAACATAAAAGACACATTCTTTTAGTACCATGCGGCTGCAGGTCGTCAACTGATATCTGCCAATACCCGGAACAAACGTGGATGGAAGAGAAATAATTTGCTCAACTAAGTCAGGCCAGGGCGTCATCTACCGGGGGCAAAGGATACATGCACTTTTTGTTACTTTGTTAATATTTCTGTAGTCGACACAGAAGCACCAGCTGTTATCGTCTTTTCTGACCAGCACAACGGGCGAATCCCAAGGGCTTGAAGAAGGTTCAATGATGTCTCAGGCAAGCATCTTGTTGATTCTTGCTAGATCACGTGGCGCTTGGATCTGATGCTTTACAATGGTCGTTTGACCTAGGTGTTGCTCATGGAGATCAAACACATCTAGATACGACGCAAGAAGGCCACGAAGCACAGACACATGCTCGGCCGGCAGGTCAGAGAGAGAGAGAGAGTGAGAATTTATTAGAAGGCAAAGAGGTCGGCCTGAGCTAGTTCGCTCTAGCCTGCTACTCTACACAGGGAATAAGGGAAAGGGGAAGGAAAGAGAGTGAAGGGTGATGATGGGGACAAGAAGTGGTGGTGCGTATGTACAGTAGCCACTTAGCGTAGTACGCTACAGTCTAGTTTCTAGTCCAGTGCTTTTTATAATATCTAGAACAGCCTTTGTAGCAGTTCATGACACTGTTTGGTCATTCATTGCTGACAATATGTAGCTTTCATTAATGGTGTTCGTCCGATGCTTGCCAACGTTGCAGTTAGCATTTTTTTGCGCCACGTATAATGCACAGTCACCTAATATGTGAGCTATCGTTTCGCGCACTTGCAGCGTTCACAATTTGGGCTGTCCGCACGGCCGATTAGGTGGGTGTAGTGGCGAGTGAAGGCGACGCCCAGGCGACTTCGGTGCAGTATATTCGCATGTCTTCGGCTGATTTTATCTGGAAGACGAAAAGCCATACCGGGGTCTGTTTGCCCCAGGCGCTTGTTCCGGTGATCTGGTAGCGACCAGTAAGTGGCAGCGCATTCGCGCATGTGTGATCTCAACAATGTGTTGACGCCACTTCGCCAATACGGTACTTTGACGTACATAGGAGCGTTGTATGCTGCCGCTCTTGCTTTGCTATCGGCTGTTTTATTGCCAACCAGGCCGCAGTGTCCATGAGTTCATTGGAGTGTAATCAAGTGACCGCTCCTGTGTGTTAGGTCAAATTCTTGGACGATTGCTAGTGCTAACTCGTAAAATCGGCCTTTTTCTGAGCAAGAATGGATAGCTTGGATCGCTGATTTTGCATCAGACAGAATCGTCCATTTACGTGGTGCTTGGCCGTTCACAAATTTTATGGCTTCATGTAAAGAAACAAGTTCTGCAGCTGTCGAAGAAGACATATGATCTAATTTGTACTGTCGGGAAATACCGAGTTGAGGGATCACGAAGGCTGCAGCTGAGGCGGATGAAGTTACGGATCCATCGGTGTAAATGTGCACAGAGTCGCCGTATCGGTCATCGAAATGTGCCAAGGTGAGTTGCTTGAGGGCAATATAAAAAACACGCGACTTATACGAAATTCCACGTATGTGAAGGCACACCAGCGGTTTAGTCAATGTCCATGGAGGCACTGCAGGGATTACGGCAGGTGCAAAGCCTGAAGGGACCATGTGCCTATGCGTATTGAGGCATCGCGAATAGGTACAGCCTGGTCGGTCCACTTGTAGCGAAGACAACGGGTGCTGTGCATGTCGGGTCAGCAGACGAAGGTGCACTCGAAGAGGCTCACAGGACGTGTAAACCTGTATAGGCTAGGTGCTGGACTCCTCTATAGTGCCAGAGGTTGACGTGCATCGTGGCAGGCCAAGGCATATTCTCAGTGCTCGTGCCTGAAGGCTTTCTAAAGTACGAAGGCATGTTGTCCGCATGCCGAGAGGTCAGAGGCATCATTTTAGTTATGCAGTCTAGTGTACTGCCCGACTAAAGTCTGGCAGATGACGGTGTATTCTTTGTTAAGGCAGATATATAGTAGTCACCGTCCAGGGCAAGGGTTGAAAGGGAGATCCCTCGTGGCAGCACTTCAGAGCAAAGTCCAAAGTTCACAATAGGGAGACATGCCGCGTTGTCCTTCATAGTGGTGATCGTGTGGGGAACGCAACAATGAACGAACAGAGGACGGTAGCATTAGGTGACACGAAGTAATCGCCATCAGCCACAGGCGGATCAGAAGAGACGTCGATATACGTCACAGCTCGACAAGATAGGCGAGTAAAGTCGGCGAAGCATAGCTTTGGCGCGCAGGATCAGGAGGGTCACCGGCATGTGGTAGGAGGAGCTGAACAACACAAGCAGAAGAGTGAATTAGGGCGAAATGCTCCGACAGAAGATCCTGTCTCCAAATGATGTCATGTGGCCATTGGTCCGGTACGTAAAGCAGAACACCGGCATGACGGCCAGCAACAGGGACGCAGGTGGCACACATCCCAGTGACCGCTAGTGCTGCACCATCGGCTACGCGGACTACAGATATCGGAGCAGGAGTGAGCACTTTCTTTAGCCGAGCACAAAGGCTGTAGTTCATGAGTGATATGTGAGTGCTAGTGTCAAAAAGTGCTGCTAGAGAAGTACCATCAACATTTACATTAATCAAGTTATTGTGTCCAGGCATCATGTGTAGAGGAATTTTGGGCCATGAAGTCAAGACAGGCTCACTTCTTGGAGCTGTGCCCGTCAGCTTTTCGAGGATTGGTGGTAGGAGGCTGATGGAGAGCGACGTTGGTTAGTTGAGTGGGACATGCGTCCTCAGGGCGACGGGGAGCGGTTTTGTTGGGCGATCTTGCATGGAGAAGCATCGTCTTGTTTCACGTGGATCGGTATCTGAGAACCAGCGGGTGGGCGAAGGGTGTTGGCATAATGCGACCATGGCTGCCAATTCCACGAAGTGCCGAAATGACCTGAAATATGACCGACTCGTCCTCAGTTGAAACAGATCGGCCTGTCATTGGAAGTTCGCCCTTGCGGCGAGTTCCAGTACCGTGGGAGGTTGTCCGGTCCGCGGGGCATATTAGGTGTACTGGGCAGTCGGTAGTCGTCGGTTAACGGGCATAGCGTCTGAAGTCCGGCGTTGGCCAGTTCCTGGCACACAGCACTCTGGATAAAAAAATCGTGGTGGGAGAGTGGTTGGGAGCCCTGACTTGTTCAGGAAGTGGAGATGCTGCCACAATTTTGCGGCGCTTGATGCGACGATATTGTCGAAAGCATCAGGGGCTGGTGGCAAATGGACGTTCTCACAAGTATACGTTGCAGCCGTGTTTGGAAGACGCGAAAAGTGTGAGTCCTACTACGAATTTTTGCTTCTTCGAAGCGTCGGCATTCATTAATAACGTTGTGCACGGTCGAAGAGTTTGGAAGCACGAGGAGAGTGGAGGCTTCATTCGCGATTTGTTTGAGGTTGTGCATGACCTTTTCAGATTCCGGCATCTTGTCGTCAACCTTGCGGCAGAGGGCGAGCACATGTTGTATGTATATAACGTGTGGCTCCGTGCAGGACTGGGGTCGGCCGGCTAATTCTTTTCGCGCAGCACGACAGTGCGCAATGGGCTTGCCGAAGAGATCCATGAGTTTCTGTTTGCAGATGTCCCAACTCGTGATCTCTTCCTTGTGGTTGGAAAACCGAACTTTAGCCGTGCCATCAAGGTACAACAAAACGTCGGATCAAGGTACAACATAACATAACACAACATGAGCGTCGGATTCAAGTTGTGCAGAGCGCTCACCCGTTCACACAGCTGAATCCATTCCTCCTCTTCAGTACTGCCAAAGCCCAGAAAGAGGTCTGCATCACGTGGTTGGGTCAGGACGACGGTGTGGTTAGTAGCGGCTGGATGCAGCACTGTTGGTTGCTCCTTAGTTGGACGAGGCACGCTAGGGGTCGTCTGTGAACAACCACCATTTTCGTCTTGATCAGGCATTGCAGAGGCAGCCCTGGAACGTCCGCTGCGTAGAATCGTCGTGGACGTTGACTATGGGAAGACCCGCACTCTCCACCAAAATGTTACGGGGAAAAGGCGTCTGAAAACTTATTTACTTTATAAACAGGCATGCATACGTTATGGAGCCCAGTCTTCATGAGCTCGCACTAAAAATCGTCTTCTTCGCTACCATTTTCATATCTGGCGCTCGTAACAATACCTTGCCAGTGCGAATGCTGTTCTCACCAAGTGAGTCAAGTCATGAACACAAATTGTCAGAACACTACATTTCATGCTTCATCTCTTTTAAAGGCAAATTTTATGCACTGTTAGACTTGCTCATATTTAAGAATAAAACTGACGAACAACATTATGCAATAATGAACATGCGATTAACGCAAAAGCTGAGAATTACTTGTCGCTATAGTGCACAAATAGCCGTTCATGCTGAGTAGAATAGCAAAGCTTCAATGAAGTTATTATTAGCACATGATTCTAGTGAAGGAAAAGTAACATTCATTCTGAGTAGGTCTGTTCCATGCTCAAGCAGATAACGGGCTTACATTTATTTTAAAACCTCCCCTAAGGAAGGAAGGAAAATAGGAGGAAAAGACCGCCAGGGAGGTTAACCAGTCTATAGGCAGCCGGTTTACTATCCTGCACACGGACGGATGATGGGGGAGATTAAAGATAGGGAAGAAAGAGGGAAGAGAGTTAAACACAACACATTAGGCAGCTATATATGCTGCATATTGCAAGTCAACACCACTACCAGTATGACCTAAGTAAGCAGAAAAGTAATCAATCAGTTTCACAGCAAACTTCAAACTTGAAACGGTTTACAACATGAATTTGTGAAGGCGCATAGCGATACCGCAAATGTTTTCAAGTTGTTGGCAGCTCGGTTTCATGCACGAAGACACATTCGCGTGGGAGAAAATATGTGGGAGAAACGATAACAATATCTTCGCTTTCAGGTTTCGCAAGCCTCTGCTCAAGCCTAAAGGCACTAGAAACATCCGGAATCTGAAAAAAACCTAAATTTATGTGTGAATTGCGTTTGAATAAGTGCGTTATATGGCGAAAAACATTCCAGAAATGAAAGTCCTATATGTAGTTATACGCAGATTTAGAGAAAGCATGCGCTGGAAATGGCGGTCATTTTGTGTGTGTGTGAGGCAGAATAAAAACTTGTTTGGTCATCAATGATCACTGAGAGGCGCGTTATATATGTCTTATGCAGCTGAGTAATAACACATTATACAGCCGGGTAATAACAGCCGGGTAATAACACAAAAAGGGCCAACCGAGGCAGCTGAGGTAATGACATGTCCTTCATTTTGAATGTGTGGTCATACAGGCCAACAAATTTCTAGGCGCCGAATTAACGAAATATCATTCACGCATTTTTATACGCCGGCTGAATTTCCCCTCACTGAATTTGAGTAATGATGGAGAACCATTCAGTGGTGTGCTTGTATTCCCTTTTTGGATATCCACGGTAAAAATTAAACTAGTGGTTGAGGTGCGCATAGACAAGACGTTCTCTTCATATCTTACTGCTAAACTTCAGCAAAGTTTAGTGTCATTTCTCAGCGGTTTACTAGTATCGTGAAAAAAAAAGATTTCTCTATTGGAAATGACATTTTCAAAGCCCGAGCGTCTTTTTGAAGCGGTTCCGATGACGTGAGATGGAGCAGGGTTAAAAATAAGTTAGCGTTTGCACAGCTGGTGCGCAGCAGCTTCAATGGAAACTTTTCATACATGTTTACAACAAATAGCGACTGTTATTATTGACGAATGCATGATGTTGCTCGACGTAAGCTGGACGTGTCAGGAATTCAAACTCGACGCTGGTGGAGGGTTTATAGCGAGCAGTGTTTAAGCGCCCATTTGTGGGTTTAAGGTTGTCCTTGTCTAGTTAACTGAGGCAACGTTTTGAGAGGCAGAAGGTGAAATAGAAGGAAAGCGGATTGAAGCGTAGGCGGAATAACAGAGATTGCGAGGAAAGACGGGATTACGCGAATTGGCAGAAGCTACAGTGGCAGCACAACAGAAATTTCGTCCAGAACAATTAGCAACCCAGGAAATACAGCGCAGCGGGTCACCGTACATTCGCACGGTGACGCGAATGTACCACAATGTCCGACTGAGAATCAAGTTGCCCGTAGTTGTCCAATTGCGAAATTGTGCGCATGTCTGTTGCACGCCTACTAGTGGTCACTTAACCGATAATAAAAGAAATCACCGTCATATCCACAAACTGAATTATGTGAAAGGAGCTCCCTCGGAGATCTTTAGGTAACTCACGAATCCTCCGCACACATCTCCGACCATCATATATAGTCGTGACAACGCCATTATATGTACATAAATACAAAATTTTCTTAAACTTACAATTGAACGCGCTACATACATTTAAATTATCTATATAGGTTCATATAAACAAGAGATGTTATTTGCAAATTACAAGAATGGTGACGCTCAATGATGATCGCTTTGCGTAGTGTCGCAGTTCAGATCTGTGACGAGTACGAAGCGACCGCGTTCGAAATCCGTCCTGTATCAGTGCGTTGCCTTCTCGATGTACTTCGTAACGCATTCTTCTAAAAAACTCAGTGGCAGGTAGTTCACAATGACTATTATCTCAAATGAGAGCTTTACAGCGGTGCGCTCCCAGTATTTGCTTTGGCTGGTTAATGGCAATACGAGATCTTCCACTGCATCAGGAAGCTTGACGTAGATCCCGACGCTTCCCGCAGGACGCTCCACTTGTTCGGTGCACATGACTAGAACAAATTCATTGATCTACATGTTTCAAACGTTCAATGTTTCTTTGAAGCACAGCACGTAGGCTGAAGTCAGAACGGGGTCATGGTCGATACCATGAAAGTATGCGTTGAGGGCACGCACGTTCAGATAAACAAGGGTAAACACGGTCGAGCATAAAAACCGACGCCTTGCACGTTAGCTAGTGAGCATTGTTGGAATTATCGGAAGGAACACCGTGAGTGGCGACCGGAGAAGTGTACACTGGCAACACTAGTGTATTCGCCTGCCACCACCGCCACTACCGCACAAGGCGCGAGCAAAAGATGCTTGCCGCACAAGCTCCTGAAACAGTACCAGCCCTCGCAATGCTCTGTTGGCCGCGACGCGTAGAGCCGTCAACCGCGGATCTTCATTCAGAGCACGGCCTGTCATGTGGTTTGTGCAGCACATGCGTGAAACGTTGCGTTCACTCACAAAACAATAACAGAACGCAGTCTAGGGTAGCAAAATTCGCGTGCGTCTGGTGGACATCCCTGCTTTTTCTCCTCCTCCTACTCCTCCTCCTCCTCCTCCTCCTTCTCCGCCTCCTCATCTTTCTCATTTTCCTCCTCCTCCTTCCCTGCCTCTTCCTCCTCCTCCTTTTCTTCCTCCACAGATACAGGCTGCAGAAGTAACCACTAAGCGCCATCGTCGGAAGGACCCAGTCCTTCCCATATCATTTATGTAACACAACTAAACATGTGCGTTCACATTTCGTAGCATGGAAACTAGACAACGGTATATAGTAACTAAGAAGTATAGCCATGTAGTCATGTTCTTTCGTCGCACTGCGTTGTCTGCTTAGGGTACTACGATATTTGTGGTGCCGAATTATTGGCAAAATATTTCGTGAATGCGATGTTGCGATATATTGAAGTACTCGATATTGCAAAGCCAACATAGAGCATGACTCAAGACGTCATGTACATACATACATACATACATACATACATACATACATACATACATACATACATACATACATACATACATACATACATTCATACATACATACATACATACATACATACATACATACATACATACATACATACATACATACATACATACACATAGAAGAAAGACTGAAGAAATTGGCCGAATGTGAATGATATCTAAACAATATTAGAAATAAGAGGTAGAAAAAAGACTCAAACACAATAAGAAGAAGACAGGCAGAAAGATGGAATTAAAAAAAAACATTGAGTGCATGAAATGTAGCGATACTAAGAGGAAGCGAGGAATAGAAATAAGGAGCAAGTAAAAAAGTGAAACGAAAAACAAGATTAGAAATGAACATTTAGGCAGAGATGAGAAAAACAAAAAGACAAAACAGTTAGGGAAAAAAACTGGATACCAAAGAGTAACCAATCAGGCTGTCTGGCTTTACACTTCCTTCAGTAATGGCACCACTTAAGTGACGCTGGCTTTTTTTATAATAATTCTACAGTGCCTCATTGACATGAGCAAACGTGCGCCTCATTTACGGTAATCACCAACATCGGAGAGCCTCACGCTTGCTGATATTCATGACGCACCGTAACATCATGCCAGCCCACAGGGCATTCATCTTCACAGTATCTCATTCCTATATCCTGTCACATAAATCCCGGCCACAGCAGCCAACAACGGAGGCGAAAGTACTTGATGCTTGTGAGCTTATGTTTACGTGCACGTTAATTGACCTCAGGAGAATGAAATTTCCTAATCGCATCAGTGCGGCGTCTCTCATAATTGTATGGTGGTTTTGAAACGTTCAACCCCTACTATTATTGTTAAAGCTATGCTGTTATGTATTCAAGCTGAACGCTACGTTGTTTCCTCGGAAATACTTTGTGCATTTCATGGGAAATTTCTTGAGCTTATTTTCGTGAATTATCGCAATTACGCTGTCCGGTGGAAGATCATATCAGTTGCCAGGCTTCAGTGATTATATCCGTTGCCGCGGACTTTTACCGGCATTTTACCCGCCTAGAAATGACGTGTAGTTGAGCCCATAGTCAAACTCAAACTTTTCGGGAAACTTTCTGGTCACCGCATTATCGGCGCTCTTTTACGGTCGCTGCTTATGCAATGTGAAACTATTTTGCGCCCATCAGTTTTCTCCTTTTTGCACAAGGTTAGCATTCATACTATTCTTAAAAAATGAAGCTGAACGACGCTAAGCATTAGCTTAGAAAACATTTCACAGGGCAGCAAATCTTTATTACACTTAACCATGTAAATTATTATCTTTTCATTATAATCTAAACATGCTCAGTTTCATACTTTGTTCGTAATCATCAATGTTATAAATTTCAAAACAAGGACTATTAGAAGAATGAACTGTGTTATTTTGAAAAGGGCGAAGTAAGTTTCAAGCGCTTTCAAAGTATAGGTTGAGGTTAAAAAACTGCTAATGACGTACCCCAAGGCACCAGCCAGTACAAAAAAGTCTTGTCTGTTTCGCATTCTGCAATGCGGGCGAGAGGTAAATTTAGGTAGAGAATTTCGGGTCATTGTGAATGTTTTAGGGCAAAAAAAATTGAGGCGGTGATCCCATTAAAATGTTTTAATGCACAAAATCTGCTAAAAATATGTATATGCATTTTATTTTCATTGAAAAAAGAAAGAAAATTGTCTTTGATATCGTGTGCGCTGCAGATTCTTCGCAAGTTTTCTGATACCCAGAGCTCTCCATACCCCCTTTTCATAGTTTGGTAAAAGGGCGAATGCTGTGCACAACAAGCGAGTTCTTTGTACATTGTTCGTTAATACACTATAACTACGTGCCAACTACTTATATGGTGCAGACTTTTCTCATTACGCCGATGCGCCACTCTGTGGCCACCAGCAAAAGTAAGAGTGTAATATGAGGGGGACTGAAGGTTCGGGGGGGGGGGGAAATTTTGCTTTAAAAGTAAGTGCTCGTCTCACGAGGCTTAACAAGGAGTTTGAGACGCAACTGCAAGTGAGCAAAAAAAAAAAACAAGTGAAGACAAAGTGAGGAGCCGTAATACAACTTTCTATTAAAATTCACGTTTCTTCAGTGCGTTAAAGCATATGTCTATCTTTGTGTTAATATTTCCTTTCTTATACCTTCTTAACGGTGCACTACATTAGTACTCTTTGATTTTATTATGGTGTTTGTGAACATTTTTTTCATATTTGTTCTTGAATTACCTATTTTTTTTCAATTTACGACATTAAAAAATAAGGAGGTTTTAGGCTCAGTGTATCAGTACTATATTTGTCTACACGTGTATAGTGTAATTGGTATTTTTTTATTTATGCACTCATCTGCAAGTGTACTTTAGAGCGAAAATGTAGTGTGGTGCTTTCCTTGTGAAACATCGTTGTTTTTTTGCTTTTGTTCACTTCCAATTTTTTTACCATATAGAGGCAGTGAGTACGGTTCATATGCTCTGTGCTTCTTATCTATGTCCAAGTCATTGTGGCCTATATGACCTCACGTGCGCTTCCCTACCATCATGCATTGTGTTCGGCTTTTTTTTCTGCCTGCCAGGCTCTGCCGCTCGAGCCTCCATTTGGCTTTGACAGGCCTAGCCATACTGTTTTTTTGAAAGAAAGAAAATGTATTGTTTTTATTAATAACAATAATAATAATAATAATAATAATAATAATAATAATAATAATAATAATAATAATAATAATAATAATATAGTGGTAGTTGTAGTAGTAGTAATAGTAGTAGTAGTAGTAGTAGTAGTACTATCTTGGTAATATATAATAGTGAAACGCCAAACTCCTTCGCTGATAAGTCGTGTATTCAAGAATATTACTGAGTACATATCGGTGCCAAGTTATAATCGAGTTTTCAACACAACGTTTGCGAAATTTCATTGTGCGTACGGTGCGTTTTCGCGCTACCTGGTTTTTATTCGAAAAATGACATGTATTTTTTAATTTTTATTTTACTCTTCTCAATACGTCCCAGGCCGGTCGAACCACGACTCTCTCTTCCGAAAAGTTTTCACACCATAAGACAGGGATATTTTTCTCATAAACTATTCCATGACCTGGCGAAATTGCTGTAAAACGCTGCATATCTCCGCTCAATTTAACAATAACAAAAAGATGAAGCTACACCGCACTTTAGTTTCAAGTTGTCATGTTTCGATGGAGTTTTCATTCCTGCGGAGCTGCCGTGCAGAAATATGAACGAATGTTTCGAGCCGACCAAAAAACACAAGCGAAGACTTGTAGCAAATAAAGAATTACCCAGTAATGCATGTAATATAGCGAAGCGCTGAGCTTGAAAATTTGTGCTTTTGTGTGGGGGCAAACTAATCTGCATCGTTTTACCCAGGGTTAATGAACATGACTGTAAACATACCAAAGTGCAGAGATTGGGAAGGAGAGGGCTATTTTCTGTAGCACAAATACTATATCCAGCTGCCTTTGGAAGAAGCAGTCATTAATCTTGTGTGTTGTTGATGGTACACTGATAGGAGGAAACAAGCAAAACTACCAGCTTCGCTTAGGGACACTCAGCCCTGTACAGACATCATTGATCAACACACTTCATAATTAGTTGCGCTAATTAAACGGCTGTTCTTCATGGTTAATGGTCAGGAGAGCAAAGGGCACTCCCAGTTTTCTGTATTGGTTGCATAATGCATTGGTTTATTGTGTTTAGCAACGCGTCAGTGCTTTTAATTTTTTCAGTAGCGCACTTTCTAGCGGACACCAGGATTTCATGCATGTGATTCGGACGTGTACGTATGGAACTTTACAAACTGTTATGAGAGTATATACTCACGATTGCTGCTGACTAAAAACCACACCTCTGCATTTTATTCTGCTAATATTTGAGAAAGCTTTTATGCGCACGATATTTTCAGAGCGAGTTGTGATGAAATTGTTTTATTTACAGTTGGTGAGCGATGGTCGTTCGCGGTAGCACACGGCGATCTTGCCAAGCCTCTTCGTCTTCCTTCTTTTTTTTATCTGCCTTTCACATGTATGTTACATTCTGCCGCAAAAAGACAAAGCCCGCAGGGCGTGTTAGGATGCACAAGAAAGGTAGAAAGGTTTTAGGCAAGCATTGTGAGTGAGCTGCGTTCTGTTCGATCGTCGACCATTGGAAAAAAGACGATCTATTACGTAGGTGAGCTGGCTGCGACGCTCCAAATCTACAAATGGGCCTGAATATCGTGACAAAAGCTGTTGACACAATGCACGCTTGCGTTACGGTTTCCAAAGCAACACCAAATCACCATTTTCGAATTATACTGGTTCGTGGCGGTCATCGTATCCTTTCTTCGAAGGAAGTTGAGAAGCCAGAGTCTGAAGACAACCGATTTGGCAAGCTTCTTCCGCGAGGCACAAGGTGTTCGATACAGAATTGTCCTTGTGTAAAATGAACGGTAAGAAAGTGTCCAGATGACTGAGAGGCAACATGCCATCCAACAAATAAAATGGGCTAAAGTTCGTTGTTTGATGTTTCGTCGTGTTGCACGCGCACGCAATAAAAATCAGCACGTCATCCCAGTTATTGTGATAGGAAGAAACGTACATGACAAGCACGTTGATCAGCGTTCTGTTTGTCCGTTCAACGAGGCCATTTGTCTGCAAATAATACGGCGTGGGATGAAGGATCTGTGTCGTGCGCATGAAGGTAATTCTTCAACGGCATCAGCACTGAACTGGCGGCCACGGTGGCTGAAAGTGACACGTGGTGGCCATGGCGTTGGGCCACGGAGTTGAGCACGAAGACTGTTACGGAAGTAGCGGTAGATGAAGGAATGGCTGAAGTTTTGGCATACGACGTAAGATTATCCACGCAGGCAATTATCCAACGATTCTTATTGTTGGGTAACAAAAATTGACCCAGGGTGTCGATTCCTACTAGTTCAAAATGCAAGTTGGGTGGTGTTAGGGCCAAACCACATAAGCGTGAAAATGCGCGCGACAGCGACGAGTGATGCGAAGTAGATCGTCTTCGCGCGATCAGTCGCTAGCGCAGGCAAACCTCATTCACGCGATGGCTTCGGCGAGCGAACTTCACTGTTGCTGGCATGAGGCAGGCTCCTCGCACCAAGAAAACCGCGTAGTGAGCGGTATGCAATTAAAAAATAAGATATATTGTTGCGTAATGGAACGGAAAGTGTTTATGAATGCCTTGCAACAGTTTTTTTATATGCACATGCGTAAACATTGCGTTATTTTTTGTTGCGCATACGTGACTAGGGCAGGGTCACGTGCACCCATGAAGTCTTTGTCTTTTCCGATTTTTCGCTATTGGCTACTTGAGCCCAGCACTTCCGGGCGATGAGTGACGGTGTTCAAATCAGGAGAGCCGAGCGATCGCGCGAAAACTACCCTGCAACACGTCGCGCGAGCGCACTGTTTCGTCGCTCATAGCATCGCTCGTCGCTGTCGCGTGCATTTTCGAGCTTATGAGATTTGCTCGTATATGGCGGAAGGGGAACTGGTGTTGCGGCTTCCGGGCGCTTGTGACACTGGCAAGTCTCGCAGCTAGCGACATAACGCTTCGATGTTTCGTACATCTTGCGCCAGTAAAAGCGTTCCTGCGTGCGGTGAAGCGTTCGTATGAAGCCGAAATTACCGGATGGCGCATTGTTATGAATAGCACGTAGAACATCGGAGCAAAGGCTCTCGGGGACAACAAACAGAAAACGTGCTCCAGATCTGAAGTAGTTAGTCTTATAGAGCAACTTGTCTCTAACCGTAAAGCGGCCACTGTGTTGGGTGCTAGGGGCGGCGGCAAAAAGAGGATCGAGGTTGAGATCGTTGCGTTGTTCTCTCTGGAAGTCAGCCGTATCGGGGAACGTACTTATAACAGCGGCAAGGCAGTCATCAAAATTCTCAGCATTGCAGTCGGTAGTCGCGACAAGAACTCGGGAGGGGCAGACGACGACGGCCACTCTTGTACAACACCTTAAAGTCGTAATCCTGAAGTCGCAGCGCCCAACGTGTGAGGCGGCCAGAGGGATCTCGCAAACCGACCAATTACCATAACGAATGATGATCGGTATTTATTTTAAATAGCCTCCTGTAAAGATAACAGCGAAACTTCTGTACAGCGAAAGCAGCTGTCAGACGTTCTTGTTTCATACCTGTGTAATTGCGTTCAGGTTTGCTCAGACAAGGGCTGGCATATGCCACGACATGCTCTGCGCCACTGAGACATTGTACAAGCGCAGCTCCTACGGCGATGCCACTAGCGTCATTGTGGACCTCAGTCGGGCAAGATGAATCGAAGTGACGAAACAGTGGTGCTGAAGCTAGTACAAACTTAAGTTAGAAGAACACGGCGTCACACTCTGGTGTACAGTTGAAGGTCGCATCCTGTCGCAAGATCATTGTCAGCGCTTATACGATCTCCGCAAATTGTGGAACAAAACGATGAAAATATGAGCATAGACCTACAAATGAGCGAAGTTCACCTGTGCATTGCAGTAGTTTGAAAAAGCTCACTGCTTCTATCTTGCGAGGATCGGGTCTGACGCCATCCTTGCATGTCGACTAAAAGCCCCAGCACCAGAGTTTGACGTCCGCCAAAGCGACATTTTTTGGAATTAAGAACCAGCCCTGCTTTTTCTATGCAGTCGAGAACATAACTGAGATGGTTGTTATGTTCTTCAAACGTGCGGACAAAGATCACAACATGATCAAGGTAGCACATGCACATGTCCCATTTTAGACCGCGTAATACTGTGTCCATAAATCTTTCAAAGGTGGCAGGAGCATTACAAAGGCCAAAAAGCATGACATTAAATTCAAATAGGCCTTCCGGAGTTAGGAAAGCAGTCTTTTGTTTGTCGCCGGGTATCATGGGTATTTGCCAATAACCAGATCGCAAATGAAGCGCTGAAAAATGAGAGGTGGCATGCAAGTAATCAATGACGTCATCAAGCCGCGGTAAGAGATTTACATCTTTCTTCGTCACAGTGATTAGACGCCTGTAATCTATGCAGAATCTCCAGGAACCATCCTTTTTCCTTGCACAAATTACCAGGGCTGTCCACGGGCTAGACGAGAGAGAGAGGAATGAGAAAAAAGGAAGGCAGGGAGGTTAACCAGATGCTAGTATCCGGTATGCTACCCTACACTGGGGTTGGGGAATAGGGGGTTGAAGGAGAATGGGAGAGTTAAAAAATTAATAAGAGAAAAACACCGACACAGACACACGAATTTTGCAAAACACCTTTGTTCTGCATTCCCTTGACTTGTTCGGCGATAACTTTGCGCTCAGAGCATGACACTCGATAGGGCTTTTGGCGGATGGGGTGTGCATAGCTGATGTCTATTCTGTGAAGAACGCCAGACGAGGGTTACTGAAGGGGTGCATCTTTATGTTTGAAGTCGAAAGCAGCCACATTCCGGGAAAGGACTAGCACCAGCGCTTGCCGTTCTGTTGTACTGAGAGCCTTGCTGATCATTCCGAGTATCAGACCTTCATTATGGCGAATACCGCAAGGAGAGGAAGAAGTGGTTAGGCCGTTACTAGTGCCGCTACCAAGCTGCATGAGGTTTCATCGAAGAGAACTATCTTCGTACTGCGAGGCAGCACAACTGGCATGGTGGACAATTTAGCGCCCACAATGTTGCTACTTCTTTTTTATGCACACAACAAAACAGGGCCCAACTGTGTCCTTCTTAGAACAGTTCTTGTGCAGAGGCCCCACTACAAGCATCAACCACTGTAGAAGATACTCGAACGGGTTTAGGGCACAAAGATGGTGCGATCACTTCATCAATCCCACTAAGTGTGTTCCTTTCTTTGCCACTGTAGCCTTGTCCCGAAAGCGACGGTAAAAAAAATTGTTTAATGATATTTCCCCACTACAACAGTCACAGAAGCACCACATCACTCCAGAAAATCTACACCGAGAATGACACCATGCGAACGAGGACAAAGAACCAGAGATTTGGATAAAAATACTTTACAAGCCATTAAAACGCTGACAACACATACACCAAGAGAATGAAGCCACTCGCAGCCTACACCACAAAACGTAACAGTATCGTTCCATGAAAACACGACTTTGCGATATAAGCGGTTTCTGAAGTTGAGGCTCATCACGGACACAGTCGCCCAAGTGTCAGCCAACGCTATTGTCGGTATTCCATCTATCAACACATTCACTTTGTATTTGAGCATAACAACAGGCAGAGGAGTATCTTGAAAAGACCGTCTGGCGACCTTTTCTCATTAGCCGCGGGTGCTAGTTTTCCGGTGGCGGAGAGGAAGAACGACGCAGAGGAGATGACTGAATGATTGAATGGCGGTGTCAAACTCCGCTCGGATGCTGGCGAATCGCTGCCTCTGGTCTCGGGTGAAAAACGGTCTCTTGGAACTAAGTCTGTCATCCGCACGTCATATGAAGCACCGGGTCCTGTTGGCGAAGACATGGCTGGAGCCCCTCGATACGGGTGGCGTTGTTTGCGGGAATAGCAAGCGATATGCCCAGTGAAACCACAGTTGTAGCACATGGGATGGTCACTGTTTATACTATATTAATAGGAACGAATCCTGGGCTGCTGCTGTCGGCAAGTAAGTTCGTTATCACGAGAATAACGGGTTTCTGCTACTCTCTGGAATCCATTGTAATGGTCGTAAGTGTTGTTTCGGTAGTAGGGTCGGTTCTGTCCTTGCCACAGTGGGACGTAGTCCGGTTCAGAGTCCTGAGCATAGGAACGCGATGGTCCTCGTCATGATCGAGCGTCATAGGCAGGGCCTCCATTGTAGAGACGTGGCTCATGCCGAGGCGCGGCTTCAGAATCCTCAATGCCCTCCGCCACTCGGAGCAAGGAGAATGAGGCAACGTTTCGCTCGAACTCTGGGGGCAGGTAGTGGAGATGAGTGCTTTGGTGGTGTGCCACTTGCACGAATAGGCCGAGTTCTTCACGTACTATTTGCCGGATTGTTGATGCAAGATCACTGTTGATACAATCAATGTTGATTGTTGATGCAAGCGGGTGGTTGTTCTCTATACTTGCGATAGTTGTCACATTGGCTAGCCTGCCGAACTTTGGCGTGATACACCTCCATTTCAGTTGCTCAAAATTGCGGCAATGCTGAGTGACGTTGGCGACAGATGTCAAGATGTCTTTCGCGATAAGGAAACTGCGAACATCCTCGGAGATTCCTTTTAGTATGTGCCCGACTTTGTCCTCCTCAGACATTCAGGAGACAAGGATCCTACTTAGCTTTATAAATTCCTCAATGTAGGTCGTGCAAGTTTCGCCTGGCATTTGTGCGCGTTGCATCAGCGTCTGTTCTGCTCTTTTCTTTTTCGTTGTGGGTCGTCAAAACGCTCTTTGATATCAGAAACAATTTTGTCCTATGTCGTCAGCGCTTTTCGAGATTCTCGTACCAAACTAACGCAGTATCCGTCAGGAAGAATGCGACATATGAAAGCTGACAAGCGGCATCCCATTTGTAAGCGGTAATGCTAACCCGTTTGTAATCAATGAGACAAGCTTCAACGTTTTCATCTGGTCTGCCGGCGAAATGACGAGCATCTCTCAGTTGTGGTGCCGGACTGGTTGGCGCTGAAGTCGAGATGGGTCGATGTTCATCTGCGTTGTGATCCAGCCCAGATGGAATCGGTGGAAGTCCAGCAAAGCGACGGCTCCGTCGAAGAACTTGCGGTTCAACCTCCGTCTTCAGGTGTCGATTACCCAGCACGTCCACCACAACTGTTACAGCGAGTTGTGATGAAATGGTTTCATTTACAAGAGCTGAGCGGTGGTCGTTCGCTGTAGCACACTGCGATCTTGCCAAGTCTCTTCGTCTTCCATCCTTTCTCTATTTTGCCTTTCACGTGTTCGTTACAATTTGCCTCTTGAAGCATTAAAAGAAAGTGCTTGATAACGTCACACTGACCTTATGTTTGTTTGTAAAAGTTGAAACTGCAGTTTTGAGTATCATAAAAACACAACACGGAACTCGCCCCTGCATTTAGTTTCTGAAAACAGCGAGAAATGGATGGGAAGTTTACTATTTCAAACTTGTTCTTCTTTACGACATCACATGTGAATACATAGGGCGAGGCGAACAAGTTGTCCCGTAGAGTTACATTGCGCATGTAAAGTTCATTATTCGAAGAAGAATGGCTATTTGGGCTAGTTGGTTTGAATTCTCGCTCGTGTTGTCCTCTTTGCTTTCCGTGCCTCACCTTTTCTTTTTCTTCTAGCACCTTCATGCTCGCGCTGCAGCCTTCATTATTCGACTTGCTAAACATGCCGCTAAGAGGGATTATTTCTTTAATCACTGCGCTACCTTCAAGTAACGTCGGCTACCATTGGGTTGCCGAGCGTGAACATTGCTCTCGTGTGGAGTGTCCACTAATTTAATTATTATCTTGAAGACAAACAGGCTCGCTATAATGCAAACTTTTTTTAACAAAGAAGAAATATTATTGTTTTATTTCAAACATGAGCACTACCATATCATGAAGAGAAGCCACTGTATGACAAAACAGCGGTGAACCGCTTGCCGCAGTTCATTGGCTTTACAAAACTAGCATTTACATGAGTCGCAGCGTAGGCGATTATCTTACGGCGGAGCAGACACCCTTGCAGTGGTTAAGTTATGAAGTGAAGCAACGCGAAAGGATTGCTAAACATGTCAGACCAGCAAGAAAACTACGAAGAAGCTGCAGATGCGACAATTAGTGCTTCCCATGAGCACTGCCACTGCCTTTGTTTATCTCCGTTCAGAGAAGGGAAACGTTGGAGAGACAGCGTCCGCAGTCTGATCCTAATTATGGTCGGCAATCTAAACGAGGCTGCGTAAGAGCACTGTGCAATTAGGAGCTTCGATCCAGACCGGCGAGAAGAGCGTAGATGGTTTCGATCGTGTCCGTTTCATAGAAAGCATAGACAGGAACTTCTGTCATTTTGATAAGACTTCTGCGTGCATACTGCGACTAAGCGGTGCCAATTGTAGTGCAGTCGTGCAACCTGCAAACTGATATTGTAAAACTACAGTTGATCTGGAAACTCTTCAGAAAGTTTGTTCTTCTCTTTTGGTGCTGCCGCCTCAAGCAATAGTTTTGCATGTACATGTAGATCCTGAACTCCTGACTCACACTCATCCTGGGGTATTGGCAGATGATCAGGTAGATTAGAATATACCTAAATCCTCGTTAAGAGAATGATTTCTCGTTCTGTAAAACAAAAACTTTGTTTTTATAAGTTATTTATAAGAAAACTGTCACAGATTTGGCAAAAAGCCGAAGCATTGACTGCAACAGCAACACATCGGGTTGATATACAAAGTAAGACTAGGAAGTTTAGGAATCACACGAAATACAGTGAACATGGTCGATTGTGCTTGAATTGGAAGTAATGCAGTGACCACAATATAAAAAACTGGTGTTGTGAATAGTTTACTGCATCCGACAAGAGGCAAAGTCAAACTTTGGCATCGAGAAACAACACAAGCCACTTGTTTTCACGGCGATGAACATTAACGTTGAAGTCTCCTGTGCGCACACCACACGAAATTTATGCAGTAGCAAGTTCGTGACGTCAGTCCGCAATGTTTTTGTGAGATGTACACTGTTGCGATGGTGAAGCCATTCAACGTTTTAACGGTGTAAGCGTCACCATAGCTCATCGGAGGCAGCAAGTTTTGTTTGTCTGTTTAAATAAAAGTGGCGTTGCATTTCGATGGGATACAAATACACAAGCACGACAGCACCAGGAACTTCTAAAATAGTCCTGAGCTTGATGCAAGCAATTTTCCTGTGGCTACAGAGTGAAATCGAAGCCAAAATGCCCTTTCATACTACTGTATGTGCTTTATCAGTGAACCCGCCCCTTCACTGATCAAGCAATCGGAGGCGTCAATGTTTAGGGAAACATGTATAGCTCGTCAAAACAATGTGCCTACTTTATTGGAGAATTTTCATTTTAAGTCTGTAGTACCATAATCATCACTATAACTGTATTTGAGACACAGCGTTGTGCTTCTCGCGCTGCTCATGCTCAGAACTCCAGGTCAGTGCTGGAACAGAACGTGTCTTCGTGTCCGGTGACTAGGACGCAGTCAGTTGCCGCCGCTATGCTTAGAGCTCTGACGAATAAAGTGGCGAGATTTATCACGTCTCTCGGCCTCTCGCTACAATGGGTGACCTCAGGAAAATGTCCATCGCCGAGCGGCTTACTGCTATGCTTCCACGTCTCTGTACACCAGTAAAGCCTTTCTATCCGGACTATCCCAAAGTATGACTCATGTAGCTTGACGCCACACTTAATCCTAATCGTGTCACCGTACAACCGATGACTCACGCCATTCTACTCGAGGCACCACCGGTGGAGCCACGTTACCTCGTAGCCGAATATACATCCAGCCCGAAGCTATCTGATGCTCTCTGTGCTTCGGTACTGCCCTGCTATGGCCTAACCTACCGACCACTTCCCGAATCCCGTGACTTTCAAGTTTCCCCTTCGCCACAGCGAGTGGTACTACCCGACCCGCATACCTCCCTCGACCAGGCCTGGCAGCCGCTATAAGACGCGCCATTGCAGCCGTTCTGCCCTGATTTTGTGACAAATGGTTCGTAGAGTTCGAGACTGTCCTTACGATAAACAATATCAGGAGCCGGGAATTTATCTTTGAGCTACTGGGGTTTGTTCTCCCACTTGACATCAAAGACGCCTCAGGTGTTTCTCGTTCAGCGCCCGCCAATGTCATGGACTACGGGAGGCCATCCTTTGATTTCGTGGAACTGAACATTGCCTCCGACAAGACATCAACCACACAGAAGGCGCTTCTTTATTTAAGCTGATCAACTCTTTCTCGCGTTTCTGCTTGACCACATTCCTTCTAAAGCTCTGCCACAGCCACAAGTCAGGAGGCTTCTCAACGTCAACAGACTCCACTGATGTATAGCAGCACACGCCACCAAAAGACGAGCCCTTGGTTGAGCAGTCAACCCCTGTGGAAACGTCGACGAGCATAACGACTTCAGCGTCTACTGACGCTGTGAGTGACAGCTTTACCCGCACCACTTCTCACTTCGCTGACACTACGTATGACGCCATAACCGAGGCAGCAGCCATCCTGCACGCTATCGGCAAAGCTACCACTAGCATTTCAATGACTGTGCACGACGCCGCAGTTATGCCCGTGGTCTAGCCACCCGATTTCGTCCCACCGTCCACGCAAGCATATGACCAGCATGCCATGCCGCACACAAGATCTGCAGAGCCGGCTTCCCAAGGCTGTTCCGCATCCACATGCGTGCCCCATCATCATCTAGCTCTGCCTGACCCTTCATAGTAGCCTAACTTGCTGTCGAATCTCTCTGGGGATGGCGCCGAAGAGCTTGAAACCGATAAGCACTCCACTAACAACATACGGTCGGCTCTGATCAGTACAGCTCTAGTCCAGAGCGTTTTCTTTCAGCGTGCGATGAAGATGTGCCAGCCAGATACGCCAGGCGTTCGCGCCACGAGCCCATCACTGTTCAACGCACCTGCCAACCACCGCATGTACAGCCCTTCATTAAATTGCAGTGTTCGTTGCAAAACATCTTTTCTGGCACGGCGTTCCAGTGACCATGATGCTGAGTGCTCATGCCCGTATGACGCGCTGACGGCGTCGAGTTCGCACCGAAGCTGAGGCCTAAGCCGTTCATGCACCACTTTCGACGGCAGCCCACACGAGTGATCACCACACTCCAAACCATCCTTAGTGAGCAGTTATCTCAGTGGTGACCTATGCTGCCGCTGAAAAGGATTTTAATGGCGTTTGCTGTGACGGCAGCTCTACGATGAAAACACGATCGCGACAGAGCAACGTTCAGTCGGCAACGTTATCTGCCGGCGACGATCAGCACGAGGCGAGCGAGAGGAGCCCAGGACCCAGTACCCAAGTGGTGGCGATGCTGCTTGCCAATGATGCTCTTTCTTCTTCATAATTTGCCGCCGCTGAAAAAGAGCCTTTCTGGCCACCTCGAAGTCTGGAGGTGGAAGGCTATGGTATGGCTTAAGGCGGGTGACGTGGAAAATGTCTCGTCCACGCTGCATGTCGTCAGATGGAGAAAGTGGCTCAATGAGAAAATTCACCGGTGAGGTTTGCTCCAAAACGCGGTAAGAGCCCTCGTCCTATGGGACGAGTTTTGAGGAAAGACCGGTGGTTTGGTAAGGAGCAGCCAGCCATATATAGTGATCGCTGGGAATAGCTGTGGCTTCGTGAAGAGTCGGCGTTGTTTTCTTTCTGGCGCTGCTGTTCTTGTGACGTAAAGGTGCATGCGAGTTCACGACACTCTTTCGCTTTACGGGGAGCTTCGGACACAGATGGGCATTCGGATGCGTCAGGATGGTATGAAAGGAGAGTGTCGATGGTGTGGCAAGGTTTGCGCCCACAAAAAAATAAGACAGGTGAAAATCCAGTGGTAGACTGGGCCGCGGTATTGTATGCGAACGTGATGAATGGAAGAATGCGATCCCAGTCAGTATGATCAGATGTCACACACATCGCGAGCATATCACCGAGGGTGTGGTTAAATCTCTCCGTGAGCCCGTTGGTCTGCGGGTGGTATGCCGTGGTCTTGCGATGAACAACATGGCATTCAGAAAGCAGAGCCATGACGCATTCTGATAGGAAGGCTCGACCTTGGTCACTTAGAAGTTCTCGAGGTGCACCATGTCGTAGTATGACGCGATGGAAGACGAAGGACGCTACGTCCTGCGCAGCGGCACTTGAAAGGGTGGCGGTATCAGCGTAGCGTGCTAAATGGTCCACAGCGACTATGATCCACTAATTTTCATCTGATGTCATCGGTGGAGGGCCATAGAGATAAATTCCGATTTGATCGAAAGGTTTGGCAGGGCATGGAAGCGGCTGAAGCGTACAGGATGAGTGGAAAGGCGGGGATTTGCGGCGCTGACAGTCAGGGCAGCCTATAACAAATTTTCGAACAAAATTATATATTGCGCGTCAAAGCGATGGCGATTACGTTCGTAAGTTTTGAAAGCCCCGGCATGACCACATTGGACATCGTCGTGAAAGGAGGTGCATATTTGGGATCGCAAGCTGCGGGGGACAACCAAGAGTCACTTATGACCTTCAGGGGCGTAGTTGCGTCGGTGTAGCAGCTGATCACGAGTGGTGAAACTAGCAGCTTGACGTCGGAGGGATCGTGATACCGCAGTGGTTGACGATTGAGAGAGACATTCAAAAAGAGAAGCGATTCACGGATCCATGCGTTATTCACTGACAAAGGAGTCAAGGTCGAGAGATGCGACGGCCTTGGTACCAGTGGTTCCACAGGCTGAGTCGGGAGGTAAAGGCGAACGGGACAGGGTGTCGGCGTCAGAGTGCTTGCGTCCGCTGCGATGGATGACGCGAATATCATACTCCTGGATTTGCAGTACCCATCCAACTAAGCGACCAGAAGGATCTTTCGATGTGGCGAGCCAACAAAGTACATGGTGGTCCGTTACCAGGTCGAATGGGTGACCGTACAAATAAGGGCGGAACTTCCCAAACGCCCACACTAGCGCTGAGCACTCTTTTTCAGTGTCGCTGTAATTAGCCTCAGCTTAAGTGAGCATACGACTAGCATAAGCGACGACGTGTGTGGAGTCGCCCAGCTTGTGTTGGGCAGGGACAGCGCCAAGACCGACCCCGCTAGCGTCTGTGTGAACTTCAGTCACAGCTGTTTGGTCGAAATGCCGAAAAGTGGGAGGAGAGGTTAGCAGACTACAGAGCATGGCTAACGCGACGTTGCAGTCAGGAGACCAGGTGAAAAGGTCTGGGCCACCGCGTAGGAAGTTGGTCAGTTGGTCAAGATCGACGCGAAATTTTGAACGATGCGCCGGAAGTAGGAGCATGGTCCAACGAAACTGCGTAATAGTATCAATGTAGTACTGGGAGGCACTGGGATCGATACCTAGCACCTCTACCAATTCAAAAGGAGTTTATTAGCGTGCGTTACGACGGCGGCTCTACGATGAAAACACGATCAGGACAGAGCAAAATTCAAGCAGATGCCGGCGACGATCAGCATGAGGCGAGCGAGGGCAGCCCAGAACCCAGTACCCAAGCGGTAGCGATACTGCTTGCCAACAATGTGTTTTCTTCTTCACAACGCCAACGTCCGTGGCTACAATGTCCTCGACAGGTTGCACAACTTCTGCCTACGTCATCTGTTCTCATCTTTTCATCACGCACCTCACCCTCACAGCTGTTCCCAGTGTCGTCACCGAAATTCTCGGATACCCAACGTTGCTCGTGTAACAACTCGGACTTGCTTAAGGACATTTGGACCTGCCAAATCATGTACACAGTCTGTGTCTCACTTGGCCGACACTTTGTATACTATACCTTTCACGTCGCGCAAAGCTCTAGGGGGTAATCCTGTGCGACGAGTTTGTTCGGAATATTTGAAATTTGTCGGACATCGTTGTGTCAACGAACACAACGTCTAAAAGAAAGACGGCGAGGCTGCTTTCTGTTTTCCTCACTTTATCGAAACAACACACGAACATAAAACGTAGAACACGCACTAATGGGAACAAAACATCTTACAACCTATATATATGTATGCAGAGCTCTAAGCTGTTGCAAAAGCAAGTCTAGTGCAACCGTAAATGAAACCGTCTCACCGGACGGTACTAGTGGTGAAGCGTCGGGTGCGTTTATGGACAGCCAATATGAGCACGGGGATGCTGTCGTCGGAGGAACTCGGCAAAGAGCAGCAGACTGACAAGTGCCAAAAACAGGGTCGCCAAAAGCAGGCAGTCTTTTTCTCGGACGCGTGGACCATGGACCACAGACAAGCACTACTAGCAAACCAAGACAGTGACACTGGTGGCTGAGGTGGCTCGAAACACCATCGAAGCTTGAGGTCCAGACAAAACCAGGCGCTGTGTTGCTCCAAAAGTTCTAGCAGGTCTAGGACCCCAAGTCTTTGTGTTGATGGTGCCTTTTGTGAAACGCTTGCACTTCACTAGATAATTCAATACGTTGAGGCTGAGTATGTTCTGACAAATCATCTTCGCGCCTTTTCGCCATTTCGATGCAGAGCTGCATGAGCTATTGGCTTTGAACTTCTTCAGCCGGGCTTTGAGAGGTGATAAATTTCGGATTTTATATCACTTGTTATTGTTTTTCTGTATCATATAATATCATGATATTATATAATATCATATATTATATAATATCATGTCAAGAAGTGTGTGTGAATGGCCTAACTTGGAGATTTTTTTCTATTTGTTCATGCGCCTCTTCAGAGCATTCTTGGGAACGCGAAACAGCATCGATCTAGTTCGAATGGAGCGGGTCCCATCCTCAATATCACTCAATAGTTTTTTTGTCATTTTCACCTATGATGCTGAATATATATATATATATATATATATATATATATATATATATATATATATATATATATATATATATATATATATATATATATATATATATATGGGTGAATAGTTTCCTGAATAAGACAATTTGTAATGTATTTCGAGACCTTCTTTGTTACGTTTTGCCCCTTCTACATGTCCAAATTAAAAAAAAAGTTCACTTTAGCACCGTGCACCAAGTGAGTCAAACAATTTGTGGTGTGTAGCTTGTAGTACTATGTAACAAATTAATACGTTAAGTGTTACACCCACGTCGAAGTGGAATTAATGCATGGATGCAAATTTGGGCGGAGCAGAATTTCACCTGTTTTTTTGCGGGTCACAAAATACCATAAATTACCGCGTAACTTCTCCCACTTGAATGCTGTCGGCAATAATAAAGTTTTACACATAAAACGGTAGACAACTATCACCAGCTACCGGTGAAGTTTAGCAACAAAGAAAAATACTTTTTGCATCAGCTACAGAGGCCGGTCAAGTCGAAATTTCGCGTTTTGTCCCGTGTTTCATTTTACCCCACCTTACTCTACTAACTACAGTAAAAAAATATTATTCTCTATGCATCACAGAAACATTTACAGATGATGCTTTTATAGTGGCTACAATACAACGCTGGTTTTGTAAGAAAGAAAAAGCGACTATTCCATTGAGAGCTCACGTGCTACCTTGCTACTATCGGTTGCCACTTTTCTATTTTTGTTTCCCGGTCTTATTGATCAGGTTCCGGTAACGTGCACTCACTGACTCAAGCTCTACTCCTCATGGCTGTTCAAGGTAATGCCTATTTTTTAAGCATTTTGCATGGCGGAGCAATTTCATCACAGACAGCTAATTAAGGTGTGGTAGTGTAGTGATCATACGCTCTCACCATTGTATTACTCAGTTACGCGCTCTCCGAAAGGATAGTACAATGTCCACATTGAAAGTCACAAGTACCTAAAAAAACATAGCTATTTTCAATATTTAACCCTCTTTGTGTCACTAACTTATTTGCGTATGTAGAATAAGACAGAAATAAAGACATTTTATAACTATATATCTCATTACTTATTGAAGCCTCTTAACGTCTGCCATGGCGATTTGAACTTCCAGCGCTTTGTACAGCTACCGGCAGACAATTCTCCAGGCACCACGTTTCCTCACTACCTAATTAAGTTCATACTTCCTGAAAGCTCGCAGTGACAGCGGCTCGCCGGATGTGCTTCTAGCATGGCGGCCTCTCTAAGTAGCTCTGAGCAGCGCAAGTTTTCGGGGTTTCGGGTAACTACATAATGGGAACGGAACCGAGGCATGTCTCTTCTGATGACAGCTGAGAACACCGAGCATCACGTCGAGTTTTCTTCCAGGAGTTTCCCTCCTTTTCAGCAAACGACGGGCACTTTAGAGCGTGTATGCTACTCTGTTGTGTACAGTAACCATAGGTACAGCGGTGTTTTGAAGTTCTTTAGAATTCATCTCCTCTGCGGGAATTCCGCTTAAGTTTTATAAACCTCAGAGTTTGCGAACCCGTTATTCGATAAACCAGGAGTAATGTTTCCACTGTGCAGTAGTTCCAAATGTTAGTGTTTTATTTTTGTGAACCCAGCACTTCGATGTAATCTTCACAGTGAGAAGGGTAACAAAAGCATCTCGCTTTTGTGTAAGAAAAAAAAAGCCGTGGATCCCACGTACAGTAGAAACCAGTAATATGCGAGGCACGAATGAGAAATATTGATATGTCCCTTTAAAATTCGGACAACGTTAGGAGGTGGAGGCAAATAGTGTTGTACATGACTTCCGTGTCATGATTATCATGTTTGGGTGTGTCGTTTACTTTCGTCATCTATTCACGTCACGTGATACCAAATTTTGTATTTGTAAAGCTGGCGAAACGGCCACGAGCAAGCTATGGGAATGGTATGTTGTCATATTCTTACATGACACGCGTGTCAGAATTATCATGTTTGCACCATTCACATATTTCTTCGTTCATCGGCGTCCCGTAACACCAAACTTGGCATATGCGAAGCTAGCAAAACGGCCGCGGTGCATCAAGAAGGGCTCAATATACTCCTATGGAGCGTAGACACGCGCGCACGCTGGGCACAGCGACGCTACGTTAGCTAAACGCGAGCACTCTATAGTGTGACGCCAGGTGCGACCAGCATCCATCGGCACGGCCCGACGGCAACCGGCACGAAATTCGCGCCAATGCGTTACCCAGAAAACACTGCGTCTCCCTCTTTTCGTGATGAAGGGACGCCGGATGCGCTGAAACGCGCATGCGTCAATGCAACGCAGCGTGCTCTTGCGAGTATATGGCAGGACTGGCACCTGGCTTGACAACACCGGCGTGACGCAACGAAATGAACGCCAGCGAGCACGTGCACTGCGTTACGTCGAAATGTATTGGCGCCTTGACTGTGGTATGTAGTCATGTTCTCACATGACACGCATATCATGATTATCATGTTTGCACCAGTCACATACCTTCGTAATCCATTGGTGTCACGTAATACCAAATTTGGCATATGTGAAGCTATAGAAACGACCGCGAGCGCATAATCAGTGTGACATATAGTCATGTTGTTCCGTGAGACGCATGTCGTGATTATCACGTTTGGATGTGTCATTTACCTATGTTGTCCGTTCGCGTCAAGTAATACCGAGTTTGCTACATGTTAAGATAGCAAAACGACCGCTAGCGCATCATGAGCGTAGCAAGTAGTCCTGTTGTTACAAGACACCCATCTCATGTTTATCATATTTGCACCAGTATCATACCTTCGTCATCAGTTCACGTCCCGTGATACCAAATTTGGTATAAGTGAAGCTAGCGAAACGGCCAGCAGTGTATCATGAGCGTGGCATGTAGTCATGTTGTTACATGACACGCATATCATGATTAACATGTTTGCACCAGTTGCATACATTTATCATCAATTCACGTATTGTAATACTAAATTTGGTGTATGTGACGCTAGCGAAACGGCCGCGAGCACATCATGAGCGTGGCATGTAGTCATGTTGTTGCATTACACGCATATCGTGATTTTAATGTTAGTGTCTGTCGCTTGTGTTCACTATGCAATCATGCCATACCATACCAGTTTTACAACATGCGATGTGAACAAAACTATCGCAAGAGCTGTAGGATCATGAAATGTTAATCATGACATACATATCACGATTTTTATGTTATGACAAGTCAAATATGCTCTTCATGCAGTCTTGTTATACCATACCAAGCTTGGTATCGATACCATTATCGAGACAGCCAGGAGAACTAAATGTCGTAGGTGGCTAGATAGATAGATAGATAGATAGATAGATAGATAGATAGATAGATAGATAGATAGATAGAGAGATAGATAGATAGATAGATAGATAGATAGATAGATAGATAGATATAGATAGATAGATAGATTCTCTCAAAGTCACCGAAATTCGTTAAGAAATGCTTCGTATTTAACAATCTAGTCTTCTTCAGTAACGCGAACATCATTCTGGACGCCAATTCTTGATGCTCTCTATTTTGGCCGTTCTGGTGGCACGTTGGTCTGTTCCTTGTGAGGATGTATTTCATTTAGCTCTTACGATACCATTAAATAATATTGCTACGTGCCAGTGCACGGAGGTGAAGAAGACAAAGCAGATAGACTGGCGCGAGCTAATCGGTGTGGCTGGCGCTGCTCGCCTAACCGCCTGTAAATACATCCGGTGACTACCCTCCGAGTCGGTCTCCTTCTCGTGACATATTTGGTGGAGGTGCCGGTTGCCTTCTCGTAACAATATAAACTGCTTACATAACGTAAACTAATAAAACCCGGGCGAGGAATACCAAAAATACTAACCCATTGTGGAGCTACCCCATAACATTAGCTTTTAGTTTTTAGAGATTGAACCCGGTGACTTATTTGGGCTGAATAATAAGATAAACGAAACAATTTCTGCCTAGCCCCCATCAAATAATCTAGCGTCAGCTAACAAAAGGGAAATGAAAACAACAAAAGAAAGCATCCCAACTAGGGCTTTCAAAAAACGAACCGTTTATTTCTTTGCATGAAACAAGCCTCCTCTACAATCTACCCACACTCACTTAACCTTTAAATCAAGTAATATTTTATGCGACAGCTCAGAACGGTAAATAAGAATGCTAAATAACGCTAAATACTCAGAACGCTAAATAAATAACCTCAGGAGCAATCGAAATGATGCATGGCCTAATATTCAGCTTTTCTAGAGTAAGCTAAATAGTTATATTTGCATGGTACATTCTCGTTTGAATATTTAAGGCAAGTGTCTATATAGCCCATGAATTCTGGGTACACCACAAGGCATAGATTTACGCGCCGATAATCGTGCTCCACAAGCGCACTTAAGTTCTCTCAACGACAACAATATATTGTGTAAACGCCCTAAATATTTGTAAGCACTGTTGCCTGCAGGTGTTGTTGCAACACAAGACACAGTAAAAAGATATTTGTCGAAGCTCAGATACTCGCACCCCGCACAGGCTGCACTAACGTGACAAAGATGACGATGATCATGATGATGATGATGGTACTTATTTATGGCTCACTCGCACTGTGGAGAGTTGATAAAGAATGTCGCACAGCTGAACAGCGCCTTGGAGCAGTTTAGCATCGTCGTATTCTGCGGCTTGCCATGCTAGAGGCATCAGATTTATTAATTGTGCAAGAGGGCAACTTTTCTCTTGGTCAGCGTCGCACGACGAAGGCAAGTTTCAAAGAGGGTGAGGGTAAAAGCATGCCTGCAATGCGTTCTCAGCTGTGCCTGACGGCGTGAGCAGGCGAACTTAGTTTTGGTTGTAGTTTCTTTTCGGAAGATAAACGTTTCATCTAAAAATTGAGAAAATAATGTTACAAGATACTCCCACACCCACACTGATGAGATAAGCAATAGAACGTACGTTCATCGCAGTGCGCTGATTTGAAGGAAGTGCCTGTAATGTAACAGTTCAAGCTGAACGCGTTCCTTGGGCATGCGCTTATCTTCGCCCAGTTCCTAAAGGCACTGACCAGCATAAAATCCACTGCTCGTGTGTTATGGTTAAATGAATTTTTAAATTGTTAAATTGTTATGGTTAAAAAGCCCACTGTACGTGCTTTTCCTAGAGGTGCTATTTCTGCCTACATAACGATAATTCCAGATATACAAACAAATGAGAAAAAATATTTAGCTGAGGTTACACAGGATGCGCTATGCTGAAATGACAGCGGAAGGGACGGACACCTAGGTCGCCTTGGCGGTTGCCTTTTGTAACTCTTTCAAACTTTGCCTTCACTTCCTCCTGCATAAATTTTTTTTCGCTCTTGCCTCTTTTAGTGTGCATGTATTTTTCTCCCTCTATTTTTTGTCCTTTTAAGTTTGCATGACTTCCTTTCTTTTTTTTCTGCGCTGTATGTGTCCCTTTTTTCCTTTTATCTAGTTCTCTCACTACACTTTTCTCTCTCTCGTTCTTTCTTCAGTGTTTCACTCTTAATCTTTCTACAATTTGCGTAAATATCTACCTGCCTCTTTTTTTTGTCCTTCTCACCTTTCCATTTACTCTACTCTCATTCATTTCTCTTTCCTACTTCCATGTGCTACTACGCTTTACAAGGCTGAACGATCGGATTTACATCATAGAGTACGCGTGTTTCAATCGCGACAAATAAACAAAAAAACTTTTCCTCTAAGATGGCTTTTTCGCCTACTTTGTTCCACGTTTTTTTTCTCGCTTCAACTTTTTTTCCTCACATTGTCTGGTTCATAAGATTCATTGCATCTTCCACCCGTACAATGACCCGAGTGTTGTGGGAGGGATGCAGAAAAGCACTGAGTGACCACTTCAGAGTCCATGTTTTCCGTTCAGCGGCCGCGCCTACGTTACACGAGTTGCATCCGCGCGCACGTCTTCTGGCAGTGACGTCATTGCTCGATGGAATATTCTTAGTCGAAACATTACGGCATATGTATCACACCTTCAAACAAGCACCGATAATAAAGTTGGAATTGAAAGAATTGTTTACTCCTACTATTTTAAATAATATTTTAAATAGTATATATGGGAGGACTGATTTTATAAAAAAGGACTTCATCAGGTACACATTGGATGAATTTATTAATAAAAACTTTATTTTGGTACTTTATAACTTGCTTTGGCGCACGGCTGGCCGTTCGCACATAAGGACTGAGAGGCCACACCTTTTCATTATGTCAAATTGGGCAAAAGTATTTATCAAAATGATATCACCTCATAAGGCCGTCGAGTGTCCGGCACGCACAGAGAGAGAGAGAGACAGAGATAAAGATGCAAAGAAAGGCAGGAAGGTTAACTAGACGCACATTCGGTTTGCTACCCTGAACTGGAGAAGGGATGAAGGGGAGAAAAGAGGTTGCAGAGAGATGAGAAGGTACACACAATCACGAGCACACTCGGGGAGCACACACAGTCTACAGGCGGTCGCTCAAGTTTGTTGACTTTAAGTAAAGTAGCAGTGCTTTAGTCGCTTTCTGCGCAACTGAGGCAGATGCCCAAGGTCCTAGTATCTTCTGCACACAAAATGGTTTTGCACACAAATGGCTAATTGATTTCCGGTAATACCGATATGTACAGGCAGCCACTGATATATAATATCACGCCCTCGTGCTAGAGCTTCATGATGGCAATGTCTTATTTCTTGTACCAATTGTTCATGACTCCTCCTACGGATGGCAGACTGCAAACTTTGAAGCGCTGCCTTCGAATCACAGAATATGACCCATTTTCTTGGATGTTCTTGGACGAGATATTGTAAAGCAGCCCTTATAGCAGCAAGCTCTGATGCCGTAGATGTAGTCATATGCGACAACTTAAATTTTATTGTCATTGCTGCAGCCGGAATTACAGCGGCACCTGATGAGCTGCTGGACGAGACGGACCCATCAGTGTATATCTGCGTTCGGTCTAAGTAAAACTCATGTAATAATAGCAGTGTTGCTTGCTTCAATGCTACTCTGGAGCGATTGTTTTTCTTTTTGATTCCCGGAATTTCTAGACGTATTTGCGGCTGGTCGAGGCACCACAAAGGACATGGCATTCTCGCAGCTGGCGTATATCCTGATGGAATGCTGTTTAGGTGCTTGGCTATGACGTCTGAAAACGTAGCACTTGGTCTTCCGGAGGGTAGAAGGGCCAAGTGGTGGTCGGGGACACGGCTAGCATGTCGAATGTGCGCTCTGAGGCAATCCACAACTCTATGTCCTGACCGGATGGCCTTTGGCAAGCATGATTGTGGCATAAGTAGATACGCATCGGGCAGTCCTAGGCAGATACCTAGTGCCTGACCCTGCAAACTCTCCAATGAATGAGTATTGGATTTGCAAGTGTTAGTCAGTACAGGCGAGCTGTAGCGCAATAGACCCAGAAATAGGGCCCTGTACAGCTGTAGCATGGAGGCCACAGAAGTTCCGCATGCTTTCCTGCACATAAATTTCATTATATGCACAATAGATAGCAGTCTCTTCTTCAAGTACGCACAATGCGGGCTCCACGAAAGACTTCTGTCGATTATTATGCTCAGGAAACGATGCGTCCGTGCATATTTGACACTCTGCCCATTGATGTAAACAGGGTATGGTGTCATTGGTTTTCGTGTAAACGCCATCAACGCGCACTTCACAGTTTATATAGTTAGGCCTTGTTTCTGAAGGTAGGCGGTTGTGAGGGTTGCTGCCCGCTGTATTCGTGCACGCACCTGAGGGCGAGTAACTGCAGCACTCCAGAGGCAAATATCATCGGCGTATATCGATAGGCACACCGACTTTGGCAGAACCTTCACCAGACCAATGACGGCAACATTGAACAATGTGGGGCATAAAACACCTCCCTGAGGTACTCCGCAGTAGGTGTAATGTTCAGGAGTTGTACTCTCATATGTTTGCACAAAGAAACCCCTGCCGGTTATATAATCTTTTATCCGTTAAAACATTCGTTCACCAATGCCAATTGCTGCGAGAGAAGTGAGGATGGCATCGTGAGCTACATTATCACATGCACCCTTCACGTCAAGAAAGAGTGCCACTAATATGCGCTTGCGACTTTTTTCTTGCTGAACAAATGTGGATAAGTCAAGGACACAGTCGATGGAGGAGCGGCCCCGACGAAAGCCTGCCATGCAAGAAGAGTATTTGGTGTATCGCTCCAAGTACCACTCGAGACGAAATAGAACCATTCTTTCCATCACTTTTCCGAGGCAGCTTGCGAGGGCAATAGGGCGATACGCTGTCAAGTCCAATGGTGATTTTTCCGATTTCAAAAGTGGTAATAATCGACCTATTTTCTATTCTCGGGGAACACTGCCGCTGAGCCAGGAGTTGTTGAAGCATGATAAAAGTTCTTTTCTGGCCTTTTGTCCAAGGTATCCCAACGCACTATAAGTAATACAATCAGGACCTGGCGATGACATGCGTTTAGAAGCGACTAACGCACATTACAGTTCTTCATAGTGAATGGAATGTCCATTTCTGGTAATCGCGTCTCAGGTACGATCACGGCGTCGATGCTCTCGTTCATAATATTCCCGGCAACTCTCGTGCAAAATTCTTCAGTCACCTCGAGTTCTGTTTTTCCATGATGGAGGGCCAAAGCTTTAAAAGGGTGCCGTTGTTGCGGAGAGGAGCGAAGACCACGAACTGTTTTCCAGATAGATGACAGTGGTTTATGAGGGTCTAGAGATTCGCAAAATGCTTTCCAGCGTTTGCTCTCCGGCTTGTAAATGCGTCGTTGAATCTTTTTCTGGAGCCGTCTTGCTTCCCTCCGATCGTAAATTGATCTTGTGCGTTTGTATCGTCATTCAGCACGCCTTTGTATAGCTCGTAATTTTTCCAGATTGATGTCAAACTTTTAGACGAAAAGGGTAATTTACATTTGGACGCTTGCATAGCTTTCGCTATGGTATTTTCCAGGCTGCAGCGAAGGCCTTCTTGGCAAGCGTCCTCAACACGCGATGCAAACATCGACCAGTCAGTGCCAATTACAACACCGAAAGAGAAATTTTTTATGGTACCATCGATCGTCACGTAGGTGGGTATGTGATTACTCCCGTGAGTCTTAGTATCGCAAAACCCTTTAACTTTGTGAGAGAAGCACCATGACACCAATGTGAGGTCAAGGCAACTGCCGTACGTGAGACCCCGTTGATATGTTGGGGTACCATCGTTCATGATAGAAAGGTCGTAATCGGAAGCGAATGTAACAATGTTCCGGCCCCTGGCATTCATCCGAGTGCTCCCCCGAAGATGTGATGGGCGTTGAAGTCACCGGTGATGATCCAAGGCCCATCGGTCCTCATTAGGATGTCTTTTAATCTGTCGCAGTCAAATCGCGATGACGGAGATATATATCCACCAATAAGCGTGAACGAAACTGCATTCTTCTTTACACGAAGACACACGTACTGATTGTCGTCATTTGAACTTATTGGGTGCGAAAGATAAGTCAAGTCTGTGCGAATGTAAACAATTGCTTTGCTTCGTTCTTCGCAAGCGGCTGAACAAAAAGCTTCATAACCGGACAATCTATAAGGCGTTGATACGTTTGGTTCACATATGACAAGTATAGGGAATTGATTGGCCCGAACAAATTGGCGAAAATCCGAGATACGAGACTTCATGCCTCTGGAATTCCACTGAAAAATCGACGCACTTTTAACTTCAGTGCGGAAGATGAGATTTTTTTGAGCCATTGTGCGTATACGACGTTAGCAAAAACTGGATTGTGTGCATCCAGTATTTGCAGTGCACTCTTAGCAGACGGAAATTGTATGCTGCTCAGTAGCGTGGGAATCATGGCACTTAATGATTGCACGATTGCAGTCACTTGCCTGTCTTGGTTGGAAAGATCTCGAACCGGGATCGCGGACTGGTCGTCATGAAACTCCTTCGGCTCGCTTGATGCTGCTTCACTTTGAAGTGCTGGCCACTCTGTCGCAGTTAGGGTATGCTCACAGGCTTTGTCCTTTACAGCCTTTCCCACGGCATGTGGTCTGGGAGGCAAAGGGGGTGGTACTGAAGAGGGCTCTGGCAAACGTGTCGAGGAGGTAGCGGGCGTCTTTGAAGACCGACGTCGACCTGAACGACGCCTTCTGACTTTAGCTGCGGCTTCTCAATGAGATGAGTGATCGCGCACCATCTCTTTCAAGATGGCAACTTCTTTTTGAATCCGCGGGAAGTCCTTCGGTGTGGCTTCATGGAATCCATTGCAATTAGAGCATTTCTTACAGTTGCGACGCACTTATCCGCTTCATGGGGCTCGGGGCAGCGGTGGCAAACCACCAAATTCTCGCAGACACTGCTCATGTGTCCAAGTTTCATGCATTTACGCCACTGGAAAGGCTTTGGAATTAAAGGCCGCACAGCAAGTCTGAAGTACCCCACCTTTACATGAGAGGGGAGGGATGTGCTCTTAAAGGCAATCTTCACACAGTGAGACATTCCCAGCCGAGTGACATCAATAATTGGATTATCAGTTGTTGACTTGACAAGAAATTGTAAGTCATTATTTGAAATAGCCACATCTATGTCGTAGATCACGCCTGTTACTACATCACATCCCAAGGGAACATGAGAGCGCACGTGGTTGCCGTCCAAGTCAGTTACACTGCGCAGAACGCCCAACGCACTTGCGTGCAAAACGTCAACAGCCAGTATATTCTTTCTCTCGTTCACTCTTATGTCTGTGATCTCATTTGGCACGAGCGTCTCCAGAGACCTCAACACAAACTGTCTGTTAAGGCGTTTCAAGTTGACGGTAGGAAGTGCAGGCAGAAACAGGATGGTATAAGTGTTCGATTTTGGCGCTTCACTTACAGTGTGAATAGTTGAGGATGAGGATGTCCTCATGTTCCTCCTCTTCGCTTTACGGCTCAGCACAGGTTAGAAACCGTCATCTGAAAAGTTCTCACAGCTGAGATAGTAACCATGAGTATCTTCACTGTCGCTGTCACTCGCTTGTCCCTTCCGCTTCCTGGAGGCGGCCGCCGCTGACGCCGCTGGTGCCGCCAGGCGCCCGGGGTGGTCTGCATCCATTCCCTCCAAGGAAGCAGCTCAAATTACGACTGAAATACGCCGGAGTTAGCAGAAGTAGCTATTATTCAAACACACTTCTTCGTCTTCCAGTCCCGGCACGCACAGATGCGAAATGTTCAAACCAGGTGGTGTGGTCACCACTTTTAAAAAACGCATTGCTTCAAAACGAAATGCACAATCATGGCTGCTGAGGCTAAGTGCCTTTAAAAAGAAAACAAGAACTATAGTTAGTTCCAACGTAGGATAGCTGTAGACCTAATAAATGCCTTATACGATTGAAACGAATGGAAGTTTTTTATGCATATGTTACAGTTCTTACTGCAATATGACCATTTTGCGCATTACTTTAAATATCTTATATCGCATCAAATTTGTGTCAAAAGTGACGTCAAGAGACATGACGCAAAAAAATAGCTTGTCGTCTCTTCAAAATAGATTAGGCAGATTGTTAAACATGCTAGAAGAAGTTGGACTACAAGAGTAGATCGTGATAGAGTATGATTGGGCCTCGTACGCATCGCCTTCTGAAAAGCTATAGCCTGCTTGGATCCACGGTGTATGCCTCAATACAGGTAAATATGCATGGAGGTAAATATTCTCAAAGATATGGAACATAAATTACTTCAAAAATACTTATGTTCGTTGAGAGCCAGCGTTCTTGCTTTCGATGACTTTCTGTTGCCATTGAGATAGCGGCAAGATATATAGAAATAAATAAAATGGAAGGAAATCGCGTTCTGTAACCCTTTTTATGGACACTATATACTCCACTGATCAGAATTGTACTTAGCAAAAAAAAGCTATTCTGTTTTATATCATTCTGTATTTCTGCAAGACTATGAATCGACGAAAGGGATTCCAGAAAATGCTCGACAAGAGACCTGTGTTATACAATTGTAACTTGTTTTCAACGACACCTGCGGGAAATGGAAATAAGCGTACTTTCGTCAGGAAGAAACTTTAAAGGAAACTCACGTCAGCGCCAACTCAACACGCAAAGCTGTTTTTTTTAACTCTCAATAGTACCTACAAGATGTTGGTATTTTCACCAGATATCCCAGCGGACGTTTTATGTAGGTTTCATAAAAAAACAAAAAACAGGGTACCCCAATTGAAGCCGTTTCCGAAAACCTATTTGAATCTCCCGCTGCATTTCTAAGCATTTCGACTGAAATCCATTAAGGTTAATGTTTCTTTCGACTATGTGAGATGCACTGCATATGTAGATGATGTGGCATTACGTGAAGACGTTATTTCCTTTACGAGAATGCCTGGTTGTGGCTCCGATGAGATGGGCAAAAACTTCCGCACACAATACCTCAGTCTTCTTCAATGCACAGTTTGGGCACAAACAGCAGTATTTGATATATATTCTGTAAATATAGCAAAAATTCTGCGTTATTTTCCTTCCTCTTCTGCTATATATATATATATATATATATATATATATATATTATTTTTACCACTCTCAGTTTTACAGTTTCTTTTTCTTCTAATTATAAGGCAAATCTTTCGAGTGCAACATGAAGCGGGTCTTCACTGATACTGAAATAGAAGACCGGTCGTTCTTCTCTATTTAGCACAAGATTTAGGTTGCATTCAGGCTTAACATGGTGTTTATTGGTGCTATGACTGCAGTTACATATGTAGATGCCTTGTACGACTAATATGTCGCAATATTTTGTTACAGGGATATTAGGATAACAATATTACGTCCACTTAAAAATAATGCAGATGCAGTGTTTTCGTACAACGGCAGCGGAAGTTTCAGAGCAGCCGAGAAAACGAGGTACCAAGAATAAAACTATTATCCCAGCCATGCAGTACCGGTAAATAGCGCAATTAGTGCACTGCATTTATGTGTCTTGCACACCGTATACCGTTTCCCCTTCGCATTTGCAACTTTCCGATTCAAAATGCCTTATAATGAGCATGTTTCTTCCCATTGCCATATTCCTTCAAGTCTTGTTATCGTCCAATTACACTGTAAGTAATCTTCAGCGTGAACCGCGCTGGCAATGTTTGAATACTTCGGGACTGTAATTGATCATTTTGTCAAGATTACACAAGTAACGTGAACATTTAAGATTATTCTGAAACTTAAGTGATCGCTAGTGATATCTCTGGAATATTCGAGGGCACATGTATGAATGCCGACGCACTTCACCACTTCTCAGTCGTTGGACGGCCAACGCTCTGTGCGCCACTATCAGTACCAGTGTGTAGCGCTGTAGCCTCAGTTTCTGTTTACTGGCTACAGGTTCAGCCGAATAAACCGTTTAATCTTAGACAAACAGCCTGCTCCCTTTGTTCACGTCACGACTCCGTGACACTATGCATATTTTGCTGTAATTGACGTTGTTCTTGATATTACTTGTGTTGTTTTTACTTTAGTTCGAATTCTTTTTTTGTGTTTAGCTCAATAATTATTTTGTACGTGAGCACTCTTGCACATTGCGGCTGTGGTCCAGGTAACATATTTCTAAATAAGTAAATAAATATATACTATACGCTGGCGTGTACACTACGCGCTGTGGAAATTGGTTTTATTTAAAGCAGTGAGCAATTAATGAGTTGCCATTGCACGATTTCTAGGCTTTGAACCAAGCGTTGTCACTTGCATTGCCCCAAAGCGGTGGTCTAGTGGCTAAGGTACTCGGTTGCTGACCCGCAGGTCGCGGGATCGAATCCCGGCAGCGGCGGCTGCATTTTCGATGGAGGCTGAAATGCTATAGGTCCGTTTGCTCAGATTTGGGTGCACGTTAGAGATGCCGAGGTTGTCAAAAATTTCGGAGCCCTCTATTACGCCGACTCAGGAAATTATATGATTGTTTGGGGACGTTAAACTCTACATATCAATCAATCATCAACTACATGAATTGACCTGATTTTTTATAGCGGTAGTTGTTCTCACGTCGTAGGCTTACAAGAAACATCACCTACAATGGATTTTGAAGGGTTCACTTTAGCTCTGACCTGAATTTGGCACTCACGTGGAACCACATTACTGCTGACGTGTTTAAACGACGCAAATATTATTTAAACAAATTAAGATTATTGGTGTGATGAGTCAAGATAAATCGCTATTTCGGTATTCCCAATTTGTCGTGGTCAAGTAGCATTTCATTATAACTCATGAATCAAGAAATCGAAAAGGGCTTTTGATTGAACTTCTTTAAGAGCAGAGATAACACTGGAGCCACAAATATCATTACCCCGACACGACGCTGCTATCCCGCGAGCACGAACTTGAGGTTCATAGCTGTTTTAGAAAAACGCTCTGTGATGCTACCAGTCATGTACGCTCTCCTTGAGACGGAGATGTATGCTTGTGTTTTTCACCCGATAACAATCATGACGCAGACGCTCGCCGCAGAAAAATTATCTGGGCGTGTCTGTAATTGCAGGCACAACAACGTGGGTAGCACCTCGCTATGTGGATTGCATACCAGGGGTTTAATTAGCTAATCATCATATGTGACTGCGGTCGAGTACACTTTTCCTTCTTTGTAACAGGTGACCTGAAAGGGGGCACCAGACCATTAACAACATAAAACTACAAATGACTTCTAAAGTATACTTAATTCATATTGCTTCCTCAATCTACGCTCCATGGTGTCAAAGTGGTAGAACGAAATCCATTGTTAACCGTTATTAAAGTTTGGTTCTTTCCCTACAAGTTGCCGCTTCAGTGCACCGTAAGTCAAACTGTGAGCGCTGTAAGTGTACCTTCAGTGCACAGGTAGCTGAACTAATATCTAAAAGTACTATGAAGCACGCTCTTCCTGTCTCTAGCAGTGGCTAGTTACTTGCCATTCGTTAGAAGTAATGTCTTGGTTTTCAACCCCCAAACTTAAAATTATGACCCTTATGCTCCTGTTGGTATAACATCTACTTGTATTCTATAGATTGCGCCCTAATCAACAACCACAGTCTTTCATTCATTCTTCCAACTCAGACGTTCCCAAGCTTTCTGGCCTTGGGGAAGCCAATTAACTGCTTTGATGTAGAGCGGTCTATAGTGAACTGACAAAGAGCAGTGGCAAATCACTGATATGAAAACTGTTGCACGTGAACCAAGATATGCCATGAGCCACGAATAAAGCACTGATGTGTCCATCAATGTCACTTAAAATGACTTTAACGCTCGAGACACTAATTTCCCAGCGCTACGCGCATTTTCTCACCATGGCTATGAAAATTGTTCAAACTTTTAAATTTCGCAAATCTAACACTAAAGTGTTTTGTGCCCAGACCTCCACGGGTCTACTGGTGTAATTCCGTCGTGGATATAACTTGAATTTACACAAATGATGACTAAGGAAACAAACGATGGAACGAATTCCACAGCCGGCGGTCGAACTTACGACCTCTTGAGCCGCAGCACGTGGCTGAACCAACTAGGCCACAAAGTGTAAACGCTTTGCTTTGATAACGGCGAGCTACTTATATATATATATATATATATATATATATATATATATATATATATATATATATATATATATATATATATATATATATATAGATAGATATCATATACCACTACGGGTACTCAGATATTGACCATTTCAGCATGGCAATCTTATTGCAGTGAACATGACGCTAACAGTGCGAGGGCGCGTGCTTAAAAGGTCGTCTCAACGTGCGTTGCCATGCGCGCGTGCCTGAACAGGATGTGGTATTTCCTGCAACCGTTCTTATAACGTCATTGTGCTGATTTCTACATGTTGGTCTTTCATCGCCACTGAGTGGTAAAGTTACAGAGAGCATGAAGATCACTTCTCTCGCTGCCACAACCGCGCTTCTGAACAAAAAACGCTGCTTACACACAAGTAATAATTGTGAAAGTTTGCGCTTATCTTGTGAATGCTTGTTTGTTCGTTCCGTCTGTACTTATTCGCGTTTCAGCAGACCTCCTTAAACGTCGAGTTTTGACAGCTTTTAGATCGCGCTCATTTCGTGTCTTTCCAAGCGTCTCTCTGTTTGAGCAACGAACTGCAAGTCATGAGCGGCATGCTGTTCTTCACGCGACATTACAGTTTGTTGTTATAGCGTTCATTCTGTACAACTTATGACGAAACCATGTACATGTAATGCTAACAACATATGTGAAGACACATTTACCTTCCACGTTATGCCGATCGCTACTCTTTGTTTTCTTTTTTTTCAAATATCGCGTACATATAGTTGTATTTACTCTGGAAACAATAAATTCCACAGCTGCCCTTATTGTGTTTGTTATGCTCACGTGAACACAATTGGCGATTCAGTCCGTGACATCATTTCTGGGATTTCATCAAAGCTAGCACTTATGGGAAACAACGAAAAATCACTGTCATGGGGTCTTTAGATTACTCCGCAAACTGAGGACAACCTCCTTTGCTGTCGTTTATTACTTGCTCATAAAAACGCGGAGGTGAGTTCTCGGTGCATTTCAGGTAGTAGCGCCAGGGGAAATATAGGCCCACGTGCTGTGCTTCGCATCGTATACAATCCAATAAAAGATTTGCTCAAATGGCTGCAGCATATCTTCGGGACCTAAGCAACAGCTGAGTCGCTAGCCCTTATCTGTAGCCTATATTGATTTCAATTTAACTGTAAATGTACCATGGATTCTTGAAAAAAAAAACAAAGTTGACATTTATCATGAACTCCGATCACTGCTTTTGACATCAAAGTGATATATGTGACGATGGTACGTAAGGTACGTAAGGTACCGTCCCATATCCTTAACAAGTATCCCCTGCAAAATCATGGAACATGTCATCTACTCCCATATCATCAACTTCTTGGACTCAATGCACTTTTTTCATCCTTCTCAACACGGGTTCCGAAGGGGTTATTCTTGTGAAACGCAGCTGGCCATTTTCATTCACGACTTACATTCTAACCTTGACTGCAACATTCAGACCGATGCTTTTTTCCTGGATTTCGCCAAAGCATTTGACACTGTCCCTCACAAACGCCTAATTCTTAAATTATCTCTGTTAAATCTAGATCCTAATGTACTTGCATGGATAACATCTTTCCTGACTAATCGTTCCCAATTTGTGTTTGTTAATAATCACTCATCTAACCGACTACCTGTAACCTCAGGTGTCCCGCAAGGGTTTGTCTTAGGGCCTCTACTCTTTTTAATTTACATTAACGACCTACCATTGCATGTATCATGTAACTTTCGTATGTTTGCCGATGACTGCGTAATCTACCGATCAGTAACCAACATTCATGACCAAACACTAATTCAGCATGATCTTAACAACATACAAACATGGTGTGATCGTTGGTTAATGAACTTAAATCCTAATAAATGTAAGCTCGTTTCTTTTTCTCGCCACCGTAACCCTTTTGAGTTTACCTATTCCATCACTAATGTTCCCATACAATCAGTTCAATCATTCAAATACCTCGGCATCACCTTGGCTCATGACCTGTCTTGGCGTCATCACACTACTAACATCATCTCGTCTGCTAATAAATCACTCGGGTTTCTCAGACGACACTTACGCCATACTCCGCCTCACGTCAAGACGCTTGCATACAAATCATTTATCAGGTCCAAACTCGAGTATGCATCTTCCATCTGGAGCCCTCATCAATCATACATCATAAGTGAACTCGAATCACTTCAAAATCGGGCTACCAGGTTCATTCATTCTGCATATTCATACGATATCAGCATCTCATCTCTAAAGGCGGAATCAGGTCTAGAAACCCTTGCTTCACGCCGACGGTGTGCCACCCTCTCTCTTTTTCATATGTTTTATTTCAGTTCACTGAATCAACCACCGTACATCACGCCCCCTCCGCACATATCCCATCGCACTGGTCATCCGTTACAAGTCGCATTACCACGTACCCGGACCACTGTATTCCAAGCCTCCTTTTTCGTAAGAGCAGCAAAAGACTGGAATGGCCTTCCTCACGCCACCTGTGCCATCACTAACCCATCTATGTTTGCAGAAGCCATTAAAAACACCGTTGTATAGTTCTCTTTTTTTTTGTTATGCACCACCCCTTATGTAATACCCCTACAGGGGGTCTTTAAGGAAATAAAAGTGAAGTGAAGTGAAGTGAAGATCTACTAAATGCTCTGCCCCCAAATTACGTAATCCCAACTGACACAATCGAATGCAAAACTGCACGGGGCGCTTTGGTCACGCATGGCGAAAACAACGTCCTCGTGGCAGTGCATTTTTATAACTTAAATACCACACGAGCAAAATAAAAATTTCTCTGACCCTGCGGCCATAAAGAACCGGTAGATGCCCCAGGGAAATTTACGCCAGCAGATACTACCTTCTATTTCGCTAGCGCATCGTAAAACTCAGCTACGCTCAAACAGCATCGTTAAACAAGCCAATAAATAAGGGAACCACGGTGAGCAAAAAGAGCAAATTTGTGCAGCATGTGTAAACAAAGATCCTGCTTCACGTTCTCAGCCTTATTTTAACCGTCATAGCTCTAAGAATCCTGTGTTTCTCAAAATTTGGTTTCGGCGTTTGCACGGTTGATTACTTGCGAAAAATTGGGAAGGATGCAATGCATGATATTGATGGTTTGAATTTTATGGAGTATGAACATCGAAAAATAGAAAAGCATTCTCTTTGACACAGGCGACACTATTGTACATCTTATATACGAATAACCACCTGGTTTCAAGCAGACAAAACCGTAAATTCTACAAACCTTTTCGGAATTTACGTTCTCCTTCGATAAACAAGAATGTACAGGAGACTACCTTCCCAATTCACTAGGTAGCGATATAGAGCCCGTGCAACAGAAATCCTGATATTGAGTGTCGGCTCTGCTGTTCATAAGCGTAAAATCGCGAAGGATACAACGATGGATACAATGAAGCCCGATGGTTGACGGATGTAATATTTACTTCAAGAAGCATATATTGTACGATCGCAACGAGAGCTTTGTATACCAACCTAGCCATTACGAATAATTGAGGCTCTAATAAAAATCATTGTCAACTGCCACAGCATCAATAAGTTGGCAACTTCGTGGGCAGTGGCTCCTTCCCTTCTTCGCCAAATCAGTGCTTATGACGCCGTCGACACTTAGCTACTGTGCTTGCGGTGTGCACGTTATATGAAGAGTGTATAACGACCGATCGCCAGTGCAGAGACATGCTTTATCCACGCAGCAGAAGTCAGGCGTCAATCGCGATGTGACAAATTGCAAGCGTTTGAGAAAGTGGTGGGAAGTGGGCCCGACTACGTTATCGCAGTCCACGCCTGAAAGGAAAGCCGTAAAACTTCGTTTTTTTTTCAATCTGCTGTGTCAAGCAGGGCACAAAAAGTCAGGGCGTAAAGCAGAACCTAAAGTAGGACGAAGATATACGAAATTATAGCGTTCAGTGACAACTCGGTAGTGTCACAATTATGTAACGCTCGAATAAGGCACTGCAAAACTGGAGACTGCGTACTGAACAAAAATATGATGGTTCATTGTGATGCCACTCGCAGTGCCGTTCTATAGAAAACGAGACTAAAGGATCCTCTGTGTCCAACTGTAACTTCATGCTAAAGTCAAAGCAGAAATCTAAGCTACCAAACGAAAACACGAGGAAGATGTGAAATAAAACAGACTGAGCTGGACGTTGTATGTCAGCGCTTTGAATTTCTTTGTTCGCCAGGAACCTTGCTACACTCTGCAAAACAGAAAATGTTCATAGGACACTGAGTCAAACTTCTGTGCGCTCCTGCGAGTAGAGAAGAGTGCCTTTAGATTTCAATACAGCTATATCTTCTTCCAAGCCACTCCCGTCAAGCGCTAAGGCAGTAATTTTACTTTGCCTTAGCTCGGAACAAAGAAGTTTTCCTAATTGCTCTGGATTAGTGCTTTGTCTTGATGTTTGACTCGCACTCTGGTTCTAGCCATTGTAAATGTGCGTGAATAATATTAACTTTGAAATCGATTTGTAATATCCCAAAGAATTCTTCTTTTCAAATTAGAAATAATAAATACTTTGTGAAAGTGCAGGGAGTAGACATACCTTGAAACTCAGCGCTGCCGAACAACTTACGTTGATTTTAGCGCATTTTCCTCGTTCCAGGTCTTTGTCTTGCGTTTCTTTGTCTGGCTTAGCGAAGGGAGAGAGAATAGCATAGCTCTGAGGAAGAGTCGGCATAGAAGTGCGTATGCGAGGAATGAAAGAATGAGACTTATTAACATTTTCTATGCTTTAAACTAGTAACAAAATAAAGACTGAAACAAAGAGGATGGCTTATTCCTAAACTCATCAGAGTGGTTAGTTAATTCAATTTCTTTTTTAATAGGAAATCACCTCAAAGGCTCAGCTTGAGGGTGTTCTCTGTCGTCCCCGTACGTTGTGTACTCACGATCCATCATAAAATTGAGTATGCACCACTATAATGTGATAGGTCTTTGTTCCAGGTCTTTGTTTTGCGTTTCTTTGTCAGGCTTAGCGAAGGGAGAGAGAATAGCATAGCTCTGAGGAAGAGTCGGCATAGAAGTGCGTATGCGAGGAATGGAAGAATGAGACTTATTAACATTTTCTATGCTTTAAACTAGTAACAAAATAAAGACTGAAACAAAGAGGATGGCTTATTCCTAAACTCATCAGAGTGGTTAGTTAATTCAATTTCTTTTTTAATAGGAAATCACCTCAAAGGCTCAGCTTGAGGGTGTTCTCTGTCGTCACGGTACGTTGTGTACTCACGATCCATCATAAAATTGAGTATGCACCACTATAATGTGATAAATTCGACTACTCAGCATCAGTCCACATGAAGCAAGAGCCGAGAAGAAGTAGCCGATGAGCACAACAGAGCTGAAACACCCTCCCAGTCATGCCATAGAGAACTTACACATCGCTTGTACTGAAGAAGAAAAAGGAGGAGGCAGAACAAAGCAGAGGTGAGAAAGAAGCAGGAAAGCACTGCACACCCTTCCCATTGTGAGTTGTCTTGATAGGAGTGGTTCTAATAACTTCCCCTTACATTCCTTGGCATTTACTGTCTGTTAGATCTCATTATTTGTGTCAAAACACAGAAAAACGAGCCCTTACGTGTACATTTCTTTTTCTTATATATATATAACCTTACAAGGAAACGTATATTTGCAGATATTTACGATGATTACAGGCGACGGCGATGCCTGGCACACTAGCGGGCTGGGAGCAGTCTCTATCCACTTCGTAGTCTTTTCTTTCAGGCAGGCACCCTCTACCGCTTTATGCCCCAATCCCACTACTGCCTTGTGGCACTACCCCGCGGCGCTAAAGCGCCGACCCGGCGCTTGTCACGAAAGGGGAGTGTTGGGGGACACACAAGGCTTCAGTCTTACGACGTGCACAACAGTGGGTGGTGGTGGCGTTCAGTGTGCTTCGTCGACGACTCGCTGTATCTCGTAGATGAGGTTAGTGATCTCGCGCAGGACTTTGTATGGTCTGTCATAGCGAAATAAAAGTTTTCTGAGAGGCCGATGTGACGGCATAAGGTCGACAAGAGTACGAGAGAACCTGGTGCATAGGAAACTTCGCGGTGGTGACGATCGTATTGATCTTTCTGAGAGGCTTGAGAAAGTACGAGTCGTTCTCGGGCAATCTGTCGTGCTGCGTCGGCTCGCTCTATGTCACCGCGGACGCATGTGACAGGGGAGCTTGAACCAGCGGGAAGGAGTGTATCAAGAGGCAGAGAGGGTTCCCGACCATAAAGAAGGTAGAACGGGGAATAGCCTGCGGTGTCATGTCTGGAGGAGTTGTAAGCGAAGGTGACGTAGGGTAACGTTGCGTCCCAGTCACGGTGGTCTGGAGAAACATACATTGACAACATGTCCATGATAGTGCAATTCAGGTGCTCTGTAAGTCCATTAGTTTGTGGATGGTATGCCATTGTGAACTTGTAGTTCGTGAAACAGGAACGTACGATATCCTGGACGGCGCGAGATAAACAGTTTCGGCCTTGGTCAGCAACGAGCTGTCGAGGAGCGCCGTGATGCAATATGATGTCATGCAGTAAAAAGTCGGCGACATCGGTAGCGCAACTGGTTGGAAGAGCGCGGGTGATCGCGTAACGTGTCGCGTAGTCGGTCGCCACGGCAACCCATTTGTTCCCGGATGTAGAAGTTGTAAATGGCCCGGGGAGGTCGAGCCCTACGCGGTAGAATGGTTCAGCAGTGATCTCAATAAGGTTAAGAAGGCCAGCTGTAAGCGATGTTGGTCGTTTTCGACGTTCACAAAGGTCGCAGCTGGCGACATACTTTTGCACAGAGCGATATAGGCGTTGCCAGAAAAAACGGCGCCGGACGCGATCATAAGTGCGGGTGACTCCCAGGGGACCAGCGGCAGGTTCATCGTGAAGCTGTCGGAGAACATCTACACGCAAATGGGAAGGCACGACGAGAAGGCGGTCAGGACCATTAGGGCGCATGTTGTGGCGGTAGAGAACGCCTTCATGAAGGAAATACAAGTTCAGAGAAGTGGGTGCAATAGCGGAACTCAGGTTTTCTTTGATGGGAAGTAAATCCGGGTCGAGGCGTTGCTCAGAAGCGATATCAAGAAAGTCTGACATTGATAAGACGCAAGCCTCCGTAGCTCTCTATGTGGCGTCTGGTGGATCCACTAAATACCGTGACAGGCAGTCGGCGTCTTGATGAAGGAGACCAGATTTATACACGACCAAGGAGGTGTAATCTTGGAGGCGGAGAGACCAACGACCGAGACGTCTAGTGGGATCCTTGAGCGACGAAAGCCAGCAGAGTGCATGATGATCAGTTACAACAGTAAAAGTGCGGCCGAAGAGGTACGGGCGAAATTTAGCGACAGCCCGAACAAGAGCAAGACACTCTCTTTCAGTGATGGAGTAGTTCCTCTCAGCAGGGGATAAAAGGCGGCTGGCGTAGGCGATGACACAGTCACATCTATGCTGACGCTGAGCTAAAACAGCACCAATTCCGTGGCCACTCGCGTCCGTACGAACTTGTGTCGGGCCAGTCTGATCGAATTGGGCTAATATTGGCATAGTCGTGAGGGCTGCGATGAGCGCCGAAAATGCAGCACTTTGAGGCGAATTCCAAGTAAATGGGACATCTTTTTTATGAATCTCGGTGAGAGGCCACGCAATATCGGCGAAATTCCTGATGAAGCTGCGAAAATAGGAGCACAAACCAAGGAACCTCCGGACATCCTTAGGAGAAGAGGGCACGGGAAATTGAGTCACTGCGCGAATTTCGTCCGGATCGGGCTGTACCCCAGATGCGTTAACGAGGTTACCAAGTACAGTTATTTCACGACGGCCGAAACGGCATTTGGAGGAGTTCAGCTGGAGACCAGCGTTGCGGAATACTTGGAGAATACTGGACAGTCACTCAAGATGGCTTGCGAACGTCGGTGAAAAAACAATTATATCATCTAGGTAGCATAAGCAAGTGGAACATTTCAAGCCACGCAGAAGGGAATCCATCATGCACTCAAAGGTGGCCGGCGCATTACAAAGCCCAAACGGCAATACTTCAAATTGGTATAACCCATCGGGGGTTACAAATGCTGTTTTTTCTTGGTCCCATGGGTCAACAGCAATCTGCCAATAACCAGATCGAAGGTCAATGAACGAGAAAAACTTTGCGCCATGAAGGCAGTCAAGGGCGTCATCTGTTCTTGGTAAGGGGTAAACGTCCTTCTTAGTGACCTTGTTGAGATGTCTATAGTCGACGCAAAACTGCCTTGTGTTGTCCTTCTTCTTGACAAGCACGACCGGGGATTCCCACGGACTAGATGAGTGTTCGACGACGCCTTTGGCGAGCATTTTCTCGACCTCTTTCTGGATGACAGAGCGTTCGGCAGCGGAGACGCGGTAAGGGCGGCGATGAATTGGGTTGGAATCGCCGGTGTTGATGTGATGGGTCACAACTGATGTTTGGCCTAAAGGGCGGTTGTCAAGATAGAATATGTCTGCATAGGATGTCAAAAGACGGTGGAGTTCTTGTGCCTCGGAGTGCGAAAGATCTGGCGCTATCATTTTGGCAATGTCAATGCTTGATAGGTTGGGCGCAGTGAGCAAGTTGACGTGTGGAGTAGGTTGCTGAGCTGACAGTTCAGAAATATCACACTTTCGCAACGACGACATGACGCCTAGTTTAATACCAGCAGACAGCTAGTGCGCGGAGAAACCAAAGTTCAAAAGAGACAGATGGGTCTGGTTGTGGCGTACTCTCACCAACGTAGTGCGGGACACCAACGTAGTGCTTTAGCACAACGTGGGTAATAGGTGAAACGACATATTCACCATCGCGCACAGGCGGATCACACACGAGCTGCACGTAAGTCGTGGCTTGCGGTGGAAGATGCAGGAACTCGGTGGCACAAAGGCGACTTTGAGCATCACGAGCAACAGCGGCGCCAAAAGGCAGTTCCAACTGAAGAAGACCCGCCGAGCAGTCGATAAGGGTGGACGGCGCAGAGAGAAAGTCGAGACCAAGAATCACGTCATGCGGGCACTGCTCAAGCACGGTGAACAATACGACGGTCTGGCGCCCAGCAATACACACGCGATAGGTGCACATGCCGAGAACGGTAGATGTGCTCCCATCGGGAAGCATTACTGCACACTTAATAGAGGCGTGATCACTTTTCGCAGTTTAATACAGAGAGCAGCGCTCATGACTGAAATTTGTGCGCCAGTGTCTATGAGGGCTGTAACGGTAACGTCATTCACCAAAAGGTCCAAAATATTGCGGCGTGTAGGAGTCGTCAACAAATGATTTGCAGAATGGGTCGTTAATGCAGCGTCACCTCCGGGAGCTGCATGGTCTAGTTTCAAGAGGTTGAGGGCCCAGGTCGTGCAGGGGACCTGGATAGAGAAATCATCGGTGAGAGAGATCGGCGGCCTTGGGGTGATAGTGACCGGCTGAACCTTCGACCCTGAACGTTAGTAGGAGCAGGCTGTGGATCGTACGGAGTAGACAAGCGGCGAGAATTGCCTTAAAAGCGGCGGCATGTCCCAGTGTTCCAAGATGAATTGGATGTCCAACAATTGCGACAGTATCGTGCATTGTGGCTGGTGCGAGAGCAGTGAAAGCAGATCGGTCTATCATCCGACGTTTTCTATTGAGCAGGGTTACGGTAGCGGGAAGGGTAGCGTGAAGGGTACACCGGAATCTGGTTAACAGAAGCCGAGGTCTCGGTAGTGCGAACAGCGCAAACAGGTGCGGTGCCGCGATTTGCTATTTTTGGCGAACGACGGCTTGGATGAGGGAGACGGTTGATGCGTTGTCTTGAGGACCGTCGGAGGCGATGGCTGCAGGAGCCATTGCTTCGAGTTCGCGGCGAACGATTCGGGTGACGTTTTCGGACGATGTAGCTTGCGTGAACTTGGGGCTGTCTTCGCAGGTCGAAGTGGCTGCAGTATTAGGCAGACGCACAAACTGGCGGGTTTTGCGACGGTTCTTGGCGTGCTCGAAGCGCTGACATTCTTTAACAACCGCGTTGACGGTGGCGCAATCTTTAACGATCAACAGATTGAAGGCGTCATTGGCAATTCCCTTTATTATGTGAGCGATTTTGTCCGTTTCGCTCATGTTCTCGTCCACCTTTCGACAGAAGCCCAATATGTCCTGTATGTAAGATACATATGATTCTGTCGATGTCTGCACGCGACATTCTAGGTCTTTCCTCGCGGCCTGCTGTCGCCAAAATGGCCTGCTGAAAAACTCAACAAGCTTCAGTTTGCAAACGTTCCAGCTGGTCAACTCCGACTCATGCGTCTCATACCAGGTGAGCGCTGTATCCCGCAAGTAAAATACAACGTTGGCCAGCGTCAACGTAGGGTCCCACCTATAGTATAGTATTCGCTCACGCGCTCGTACAATGCGACCCAATCTTCAACATTCACCTTGTCCTTGCCTGTGCCCGAGAAGGTTCCGGGGTTTCGTGGTGCGGTTCGGGGGGCCGATACTTCGGCCCTTGGAATTAGCTCGGCGATCGCCTCCCTAATTAACGGGACCTGTGTGACAATTATTTTGGCGTCCGCGACAGGACCTTTTGGTGCACAGTGTGTCCAAAGTAGTGAGAAAGAGCCTCGAGTTGTTCATAGTGACATCGGAATGATTTTGTGTGTTGCTCAGTGTTCTCGCTAACGAGTGCAGGGGAGTGTTCCGATAGACTGATTTAGGCAGATATTTTTTGCACACGGCAAGGTTTTACTTGCGAGACACAATGGATCTCGAAATGTTAGTCGCTCTTGGTGAGAAGATGGGTCTTCCTGGCGCCGAACTACGGAAGTGGGTCACCCAGAATAAAAAAAAAGAAAAAGAGAGGGCCAAAGAAGAAAAAGCAGTGGAGTTGGAACGAGAGAGGTTGGCAGCTGAGAGAGCCAAGGGAGAAAAAGCAACTGAGTTGGAGAGAAAAAGGCTGGCCACTGAAATGGCGAAAGAAGAAAGAGAGGCAAAGGAGCGACAGCTGAAATCAAAAAGAGAGCAGCAATTGAAGTTATAGCTGGAGAGAGAAAAGTTGGCAGCTGAAAGGGCGAAGGAAGAAAGAGAGCAACAATTGAAGTTGGAGTTGGAGAGAGAAAAATTGGCAGCCGAAAGGGCGAGAGAAGAAAGAGAAGCAAAGGAGCGACAGCTGAAGGAAGAAAGAGAGGCAAAGGAGCGAAAGCTGAAACAAGAAAGAGAGGAAAGGGAACGGCAGCGGCAGCACGAGATGGCACTCGAGCGGCTCCGTTTGCAACAGCGAAGTGAACTTACCGTCCAAGCTAGAGTTGAAAGCAGCGAACGGGAAGATCATGGCTTCCGCTTGAACCCAAGCAAGCTGCTCGTAGCGTTTGATGAAAGGAAGGACGACCTTGACGCGTACTTTCACAGATTTGAGACGATTGCAAGGAGCCAGAATTGGCCGGAATATCAATGGGAAACGGCTTTGAGTACTTGCTTGAGTGGTGAAGCGCTCAGTGTGTACGGTAGGCTGACGCCGACCGATGCAGCCAACTATGCAAAGGTGAAAGCTGCTTTGCTGAAGCGATTTAGATTTACTGTGGAAGGATTTCGGGACAGATTTCGGACAGGAAAGCCAGCTGATATTGAGACGGCTACGCAGTATGCCACCCGACTTTGCCATTATATCGGCAGATGGATTGAACTTTTAGGGACAGCGCAGGAGTACGATGAGCTTAGAGAGCTCCTAATTAGAGAACAATTTCTTACTAGTTGCCACCCAAGCCTGTCGCTGTACTTGAAAGAGAGGAAGGCTGAGTCACTTGAAGGCATGCTCGAATTGGCTGAACAATTCTTGGAAGCGCAACGTTGAACTAATTTGGCCAGGGTCAAGAAGGAGTGTCCTGAAGATTCAAAGAAATCGGCTCCCGAAGAAAAGAAGCGTGCACCGGAGAGCATTCCGCGATGTTTTCTGTGTAACCGAGTGGGTCATCGCGCGAAAAACTGTCAAACTGTCTTTACGAGCCCTGCGGTTGTAAAATGTTTTAAGTGTGGTCAGACTGGGCACAAAGCAGACGCATGTCGAAACGGAGCAAGTCAAACTCACCAGGTATCCTGTGTGCAAGTGACACCGAAATCCGATAATAATGCCGTCACCGATGGATTCGTAGAGTTGAAAAATGTGGAGAAAATCCCTATTGTGGGGGCTGTAATGACAAAACAGTCAACCGGTGTTTCGAAGGGAATGCCAACGCTGCCTGGGAAAGTTGCGGACAAAAAGATTACGGTGTTAAGACATGCCGGCAGCTCCACTGTTATCGTGCGGAGAGATTTGGTACGGGAAAGTGAGTTCACAGGCAAAACGAAACCGGTTTGCCTAATTGACTGTACGGTTCGGATGCTTCCCGATGCAGTAATTGAGGTTGAAACCCCGTACTTCAGCGGGAAGGTTACTGCTTTATGCATGATGACCCCCCTGTACGACCTTGTCATCGGAAACATCGATGGGGCGCGAGGACCGAATGATCCGAAATGTTTGGGAGAAGACCCTAAGATAGAGTCCTCGCCAACCCAGCGACCGCAAGATACAGTGGAAGAGCAGCCCATGACGGATCTCACTAGAGCCCAAGGTGAAGCCACGGCGCAAGAGACAGTGAATGAGAAGATGATCGTGTTGAATGGGTTCACGGGCCGAACAGATGGACTTACGTCGGCACGACCTCAATCGAGCGACAGTGTAAAGATGACGGAGTCGGCCACCCAGGCCTAATGTCGGGACGTGAACAAGCGGGTGAATAACCGGGCAGGATCGGTTGAGCGTCATGACCCGTTAGCAGCGTCGGAAGTGACAACGATGGGCGAGACGCGCCTCAGATACCGTCGTTGGGAGGGGCTCTCCGGAACAAAACGAGCAAAAACAATAAGAAGAGATCGAGAGAGCACCGTAAGAAAGGGCGCAAGCGCCGCTCGAGATGCACAGGATAGGTGCTGCGGTGGAATCGAATTGTGCTTGGCAGGGCTGAGTGCTATATGTTGTGTTATTGTTCTTGTTAGCCTGTGTCACAAGTGTCGAAGTGTTTGTGCTGTGACGTTATGTATAGTATTGTAGAATTGTGGTAATGAGAGAACTTTGTACATTTGTATTGTTTGGAATATGTGATGCAGTGTTGCATTCATGTACCTGTGGCTATATTTCATGTGTTGTGGAAATGAATTACAATGTACAATTGTATTGAGTGATCTACTGTGAATGTGAAGAGTCATGACCGAAGAATTGTGTTACAGTCTGTGAGAGTGTGTGGTGACTGTTCGCGCTCGTTTGTGTGGTTTTGAATATTATGAGATAATATTCTTAGAGTGGGGGGCAGTGTCACAGAACGAGCGCTCAAAAAGAGCACGCCGCCAACTTCTCGCGATGAAACGCCGGAATGACGCCGCGAGGTCAACGATAAAAAAAGGAAAACAAACATCCAGACTCCCCGGGCGCGACTCCCTCCCTCGGAAGCCTAGATTCGCCGACGAACCTCTTCACCCAACAACGGCGGCCGAGCAAGCACTCGAACTTTCTAGATGGAAAGGGGCGTGGTTGAAGCCGGGTTGAGTCATCTGTCGCGGCCAGCATTCGAACCGTCTCGCCCTCTCCCCAACCTTCGCTGCGTATCACGCTGACGAAATGACGAGAACCTTCTGGAATATCGCGCGGAGGGTATTGAATCGGGCAGCCGAGGTGAGAGATCAGGAGAAGACGGAAGTTAGCGCCAGAGCGCGTAGGGATTCCGCTGTGTAGTCGGCGAAGGTTTTGTCCGTAGGGACAAAGCAGGAGAAGACGGAAGTTAGCGCCAGAGCGCGTAGGGATTCCGCCGTGTAGTCGGCGAAGGTTTTGTCCGTGGAGACAAAGCAGGAGAAGAAGATGATTTCCACCTGAGGGGTGACGACTCGAGCTACAGGCAAGAGTGTGTTCACCGCTATCGAGCGAAGACGCGTGGCAACGACTGCGTGTGTGAAGCCGACGTGTTTCCGGCGAAGAAGTTTGAAGCTTGGAGAGTGGCCTAATGAAGACGTGAGGTTTCCTGAAGAGAAACTTCGTGGGCAGCGGAACAACAACGCTGAACTTTCAGTGGGTGATTCTCGGAAGAGTATCATCCAGACTTTTGTTCCAAGAACTTTGGACTGAATGGGTTTCCTGTCTCTTAAGTCTTTCAGTGTCTTGGTTGTTCAATGGCTGCGACTGCATTGTAGTGCGTATTGTTGTCTGTGTCCGTTATTTCGAGTGTGGCTGATTGTACTGTGCAGTACGTTGTTTGTTTGGTGATATATTGTACTTAACTATCATGGAGAGTGCATACTTGTGTATTGTTTCTGATCTGCCATTACTGAGAATTCTGTTTTGTTTATCAACTCTCGGCTCTGACTTGTTCTTCAGGCCACAGCCGGCGTCCGCTGGCACGCCGAAAAGGACCACTTCTAAATTGTCCACGCTTTCGTGGTGCGGTTCGGGGGGCTGATACTTCGGCCCTTGGAATTAGCTCGGCGATCGCCTCCCTAATTAACGGGACCTGTGTGTCACATGGTGCTAATGCGTGCCGTGAGGTCGAAATATATGTGCTTGTCACCTTGCCCTGTTGCCATGAGTTCACCACCTCGTTATCTCGTGTCTGGTGAAGCTACAACAAAATTGATGGGAACGATCGAAAAGAATGTGCGCCCATATATATATATATATATATATATATATATATATATATATATATATATATATATCATTTATATCCATATATATAATTCACTGTTGAGTAACTTTGGAGTTATGTGCGTTTATTGTTATGTTAAAACTGTGTTTGGAGCCGCAGCGCAGCTAAGTTGCACCGCCAGGGCGCATTTGCGTTGTCATGACTCCCCAACAGTGTTGAACAGCAAGATCGACATTCAAACAGCAAATATGTTTAGTTCCCAATATTTTGTCAGTAGATTCTGTCTCATTCGCAGCCGCTAAAGGCACTAGTTAAGATAGAGCTGTCTCACCAAGCATTAACTTACTTAAATAGCTGCTGGACTGTGCTGTAGCTGCCAAACACCAATATAGTGTGCTAACACTCATATACACGTACACTAATCATTCAGCCATTCACGAAAGAGCACGCTTTACTTTGATGATTTATCAGTTCCTTCATAGAAGAAAAAAACTATGATTTTCTCTATTTATTTCTCCTCTTTTTACTTCAATAAAACTATTGTATCCTTGTATAATAAAGCCTGTTTACAATAGGTAGTGCTGTAATGAGTATAAAATTTATCCTCACGGGAAAAAAGAAACTGTTATATGACATATTCTTCAGTGATGATTTTTCGAGCAGATAATTTTTTGAATTGCCTGTTCACAGCTGCCTTCCCATTACGTGATACGCAAGCTTCATCAGTGAAATTCGTCATTATTGTTAATGAGCAACTTTAAAATAACATTCTACCTTAAAAATTAAATTTACAACAATAAATCTTGCAATACGCGACCTATTTGCTTTGTTTTGATTGAGAACAAAAACTGATTTCAATCAACCTTCTCCCCTATTGCGTCTACATAGTGGGTGAAAACGGTGTTTTTTAGAGGCGAAGCTCCTTAAGGCGTAGGTTGGTCTTCGCCGATGTATGTGATACGTAGCCACCTCGTTCTAGGATTCACCGCTAGGTGATAATTGATGGTAGAATAAACCAATGGAGATATTATAAAACAGATGGCGTCCGTGTACTAGTACGATGAACAAGCAAAGAAAAAATGTTATACTTACGCTAGGGGCCGCTTTCGTTTCAGGGGCGAAGTTCCTTATGCCATGGGTCATGCGTCCACGATGTGTGTATTAGTAGTAGTAGTAGTAGTAGTAGTTGTAGTAGTAGTAGTAGTAGTAGTAGTAGTAGTAGTAGCAGTCCTAGTAGTAGTAGATAGCCACTTTTCATTTCGTCTTGGGAATGTCCGCTGGATGGCGGTAATTATATATGATGAATATATGTGTAAAAGCTGTGAGGTGACGGTACTTGGAGTGTCCACTAAATAGACGGACGGGCGGGCTTACGAAAGCACAGACGGACAGACAGACAGACAAGCAGATGGCCGGATGAACGAACGGACAGACAGATAGATGCAAGGACAGACAGACACATGAACTCACAGGGGGTTGAATCGATGCACAGGCAGATGAATGGACGGATGGATGGATGGACGCAAGGACGGATGCATGGGTGGACGGACGCATGGGCGTATGCATGGACGGACGGACGCACGGAAGGACGAACGAACGGTTGGACGAATGTACGCATGTACGGACGGATGGATGAATGTACGGAAGGACGGGCGAATGGACACACAGACGGACAAACGAATGGACGCGTGGATGACCAGATGCATGCACGGACGAATAGACAGACGGTCGCGCGGACGGTCACACGGTCAGCGCACACACAGACAGAAGCAAGAACAAACAGGTGGACGGACGTATAGCTGCTTCACCCCAGTCGAAATTATTCTGTCCGTAGATATGCTGGGATTTTTTATCAGTTGGGATACTTCTTTCTTGCAAAATTTAGGCATATCTTCGGTGTGAAAATAAGCTAAAGGAACCAGTAGAGACAAATAACAATTTCTGTCAGACCAAAAAAACAGTGTTTCTGAGCATCCAAACTCTCAATATAATGAACAGCACTGCTAAACTTATCAAGAAAAAAATTAAGGTAAGACACATTGCACGCCATGAGTGAAATATGTTTGAATAAGCTAAACGACGTCAACAGCCCTGAGTCAATTCACTAGCACTCAGAATGTTTGATATAAACAACTTTATGTGCGTTGATTCATTACTACCTGACACTTTTTTTTCACTTGACTCTGCAACAAGCCACATTACTCTGCAATAAATGCTTCGCGCACATGGACCTCAGTGGCAGTTCTACATCACACTATACAATATATCATAACGACAAAGTAGGAGATCCTTAAGCTTCGCCTTCAAGAGTTCAACCCAGTAACAATATCCTGTCCCTAGTTCATACTTCAAATGTTGTTGTTGTTATTGTTGTTGTTGTTGTTGTTGTTGTTCTCCTTCCGTTAGTGGCGCATACCCACTGTGGGGGATTGGCCAAGAATCGAGTGGTTTCGAAATTTGCTGTTCAGATTTGGAATGATGGAGGTTTAACAGAAAGTATACCGATAGCCTAGGAAAGTGTGGTGCTTAATGTAATGCATACAAATATATACATAAACGAGTTTATTCTTAGAATAGAGCAATAATCTGATTTTACACGTATATAATTATGTGGACCTGTTAGCATAATGTAAGTGGTTAATTAGTCAACCTATTAGTTTCATCAATATAGTCCCAGACGGCCGTGCATACTGTCGCATTAGAGAAACCAGAAATGGAAGCTCCAAAAGACAAAATGACAGGCAGAAATAACTCCATACCAATACCACGTAATTGTATTTCTAATTGGGTTTTTCGTAATCTGTTAAACCGCCTGCAGGTCAAAAAGAAATGGTCTATTGTTTCCAGTTCATCACAGAATGCACACAGTGGCGAAGGTGCCTGAGCAGACCTGTGTTTATAGAAATTCAAATTTGGTACCCGGCAACGCAGCCTTGTGATAGCTACTTCTTGTTTTCGAGTGCGGCATAAGTCTGTTCGCCAGGGATATAATAAATGGCGATATTCTGTAGAGTTTGTTAGTGATGAATCTTTAAAGACTTGCATAAGCGTACGTCTTCGGAATCGAGCAACAGTCACATAAGCGGATGATGGACAGAGCGGTAGAATTGATTCGCTGATTGACGAACTACCTAAAGAATCGACTATTTCATTTAGAAACAAACCTTTATGTCCAGGCACCCAAACTAATCGTATTTTTCTCAAATGCGCAGGTACTAGCGCACGGAACGCCTTTGTTACGTGATTATACAGATAGGGAATCTGTTTTTATGACAGCTGATGTAATTGCTGTATCTAACTTGCGTACGGCAAGCACCACTGCCAGAAACTCCGCCACAAAAACGGGTATAAAATCGGGTAGTCGAAGGGAATAAATCCAATTTAAAATCGGGCTGAAAATACCAACCGCCGACTTTTCGTCGTATTGCGATGCGTCTGTAGCAATAATAACGTTCGTAGTAATAAGGCACAGGGGATCTTGTCGTAAACCATCCAAACTATTATGGGGAAGTAATTTGGCATTATTAGGAAAAATGTCGTCGAATTGAATTTTCACCGGGGATAAATTATCACGATGCGGCATGAGGTCGCATATACGTACGTTTAGAGGCTCTAGTAAATTTTGCACATATATAATTTGTGGCGTGTGAAATCGCGGCCATTCAGCAGCAAAAATTGATTCCGGGGTGGAAATAAAGGCTGTTTCTGAATGTCGTAATGCTGATTCATAAATTCCTAAGAGTGCCTGAACAGTCAGAAGGCGAGTTCTACAAGAAAGCGGAGGGACCCTTGATTCGAGATACAACACATTGTTGGCAACTATTTTGGGAAGGCCATGGCATAAGCGCAAAGCTTCTCTTTTCAGATAAATTATAGGCCGCAACTTGTGAGCTGGAACTACAGGGAAAAGTACACAACCAAATTCCAAAATGGGACGAACGTACATGCAATATATCATTACCAATGTGTCTCTTCTCATACCTAGGTGGTAGTTGCTTAGCCTACGTAATATGCCAATGGCCCGCACGTCTTTTCCGGCGATATATTTGATATGAGATCACCAGTTAAGCGGTGTGTGATAAATTACTCCAAGGTATTTAACAGATTCCACCTGTGGTATATCCTCATGATGGTAAGACAGAGAGATGTTCACAGGGTAATGCAGCAGAAAAACAAGGAGAGCACATTTACTCGGATTAAGTAAAAAGCTGTTGCCATCGAGCCAGCTCTCCAATATATTAAGGTAAGTCTGCAGCCGTTCATATAAGGTCTAAATGTTATCTGCCATTGCGAAAAATGCGATATCGTCTGCATAAACATAAGTTGTTATATCCTGTTTACGTGGAATGGTGCTCATTAGTGAATTAAATAGCACCGGGGAAAGCACAGAGCCTTGCGGTACTCCCCTCGTTTTGGTATGAGCAGATGATAAAAAACCATCTTTAAAACAATAAATTTCCTGTATGCAAGAAAATTGTGAACCCACGCTACTATGTATGATGAAAAATCAAGGTACTCTAATCGATCTATCAAAATACAGTGTTCTACGGTATCATATGCTTAAGCGATGTCTAATGTAACTAAAGCTGCATATTTTTTATGTAGCCGAGCACTTCAAATGCATAGTGCATGAAATCTTTTCGAACTTGCTATGCACCCACAACGTAGCCTTTAGGGAATAGGCCCGGTAACGTATGCGCCTTTTATGTCGAGGGACCAGCTTTATACTCTGAAAGCATTACGATAATCACATGTTTTCACGCCCGATGACAATGCACCCTTGTACCACGCCTTAATAATGCAACATTTCATTCTTGTATTCGGAAGCCTGTATATTGACGCATAGATTTGTGATGCCCGAATTTCATTCATTGCATTTCGAAGCAGAGGAAGTTATTGCCGCTGCATTAACAGGCAGACGCGTATATGTGTGTTACAGCACTCTCTTGCCACAAAAACGACCTAGTTTTGATCCACACTCGGACCCCAAGTTTTTTATATTTCATTTTAATTGCATCTTTCTCCCCTTTTTGTCATGCACGAGAGTATAATTTTTCACTCACATATAACGACGTCGACAGTAATACCAACGCTAACGCCAGAATTTTTGAAAAATGAGTTCTTCAACGCAATCGCGCTAAAAGAGCCAATTCTGGAGCTCTACTGTCTCCAAGATCGCAGGTCAACATCTACTGCAATGAACTGCAAAATACTGAAAAAAATCATTCGGCCGAATAAAGACAAGAGAGGTGGTAGAACTTATGGGTAGATGCAATAAGGCAGCTTGCCGCCACTCCGAGGGTGGTAATAATGGAAAGAAGCTGTTCGCTGTATTCAAATAGCCGAATGGTCGAAGCGATGGTTGAAAGGTCGGGTGCCTTTCCCTCAAAGTGGTAATTTAGGTTGCCCTACCTTCAGTTTCTTTATTGTTCAGCGCATTGTTTTCCTTTGCGTGTATAGGCGTTCAATAAATTGTGATTTTCTCGCACCTTCATTGTAAAAGCTGGGCTTTCAGTGTTCTCAACAGTGATGTCTCACACTGCATTGGCTTAGGCTTCAATGCTAAACCACTCCTGTTGAGTATGAGCTCTATTCCCTCATGATTAGAAAGCGCACTTTCCTTTTCCGGCCTGGGCAATGAGTGTTTGGTTGCTGTAAAAAAACATGGCTACCTGTTAGTGAAGTTAGTTTTTGATTTAGGCGCAACATATGAACACGGTAGTATTTGGGTGGCTTTTAACCTCGCCTTCTATCTTAATTTTTCAAAAGGCCAACAAAAAGGTCCAGTAAAGCTTGGAAGTACGAGCACGTTTGATTGCAATTAAGGACGAAAACTCCAGCAATAAAAGGGTTAATGCAGGTCACCTCTTTTCACTTGTTGAAGGTAAGTAGATATTGTAACTTTAAGTGGTAACCGAACCAGACACAAAATCTAAATCCAGTGACGAGTGCTTTACATTATGCATATTGCGCTTTTGCCGATCGTATATGTATGATGACAGCTTGTATCGTCTTCATTAACGTGGATTTGATCGTGGTGTGTATACTTGTTGCATCGCCAAATAAGCTATACGGCTTTCAGTTACATGATGCAAAGTTAGTGGTGTCATTTCATAGTATACAGTTGCAACGTAACGCTCTGACGGGGCAGAGCAAAACACTAATGCGATTAGATTTATCTGAATGATTGGGAATATGAACTTGTTTATTAGCCTTCATTGCAGTTGATACTTGTGTGATTTTGCTCAATATTGACGTATTTCTCCAACTGATGGGGAGAATATTCGCACCGGCAGATCGTACAAGCAAATATCCAATGAAGGAAGAGAATTGTGCGAAAGAATCTAAACAATAGGGACAAATACAAATTCTAACAAGTTTCAGTTGCTTCACAAACATCGATCACCCTTTTTTTTGCTCACTCATCTATCGAGTAACTGCTGGTATTTCTCTTCACGGGTGCTCCGTTCTCTACTCGGAGCGCGCAGATTTTTGCTAAGAAATATGCTCTACCACAAATGAGCATTCATATTAAACAACGGTGACATTTTTACTGATAGAACAGAGCTCTCTTAAGAGCCATTTTTGGCTAAACGCGTATTTCACTGACGTGCCTGATAACTTGTTCTGCAGTATCATTTTCAGTAAAGTCGCAAAAGAGAGATGAACACGTTAGGTGAATATAAGTGCATGTAATAAATAACGAGTGAGCCGTGCGCACGGTAAAGATAAACACAGAAAATTGGACTACATGCATATTTATGTGGGTACGGCAAGACTGACGTGAAAGATGGTGACGTGAAGGAAGCGCTGTGGAGATTACACGACAACTCGCCGCGTGGAGGCGCAATACTTGAACAGCCTCCTTACGCATGCAGGCTGTCGCTCCTGCTTCACCGAACAAGCCAGCGGCACGTAAAAAAACAGCGCGGGCTGTCGCAGTCACTGGTTGTGAAGGCGCTACAGCGCCACTCACTCACCGCGCCCTAGAGGCATGGTGCACCATGTCTTTGCAACGGGGACGCTAACAAACGCATTTCTTCACTCTTTTTCATTTTTGTTTTCTTTTGTGTGGGGTAGCGGGTTTTAGCGCATGCATGAGCCCTTGGCAGGTTATATTTATGAGCTGAGGAGAAAGATGGAGACACGACCTCTAACCAAAGATGCAAGTAGAGTATAGTAGAATAAAGGGTGCATTCAGATGGTGGTGTCCAGGCGGTTTTGGGATCGACACGTAAGTGATGCCTAAGATGCATATCAAATCTACTGGTTCATTATTGCGTACATAACAACAACTTCGCAAATCTAAGAAAACTCTGTCGGCTGTTGATAAATATAGAAACAGAGAGAAAGTGAAATTTCCTGTTTTTTTATAATGAACGCCAAGTCGAAGCCTGGCGCTGTAGAGGAGGTCAACATCATTGTCGGCAGCACCGGAGAAGCAGCTGAGTGCTACGACACAGCAATACCGTCATGGACAGTGGGCGTGAGAGGCGTCATCTTAGTGAGCTTGACAGACTCTTAGTGCGAGCGCATTCCATTTGGCGAAACCGCCAGTAGCAAACACTGTTCTTGGGTGACTTTTCTTGAAAGAGCGAATTAATGTCGCTTTGCCCCACCGACCCACAACCACATTGGGTCAGGCAGAACAAGATTGGTCGTGGAGAACAATGCTGAAAACGGAAGTGACCCTAAAACCTGTCGGCCACCAGAGGAGACACTGCAGCCTCCTTATATCGGAATGCACGAAGCAAACCCAATGGCCTTCGCATTGCGAGTTGTTTTATGATATTTGCAGTGTCTCTTCCGAATACTAATGTAAGTAAGGCGCGGCTATCTACGTCTATAGCTCGCTACTGGCATTCAGGGCGGTTATTGTTTACTTGTCTGCGCCTTCAGCGGCTTGTCACTTATATTGCGTGCAGTGTCTAACGGCAAGAGAAGCACAAAAGGAGGCATGGACCATTTCGTATTCGCTTTGCTCGACTTCTCTGAGTGAGTAGAAAGCTGTCTACAAGAGACACCAAGCCTAAACGGCCACGTACCGTGAGTGATGGAAAGTATAATGGGCAAGAACGAGGTGCGAATATCAGAATACCAGAAAAACCGAAAGACTACACAATAGAGCAGGAACTCCTGACGGTGCTACTGCACTAAGAAGCCTGGCTTATATGCCTCAACTAAGAATATAGTCCAAGCGGCAGCCATGTACCACCCATGTTCCCATTTCTCTTCAGAAAAAACTCTCACTGCCATTGCGCAAGTTGATCTTTTGAAGAACTGTTCAGGAAAAATGTTGAATGTCTGAAACTGTTCATCATTTTGCGAAAGTATAAAACACATGTGAATCAATACAAAAACGTGCTTTGAAGATCTGTGAAGCATGCCACCCTTGCAGAGAATAACCAAGAGATGCAATGTTACAAAAATGGCCAACTCAGGAATATACAAGGGGAAGACGGGCATACGCAAAAGTATCTGGACAGGGACCTATTGTAAAAGACGTCTGAACTTTGCATCAGCAATATTACAGTTTTTCTCAAAACCTAAATATTTTGAGAAATTTACCCGAATAATAAAACTGGTTGATGAAGTAAAATTACAGGGCATCACACGAAGCAGCAAAGGCTGGGCGACTGAAAGTTGCAGTGAAGATTGCAAACGCCGAATTATAAATTTCAAACCCGTAATATTAGCGTAAAACCTCTTGCGTCGCGTCTGTGTAACCTAGAAGATAAAGAAAAAGGTGTTTTAAAAAGAACTAGTCTGGTACAAAGACAGCTGTTGAGTGGTACAAACCTCTGTCGGAGGAACCAAACGTGCTACACGCTCAGGACACTTTCCAGGAGACGGAGAAAGAAAATCTCGTTGAGAGTAGTAAGAACAGTGTGATACATTTAAGAGCATTTTGGCTACAAGTATTATCAAATAGAACCAGCTTTCATTTTGAAAGTCAATAATCTTCATTATGCTGACTACGTTATAAAACAAAAAATGAACTTCGCACCTGCCACAACAGTAGTGTTACAATATACACCCATTTTTTGTATCATCTGTCACCCTAAAATTCTAAATTTTTGGTACCGCAGCCCTACCTCTGAATCACCTAGAGATACATGAAATCTATTTATTCTATGTCTAGTGTAAGGATAATTGGTGGCAAAATACAAAAAAGTATAAATATCTAAGTTGACGCGAGAGAAAAATTTATCTTAGGGGCGTACATCAGCTTTGGCAGCATACTTGCATTCTCGCTAGGTATATCCTCCTGCACATTTACTAGTAGCAAGAGTAATGCTTTTTTTCTATTCATCGAAGCTACCGTTCTATTTCAAGAGCACTTCCTGATTGTTCCATGTATACCGTTCTTAGTAGGGAACTCCTGTATAAGTGAATAAAAATGCCTAAATGCTATGAATACTGAGTGCGCTATATCACTGGCTACCTTAGTCACCAATGGGGCGAGGATGAATATTTTTTCAATCAAAATGGCAAGCTGTATCGAATAGATGCTATCGCATATTTCACGTTCCTATTCGTTCTATTCCATTCATTTATTTTCACGACGACAACACAATACAAGCTCCATTGAAACTACTTTTTATTGTAATCTCAAAACCTACCGAGAGTGAAGGGAAATATGACTCTGAACAAAGAAAACGTTTCAAATAACTCGTTGGACTACGCTTTAGGACAACGTCTGGAAATTACGCGAAGAAGTGCAGAGCAACTACGTCTACTGTAATGACGCTTATAAGCGGCGGTCAGGCCATTCTCCACACTTACTGCATGGCAGTTATTTGAGAATTATCTAGCAAAAAAGGTTAAAAGAACTTTGGGGGGAACAAAGAAAGCGTGTTCACTTAATCATAAATGTCATCTTAGCCACATTTTTTTTAACGTACTTTTCACACTAATCAGAGCCCATCACAGTGGCCACTGACGCGCCGTATAACAAAGCGTGAACAGATAAGCAAAATTTGAAAGAGTGCACCTCTTCAAAATGCGCAATATATGCAATAAAATGAAAAATGAGTGGTAGTGGTGAAAGCAAAACATAAGGCGTTTAAGCGAGGGCATATTGTTTTTCAGCGCTGTATAGCGCTACTTTTTGATTGCCTCGTTAAGCCTCAAATAGTGCGCCTGGCATCGAGAGGAAGTGGAAACCCTAGGCAGTGCCTGTAATTTGTGCTTCATATCAATATGGGTAGTTTTATTACTACGTCCACATGAACAGATTGGAAAGTGTTGACAAAAAATTATTCTCAGGGACGCTTTGTTTTCAGAAAGTGCTACTGGAATGTTGCTATGATGTCTATAGAAAATTGCTCTTCATTAGTAGTGGAATGTTTAATATCGAGGCGGAGATTGACGCAGACGTGCGGGAAAAATTTAGTTAACAAGAATGCGGATGCTGAATTTTGTATGGTTAGTGCAACAAGAACAACATCTGTGGGCTCTGAGTGCATAGTTTACTTTCAGGTACATGTCGGAAATGGAGCGTCAAGTAGTTTTAATTTATCATTATTCCGCTATTTTAGTAGGGCAAGTTCGACTAAGAAAAGCCAGACAGTCATGATTCTGTGTTATATGCAAAACGTATAATTTGTAAGCACAATATTTGTGGCACCTTCTCACGTCACGTTGAAAGCGCAGATGTTAAAAAAAACAGCGCGATGAGAGAAAGATATATCACAGGCCATTGTAGTTATTTTTAAATACCGTACACACCCATTGATGCTGGTAAACTGGGAAGACACAAAAGGATTATTGGTGGGCCATATGCAAAGAGAACCTGCTTGTTGGATCGTAAACACGCTTGGACTGTGTACTCTATTTTTATGTGATCATGAAAGTGAAGAAGTTCGTTTTACTACTGTATATAATGTGAGCTAAGGTCAACTTTCATTCACTGAAATTCATTCAAAAATTGAAAAGAAAATGACGCAAAGCAGACAAGTCCTACAGTGCACTCGGTCCCAGAGTTGTTATACTATACACCATGAGACAATCCTATATTGTGAATAGATGTCTTCAAGTAATTAACCCAGCCATTTTTTGTATTATGGTTTTCATGGCTGCTCTCCTAACATTCATATTAGAAGTTTCGACGACTACTGTGAGCTGCTTAGAACATCTGCGAATAGGAAATGGCGGTTGAAGGTGACACTGAAAATATGAAAACGATCGCAAGTGCTCCATGTGCCCATTACGCATTCCCTTTCGGTAATAAACGCAATTTAATATTTCGGGAGAGAGAGAGTTACGTAGTTCTTGAGTTCTACGGAAAGAAACTATGTTATTTGAGAGCGCACCGCGCACACGGTCAGACGACGCAGAGCAGAATATTGGGTCACATGGGCTACAATTCGGACAAAAAAAATAAAGACATGAGTAACATGATTCAACTCTACTGTGAATAATATCGGGGGGATAAGATGCATCACATCCATCTGAAGCGGCCAGTTTGAATGTTCTTGTAATAAAAAGCGACAACAGGACGCTTTCAAAGCATTGAGATGAAATATACGCCCAGGAACAAATGCTTGTGCAATGAAGAAAGTTAGCAGAAATGTCATCAAACTCTTGAAACGAAACTACGTAGAGTCAATTTCACTAACAGCAAGGCGTTAATTAGTATAGCTATAGCTGCAGTTTACACAAAGCAGGGCTGGCTGTTCAAAAAGCTTCAGAGTAGCCAATATTGTTCAAAAAACATTCAGTAATACAAATAGGCTATCAAACACCCATTACAGTGTTCTGGTGGTTATAGTGATCGGATACTATTGTGAATGTCACGGTATGAAAACGTGGCTGCGGCCGCCGCATTTTCGATCTACTCAAAAATGCTCGTGCCCGTCTATTTAGACTTAAAGGCCCAAGTGATGCACGAAGAAGCCCTGGTGGTCCAAACTTGTGGAGCTTTCTCATGCGGCCTGCGTAATATTTATATCACGGTGTTGGCGTTCTAAAACCCAGAACTTACTAATAATGTCATCAACATATAAAACACATCCTTTGGAAAAGAACACACCATGATTCTCACAGAATAATATACAATCCACATTTGAGTAAGCAACATATAACTATAGCTTCCTTTCCAGTTAAGATTATAATGGCAACGTATACAGGGAACACTGTTTTCACTTGCTAAGTTTGATATTAGTATTACGAACGGAAGCCTATACTTACAAAGCCATTTAAAATAATTTCTGAAACAAGGTGGAAACCACAGTAAACAAAATTTTACATATCGTCTTTCTTTAAGAAGAGCACCGTAATGACAACGCAAAATAAATAGAACACGTAATTATGGTGTTTGCTGTAAAGTTACGATCACGCAACATATTACAAACGCTAGAATGTCATTTGTGGTGCCCACAAATGCACCAAACTACAAGCGAAATGAGAGCATCGACGAGCCTCGCCTTAGAAAACAAGAGTCACAGAACAAAGCTAGCGTTGCTGATTAAAATCGTTTAATTAGAGACTCCCGGAGATTCCGAGCTGTGTAAGAGTACTTATCGACCAGTTTCGCATTCGCCCTCTCAAGCGAAAACATTGGGTGGGTGTTTTCTCCAAGGCAGCAAGGAAGCATTTCAGGAAGGCGGAAAGGACAAGTGGAAAGTGCGAACAGCTGGAAACAATACGTGACGTTCTGTGTGAGAGAAGGTCCGTAACAAAGTAGCAAACTCACTGTCACTGGTTAGAATTTGCGGAAACACGAAATAAGGAGCAATGAGAACACTGGGCTCAGAGAGAAATAAGCAAACCACATCAATAAAACTGTTGCAAGGATGAGATGCGAGTGGGTTGGTACTTGAACAGTCCTGGCTGCTATTACTTTCAACTGGTTGGGAAGATGATATCTCGAAAAGGGGGTGGCATCTTGAATTGGCATTGTTTTAGCTCGCAAGAATTGATGTCGCCTGGAGTGAACAAAACAGCTATGGCTGGGCAATCAGTTTCAGTGTTTCAACTAAAGGGAAGTGTAAGAAGGGGAGGTATGAAAAAGAGCAGAGGGAGGTGGAGGAAAAAACTGCCAAGAGATAAGAAAGTTCGCCTGTTAAAGTCATTATTTTACCTGTGGTTCCGATTAAAAATTAGTATTGACTGAGCCGAAATCTGGGTCAAGCATGCGCTATACAAGTATGATTGAAAGTGACAGCCGGACAGAATATAATGCTCGAATAGGGGCCCCAGAGGGAAATTGCTACCGTGTAATTAGGGACGTATTTACGTAGTATAGTATTCTTGTGGCAGTGTTGTGAATTAGGAAAAGGCAAAAACAAAGGTGCCTTGACAATATATGCTATAATAGCTTGTAATATTATTTTGTTCCCAGCTTTAGCCTTTTGGACAAATCTCTCAAAAAAACGAAAAAAATACTGAAACGTGATGAATATTTTCCGTCTTTTAGTTTCTGGTCTTTTTTGGCTATATAGAGGCCATCTTTACTGAATATAGCCTATAAATTAACAAGTTTGATATAGAAGTAGCAAGGTGTTGAAAACGCTGTAACTCTTTTATGATGACTTGTGCCTTTTTTCTCGAAGATGCATTCCTGATACCAATATGTGTAATGGAATTACTGGGTTTGTTTAATTGTTAGCACTCTCAGGTATTGTGGCATATATGTAGTGTGTACGACGGGCCGACAATGTCTTCATGTGTAACAACACACCTTTACTTCGCAATTTAACAGAAGCATGCGTGCTAAGCTTGCACAAAGCCACGCAAAGCTTATAAACAGCGAAGCTGATTGATGGATGAATGAACAAGTTTTAATTAATGTACTGAAAGACGCGAAGCTTATTGATGTCATGATTATCCCTTCAGTCCTGAATTATGGTACGATGTCAGAAACGCGTCAAATTACGTTGCAATATTCCAAGGCACTCAATACTACATTTTAAGAAAAACGAACAAACGTGTTGTTTTGTGTGATTTTTAGTAAATGACGAATGGGTAACTAATTATCGAAATATTTTCCCATCAGTAACCTTCGGTACTTGCATAATGAAAATCCACAATTAGGCCAAAATAAATGCACACTTTTTTGTTGTACTTGTTTCTAGCGAAAAAATATTTTTCACGTTAGTCCTGAAACGCGTTCTGTCAAACGATCGTCGAACATGGCAGTGTATCCAGCAAAGTGATCTTCTGCAGGAATACGCCGCATAATGAAGGTGAATGATCGCGAGTTGTCCACTCACGGGGCCTGAAAAAATGTACACGTTAAGCTTTAAGCCATTTCAAGAGACACGCATGGTGTGACGTTTCATGAAGATTGGCGTGTAAATTTACACACCTTGAGTGAAATGGTTATTTCGTGATATAACGCGGTTTATATGTGAAGAACATGGCTGTAACAGGGCAGAACTTGGTTTTGTCTAGGCGAAAACTTGGCTGTAACAAGGTCAATGCGATACTGTCACAAAATGCGTGACATTGTCATGCTTTGCAGTCAGTCACAAGTGGTTCAAAGCAGACGGCAACACGCTCTCGTATAGACTACCACTCAAGGTGGCGTGGTTCGAGGTGGAATATAGGTGTGGAACAATGTAGACCACGTAATTATTTTGGCACGAACGCTTACGGGCTCTTAGCCGTCACGGCATGTTACGCGATAGTAATGAAAACTAACAGACAATACTGCAAAAAAGCATAGCGGATTTCATTAGTAGTAAATGTATTACAAATGTGAAGGAATACAAGTAAACGAAAAGATAGCTTGCCATGTGCAAGGAACGAGCCTGCGAGCTTCGAGTTTAAATGTCGCTGGTCCGATCCTGTCTAAATTGTGCAAATATTGTCCTGTGATCACCTTCGGTGCGCACTACAAATTGGTATAGGACCAGTGTTTCGGAAAGTCTGGCCGAATGAAGCCGCATCAGCTGGTGGGTACTTATAAGCACTGAGAATCAGAATGTCAGATGTCTGCTTTTCTCAGTCGACTGCGTATATTTTTTTTTGTACGACCCAGTTTTTCCGCATACATTTACAACATTATGAGAGCATACCAAGAAAGCTAGCTTGGTTTACAGACATGAACAAAAAATATGGGCGTAGAGTTAGCGACTGAAAGCGACATGCGATTCCTGCGATTATCTCCATGACGCATACGTTGCACATCGCAAGGAGCACAAATTTCAACGGCCCAGTAACCAAACAACGCAGGTGTTTACAGATTATTAGTATCATTGTGTGCAACACGTTGATGGTTATGCGACATGCGTGCACCAAGTTCGACATTATTGGAGGGTGAATAATCGATAAAAAGCCCGACGCTAATGCACCTACAGATTTATTATTGGGGCAGTATTAGTGACTATTTTAAATAGGAATTTTAAAACAAATGTGTCAATACGTCAATGACATTCTTGCCTTTAGGAAAGTTAACGTTGAAGTGCCACAAAATCACCGTGTGTACGCTCCTTACTGCATGTTTCGGGCCTCTATACCATTGCTATTATTTTTTGTACATCCGCTGAGGTAGGTACATCCGCATTTTGTACATCCGCTTCATGAACTATCTGCCATCTCGCTGAAACACTGGCAGTCCCGAGTTTATTCACCTGTGTCGTTGAGGCGCTTCGTCTCTGGTAATATAGAACCTAAGATTTCTGTGTGTAGTTTTTTTTTTCCAAATATTAATTGCGCACATGCAACGCCTTCATTGCAATCATCGCAACAACACTTTTTTCCATGTTGTATTTGTGTGTGATTTAGGCACATGGAAATAAAAGGTAGAAAAAATTCAAAAAGGCCAGGAAATAGAAATACACAGATATAAAGTAAAAAAGAAGCAGAAGAAATGCAAAAGAAGAACAAGAAGAAAGATTAGAGGAATGAAAGAGAAAACTCAAGAAAAACAGAGAATACTGACCAGCTCAGCACTCCTTTCAGGCTAGGAGCCAATTGGGCGAATTGGCCTTCAGGTTAGTTGTTGCAGAATTTGACTATTTTTAAAGGTGAGTGTATGTTTTTACGTACACTTGTTCGACGCATAAAATATGTCTCTCACTTTTTATTCCATTTCATGTCCTAATTACTCTTCCTCCTCTCTTATCTATTCCCCATCTATTCATTAAAATAACAGTATGTCAATCAATCAATTAATCCACTTTGTTATTACCTTTTCGGGGAAAAATAGGCAGGCGTTGTGCCCTTCTGGGTGATAGGAGTGAGCCTGGCCAATGCCCCCTGTCAAACCATGTTGCCGTGTGTGTTACTACACAGCAAATAGTAGTATCAACTGTAATAGTATAATAATAATAATAATAATAATAATAATAATAATAATAATGATGAAGATGATGTAATGAGTGATTTTTTATGCGTAGCCATCGTAAGGTGCGTGTGCGAGAGAATGGTGTCAATCTGTCAGGTAAGGCGATGGCAGCTCTAAAAGAAAGGTTTGTTTAAAATAACATCACCTTATCACTACCACTTAGATTTGAAGCCTTGCCCCGATGTTTAGTATGCAAATACCTTGACCATGCAAAACTACAGAAATCCAACAAAGTTGATTTCAATCTACGTTTCCTTCTGTTTCTCTCTATTCCTCACAAACCTACAAATAAATCATTTTAAAGCCGTGCAAATATTAGAACGAATAGAGGTGTTTTCGTACAGCTCCTTTATATCCCGTTTACTCACAAAATACGCAAAGGAAACAAAACTAGTTTTGAAAAGCAAAAGCCATTCTTGGCAACTTCCGCAGGTAGCTTCCAGAGTCTGGGTCCTAGAGAGAGAAGCATACTGTGCGGCACTTATGCAAGTGCTATGGGCAGGCATTATTGCGAACAACACCCGTGGGAACACGTCAAGCGCCGGCACGATACGTGACAGAAGCTTGTTAGTGAGATGGCAATTAGCTCGTGGAATACAACAGTGGCAGTTCTCTCGCATTCACGTCGTGACAGCTAGATTCTCATACACACTCGCAGGCAGGTGACGCGAATAAAATATGAAGCCAGAGAGCAAAGGAGATTGCCAAGTGGTGTCACTTTTAAAGTGCTTAGGGCAATGTTTGGTTTCTCCACAATTCCGGAGCAGTGTTGCTGTGTTCTTAGTTTCTTTTTCTGCCTTTTCTTTCCTCCTAACTATCCTCGATTTCTTACGGTTTTCTACTTTGCCAATTAAGGAAGCCGGTGTGGTGCCCCGCTAGTTGACAGAGCGTATTTCCGTACCTACTTCTTGTGTGTCTTCGTGTCTTCAATATTATAACTTCTAATAATTATAATTTATTTATTTAACGTGCCCAGAAACAACCATTAGGCCTTCGTGAAGGCGCACGCAAAAATAAAAAATAAACAATGTAATACAGTATTAGAAATGAATTGAAACCAAAAAGCAAAAACGCACAAACAAAAATGAAGCAACGCAAAATATAAAAAATAAAAGACCAGACGAGAATCAAGGAAAGGCACTGAAAAATATGGGACAATATACACAACTATGTGGAAGGCTCGACCACTCGGCTTCGTATCAGGAATTCTAGCTTCGTGGACACTTTCGTCCTGTTGCCAGGCTGCTGTAAAGAGCTAATTTTGGGCATGGATTTTCTTCGAGATCATGGCGCTGTTATCAACATCCCTCAACGTATGGTGACGTTTTGCGCACATCCGTATGTCGACGACAGCAGCGAAGAACCACGTGGCCGTTTGCGAATAGCCGATATGTGACGCTCCCACCGGTATCCTGCTGCCTTGTGTTGTTGTCCAATGGGTGGCCGTGGTATAAAGAGGTAATAGGGGAGCACGTAGTCGCTCTTTTGTTCACGCAAGGCATTTCCATCGCGAGGGGCATCCTGGCGCTTACTGGTGAACAGGCAGAAGTATTCCTCACAAACTTCAGCAACGAGCGCTGTCAAATCCAGAAGGGTACCGCAATTGCCTACTACGACGATGTAGACCAAGCCTGAGAATGTTTTGATTTGCAACTAGATTACGCGACTGTCCCTGCCTCGACAACTTTGTCGGTGGACATCTGCTCCACGCTACCGCCCTCTTATGGGAAGCACCTGCTTGAAATCATACACCAGTTCGAAGACTGCTTTTCGCATACCTCAAAAGTCCAGCAAACACCATTGACCAAGCACCGCATCATTACTGTAGATAACACGCGACTGATTCGGCAGAACCCCTACCGTGTGGCTCCGAAAGAATGCGAAGAGATTGAGAAGCAAATACAGAAGATGCTCGCGGATGACGTCATACAACCTTCGAAAAGTCCTCGGGCGTCCCCCGTGGTTTTGGTCGCGAAAAAAGACGGCAGCTTGTGCTTCTGTATTGATTACAACAAGTTGAAACAAGTCACAAAGAAGGACGTCTATCCACTGCCCCGCATAAACGATTCACTCGACCGGCTGCATCACGAGCGCTATTTCTTTTCAATGTACCTCCGAAGCGGCTACTGGCAGAAAGAAGTCGACGAGAGAGATCGTGAAAAAACGGCCTTTCTGACGCCCGATGGCCTTAACGAATTTAAAGTGCTTCCTTTTGGGTTGTGCTGGGTGCGAGCCACCTTTCAGCGTCTCATGGACACCGTACTATCAGGCCTGAAGTGGCAAATATGCTTGGTCTATCTAGATGATGTTATTGTATTCTCCGCAACGTTAAAGGAACATCTTAGCCGTTTATTCACTATCCTCCAAACCATCCGTTCGTCTGGCCTTACTTCAAAACCGGAAAAATGTCATTTAGTTCTCAACGAACTCAACTTCCTAGGCCACGTCGTCAGTCACAAGGGTGTTCGACATGACCCGGTCAAATTAGACGCCGTAGCGCATTTTCCTGCACCACGCGACAAAAAGGCCGTGAGACACTTCTTAGGGTTGTGTGCCTATTACCGGCAATTTATCGAGGACTTTTTGTCTATTGCGGCGCCATTGGCACGACTCACACGTGAGGACGTCCCCTTCTTTTGGGGTGAACAAGAGCAAATGGCATTCAATGAACTACGACAACGCCTGCAAACACCTCCAGTCCTTGTGCACTTCGACGAGGAAGCCCCTACAGCAATTCACACTGACGCCAGCCATGTAGGTCTGGGTGCTGTTCTGGTGCAGTGGCAAGAGGGCTTTAAAAGAGTAATAGCATACACCAACAGAACTCTCTCTCTCACGGAGGAGAACTACGGAGAAGGAGTGTCTCGCCGTGGTGTGGGCGGTAATCGAATTTCGTCCATATTTGTACGGCCGCTCCTTCAAAATTGTTAGCGACCATCACTCTTTGTGCTAGCTCACCACCCTTAAAGATAAATCTGGCCGTTTGGCACGCTGGAGCCTAAGGCTTCAAGAGTTCGACATGACCATCATCTATAAATCTAGGAAGAGGCACACCGACGCTGACTCTCTCACGGTCGCCTGTGGAGACTGTCGCGCTTGATGACAAAAACATCGATGCGGCGTTCTTAGGAGCTGTCAACACGGCCACTATTGCACGAGAGCAGCACAGTGACCACGAGCTGTTACCACTCATTGAATATTTAGAAGGACGACGTAAAGACGTGCCGCGGCTATTTGCGAGAGAACAGCCATCTTTTTGCTTGCGAAACGATGTTCTCTATAAGAAAAACTTCTCACCAACCAGCAACCCGCACTTGCTCGTCGTGCCTGCCTCTCTTCAACAAAAATTGTAGAAGCGTGCCATGATGAAGAACTTCTAGTCATCTAGACTACAGCCGAATATTGTGCCGACTACGATGCAAGTACTACTGGCCAAAATTACCTATTGCTGTTAACCATCACGTGCGAACTTGAACCGACTGCCAAAGACGCAAAGTGCCGCCCAGCAAGCCAACCGGTCTTTTACAACCAGTCGATGCACCAGCGAAGCCATTCACCCAGATTGGAATGGATTTACTGCTTCCCTTTCCAACTTCCGCAACAGGGAACAGATGAATTATTGTGGCCACCCATTACCTCTCCCGTTAGGCGGAGACTAAGGTTATGCAGCGCGGCACAGCAGAAGAAGCCGCTCAGTTCTTCGTCGAAAACATCGTCCTTCGGCATGGCGCTCCGGCAGCAGTGATCAGAGACAGAGGACCTGCCTTCACCGCAGAGCTTTTGGAGTCGATAGTGAGACTCAGTGGTACAGCTCACCGGAGAACAACTGCATTCCATCCGCAGACAGACAGACTGACGGAGCGCCTCAATAGGACCCTCACAGATATCATCAGCATGTACGTTAACACGGAACATAAAAACTGAGATCAGCTATTGCCGTACGTGGCCTTTGCCTATAATAATGCTCGACAAGAGAGCAATGGAATGACATCATTCAGTCTGATCCATGGTCGCGAAGTCACGACAACGTTGGATGCTTGTTGCCCCATGAGTGTGACGACATCCATGTAGACTCCGAAGAATTCACCCAGTACGCCGAGGAATACAGACAGCTTGCGAGTGTGCACATCTGTCATCAACAGCATCAAGATGCATAATGGTACGACCCCGACACAAGTTTATTAGCTACACACCAGTCGACAAGTTCTGGGTCTGGATTCCGACGTGTACCGTCATAAAAACTGCTAAGACGGTACTTTGTCCCATACAGCGTCACGCGACGCTTGAACGACGTGAACTATGAACTAGTTCCTGACACTGACTGTAGTTTTAAGCGCCAAAAGCATTTACTCGAAGTCGTGCACGTCGTGTGCATGAAAACGTATTTATCGAGTTAATCAGCTGCAAGTTACCGTGTTGGCGCGACCACTTCATACGCCTAGTAGAGCGCCTAAGTTCCGAATCGGGACGATGTCTCTTTCGGAAAGAGGCAAATGTCACGTGCTTGCTCAAGAAAGACGATGGAAGTTGTGGATGTGCCATGAAGGACTATGAAATGAATGAAAAAGAAGAACTCACTTGCGCGTTGTATTGAAAAGACCGACCTGCTTCTGGTGTCTCAATCTCTGGGACAAGACCTCTCTTTTGACGTCGTGACAATATGACACAGGACTGAAAAATGTCAAGATTATTACAACTAACAATAAATAGACGTTGTATGTGAGCAGTAGAGTGTTGAAAGTAGTTAGCAGGTACCTAAAATAGTCGATTCTCTCTAGTTAACTTACGCGTAAATTGAACATTTACACATCTGAGAAGAAAAAGAAAGGGTATCACACCGTGAACAAGTCTGTAAAAAATAAGAGGTTGTAAGGAAATAAGAGAGTGAAGTGATGGCAAGGGTAATAATCAGGCAGTGTTAGAACGACATCCAGAGTTGTTTCTAGCAAAAGAATGGGCTTAACTGCTCATGCCTTTTTTCTGTACTCGCTCAATGACGTCACCGCCAAATTTAGTGATGCCATTACAGATCACAGATGAAATAGTAATAATAATAATAATAATAATAATAATAATAATAATAATAATAAGTAGAAGAAGAAGAAGGATAAAAAATGGAGATATAGTGATTCTTGTTATTGCCAAGATTCTATGAGGAGAATCTTGCCTCAGGATGGTCGAAGTTGATAGCACTTCTCTATGCCGGGTTGTTCAAAAAACGCTAGACATGTTGAAGATATCTGAAAGCTTGCAATTCTTTGAGATATGTATGTAATTAAGGGCGTGCTATATGATAGTCCAAAGAAGAGATCTCTTTTATAATGCATAAATGCTGTCTTACAGCGAAGTAGGCGTGGGTAATTTTCTCATTGTTTTCCCGCATGGTCCTACCGGGTCTTTGTACTAAAAAAATTTGCGACCCTTGATTCGCTGTCTCGCAAAAAAAACAAAAGACTGGAGGTATGTTTTAAGAAAACCGGTAGCACAAAGTGCCAGCTAGCACATATCTCTAAAGTGTGACCTGTGGTTTCAAAGACTTCCTTGTTCCTTGTGTTAGTACGCCTTTAGCGGTGAGTCAAAGACACGTTTATTGGGGAAAACGCAGAAATAAAACCGATCAACTGTCAAGCAGAGCAAGCGCGAGCAGCAACGACACTCTACGTTCTCTTCTTCCACTGGCGCTCCGGCCTGTGCCATATATCAATGCTACAAATCATCCCCCCCTTCTCAGAAAAGGGGTCATCTTGGTGACCTAAGGAACGGGTGCGACGGGTGGGTCGTAGTGCAGCTTCAATCGATCGACATGTACAGTCTCGCGGCCGCGATGGCGTCGGTCTGTCGTTGGTTGAACCGGCTCAACAATATACTTAACCGTTGAGGCCTGACGTCGGATTCGGTAGGGGTCTTCGTACTTCGGAACTAGCTTGGTGGAAAGACCAGAAGCAGACGAGGTAACCCGAAGCCATACCAACGTGCCAGGCGAATGTTACTGCGGAGGCAGGTTTTCGTCATGACGGTCCTTCTGATACGCATGATCTTGTGCTGTTAAGAAACGCGCGAGTTTCTTGCATTCTTCCACATAGGTGGCGACTTCAGGTAGAGTTGTGGGTTGTGAAAGGTCCGGATGATACAAAAGAATGGTGTCGAAGAATGAGGAAGGCTCGCGCCCGTAAAGGAGTAAGAACGGATGGAATCCTGTCGTAGACTGAGTGGCGCCGTTGTTAACGTAAGTTACAAAGGGGAGTGTGCGGTCACAGTTAGGGTGGTGAGCGGACACGTACATGGATAACATGTCGCCCAGTGTGCGGTTAAACCGTTCAGTCATTCCATTCGTTTGCGAATGGTACGAGCTGGTTGTTGGATACACAATGTTAAAATCACGAAGAAGGGCTTCCACGGCTTCGGCAAGAAACGTACGTCTATGGTCGCTCAGTAGCTCACGAGGCGCGCCATGGCGAAGAACAAGAATGTGAAAGATAAATGAGCCGAATTCACGTGATGTGGCCTCAAACAGCGAAGAAGTTTCAGCATAGCATGTCAAGTGGTCAATAGTGACAATCAATCACCCAGCGGTTCCCGTGAGGCGTGTAGGAAAGGGGACCGTACAAGTCAATTCTGATATGGTCGAAAGGTCGGGAGGGACAAGGCAATGGCTGCAGTTGCTCATTGGCTATGTGTGGTGGGGGTTTTCGGCGTTGACATTTGGAAGACGAACGTACGTACTGTCGGTCAAAGCGGTACATTCAGCGCCAGTAGTACCGCAGCCAGAGGCGTGCATACTTTTTCGTCACACTGGTATGGCCGAATTGATGATCCGCGTGAAAGGAGTCACAAATATTGGCACGTAGGGGGCAAGGCAAGCACAACCAACCACTTGCGGCCATCGGAAGGGTAGCTGCGACGGTACAGGAGTCCATCGCGGATGGTGAAATCTCGAGCTGTACGTCACAGTGAACGATCGGTGGTACCTTGGGACGGCTGATGGAGTAACTACATCATAGAGGCTATCGAAACGTCTTGGCGCTGCTCCAAAGGCATGTCAGTGTACGAAAGTGCCGCAGCATTGAGGCTGGAAACAGAAGCACTTGCATTTACATGGGAAAGTTGAGTGCGGGAAAGAGCGTCGGCATCTGAATGTCTGTAGCCTAAGCTGTAGACGACACGGATATCATAGTCTTGGAGACGTAATGCCAAACGAGCGAGACGGCCAGATGGGTGTTTTAGTGACGATAACCAGCAGACGGCGGGGTGATCAGTCACGACGTCAAATGGATGGCCAAAGACGTTCGGTCAAAGCTTTGTGATTGACCAAACAATTGCCAAACATTACTTTTTTGTGACTAAATATTTCTCTTCAGCCCTAGTAAGTGTGCGACTGGCATAAGAATACAATGTACTCGTCGAAGCCAGACTTGCGTTAAGCAATAATAGCACAAAGATAGACTCCACTAGCGTCGGTGTGAATTTCGGTAGGGGCATTGGGATCAAAGTGACGAGAATCGATGGAGATGTCAGCAAAGGACGCAATTTCATGAATGATTAGTCATCGTAATCAGAAGACAAGGCTGAAATGCCCTCGCTCTCAGAAAGTAGCGAAGTTAAAGAGGCTATTAAGGATGCGGAATTACAGACGAATATACGAAAGTATGAGCATATGCCGATAAACCTCCGCAGTTCCTACAGTGTCGATGACTTCGGAGGCTGAGCGATGGCACGGAGTTTTGCGGTGTCAGGTAGAACACCATTCTTGCTGACAACATAACCTAGATGGTAAGCTTCCGGCTGGCAAAATGGCACTTTCTCAAGTTTAGTTGTAGCCCAGCCTTGTGAAGCGTTCCAGGACACTTGCGAGGCGCAGAAGATGGGTATCAAAGTATTTTGAAAAAACGACGACGTCGTCCAGACAGAAAAGACACGTCTGCCATTTGAGGCCTCGAAGTATGTAGTCTGTCAGATGCTCGAAGGTGGCAGGGGCGTTGCAAAGGCCGAACGGCATGACGTTAAAATTGTGCAAGCCGTGCGGAGATTCAAACGCAGTCTTGGCGCGGCCAGCTTCATCAATGGGTACCTGCCAGTATTCCGATCGATGATCCAGCGAAGAAAATTACTCTGCTCCATGCAAACAGTCGAGAGCGTTGTCAATTCCCGAGAGCGGATAAACATCTTTGCGAGTGATCTTGTTAGGGCGCCTGTAGTCAACACAGAATTCGATGGTCTCGTCCTTACTTTAACCAGTACTACCGGGGTGGCGCACGGACTATTGGACGGCTGTATGACGCCAAGATTGAGCATGTCAGACACTATATTGTCAATAACTTGGCGTTTAGCGTGAGAGACCCGGTATCGACGATGACGCAATCGTGCGTGGTTGCCGGTGTCCATACGATCAACTATTGCAGATTTTCGACTGCGATTGGTTTGTTTGAAGTCTAAATAGGTCCGGGAGCGGTATAGAAGTGTCAAAAGCTGAGTTCGGCTGACAACAGGAAGGTACGAATCAATCGCGCAAAGGAAGGCGTCTAGGCAATAGGTATGGTGGACGTGAGAGTAGAAGTAACACTGGTGATGTGAAGGCTTGTTGCATGATCGTGCACAAACATCGTGGAGCAAACACAATCAATTTTCTCAAGGTGACCAATGCATTCGCCATGGAATATTGTGAATGGTGCTGGAAGGAAATTCGTGGCATAAATGGCTGCAAAAGTGTTTCTAACCATCAGAAGAACGGAAGGTAGAAGAACAAAAGGTAGAAAGCTGAGACACTCAGAACGTACAACTTGGTGTCTGCCCATATTTTCCCAGTTTTTCGGGATATATCTGTGCTATATTTTTAGGAGATATCCAGATTAGGCAACTGAAAATAGGAAAATATGTAGAAGGAACAGTGAAGAACACAGAGTTTCCAGTACGCAGTAGATTTCCCACAACATTCGCACAATATAGTTGTTATACTTCACCATTGTAAAATTTATCCTGCTACTACTTTTCCACCAGTGTCTTGAGACTCGGCAGTTTCATTATGCGGAACAACGATATTTATTTTCTACTAAGAAAATAGAATCAAAAGCCACCTTGGTCAGCTCAAACCGCATCTAAGCATATCTGAATATTGACGGCTTTCCAGTCTCAAGTCCTCCATAGCCGTCCAGTGCACCGATCGGCAAATACAAAAGTTAATCAGGAAGACAGTGTTGGCGGCTCATCCTTCAACCTAGAGGACGCAATGAAGGGTGCCCTAAGTTTACGACGCGTTCGCTTCCGGTGAGATCATCTCGTCGCAGTGATATGAACATTAAACTCAATGAACTCCGAGCGACTTGTCGTCATGCAGAACGACGTTATAGACGCACCATGTCTTTTGGTGATCTGAGACTGTCCAGACGCACAAGAAAATACAGCGTCACTTGGACAAGCTGGATAAGCGAATGTGGGTATCTTTTTGTGAGTTCGTGGATCCTAGAAAGTCCCTGTCACCAGTCGGAAGAACTGTCTAGGGTCTTCGTACAATCATTACTCAGCTCCACTCATTTAAATCTCTGGCGTTTCACTTACGCTGCAAAGATATTGACGTCGCAAAATCTTTCTATCGAAAGAATGCCTGCGGGGCAAATTAAACTGGGACGAAATCGTCCAACTCTACTGTATTCTCACGTGATCCCCCAATAGAGTGATCGTTTTCAATGGAAGAACTAAAGGCTGCGCTTGCTTTGTGTAGACGTTCTTTAGCGCCAGGACCTGGCGGCATCATCTACCTTGCTCTGTGTCACCTAGAAGAACTAACTCGGTAGGCACTCTTGCTGCTATACAACGACTCCTGGCAAACTGGCATGGTTCTATAGGAATAGAGGTCAAGTCACCTGATTCCACTTCTCAAAGCCAGCAAGTCACCTTTGGATATTTTCTCTTACCACCCGATCACCCTCATGAGCTGTGTTGGAAAAGGTATGGAAATAATGATTTTAACACGTCTAGAATGGTACTTGGAATTCTACAAAATATATCGATATGTCAGGCCCGTGTTCAGATGAGGCCGCACATCAATTGACAATGCAGTTGACTTGGTGACACATGTAGAGCACCAGAGGCAAGTAAACAATTATCTGCTGTTCTGTTTATTGATGTTAAAAGGGCTTCTGACAATGTCACCCATGAAGCCATTATCAGCGCATTAGAAGGAGTATGACTAGGTGGCAAGATACATATGTAGGTTCAGGGCTCCCTACAGTATAGGTCATTTTACGTGCAGAAAGAGAATGACCCGACACCCGAGTATTACGGTATCCGAGGAGTCCCGCAAGGTGGAGTGCTCAACCTAACGTTGTTCATCCTAACACTCATTGGAGTAGTTAGGAAGCTGCGAAGCAGCATACGACTTTCTATTCATGCTGATGACATCTGTGTGTGGACGTCAGGGTTGACTCGACTTACCTTTGCGCTCGACTTTAGAAGGCAGCATCAGCGACATCGCACTACCTACGAAAACAATGGCTCGTAATCGCAAGTGGGAAATGTGCAGTCGTGGCGTTCACCGCAAGGTCAATGCCCGCTTACGGCATATTATATAACGGGCCATTGCTGTCATGCAGCTGGAATAAAAGATTCTTGGGAGTCAAAATCGACCAAAACCTGTCTTGGACCCCACACGTAAACTACGTAAAAAATCTGGTGACCGCCATTTGTCACTTGTTCAGGTTTCTTGCCGGAAAATGTTGGGTAGTGTCTGTTGAGTCTATGTTCCAGCTGTACAAAGTATTACTTATTGAATTCTTCCAGTAGAGCCAACCTGTAATATCTATCAATATGGTTGATTGGGCGAGTTGGTCCGCGCCTAAGTAGCAAGCTCTCAATTCAAAACAATCATTTATTATCTAAGACGTGCAAAATTACCCTGCGCACACTCCAAAATATTCCAACCCATGCTCTTGGGATATGCCTTGGTTTACCCCACTGTGCATCGACGGCTGAGACCATTGCCATTGCACAAGACTACCAGATTATGGCGCACATCACCTTTGAAACGATGCGCACGTACCCCAGTCTACATCCTAGGAATCCTTCCCACCACTTGCCGAATCTCACTACTGAGCGGTCCCGAATGGAATTTAGTGCAATTGTCTGTGCGCGTCGTGCATTGTTTACGTGAAGTTTTACGCCTGCGGAAAACTTTGTGTCTCCTCCATGGTGCCTGACCCTTCTGCAAGTACGTCATTTAACTCCAGTAATACAAAAGATCAAATTTGCCTTCGTCAGCTTTAAAATAACTGAGCTTGCTCCTCTTATACGACATGTACAATATCCACGTGCACATATTCACCGCTAGTTCAACCACAGCGTCTGATTATGACATTGCGGTGTTTATTCCAGCTAGAGGAAAGACCCTGAGAATCAAGCTGTCACACGCGTTCACGTCCACGGCCGAAGACCTTGCAGCTTCGCCTGATGCCGTAGAGTACGTCACATCCCAGAGACCGAGTAAATAGGTTTTGTTTTTTTATTAGAAACCAGCCATACAGAGCATGCAGTCAGTCCTTCGACGAGGTTGTCATGAACACTTAGCGCACGACGTTGTGAAGCTTCTTCACCTCGTCACAGAAACAGGCCATGAGGTCAATTTTCAGTGGCTACCTGGTCATTGTGGGATCAGTGGCAATGATTCCGCAGACAACGCTGTTCGCACGTCCTGCCAAAGTCCCACCCTTCCGATTCCTTTGCCGAGGACAGACGCTACAAAGCAACTTCGTCACCACGCACGTGGTCTGTGCCTGCTGGAGTGGAACACCCCAAGCATATGACATACGAGACTTTACCAAATAAACCCTCGACCGGAACATCGACCTCCATCCGAACTTTGTCGGCGTGAAGCTTCGTTTATTTGTTGCCTTTGGTTGGGAGTTGCCTTCACTAAAGCATATGCAACCTTCTATGAAATGACAGACAGTGCGGGATGCGACGTCTGCGACGCAGAAAATGACATCGACCATTTGCTATGGCATTGCGCTCGATTTGCCTCTGAAAAACAAAAGCTTTCTGACGCATTGCAACAATTGGACGATCGGCCAGACTCTACGCAGAGGCGACTGGAGCACCGTCATCGTCTGTCGTCGGCTCAAAACACAGTGAAAGCCGCCTTGCGCTTTTGGAGGACTACAGGCCTATGTAAACAACTTTACCTTTTGTGCAGTGTCACCGCAGCATAAGCGTCAGCCCAATCACTCACAATTCTTTTTTTCTCTTTCTCTCCTCTTTCATCTCTCTCTTTTATCTTGACACTTCCCCTTTCCTTTTCCGGAGCGCAGGGTAGTAAACCAGGCATGTGCCTGGTTAACCTCCCTGCATTCTCTCTTGTTGTTTTTGTCCTCCTTGCTTAAATAATACAAAGTCTTTCTCAATTATTGGTTTCGTCAGATTAGAAACCTTATTGTAACAACACGCATGTTCGCTTGCTCACTATATTCTCCAGTGAGAAGTAGAACCTATACAATTTTTGTTGCAGCATAAGAACACTTACGTATACAGTAAAAAATTTCACACGCACGTAACTAACCTAATGCTATCTAAAAGTTTCTTTGAAAGTTCGAGCTTCAATATACAGCTTTGCAGGTGCATTCTTACCCTCTACGTTCTTAGGGATGGTACCATAAACAAATCTTCGCTTTCCGCAATGAGTCTCCGTATAACTGGATCAATATATAATTTTCTGGCATTTATGATTAGGTACGTATGAATTCTGAGAAGGCCTCCCTAGCAGTCCCAGCTATCAACACTTGGGCGATAATGGTTGACCTCTTTTGCGTCTCTTTCCCCTCTAACGTCGTGCAAAGTGTTCTTTCCAGTTAGTGAGATTTGTACTATAGCTGAGTACGTGAATTAGTTTACCTCCGGTTTTCAGAAGGGACAAGGGCGGGATGGTGGAGCGGAGGGTGCGTGACCATGTCCCACAAGTCAACCTTTCTTGTGGCATGACTTTACTCTACCACTCGTGGTAGGCCTTTTCTACCTCATCAGCCCACTTCAGAAATCAGAACTGTACAGGGGAGCCTCAAACCTAATCCTCACTATTAATTGAGCTCGTGAAATTGAGCCACCGTTGCTAAAGTAAGAGAGTTAGGCGCACATGTGGTACATGTGCACTCTATGAACGCGCAACACATTTAATGTAGTATTTTACATAGTGATCTGTATTCTTAAGATCAAATCAATAAAACCTTTCTGCCCGGTTCTGGCCTTTTTATACATTTAGGATGCATTTATTCGACAAAAATACAAAAGAATTAGCAAGTAACATAAACATCAAAGTGTTTCTTCGTTTTGCGGTGGTAAATCTATCTTAAACATGAACTAAATCGCTCCAAAAGCAGTTCTAGCCTTCCCTACAATCGTACACTATAAGACAGCTCTGTTTTGTGCATTCTAAAAAAACATACTCCGGAAAGCTTTACTGGAAGCAGGAAGTAGAGCATATTCTTTGGAAAGCTTCATTAATCACGGAAACTTTCCAAAAAGGCTTTCCTTAGATCCCATTAAACCAGACTCAATTCTTATTGAGGTGGGGTACGTATTTTTTGTCTTTTTTTGCTCTTTCTATGTGGAAGGGAAATGGTTCCGATCCTACTCACCTTTGGACACACGCCACCCTAATCTTCATTCGCTTGTTCTGGAAGGCAAGGGATTTCTCTAAGAAGCGGGAATTCATTTATCCTATTTCGCTTTAACCGTTCGAACAGAATAGGTTTTCTCTCTTCTCTAACGCAAAAAAAAAAAACGGGATGCAAAAAAGCGTGCATACTGGTCAATGATGGATAACTTGTCTTCAGATGGAACATCCTCAGTCATCTTTCATTTTTGCTCTTTATTACAGTGTTAATTTTAAACAATACAGGTTTTTATAAATTTTATATGACAGGCTCGTGCCGTTTTCACACATCACTGTTACGTCAAGGCGGAGATAATTTGCAGCAGCTAAAATTACACTGTGGTGAATAATACACAAAGAGTCGCTAATTATTGCTTTACTTAGGCATTATAAAACACTTTATTGCATAAACTAGCTCATTGCTTTCTTTCAATTCATCTTGGGTAGTATGTTTGCGCCAAATATTTTAAATAGTGTAATCCAATATATCGTTCGAAAAAATACAAAGCATGCCATTTCATCAAAAACCAGCGTCATCATTAAAGAAAAGGAGGAACAAACGGATATAAGAGCGCTTCGTCAGAGAGTATTATCATACCAAGTACCGTTTTTCTTCACTAAACTTTCAGTGTATATGCTCTCTTAGCGTCCTTTATAAACAAAGGGTTCTACTCGTAGCAGCATCTGCTTAATTTCCCTGCATTTTTCTTTTTGTTTCTCTCTCTCTCTCTTTCTTTCTCGTAGCAAGCTTGCTGCATCGAATACACAAAATTATCGGTAGCCAGAAGAGAGAACACGCCGACATCCCAGGAGCTTTTGTCGTTCATCGGAAGTCGAAGAAACAAACAAAAAAAAAGGATGGGCCCGTGCAAGAATCGGGATACAGCACAAATGTGACGTGAGTGAGAAACAAGAAAGATTGCATAATGAGAAGCAGCGAATTTGTGCGTTGACGTGCGAATGAGGGCGCCGGAAAAAGGATCATGCATGTGCAGCAACTTGTCTGCGAGAAGAAGCCGTAGCAGAGGCTGCGAAATGGAGGCGACGCAAGGGCCGTCTCTAAATTCTGCTGGAAGATGCAAGCCAATCTCCAGCGTTAGCTCATGCTCATCGTCTGGCGATACCTTTACTACGAGCGAGTCAAAAAACCTGGCCTTTCAGTGGCATATATGGTAATGCATGCTTTAAAAGACAGAGGATATAAAAGTTAGCTTGCGACTGTCTAAGCTTGCAACTGCGTAAAATACCAGTCAGTCATGTAGCCACGCTGTAAAGTTGACATCGCCAATTACTTGGTGGTAAATATTTTTCGCTTTTGGTTGATCTTCTGTATTTCACCTTTCAAATACCACTTTTTACGTACTTTTATGAGAGTACGTGAACTCTTAGACGACTTCCTGTCAGTTTCACGTTCTTTGGCTTGCGTATTTATCAAAGCGAAGCGATGGTATAAGCAGCAGTGCTTTTGTAACCAAGTGAGCGTCGCATGATGACAGTAGAACGGCAACTTGGGCGAGTTCGTATAGGTTCACATTGCACTGTAACAAAGCCGAAATGGAAACTAGCAGACTCAATAGAAAAGAAACAAACCGCTTGAAAACGTTTTGGTCTGCACAGAAACATTGAGTGCGTAAAAGACGAACGAACCATTATTTTTTTCCCTAGACCTACCAGGAAAGTCGCTGACTGCGGCACAAGCGTATACATATATATTGTGTTGGGTAGGGTCCGTTTGATCTGTGGTTGTTTCTACCTAGCACCAACGATTATTGAAACATAATAGATCGATGACCGGAGGCTCACTTTCTAGTCCTTGTTCACATTGTCTAGATTGTACGTAGACGCGAAATTCAATGAATGAGCAGTTTTGTACCTGCTAAAGAACATAGAAACGCACCAGACGACTGAGCCATGGCATAACAATAATATAGCGATAGCGCATGCGTCAATCAGCCATAATTTAAGTTGGATAAATAGTAAATCGAAAACCTTTCACGTAGAACACCATGTGTGCCTGATTAAGAGGTTTGCACATGGCATGGGCATGCGCAGATAAGTTTCCGTGCCTTCTTTAGTTTCCACCGTTGAGCGCTTCTTCAGTTGATGTTCTTGGGGTCCTGTCAACCTTGTGTCCGTGGATGCACGGTCTATATATTATGGTATATATTATGGTATATATACGTACCAACTAGCGCAGCTCGCCGTTATTCCTTCCGAAAGTAAATAATTCTTCGGAGATACTGACGCTCGCGGGCAAGCAATAGCTGCTCTCAATAAACGTGAGGCATCCTTGGCTTCAGTGTATGTAACATGGGACCAGCGTCGCAACAACACGATACATGAAGCGATATCGGGATGGTCGCAGAATAGATCCGCAATCCGCACCGACATATATATGCTGGAAAGCATCACTATCATTATTAATGTTACATCTTTTGGCTAAAGTGACAAAATTTTCTTCCATATTGAAGTCACTGCATAGATACGAAATGCTGCCATCCACTTGGCATATTACGTGCGCTCCAATCTTGCTACAAGCAGGCAAGTACCGCGGGAAGGGGGGGGGGGGGATTGATTGAATATTTTGATTTATTTGTGGGGTTTAAGGTCCCAAAACCACAATATGATTATGACAGACGTCGTAGTGGAGGGCTTCGAAAATTGCTAGCACCTGGTGTTCTTTTCCGTGCACCCAACTCTGAGCACACGAGCCTAACACATTTCGCCTCAATTGGAAGTGCAGCCGCCGCAGCCGGGATTCGATCCCGCGATCTGCGGGTCAGCAGCCGAGTACCTAATCCACTAGACCACCGCGGTGGGGCAAAAAGAGAACTGGGGTAGTGGGGAGAGAGTAAATAAACAATAAACAAATGAAAAGAACTATAAGCGAAGACGAAATTTAGATAGAGGCTAGGCCCATCAGGCCTGGTTTAACGCCATCCATTGCGCGCACTACAGAGAGTGTAAATCAGAAAAAAAAGAAAAGAAAAACGAAAATCTCGATCAAGCCCTGCGTTATGTGTGTGTGACCGCGACCGGGAGGCACTATCACAGGATGTATAGCAGGATAGCAGACTGCGAGGGAGAGAGCACCACTAGGGCGCAATGAGATAGTGAAAATACGCTGCTGAAGTTCATTTCCACGCCACGCTGCGGTGGTACGAGAGCCCGCTTGGGTAATTCGTTGAGCGCTGTTGTATTCATTTGCTCGTTAGGCATCTCGGCAGCCAGAGCGTGCAGCGCTTATTCGTAGCTTCTGTGACTGCACAGCCATACAGCATCATGCAGCATCACACAAAGAGTAGTAAACCTGCATGCTCTCGTGTTGTTCCTGCGCGCCTTCGAACGCGCGCTGTTGCTGTTCTCTCAAGTTTCATCAGACGACGCTGGAACGCGAGAAGTGCAACACGCGGTGTAACAGACTGCCGAAACTTTAACCCATGCAAATGAAGGTACCAGATGTGGGTAACGAGTGTGGAATTGAGACAACATAAAACAAAACGTGACACGAGTCGCAACGTTTTCATTGTGGCAGTAGCGTTTCGTATTTGCTGCGTTTGCGTTATTTCCTCTCTGTTTCTCTTTCTTTTTGCTTTACTATACCATGTAGTTGCACACACAACTTCCATTTAGAAGGTGCAGTGGTTACTCTATGCAATATTTCGTAAGATGGAATGGAGCGAAGTGTGTTTACGCTGTAGTGAAAACATAAATATATATTTCGTGTACAGTAAAGGCAATGAAGCTACATCTTCGAAAGGTGCTTGCTTGGACTAGTTGGTGCCTATTTATTGCTCTGTGTTGGCGCACTGTGTATAAGACGTATACTGAACCACAATGTTCGTTTTGTTCAGTCTGGGACTTCTGAGCGATGTGAGTTCTCTACGACAGTTTATAGAGCTTCGGCGGTCGCATTCACGAGACACAGTCGAAATTAGATTCAGAGGAGATTGATGGCAATGCGTCTGTAGTCGACCACATGAATGGCTTCGGTTCTCAAAAATGAAAATATTGGAAGCGAAAATATTTCCACTGCAGAATAAATGGAAATAAATGTTATTAGGAAATCAATGTAGCTAATCAACGTACGCTTCCATAACATTAGTCGCTTGAGAAGGATGAATACGCGGGCTCTATTGCATCAAGCATTTGTCAGCCTGTAGCTCTTTTAGTAGAGCAGAACTGATACTTCCACAATGTCTCGACATACGCAATACGACGCTTGTTGTTTAATTACACGTATCGTAGAACAGATGCATGTCACAAGACATAACGCTTGCGAGAAAGGTTCTTTCTTGTGAATCATAGCCAATCAACACAAGTCTCAACATTTGTGGTAACACTTATATGCTCTCTTGAGAGGGTTGCTTTCCATTACAAGAGCACGTTGTGGAGAAAAGTTTCAAGGCCAAAATGAATTGGAGTAACCAATTTTTTACTCATCGTCCTCTAGCCTTTCATTAACTTTGATTGGCATATATATATATATATATATATATATATATATATATATATATATATATATATATATATATATATATATATATATATATATATATATATATATATATATATTTATATGGTGGGGTGATATTCAATGGATCCGGTGGAAAATGCAGTATAAAAAGAGGTCGACAAACGTGCGAAAAAACACTAGTTTTACTAAGTAAAACTAGTGTTTTTTCGCACGTTTGTCGACCTCTTTTTATACTGTATATATATATTTATATATATATATATGCAAATGAGTTCCACGTGTTTTAGGTGTGTTTTCATAATTTGTGATTTTACCGTATTTTTTTGTGTTTATGCCACACTTTACGATATATCCCATACGTGATCATGTAGAGGACAATCGTCGAGTCATCCTAGCACTTTGCGATGAGCAGCGGAATTACTAACGAAAATGTGTACAAGAAAAAGGAGAACTTGTTATAAGTATCCACAAAATGTATACTAAACACAAGAAATGAGTAAACAGGAATTCCTGCCTCTCATGACTTTATTTCAACTTTTTCGCAATTTTTGTGCTCCTAAAACCGGATACCTCTTGCAATTTTTATTGTATAGCTTGAACTAGAAATCCACAAAATATGCTTTTCTGGATACCACGTAGAGCAATATGATATGTATGATTAACACGTTGCCTCATAGAATGCATTTATAATGCACGTTCATCTCTCCTAGTACCACTTCTGTAGACTCATCGCATATCTTCCTCTGTTCTTAGGAGCGAAGGTCCTTAAAGTTCACCACACCTGTCGTCATGGTACGTCCCCGGCGTGTCATTGTGCTCATCGTGTACGCGGCGTTTATAGCGCGCATGTTGTTTGAATATTGTCAGTAAACCAGCGCTGCGTCACTGACAAGCAGCTCGAAAACAAGCACATTCATGAACTTCATGACGTCGTGCGCAATATCATTTATTGAGCACGTCGAGTGAATATATGGTCTAAAAGCAGAACGTGCGCTGGTGCCACCCAGTTCACAAACGTTTCAACACACAACACGGTATAAATATCACCGTACAAACAATGAAACAAAACATATACTGGACGGCTTCGTGCGAGATAACCAGCGGTCAACACTGTGACAACGCAATACCGCTAGAAAGTGCAAAAAAAAGGCACCCTCACCACTGGCCTCAACAGTCATGGAGAAGCGTGAGCATGGGGCACTACATGCAGCAACCCAACGACATCGTCACTCTAACCCCGAGCTCCGAGCTCGAGAAGTGGTGGTGAATTGACAACGCCGCGAAGATAACCAAGATCTAAGACTGCTGAAAAGTGCGGCTTGCCAACAACGCAAGCAGAACGCGGCTGGTAAAGCTGGAGCAGCCGTGGCTCGACGAGGGCGTCCACATTATCCCAATGGGATCCTTTCAGGTCGAACTTACTCGACGACGACTGATGAGTGAAACATATGTTCGACAATTACTCGCTACGCTGCATGTCCAACGACTCACCGACCGTCGTTTAAGGCAAGTGCACTGACCTATAGTGTTTGCAAACATTCAAACAGACGTGATAAAAACACTACTGTCTTTCCCATTGAGAGATCGTAAAACACTGACCTTCAAAGAAAAACGTGATTCCAAACTTCATAAACATTTTTATAGTCACTTAATAAACATTTCATAATAGTCAAAGCAGCTTCGCTTCATAGTCAGCATTCACTTCGTGTACCGGTTGCCATCTATTTTTTTTTCGTAGGTGAATATACATTGCAGTATGAATTTTGTGGTGTGGAGTTGTAGGGTGAACTACAGCATGTGAAATTGTGCTGATTGTTTGTAGCTGTTGCGACTCCGGGTCCCATGGGTCTCAGTTAGGCAGCTGGCCGCTGTCGCACGACCCATCGTCGAACAAGACAGATGAGGCGCTCGTAAGAACGACAACCATTTATTTACATGATTAGTAACGGAGAATTCGAAGGGAGGTGATCAAGTCATCAGAACTGTACAGAAGAACTGTTGAACTGTAGAACAAAAGTATACAGAAGTATACAACTGTATACAAAAGTCTTCCGTTTATATAGCGCCGCATTGCCAACCCTGGGCGCATTGTCCATGGCTTCAGCCAATACGGCGCTCGATGGTGTAGGTGCTCCACTCATGAATGCGGGGAAAGACACCACACAAAGCACGTGGAGAGTGCATAGTCTACACTATGCCCAAATATGGTCACAAACTCACTGCACCAAAGCTTCGTACGCGTCTCCAAGATTTCGCGCTCGTCCGATGATCTTAGATGACCTTGGTTTCCAAGAACTCTGGCAGTTGGGTGAGGTTCGAAAAACCGGCTCCCGGTACACGTGCCAAACTTGGCTGACAGCGTTCGGATAGGATAATGTAGTGGTCCGCCGGCTTATCGTCAAAACATGCCACTCCATTCAGCCGATTCTATGGAGAAAGGGAGAAGGAGGAGTGTTTGATTAATCCCCCGTCGTCGAGGCGGGCTCTCGCAAGGCTGCAGCAAATAGTGCCTTTTGCTTTCCTCCAACCCTACATTATATCCCTCGTTGTTTACTAGAAGGTGCTTAGCTGGGAATTTCCGGGACTTCGCTTCTCCTCGCAAGATGCAGGCACAACCAAACTGGGCTTTAGCTTTCAGCCCAAACTGCGCATATCACGCTGGTTCCGCTCCTACCAGATCCGCAGTGACCTCTAAAAGGGCCCAGCTGCCTTCTTGTTTGCCTCGAAAGCTTTTCTTAGAGTCGAGTTCACAATGGCCTTTTTTGGCTTGTGCGTTTTCTTTGAGCGAACCGGTCCAAAACCCCTTGTTCACGTTTTGCTGACGAGAAATGAGCCCGTCTTGACGGCACATCCTCGCTTGTAAAACGTCGAAATATTTTCGTCCAGTTCACAAAGGCCGAAAGACTTCAATAATGACGACGGTCATAACGGAGCTTGTACCACGTTTCAGACGTGCAGCGGTTACCTGGCTACATTGCACAATAGTGAATTAGGGTGTAGTGAGCACCTTATATGTAATTACAGTGTCAGTGGGCGGGCAGAAACAGTTTACACTAGCCAACATCACGAGCATAGACGCTCGTATACCAATAAAATATGGTGGAGATTAACATCGAAATCCAAAGGAAGCTAAGCAAAACAGAAGATTACTTACAGCCTTGAAACAACGTTATTTGAATTTTGCGTACATACACAGAGTTCTTCATGAGTGGCTTCCAAGGAGTCAGGCAAGTTAAGATTCAAAAGTATGTTCCCAATCCCCTCGAAAAGTATCTTCGTGCCATGGCGCCGATCCATGCAATCATTTTAGCGAATTTCAAACACTCCTCTAATAAAATGTGTGAGGGTACCACGTGCACTAGCGGTGTAATATTTTCTCAACCCGAAAAATTGATCTTCAAACCTGGCCACAGCAAGTATCAGAAAACATCCTGAAGTCTGCTTGCTACAAATTATCACAAAAATAATATATTGAAATCAGATGAAACCCTGTACATGGCCTTACACCTTCAGTCAAAGTAATGCGATCTGTTTACCCTAATAACTAAATAGACGGAACTCCCCGGCGAGGGTAAGCTCAGCGTGCACTTTTACTTTCATTTTTGCACAGTTACACTTTGGAAGCGCATTCAGGCATCTACACCATACTGTTGCGTGGCTATTAAGAAAACAAAAAGAGGGAGAAAGGGGATTCATGAGTTCGCAAAAATTGTAACAAAGAAGCGATCCTTGTATATATGTTGGCGCTTGCACTTGTTTCGTTTCTGATTTCGCTAGCATGTATAACTGGAAAATACACCGAAGTACCTTGCTTCATTGATTCTGAGTAAATCCCACGACTGGGTGAGCGTAGCCAGGACGTCGTTGCCGCCGTAAACGTACATGGAAGGCCCACAAGACCGTTGAAGACCTCCTTGTTTTACAACATTTTACCGGTTTCATAGACTGGAACCCGAAATGATTAGTGCAGCAAGAACAGCAGTTATAGGGGTCTATAGTAAAAATTTATTCGGCCTAGACAATTCAAAATATAATAAAGCATTACGCAATATTTTATGTTTGCGAGTTCACCTGATTATGTTTCTCTCACCCTGTGGCGTTGAATGTGCCCCAATGAAATGAACTGAAAAGTTCTACGTGCGGAAAGTTTCCATGCTATCGTGTCATTTATTTCCAACGTATTCATGGTGCGATGATCATCTAAATATCACGCTTTCAGCTCATCTGATACGCAAGAAAATTATGAAAAGTCACAGTTTCACCAAAAGGCCGACGCAATGAACGCGATAGCAATATAATTGATTATTATGGGGCATTTAACCCCCCTAAACCACCATATGAACATGAGAGATGCCGTAGTGGAAGGCTCCGGAAATTTCGACCACCTGGGATTCTTCAACGTGCACCCAAGACTGAGCACACGGGCCTACAGCATATTCGCCTCCATCCAAAATGCAGCCGCCGCAGCCGGAAGAACATCCCGCGACCGCAGTAGCAATATATTCAATTGTTTTACGAAGAAAGCTAGCTTTTTTAGGAGCAGTAATAATTGTATTAAACATGGGCTTGTAAGTAACCATGTTTTCTCTGGTGCGGCTCCAGTAGATCAGCAGAACAAGGCTCGCGCATATACTGTCGGCATTTATGTACGTAGTGAGGCTGGCAGTTAACTCATTTAGATCCCATCTCACGTAACTCTACAAAACAGTGGTGTAAGAGAACACGGCCGCTTGATTGGCAGTTTTTTTATTGTGTTGTCAGCACAGCCCATAGAATCTCCCACCTGCTGTGGGAGTGCAAGGCACGTGCTCATAATTTCCGCAATAGCGAGGCCGCTATAAGGTACCCCATTGTTCGCCTGCGAGATAAGAGCCTTGCCGGCAAGGCGATGTTCACTCTGCAGAAAGAGGAGGCTAGGGCATCCTTTCGCGTATATCTATACATATACGTGAATGACGGCGGTGGTGACGGCAAAAACCAGCCTCGACTGTTCATATAGTTTCTATCGCAATAAAAAAAACCGAACATTTTAGCAGCTTTTTCGATGGCTACAGCCGGCACACTGTGGCGGGGACCGTGCACTCGTTGGGAGCCAAAATGTTCCTTTCCTTTGTGCGTTATGTATGCAAGCGCGTCAGAGACTCTTCGCTTGATGACATCACTTGGCTTAATTGTGTCGAGAAGCATTGCGACGAGGGAAGCTGTGAAACAGTGTCAGTGGCAGGCCCCAAAAGATGTCATTGTTTGCGCTGAAGCTGACAGCGACGCGGGTGCCGTGTCTCGCGAAAAATTGCCCGTGCAGTGTGGAACACTATCGGCACTGTCAACCAGTGCCACGTCAATTCACATCTCGCATCCGCGTCGAGCAGTCAGACAACGTAATGCCCATCCATTTCTTTAATAGCCGAGTGGGACACACGTCCCTTTTTGTACTCTTCGAGACCAGCTAGTTAAGAAACTGATTGAAAACGCCTGTTTTTGTTTGAAAACGTACTCTTGTATGTTACTTGAACAAACTTGAACAGAAACTTCTTTTTGTATTTATATATTCATAAAACTTCCGACAAGAACAAGATTCAACAAAGCAACATGGAAAAAAGCTTTGTCACTGTTTTTGTTTTCAGCTATGATATAGGTTTTGTTTTCATGGGCCATATCATTCCTGAAGATAAGCGTCAATAGGGCCTTGAACCACGCAACACGTACCCGATGCGCTGTTGATACAGGCTGTTGATCTGGCTGACATTTTTAGTGGTGAAGGACCTTAACGGCAATGCCTGATTGATGTCCGTTGTCACCGCCACCTTATATGGGGCGAAGCTCATGGATGGTTGGTCATAGGTACTCGGAAAAGTATTTCACAATACAGATATCGAAGTACATGCATTGGAAATCTGGAATAGACGTACTTATGTGCATGTGTGTTTGGCGTAATGGGATATTTCGGAGATACTTTCGAAACAGAAGAGAAATTTTCCTGAAATACAGATGCTGATATACAGTTACTAGAACACAGTTTCGTTCAGAGAATGCCAAAGTACCGAATAATATGTAGTGAATAAAATTGCAGTGCATTTATTTTTGCAATTTATTCATTATAATAATTAAGTATCACAGAATCCTGAATGCCATTAGGACATAAGTAAAGTGTGTATGGAGGACGGAGAGTAACAAAGTACCAATTATTGTGATCGTAATTACGTGTTTACAGGCCAATTGCTGTGAAAATTGCTCTATATTACATCAAGAGCACCAAAAATTGGGCACGTAAATGAACATACTCGGTGACAACAAAATAAGCTATGCTGAAATAGCATTGTTCAACCAAATCACTCCAGTCATTACCAAACAAAAGTGAATTGACAAAAAGTGTATATTCATTTTGTCTGACACCTCTTTTGTTATGAAAGTTGCTGTGGTAAGTGCGCATAAGCAAAATGGGCTTCTCAAATGGGCTACTTTTTATACAGCATCAGTCTGGCATCAAAACAGGACTCGCGAAAGAAAAACGTCCAAGCTGCAGACAAAGACAAAGTCGTTCTGCAGTGAATAAATACAGCTTGCATAGCCGGATAGTACAGCAGTACGTTGGGGTCTGTTTTCTTATCAAGTTCATACCCTCAAATATCCGCCATCAAACAATTGAGGGTGGAAACATTTCAGCGTGACCATTTCCGAACTACGCAAACATTTTAGTACCGAAACATGTCCACGTAAAAAGATACATCACAAAAGCGGCGAGTTGGGTAAGTACATTCAGCACTAAGCGAAAGACTACCCACGTCTCATGTCTGTACCATAATAATAACTACCTCTTTCTTGACGTTATTTCGAGCAAATAGCGAGATTTTTTTCATAATTGAATTCTCCACAAGCTTTAAATCTCAGAAGCATGTGCACATGAGCTGTTGACACTTAATCAGTGGTGTTTAGGATTGTTACCGTAATCGCACATGTGAGATACAATAATCGAGAAAAATTGGCTAGTACCAGCAGAGTAAAATGTACCAATCACCGTAAGATCAATATTAACAAAGTACCTGGCGTAAAGCACAGAAACGCGATGAGAATGCTTCATTATGGAACATAAACTTTACTTCTTGATTGAACTTCGACCAATAACCAGACAAATATTGTTGGTTGGATGAGCAATGCTGCGGGTAGAATGAAGTAAGCGATGTAAGTTCTTTCGACTGCCACAGTGTTTCACGTATCCATTATTTAATAAGCTTTCCCAAAAAAGAATGAGTACAATTCTCTAAAGTGTTGCCAATTTATTCTAAACATTATTTTGTGACTTCCCGAAGATGTCATAGATCATGCTCTATGATGAAAACTTCTAAAGAATTATTCTTTTTTGTGTGTTTAGGGCTCGTTCAGTGAACTTATCTTTTGTGTATACGGCGGGTCAGAGTTTATTACATGGCTGTAACGATGAGTGAATGAAGTTAGGTGTCTTGAAATAGTGTTCCAAATTTTTTTGAAAGGCTACTAGGGGGAAGATTGTGCGATAGTTTTTGGAAGATCTTTGTCACAATTCCTCCAGACAGTATTAACTTCGCTGCATCAATTCTTACGGTGAAATACCTGATATATAATACAACCGATATACAATATGCGTTAAGCAGTACGCAATTAAGGGAATAAGAGATGTTACCGTATCAAATAGGGATCTTATCAGGTTGTGCTTAATTTAATTACTTGTACCTAACTTTTGTTCAATGCTTACCACTGTGCATTGGGTATTTACTCGTTTTCTTCTTAGTAAAGTGGGCCTAATCCCAATTAACAGATCGTGTGATTAAAGGGTGGACATATCATTATCCCAGACACTATCTTTTAGGATAGAAGCTAGAACAAGTGAGAAATTACACAAAAGAAACTTATTAGGACACGCTTTCGTCTGATTTTAAATTTGTCGGGAAGTATCAGATAACCCTATAGAATATATATTCAGACGAGTAAACTCGAACTGCTTAAGTTCTCCTTTATAGTCATTTGTAAGTATCCGGTACTAAAACGGCTTTTTTCATTCAAAACCAATTTGCGGGAGAGTGGGATTTCGCAGAAATGTAGTAGTACCGAAATACCTACCTGAATATAAGCCACACTTAGACTTACTGATTTCCTAGACTACTAAGTACTCCTCACTTAATGCGCAGACAATGGACCACTTACTTCCATTATGTGCCTCTATGCGGTCAACCAAGTAACACAACAGTTGCTAACCGACTTCGTCCTCTATAATGATGCATGAGCTGTGCTTAGATAACATATCACGCTTTTCGACGCCTTGTGATTATACTAGAGCACGCACTGTTGCAACCCAACGTTCACGTGTGTTTTAGCATGTAAAATCTTCTTTTTTATCTACCAAGAGCGGCCAGGCTAAATGAGTCACATTACAGCATCTTTTCTGAATATGACTAGCCACACAAATGAGTGTTAACATATAGTATTCATCTTAAAACCCTGCAGCCCGCACAACCATATTGTTTGCATGAGCGAATGTACACGTTTTTGCCCAGAACAGATATTTCGTAGTATACGTGAGTGCATTTTTTTTTTCACAAGCCCGTACACGCTTTATACGTCGTGCTCTACCGAGTATCTGTGATGTAGGTAGCTTCGTTTTGGGATGCTGCAGCGAATACCTATGAATTTTTAAAAAATGTACTTCATTATTTTAAACCGAAAAGTAACAGAAAATAATGACAGGGATAGTATGCGGAATTTTATTAAACGCAATTGTAATACAGACATGAAAAATGAAAATTGGAGAAAACTTGCTGGTGGCAAGTTATCTTTTCGTGCTAGACTACAGAGGAAAGCGCCTAAGGCGCGCACCATGTGCGTTGACAATTATTATAACAAAGAAATATATGCCTTTGAATACAACAATGCTTGCAGAGATTTCATTCAAGTTCCCTTCATTACATGAATATTGCAGATACAGAACGCCAAATCACTTTACCATTCAATTCTGGCGCTCAGCAACGCCCTTTCTCCGTGCATAGGCTGGTGCCGCCATCTGTTGACATTATGCTTCTTCAGGCCGTTTTATATGAGCCCAGAGATCCCAAGCGTTGAGCTTGTCTGAACTGCCGCGTTTGGTGGCTGCGCCTCGATCGCCGGTGGTCTCGAGGGCAATAAACCATTGTCAAACCTCGGCCGGTAGATGGCAAAAGCACCTCGTTTTCCCTAGTGAGCGCTGCCACACTAGCTTCCATCGTTGAAGCCCTGCTCCAATACCATTTCCCCCTTAATTCTTTACATAGTTTGTTTCGTCCTCCTTATTGTTCTGGAGAAAGCACTCGCTATGCCTACTTTTACAGTGATGCGTTCCAAAAGTTGCTGTTGCTTCTCCTTTTTCGCCGCGTTGATGCCCCGTGCGACAAAGGTACGCACCGAAATCCACGTCGCTTTATTTTCATAGTTTATTGCGGTCTCTATCTGACCTTGAAAAAGAGATTGGAAGGCGCGGGTCTACGTCACTTTGGCAAAATGCGGTACTAAGAGACTTAGCTGCAACCTTTATTCCGTATCACGTAGCAATTTCTTTTCTACTCACATATGCCTCGTACTGCCGGAGAAAGCTGCGACCTTTTGTAGGCGAATCTGTTAGGTGCTAAGATGAAGAAATGCATCTATTCTAAACTAAGGGTGGCAACAACTTTGTCAGTATGTACGTTTGGAGCACAGAGGTGAGTGGTATGGAATATGGAATGTGTGTATTGTCCTAATTGATCTGTTCTGCGCAGTTTGACACGCTCCTAAATTACAATGTTTATACGTCACCTTAAAAGCGAAGCAGCATCCACTTGAACTACTCCCACCGAATATGGCGAACACTTGGACAAAGGGTTCTGCAAATTAGCGCCTTGGAGGTGGCACTGTTCTCTCACGCTGCAACAGAGACTGAGACGACCAATTTTTCAGGCCACAGTGAACGCGATGGATGGGCAGAGGGGTGACACAAAGACAATAATCACCTTTTTAATGACAAAAAATTACCAACGACGTCCTTTATATGGCATGATAATTGCAGTTAGGCCAGGAAGATACACCGCATTGAGAGAAACAACGACAAAACTTCATTGCGTTAGGGACACTAATTTACGCTCGCAATTATCAGTCAACGTTTGTAAAAAATGCCAGGCCTCCGCGGAAAATCCAGCACATCACAGCGAAAGCTCGTAGAGTCACCTTTCTAAAGCCCCCGTAAACTCTCTAGGGCGGAGGGCATGAACTTGGAGCCTACGGGCCGTATGCGGGCAACAGGGATCTGTTATGCATTTTCCAGCATGACGTATAATCCCCCTCGGCGCTCCTCTCTGGCCACATCGTATCTTAAGGCCATCATAACAATATTTCATCTCAAACGCGGTTTCTGATTCTATATTATGTTTACGTATGGCAACTTTTGGCAGGCGTGCTCGAAATGAACGTCTGTAAGTTACACCATCTGTAAGTTTACATCTGTAAGTCATTACGCGCACATAGTTGATGCCATTGCTGATGAAGAATGACGATTGTGCAGATTTCGGAGAGGATGGGAAGCTTTAAACCACGCACTCGTTGTTCAATAAGCATTGCGTGACGCCTGTTAATTATTTTGCGCTTCCATCACGCTATATTGTTTGCGGTATCTTGACGCGGTTCCTTGTCCATTGTCACTCCTGTGTGAGTTCTATTTGCATAGAAGTTTCAAGCACCAGTGTCTGTATAGTATAATACCCGACATCCACGTTGGGGGGCCTGCGTCAAGCCGCATCTGATCTGGATATTAGATGCGAAGCAGCTTCTTAACAAGGGCTCTCCGCTGTCATGCCACAGCTGATGACGACGATGACGATGGTACTGATGACGAGTAAGAACAAGCGTAAGAACATCCATAAGGAGTAAGAACATCCTCAGGGTTGCGGTCAAGTAGCCGGCGGTTACTTTTATTTTATTTTATTAGATCTACCTCTTGTTCCGCAACTGTTTTAGTGCATTGATAAGTGTAACTTCTTATTTCATGTCTGTTTCTTCTCCGGGCCAGAGGCCTGCCCTCTGGTCAGCCTCTGTTCCCCCTCAAGATCTTCCTCTGGAGTTGTTTCTCCGCAATGGAACCCGTAGCGTTCCTGTCGCTTTGGTGCCGACCACCGGTGGGTTCATCCGCATGAAAAACCCCAAGACAATCCAAACGGAACTTCGTGCGATCACTCCCCACTCTCTACTGATAACAGAGGTTCGTCAGTTTGGACGCGGGGGGATACTATGCTGCTCACCAGACAAGGCCTGCATCCAAGACCTTCTGAAGTGCACTACTTTTGCATCACATCCGGTGAGCTCTTTTATCCCACCTCATCTAGCTTGCTGCAAAGGATTGGTTCGGGGGGTAGACGCAAGTCTAAGCCCAGCAGAAGTCTTGGACATCTTTTCCCCAGCAGGTGTTATTTCTGTTTACCGCTGTACCAAACAGGAAAACCAACAGAAAGTTCCCACTGAAACTGTAATTGCCACATTCGCTAGAACAGATCGCCCTTCGGAGATCAAGGCATGGCCGCTTATTTATAAGGTCGAAGCTTTGGCTCCCCGTCCGCTGCAATGTGCTAAATGTTGGCGCTTTGGACACAGTACTAAAGGTTGCCGATCGGAGACTCGATGCCGCATATGCGGAGCCATATACGGGGCTGGTCATAGTACTGCTGAGTGTCAATCAGACAATAAGACATGCTGTTTGTGCAAGGCAAATCACGCTGCAGACGATCCTAACTGCCCCGCAAGATCAAAGGAACTTCAGGTGATTGAAATCATTGAAAGGAGACGATGCTCTCGTAGAGAAGCAATTGCAGAAATTCAAAGCAGGAGTCAGGGTTATGCCGGTATAGCAGCTCGTTCACCTCTTTCTATGGATGCATCACTTTCTCAGTCCATTTCTGCTATGGTAGAAAAGGCCGTAGAAAAAGTATTAGAAAAATTTTTACTCAATCTGTCCGACTCACTCAATAGTATTATGGATTCACAGATGTCGGGTACATCTGATCGAATAACTAAGCGTATCCAACCTCCTAGTGCCTCAATTAGTAAACCTGCCGAACATCAGTCAGATGTCTCTATCGATAATGAGGCAATGCTTTCCAGTCCTAACACAACTGAGCAGGAAGGTATATCTGATTCAGAATCAATAATTAATCGAGATGTAGATATGGATGCTCGCCTTTTGAAACGCACCAGATCACCCACTAGCAAACTTAATAATTCTTCTCATCCGAAAACAAAAAAGAGTGTGAAGGAACCTAGGACTAAAGCGGACTTCTTAAAAGATAGTATCTTAGATCAAGCAGTTGCTACTGCTTGCTTATCATCATAGGGTACCTTAGAGTACTTCAGTGGAACTGCCGTTCAATTCTCTCTGCAACTACAGACTTATTATATCTAATTTCTCAACAATCTCCAGACGTCATAATTTTACAAGAAACTTGGCTGTCTTCTGATCAAAACTTCTATCTAAAAGACTATCAGTGCTTTCGACTGGACAGAGACTCACGTGGTGGAGGATTAATGTTTTTCATTTCATCCAAAATTTGCCATAAAGCACACTTAGTTTACCAACAAATATCACACGATTATGAAGTAATGGTGCTGGAAATTCACTTTCCCGGATGCGCGCCACTATCTATAGTCAACAACTACTTTCCGGCTGGAATACAAGATGAAAGAGCCCTTGACGTGACTGCGAGTTTTTGCAGAAACAGTATGCTATTTGTGGGAGACTTCAATTCCCATCACGTTTCATGGGGATTCCGCACTGATTCATCAGGAAAACGGTTGTGGGACTGGACTAACCGGAATAACCTTATTTGTTAGAACTCCAGAGTTCCGACATTCGTTCGATGTAATTCGAGGTCCGTCTTAGACTTGACATTTGCTAGCTCAAGTGTGACAATATTGTCTTGGACTGTTCTTGATACTGCTACAAGTAGTGATCACTGCCCCCTGGTATTTGAAGTCAGCATTCCTTTAGTGACGGTGGATCGCCAGGTGCAAAGTTTTGTAAACTACTCTAAATTTAAAAAGAACTTACAGTCAACGCTGTCTTCCTTGCCCAATATGGAAACAAATATGAAAGCTATGAGCCTTTGTTCCACTCTAAAGTGTACAATTAAAAAATCACAGTTCACTATATCTTCAACAAAGGGAAAATTCATATCTGCCTGGTGGAATGCGGATTGCGCCAGAGATTATAGACGCCGCAACGCTGCATGGAAAAAACTCCTCACCAACCAATGTCCGACTAATTGGAGAAATTATTTATTTGCTAAAGCTACCTTTAGGAGAACAGTTTCATTAGCGAAAGACGATTATGAAGAAAAACGGTACAGCTACTTATCCAAGAGTGGCAACAAGAAAGCTCTATTCAGATTTCTCCGTAATCGTAAAGCTATTACAGCACACGTAAATATTGACTCAGTTATTTTTTCTCCAACTGATTTGGAAAATACATTAACGGAAATTGCAATAGAATTGGAGAAGAGATTTACATCACAAATCAAAATAAAGTGTGCAAAACCGTCATTCGAAAATGATTTTATTGAAGTAAGTAGGGATGAACTTGCGCAGGTCGTTCGTATTCTGCCAAACACAGGTCCTGGACCAGATGGCGTCACTTCGGAAATGTTAAAAATATTATTCGACATCTCTCCTGAAGACCTCCTTAACGTTGTCAACTATTCACTTGAAAATAGTTGGATACCTCCTGACTGGAGACTTGCAAAAATAATACCGCTTCTTAAAAAACAGGGACTAGGAATGCAGATAGATAACATTAGGCCAATCGCTTTAACATCACACGTAGTTAAGTTAATAGAAAGAATACTTTACATTAGAGTTACGAAGTTCATAACAGATAATGCGATACTCAGTGCGTGCCAGATTGGATTTAGACCAGGTTACTCTATATGGTGGGCGCATGGTGATTTAGAGGCTCGTATAAAGCTTGCTCGGCACAGACGACAATATGCAGCCCTAGTAACCCTTGATTTAGCCAAGGCATATGACAGTGTTGAACATGCTATTCTTATCAATGTCCTAAAAGATCTTACGTTCCCGCAGTACATAACAAATTGGATATACGAATTTTTAAAAGACAGAAAATTCTATTGCTTCCAACGAGGTATTTCCACGCCGAAGTATAGCCAAACGAGAGGTGTTCCTCAAGGCTCTGTTCTATCGCCTGTGCTATTTAACATTTTGTTAAGTTCAATACCACAGAGTGATAAGGTACACGTATATATATATGCAGATGATATCGCGTTCTTTGCATCTGACAACGATATTTATTCACTACATTCGACTTTACAGTGTTATTTGGCAACATTAGAAACCTGGTTTCAGAAAATTCATATGAACCTGAACGTAACTAAAAGTGCTATAATAGTTTTTCCGTCGGACGCACCAGTTACTATTTCTCTTCAGTACCATCAAGAAATAATACCCCAGGTTAATTGTATTAAATATCTGGGAGTACTGTACGATCAAAAACTGAGCTGGCGTGACCACATTGAATATATTAAAATTAAGGCTACACGCGCTGTTGGAATGGTAAGTAGGCTTGGCCGCCTCCGTTCCGGTCTTCGCAGAGATACGATGATCATGATTTATCGCATATACGTTCGTTCGATTCTTGAATTTGGATGTGTACTATTCTCTGGTGGACCAGCATACAAAATAAACCCCCTCATTCTCTTAGAGCGGGAAGCCCTACGTAGTTGTTTAGGTGTGCCAAAATTCACAGCTAACAATGTTTTGTATCAAGAAGCTCGGATACCCACCCTTGCTTGCAGATTTCGTATTTTAACAGTAAACACCTATTTAAAATTTTCTGAATCCACTTTAAGAAGGCGACAATTTGTATTCTTTGCCGAGCCTGGTGTCTTTTTCAATGAGCATTGGTCCCATTTATATAAACCCCAAGTGCTATTTGTTCAAACACTTCTAGATGCTTTAAATGTTAATATATTCGAGATCACACCATCTGTAAAAACCAATCGGCCAAGTGCAAACAGAATTTGACGATATCTCTCCCATGAACGCTAAACACTTGCCCTCTAAATATTTGATTGGTTTATTAGAACAACACCTGTCTCAATTAGGTACTAATACAGTAATTGCAACGGATGCATCTATGAGTGGCGAGAAGGCAGGTGTGGGTATTTTTTCTCTCTCATTATTCTGGTCATTTTCATTACGCCTCCCAGATTATACACCAATATTTGAAGCGGAATTAACGGCCGTTATACTAGCTATTCGTAAACTTTCTTTGACTCATTCGACAGCTGTGATAGTGACTGACTCGTATTCTGTGTGTTCATTCTTATCATCGTCGTCGACTTCAGCAGTACTAGAGACTTTTAAATCATTAATCCCAGCAAACATCCGTCTAGTGCGAATGATATGGGTGCCAGGCCATCGTAGTATATTTATAAACGAGATGGCTGACAAACTTGCGCGAACATCTCTTGATCTTCCGATTGTGCCAATTATGCCTCCTACAGCTTATGTAACATCAGCAAGGTTTAGAAAACTTTCCCTTCTTGAAGACTCATCTAAAACCATGATACCGAATCCAGATTTCTCGCACCTGCACTTCACATGGAATAATAAGTGGTGTCCCACGCGTAAATTGGAAGTCTTGGTAACAAAATTACGTTGCCGTGTACCACCTCTTAATTTCTACTTAAACAGGTCTGGTCTGGTGCCATCCCCTCTGTGCTCAAGCTGTAACGAACCTGAACATATCGACCATTTTCTTACCACATGTCACCGATTCAAAAATCAAAGAAAAAACTGCTTCGAAATTTTATTCAGAAAATTAGGAATATCACTTAATACTCCCAATATTTTGTCTTTTGGGGCCATTTCATTGGGACATAGCGACAGGAACATCTGCGGGGCTCTCTGCGATTTCATATATAACACAAGAAGATTACCTTGCTGAGTCAGCCATCAGCTCTCGAATTTTACTAGTCACACTACCACTTACTATTTAGCTGGTACACTGCAATGATTCAACTTTCAGGAGAATTTCATATAACGATTCCACCACAGATATTTAACAAATTCTATTATTCCCCCCCTTTTTTTCTTTTTTTTTTCTTTTTTTTAACATTGCGCCAAATTAATTTCACAGTCAAAACACAGTATTCATATTCTCCTAATCTAGAAAATCTATAGGTATTTACTTGCATTAACCACCGGCTTCTTGGCCAATCCCCCTTAGTGGGTGACAGCCACAAAAGAAAGGAACAAGCAAGCAAGCAAGAACAAGCGCGCTCGAAACCACAGATTCTCTTTCTCCCTCCCGGCACAGCACTTGAAAGGTGTCCACTGTAGTATATATGTTATGACGACGACGCTCATGACGAGGAAAAACAAACGCCCTCCAGAACAGATATTCTCTCTCTGCCTTCACGGCAGAGCCCATGCAAAGTACCCTCTCTACGCCATGACGATGACGACTGGTTGGTCCACCACATGGTGTGCTCGTCATGATATATTGCCTGTACATTCGCCCGATATTAGAGTTTGGCTGCGTGTTGTTTTCAGGAGCACTTGCCTAGAAACGTCAACCACTGATACTTCAAGAGCAGGAATCATTGCGGTTGTGCATTTGGCTCCCATATCAGTCCATAATATTATTTTATATAAAAAAACGCGACTGCCTTTTCTTCCTAAAGGTGCCAAGTTCTAAAAGCTCGTGCTTTTTTTTAAAATAATACATGCATGTCAACAGAGGAGATCGCAGTATGCTTCACAAATAAGCTGACATCCTCTTTTAACAACATGGTATAGATTAACATGCCCACAAGTAATGGTCGCACAAAAGTGCTTGAAAGCATACCAAGTAAACCTTCGTGAAGTGCATGTACTAAAGAGGCCTATTAAAAAAGTTAGAGTCTGACAATATTTTCCCAAAGAAATGCAAAGATATTACCAGCTTGTTCATAAATACGACTTTGAAAGACCACCTGGCATGTTTAGAATTAAACATTTTATTAACAACTGATGTTTCAGTTTTTGAAGACAAGGTGGGCATGTAAATTGCATCGTATGTTCGAAATTAGTCTCTTTAAATTTGTTTACAGGATTTCGCACCAATTTATCAAGTAGAGTTGTTTGAAATTGTCTTAGCGTTACACGATTTGCCCTTAACTATAACAGATGCTGTCATTCTTACAGACTGCCTCTTTATCTGTGCTTCATTACTGAACCTAATATGTCGAATGCTTTAGAGCTGTTGTATGCTCTTGCCACGAAAATTCCACGTCTCATTCACTTGGTATAAATACCAGGTCATAGAAGTTTCAGCACTTCATGAATGATCACATGCACTTGCAGCGGCACCACCTAATGTGCCCATAATTAACATATTGGCAACGTTAACAGTTATAACCGCGAGACAATTTGAAAAGTTTGCTACTTCAGATACTTTAATATATCTAGTTTGGCAACGTCTGAGTTTGCTCATATTAAGTATTCTTGGGAAATAGATGGTGGTCCTTTAGAAGGGCGGAGATATGAAGTAAGAGATGGCGATGCCAAGTTCGCTGCATTGAGTTTTCACCTGAACAGGTCTGGTCTATTATGGTCCCCCTTAAGCCTGCACTGCAACGAGAGTTAGTCTCTGCATCATTTACTCTAAACATGAAGGTTATTTGCAAAGAAAAAAAATTGTTAGAAAAACCCGTCTGTAGAATGAACTAGGTTGAAAGGCCATTTCCGGCGACCAATTGAAGTCAGTGTATCTCAATGGAATTCACTAAGCACGTTGATCTGCACGTTTGCGCCATTAATGCCTAATTTCACGCTTGAGAGTTTCGCAGATTCGTTTCAAAGCAATTTTATAGCTTGCTTCGAAACGCTCACCTCGCTTGCCCGAATCAATGGCAACAATGTGTGTGCGACGTTTGTTTATTTATTTATTTTTATTACCCCAAGGGCCTCCAAAGTGGAGGCATTACATGAGGGGTGGTACAAAAGATACACTTGGTGCGAGAATACAAAGGTGACATTAGCTCCATGATTACAAAATAAGTACACAAATGTTGGATCAAGAGCTTGTAGAAAAATGTAAAATTCAGCAGACGCATGAGCGGGAAATGGCAATCATATATGTGGAGGGCATCAAACAAAGAAACAGCACCAATATATCACACAATTCCGGGCGCTGTAAGCGATGACTTGTACGAGTCAAGGTTTCTTAATTGGACCACGTGATCTGGAAGATGGTTCCATTCCTTTGTAGTGCGTATAAAAAATGACTGCACAAATGTGCCAGTACGGGGGTGAGGGTATGTTACTTGTAGTTTATCATTGCTGCGGCTCGATACATGCGGTTTCGGCACGATGTAAGTGTTGGGTGATAAAGAATGATAAAACCGGTGAAATAATGCCAGTTTCGAAAACTTCCAGCGTTGGCTGAGGGGAGAAAGTGTCAGGCGTTATTTCAGGTCTGTGACACTAGTAAATGATGAGTAGTTCGAGAAAGTGAATCTAACGGCGTGGTTTTCAATTGCTTTAATGCTATCAGTTAGGTAATTCTGATGCGGATCCCATATGGCGGCTGCACACGCTAATATCGGGGGGATTAGGGTTTTATAGGCCAGTTGTTTTAAGTGAGGAGGAGCAAGTTTCATTGTGCGCTGCAGATACCCAAGAGATCTAGTAGCGCAGGCAATTAATTTGAGTTTTGCCTGGCGGAGGCGACGAGCTAACGTGCAACTGTAGTGTCTGCTTGTCTGCTATGGATTGTGTGAGTTTGGCCGGCCCTTCCTTGGTTAAGCGTGCAATTTTCTTTTCCGTGTTGGTGGGCGTGCAATAGGCGCCAGGTGGTGTTGTGTTGTGAGCTGCATACAATTCACCATATATCCACCGTCAAAGTGTAAGCATGTTAGCTGATCGCCGCGGACGGCGTGGACTGGTAGTGCTATCTCGCTGGCATTATGTGCAGTCAGGCAGCTTCCGGCAGCGTCAGGCAAATCTTTACGTCACACGTAGAAGCGCACTTGGTTGGGTTTGGAGTTTGTAATAGCGGTTTTTCGGTAATTAAACTATATTTTCGAAGTTTTTGAGCGATTCAGTTAGCGGGCACGTGAGAGGAGTGTCTAAAAGACATAAAAGCACCATCATACTGACATGGTAGAAAATCGCCGGAGTTGGCCTTCAAATTTATCCCCTCCAGTGGTCGTCTCCCTTGGAGAAACTGAAAAGGAACGTTTTCGAAGCCGTATGCGATTTCCTAAGGGAGACCGAAGGAATAGAATAATAAGCTTAGAAATAAACACATTTTATTTTCAATCCTACTAGCATGTGATGTTTTCTTTTTCTTTGCCTTTATTTCTCATAGTTTAATTCATGTTTTACCAATGTGTTCTTTTAAAACAGCCTTATCTAATCGTAGTCGGCTTGTAAAACTATTTTATGTCTAAAGTGAGGTACCGTGAGTATCGTGACCATAGTGGGTTGCGCCAGGGCTTTAAGCAACAGCGAACTAACAAAATGGTGTTCCGGTACGCTCCCTAGTACACTGTATATCATTATAAATATCCTACCATCATCAGGGGAACGTGACTTGCTACCACCCTCTCAAACTTCAAGCAACAATCATTGAATCGAAAATCACTAACTCTATACATCACATACAACAAGGCCATATTACATAAGGCGAAATGTTCACGGGGGCTTAAATTCAGATAGATATGACGAGTAGCAAAGGAAGCCTTCTGGTCCGTAAAAGTCGATGATGATAAAAAATGTAAAAGTTTTAACAAACTTTAATATCGCGATATTGCTGCTTCGCATACTACTCAGTGTTCTCTTTACAAGGAGAGGTGTGTTTTTAGGGGCGAAGCTTCTTAGAGTGTGGGTCGTTCCCTCCGTAGTATATTGTTGTAGTAGTAGCCACTTCTAATTGGTTTTTAAAATTGCTCAATAGACGACGTTTTGTGTATATGTCATTATCACTAGAAGGCGATAGTGGTTTTCGTATAGAAATTCACAGTATATCTCCGGAGTGAATGATCATGAGTGGTGCGAAGCGTCCGTTCGTCTGTCTGTCACAGACAGACAGATAAACAGATGGACGGACGCTTCGCCCCACTCATAATATCTAACTGCAGGGATATGCTGCGAGTTTTTTGTTTTTCTTCTCTCATTTTGCCCGTTTATGGTTACGTACACTGGCAACGTAGGCGGTAGCGGACCAATACAGAATAAAAAAATGTAGGCAGTTGTGGAGTGGTGGGGTCAAGTCTGAAGAAAAAGCAGATAATGATGATGAAGATGATGATGATGACGATGATAGTATTGATGATGATGATGATGACTTCGTATAAATGGCGCTTATCCACAAAAAGGGATTGCCAGGAACCGGGCAGCAGAGTGGGCTTTGTTTCTATCAAGTGTTCACTTTCTTTCTTCTTATGTTTTTTTTTCTGATTTGACGCTGTTTATTTCCATTTATTTCAACTTGTCTCACTATATCTTGCCGTCCATTTTCTTCTTTGTCTATTTCTGACTTGTTTTCTCTTTCATTTTATTTTTCTATATTTAAGCAGTTGCTTTCTTTCAGTCTTTCGGCGTTTCCTTACTTATCACGGTTATTCTTCGCAAGTTGTGCCTCACTCCGCCTCTGCTTATTTGCCCCCTTCTCATTTTCACATATTATTTCAACTACCATGCTGTACTAAGCTATACAACTGTTTGCTATGCTCAGCCAGCGTGCCTGGATAGTCGAGTGGTCGGGACGCTGGTCATCATCGAATCGTAGGTTCGCAGATTTGAATCTTGCCACACGAAAGAATTTCCTTCGCCAAATATTTGTGTTTTTATCTTCTTCAATGGGCATTTTCTCGCAGTCCATAATTCACTTAAAGCTCATGGCAGAAAAAAAAAACATGTGTTCTGCGAGTCAAACAGTACAGGGCTAAGCTTATGAGTATGAAGAACGCGCATGGCTGTTCAGGACGATCATTTAGTTAAACGCGTTACGGAGCAGTGCTCAGCCCCTGCATCTCTGCTGCTAGTACAGATGTAATGATCTCTCAACAGCTTTCGCTGAAAAAATACGCAATATGCACGGAATAAACGAAAATAAGTGGGCGAGGCTCGAGAGAGAGAGATTATTGGTAAACCGTAACTCTATCGTGAAAAGTTAGCCCTGTAACTAATTAGAAAGACGTAATACTGTGCGTATATATTACAAATAAACCTATATTTTGTTCTTGTTCGTTTCCCATATTGTATCTTCGTTTCCTTTTTTCATTTCTTCGTTGTCATGGGGACTGGATTGCAAGGTCTCTTCATTATTACGGCTTTGTGGTCCGTGAATTGAAGCGAGAGAGGTGTTTGTACTAACTGCAGTGGAGAGTTTGAAAACACCAAGTTTATGTGCGTCCCTGGGATTGTGGTAGGTTACATATGAATATATCTGAGTGCGTATTTGGCAAACATGTTTTGAACGAGGCACTCATTGGCAATGAGGCCTATTCGTCCGTGCGTCTGTTTGTGCGCCTGTCCTTGCATTCATCTGTGCGTCCACACGTCCGTTCATCTGTCTGTCCGTCCGCATATGAATATACCCGAGTGCGTTATTAAAAAGCATGCTCTTCACGATGCACTCATTGGCAATGAGGTCCATTCGTCCCTGCGTCAGTCTGTGTGTCTGTCCTTGCATCTATCTCTGCGTTCATGCATCCATTAGTCCGTCCATGCGTCCGTTTGAGCGTCCGTTCATGTGTTCTTAGGCCTGTTTTTCCGTCCACGCGTCTGTCTTTCTGTCTGTCTGTCTGTTTGTGCATTCGTCCGTCCGTTTGTGCATCTGTACGTCGGTCTGTCACACTATCGCCACCAGCTGAGTGAGTCGTACAACTAAGTGGTTACGTACCGGTCACAAAAAATTTGGCCACGTATATACATGTTACACTGCAAGTATCCTCTGTCGGGTCAGGTTCAACGCTCGAGTTCTTGGCCTGGTGTTTCTAGGACTGCAAAGACCAGAACATTAGAAGGGTAGACAGCGCCCTGCGAGGCCGGCACCTACCCCACGCAGGATCCAGTGAATAAAGTCTTTTCTTTTTCGTTCTCTGCAAAGGTCGTCGGAAGACGATAGTGTTGCGTCTGAAGAGAATGAACAAAACGTTTATTTGATGTTCTCCGCAAAAAAAATTGGTGAATAGTATACTGGAGGCGCTGCGTTAGAGTGCCTCGAGCGTGCAGCGGAGATGAACGAGCGCACCAAGTTACGTCACACGTGGAACGTGAGCGCTATCAGGCACTTATCTTGGAAAACGAAGCACACGCACCCTGCGCGCCCCTCTCGGAGGTGATAAGGTGTAGAACGCAAGGCGACGGGTAGGTGCCACCACCGTGTCGTCTTAGCAAAGGGTTGGATACACTTGCCTTTTCGTGCAAGCGTCGCCTGGTCATCGCAACGTTATAAACGCTACGGTCTCTATAGTTACTTATATATGCCTTTTCTAGTAAGAGACACACACACAGAATATTGACGTGTTTTTATGGTGCCTCAGATATGCGCATTATTTTTTTGACAATCACACAAGTAAAAAAGCTCAATCTTTAGCAATATTGGTGGCTGCGGCGGAAGGGATCGGTCATTTGTGGTATCGTTTGGCCACTTTGGTACCATTTAGGCTACCGTCAAGAGTGGACAGATAATTGTACAGACAGACAGACAGACAGACAGACAGACAGACAGACAGACAGACAGACAGACAGACAGACAGAAAATGTGATCATCTTTTCTCATAAGTTCATGATGTGTTTTCATGCTGACTGTATGTATGTCATGACATACATGCAGTCAGGATGCATCATGCACTTGATAACGTTTCATTAACGAGTCTTCGCACCTGCCATCTTTTACTTTATCTGTGTTCATGTACAAGCTCTGTGATGGCACTTGTGGTGCCATTTTTCTTGCAGTGCTTCGTGAAGTATGAGAAAGACTGTCAAGATAAGATCATTGAATATTTGTGGTGCGAGGACTCCTAGAATGCGTATAAGGGCACAGTACTCACTCTGTATGTCTTTCTTCAGTCAATAATGTTTTAGTTATGCGTTTTGGCACGGGCTATTTATGAGAAGAAATGAAGAAACACTAAGGGTTTTTATTGTGAACAAGAGCGAACTTTTCTACATGACCGTGGTGCGAATGCCAAGGTAAGGGTGCAGTTTCATATCGCAGCGTAAGAAAGTAAAGCATGATGCCCAGAAGTTAGGTAAATGGTGTTGCAGTAACTAGACTAAGTGTGTTCCCTGTCATAACATTTATCAAAGCGCAACACTCTGTAGCAAAAGATACTGCATTTGGCGAAAAGAATGCAATAAACAACCAAACATTCGTGACCATAATTATTACTGATAGAAAAATACGAATTACAAGTATGTTCACGATAATGCTGCGTAACATGGTAGTGACTTAGCAGCTATCACACATTGTTGGTGGTAACGTGATTGTTCGTAAAATAATCTGCGACATCATATGCGTGATCGTCTGGGACACCACTATAACTCTCTCCTTAAACGATTTTTGAGTGCTGATGGGTGCCATCAATGCGGTCTTCGTGCTATTAGAGGTAGGTCTGAAGAGGCGTCCTATTCAGTGATTCATAGAATCTTGGCTTCGCTGAGTCGTCGATTGTCGGGAGGGGATCTTGATTTTCCTCTACCTTTTCATTTGCCTGCTTCAAGGCCTTTGGCTTGACCGGCGCGATTGACTGTGGCTGCCACCTCTAAAGCAGGGACTTCCGGAGTAGCCAGGGATATCGGACCGTCCGTAGAGGGTGTTTCGGGAAGCTGCGCCGAAGTTACAGCCCTCGTCGTGTCGGCTCGCCGCGACGCAGCTCTATCCTTCGAAGCGGCGACATCGTGGATGCCTTTTCGGGCGGTGAGTTTGGCGCTTCTGGCTTTTTCTACAGGGATGTTCTGGCTCTCCCGTGGTGGAAGGGGAGGCGCAGTTACCAGTGGCCGCAGCCTGTCGCCCTCGTCTATAGCACGGTCGGGCTCCTCGTGCTCGGTCGAAAGGGGCGACATCGTGTAACCAGTAGGTTGTGAAGCCGATGTTCCCTACACACGCAAAAAAATTGAAGCTGAAGTGTACAGTTTCTGTTCAGAGCGCAAACAAGTTAGCATGTTGTCCGCATTATAGCTAAACCGCGCCGCAACAATTATGAAAATAACTCAATATCTCAATACTAGCGCAAAACACCATACGAATCACTGGGGGGGGGGGGGGGGATAGCAGCTCATTTGCGATGTGATAGCAACAACTTGCGTAGTCATGATGCGGCATCTCACGGCGGGCGCAGTAACTACGCAGTTTAAGATGCACATACCAGCCATGATTGATTGATATGTGGGGTTTTACGTCCCAAAACGATCATATGATTATGAAAGACGCCATAGTGATGGGCTCCGGAAACTTCGGCCACCTGAGGTTCTTTAACGTGTGCCCAAACCCTCATATCAGCCAACTGCCGTGGACGTAGGTATATGTCACAAACCTTTCAGCGTATTTTATTCTTTGTAGAAATAAGAGGCATCTATCTGACGTTGAGTAATAATTGTTGACTCTACGCCACATGCTGAGCTATTATGTTTGAATCACGTGTTGTCAGAAGCCCCAAATACTGACAGGCGTTGGTGATGATCTCAGCATGTTCAAAACTATGTTTGGCCTCCGACGTCTACTGAATGGTATACTAAGCTTGCTTCTAAACTTCGCAGTGACTATTTTCTTTATATACGTTTGCTAGCGAATATTATGAGCAATTAGGCTATTTGAAAATACTGTAGTCGCAATACACTTCCACATAAAATAAATTATAACAGTTATAACATAACATTACCATTTATAACATAACATAACAAATTATAACTTACACAACAAATACGCTAAACAGTTAATAAACATGTGCAACACTTTGTATCCAAGAGCAATTAATATAAATGAAAGAGTTGCTAAATTTTTATGCATTGCGAAAGAGCAAATGTTCACGCACAATCAAATGTGGGAACAAATAGCCCAGAAACGGACCGATTGAGGTAGCATAAAGAATAAGCAATTACGAATACTAAGCACTCGCTAATTGCTAGGAATTGCGTTTGTATAAATAATTGCAAATAGTAGGCAAAGAGTTTATGTCACCAGCATTTTTAACCAGTTGTTCGAAAGGCTGACTGAATTTGCGTACCACCGGGGCCCCGTTACGTGCAATAAAAAAACACCAATTAGAGGAAATAAAAATTTGCTTTTGTGAGCCAATGTTGTCACGGAAAAAAATAGAAAGCCTCTTAAACACTCTTTTTGTCACAGTAGCGGATTGCTAACAGCCATTGCCTAATGTTTCAAATGGTCCGATGGAGCTGTTTTCTAGTCAAAACAAAAAAAATGACAGATAATAAAGCCAGGGTAAGCGTGAGTGCGTCAAATATAGTATTCATTTGAAGGAACTAAGGCAAGTAAATAGAATTGCGTACAATAAACAAATCGCTATAAGTCCAGACAGACCTCAAAACATTTAGCACTATGCTGCATACATTATTTCCAGAATATAAAGCAGCCCCATAGCCACGAGGTTTTTTTCGGGGGAAGGGGCAGAGGGCATGTGTTGAAGGCTTTGATGCTATTCTTTTTTAATGTATTTGTTACAAAACACGTGTTGCCCCTAGTCCCCCTTTCCCCCTACCGGGCTTCTAACCTGATATACAGTTCACGTTACTATCATGCAAAGAGCGCAAATTACGCAGCGTTGGTACACCTTTTTTTGTATGCTTGCGGTTAGCTTAAAGCCGAACCCCAAGCCTCAGTAGAAAGCAGTTGGAGTGATTTCAAGATGTAAATGCATTCTAACTCGTGGCTTAATGACAGCCTAGGGCTACTATATTGGTAATCTTTTCTCGCACACAAATGCTCAATAGTAAACTATATCATCTAATGCTGCATTAAAACAAACTCTCAGCACAAATATTACGCAGATTTAGCCATGAAGTTCGGGATATTTACACTGGAACTTACCACTTCGCAAAGACCAGTACATAGCGCTAAAAACGCGCTGCAGTCACGAGCTGTCTCTTTGCTCAATCCTGGCTGCCTCTTTTTTTTGGCGGTTACATTGCGAGCTGCGGCATTATTATTGGCTTTCAGGGCAGGCGAAAACAGCGCTGCGTGGTGAGCATTCTCCGCGTGGCTTGCCGGGGACATCGGGGGTGGTGGCATTCCTCCACGCGGCTTGTGCTGCGCTACCCCTTTCTTGGAAAGTTGCTTCTTTTCCAGCATATTCAGCGACGCAGCAGTGACACCACCATCGTGGCACCTGGGATGACTGACCGCTTCTTCACTAGGAGATGGCACTGGTTGACGTGAAGATGATGGTGACCCTATAGCAGGCAAATGCATCCCACTGTCAGCAGCCTTATTTTTCCCAGGAAGCAGCTCTCTGTCTGAAGTCTCTGTCTTCTTGTGGGCTGACTCACGCCGCATGGAGCTGGGTGAAGCGATAGCAGCCGGTGAAGTCACTTCAGCATTTTCACTTGTGTTTTTAGGAGACATGGTGGCCCTCCGAGCTTGAGCAGCTGCAAAGAACGACGCCATGGCCAGGACAGTTTTGACACCCAAAGATCTCTGCCGTGATTTTAACATCCCGGCTGGAGATGATGCTGAAGACGAACCGCTCTTCGACTTTGTGGGTGGAGAACCAGGGTGCCTTCTGTAGTGCCGTGTTTTAACCTGTGGATTCAGCAGATCCGGCGAAACTGTGGTTTCCAAAGGCGTTTTATCTATCCTTCTAACGAGTTCACGTGGTGAGGATTCCTTGGTGGGGATGCCTTCGTGAAACGACCCTCGTTTCATCGTCCTCGACGGCCCTGCCGCACGGCCCTCGAAGATAGCAAGGTTGTTCAGACTTTCAGCTCTTCTGTTCAGCTCACACCCGCTAAGAGCCGCACAGTCAGGTGTTGCAGCCCTTGCTACAGGTACAGCATTTGGGCTTCCATATGGTGTGGCGCGTCCTCCTTCGTTCATTGGAAGTGGTGCTAGCTTTTCCTGGGTTTCAGCGTGGCTTACGCTGACCACTGGTGATTCATCTTGCTTGTTTGTGGCACCGACGTTTTTTCTGAATATACTGCGAATTTTGCCAGTTCCGCATCTATCTTTCGTTCGTCGTGGTGGTGGCGAAACGGCGTTTCCGGTTGTATCACGCGATCTCACAAGGCGCAGCAATGAACTGAGTGCCCTGGACTTGTAGAAAGTGCCGGATTCAGGTACTAGCTGCACGTGTAAAAAATGTCATTAACTCTTCAAATATGCATTAAAAATATGTAATTTATTAGAAAAAATGACTTCTCATGATAAAAGCGCTGTGACAACGACATTGCTTACCACGAGTAGTTTAAAAAAGCTTCATTTGTGTGGCTAACAATGCCTTTGCATATCAATCTCTGGCGTTTCGGTGTGAGGTAGCTTCCTAATGCATCCGCAATTTGCGCGCCTGGCACTGCGTAGCTCTACTTCTTTTCGCACATCAGATGCAACGTTGTGGAGGCTAGCGAAACTTCTCGGACAGATGCGGCCGCATCAATAAACAGTTTATTGTTCTTACAATTCGAATATTTTTTTGTTTTTACGGCTACAAGCAATTTTGAATTTTTTGTGAATCGTTGTGTCTGTTATTAAGACTCTAATAGTTTGGCGTATACAGATGATATTCACGTAGTCCAAAGTATATAAAGAAATATAAACTTGAAGAAAGAAAAGAGGACGGAAAAACAGCTTGTGCCACTTGCTGGGACCAAGTCAGCGATGTTCGAATAACGCGTCCATTGCGCTACCAAGTGACCTAATGCGGTGATCATTTCTCCGTTCACTCTAAAAGTGCAATTATTTCAATATTTTATATCTGATGCAAATGTCCTGAGCTGTAGAGTGTAAATGACAGAGCTGTAAATAATATCTGTAGCGCCAATTCGGAATTTTGACTTGCGTGAACTGCTTCTAACCTTATCCGGCGGTGAGCGAAACTTCACGGGAGGCTCTCCTTTGTTTTCATCGGAGCTGTCATAGCGCCAGTCGCTGGTCGAGGGGCTCATCTGTGCCTCAGTGGTCAGGATCAGATGCGTACCGAGGAGGTCAATCGACGAGTGCGTCACCTGCAGAGGTCACAATGGTAAAAATGTAACAGCAAGGCAGTGGGAACAACGTTCTTCAATGTGCTCAGATATCGTATCTCATTTCAAATGCCTTGTGGTGTTTTGCGAGCCAAACGTAAAACATTATTATGAGGTGCGCCTTAGCGAAGGCCTCCGGAATATTTTATCACAGGGCTTCTTCGCGTAAAAATAAGTTTATTGGTACACGAGGCGCAAAGGTTTGCCCTATATCGAAGCATGACCTCGATGGCCAGGATTGAACTCCTAGAGTATCATGTCAGTAGCCACGAATCGCTACCATTGTACTAACGCAGCGCACATAAGTCACAGTGGCAGTGCATTTCTCTTAGAAAACATGCCATCCTTCAGGGTAGAAGTGAACAGCAGATAAAACAAAAAATAAACAGAACTGACTTTATGAGGTTGTAGCTTGTTTTACGTGTATACGACATAATTGAAACAGCGAGCCTGTAAATGGCTGTAAGCGAATTCATTACAATGTCGCACCGGTAGTAATTAAATGAAAAATTCGTAAAGAAGAGTTTTCTTGAGCCGCCATTTTGACCCAACCTACGGCGTCACCCAGGCTTATAAATTTTCTCAGTGATAGACATTGTCATAGAATGGCGCAATCATTGTCTTTCCAGCTTAAAAGTTTTAAACATCTTGCTTTTGTTGATACTATGGGCGTCTGGCTTCCTTTTCCTTGAGGATTCATATTCTCTTTCCTGTTGCTGTTTAGTTGTAATTTAAGTAGAATAGACTGCTTCAGATGGCTTCAGATGGCATTTATGACAATCACCGCAAGTGTTCTCTTTCTTTCTTTTATAGCAAAAACGATTTCAAGTTAGCCTAAATGTATGACTTCTTTGGCCAAACTTCTTTGGTGATCCATAATTATTTGCTCGTTTGTTTATGCCTCTTCCATTGTATTTACAAACGCAGAAGGCAAGAGTTGATTGAGTCACACTGAGGTTTCTGGCAACTCTTAAAGTTGTCTTCTTAAACCAGGTCGTGATTCACCCAAGAGTGGAACTGCTAAGGAAATGTCTATACGAAAGACCTAAACAGTCAGACGGACGATCACTTTTGGCTATTGTGCCATTCTTTAGATGCTCTATTCCAAAGCACACGGACATAAAAGAAGACAGAAAACATACGTGCGGAACCTTGCAACTTGTTCTTGCTAACATTGCACATCATAATTATTCGCACATGCAATAGTCAGAAGCACTTGAAAAACTTGAAACGAATGAGGCTCAACGGTGGGTTGACAAATACGGGTCAATCATGGTGTAATAGACGTCTATCAAAGTGAAAACTTTGGTTTAAAAGCATCATGGAAGGAGAAAAAGCTTCCGTTGCTCTGGTTGACAATTGTTGGTATAAAATAGGCCTTTACAATGCCGCGTCTTTTTTCAATTACTTACGGTGATTCGACAACTTGGTACCAGTAAACATAAGTGTAAACTCCCATCATGAGCAATGTGCTGATCAATGGCCTCAAGATGGTGGCATATAAGGCGTGTACCTGGGTTGTCTTAATCCGATGTTTCAAGATCGTCCTGTTGGCTCAATATGTGACTTTGCGCACATGAGCGGAACTTACAGAATTGAGTTATCTACACAATAAAATACCAGTAATAATACCGTATTCCTCATGGCCTCTTGGATTTAAAATGATCTGAAAACGCAGCTATCACGCCGTTCTTTACAGTTATTCGGTTGATGCCACGTGTAATTTTAAGTATGCAAGGTAACAAGGTGACCCTCTTCCTATTTTGATCAGTGTTTCTGGCTGCTGCCTTTCTTTCACTCTGTGATAGACACTGCCTAACGAAGCAGCCACTGTCTCTCCAGCTTGGAAAATTTACGCAGTTTTGCTGTTGTTACTATGGGGGCCTGACTACATAGTAGAGGTGCTGAAGATTGAACTAGCTACAACACGTTTCACTGATTTTGGTAGGCACTTTTTTTCACTTTTTGGTTTTACTCCTAACACATGTAGCCGGCATTGAATGTAAAGGAAATGCCTGAGAGCTTTAGGCTTCCCTTATCTGACCTTTAAACAGTGAACTCCTACACTTGGTGCACGCTTTCAAACAATATCTAGACGTTTTGATTCTTTTTTTCTCTGCTGAATAGCTGGAAAGCATGACACGAAAGTTGTCTTCTCAGCGTTTGTTGAATATCTGTGCAACAGTTAACTGCAATAAAATGTATAAAAGAGGTGCGGAATAAGGTATTTAAAAGGTGTTTGGATTGCGTAGACCACATAGTTTGCAAAAGGCCCTCCTGGAAGAACAATCACATATAGGACACGATAAGACAATGCTTGAAGAATATATTAGGTGAAAGCTGATGCACGACAGAAATGAAAAGTCTTCATGGCAGTTAGCAGCCCATCGTGCATTAGGTGGGTGTAAAATTATGTTAAGCGATACCAAGGTTTCGGATCGCTGTATATATATATATATATATATATATATATATATATATATATATATATATATATATATATATATATATATATATATTTATATATATATATATATATATATATATAAATATATATATATATATATATATATATATATATATATATATCTGTTAGACAATTAAAGCTTTCCTTCCGTGGCACTAAAATTTCATAATTCAATTTAATAAACGCCCAATACATCAATTCAGACGTCTCTACGAATCATATTATAGCAAAGTTCACCCTAATCTTTTCATATTTTTATCTGCCGCTAATTCTTTCACGTTTGTATATAAATGGTATTTCTTAGGTATTACAGATTGTCATAAAAAACGCATGAAAGTCGCGCTCCTATCCTTTTTACATATGTTATATTTGTTGACGCGGAAAGGTTTGCCGCAAATGGATGATAAATGATGTGAATAACAAAAAAAAGTTCGTCAATGCACTTTTAAGTCACTGAGAGGAATGTAGTTGTTTGTGCTTTCACGTTATAATGCATGATTATTTATGGCAAAGCCCCTTTTCGAAAACACACTCTAGTACTTCAAACTGGAGTTGCCCTAGAGGGGAAGGTGACGTTGCTTGAACAACGGTGCACCACGGTGGTATATTTTTGTAAAAATGTGGATGTCATCTCTTTTTTGGTGGCACTTTCGCCTGTGGTGTTTGGCAGTTACATCTTTGTTATGAGATGTCGGCAAGAAAAAAAAACCAATGGCAATACCAACGTTTTTTCTTATATAGGACGCTTAAACCTCAGGGGCAGCCACTTCAACGCCACTTTTTTTTTTTTGCAGGCTGACGAAATAGTTTCCTGCGCATCTTTAAAGAAAAAGGCAAGGATTACACATCTCACACAGACAATGAGCTGCCTACTTGTTTATTTCCGAATGCTTCCTGATCTTGACACGTCATTCCATTTCGGGGTGCTTTGATTCAAAATTGGAAACGTCTCTGTCATGGGCAGTTCCACAGTGACATAGTTAAGCAACCATGCTGGCTACGTAGCAAGCTACCTGTGGGTGCTTTTTGTTCTGATTTCCAATTCGAAATTCTACGAATATCCTATTCTAAACTACGACAATCATTGATTTCCGGATAATGTGTATTTCATAAATTGCCATGTACTACGACATCTAAAGCAAACAAGTGCTTTCATATTAATATTTAGGACTTACCTAACAAGTTTTGTTGAATTAGTCACGTTAAGGTAAATTTTAGCAGCGGATAAATGTTTCCGTCTTGACATAAACTTCATGCGCGATAACGTACGATGATGAGCTTTTTATGAAATATCTCAATTGTGTAAAAACAACTCGCTGTATGACGCACGTGATTAGCGATAAAGAATTGAAGTTTGTGCTCATACTTGTTTTTTCCTTGGCGTTTCTGTGTAGCACAGAAAAAGAACAACCCCATACGAACTGGCATGTGCTTGATTTTTGTGGCTGTACATGTTGTAATCTGTCAGCGCTGTCGGTTGCTTTACCATAAACATACATCAACTGAACAAACTCGTGATTTCACTTTACTTCAGCTTCAGCGACTCCTCATTATTTAGATTTGCTTATCGTTACATGACATATCGCGTGTCCTGTTACAAAAGCAAGACGCTCCCATCGTGAATTCATGCAAAGCAATGTCGATGCCGTCTAGAGAAGATATCATCGCAATCAGAAGAGGTACGAAGCTCGCCAACCAACACATCACTGTCGGTTTCCTCGTGGACATTCATGCGGTGTTTGGTTGGCTTTTGCAGATGTAACTGTTGTGATCGCTTACAGAGTAGTGGGTTCAGTCTGGCTGGTATGCATCTTTGCACGAGAAATAAACATGACATAAAGCACTAAAATAGGAAATTATGTTGCGTTATATTCTGTATATCTTCAATATAACAAAGTCAAATGGCAAAACAGTTACCTGCACCTATAGCTGCAGGATCGATAAGGAGTAGACATTGAATGAGGCTATATATAGAGATATAACCTTTATGATGGCCTGGCAAAGATAAATATAGCGACGATATTTGTGCCAAACACGGTGTTGAAAGAGAAGCTTGGTGCCCGTACGTTGTCTCTGGGTGAGGGAGGTAGAGCAGCGCTGGCTGCAACTCGCTGCACCACAGGCGGCGATGGTAGGTTGCGCGTATCCAGTCCTTCAGCTGCAAGTCTCTGACGGTATTGCATCGCCTGTTCCCAGCTAACAGGAACCCACGTTGGTAGCGGCACTAAGCAATCTTGGAGGCTCTGGAATGATTCGTTAGATTAAGGTAATACACATGAATTTTATTCACAGATGCACGTGATGATCTGTTCGTTCCTATGTACAGAGAAATTCGCCCTAAATTAATTTTACTTCTTCGGGTTTTGCCTGAGCTGTATATACCGTAAATATGAGACGCAGGATGGATGACTACGCTGAACAGAGCTACAGAAATGAACGAACGACTCAGTGGGTTCAAAGCACTAAAGACAAAAAAAATTATTTGACAACGGCACTTGTTTTGCCTTCACTTCAGTCACGATGCGGGAAATGAAAAGAACATGAAAGACCGGTAGTTTCTGGGCCTATATGCTAAAATAAATCCTCACTGAGGCTTTTCGGGAATAATACAGTAATTACGATGCTGTTACGCTTTTCACCCAATTACAAAGAAATGCCGAAACATCATTTCCATTTGTCCGTGAAAAGAGAGCACGTGTAATATACGATGAAACCCTACAAGTGGCCCTGACCACTAATACGAACGACATGCAATGACGAAACGTGACGGGGTGCTTACATAAACTAAAGAATGATTTGCAAGGTGTTTCACGCGTGGTTAGTTACAGAAAGTAACTTTCACACGAAAACATTGCTGTTGATGTGTGTTCTCGCTTACCAACTTCGTGTAGAATACGAAGACAAAAGCGTAGACCGGGATGAAGCTGAATTCCACCATTTGTACCCAAGCCATGAGCGCGGTAAGGAAGACAGGGTGTTGACGTTCCACAGTAATGGGACGCAACGCCTTTGCCGAAAGCAACACCTGAAGCATGAATTCATGTCAGTTGGGATGACACAACCTTGCAAGTGAATGCAAATGTTCTCATACACGTACGCACACACACGTCTGCACGCGCACCCGCAAGCACATACACAGTAAAATTGAAGTTTGAATGTACTACCAAGTTTTGGCTTTCCAGGCACTAAGCGCTAATAAGAGTTTAGAGTTAAGCCTCAGTTGGCCTTAATCAATACCTACAGAATAATCTACTGGTAAGTTTGGTTAACAAGGTTAAGCAAGGTCGGAGAAATGGTAGGCATTATTTTAAAGAGAATAGAGAAGAAAATTTCTAAAATTAAGGACAAGGCTCACCATAAGCGCCAGCGGTATTATCGACGTCCAGCACAACTTCACGAAGAATCCCGGCGCGCCACCTGTCATCAACTGGGAGTCAACCTCTAACCTCTTGGCACCTGCAGTATTACCTAATTAGTGATAATGCGTAGCTGCGGATCTCAAATTATTGAAGCAATTGAAGCAGTGTAACGTCGCTTTCTCACTTTTATACTAATGAACTATCACCGTACAGGAAGAATAACACAAATGAAAGCTAATCTTAACCAACTTGATACCGGTTTCTTTGTTTATGATTTTTAAAACAGATGCGTTTTTAATCGTATTTGTGTCTGCATAGGCCACTGAAAATTTCATAGTGAACGAAGTTTTAGTTTACAAGATGTGGCCTGTGACTGGTATGGTCACGCTGGGCTCTACAGTAAAAAATATCCGTGTTTGATGTCGGAACCAACCATGAAAATGACAGACTGAGATCTGTTTCTCGAAAAAGTACGGAAGTTCTTGTGCGGTTTTTTTAATAAAACGCCGGGGAAGATCGCAAATGAGCACTCCAAGTTTCCGTTCATGTGCTCATTTTGTAAATGAAAAGAAAATACCGCCAAGCTGATGTATTTTGTCAAGTGGTGCGCTAGCATCCGAGAAGCCGGAAGCAACGCTTTTGTCGTTTTTGAACTCCTCGGTGGTGGTGTGTCGTGTGATATTTTTTGGTACGTAGCGATTTGTAAACCTATATATGCGATTGCATTTGAGCGCGGTGTGATAAAAGATGTCGTCCACACGTTGTGTGTTAGCCAGGCATCTTCACGGAGAAAGCGGCTGTGTGTGGTAATGCAGAAAATAAATTTTCGAAGCCTGAAAGAAACCGAGATTGTTGTTTTCTTTTAATTACAGAAATCTTCCGGCACCAATTTATCAGCGAGATCTTCTGTGACCTGAGACATTTTTTAGAATGTCGTGCACAATACCAAAATATTAAAACCTTAAGCTATATTTCGGACCTTGACACAACACGAAAAATAAATTTAGAGATTCTTTGTGCATTCAATGGGAAATGGTGTGAACATTAGATGCGCATGCTGACTTCGTATTTACTGCACAGTTTGGTCACAATACTACTGCTGTGCCCTTCATTCCACGTGCATTTTTTGCTGTTGTAGGCACAGTTCTGAGGACTTAAAAAGGGGGTTCAGCCTAAATTGAGGACGGCGCAGCGAGCAAAGGAAAGAAAATGGTAGGTGTGACCTTTAAAGACAAGAAGAGAGCAGAGTGAATTGGGGAACAAACGGTGGTCAAGGATATCATAGTTGAAATCAAGAAGAGGAAATGAACATGGGCCACGCATGTAGCGCGTAGACAGGATAACCGCTGTTCATTAAGGGTAACTAACTAGATTCCCAGAGAAGGCGGGTTAGGGCGAAGCGGGTTAGGGGGAGACGGAAGGTTAGGTGGGCAGATGAAAGTAAGAAGTTTGTGGGTATATATTGGCAGCAGCAAGCACAGGACCGAGTTGACTGACGGAACGAGGGAGGTCCTGCATTGGACGTAGTCAGGTTGATGATGATTATGACGATGATGATGATGATGAGGACAGTTATGAGGAAGTGGACAGTCTTCTCAATCCAAATGTGCACCAGAAAATGCACTTTCCATCGGTATCGACGTAGTTTAACGGCCAGTTTATTTTCGCTTGTTATCGCAACTTATATGGTAGCTTTGAGCAATTTACATCTGGAATTCAAATCAAGTGACGTTGGATCATGTACTGTGAATAAGCACCACACGTTGCTTACGGCTACCTCGCAAAGTAAATGCCACTCAATGTTTTTTAATGAATGGCAATTCAGTAGGTTTTTTTCTTTATTGTTGCAATCCAGTAGAAGCTCAAGTTAGCATCCACCTGGCCAGTACTCCCTCGAATCACTTATATTGGCATAAAAACCATCCTAGGGACGCAACTAAACACAAAGCAGAGGAAGAAGGAGACGAGCACACGCGCAAGGACAGGCTGTTAAGTCACGCCCCCAGGATGGTTTTAATGTTAAAGCACCAACTCGCCCAAAAGTTGATCGTGTAGCAGTTCTATCGTGTAACTGCAATAGAGTGAGGAACATTTGTCGTCAGTGAACTTGAAGGTAAATTTGCGTCAATGCCTTCATCTCCTACACCTGTGCAGTTAAGTGGACTGGTGCTCCCTCGCCTCATTCTTTATACTCTGCTTCAATTTCGTCTAAGTCCCACCCAACATTGCCACGGACGTCAGCAAGCAAAGGCTTGGCGTCTGCTATAGTAGGCTTCCTATAAGGCTGTGTAACATGTAGGTACACAGAACGCGGGAGGGGGGGGGGGGGGGTAATTTCCGGAGTCATCTACTTCGGCGTTCCGGATAATCTTATCGTGATTTCGTGATGTTAAATTCAAAAAGTTATCCTGCAATATACCTAAATTTCTCATGAGACCACCGGAATCCTCTGCTGCGATAGCTTTGTCTATGTGGAGCTTCCCATAGCTAGTAAAAGCAGATAGCCAATATATATTTCCTGTTCTCTTGGAGTATTATATACTTATTTCCCTTACAGTGCACCTGAAAAATACAATAAATTGGCCTATGAGTATAAGTGCCACAGTATCTCCTTACAGGGAACGTAAAACGATCTAACAAACTTACGTAACTGACTTACATGCGCAACCTAAAAGTGTAGCGTGACCTTGGTAGCACGTAAAATAACACGCTTGTTCGCAAAGAAGACATTGCTTCATCAGTTTCGAAATTTCATTGGATAATCTACAGTGCAGGATATCTTTAGGACCATGTGCGCCACACTATTAAGAAATGATACTACAAAAATATCCGTTTACTTGAAGGTGCGTTGCAGGCCGGCACGGTGAAATTCAGAACCACTTTTTCGCTCCTGTTTCAGTACCTCCCCAATAAACATTCAGAACTTCGGGCATATGTTATCTTTAAGGGGTACCCTAAGCTATCGCGAAGAAAATTATTGGTATTCTGCAGAGGTTTTCTAAAGCTGCATAAATTAAATTGTTTAGTCAGGAATTGCGTAACCATATGGTAGCGCTCATACTTTGTTAAAACATCCCTCTACATGTCATTCGCCGGAATCTGGCATTTCACTTTTTTTCATAAAATATAGCAAAGCACTCTCCAATCACTCTTTGTTCACTCACCACCATTCACGTCTGCTCGTAGGTCACATTGTCATGGAGTGAATGTCTCGTTTTCAAACACTGTCACGTGCACACAGTCATTTCTTCCCAAAGTCTCAGTCAATCAGAATAACGTACCATCGTTTGTAGTTAGCATACGTGACCCCATTCTTTTCAGGCATTTTCTTGGGAACATGATCTTGAACTGCAAAATTCTGTTATTTTTTTCTGTTTCTTTTGCTTTCTTCCTGTTTGTTTGGTGCTCTGAGGTGGTGCCCTGTACTTTTTCCTAATATATACTGTTTAAATGAGTGTCATCCTTTACTTTTTGTCTTAACTGTGCATTGATACCGTATTTGATTGATTTATTGTGTATTTTTGCTTGTTTTTCTTTTCTCTTCACAGTTGTTCCGTGTTTAATACAATCGTGTACTTACCGATGCCATCTATACTTTACTGAATGTAGCATGAGGGCATTTCAAATAAATAATAAATAAATTGGTGATCTAGCTCCTCTGTACCCTATATTGAGACCGACCACCAAATCACTGACCACGCGACAAAAACATTTCTAATTTTCCTTCTATTAAGCCTCATAAACAAAGTCTGTGTTGTAACGGTTCGGTGTGACACCACAGATAACAAAATGGTTTTTTGAGATAACAAGTTAAACGCATCAACTGATACCCCACAGTAAGCAGGCACGCATTAGAAAAACACAACGAGGCAGGTGCTCCTGCCGTCATGTCTTATTCTTTGATTTTTGATAGAGCTCTAGTAATTTCGGTGAAAGATAACTTTTGGTGCCGTATCAACGATATACCCGCTGGATTGGTATACCCTTGGGAATACTCTGATTGAGCCGAAATCTTCAGGTGACTATAGCAAGCCCCTCTTGTCGAGCTACGAGCTAAGTGTCTAAGTTATAAAATAGTGGGCGTAACACTATCACTGCTGATGAATGCTCCAAAAGGAAAACCGTTTTTGTGCGTAGAACTTTTCAGTAAAAAAAATTGCTATACGAAGGAAGTGATTTAGTGTTCTCCATCATGTATTGTTTGTATTTGAACAAATGGAAACTGAATTTTCACAAGACAGAGAGCACTCGAAATTCAAATATGAGACATGAATGCCCATATCACAATCTAAATGTCGTACCGTACAGCTGTAGAAATACCATGAGCTCGAGCGCTAACAGAAAGAGGCGGAAGTTGTTTTGACTGCTGCATAGAACAGACACTCCCTTAGCTCCACCCTGCGGACAAAAGCAAGCGAAAGCATTTCACTCATGCTGGCGTTTCACAACAACATCAAGAAATTATCGCAATATTTACTCAAAATTATGTTTATGAAGTTTCCAGTTAGTAAAAAGCATTTAGAGGCATTAGAGAATCTTACTTTTAGCCAAAAATACTGCATTCGAAGTACGCAATTTTTCCACAGTAAAAATACACATTACGCAAATTTAAAAAGAAATTTAGCAACTCTCATTATCGGGCTATTTTTGCGCTATACGTTAACTTCACTGCCAAAATGCTGTTTCCTATTTTTATGCCTAATCCAGGAAGACGTTTGGTTGACTTCTTGACTATTTATTCAACCGCTACGTTGGTATGTTCACTACGATTATGTGTGTATGTGTGATTGCGCGCGTGTGTGTGTTTTGCGCCTTATACGTGTGGACAATGATCATCTTTCATATGGACTTAGGAATTGGTCACTGGGAAAATGTTTGCTTTTTCACCTTTTTAAGTAAATGTTTAATAGTAAATTCTGTAACAAAGGCGTGAAATTAAAATTGAGGCTTTAGGTCTTATAGAAACACAGCGCTGGATTATCTAACTCATTTTTAGGGCTCTTTTAGAGCGCTAAAATAGGTTTTAAAAAGCACCATTTTCTGACTGCTTCGTATAACATCATTACACAAATAGACGTTAACAGGTTTCGATGACATCATTGACCGATTCCTAAAGACAAAAGAGCCATTTTACATCTAAGCTTATCACAGAAAATAAAAGGTAAGGTGACACTTACAGGTATTACCGCAGGTATGCTTAAGCTGAACAGGACCAAGCAAATGAAGAAATGCGTTGACCTCCTGTTCACTATCATCGGTGGGTGAGATACGGACAACACTTCGATGATGATGTCGGGCACAATAAGCTGCGACGTATTTATTGCGTAAGAGGCGCAAATATTTAGACAGATTATCACTATCTACAGTAACGCCCAGTTCCTGTCAGTGGTTTCCACCGAATGCATAAATGTTGCTTTCTCCAATAAGATATGACACCTAAATCGTACTTTCAAATCCACCTTTCCAAAGGCAACTTTCTTCAAGTGAAACATTACTCATGCAAAAGCTTTTGGCAAGATGATGCTCGTCTGAATAATCAGGAAATAGAAATATCCACACAATATCTTATTATTTGGCCAAATATACACTCATCGGCAGGTGTTTCATTTTTCACTAGTTTTTCACATCTTTTTCGAGGTAGAAAATCAAAAAAACAACCAGGTTAAGCTGATTGCAGAAACGTTCATTGCAGAAATATGTGCATTGTTCCCACGTCCACGATGGATTCAAACCTATGAAGATTTGTTTTTTTTTCGCCACACTGCGGTGTTCTAGTGGCTAAGGTATTCGGCTGCTGATCCGCAGGTCGCGGGACCGAATCCCGGCTGCGGCGGCTGCATTTCCGATGGAGGCGGAAATGTTGTAGGCCCCTGTGCTCAGATTGGGTGCACGTTAAAGAACCCCAAGTGGTCGAAATTTTCGAAGCCCTCCACTACGGCGTCTCTCATAGTCATATGGTGGTTTTGGGACGTTAAGCCCCACATATCAATCAATTTGTTTTTTTTATCATTCTAACGAATAACTCTACGAATTCACGCTGTGTGCAATCTACAGCAGTCAGTGTTTTGAACCCCACACATCGGACTACGACAAATGGCTGTATTAGGTTTACGATTATGAGAAACGCAGGCCTCCATTACTTACAAACTTCGGTAGCATCATGGACACCAGCCATAGGGAATGGACGCGACTCCAGAACTCAGGAAACGGCACGAGACTCACAGTTTGGTGGGAGATGCTCACGATGAAGTTGAAGTCTGCAGAATGTGTGGATGTCGCCCCTTGGCATTCAGTCCTTCTTGAGCATCGTTTGAATAATATCTGATATACCTATCAGCGAGATACATGCCGTTTGCTTTCTTCACTTATTATCAACAAAAGATAACTGCTACCTTCACCTTAATATTATTTAGAAGGGGCGCAGCACGCGTGGTTCAGAAGATTCCGTCGTACGTCAGCTCTCGCCATCCAAAAAAATAAAGCAGACAGCTAAACAGCAGTAACCGTCTAGTAAAATACCAGCACATTGTTGAGAACTAACACTAAGGCACCAACCAAAGGTAGTGTCAAGACCGTAAGAACTCAAATCGTAAGAAAGCTGTCGTACTCTGCTGGAGAATACGCTTCATGAACAAGGATGTCAGCACACAAATACGAGACGAGCTTATATCAAATATCCAAAATGAGGAGTCCTTGAAGCAAAAGCTGCACTGTACAGCTTGAATGTACCGAATACGTTCACATGGCAAGACCAACACATATATGGTGTGTATCTAAATATGCAATTTGAATTCAAATGAACATCTTCAATAACGCATACAAGCATACAGTGTTTATGAACAAAATAAAAACCGAACGCATTCAGTTAGAGAAAATTCCAACATACATTGTTATTATCAAAAACAGTGTTAATGACAGCATTAATAAAGCACTGATACGAACATGGCTGATGCTCAACGGTTTACACTGTTTACAAAACACTGAGCGCTAATAAATAGTACAAGCAAACAAAAGACGTATAAACGGAAACTGCTTCGTTTATTTTATGCCTTCATTCAAATTTACAAAAGTACTTTCCGGTTGGTTTGCTCATCGAAGTACTTCGCGTAATAATTTATTTAGCAACGAAGTTATATATGAGTACCTTCATGAGATTATTTGTGCACGTGTACGGCACGAACCACTTGTTTCAGCTACAAGTGCACGAGTCACTTTTTTTACGTTTCAAGTCGGGACGTATACTTCAAGAACTATTTGATGTTTTAGGAACCAAAACACAATCAACACAGGCTTCAGAGATCGTTAAGAGTGGTCGCTCACATTATATAATGTTTTTTTTTAACGTTGTGCGGTGAGGTGAAAATAGGGTACATTTGCTATTTGTTGAAGCGCACGTATTCGAACTTGAAAAAGAGAGGGGGTATTACCTTTTGTGGTAGTCAATCACATAAGCGCACAAAAGCTCCAATATAATTCAAACAAGGCGTAATAATATCTGCAGTATTAACCTTTCTGGGGAAAAAATGCCGACATCAAGAAAGCTCCCCGGCGGCAGATGACAACAACTTGGCTACTTGTTCTACATGTTAGGCCAATCCCTATTTTTTGAAAACGCGACACCTAAATTGTTTCTGTTTCCTCAAAGCTTCAATAGGAGCACCATTCAAGAAATGTTCTACATTGAAACGAGGTTGTCTGAATCTAGCCTTGAATAATATGGCCATTGATTTCTATCTGTTATTTGTGAGGGCATTCTTAGAAGACCATGCTCCCAGATTAGTAAAAATAATGCGAGATTAGTTCAATAGATCACCAAGCTAATGACCAGAGACAAACTTGTAACGCCAGTGTACAGCGAAATGAATGCATCACTAACAAACTCAGTGATATCAATTACATCAATAATTAATGGGTATATCTACTCATAAGCTGTCTACCCGTCAAATAGTAGAAAAACAAATACTGCTTCACCTACGCCAGCCAGCGAACGCACCTTTGTGCACCAGCATGTGGATGTTGATGCCTGTAGCGTACGACAGGTGTCCCAAGAAGAGGAAGGAAGTGAACGTGCCGATGCCCTTGCTTGCCGTGTCCGCAATAAGTACAAATACCACGTCCCTGTTTTAAAATATGAGTTTAGTTCAGGCTAGGAGAACAATAAATGTTTTGCGATGTTTAGGAATGTTGCTACAGAATGATAAATATCCGTTTATACATGATGACCTACTGTAGCCATTAAACAATATTATCCTGAATAGATGTTTTAACATGAACTAAAATCTCCAATTAGAGCAGTGAATGTCCCTGTGATAGTAGTTTTGCGTTGCTCTAATTGTAGATGGTACTTACAAACAAGTGCAACAAGAATTCGATTGCTGCTAAGGACATTCTAAGAAGTCAAAAACGCATCGTAAATAGTTTATATGGTTAAATATTACCACCAATAAATACCAAACCATTTGTAGCAGTCCTTAACCATTACAACATGGATGAAATCTGTCTCAAAATATTAGTGGACATTGTTTTGTGCCTGGGGAATAAATAACGACCGATGATGTGGCCCACTGCGAGCAAGTGATAAACCTTTTTTTTTTCAGCAGTAATTTGTCTACGCTCAATCAAGATTGCTAGAGCACTGAATCACGTATAAGAGACGCACGTGGCAGGCGACCCCTTCAACCTAGAGATGGCACTTATCGTATGCAGCTGCTGCTGTGCACTGGTGCTCTAATTCCACCTCCCTGCCCGGCAGTCAAAAGAGCACGAAAGAAACTTTCTTATACTTTCAGAGAAACGGGTGAAACGTCTTTATTCGTAATAATTAGTCGTGCATTAAGTGACGCACACAAACAACATTCATGTTTTATTCACCATGTCGGCTACAATATCAAGCATTGTTAGGAAAACACTGCATCGCAACGGTGGTGGCGGGTTATGATATGAATGAAAGACAGACCCATCACACACAATATATATTTCGTGCTTTAGGTATTAAAATATTAGTGGACTTTATTATAGTGGTTTGCAGCTTCAGTTCACTTTTGTTAGTTTAGCCCATATTTTAAAAATATTCACAGGGTCACTTATGCATTCACCTAAGGCGGTTTGAAGGCGAAACCCTGCTCTTTTTCTGCTCAGTCGTTTTATTGATCTTGATCAGTCACCCTCCGAAAAGCTTTTCACATTTAAGAAGGCGTTGCATTTTTTTAGAAGTGGAGACATTGCAACCTGTCTGCATTTCATCTACTTTAGCGCTGTGTTCTTGGCTTAAGTCAAAGCATCATGTGATCAAGTCATCATAGTACTACACTTGATGACAATAAATTGTTTGGAAGCTGTGATGGGATACAGGGAGTTCAACATGTGAGGATCTCTTCTTGCACCACTCGCATTGGCACTGATGAAGAACGCCAGTGTATATTAGTGATTGACGAAGCAGCTGAGACTTTCCCCATAATAATATCATAGCCTTTCTTTATCCTTGTTCTGTTTTATTATTAGCATTCTCTCTGCCACGCGACCATGCGAAAGAACTACATAACGTTTAAACATGAATAACTAATATTTTCTTAATAAGAGTACATGAGTGCTACAAAATTTTGTGTCTTTATGTCTTAAGAGACTGAATTACTTCATCGGCAAAACATAAAACGAACACCAGAGCGAGTTCATCAAGTGAGTTGTGAATGAGTGATGTGATGATCTCACATCACGAGAAAATTTAAAGGGAACTCACTCTTGAAGCCTGTTGTTGAAACAGTTAAATCGCTCGATGCCTAGGTACATAGTCCCAGTGACTCCGACACTCTCCAGTGACACGTACAAGGCGTTCGACCACATCTGAAATTGAGATTTTATAGCTTAGATGTCATTCTCAATGATTACACTTGAACAATGTTTACTTATTTCATCTCCTGATAAACTGAAAGGCTAACACAAGTAGTAAGACTACTGTAAATGAAAAAAAAAAACTATGGACATTCTGCTGTGCTTTTCTGATTAGTTTTCAGAGAGTAGCCTTCGCTCTGGTAAGATCCTGAACGTAGCGGATTAAAACATATAGTACGTTCCTCCGTTACGTGCCACTTTATTTTGGCTATGATACTACGTTCGATAGAAGATAGCACTGTTTTTCCAACGTTTGTAAATATTCTGGCCATTTCACTCGTTTTTGACATGGCATCACTGCATCACTTTTTGACCTGTATACTGCACTCATTTTTGACCTGGCACTTTGATCAGATCAGCGGGGTGGTAATTCTGAGATCGAAGGTTAAAGTGAAGTTTGAAACACTCAATCAATGCGCATTTCCCTTCTCCATAACCTCGTCTAAGAGTACGTTACGTGTGATTAAAACGAACCACATGAAATAAAGTAAGTAATGAGTAAAAATATAGTACTCCTAGCCTTCTCTACAGAAGCCCTGTTCACGTTCTCTTTTTTATATGTTATTTGTTCATTTTACAATTTATGCATTTATGCTTGTATTCTTTTTATTGGCTGAAGTTTCTCCTCCACCATAAGACAAGTTTCCATTGAAACATTGACTACTGCCAGAGTCAGTGACGTGTGTGTCGATAAGAAAAGCTCACAAGTTGCAGTTTCGTGGTGTATGGAGTTGCACGTTGACACTCATCTGATAAGTAATGCGTAAGGAAGCCACAGGAAGCGTACCTCCAAATGAATTGAGTAACAATCATAAAACTTCAAGGCTTTCGAAAAAGGCTGAAACAAAATCTATCACATGTCTGACAGAAGAGACTACTTGCACACCACCCTGCTTGATGAGTGCCATGTCGAACTTGGCGACACACGAACGCCTTTGTTAGGGAAGACCATGATATATAGATCTATACGGTTTATTCTGCTATCATTCTTATTATACTCTGCTGATAAGAAGAACACACAAGTGTAACATCGTTTGCCGTTCATTATCAATTGGAACACCGGCAGCGATACTGGGAAACAGAAAGGGATTGCCCTCTCTCAAGTTCTGAAAGCCTGACAGAGCTGTAGACAAGCTGTAAGGTTATTACAATAAAACCACTAAGGAGCGACTCCTTTCTTGCCCCTGTTCAGAATATATATATATATATATATATATATATATATATATATATATATATATGTATTGCTTTCTTGCTATTTGCTGCTCGCAGCTGGTTATTTTTTCACCCACTTTTCTTTACATTTTCTTTACATTACATTTGTTCTAATAACTTTCCCTATACAATCCTTGGCATTATTGTCTGTTGTCTGTTAGATCTCATTATTATTGTGTCAAAACACGGAAAAACGAGCCCTTAGGTATACACTTGTTTACTTCATATATATATGCGTGACTTGTCTGTATCATTTTTTTTTATGTCATGAATTCAGCCTATTTGCAACGCTATATACAAACAGTCAATGGTCGTTTCACACAGGGCACCTTGCAAGACGATGTTTGTGAACTCTCTCTCATCCACAGGGGATCCACATGGAATTAATAGATACCTCCAAGCTGGTAAGTGACGACCAGTTGGCATGGAAGAACAGTCGAAGGCCCCACGAAGCACCATTTAGTGTTGACGCTCGCGCCAAGAGCATTAAGGTGGTCACAATGTGCAGGAGAACAATGGCATAGAAGAACTGCATAAGAGTGAAGGAACAGATACCAAGCAGTCACTTACCGCTAAGTGATCTCTTTAAGCCGCATAAAAGTTGTAAGAAAAACTTACTACTAAATATCAACAACCTATTCATTAGCATTGCTGGTTTCCGAACTCTCCTTTTTTTGCGTTTAAGTGAAAGTGGCGCCCGCGGTATAACATTGGTGCTGATGTCACGTAAGGCATGTAATGAGCTGCCGTTTGAAAGTGAGTGTGGCTAACGTTACTGGTGAAATAATGAAATACACATTGCTCAAATCACACAAAAATATCAAGCCGCCTTGTAAGACGCAATGCAAACTGCGGCATAAGCTGTTGCGCGCCCTTCGTTTCGCATTAGATTGATTCCCACAATGCGTGAAATCTCATAAGACTACCTTCATTTATGAATAATTGCTACGACTGCGTCATAAACCTGGCCCACTTTTTTCAAGTAAAACTCACAATTAATAAATGTCAGATCTGTTCGTTTAGGAAGCTACCAGCTTGCTATTTATTGTGGACTTTTTCTCGTAATATATACCATTTTTTTTCGACAAAAACGCACTTTTTTTCTGCAACACAATTCAGTCGAACAAGTCACCTACCACTTTGAGCTTCAGAAATCCTTTGTGCGTGATCGCGAACACCAGCAGCCAGATGACAGCGATAGCAAAGACTGGCTCTGCCCAAAAGGAGTCGATTGCACCTGGCTCCCAGATTGTCTGTCGACGGCTGCATGCAGGGAACATGAATGAGACGACATGCCGCTTGATTATAACACCGCCTCATAAGTCGCACTATATAATATTGCTAACCACATAGATATTGTCACGTAGTCACGGCAATGACAACGCCAACAGTCTGAGTGTCAAAGAAGGAAGTTTTTTTTTACGAAAGTAGCGAAAACAAAACTAAGAGTCTGATTACAGCGATATACGCATGCACTGATACCAGTGAACAGAGAGTCGGTCATCAATATTGTTATCCAAAGCAAGGCACGTCGACAATTATACAGACTGAACTCAGCTCTTCATCTTTGCCTGCTCACACCTAATAGATGATGCAAAAAAATCTAGAATGATCTCAGACAATATGGCGCAGTTTGTGTAAGAATGTGGTTTGCGCGGACAACCGTACACACCCTTTTCATAATGTGTACTATATATATATATATATATATATATATATATATATATATATATATATATATATATATATATATGTATATATATATATATATATATATATATATGTTTTCTCTGTATGAAGTAACTTACTGTTCTTTATTTATAATGACGCGGCCGTATTATTCGTGGTTTCCTTTCCTTGTTAATAGCGATCAAGAGTTCCTAAGAAATGTGTATTACAAGATGTACTAACAGTGTTTCAATTGTGTTGTTTATGTATCCTCAAAATCTATAAAATTTTTGTTGATATACTTCTCGCTTACAAAGCCAAAATACCACAAAAAAGCAAAATACTACATTACTGCAAAGGATCTTCGACTTTTGCGAGCGGTACATAAAAAAAAATGAACCATAAGAAAATCCACAAACAAAAACCCACCATTTCGGCATTTTATTTGTGTCCATTTATTTTCCCAGAATTTTGAATTGATAGTTTATAGGGAGCAATCACAGTTTTTGTGAGCTATATTTGGAAAAAGAAAATGAATGTCCCTAAACAAGTTTCTTCCTATGTACATGTAGCTTCATATATGTTTGACGTTCTTCTGCGGCTGTCAAGGCTTCCTTTTTTTTTGCAAGTGTTATGTGATACTGGTGCTCCCCCATAGATTAGGTGAACAGGGCGACCCCCAGTGAACATATTCTAACCTTGTAACATATCACATAACAATTCATCCTTGACCCGCATAAGCAGGTTCCTAATAGTGTGGATCGTGCCATACCTACATGTCGTTGTAATCAAGGCAAGTACCCAACACGTTGGACCTCGATGTTTGAAAAGCAGTTCCTCCCAGGGTCTGGGTCAGTCTGATATTTCAGGGTCTTGAGAATAAGTTCGTGCTCACGTTATTTTTACCTATGATCTGAATGAAATGGGTATTTTACTATTTCTGTTCCCCACATTTTTGCTCTGAGTGGACAGGCGGATCACTAGGATGTGTTATTTAAAATAATGCTAGGCCCTCGAACGTCTTCTGCCTCCTTTTACGCGTGAATTTTAACTATGCAGATAATAAATAGTCAGTAATGGTAACTACTAAAGCAAACTTTTTATGAAGATTTCGTCAATTTTTCTAGATACAACGCGATAGGTCTCGATAGCGAGACTGTGGAAGCAACCAACAACAGAACAATACCTTATGTAAAATGTACAGAAATATTTCCTGGTATAACGTCCTCTTCCAGGACAAAATAAGCGTGTAAAATCGACCACTCACAAGTGATATGGTGCTGCTGTGTCTGGCAAGTCCAGTATGCAACCTGTTGCTTCATCCTTGTACTGCTCCGAAGGAATCAGAATTACTTTGTTTCCGCTTGACACTGGAATGCCCTCACTCGTTGTGTCATGGCGAAAGGTATCAGTAAGATCATCTCTTGCCAGCTTACATGGGGCCTGCACGAAATTTAAGTCTCGAAATCAGCGTTATTACCATGAAATTGTGTAAAAGCACATTCAAAGTGCTAGCCTTAAGTACATCTCTGCGTGATCCCTTCAGTACACCACACTTGACAGAAGCGGTACAAACACCAACGTGTCTTACACCATGGTTACGATCGTGTTATGAAAGCACCATGCGACATCATATTATAGTCAAAAATGAGATAAACCTGTGACGTCGCGATGAGGACGTCTGGACGATGGCGTCATAAAAGTTACACCAATCCCCATTTAAGGGAAATCATGTGAGGATGCGAAGCAGCGCTGGTGTTCATTTCTGTTTGTCATTGTTGTTTCCATTTGTATGTTTCCATGCATGTTTCATTAGTGTAGAGTTGCTTGTACGTTGTTTACCCCTTATGTTGCCCGCTCCCCATTTCTGTGCGTTACCTAATGTGTGCCACAATGTGAACACCGAGTGCTGCTAGGAGAGTGCAAGGGAGTGAGAGCACCCAGCATTATGTACGAGCGCACCTCTGCGGAGGAGAGTTCCCTCCACCACAGCTGCGGCGTAGGTCCTCCTCCCGCCTTTTCGCTTTAGAGCGAGGAGAGGGTTTTCTACCTCCTCGCGTGAGCGTGACGAAAGGGGAAAGAGATGGCGCATGCACAGTGGAGGAGTGGACGGTCGCTGATGGGCGGACACAGCCCCGAGGTAAACTTGCTTCGAATCTGAAAATTCGGCAGTTGTCACGGTTCGTTGGAATCGGTTTCATGCGAAGCAGTCGGTGAGTAATTGTCTATGCTGAATGTATTGGCTTTGAACTATGCGTTACGGGTGGATCCACGTGCGTATGTAAGTCTGGTAGTTCTGGGTATATAGTGGTCTTAACCGTAACATGGACTACATTGGTGTTAAAGGGTCACGTATGGTCTGACGTAACGTCAGCATTCACGCTACAGCAAGGATGTCTATATTATAGAAACGCAAAGCACTTTACATCGCGACAATGTGGATTTCATTTGTTTTATTCGTTTCAATAGGCGTGGTACATGAGGAAAAATTTGAGGCAGCTGAAAGAAACAAGTAATAAAATCCGTTCAGTTTGAGCGGTACCTGAGATTACGATCTGGACCTCAACGCTCGGGGGCACAACGCGTCGCCGTGCTTGTGCGCCATACATACACTCTCTAGCCTTCTGGCGGTGCGTAAATTATACGCACAATTTATAGTTGACAAGCACGTCTGGAATACACTTCAGCACAATAGCCTGAGCTATAACCGGACAGATCGTGCAAGGGGCCCAGATTGGCATGTTTCGTTGGGCCGTATGCGCGTATATAGGGGCCGCAGGGCATCCATGCATTGGCTTTCCTTGCGAATCGGTTATGGTGTGCATCGAGAAGGGAAGATAGGTTAGCAATGGGGAAGGCAATATGCGCACGTTCCGATTACGCTATATTGCAGTTTACTCTTGGAAGCGAAGCTGTAGCATCCTCCAACTTTTGTTCGCGTTGCTGTTGCTGATGACCATCTGCCTTTATCCTTTCTCCTTCTGTGAGCACAAAGACCGAGCTCTCGGGCCCGCAAATTTGAGGCTCGTTACAGTTGGGTGAGAGCTTGATTTGGTTCGCAGACAAGATCTAAGAAACCACTTCGGCTACACTGGAATGCTACCACCGCACACGAATGCTGCGGTAGCGCTTCAATGTCGCCGTGGTCCTTGCCCCCGCCACTAGGATGCCTGCCACGTGAGCCATGAACCACGTGCACTTTTTTCCCTTCCAACTTTTCCTCGTTTTTATTGAATCTGGCAGCTAGTGATGATTGCAGGGGCTGCTTGCAACACACATATATCCGTGCGCACACTGCCATCCCCGATGTCACACTAGCCAAGCCCGATTCAAAAGAATATTGTGGAACCTAGTGTCGTCCCTCAGCAAGCGACAACTCAACGCAGCATAGGTACCATGGGTGAAGTCACAGGCATCCTCCTACTGTGGGTTTAGCCGTGGTTTATGATGATCACTCTAGTTCACTATACTGAAAACCATTGCCGCAAGGCAAGCGGAGTTCACGGCGCTGGTGTTCATGGCGCCTACGAGCGGTGACGTTCCTCACGATGCGGTGTATGGCAGTCACTGCATTGTGATGTAGATCACAGACCACGACGTAGATCACAGACCCGAAAACTCGGTCTTCGGTATGAAGCTGTGTGCTCACGCCACAGGAAGAAAGAACAAAGGCGCATGGCTATCGGCAGCAGCAACGCGAACAAAACTTGGAGGATTCTTCAGGTTCGCTTTCAAGAGTAAACAGCAATATAGCGTAATCGGAACGTGCTCGTGTCACAAAGATATATACTATATAAAGGGTAGCCACTGGAGCCTATTTGCGGAACAGCAAGAAAGGGTACGACCACCCAATAGATGGCACACCCATCCTTGCTTTTACTTCCTGTTTAAGACATGTAATGGCCTCTCCAGGAGGACAATTGTTGCCCAACTTTGGCATCAATTTTGTGCAAGGAAGAACTTTTATTACCTTGTGCAATTTTATCTATCTGCTCTGCATCATGTCTCGCTGAGGACATATAATGCACCACAACATAAAACAAAAAAGCATGACTGCAAGGGGTTGCCTTTCTGAATGTGTTTTGCACAAAGAGGCACATTATTGCGGTTTAGATGTGCTGTACAAGCGTTCCCTTCGCGGAAGCATGGGTGAGTAGCCTGATTGTATAGACACTCGCTTTCGGAGCATGAAGATGCGGGTTCAAATCCCAGAGTTGGAAAGAAAATATTGGCAGATTACACGTACAGTGGGAATCGATGATATGCGAAGCACGATTGAGAAATGTTTATATGTTCTTTTAGAGTCAAGAACGTTACGGAGTGAAGGTATATGATGCCGTACATGACTTCCGTACCGTGATTATCATGTCTATATGTGTCGTTTAGCTTCGTCATCACGTGATACCAAATTTAGTATACGTGCATCAAGCAAAACGGCCGCGAGCATGCTACGAGCGTGGTATGTTGTCATGTTTTTACATGACACGCGTGTTAGAGTTATCATGTTTGCACCAGTTTATATTTTATCATCCGTTGACGTCACGTAACACCGACTTTGGTATATGTGGAGCTAGCAAAACGACGGTGAGCGCATCATTCAGGGCCCATGCAATGTACTCAGATGTAGCGTTGACGAGTGCGCAAGCTGGGCACAGCGACGCTACGCTTGCAAAATACGAGCGCTTATAGTCTGATGCCAGGTGCGACCAGCGTCCGTCGGCGTGGCCCGACGACAACCGGCGCGAAATGTGACTTGCTGCATTTCGCACCAATGCGTTACCCAGACAACACTGCGTCTACCTCTTTTCGTGACGGAGGGACGCTGGACGCACTCAAACGCGCATGCGTCAAAGCAACGCAGTGCAACGCGCGCCTGCCAGTATATGGCAGGCCCGGCGCCTTTTGTTGCAACGCCGGCTGACGCGACGATATGAACGCCGGCGAGCACTCGCACCGCGTCATGTCGAAATGTAATGGCGCCTGGACTGTGGCATGTAGTCATGTTCTCACATGACACGCATCTCATGATTATGATGTTCGCACCAGTCACATACCTTCATCATTCATTGACGTCACGTAATGCCCAAACTTGGCATCTGGAAAGCTGGCGCAACGGTCGCGAGTGCTTCATCAGTATGGCATGTGGTCATGTTGTTACAGCCCCGCCGCGGTGGTCTAGTGGCTAAGGTACTCGGCTGCTGAGCCGCACGTCGCGGGTTCAAATTCCGGATGCGGCGGCTGCATTTCCAATGGAGGCGGAAATGTTGTAGGCCCGTGTACTCAGACTCGGGTGCACGTTAAAGAACCCCAGGTGGTCGAAATTTCCGGAGCCCTCCACTACGGCGTCTTTCATAATCATATATTGGTTTTGGGACGTTAAACCCCACATATCAATCATCAGTCATGTTGTTACATGACACGCATGTCCTGATTATTATGTTTAGACGCGTCATTTACCCATGTCAATCATTCGCGTCGCGTAAAACCGAGTTCGGTACATGTGAAGCTAGCGAAACAGCCACGAGCGCATCGTGAGCGTAGCTTGTAATGATGTTGTTACATGACACGCATCTCATGTTTATCATGTTTGCACCAGTATCATAGCTTTGTCGTCCATTCACGTCCCATAATTCCAAATTGTGTATAAGAGAAGCTAGCGAAACGGCCGCCAGCACATCATGAGCGTGGCACGTAGTCATGTTGTTACATGACACACACCTCATGATTATCATTTTTACACCAGTCACATACCTTCGTCGTCCATTCACGTACCGTAATACCAAATTTGGTATATGTGACGCTAGCGAAACAGCCATGAACGCATCATGAGCGTGCCATGTAGTCATGTTGTTACAAGACACGCATGTCATGATTTTCACGTTAGGGTTGGTTGCTTGTGGTCCGAATGGAATCGTGTCATACCATACCAGTTACGCAACATGCCATGTGAACGAAACTACCACAAGAGCTGCAGGAAATCATGACTTGGCATCCATGTCATGATTGTCATGTTATGACTAGTGTAATATGTTCTTCATACAGTCATGTTAACACATACCAAGTTTGGTATCGATACCCTTATTGAAACGGCCAGGAGAGCTAAAAGTCATACGCGGCTAGATAGATAGATAGATAGATAGATAGATAGATAGATAGATAGATAGATAGATAGATAGATAGATAGATAGATAGATAGATAGATAGATAGATAGATAGATAGATAGATAGACGCCTAATGTCACTGAAGTTCGCGAAGAAATGCTTCGCATTTAAAAAAATTGTTAGTTTATGCTGAAGACACTATCGGGTCGGACCAACCACTTGTGGCGCTGAAAGCAGCGCAGTAGCTGGGCCAGAGGGGCCTACGGGAGTGTCCGCTCTTTATGTAAGTATGTTTCTCTATGCTCGTTTCGCCTTCCTAAACGGTAGTCTATCTTGCCTTCTCGATGCAAACCTTAACCGATTAACAAGAAAAGCCACAGCATAGACGCCTTGCGGCCCCTATATACACGCATACGGCCATACTAAACAAGCCAATCTGGGCCCCTTGCCCGATCTCTCCGGTGATAGCTCAGGCTATCGTGCTGAAGCCTATTCGAGACGTTCTTATCAACTGTAAACTGTGCACATAAATCACACACCGCCAGTAAGCTAGAGAGTGTATGCATGGCGCACAAGCACCGCAACGTGTTGTGCCCCCGAGCGGTGAGGTCAAGGTTGCAATCTCAGGAGGCGCTCAAACTGAAGGAATTTTATTACTTGTTTGTTTCAGCTGCCTCAAATTTTCTTTCACGCACCACGCCTGTTTTTTCGTTTAAAACCAATGACGAAAATGCTAACATCACAATTTCTAGCAAACAGGTTCTTTAACTCTATCGCCTTAGCTTTGACAGTGACATCGCAAGTCAAAAGCGGATTATCGTGCTGGAAAACCGTTGAATGCAATAAAAACGCCCTTGTCCGGTCTTGATCACGCAGGACAAACGTGTGCAGAGACGACCTGAATGGAATGCGAATGAATCTTCTGTGGTAATACGTCCCGTTTTTAGTGCTGTGGCAAAAAAAAGTATGATTTTGTTTCATCTTTTATCTGTTTACACTAAAAAACAGGCTCCAGGTAGCTATAATATGCGCACAATCTTATTTTTGTCCAGATAAGTTCACTGATTGATTTAAACTGCAGCATGATAATTATACAGCTGAGACAGCAATAACTTGCTAGGTCTAGTGTCCTAAAATCCCGATATCCCCACGATAAACGTTTTGGCCAAAGGCAGGAAATTTTTCGACCTGCTAGGGTCCTTGACCTGCGCCTCCATCTAACTACAATGTCGTGAAGATTTCGCTTCCATTTAAACGTGGGTGCTCGGGGCTTGATTCCATCGCGCGAACTTATGTTTTGCGGTTAAGTAAAATTAGCACCTCGGGGGTATTGCATGTTATAGAACTTGTTATCATCACCATCTTTATTACTGTGACTACGCCCACAGCATAACAGAGGGATCTCCTACCATCTGCCAATGAACCCGGCCTTGTGCTTTCAACTGCCACGTTACACCTGCGAACTTTTCAATCACATCAGCCCAGCTTACTTTTTATCTCCGCCTGGTTCGGTTGCCTTTTCTAGGACTTTAGTCAGTTGCCTTTATTATTCTGCTTATACGTACTACGTGCCCTGTCTATGTCCATATTTTCTTCTTAAACTCACCATAGGTGCCATTTACCAATAGTTAAAAGACGACAACAAAACATAGCAAACATGTTCGACATTGCGATCTTCCGAAAAGGCAAAGCATATTAGTCGCCATTTTCGTGCACGGCAGAACTTTACCCACCGAACCAGGCCGAATGGCGTAGCAAGAGAAGTTTCGCGTCATCCACCCTCCGGGACAGTCGTGATGCCAGTCGAATGACTTCGTCAGGGACATCAGTAACGCCAGGGCGTCCGCCAGGGCCATTGTGTCGGCGACCACGTGGGACAAGACGTACGCAGTGAGTGCGTAGCCAAAGCTTGCGTAATAAATAACAATCTTCACTATGACATTCATCGCAATCAAGGACGTCATTTTCAGATGCTGGTAGGCAGCACTAAAAGCAATTGACAAGTACTTTCAAAGGCCGCACACATGTCGAGCTCAATCTCACCATCAAAATTTCTGTTGCCATCGGCTGCACTTGTGTTGTCTTGGCGCTAATTTGTTGGAACAAATAGGCTACCAGTTTTCTGATAATTGTGTCAATAATGCTCGGGCTGCACCGCTATTCAAGAACCATGAACGCTCGATAAAAGCAGCTTAATTTCGCAGCCATGCAACAGCGCTGTTACTAAATTTGAGACAGACCCACCCAGGGCGTTCCCCGAGCAGAGAATCCTTGTTAGGTGGACACAAAAAAATCCGCACACATTTTCCCAAGGAAGCAACTACAGTAAATGCGCCTGAGCATGGTGGGGGCATCGCGTGAATATTTCATAGTTGGGTATGGCTTGGGAATGCCTAATTATTATCCTGTCTTTATTGCTCTTATTTATTCAATCACCGAAAAAGGTTGCTTTTAACAAGTTGCGGTAAGCTCATGTTGGGTTGCGCCCCACTACTGTTTCAAAGTACTTTCCTTCCATCAGAGCTACTTGATTCAAGCAAGGCGTCAAGTCAAGCAAACTGAATTCTGAACGCCTGATACAATGCCCCTGGGTGGGCAGAAAATACTTTAGCAGCGCGAGCAGTCAATTTTTTGTACGCTCCCAGCATCGGCCTTGCGAGTCGAGAGGGGAGGGGGGCGACAATTGGCACGAGACGCGAGAACAAACATGTGCAGTGGGGGTTTCGATACCACCTCCGATGCCGGATGGCGAAGTTAATTTAATGGAGGGATCATCTCTGTAGGTTCGCAGGTATCACGATTCTAGAAACCTATTTCAACCGATCTCTTGAGTGACTGAAATATGAATGACGATTGTGAAATATTTAGATATTGTTGTGAGGTAATAATTAGCAGATCGTGACTACATGAAGGGGGTGTTGGGTACCTGCAAACGTGTTAGCGCGCACCGAGTGACTTTCCCGTTGGGGCCACATGGGCGAATCGGTCAGTCACTCCGCGAGGACTACTGGACCGCATGGGGCATTTTTCTGTTTGGCGTTGCATAAGGTGTTGCCAGACTGCCACCAGAATTGGCAGATAAATTTGCCCCTGTAGTTGTGGCTTCTCCGTGAGAGTTTAGTGTCGTCCTCGATGAGTGCGTCCTCGTTGACTCCATCAAGCTTCGTCTTGCTGCACGGGTAGTTTTCGATTTGAACCGATGCGAGACAGTGCCGACGCCGGTGCCACCATGTTTAATCTGCGGCCGACTTGTTAAGTCACGTGGTTTGTTCTAGCGCAGCCAAGGCTGTGAAGCGGAAACGGGATCTGGTTTCTCGTGGCGGGAGAATTGCGCTCGGAAAGATTTTCGCGCACCAGCTGCGCGGCGTGGTTTTCCGGCAACTTTGGCGGCGAAACAAGCCAGTTTCCAGAGAGTTTCACCGGTTTCGCTCTCTTCGAGGCCAATTGTGAGCGCGCCTTTTGTTGGCCATGAGGAAACTCCTGAAGGCCGCCTCCCACCTCGCCGAACCATCGCCAGGTTTAGCATACGTTGCTTTGCGCTCCCATAGCATGTGAGCAAGCGTGGTTGCATACCGGCATGCGGTGAAAGCTTCATTGGGAAACACCTTTAGGTAAGTAGTCTGTAGAGAGGACCCATTAAGGTACATCTGTTGGCAGCAGTCTGAGAATAGGGACCCGAATACCTCTTAGGTTTTGGTTAATAAAGTGCGTAAGCTATCTACATAAGGTAAAAATATTTCGTGATTTTTTTTATTGTGGCTGAGGCTAGACTAAAACACAACGTTATTACTGTTGATGAGTGATAATATAATGCAAGTACAATTTAGAGAAGTGAAATATTTATTCCTTGTGAAACCACGTACTCCTAAAGAAACGTTCTCGGGCTGCATGAGCGTAGCTGACCTTCTCTTTGAGCGGCGGCAATGCACTATTGGTGGTGAATATTCAAACCAAATGATCAATTGCAAGAATGAAAATAGAAATTTCTTGTCTACAAGCTAACCCTAGATATATAAAATTTATCGCTCGAAAGCGTGCCGGAATTGTGTTTTCCTATTTAGAGTAGATCACGTGTGGACCATAAGAAGTTGTTCTTACCGAAGAACAGCGGAACTGTGCTGAAGATGCCCCTGTTCCCGTCTCCGACAAACTGGGCCAGGTTGCTCTCGAGGCGCATGACAGGAAACGCCACGAATAATAGGAAAGCAAAGCAGGCCAGCAGGAAAGGCACTGCACGGAAGTAAATGAGCATGGTGGTGTCGAGACACCAACGCAAAATATATGTACAGTCTCGACCACGTCTCTGTAGAGTGCATGAGCAGCCAGTTTTTGCTCTGCGGGATGACACTTTAAAGCCCTTTCGGGTTTTGACGTAGAGCCTGATTACTAGGTAGCGCGTGCTCCTGACACACCACGTCAGAACCCGAAACTGCCCGAAAGTGTCACCCCGGTAAGAAAACAACACTGCAGGCTGCTCACGTGGTCTGCACAAACATGGGCAAGGCTGTGCATCTATTAGAACCTGTTCAACATTCGATTACTTGAATTGAAAAAAAAAATAGGCAAGGAAGGCAAATGGGAGTAAATGAACGGCAGGGAGGTTAACCAGCCTATATGCAGCCGGTTTGCTACTCTGCGCATGGGAGGGGAATAGGGGAGATGAAAGACAGAGAGGAGAGAGGGAAGATAGATAAACACAGCACATTCCACAGCACACGCGTGCACACTCATAGTCCAGTCTTGTCTTTCGCGGTGTGTGACATTGCTGTTACAGCCGCTTGTTCAAGTCCATGTCACGTAGGAATTTCAACAGAGCTTTTGTCGCCTTCTGTTACAATGTCTTCTCTCGGGCACTTGACAGAATCGTAGTGTATTCAATGTCAGGAACGTAAGTGGCAGTGTCTGAAGTGAGAGGTGCAACAAAATGACGTTGATTCTAGTATGTTACTATAGAATTAGAAGCGCGCAAAAAAAAACGCGCGAGGCCAGCGCGGAACATGCGGCAAAGTCACAGCGAAAGCTGAAAGAGTGACCTCTCTAGAGCCTTTTGTATACAGTCTTGATATGACGATGATCCACGTCTAGCAGTGATTCAGCTGCCAAACACATGTATACACTTACCAAGCTCTTGTACATCAATGCACAATGGACAACTATACTGCTGTAAAAACATGCTAAACTACTGCGGTATTCTGACTCTTGTGACACAGGGGTCGGCCTTGTTTAGTTTTATTTCATGCCAGCAACTATATTTAGATGCCATCATGCCAAGTAGAATAATTGATTTGAGCTAGTCTAATCAGCTGAGTTTAAAGACATTAGCCCAAGTCCAACATAAGCATTTCTAGGCGGTTGTACTTCCTGCGTAACTTTGTTTGGTAGAGAAAAAATTGTTTTGAAACGCCCCATAGTTTTGTGTTCACAACGTCTCACCTCCACCATAAGCGATGACCATCATGGGAAACTGGGTTGCATTGGCACTCCCGGCTGTCATCGCAAACAGGGTGCCAAACTTGTGGGTCCAGCTTCGATAAGTGCCGCTCCCCCAACGTAGTTCTGGTGAGCCCTGCAAATCAAGGACGGTGATGATTAGGTATCGATCGAGGTGTGCCACGTAAAGACGCAACGGTGAAAGGTTTTTTTTATTACGATGTATAAAGTCATAAGCTTTGCAATCTGTTCTGTAGTTGCGTAATAGAATGCGAATTCCACACATTTTATCTACAAATAGTTTGATGATACACCTAAAGCGCCACAATAAATACTTGCAAACTTCATCTGCTTTACTCTGCTTGCATCCCGTGAAGCCTACTAAAATTTAAACAAAGCATGGCAGGTTGACATTACAACCACAGCACGAAATTCAGATGTTGAATTACGGTTTCTTGAAAGATGGAGATCAGGGTAACATCATGGTATATCATTTGCCAAGAACAGCGAAGAAATCGGGACAATTGAAGCTTGGCGTCAGCGTGTCAGACACATTGCTCTTCGGAAGTGTTCAGTAAGCATTTGGTTTAATCAGAAGTGAATGCTATCCCTAGAATGCTCTGTTCAGGCTGAATGGACCCTTTTCGCTATTCGAAAGTGTGCTTTTCTACACTGCATACTTGTCCAAGTAATGGCGGCGCCTGTTGTACTTCATGAGAAAAGGCAGTGCGATCTAAACGTGTGGCGGCTTCTGTGTTTTGAGTGTTTATATCGAGAGAGCTCACTCTATATTTTTGACATCATTGCGGAAGCAAACCACGCTTGAACAGGCTATTAGCAGTGAGTGAGTAGATACCATTACATGTTCAAATGACTTAGAAGAAAAGCTAACTTCATGCTTTTGAAAACAAAAGCCTATTACCATAGCGTCTTTTATGTTCGTACCAGAATTCGTAAAGATCTAGAACAGTCCAAAGAAAGAGCCATCAAATAATTCTAAAAGTGCTGGTTACGTACCTAATACTCTCGAAGTCGATGTTCGCCAGATATTTACGATCCTGATTTGGCCTTTACGAGTAATTCTGCAGAGCACCCGCATATAGTGCGCTAAGACGAAATATTTTGATGAGGCGCCCATATAAGTGCATTCCTTGCCAAATTTTTTAGCGTTGGTGGTACAACGCACCAAGTGCTAATTTCACGTTCTGCACGCAGGGGTATCCGATGTAGCAGTTAGCACACTCGTCATTAGAACGGGGGTACCCGGGTTCATACCTTTGAAGTAAAAAGATATCTGATTTAGATTTACTGAAGACCTTCGGTGAAAAATTTTGGGGACCTTCGATGAAAAAATTTTGTTGTCTGTCTGTCTGTCTGTCTGTCTGTCTGTCGGTCTGTCTGTACATTTGTCTGTTTGTCCGCCCTAACGATACCTCATATGGCACCAAACGGTCAACCCCATCCGCAGTAACCTCCCTGTCCTTCCTCATTTATTCCTCTTCCTCCCATCCGCAGCGCCCACCAATTTTGCTCAAAAGTTAGCGTTCATAGTTGCGCTCTTGTCAACTATAAAAGTGGCCCCATATGTGCATGTTATTTTGCGAATTTCGTCGAACGACAATATAGTCTTGCGTGTGGAGAGAGTGGACAAAACTTTTATGTGATGTTCTGCACAAGAAAACCGGTGCATGGCATTCTGGAGACGCTGCGTAAGAGTGCCTCGAGCGTGCAGTGGAGGCGAATGAGCGCATCGTCACGTCACACGTGAGACATGAGCGCCATCTGGCAGCTTTCTTGGAAAACAAAGCACGTGGCTCCGAGAGGGGTGTGCGCACCCGTCTCAGAGGTGATAAGGTGTAGAATGCAAGGGGATGGGTAGGTGTCACGACAGTCTCGTCTTAGCAAAGCGTTGAAAACACTCGCCTTTTCGTGCAAGCGTTGCATGGTCAGCGCAGCGTAATAAGCGCTACGGTCCTTAAAATTACTTATGTATGCCTTTTCTAGTAAAATGCACACATTCAGAACATATACATGTTGTTATGGCGCCCCAGACATGCGCAATAACTGCTTTTCAATTGACAATTGAACAAGCATGAACGCTCAATCTTGAGCAATATTGGTGGGGGCTGCGGATGGGGTCGGCCGTTTCAAATACCCGGTGCCATAAAGAGTGGACAAAGAGACAAGAGTACAGACAGTTAGACAGACAGACAGACCAAAACGTTTGCGTTAAAGGTCCCCAAGAAAGACGATCGTCTTTAAAAGCAATCATTGCGCACATCTGAGGCGCCATAACAACACGTCGATGTTTTGTATGTCTGCTTTACACTAGAAGAGGCACATGCTCAAAAAGTAAGTCTTTCTAACGCTTTGCTACGACGACACGGTGGTGGCACCTGCCCGTCGCTTTGCGTTCTACTCCTTATCACCTCCGAGACAGGCGCGCATCTTTCTCCGAGGGCACGCATGCCTTTGTTTTCGAAGATAACTGCCAGATGGCGCTCGTGTACACGTTCCTCGATGCACTCGTCCGCCTCCATTACACGCTCAATGCACTCTAACGCAGCGCCTCAAGAATACCATTCTTCGGTTTTCTTGCGCAGAACATAAAATAAACGTTTTGTTCACTCTCTAGACGCAAAACTGTCGTCTTTTGACGATATTTGCAGTGTAACAGGGAGATTCGGGGCCATTTTTTTTTTGTTTCTCATTTTTCTACAGTGTGCACCAGTTGCAGGTGGAAAACGTTTTCGTGTAAACACCACGTGGGTTTTGGCGGTGATCGGTTCACAAGAGCAGCCGCTTCATAGGGCAGCCACTACAACAATTGTTTGAAAACACGGCTTAGTAAAAGTAGCACACATTTTCGGATATCTAAATTTCTCATGCACAATTCTGACCACATGTTCGGAAAATGCACATCATGAGGGAAAAGATTTACATGCACATGTGGGTACTCGTTACGCTTCATTATGATAAATAAGCTCTTTATCATAAAGGGATACGGAAAGTTTGGTGATGCATTATTGTTTTACAATGTTACTTACTCTTGTTTCCACAAGAACTACGGGTAATGTCTAAAAGTGGCACAGATGCACAAAGGTGACTGCACATAGTACCAAAATGGTAAATGTTTATAGAGCTTAAGTGCTCTTTCTGCATCACGTTAATGCGAAGACCCGTCTACCTTGGGCAATTGCAAGGACAACAAAAAAAAAACGAAGTATACTACAGATTTGCGAGCATTCATATAGGTGAAATTTTATTTATGACACATTTGCAAAATTAACCAGCTGCTTAACCTTACCACCATTTCCAATGTTTTGTATTGTTCATTTTTGAAATTGCTCAGGATTCCGTACAGAATCTCATTTTGTTTCTCCGTGATGTTTCATCAATTATGAAATCCTCTCGCTTGAGTTGAATACATGATGACAATTCAACAACAACATACTTGTAATTGGGTTCATTAGTGAGCACTTCATGTGAACCAGAAACATAAACAACAATATTTCGGTAAATCTGCAAAGTTTAAAGATTGACAAATTTCTAAAATTCTTTTTAATAGGACCTATCAGATTGTTTCTCTTAAGGTTCAAGTTTTCGAATCTGAAAGCAGGCATAACGGGAAAGAAAACCTTATAACGCATGCGAGTTTTGGTGCTGGCTAACGGGAATCTCTGTGGGAACCACGTAATGATGTTATAACGTTAAAGGGGCCTTCTAATAGTTTTCAACCCCCCATTTTTTACTTGTGGACTGCATAGACTGATGCACAGACAAATTAATGCAGCAAAAACGGCAGCGATCGTGGCACGCAGTACAAGGTCATTCAATTAAAAAATCAATATACAAGAAAAAAATGTCTACCCTCAACTCAAATTTCGCGGGATGACATGACCACATTTAACTCCCTGCTTTGACGTTGCACGGGGTCTCAATGACATGGGCAAAAACTATTACAAAGAAGAAGCTCGTACACCATTGTTGCCTGTTCAGTCAAATGTGTTTCTGACGCTGTTGCTATAGCAACAGGCAACATGGTGCCTGACCACGCCGTTTTGTTTACGCGGTCTAACAACTGGGTAAGGCTGGTAGAAATGAGCCTCCCCAACTTGACAAAGTTCGAGCAGGTCCTTTTGCTTCGGAGCGAGGCTTAATGCGTCCTGTGATAGGCTGCGCTCATCGTTGTCATTTCCGCCCGCGTAGTTCTAGCGAGCGCCAATGTGCACCGACGCGGTCAGCAGCAATGAGCTGATTTTACTGCACGAATAAAATACTAAAGGTTATGATATCGGTGCTTAGACCTATGCTAAAATTATCCTCGCCAATTGGTCTACTCAAAACACATACAAAAAATAGACGCTTCAAAAATGTTGGAGGGCCCTTTTAATGAGGAAGCAGTGTATTTAGCATTTTTATAATGGAATATTTGAGGCTTTGCACACTGCGATGTGTCAGTCGTGCAAAATTCAGCATCGAACATCACATTGTACAGCACGGCGGAGCCCTGCCTTGCCGTCATTATTAGGGCGCACTCTCTCTCTCCTGTTATGATAGAAATTTCTCACCTTGTTAGCACGATTCGCGTCAGCCATGGCATTAGGGAGAGCGTAATAAAGCAGCGCCCACGTAAAAAAGAAGCTGTCGGCACGCCTGCTACCGTTCTTCTTAAAAGGTCACGCACCCACGCGATGTTCGCCTTCTTTTTTTTTTCTTTCGATTATGCCCCTCTACTTTCAATTGTTTCCCAAAATTCTGGAGGAGGAAAACAAAAAAACGTAATTTGCCTTGAATATTTACCAAAGTTTTCGGAAATAAGTGATTAAGAAGTGCTGTAACCAATGAAAAAAAAGCATTGCGAAAACCGCATTGATACAACACATACTTCTCTAGCATATCTTATTACGTAGACATTTCATTGACAGTGTCCGATAAAGGCGTACGTAAAAGCCATTTTTGTTAAGAAACAACTTATCAGAATTTGTTTAGGTCAGGTTCCTATATTCTGCGTTTTTATTTGCACGGAGAAAACAATTGGCCCGAATCTACATGTTACACTGTAAATGTCATCGACAGACGATAGTCTTGCGTCTAAACAGAGTGAACAAAACGTTTATTTGATGTTTGTGCAATAAAATCGGTGAATGGTATTCTGAAGGCGCTGCGTTAGAGTGCCTTGAGCATGTAACAGAGGCGAACAAGTGCATCTCAGGATGGATGGATGGATGGATGGATGGATATGGCTGTACCCTTTAGATCGGGCGGTGGCTAGCGCCACCAAGCCGTAGTACTTAATGAACTCAAAACTATATTTATTTATTTTTTCCTATAAAAGGGAATTTGAGGAATCGTACTTTGCAGTGAAGAGTTTAATTTTCACTCGTGCCTTGACTTAAGCCACCAATCAGATAACCTCCTTCTAGTTAAGTCTACTTGCTTAAAGTCTATTTTGCCCTCTCGGTCCCTAAACCCCAGTGCTTTGAAAAACTCTGCACCACATCCTGAACTGCAGGGTGAAACCCTTTACAGAACATTATCAAGTGTTCGGCAGTTTCTTCTTCCTCTCCACACGCACTGCATACTGCGTCTACCCCTTCGTATTTGGCCCGATAGGTCTTCGTTCGCAGTATTGCCGTCCTTGCCTCAAACAGTAGAGAACTACCCCGAGTATTATCATAGATCCTTTCCTTGGCAATTTCCTGCTTAAAAGTTCGATAGATCTCTAGTGCGGACTTCTTAATCATGCCCATTTTCCACATGTCAGTCTCCGTTTCCTTCACTTTCTTCTTAACCGATAGTTCTTTTTGGTTTGGCCACCTGCTGTTTTCTAAGTATTTACCAGTCAACTTCCTTTTTCGCTTCCTCCATTTTGTATCAACATTCTTCATGTACAAGTAGCTGAAAACCTTCCTAGCACAACGCTCCTCCTTCATTTCTCTCAATCGCTTCTCAAATTTTATCTTGCTGCTAGCTTCTCTGCCCTCAAATGATGTCCTTCCCATGTCACCTTGTACTTCCTGATTTGGTGTATTCCCGTGAGCTCCTAAAGCAAGCCTACCCATTCCACGTTGCTTAATTTCTAATCTTGCTTGAACTTCTGATCTCATGCACAAGACCGCTTTGCCGAACGTCAGCCCAGGAACCATGACCCCTTTCCATATTCCTCTCACAACATCATACCTATTGTAATTCCACAGTGCCCTATTTTTCATCACTGCTGCATTCCTGTTACCTTTAGTCGTCACGTATATTTCGTGTTCCCTCAGGTACTCGGTCCCATTGCTTATCCATACGCCCAGATATTTGTATTTATCTGTTATCTCTATCGTGACGTCCTGTATTCTAAGCTCACTACCTTCATTGTCATTGAAAATCATGACTGCAGATTTTTCCTTACTGAATCTAAAATCTAACCTATCTCCCTCATTACCGCAGATGTCCATCAATCTCTGCAAATCTTCCTTGTTGTTGGCCATTAGCACTATATCATCTGCGTAGAGTAATGCTGGTAGTGCCTGATGAATAAGTTTTCCTTGTTTGACTAAAGAGAGGTTGAAGCCCAGCCCACTTCCCTCTAATTTTGCCTCTAATCCTTGAAGGTACATCATGAATAATAAGGCTGGCTGGGGGCACCCCTGCCTAAGCCCCCGTTTTACCTCTGCAGGCTTGGATACCTGTTTTTCCCACTTTATAACTATCTTGTTACCTTTATAGATACCCTTTAAAAGATTAGTGACTACATGTTCTACGCCTAGTGTGTCCAGTATTCCCCACAATTCCTCTTGAACCACGCTATCGTACGCTCCCTTGATATCCAAGAATGCTAGCCACAGGGGCCTGTGTTCCTTTTCTGCTATTTCAATGCACTGCGTCAGTGAGAACAGATTGTCTTCCAACCTCCTGTGTTTCCAAAACCCATTCTGCAGTTCCCCCAGCACCCCCTCATCTTCTATCCATGCCTGCAGTCTTTCCTTTATAATCTGCATC